>NC_140593.1:1238902627-1240102627 GCF_964204655.1 Triturus cristatus
GTTAAGGAACCATTGCCTGCGACCGAGCGTTCCATCATTTCCCCGAGGATGGTATTGGGGGTTATCCAACCGGATACTTTCCTGAGGGGAATAAAGAGAGGGATCAGGTCATTCGCATGGCGGAGGTGGCTCCTCAGTCACAGAGAATGGCAGCTGAAGGACGGGATACCCCTGAAGGGCAGGTGCCTGTTGATACCCACGCCTAGGCTAAGGAAACAAGCATTCATCTGGTGCCATGACTCTCCATGCGCAGGTCATTTGGGCTTTGAAAAAACGGTGGCTAGCATGGGACGGCATTTCTGGTGGCCAACCATGAGAGTGGATGTCAGGAGGTGGGGACAGGAGTGTCCTACGTGTGCTACCATGAAGGCCGACCATGGCCGAACCCAAGGGCTCTTACATCCACTTCCGACCCCGGATAGACCATGGGATAGCATATCACTGGACTTCGTGGTGGGCCTACCGGTAGACCAGGGGATGACGGCAATACTGGTGGTGGTGGATTACTTGACGAAAATGGGGCACTTCATCCCCTGCAAGAGAGTCCCTACGGCCGGGGAATTGGCGTCACTACTCCTAAAGAATGTGGTACGACTGCATGGATTACCTGGGGTGATCGTGTCAGACCGGGGGTCGCAGTTTACTGCGCAATTCTGGAAGACTTGGTGCACTGCGCTGCATGTTAAGACCGCCCTGTCCACCAGCTACCACCCTCAAACGGACGGCCAAACCGAGCGCCTGAACCAAACGCTCAAACAGTATCTGCGATGTTTTGTGGACCAGGGCAGGGAAGAATGGGTCAACTTGCTATGGGTTGCAGAGATAGCCTATAACAACGCCACTCACAGCTCCACACAGTCATCTCAGGTCTATAGCAACTATGGCCAACATCCCAGGTTCTTGCCATTTCTACATCCGTTCAGAGAGGACAGGATTCCCGCCACAGCGGACAGGGTGGCACACATAAAAGACACGTTGATGCGCTCAAGGGCTGTCCTAATAGAGGCCAAGAGACGATACAAGGCTGCGGCCGACAGGAAGAGGAGGCCCGGGCCACTGTACCGCACTGGAGACTATGTCTGGATATCCACAAGAAACATGAGGTTTCGAAAGAACAGTGTGTTCCATCCCAAGTACATGGGCCCCTATCGCATTACCAAGTGTATGGGTCCCGTGAACGTGAAGGTGTGCTTGCCCCAGTCATTGCGGATACACCCTGTCTTTCATGTATCATTGCTCAAACCAGCACCCTCCAAGCCGTCTGGGACACCTAGGCCGGTATGCGTGGAGTCGGAGGTGGAGTATGAAGTGTCGGGCATACGGGCGTCCAAATGGCGCAGGGGGAAGCTGTGGTACCTGGTTGCGTGGAAAGGCTATGGCCCGGAGGAGCAATCATGGGAACCGGCTGAAGGGGTTCATGCTCCGCGCTTGGTCTCCTTGTTCCATCGGCGTTTTCCTGCCAGCGCTGGACCCGTGGGGAGCCGCTGAGAGGGAGGATGTACTGTCAAGAATTCCTGTCATGCGAGGGGGGGAAAACGGTAACCAGCGTAAACGGACTACATCTCCCAGGATGCTTAGCGGTTGAGAGGTTATGTAAACAGGAGAGCTGTTACATAACTCAAGGAAAACACGCCCTTATGTAAACAGGAGAGCTGTTACATAACTCAAGGGAAAACACGCCCTTATGTAAACAGGAGAGCTGTTACATAACTCAAGGGAAAACACGCCCTTATGTAAACAGGAGAGCTGTTACATAACTCAAGGAAAACACGCCCTATAAAGGGAGGAACCGGGAGGTACAAGGCTGTCGGATATTGTGTTTACACCGACGTACCTGCTTCGTGAAGAGCAGTGTTCCGGAGTGGTGCTCCAGTAAGGCAAGAACGGAGGTAGGTCGAGTCGTTACTCCCTGGGCCGTGTCTTGCCCCATCGTCACCTGTGAAGGACCCGGAAGCTCTACCGGTCAACCATTGAGCTTCGCTTTTTGACTCGGCTGAGTCAAAGCGCAGTGGCGCTTTTGCTGGTTGGAGTCGTAACTCCCAGCCCGACCAGAGATACAGGGACTGCCAGCTGTAACGCACACCAGGAGGTGTTTGCCGCGTTACAGACTCGGAAGTCCACAGGATCGATCGAGCGGCTGCTCTCGGTTCAGTCTTCTTGGTTTTGATTGGGGTATCGGTGACGCATCACCAGGAGGTGACTCCGCGTCCCGGTGCAGTCTGAGGAAGAGGTTGAGCGGCTGCTCCCTTCAGGTAGAGACCCCGGCTGGGTGTTTCCCTGACTCCTCGATTCTCCCCAACACTCGTCGTGCCCCTCACAGCCTACCGATTGGCATTGTCGGCCATTTCATTTCTGCCCTCTGTTGGCATACGCCGGGACCGGCGTATATGCAGAGGACGGTTAGGACCATCCGTGCGGTGGGCTGGTAACGTACTTAGCCTGGAGGATTCCAGTGACTATAACTTTTGTTTATTCGTTGTATTGTTTTTGCCTTCATTAAAATAACTAACCCTTCACAAGTGGTTGCGTCCTCATTATCGTGTCTGTTAAACGATCCTGAGACGTTCAGGGCGTTACAATCTTTTTGGAGCTTATGGCCCTCTGCCTAGCTGGCAACGCTTTCCTCAAGCGCATTCACAGCAAAGTAGCCCTCATAAAGACTGACAGCATGATAGCCATGTATTCTATCCATAAACCAGCGGGAGTCGTCTCCCCCACCCAATATCAACAAACCGTCGGCTCTGGCACAGGAGATCTGGCACAGTGCAATCCACAAGACCCACCTGTTAGAGGAAAACCTCCCGGCGGTGAACAGTGACTTTGTTAAACTATTGATTCAAGTTCATGAGTGGGAACGCTACCTTAAAGTCCTCCACAGGTACGTCCTAACGTGAGGAAGCCCAATCATTGAGCTCTTGGTCACCACAGAAAATGCAAAATGCCCAAGCTTTGTGCCCAGGGACCCACATCCTCAGTTCATCGGCAGTGCCCTGCGGATGAACTGGCAAGGGATATTTGCCTATGCTTTTCCTCCTCCCCCACTCATTCAGTATGTGGTAAAGAGCTTGAGGCAGGTGACCTGGCCCTCATCCTCCTGGATCCCACCTAAGCCGGGCCGCGCTGGCAGAGATGTCCATCAGACCCCACAAGATGCTCCCAATAATGCTGGACCTTCTAACACAGCAACGCCACTGATTCAGGCACCCAGATCCTAAGCATCTCAACCTAACCATCTGGCACCTGAGGTCTTAAGCTTTGTCTACCTAAACCTCCCTGTGGAGGGTATGGAACATATTGTAGGAGGCATGTAGGCCCGCAGCACGTGAGGTATGCAGCCAAGTAGAAGAGATGTGTCCCTTACTGCATCTAGATCCCTTTAGAGTCAAGGTTCTGGACATTCTCTGTTACCAGTTACACATTTAGAAGGTAGGTCTTGCATATATTCTATACCCTTCAACGTGGACTCTGTGGCAGCATAGATGCAGAATAGGAAATATTCGCCGACCCCCTCCCCCCCCCCCCCCCCCTTCAGGAGTCGAGTGGTGAATGCATTTATGATACAACTCAAAAGGTTAATACCCCCAAGAACATCTCCAGCCCCAGTGCACCAGCTTAATGTACTTCTCACAAGGCCTACGGGTCAGACTTCTGAACCCCTCCTATTTTGCACCTCCGTTTCTCTCCTGGAAGTTCGCCTTTCTAATAATCCTGTTCTTACTCTGGCGCATCAGCAAGCTACAAGCACGCACCATTCAGGTGCACAAGGTCCTCAGAACTAATCCAAAGTTCCTGCCATAGGTAGTTTCACCGTTCTACATTAGCCAAACAATTGAGCTGGTCGTATTCTATCCACAATGTGAGTCCATAGCAGAAAGAGCATTACACGCCTTAGACTGTCCTCACAGGGTTGGTAAATCCTGACAAACCGGTCCAGCACCATCTCGTTGACCATTGCACTACAGGTACTGGTCCCGCAGTCTGTGTTGGTGCAGTCGAGTAAGTTCTTCGAAAAAACTAAAGTGCTGTTATATTTGCTTCAGTTTATTGTATAACCTGTCCCAGTATAAAAACATGTGAGTGAGAATAGTAAAAACGTGCTACATTACACTCAGTAGCTAGTCTTCGTATATATTTACGTGGGGAGGTCGTGGTGTGTGTTAGTCACACTGTTGACGGATAGGTTGGATTTTAGGGGTGGAGGCTGGCCACTGTTGATAGGTTGGATTTTAGGGGTGGTGGACTTGCTGAGGTTGCCTGGTGCCATCCGATCCAGTGTCTTATGCGTGTGTGTGTGTGTCTGTCTGTCTGTCTGTCTGTCTGTCTGCTGTACAGGGTCAAAGACGACCATAAAGTCAACGAGTGATACAACAGGTAGCTTTGGTTGTGGGTGGTTAATGGATTGTGACGTAGTGTTCTATAAACAGGTGAGTCTTCAACTCTTTTCTGAATTGGGGTCGTCCTGGTGGATATAGGTTGTTTCAAATCCTGGGTGCACAGATGGAAAAGGTCTGCTGTCTTGTGTTTTTTTCTTTTTTGCACTTCTTACTCTGCAGTCTGATGTCCTCGCTCTGGATATGTCAAGAGCTACCAGCGGTGGTGAACGTGTCTTCAACATAAGCAGGGTGCTAGTTGTGATGACTTTGAAAATGATTCAGGTGGTTTTGAAGATAATGCAGGCCGGCAAGGGCAGGTTCCATCAGGATGGGGTGATGTGGTCATATTTCATCAGGCCATGACTGAGACTTGCTGCGCCGTGTCAGATGCCCTTTGGTGGAGTCTTGAAGGTTGTCACCACCATCCAGGTATGAGAGTAGGAGGGCTCAGCCAGCTGTTCTGAAGCCGCTTTCTAAAAGAAACTGATTTTCTTTCTTTAGAAGCGGGAGCAGGTACCAGGCCTTCTTGGTTTTTCGGCAGTGTGTTCCTTGAAAGTGAGGTTGGCATCGAGGGTGTTTACAAGTGAATGAATATTCAGTGAAAGTTGGGGTTCGAAGACGTAAAAGCTCACGACATTGAGCCAAGTTTGTACGGTTTCTATGTTGTTCTTGGCAAATAACAGGAATTCGGTTGTGGTTGGTCTGAGCTACAGGTAGGCGCTGGACCTACAGGTGTGGATGATGTGCCGGCAGCGTTTGAGGTGTAGATGTCTGAAGCAGAGGAGACTTTCGTGTGGCATACTGGTGAATTGTAATGCTGTTATCTGTGAGTCGAGCAGCAAGTAGTAGAGGTTTAAGATGACCGGAGACAGACTGAAACCCTGGGGAACTGAACAAGTGATGGGGATGTTTTGGGACCTGGAGGTGTCCATGTGAACAAACTGGTGTTGGATGGAATGGTAGGAGAGGAACCAGTGAAGGACATTACCGGTGCATCTCATTCAAGACCCCATGGTGAGTATGAGGGTGAGATGGTAGACTGTCGGAGGCAGCTGAGAGGTCAAGCAATCGGCAATATCCGGAAGCAGAGTTTATCCTCATTTGTGGTCAGATGGGCATCTTCTATGATGTGTCCAGTAGCAGACTCCGGGTGCAGCATGATCGGACGTCTGCCTGCTAGCCGTGCAAGAGAGGATTATCATTGATGTGGTCTTGGAGTTGAACATTGACTGCTGAGTTTTTTATGCATATTCAATGTGCAGTGGTTTGAAGCCTGACTAGAAATTACTGTATATGTTGTGGTTTCTATGTTTAAAAAAGGTAACTGATATCTTAAAGATAATTACTGCACAGAGAAAAATAATGATGGTTGTAAACGTTTTTTATAGTCTTGTCTGAGCCTGCATTCGGAATCTTCAGCATATGTGCAATTGTTGTGGCTCCAGCTTCTGGGAGAGAGTTTGTGTAGCAAGTTAGTTATTGTGAAATTAGACACTCGGTGAGGCCCAGGGGCATAGATGCAAGTTGGCAACTAGGCTGTTGCCTGTTCCAGTGAGTGGCAAAGTTGGTTTGAAGATGTACGGGCTGATAGTTACTCTATATGACTGAACTTTGGCAAAAGTCCCATAGTCGCTGGCCGTCTGACCTCAGTTCAGCTGATGTTCTCTTTTGAGCTGGTTTGAAGGTGTTGGTTTTGGTTTGAAGAACTAGCTTAGCTTCTGAGAAGTTTTTGAAGAGGTGGCTAAAAGTTGGAAGCGTGCAAGGCCTTTTTTGTGGTCCTCTAACAGAAGTTACTGGGCCTTATCCTGTTTTGGTTCCATCATGTTCGAGGCATATGAGCTGCAGATTACACACTATGCATTGATCGCCATCTGGTGCTGGGCCCGGATGTTTGCACTTGTTTTTGTCCTGGAAAGTCTTTGGAAGTCACGAGATAGGTGACTCCTCCTCAGGATCATAGTGCGCATGGGCATCGGCTCCATCCTCAGATTGTTTTTTTACGCCATCGGGGTCGGATGTATTTCTCGCGCTCCAGTTCGGAACCGTTACCGATTTCTGTTTCGATGCGCAATCCTTCACCCTTTCAACGGTATTGTCTCGATCGCGAACCCTAATCGGCGTGCATCTCTACAAGTCTTCGATTCCGGTCGTCGAAGAAGACCTTCGGGCCGACCTGAGCCTTGGCATCTGGCTCATGGAAAAGGACGCCTTTCAAAAAGTGTCCTCTGTGGGTCGAAGTTTCCCCACACCAATCTGCATGAGATGTGTAACCTCTGCCTCTCTCCGGAGCACGAGACCAGAGGCTGTCCAGCTTGTGCCCCTTTACGCTCGTAGAAGACCATCCGGGATCGAGCTCGAAGGACCATGACTCGCTCGTCGACTCTGATCCCCGACGACATCTTCTAAGAGGGCGTCGATGTGCCAGAGGAGCGGGTCGAAGAAGGCCTCATCAGCGCCTCCGAAGCTGATGACTCCGACGTCGAAGAAGTGACTCCGGCTCAACGGGTCGTAAGTAGAGACGCCGACCCCCGACCCACTCCCTACAGCAAAAAAGGCTTCGGTCACACCTTCACCTTCGGGCTCAGGTGCACACCGACGCACTGCTTCCCAAGCCCCGCCCTCGGGCCCGGCAAAGAAGCCTACCAAGCCTTCCGGCGACTCGGGTCGAGTCTGCCTGCCACCGGCGCCGAAGCCCAATCATCGGCATCGAAAAAGAAGCCGCACCCATCCTCCGGGCCGACCGCTACTTCCACCCCGAAGCCCTCGGCACCGAAGACACCAAGCGGTGACTCCCTGGCACCGAAAAACACTCTGAGCCGACGAAGAAGCCACTCCCCAAAAGTTCAGACTCACACTCTTCGGAGTCGAAAAAACCATCGACACCGAAGAAGCACACAGAGACTGGTAAACCACACGGCTCCAAGCCCAAAACCGCTCAGGAGCCGGTGCAGAAAAAGCCCTCTATCGACGCAGTCATCACCGAACACCCAACCTTCTTCAGAAGAGCTTTTTCTACCAGACCCTCAACAAAAAAGTCTAACTAAAGACCCTGAAACTGGTCAATTGACTCAGAGTTCCAGGAAAAGACCACTGGACATGCCTTCACCAGCTCCACCACCTAAAAAGAGGGACATAGCCACATCACCTCTTAGAGTCCCTTCTCCACCTCCACCTCCTCCTCCACCTCCCCCACCACCTCGTTCTCCTATGCCATACCCTACACCAGTAGACGATGACGACACATATGACACAGGGGACGGTGCGGACGACCTGCCACTAGGGGACCCCAGTCCACCAACTTCCCCTGACCCCTGGGATGACTATAATACGCCTGATGTCCCTAATGTCCCGCAAGATGACATCTACCCCTCTAGGCCTTCCCCACCAGAAGACACCATGGGTTTTAATCAGCTGGTACACCGAGCTGCCCAGTACCACGGGGTCGACCTACATACAGAACCGGTCGAAGAGGATTTTTTAAAGGACACTTTTGACACCACACAAAGGTCCACATCCACATTACCCATGCTCAAAGAGGTTATTAAACACGCTACAGAGGTATTTAAGGACCCTGTTAGGGCTAGAGTCATCAATCCTAGAATTGAGAAAAAATACAAAGCTGCCCCTACAGACCCAGCTTACATTAAGGGCCCTGTTCCATTAGTCTTTATGGTGGTCTCAATTGCTAGAAAGAGGGCTAGCTCGCAAACATCAGGTGATACAGCTCCGCCCGACAAAGAGTCTAAACTCCTGGACGCCTCTGGCAAAAGAACAGCATCACAGGCAGCTAACATTTGGCGCATCGCAAACACTCAGGCCCTGTTAGCCAGATACAATAGGGCTCACTATGATGAGTTGGAGTCCCTACTACAACACCTCCCGGACAAATACAAATGACCTCATACAGGAGGGTAAAATTATCACCAACACCTCCATCCGGTGCACTCTCGATGTGGCAGATACAGCATCCAGAGCAGTAAACACAAGTGTCCTTCTCCGCAGGTACACGTGGCTACGCATTTCCGGTTTTAAACCTGAGGTGCAAAGCTCTATCCTCAACCAACCATTTGACCAACAACACCTTTTTGGCCCTAATGTTGACGCATCCCTTGAAAAGATTAAAAAGGACACAGACACAGCCAAATCAATGGGAGCCTTGCAATTGCAAGCTCCCAGACGTTCTTTTTGTCGCTCATCCTACAAGGGCAACTCCAGGGGCTACTCATCAGACAACCCTTCCACCTCTTACAAGGCTCCCACCCAAACCACCTTCACCAGAGGTTATCAGAGAGGAGGATACAGAGGCAACAATAACCAGGGCAGAGGCAAGACTAACAACACCCGCTCTGCTTCCACCCCTGCCCAATGACTTCCTTCCACTTCCCCCGGACCATTCCACTCTGGTCGGGGGAAGACTACAACAGTTCCTTCCTGTCTGGACCAACATCACCACAGACAGGTGGGTGCGACAAATAGTGCAATCAGGTTACTGTCTCGAACTTACCTCTACCCCCCCCAAACATTCCACCCAAACAGCATCCAATGTCAACAGAACATTTGTCACTCCTGAAACAAGAGGTAATTTCCTTACTACAAAAAAGTGCAATAGAACTGGTTCCCCTGCATCAACAAAACACAGGAGTTTACTCCCTGTATTTTCTCATACCAAAGAAGGACGGCTCGCTGAGACCTATTCTAGACCTCAGGCCACTAAACCTGTACATACAATCAGACCATTTCCACATGGTCACACTTCAGCAGGTCCTCCCTCTACTTTCACAGGACGACTTCCTGGCTACCTTAGATCGCAAGGACGCCTATTTCCATATTTCCATATTCCCATTCACACAGCTCACAGAAAATATCTCAGGATTGTAGTGGACGGGCAGCACTATCAATTCAAAGTACTCCCTTTCGGAGTCACAACAGCACAACTGGTATTCACAAAGTGCCTAGCGGTAGTCGCAGCCCATCTAAGAAGACAACACATTCACCTCTTCCCATACCTCGACGACTGGCTCATAAAAGCCAGCTCGTACAACCAGTGTGTTTATCACACTCCCGCGACTATCCAATTACTCCACGACATGGGTTTCACAATAAACCACACCAAGTCTCATCTGCAACCCTCTCACACACAACAGTACCTCGGAGCCACAATAAATGCTTCAAAAGTGCTAGCCTATCCCAGTCCAGCCAGGATAGCAAGCATTCTCGCTCTCCTCACCAAATTTCAGCCGCATCACTCTCTTCCAGCTCGAGTGTTCATGCAGCTCATAGGGATGATGGCCTCTTGCATATTCATAGTGCCTCACGAAAGACTCCAGATGCGCCCCTTACAGGAATGCTTAGCACGCCAATGGAACCAGGCTCAAGGTCAGCTAACAGATCTGGTGTTGGTAGATGGTCGCACTCATCGCTCTCTGCAGTGGTGGAACACCAAAAACCTTTCCAAAGGGCGACCGTTCCTAGAGCCAGTTCCTCAAATTGTCATGACAGCGGACGCATCGCTCTCCGGCTGGGGAGCACACCTATTACATCACACCATGCAGGGCAGGTGGACACCTCCACAATAGTTATTCCACATCAATCACCTGGAATTACTGGCCATATTCCTAGCCTTAAAAGCATTCCAAAAACAAATATCGAACAAGACTGTCCTAGTCCGCACGGGCAACATGACAGCCATGTACTACATACAGAAACAAGGTGGGGGACACACTCTGCAGCTTTCTCAGCTAGAATAGAACATATGGAGATAGGCTATACCTCAGAACATTTTTCTCCTAGCCCAACATGTCCCATAGCCGATCTGTTAAGTCGTCAAACGCAACAGATCCACGAGTGGGAACTTCATCCACAAGTTCTTCAACCATTCTTTCAAATGTGGGGGCAACCACAGATAGACCTCTTCGCCACGCACGAAGACGCCAAATGCCCAAGCTTCGCCACCAGATACCCACACCCATTGGCCAAAGGCAATGCGATATGGATGAACTGGTTAGGCAGATTTGCATACGCCTTTCCGCCTCTCCCACTCATACCACTGGTGGTACGCAAACTACGGCAACGCTCACTGACTCTCATTCTAGTTCCTCCAACTTGGGCCAGACAACCGTGGTACACCACATTACTGAAACTGTCCGTTGTTCCGCACCAAAGATTACACCTCTCACCACGCCTCTTAACCCAGAACCATGGAGAGATCAGACACCCGGACCCAGTTCAGCTCAACCTTGCGATCTGGCTCCTGAAATTTTAGAATTCGGTTACCTTAACCTTCCTCCTGACTGTATGAACCTCATTAAGGAAGCTAGACGCCCTACCACTAGAGCCTGCTACGCAGCCAAGTGGAAACGATTTGTGATATATTATCATAACAATAACATCAATCCCCTAGATGTGCCTATCCAACACATCATAATCTACCTACTACACCTAGAAAGGTGCAACATAGCCTATACGTTTATTCGGCTACACCTTGCTGCTATAGCAGCATATCTACAAAATAGACAACATTTATCACTATTTAGAGTACCCGCCATCAAAGCCTTTATGGAAGGACTCAAGAGGATAATTCCTCCCAGAGTTCCTCCCTCACCTGTGTGGAATTTAAACATCGTTCTCTCAAGAATAATGGGGCCTCCCTTTGAACCTCTACATAAATGTGAGCTACAATTCTTAACATGGAAGGTTGCTTTCCTAGTGGCCATTACTTCTCTAAGAAGAGTTAGTGAACTGCAAGCGTTAACTATTCAGGAACCCTTCTTACAAATCCATCCCAATAAGGTTGTTCTCCGAACTAATCCTAAATTCCTCCCTAAAGTCATTTCTCCCTTCCACCTCAATCAATCTGTGGAGTTGCCCGTATTCTTCTCGCAACCACACACAGTCGCAGAAAGAGTTCTATATACTTTAGATGTTATAAGAGCATTGCTCTATTACATTGAGAGAACACAACCTTTTCGAAAAACTAAACAACTTTTTATTTCTTTCTCACCACCACACAAAGGCAATTCCATATCAAAGTCTGGGATAGCCAGATGGATTGTTAAATGCATGCAAATTTGCTATCACACAGCAAAACGTACTTTAACTGTTCCTCCTAGAGCCCACTCTACAAGAAAAATAGGGGCTTCTATGGCATTTTTAGGGAACATTCCCTTAGATGACATCTGCAGAGCAGCTACATGGTCTACACCACACACGTTCACAAAACACTATTGTGTAGATGTGCAATCAAAACAACAAGCTAGTGTGGGCCAGGCTGTACTCTAAACACTATTTCAAACTACTGCAACAGATACTGGTGGCCGCCGCTAAGGAGGGGGACTGCTATACAATGTATGCTAAGTGTGTGATCTGCACCTCATATGCCTCGAACGGGAAATGCTACTTACCAGTATGCATCTGTTCTTGCCTTGCCTAGAGCTGCAGATCTACACACACCCACCCGCCTCCCCGGCCTCCTTCATCTGTTCCAGTTTATCTTATTTAGATACAGCATAGAAGGGCATCTTCCTGTTTCTTACAAAGCTCCCATCATTTTCCCGCTGGCGAAAAACAATCTGAGGATGGAGCCGATGCCCATGCGCACTATGATCCTAAGGAGGAGTCACCGACCTCGTGACTTCCAAAGACTTTCCAGGACAAAAACAAGTGCAAACATCCGGACCCAACACCAGATGGCGATCTATGCATAGTGTGTAGATCTGCAGCTCTACATGCCAAGAACAGATGCATACTGGTAAGTAGCATTTCCCTTACCACCACTGCCCCCAGACCGCGATAGGCCAAGAGACTCCTGTTTTGCAGTTGACAGTGAAGTCGAGCAGTTAAGGATGACTGTAGCGAATGGGGGAGGTTAAAAACTCAGATTCACTAAAATGCGTTGTTCAGACGGTACTTTGCTTTAGAAAAAGTAAATAACTTTATTAAAAGGTAAGGACAGTTAAAAGAAAGATGCAAAATGCAGCAGTGGCCAGCAGGCTGCAGGCTGAGATGTGTCCCATACTTTGTCCTCGATAATGTAAATGTATTTGTACTTGTATAGCGCACTTCTACCCAGAGGTCTCGTAGCGCTGTATTCATACCGCTGTGGAACCCTTCCTGGTTTTCCTGTGAGATGTCCACTCCTGGGCACCCCCAAGGTGAAGCCAGGCATCCTAGCGCTGTGGGGGGCCGTTGTGGAGATTAAGCAAGCTATTGCCCAGAGTTGCACAGTGGGACCCATGATTAGAATAGGTACCGAGGCGAGAATTATCAGGTCCGGGGAAATTGAATCCAAGAGCCGCCGTGGCGGGAATTGAACCCTGGTCCCGGGCCAGACCTCTGCATCCGGGTCTGCCGCTCTAACCATTGAGCCACACTTCTCCACATTCTATTAACACTGGTGCTAGGGCTCCTGATGTCCTGGATGCTTGGTGCGGGTAGATTCTTGTAGCTTCCGAGGCCCTTGAGTCTGTAGTTCATAGTGTGAGCTAAAACCACACAGAGGGGTCTCAGCAGAGTAGAAAGGATCCAGGTGCATTGACGCTGGACCCAGCTCTGTGTGTGGGTACAGCGGAGCTACCAAACGGATGAAATAGAAGGTGTCACTCCTAAAAAGAGGGGTGATGCAGACTGAAAGGTTTTGCTCCAAATATGTAAACATCAATGAGAGACACAGTTTAAGAGTTGTAATTAACTGGAATCCCACTAGCAGTTGACAGCCCACCTGGTAATCTCCTCAAGTGATCAGAGGCACCCAGCGCAGTAGGTGATCCCAATAGTGAATCTGGTCTTTTAGGGCTGGGGACTGACCTGAATATAACACTTGCACGGTAAGCGCTAGAAAGGCGGTTCAAACACTCCTGTCGAGCTTTTTCCAGTGAGCTCCAGTGCGGCTTCTCGAGGACCGTCCGCTTATGCTCAGGAATACTTCCAGGAAGGTGCTTGATTGGGGGTCTGGGAGAGCAGAGTGTGTGTGTTTGTGTATACACACTTCACATAAACGTGTGTGTGTTTTGTAATGGCATCTTGCTTTCACCTCTGTCCTGAAGAATCAAAATCTCCATTAGCCACAGTGTTTTGTGTTGGTGAGGACAGCTTGGTGAGTTTCCCCTACACCGAGAACAGAAAGCGGCGCAGTGACACGGTGGGATGTGGCGTAGGAGATATCGTGTAGATGGCGTTGCTGGACTGGTTGCCCTTGCATGTTTGTGGACAGAGGGCAGAGTGATGTTTTGCACTTTCTTTGTTGTGGTCCCATTGTAGGGGTCAACTACCTACCTGAGCAGTCTAAGGCACATGAATGGACAAAGTGAGGGTGCTTTCAAGTTTTGCCTTTCTCTGGGCACTGTGCGTTTATGGTGCCTGCATAAAGTTCTGTGCTTGCCAGGTTTTCCACTGTTCTGGTGCTTTGAGCTGGTGTTCCACATATGGTCAGCCTGCTCGTCACCTCGCCTCTCTCGCGCTGTCTCACTCTGTTTCTTTGGTAATTTTCCGGTTTTAAGGGGTGTTGTCAAAACCTATAATGTAAACCAACATAAACGCCCTATATCTCGCTTTATCTCTTTGTTGATGCAATAAGAAAAACAACTGTGCACATATGTGCTATTGTGGGCATTGCCGTTGTTAGCGAAGGATTTCCTTGCATTCCCATCAGTAGTTTCAGAGATTCCCTCACCTTGCTTTGCCGTTTACCACAGACAAAGAATTGTTTAGTAACCATTTCACTTTCTTTCTGCAGAATGCCAACGGTCTGGAGTGTGTGGGCGACAGGTGAGACTCCATTTACTGATCTGTGACCACCTACTCTTCCACTATGGAACTAACCATTTCGTCTCCGCCTCCAACGTGTCTCACCTTACCTTATCCACCTTTATAATCAGGCAAGGCCACACCTTCCCATACAGCGCACTTCGTTTGTCGTCATCTCACTTAGAGCATTTCTCTGCCTTGTTGTCGCATCATCAATGGTTCCACCTCTTCCAGATAAGCTCACGTGGCCAACTCTTTCTTTCGGCCTCACCTCAACCATCTCTTTCAGAATTCACCTTTCACTTGTCCCCTCCAAAGTACCTCGCCTGTGTCCCATCTTGCTTTAAAGCGTACCTCACCCAGAACACCTTCTCTTTCACAAATATCTTCAACCAGACCAATTACTCCACTATAATGTACTGTTCGAGGCATATGAGCTGCAGATTACACACTATGCATAGATCGCCATCTGGTGTTGGGCCCGGATGTTTGCACTTGTTTTTGTCTTAGAAATTCTTTGTCACAAGGTATGTGACTCCTTCTTTAGATCATAGTGCGCATGAGCTTCGGCTCCATCCTCAGATTGTTTTTATCCGCCATCGAGGTCGGATGTGTTCTCGCGCTCCAGTTCGGAACCGTTAACGGTTTTCTCTTTCGACGCGCAATCCTTCCCTTCTCGATGGTATTGTTTCGATCCCGTTTTCCCAATCCACGCGACCCTTCAACTTCGAAGTGTTCGATTCCGGTCATCGACGAAGGCCTTCGGGCCTACCTGGGCCTCATCTCCCGCTCATGGAAAGGACGCCATTTAAAAAGTGTCCTCGATGTGGGTCGAAGTTTCCCCACACCGACCTGCATGAGATGTGTAACCTCTACCTCTCACCGGAGCACAAGGCCAGAGACTGTCCAGCTTGCACCTCCTTCCGATCCAAGAAGACGATCCGGGACCGACGAGCTAGAAGAGCAATGGCTTGCTCGTCATCTTCGATCCCAGACGACCTCTTCCAAGACGGCGTCGATGTTCCGGAGCAAGGTCGGGTCGAAAAAGGCATCAGCGCCTCCGAAGCAGATGACTCCGACGTCGAGGACATCACTCCAGCTCAGAGGACCGTGAGTACAGACGTCGACCCCGACACAAACCCCCCCTCGACACCATCAAAAAAGGATTCGGTACCACCTTCACGCCCAGGTGCACACTGAGACACTCAGGCACCGAAAAAGAAGACGTCCTCTTCCTCATCCACGCCGACCGCTGCTTCGACATCTAAGCACTCTGCGTCGAGGGCTAGCACCGGTTCCTCGGCACCGACCACACCCTCCGAGCCGAGCAAAAAACGACCACCAAAGGGCCCGACTCCCATTCTTCCAAGACAAAGACCTCAGAACCGAAAGAACAACAACAGGTTCCATCGGACAAAGACACTGCAAAACTGCACGGTTCCAAACCTAGAACCGCTACCGTGTCGGCGCCGAAAAAGCTTACAGCATCGAAGCCGTCGACTCCAAAGGATCTGCCTCCCACAGAAGAACTGTTTTGACCAGATCCTACCCAAAAGACTCTTGTGAAGGATCCTAAGACTGGTCACTTAATGCTTAGCATCAAGAAAAGACCCCTAGATACGCCGTCACCGGCTCCACCACCGAAAAAGAAAGACTTTGCTACCTCTCCATTAAGGATCCCTTCTCCTCCTCCTCCCCCACCACACCGCTCTCCTACACCATCACCTACCCCAGTAGATGATGATGATAACACCTCAGATGATGCATGGGGAGGTGGGGACGATCAACCCCTAGGGGACCCTACCCCTATTGGCTCCCCAGACCCCTGGGATGATTACAGTGTCCCAGACGTCCCTTACACCCCACAAGATTACATTTATCCCTCCAGGCCTTCCCCTCCAGAGGACAATATTGGCTTCAACCAGCTCCTTCACAGAGCTGCCCAGTACCAAGGGGTTGCCCTTCATACAGACCCAGTAGAGGAAGATTTTCTCATGGACACTTTCGACACCACACAAAGGTCCACCTCAATTTTACCCATGCTTAAAGGGGTCATTAAGCATGCACCAGAGATCTTTAAAGACCCAGTCAGGGCTAGAGTCATCAACCCGAGAATAGAAAAAAAGTATAAGGCTGCCCCTACTGATCCAGCATACATTAAAGGCCCCGCACTACTAGACTCCTTGGTAGTCTCTAATGCAAGGAAGAGAGACAATTCCCAAACATCAGGTGACGCACCACCACCATATAAGGAATCTAAACTCCTGGCCGCCTCTGGCAAACGCACAGCGTCACAGGCAGCAAACCTACGGCGCATTGCTAATACCCAAGCGCTGTTAGCTAGGTATGACAGGGCACATTATGATGAACTTGAGTCCATAATGCAGCACCTCCCTGACAGGTATAAAAACAGGGCCAATGAACTCATACAGGAAGGTAAAACCATCACTAATACCTCCATCCGTTGTGCCTTAGATGTGGCAGATACCGCCTCAAGGGCAATAAACACCAGTGTCCTTTTACGTAGGCATGCCTGGCTACGCATTTCAGGATTCAAATCTGAAGTCCAGGAGTTCCATACTCAATCAGCCATTTGATGAGCAACACCTATTTGGCCCCAATGTGGACGTATCACTTGAGAAAATGAAAAAGGATACAGACGCAGCCAAATCTATGGGAGCCTTGCAGTTGCAAGCTCCCAGACGGTCCTTTCGTCGCTCATCCTTCAGAGGCTACTCCTCAGATAGCCCCTCCACTTCTTACAAGGCTCCCACCCAATCCACCTTTACTAGGGGTTACCAAAGGGGTGGTTACAGGGGGAATAACAGCAAAGGCCTAGGCAAAAACAACAACTCCCGCTCTGCCTTCACCCCCACCCCATGACTTCCCTCCACTTCCCCCAGACCATTCCACTCCAGTCAGGGGAAGACTCCACCAATTCCTCCCTGCGTGGGCAAACATCACTTCAGACAGGTGGGTGCAACAGATAATTCAATCAGGCTACTGTCTCGAACTAACATCTACCCCTCCAACCATACCACCCAAACAGCGTCCAATGTCACAAAAAAATCGGTTACTGCAAAAGCAGGAGAAAATCTCCCTCCTACAAAAATGTGCAATAGAACCAGTTCCCCTGCACCAACAAAACAAGGGAGTTTACTCCCTCTATTTTCTCATACCAAAAAAGGACTGCTCTCTAAGGCCTATTTTAGACCTCAGACCCCTAAACCTATACATACACTCAGACCATTTCCACATGGTCACACTTCAGCAGGTCCTTCCTCTGCTTTCACAGGGCAACTTCCTTACTACCCTAGACCTCAAGCATGCCCATTTCCACATTCCCATTCACAGCGCTCACAGAAAATATCTCAGATTCGTAGTGGACGGTCAGCACTATCAATTCAAAGTACTCCCTTTCGGAATCACCACAGCACCACAAGTGTTTACCAAGTGCTTAGCAGTGGTGGCAGCACACCTAAGAAGACAGCACATCCACGTCTTCCCATAGCTAGATGACTGGCTCATAAACGCCAGCTCATACAACCAGTGTGTACAACATACTCGCACCACTATTCAACAACTTCACGACCTGGGGTTCACAATAAACCACGCCAAGTCCCAGCTGCAACCGTCCCACATGAAACAATACCTCGGTGCCACAATAGACACCTCAAGGGCGCTGGCCTATCCCAGTCCCGCCAGGATAGCAAGCATACAAGCTCTTCTCACCAAATTCTAACCGCAACACTCTCTTCCAGCTCGAGTGTTCATGCAGCTCATAGGGATGATGGCCTCTTGCATATTCATAGTGCCTCATGCCAGACTCCAGATGTGTCCTCTCCAGGAGTGCTTAGCACGCCAATGGAACCAGGCTCAAGGTCAGCTAACAGATCTGGTGTTGGTGGACACTCGTACTCACCGCTCTCTGCAGTGGTGGAACACCAAGAACCTTTCCAAAGGGCGACCGTTCCTAGAGCCGATTCCTCAAATAGTTCTGACTGCGGACGCATTGCTCTCCGGCTGGGGAGCTCACCTACTACATCACACCATGCAGGGCAGGTGGAAACCGCAACAAAAGTTATTCCACATCAATCACCTGGAATTACTGGCCATATTCCTAGCCTTAAAAGCATTCCAAAAACAAATATCGAACAAGACTGTCCTAGTCCGCAAGGACAACATGACAGCCATGTACTACATACAGAAACAAGGCGGGACACACTCTCTGCAGCTCTCTCAGCTAGCACAGAACATATGGAGATAGGCTATACCTCAGAACATGTTTCTCCTAGCCAAACATGTCCCAGGAGTCCAAAACTCAATAGCCGATCTGTTGAGCCGTCAAACACAACAGATCCACGAGTGGGAACTTCATCCGCAAGTTCTTCAACCGTTTTTTCAGATGTGGGGGCAACCACAGATAGACCTCTTCGCCATCCAAGAAAACGCCAAATGCCCAAACTTCGCCGCCAGGTATCCTCACCCATTGTCCAAAGGCAATGCGGTATGGATGAACTGGTCAGGCAGATTTGCGTACGCTTTTCCGCGTCTCCCACTCATTCCACTAGTGGTGCGCAAACTACAGCAACACTCCCTAACTCTCATCCTAGTTGCTCCAACTTGGGCCAGACAACCATGGTACACCACATTGCTGGAACTCTCCGTAGTTCCGCACCAAAAATTGCACCTCCCTCCACACCTCCTAACCCAGAACCATGGAGAGAGCCAACACCCAGACCCAGCTCAGCTCAACCTAGCGATCTGGCTCCTGAAGTCCTGGAATTCGGTTACCTTAACCTTCCTCCTGACTGTATGAACGTCTTTAAAGAAGCTAGACGGCATACCACTAGAGCATTCTATGCAGCCAAGTGGAAACGATTTGTAATGTACTGTCATAACAACAACACTGACCCCCTAGATGTGTCTATCCAACACATCATAGGCTATTTACTACACCTCCAAAGATGCAACTTAGCCTACACGTCTATCAGACTGCATCTTGCTGCCATAGCAGCATATCTACAAAATAGACAACGCCTATCACTTTCAGAGTACCTGCCATAAAGGCCTATATGGAGGGACTCAAAAGAATAATTCCCCCCAGAGTGCCACCTTCACCTGTGTGGAATTTAAACATCGTTCTCACAAGACTAATGGGGCCTCCATTTGAACCTCTACATAAATGTGAGCTACAATTCTTAACATGGAAAACTGCTTTCCTAGTAGCCATTACTTCTCTACGAAGAGTTAGCGAACTACAAGTACTAACCATTCAGGAACCCTTTCTGCAGATGCATCATAATAAGGTTGTTCTCCGAACTAATCCTAAATTCCTCCCTAAAGTCATTTCTCCCTTGCACCTCAATCAATCTGTTGAGCTGCTGTATTCTTCTCGCAGCCACAAACAGTTGCAGAAAGAGCTCTTCACACCTTAGACGTCAAAAGAGCACTGCTGTACTACATAGAAAGAACACAACCTTTTCGTAAGACCAAACAATTATTCGTGTCTTTCTCACCACCACACAAAGGCAACCCCATCTCCAAATCTGGGATAGCTAGGTGGATTGTCAAATGCATACAAATTTGCTACCACAAAGCAAAACGTACATTATCTGTTCCTCCTAAAGCCCACTCTACACGAAAGATAGGGGCTTCAATGGCATTTTTAGGCAACATTCCCTTAGACGATATCTGCAGAGCAGCTACATGGTCTACACCGTACACTATTGTGTAGATGTGTAAACAAAACAACAAGCTTGCGTGGGCCAGGCTGTACTCAAAACACTATTCAAAACTACTGCAACAGATAGTGGTAGTCGAACTAGGACGGGATACTGCTATACAATCTATGCATAGTGTGTAATCTGCAGCTCATATGCCTCAAACGGAATATGCTATTTACCAGTATGCATCTGTTCTTGGCATGTAGAGCTGCAGATCTACACACGCCCACCCGCCTCCCCAGCTACCTTTATCTGTTCCAGTATTCTCTTAATTAGATACAGCATACATGGGCATATTTCCTGTTTCTTACAAAGCTCCATCATCTCCCTGTTGGCGAAAAACAATCTGAGGATGGAGCCGATGCCCATGCGCACTATGATCCTAAGGAGGAGTCACCGACCTCGTGACTTCCAAAGACTTTCCAAGACAAAAACACGTGCAAACATCCGGACCCAACACCAGATGGCGATTTATGTATAGTGTGTAGATCAGATCTGCAGCTCTACATGCCAAGAACAGATGCCTACTGGTAAGTAGCATATTCCTTATTCAAATCGCCCCATTCATAGCTAGCGTCACCTCACATCTCTATGGCTACACATCATCTGTGTCTTGCTCAACCATGCAGTAACTTGACTATGTCGCTGCTTCATCCCTGTCTTCAAGATGCCCTCATCACCCTCCTTCCATTACACGCCATTGCCGTCACTTTAGTCTTGACTGTCCCTCACCTATGTAACATGAAATCACCGTCTGCAACTTGCTTTTCTCTGTTTCTTTATGGCCCCTATGGCCCCCCTGTCTTTGGTCACCTCATTCTTTACAGCGCCCAACCATCTCCCCTCCTCACCCAAGTCTCTCAACCATGGAACAACCTCATCCATGGTGGCAACTTATTCAGGTCTCTTCCTCCTCCATGGACCATTTCAGGCACACAGATTTCTCCCCATGTCACCCCATCCAAGACTGTGCATCAGTATCTCCCTTCATCCATGGTACATCTCACCTGTGAAACCTTCTTATCATTAGATGCTTATCACGCATGTTTTCTTTTCCATGCTGCGCCTCACTAATGTTCCCTGATCTTTAAGGCAGCACCGCCCCCATGGCCATGGTCCCTTTCCCCTGATTCTGAAGGCCTCACCTAGCCCACATCACCCACTCATCAAAGTCACACCTTACCCATGGCATCTGCTAGACCGCACCTTGCGCCGGTCTCCTGCTCCGCGGGTGCCACACCTCGCCATATCTCCTGATCCTCAAGGTCTCACCTTGACCATCTCTTATCCTTACCAAGGAGTGTCTTCGACCACGTGACAACGTTATCCATGGCTGCACCTTATTCATGTCTCTTCCTCCTCCTCCTCGAGGGAGGAATTCGGGCACCCAGATGTCTCCCCATGTATCTTGATTATCTAGGCTACACATCACCCATGACTATTCTCACCCATGTTTCCTTATCCATGCTGCTCCTCGTCTGTCCTCTGCTCTTCAAGGCAGCATGTCACTCATGACCTTTGGTCTCATGACTACACCTAGTCCCTTTCCCCTGCTTCTTGAGCTGCACCTCCACCATGCCCCTGGTCCTATTGGCCACAACTAGTCCCTTTTCCCTCCTTCTCAAGGCCTCACCTAGCCCATATCACCCGCTCAGCAAAGCCACACCTTAGCCATGTCCCTTCCTCAAGTCTCCTTCTCCAGTGTGCCCTTTACCCATGTCATCTGATCCATGTTGCATGTCAAAACTGTCCACTTCCATTCATGCCCCAACTTGACCATATTATGTCATCCTCTATGGTGCACCTCGTCCATCACCTCCCATCCATAGTAGCACCTAGTGCATGATTACTCCTGCTCTATGGTGCACACACCTGACCTAGGTTTCCTCCCTTACCGTACACCTCCTTAATTTTTCTGCCTCTTCCAGATTATACATTGTCCATAACCCCGCCTATCCATTTTCAACACATGGCCATGTGCCCTTCTTCAGGCTCCACCTCACACACACCCACTTTTTCAGGCCGCACCTCACCCATGTCCCCTTTTCCACCAGAGTGCACCCCTCTTCCTCATCCAGGCCACTCTTTGCACATTGTTCCCACATCTTCTTAGCCTCCGCTGTTTAGTGGTTTTTATCTTCCTATGGCACCGTGATTGAGATTCCTTTTCTACTTGCAAAGCTTACTCGAGCTCACCTCATACCTTTTCTCTCCATCTCTAGAGCTGCACTGGAAGAGCTGCAAACAAAACTAAAGGACGCTGAAGCAAGGTCTGTAGTGAGCATTGATGGCTGCTTTATGAGGGTCTGAGGTCAATAGGATTGTGTGGAGAAGGGTTTTGAGGGACAGTGACGGGAGTGATGCAGAGACTCCTACAGGGAAATAGGGCGGTGGAAGGCTTTGTAAGTAGAAAGAAAAAACGGAAAGTGAGGGGAACATTGGAGATGGGCAAAGTGTGAGTGAAACTGGGTACACTGAAGAATGTTCTGAGAGGCAGTGTGAGGGAAGAGTGGAGTAAATGTATGGGTAAGAAGAGAAAAAGAAATGGCTGTAGTGTGGAGAACAGGATGAGAACAATAATATAGGAAAGTGTGCCGGGAGGAGTATGAAATAAGGGGAGCTTGGGAGATTGGGACTGAACAGCATGGAACAGGAAATATGGGACAGTGTTTTGTAAATTAGAGGGCAGGGGGGTTGGTAACACTTGAATATGGGAGAACAGAAGGAGTGAAACGGAAATGGGAGCAAACGTAAATGATGGGGTTTTCACAAGGTTTGAGGCCTTCATTTGACTAACTGGGCAGTCCCTGGTTACAGGGCAGTATCTGATGTGGATGTTCACCACCAATGTCCCACAGCCACAAATGGGATAGCCCTGGAAGAACCAGGTACCCTTAGGGTACGTGACTGTTTGTGGGTTGTGAAGTTGAGCAGCCAAGACTTACTCTAGGAGGTGATGGGTATTAGAAACTCAGCACGAACTTGACACAGTAAGCCGCACTCAGCACTGTGGAGGAGGTACAGCTTCTGTTCTAAAAGTAAGGTGCGAAAAGAAAACGTGTGGCACCCTCTGGGCTTATATATGACATGGATTTGTTTATCATTTACGCACTAAGCACTACGCTTTCTTGATTATTGGCCCCATGGCCAGCACGTTCATATAACGCTGCACGTGGGTCAGCCCTGAGAACCTCGTGACTAATTTTTACCATAAAAATGCTTCTTTGTTCCGGTCAACGAGACAGTCGGGAGTAAAACATTATCCAATGTTGCAAATGTGCTGCTTTCGGTATATTCCTGTTTCATCTACTCTGGCTCTAGGTCTAAGGCTGAAGAGCTCCGTGGTCTGAAGCCTCAGCTGTTGAGTTTCCAGCACAAAATTCTAGAAATAGCCAAAGTCGTTGAACCCCAAAACGGCACTCTCACAAAAAAATACTCCACCCGTGAAGTCCATCATATAGCTGAGGATTGTTTCCGAGTCTCGTTGGCTGATTATTTAGAGCGGGGGTCTGGCTGCTATATCTGGGCAGGACACCTGTAACACCTTATACCGATTTTTGTACAAAAGTATCACAGAAGCCATATAGAAGCCATTCTCTGGGTGGAAACTGACATTGGTGACCTATATCTCTGAGATGACTGGTCGTAGAGAATCCACTGATACAAGTGGGGCTGGGAAAGACCCTCTGCATGCCAGGAATCCAGTTCACCCTACACATAAAATGGACAGTATGGTTGGGGCTGTAGGAATTCATTTCCCACAGACGCTGGAGATTGGCTACTAAGACAGATGGTATCCTTCTGGGAACAGTAGTGGCTAGAGAGATCGGTTGCGTAATTCTGGAAATGGAATACCCTCCCTCAGCCGGTGCAATAATGGGCCGTGCTACACCCGTGGCAATTTGGGTAAACAAGCTAAAATGTAATCTTGAAGATGTCATTTGCGCAAGAGGTACATTTTCAAAAAGGAATGTTGTGTCCAGTGGTAGGGTGAGAAGTCATCTCTGTTGAGTAGAGAAGCATGTACATGCGTTGCAAGCTCATTCCTAGGTTTAGTCGTTTGAACATACTTGTTGACACCACTTTCCCTCTGCGGGAGCTCGAGAATCCTCAGAGCATATTTCTAAAGCTACCCGTGACAGACTTTAGATTTGGATGGAAAAATCCAGATGTGTCCTGTAAATACTTTCTGTAACCAGTAGGAATAGGAGTATTCTGCTCAGAGCTTTTGACTTTTTCTATTATAAAATATCACTACTGTATCATCCTTTACACTGGTGACTTCTGTTGGAAGAAATCACGAAAATGTCACTCTCCCGCTTAAATCCTGGTTCTTAAATGGCGGAGGTTCTTGCTAAAATTACAACAATTAAATCTAGATCACCACTTGACCCTTCTCCTTCTAAGGTTTTTAAAGCACTGGTAGTCTTGTTTCCTCCAGTAATTTTCATGATGTGTAATAAATTAAGTATCGGGGAGATTCCTACTTTTTGTAAAACTGCGCTTGTCACTCTGAGCTTACAGAAAGACATTCTTGATGCGGACACTCCTGCTGGTTATCGCCCCATCTCACGCTTAACGTTTTTTACCAAGATTCTGGAAGGGTACATAAACACTCACTTATGTTTTATCAAGGAAAACAATAGACTTGATGATTATTAGTCCGGTTTTAGACCCACTCTTGGCAGTGAGACTGCGCTTCCAGCGGTCTCAAACGGTGTTCATATCATTCCGAGGGAGGGGCACTCAGCGGCTTTCATCCTTCTTGATTTTGTTCACTTCTCGGAAATCTATACAGAAGCGTACCGACCCATGCGGCTTCGGTACCAGGACAATGGGCGAACTCCATTCGCTTACTGATGGCTCGATGATACCCATTCGCAACATTTGAAGTACTTCCTCTCTAATGGTATTTCTACGTGCCTTGGGTATCCGATATGGTCTGAGACGCACTCTTCCCTGGAGGAGTTTTGATGGAGTGTTCCTACAGGGATGTTTTTCCTGGGGACAGAGAAAAAGTTTCTCGTAGGGGATGGAGGACATCCACCAATTTCTGCCTCAGACTAGAAGGCAGATCGGGATCGATACATTGGTCAAACAAAGGGGCTTGTCCTACTGTCATGCCTTCAAGTGCTGGAAAGGGTCCCTCCCATTTGTTCAACAGATTGACGTGGTATATCTGCGAAGAACCCCGAGTTGCATCTGTCTCAATGCAGTAGGTCACAGGTGTGAGAAAGTGGCTCTGTATATACTGTTCCTTAATAGGTACAGGGTGTACAGAGTCCACAGACCCCAAGGGTTTACCAGAGGTTAAAGTTAGATATAACCTTACTCTCCAAAGTGGTAGCCTGGTCGAGCAGTAAGGCAGTATCAGAGGACAGTGTAAAGCATTTGTTGTACACACTCAGTCAGCAAATAGTTCCACACACTCAATAACTGAACTCTAGGCCAATGGTTTATATATAAAAAATATATGCTTGTTTTATTTTAGAACCAACACTTGGAATTAAAATATACTTTCTCGACAGGAGATGTTTCATAAAAATACTTTTGTATATGCCATAGACTTTTTAGTAAACGGTTACAAGTAGTTGCAGTAGGCAACTCTATTTCTAAACACAATACATTGAGCTCAATGATAAATTCAAGTTATATGCAACAGATTACTTTTTAGATTACTTTTGCAGTTCCAAGACTGGATCCTAGATTCAGTCTTGGGTCAGTTCTCAGAATCAGTTGATGCAAGTCGACTTTGGTACTGTAATGATTTTTAATTAATATTTATCTATTTAAAATATTTCAGAGCAAAACAACCAATGATTCCCTATGGAAGAAAATTCAGGTTATAGGTACAGTAGGTTATCGTTACTTTTGTAATCCAGTACTGGGTGCCTAGACTCAGTACTGGGACCTTTATCCAAAACAGGTAAGTAATTATGTTTTCAGATGTTATACGATTTTTGAAGAATATTTAGAAATTGCAGAAATCAACACTTAGAAGAAATTTCACAGAAAAACAGTCAATGGTTTCCTATGGAAGAAAAATGAGTTAAAGGTAAGAATAGTTGTGGGTACTTTTCAGAGTCAGTGCTGGGCTCCAAGATCCAGCACTGGGAGCTCACCTAAGAGCAGGTGAGTAAATTCGTTTTTGTCACTCGGCTGATTTTTGGTGAATATTTGAAGATTTGAAAAGTCCACACTTAGAAGAAATTTCAGGAAAAAGCCAGTCAATGTTACCCTATGAGGAAAATAGAGTTTGCGGTTTAAGGGTAAGTACTCGACTGGCAGCGTTGAAGTTCTGGGCACAGACTCAGGGGTCCCCCAGGGTCAGGTAGGTACAATTGGTTCACCCTCAGCGACTCTAGGGCGGCCGGGTGCAGAGTGAGTTAGGCCCAATGTTATCCTATGAGGGATAGGGGGGGCCTTGTTTGGTGGCTGCTGTCTGGCAAGCCACGCGGCTGTGGGAGCTGGGCTCCTGGTCACTTACTCAGGGCAAGTGGGGAAGTAGGAAAGTGTAGAGTTTTCACTGCCAGGGCCACTCGGGCGGCTGGGTGCAGAGGGCTTTTGAGCCTTCGGGCGCTCAATTGATTTCAATGGGAAATCTCCGGTTTAGAAAAAGACTGCAAGCTCGCGGACGAAGATTCTTCAGGTGCCACCACCACTTCGAGAGGTAAGTTGGGTAGTTGAAGGATAGGTAGGTACCCCGGGATTGGACACAGAGGGCCGTGGGGCGCCGGGTGCAGGGGTGCCTTTTGGTGTCGGAAAATCTTACCCTCTGTTGATCGCGGTTGGGGTGGCACACTGTTCTGAGGCTGCAGGCTTCTTCAGGATTGTCGAGGGGGGTCCTTGGGTGCCGGACTCGGGGTCACAGTCGCCGTGGGGTCGTCCTCGTGGGTTTAGTTCACTCCGGCACCGGCCAGGCTTGGCTGGTGCAGAGTGGGCTGGGATCGCGGTTCCGGGCTGCTGCCAGGGGTGAAAGGTAGGTTCTGAGTAGAGCCTCTACTCACGGGAGTCCCAGGGGATCAGAGTTCAAAGGTAGCCAGGTCCTCCCGGGTTTCTGAGGTTGCTGGCCACAAGAGATGCCGGGTTTGGAGCAGGTTCGAGGTCGACAGGCCGGTAGGGCTGGGGCCAAAGCAGTTGGTGTCTCCCTCTCCTTCGCAGCTGCAGGGCAGGTCTTCTTTTCTTCTCGCTCTTCTTGTAATTTCGGAATCTGGAATCTGGGGAAGGAGGGTTCAGGGTGCCCCTAAATACTAGATTTAGGGGCGTTACAGGTAGGTGAAGGGCAGGGACCAATGGGTCCCTGTCCTGGCGTGGGTACACCCCCTATCCTGCCTCTCTCCTGTGGGAGGGGGGCAGTAGCCTAGTCCTGATAGTGTAGGGCTCCCCATCTTCAAGATGGCGAGAGCCCGGAGATGTGCTTCACCTCGCCTCCCCCACCTGAGGGGTGGGGTTGGCAGGCTGGCACATCCCCTGTCCTTATTTGGGGTTTCCGGCCAAAGCTTCCCGCCAGAGTGGGGGGTTGCAGGGGCCTGGGGAAGCTCACAGAAGCTTCCCCCTGCCCATCCTGGGGGAGGGGATTTAGCACCTCGCCCAGTATGTGCATTGTTGCAGGACCAGGAGAGCAGGGGCTCTCCTATCCAGGGGTCCAGCAACATGTCTGCTGGGTGGCAGCCTAGGCAGCCTCAGAGCAGACGTGGATTCGTAGGTTAGGTTTCAGGGGGCACCTCTAAGATGCCCTCTGTGGTGCTGGGTACATTAAATCCCACACTGGCATCAGTGTGGGTTTAATGTGCTGAGAAGTTTGATACCAAACTTCCCAGTCTTTAGTGTTGCCATTATAGTGCTGTGGAGCTCGTGTTTGACGAGCTCTCAGCACCATGTACTCTTAGATGGCAGCACTGCACTTAGAGGGCTCAGGAATTGACCTGGGCACTGTAGGGACACAGGGCTACTGCTCCTGTGCTCACACCATTGGCATAGGGCACCCAGCGAGAGGGGTGACTGATGTATGCCATGGCAGTGTAGGTGATGGGCATGGCACACAGGGATGTGTGCCATGTCGACTTTGTTTTGGTTTTGCACCCAAACACTCAGCCTGCAAAGGCAGGGTGTGTGTGTAAGGGTACAGGGCCTCTAAGGGTGGCACAAGGTGTGCTGCAGCCCTTAGAGGTCTCCCTTGGTCACAAAGCCCTGGGTACTTGGGGTACCATTTACTAGGGCCTGACATGTGGCCAGGGTTTGCCAATTGGGGTTTGGTTTGTTTTAGGGAAGGAACATAGGCCCTGGGCACCTGATTGGCAGGAGTCCAGGGCACACTCAGTCAAAGTACATTCAGCAATTCAGCAAAAAGTGGGGGCATACCATGCAAGAAAGATGGCACTTTCTCACAACAGGTGTTACCTTCTCCGTCACGGTATAGGTGCCGTGCCACTGCCCTAACAGTTTATGATCAGAGGAGGTTATCATGAGAAATACCGGATCTCCCACATTGAAGGATCTCTTTCGCTTTCTTGTCATGTTGGGCCTTTTGGGCAGCCATGGCTTCATCCATATTAGTCTGGACTATGGCCCGTATTTGACCTAAATGTGTTTTGACGTTTGACACGTATTCCACCAGGAGTTTAATGTCGTTCTGCTCATTTTCCCATGCCTCATGAGCCATCTCTAATAGGGATCGTGGTTGGTGATCGTACAATAACTCAAAAGGGGAATAACCTGTGCTCTTTTGTACCTTACATCGGATGGCGAATAATGCCAAGGGTAACATGTCCTCCCATTTCCTGGTTTCTAAGGTGAGGAGCTTCTTAAGAGTGGTTTTAATGGTGGCATTGTACCGCTCCACTAATTTATCTGTTTGTGAATGGTACGCTGCAGTTCGTAGCTACTTGATACCCAGCTGGGCACACACTTGTTTCATTAGTTTGGACACAAACGGGGCTCTTTGATCTGTTAAGATCTCTTTTGGAAACCCCACTCGCGAAAAAACATTTACCATGGCTTTGGCTATATTAGCGGCGTCTGGGCGACGCAAGGCGATCGCCTCAGGGAAACGGGTGGCGTAGTCAACTAGGACAAGCACATAGTGACACCTGCTTTGAGAAGACAACACAGGTCCTATGATGTCCATTCCTACCCTACAGAAGGGTTCATCAATAACTGGGACAGGACGAAGGGGTGCACGGGTAGGCCTATAGCGACTATTGTTCTGGTGTATGGGACACTCCCGGCAATACGCCTTTACTTGCTGGTAGATTCCTGGCCAGTAGAAGTTTTCCATAATCAGCTTTTCTGTTTTCTCATCACTAAAATGCCCCCTAAAAGATGACTGTGGGCTAGTTAAAGGACCTTTTCACGAAACGGCCCCGGGACCAACAGTTGGCGTTTGTGTGTGGGGTTTCCCTCTCTGTAGAACAACCCATTCTTGTTAAAGAAGTAGGGACCTACTTGAAGAGGGTCTTCCTTCTCTAGGGCTCTATCCCAGGCTTCTCGTAGGACAGGGTCCTCTCTTTGAGCTGCGTGGAAGTTTCTATCCGTTTCCCATGGGTTCTCATCATGGAGGACTGGCAACACTGGGGTGGGTTTCCTTTTTTCCATTCTTCTTTGGCTTTGGCTTTTCTTAATTTTGGAGGAAGGCCATTCGTGGTCTTCGTCCCTGGAGAAGGGAGCTGTATTCCACCACTCACTCATGTTCTGGTGGCGTATCCTTAATCAATTGAGATAGGTTCGGGTAATCGTTTCCAAGAATGGCCTGTTCAGGCAATCGTTGGATGAGACCCACCTTCAGAGTGGATCCAGGGTCATTTTGGTGTTGAATTTGTACACGGGTGGTAGGGTATTGCTTCTTGTCACCATGAACACATTGTATGGTTACTGTCCCCTCAATGGGGCCGATCCCGTGTTCCAGGTCCTGACACTTTGAAGGCACCCTGTATCCGCCAATGCTGTGACTGGTTGTCCGTTCAGACACCCTACAATGATAAGGGGGTGGTAGTCTATCGGGAGGGGAGCAATAATATTTCCGGACCATTCCATCCTCCATTGGCTCTTCTTTTTGGGGACAAAACACGCTATTATGTTCCATCCCCCTGCAATTAAAGCATTAGGGTCCAGTGGGGGGGGGGGGGGGTTTGAACAAGGTAGGACCTGGTATGACGGTGACGGGCTCCAGCTTTCGTATGATTGGGGTTCGGGGTGGCTGGTGGACCCCACTACTTCCCGCTTTCCAGTGTGGATCATCTCACCCCTTTTGTATTTCCTGGGCTCTGCTGTATGCACTGGCTATTTCGACAGCCGTTTCCAGGGTGAGATGTGCATGCTGTCGGACCCACTTTTGGATGGGAGGATGCAGGGAGGACAAATAGTGTTCCAGGTAGATTTTGGCTATGATCCCTTCTTTGGTGGTATTGGAGGGTTTAAACCAACGGTCGGCCATGTCCTTTACCCGGAAGTATAGTGCTTTTGGTGTCTCCTGGGGGCCCTCCTTTATTTGGCAGAGTCTCATTCTATACGTCTCCTCATCAACTCCCAATCTTTTCTTGATACATTGTTTTATGTCAGCATATGGAGTCCCTCCCTGTACAGTTGCAGCTTGATGAGCCGCTTGTAAATCGCCTGACAATGAAGGGCCCAAGTACTGTCCCCATTTATCTGTCGGCCAGGCCGCATACGGTGGCCATGCGCTCAAAATTATTAAAGAAGTAGTCCAGATCTTTGCCACTCACATATCACAGAGGGAAGAGCGGCAGGCACCCTTTGATGTCCGATGGCTTCCGTGAGTTTCTCCATGGCTGCCCCATGGGTTTGACCTTGTCGGGTGAGCACTAGATGTAGTTTGCCTCGATCTTCTACCACGGTGAGGAAACGCTCCATCACTTTCCCCAGGTTTTCCTGGCTTTCTGCCATTTTAGCGATTGCAGCCTCCATGTCTCCGGATGATCCCACTTCTGACACCACCTGTGGGATTGCGGGCCGGATAAACAGACGCGGAGGCTGTATGTAATGAGCAATGGTGTGAATTTTATTGAAATTCTTGGTTCTTTGGACTTTAGGGGTCACAAAGGGATCTTCTTTCTTCGCAACATCTTCCTTCTGGCTGCTCTGGTTGATAGTCTTGGTCTTCACTCGCTGGTCTTCGCTCGCCTCCTCTCCTTCTCCTCTGATCGCTGCGCCCCCATCCTCTGTGGATTGGTCCTTTTTCACCCTCTGTGGGTAACTACTTCCGGGTTCGGCTCCTCGCACTTCTGCCGTATCACCTCGGTCTTGCCCTTCCTGTGTGGAGAGATAACAGGTGGGTGGGGCTATCGTCTCAGGCGGCGCACCACGGAAGTCACGCATCCGGGTCCGTTCCTCGGCGTGAAGGCTGCCTCGGTCATATCGGCCTGGAGGGACAGGTAAGAGACTGGTCCCCGTCGGTACCGCCTCACAGGGCTCCAGCAGCTTTCAGTACTGATGATCATCATAGGCTGATGTCGGTCTGCTCTGCAGCAGAGAATGGGCTCCAGTAGTGTAAGAAAGTGGGTTTCTGTTGCAGTAACCCCCCCCCCCTTTTTTTTGCCTAATAGCTGATGCACTTTTCCTTGTTGGGCCCTGGGCTCCTGCCAATCAGGTGCCCAGGGCCTGTGTTCCTTCGCTAAAAACTGCCTAACAGCCAAAACCCAAATTGGCAAACCCTGGCCACATGTCAGCCCCTGGTAAATGGTACCCTAGGTACCCAGGGCCTTGTGACCAGGGAAGGCCTCTAAGGGCTACAGCACTCATTGTGCCACCCTTAGAGGCCCTGTACCCTCACACACACACACTGCCCTTGCAGGCTGAGTGTCTGGATACAAGACAAAACAGAGAGTCGACATGGCACACATCCCTGTGTGCCATGCCCACAACCTACATTGCCCTGGCATACATCAGCCACCCCTCTAGCTGGGTGCCCTATGTCAGTGGTGTGGGCAAAGAGGCAGGAGCCCTGTGCCCCTACAATACCCAGGTCCATTCCTGGGCACTGTAAGTGCTGTGCTGCCATTTAAGAGTACATGGTGCTGGGAGCTTGTCAAACACGAACTCCACAGCACCATAATGGCAGCACTAAAGACTGAGAAGTTTGGTATCAAACTGCTCAGCACATTAAATCCACACTGTTGCCAGTGTGTGATTTAATGTACAAAGCACCACAGAGGGCATCTTAGAGAGGCCCCCTGAAACCTAAATCTACAATCCACGTCTGTTCTGAGGCTGCCTAGGCTGCCACACAGCAGACATGTTGCTGGACCCCTGGGTAGGAGACCCCTGCTCTCCTGGGTCTGCAACAATGCACATCCTGGGCGAGGTGCTAAATCTCCTCCCCCAGGATGGGCAGGGGGAAGCTTCAAAGGCATGCCGGCTCGGTGAGCTTCCCCAGGCCACTGCAACCCCCCACTCTGGCGGGAAGCTTGGCCGGAAACCCCAAATAAGGACAGGGGATTTGCCAGCCTGCCAACCCCACCCCTCAGGTGGGGGAGGCGAGGTGAAGCACATCTCCGGGCTCTCGCCATCTTGAAGATGGGAAGCCCTGCCCAATCAGGACTAGGCTCCTGCCCCCCTCCCACAGGAGAGAGGCAGGATAGGGGGTGTACCCACTCCAGGACAGGGACCCATTGGCCCCTGCCCTTCACCTACCTGTAACGCCCCTAAATCCTAGTATTTAGGGGCACCCTGAACCTTCCTTACCCAGATTCCAGATTCAAAACTACAAAGAAGAGCAAGAAGAAAGAAGACCTGCCCTGCCGGCCTGTCGACCCTCGAACCTGCTCCTGCTCCAACCCGGCATCTCTTGTGGCCAGCAACCTCACAAACCCCGGAGAACCTGGCTACCTTTTGGCTCTAAGCCCCTGGGACTCCCATGAGTAGAGGCTCTACTCAAAACCTACCTCTAATCCCTGGCAGCAGCCCGGAACCGCGAACCCAGCACACTCTGCACCAGCCAAGCCTGGCCAGTGCCGGAGTGAACAAAGACCACGAGGACGACCCCACGGCGACTGTGACCCCGAGTCCGGCACTCAAGGACCTTCCTCGACACTCCTGAAGGAGCCTGCAGCCTCAGAACAAGGTGCCCCCCAACCGCGATCAACAGAGGGTAAGATTTCCCGACACCAAAAGGCACCCCTGCACGCGGCGCCCCACGGCCACCTGTGCCCAATCCCGGGGTACCTACTTATCCTCCAACTACCCAACTTACCTCTCGAAGTGGTGGTGGCACCTGAAGAATCCTCGTCCCCGAGCTTGCAGTCTTTTTCCAAACCGGAGATTTCCCATTGAAATCAGTTGAGCGCCCGAAGGCTCAAAAGCACCCAGTCGCCCGAGTGGCCCTGGCAGTGAAACCTCTACACCTACCTACTTCCCCACTTGCCCTGAGTAAGTGACCAGGATCCCAGCTCCCACAGCCGCATGGCTTGCCAGTCAGCAGCCACCAACCAAGGCCCCCCTATCCCTCATAGGATAACATTGGGCCTAACTCACTCTGCACCCGGCCGCCCTAGAGTCGCTGAGGGTGAACCAACTGTACCTACCTGACCCTGGGGGACCCCTGAGTCTATGCCCAGAACCTCAACTCTGCCAGTCGAGTACTTACCTTTAAACCGATAACTCTATTTTCTTCATAGGGTAACATTGACTGGCTTTTTCCTGAAATTTCTTCTAAGTGTGGACTTTTCAAATCTTAAAATATTCACCAAAAATCAGCCGAGTAACGAAAACGAAATTACTCACCTGCTCTTTGGTGAGCTCCCAGTGCTGGATCTTGGTGCCCAGCACTATCTCTGAAAAATACTTACAACTGTACTTACCAGTAACCCAATTTTCTCCCGTAGGAAATCATTGATTGTTTTTCTGTGAAATTTCTTCTAAGTGTCAATTTCTGCAATCTTTAAATATTCTTTAAAAATCGTATAATATCTGAAAACTTAATTACTTACCTGTTTTGGATAAAGGTCCCAGTACTGAGTATAGGCATCCAGTACTGGATTACAAAAGTAACGAGAACATACTATACCTGTAACCTGCATTTTCTGCCATAGGGAATCATTGACTGTTTTCTATTAAATATTTTCTAAGTGTCAACTTTTAAAATAGCTAAATATTGTTTAAAAATCATCACAGTAATTAAGTCGACTTTCATCCCTTGATTCTGAGTACTGACCCAGGACTGAATCTAGGATCCAGTCCTGGAATCACAAAAGTAATCCTAAAAGTAATCTGTTGCAAATAACATGAATCTTCCATCGAACTCAATGCATTATTGTGTTTAAAATAGTGTTGCCTATTGCAACCACTTGTAACTGTTTACAAAAGTCAATTGCATTAGCAAAAGTATTTATATAAAGCATCTCATTCTGAGAAAGTATATTTTAATTCCAATTGTTGGTTCTAAAATAAAACATGCATATATTTTTTATATATAAACCATTGGCCTAGAGTTCAGGTCTTGAGTGTGTGAGACCATTTGCTGGCTGAGTGTGTACAACAAATGCTTTACACTGTCCTCTGGTACTGCCTTACTGCTCGATCAAGCTACCACTTTGGAGAGTAAGGTTATATCTAACTTTAGCCTCTGTCAAACCCTTGGGGTCTGTGGACTCTGTACACCCTGCACCTATTAAGGAACAGTATATACAGAGCCACTTTCTCACAAGTAGCTTTCAATACTGCCGATCATCATAGGCTGGTGTTGGTTTACTCTGCAGCATTGAAAGGGCTCCAGCAGCTTTTAGTTCTGCGATCATCAGAGGCTGGTGTCGGTCTGCTCTGCAACAGAGAATGGGCTCCAGCAGCTGCGTCTTTATTGGTTCTCCTCCTTCCTTTCTCAATTGTCAAATAAGGAAGAAAAATAAGGTTCTTTAAACGATGGCGATATGTGGTGTCCCTTATTTATGTATACTATTACCGGCACGGTTTAATCCGTACTTAGAACAATAGTTTATATTTATTTAATAGGATTCACATCTCTCCTATGCTGAGGATCAAAAATTGAGTATAGCTGACAATTCAGAAATTCAAAATAAGAAGTGTGAAGCAATACTTTACTAGTGCTACATCCAACTTCTGGAACTCACTGTGTCCTTGCTAAAAACTCTTGCCATCCTCCTATCCTTTGGGAAACCATGGCAGGCACGTTTTTCTTCTAACTCTAGACCAATTGAGCGATCCGAAGTTTTCAGACCTACCTTAAACCTTTCTTTCGCTTGGATGTTCTTCTGTGTATTGGTAAATAATCGTAGGACCCATTCTTGTGCCATGTAAATCTCTTGAACGCCATTTGGCCCCGTCACAGTATAGGAAATTGATAACTCCTTTATACATGCCACCGACCTAATGAAAGCCAATGAGTGGCCCACATTACGGGGACAGAAGTTAGGGCAAGTGAACACGACTACACCATGCAGGGGACCTTTGTCTCCCATCTAGTGTTCACTGTGTGTGCTGCTTGCCCCCCCCCCCCATGAGTAGACCGAGGCTCGGCTGACAAACAGTACAGAAACATGTGCTGTCTCGTTCATTTGAGTTGAATATTTTTGGGTTTTCCGAAGAATGATCTTCTGCCAGTTATTATTCAGCTACGTTTCTCTTATTGTGGCTGGCGTGAAAAGCGTCACAAGTGAAGATGTAACCATGAGCTGCATCACATTCGATCTGGTTCGATCCCAGTAGATCTGGTCGGTGGAGATCCTGTTTTACTTTACAGTGTTTATGGAACCTTTTGTCTGTTCAGCTCTGAGTGCTATGACTGAATGTAGGTGCCCATCCTCACAGCTTGTGAATTTAGATCCACTTTGCACACTTCTGCTCGTGGGGCCATTGCAGTTTCCATCTCGCTGCCTGGTTAAGTTGCATCAGTGCTTCTGGTCAAAATAATCCACTTATTTGTTAACTAACTACTCGTCTGTTTTGATCTGCGAATCTGGAAATACTTTATTCAATTATTTGGGAGTGACAATTAGTGTATTTACAGTTCTCAGAACAACGTCTGGTAGAATCCCCAAATGTTTGTGCATGCACACAGCTCTGAGATAGCTAGAGTTTAAAAACACATGAACCATTGTGCAGACAGCGATGGATCCCGCGTGTTCTGCAGTTCGTCTGATCAAGAACAATCGGAGAGTGCTGCAGGGCGGGGTTAGGAACTAGCTGCGCTTCTGATGTGAAGGATTGTGGAAGTGATGATTTTGTCCAATGGGTGGTGTTAGAGCTGCCGAGTGGACATAAATCCTCTAGCAGGCCCCCAGGTACAGAGGTGGTGAGTAAAAATGTAGAGCTATGTGGTGTGAATAAAAGTATCCAGCAGCGCCTGCTCATTCTGCAGCTGGTATGGAGTTAAGTGTCCTGCATCCCAGCGTTCCCTTTGAACACTTAATGAAATCATTTCCTTTGGGAGCCACAATGTGTTCATGACTATTCTTGTCACCTCCTTCCTTTGGGGATAGCAGGTTGCTTCATGAAGTTCAGGGTTTCCATTGACTTCATCTCCAGAGTGATCACCAGGGCCGTTCTGCAAACCCTGTGTGAGCATTAAGAAGGGGATATTGGTTACAAAGCAGGTGACCAGTTTGACATACCTACATGAAAAGTAATCGCCGATCTCCGCTTAAACGAGACCATGAAGTTATCAGCATTCTTTCGGAGTCACAAATACTGGCCTAAAGGAGCCAGACTACATGTCATACGACAAGGGCTTTGAGATTCTCTTATTCGATTTAACATTTTTGAAACTCGCCTTAACTGTTCATGGTATTTGGTACCAAGGAAATTGCCATGGAGTTATTGGCTAGATGGAGTGTGGCTTGAATGAGTTATAGATGGAGTGTGGCTTGAATGAGTTATAGATGGAGTGTGGCTTGAATGAGTTATAGATGGAGTGTGGCTTGAATGAGTTGTAGATGGGAGTGTGGCTTGAATGAGTTGTAGATGGGAGTGTGGCTTGAATGAGTTATAGATGGAGTGTGGCTTGAATGAGTTGTAGATGGAGTGTGGCTTGAATGAGTTGTAGATGGAGTGTGGCTTGAATGAGTTGTAGATGGAGTGTGGCTTGAATGAGTTGTAGATGGAGTGTGGCTTGAATGAGTTATAGATGGAGTGTGGCGAGTGAGCTCTGCTCCCCACTGACAGAGAAGTACCAAAGCCGCAATCTGCAGGGGTTCAGGAGGTAATGATGCTCCACTACCGAAAGGTGCAGGAAGCGCGCTCGGCCACACAATATTTTGCAGATTGACCTCTGTTAAAGAGTGAAATGCACCCTCCACATGAGACCACACTGCACACTGTACTGTGGCTTCACAAAGCAAACTGAAGAAGGCCTAAGTCGACAACTACCTGATTATTTTCAGTTTAACTAAACGTTTGGAGACATTTTGATGCTGTCGCTGGATGCTAGAATTCGGCAAAGCATGTTTCGTGTGTCCAACTTTTGAGTCCCTGTGTAAACAACTTTCCGCTGTACAAGGCATGGTACTTACTTTGTTGCCTCTACCCCCGCGAGACTACTCCCGTGTTCAGTGGGTTCTTGAGCGATGTCCCCCACACCCTTATAAAAGTGGGTTCAACGGAAGAGTGCATGTGAGGCCATATGAAGACATTGTTCTGACTTCCCTTTTGTTCTTTTCTTTGGTAGGCATGACACATTGAAGACCAAGTTGGACTCTCTCCGGGGAGAAGTGCTAAAGAAGGAAAAGGAGACGGAGCAGACAGTCCAGGCACTGAGGCAGCAGGTGGAGGTATGCATGGGCATGGTGTGGGTCAGGCCTCTGTCCCTCATGGACATCGTTGGCTAACCTCTCAGCCTGCAGGACTCCCCTCGCAAGTGGAAGCATGCTACACACCATGTGCCACACGGGGTCTTTGGTACTTGGAGCGGAGTGTCGCTTGGTCCAGCACATACTCCTTCGGGTTAAAAAACATTGAGCTATTTATGCCCGAGCTGGCAGCGTACTCCTAGATGCGAATATTCATGCTGTGTTCAACTCTACCCAGGGCTGGATTTACACTCATTGCCACGTGTATGCCCTCTTACTCCTACAAACCCAGTTCAGACCTTGGGGCACACTCACAAATGCATGGTCGCTGTCTGACCAGCCAACCCAGTGCAGCGCTCGGAGCAGACTATTGTATGCGTGTGCACTCACACTCACGACTTGCCTAATTCAGTGCTGAGAGCAGACCTCTGTAGCTGTGCGTCCACTGTTAACCAGTCAAGTGAGACCCTCAGAGCAGGGTTATACCTGAAAGCTCCTGTCTGACTCACTGAATGCAGGCCTTGGCAGCATGTCTCACCCATCCGTTCTCTTTCCACAGCATCTGCTGGATGACAAGACGTCTGTGAAGGCGCAGGTCACCTCCCTGCTGGGGGAGCTGCAAGAGAGTAATGACTGCCTGAAGGAGTGCGGGGCCGAGAAACGCAAACTGGAGGACAGGTAAACACTGCGTCATGATTGGATGCTATGGTGATTAGAACCTGAATTATGTGTTCAGTCAAGGATGCTGCCTTGGGTCTTTGGCTTGGTGCTTGCGTTCTTCCCCTCACCATCTCCTTGTGAATGAGAGATGTCGCTTGTCCCTTAAGCGACAGCCAGGGTGTAGAATCATAGCTCCTGGAGTCCTTCGAAGGGGTTGTGTTCCTTGGTAAAGTCCAGCTGAGCTGGCCGAATACTTAAAAGGCTCACGCTCATGTCCTTCATGTCCCTGGGACACGTGCAGATAAACAGCGAGATACATCAGGTCTGATCTTCACCAGCTTCATGGTGATTTCCTGTCCTGGGGTGGGAGCCCCAAGTAATACTAGTACCTACATCGGCAGCTGGAGGGGCCTGAGCCTATCGGCATCCACAACACCTCACAACATTGAAGCTTTTCTTTCAGCTTCTAGTAAAACCAATAACTCTTCCGAGGATTTATCAAGATGTCCAAAGCCGCGTCCACTGCTGGAGCTCAGTCTGCCCACCCATGGGGCTATTCCAATGAAGGACCAGTAAACTGGTTCTGTGCCTCTCTGACTGCCCTGAGTAGGAGGAGCCAACCCACAACAAAGGCAGGTACACACTAGAACTCTGTTTCAGGTCGCGAAGGGACTTTTCCAAACTTCGTGCTACTCTATTTATGTCCAAGCCTCTCCCCCACCCCATTCCTCAGATAATCCCCACCTGGACTTCTGCCCGAGCTCCTCTAGAAAGCCAGCTGCCCCACGAGCTCTTCACACATGCATTTGAAGGCCATTTCTATCCTCTCACCCACTGGAATGTTTAACCCTAGATTGCTGACAAGAATAAAAGGCAGTAATTTTATTTTGCGTTTCACAAGTGTGCCACATGCCACTGTGAGATATGAAACCATCAGCCCTTCCCGGCTTTTCAACCTGCAGCATGGTGCTGTGTGGGGCTTGTAACTCTGCATACTTAAACTGCACTGACCGTGCTGAAAGCAAAGTGGTGTTGGCTAAAATGCCTGAACTGGCCGAAAGTGGTATGCATGACATGGAACAAACTTGATAGCTGTGTTTAAGATTTTACAAAGTTATCTTGTCCATTTTGAAAATTGCTTGTTTCACAGGAAAATAAAAAAAGTAAACTGTGCTCGCTTATTTTGTGAAAGGTCACACTTTCACTCACATCATCACATTGACGCAAGTATTAGCTGTTTAAAGGTCTGTATAAAGAAATCAGTAGCTTTATTTTTGCAATAATAGGTTTTTCTGCTAAATTGTGTTAAATCAATCAAATTTTAAATTATGTATAAATGCTCATAAAAAGTTAAGCCGGTTGTGGTGAGTTTATGTAAAAAGAAAAAAGAAATTCCAGCGTTAGCTTGAGAAGATAAACATATTTGACACAACACCACTTTTTTAGTATATGTTTAATTGTATTTTTGGCTCAGTTGGTTTGCGATGGAATAAGTATGTGCTTCTACTATTTGCTTATTTGCTGTGTAAAAGACAGGTGTAAGAAACAGACTTTTTGCAGGGTTTCCCCCCACCTTTTTTCCCCCATTGAGACCACTAGGTGCTGGTGTAATGACGCTGAAATGCCTTGAGCCCTGCTAAACAGGGCTCTGTGCATGTGGTTTGACCCTTAAAATGATGTATGTCGCACTGGCTTATACCAGACTGGCGTAGGCTGACTTGCTTGAAGCTCCTAGTATATGGTACTTTGGGCATGTATGTTCGAGGGTCACTCCAGGGACTGCCGCACGGGTGGTGCCTCCCTAGGTGTGACCCAAGTAAATATTGTCTCCCAGTTCGCCAGTGCAGACTGGAAGAGCAGTTTTTAAACTGCTAGCCCAACTTTGACATTTAAAGCAATGACCGAGCCAAAACCTCCCTGTGTAGTAGGTAAGTCATCCCTATGGCAGGCCTACCGAGCCCTGGGTGCGACATATTTCATGGACAGAGCATGTATTTTACAGGTTCTGGCAGTAAAAAAGCAAAACTTGTTTTTACTGTGGAAAGACTTGGTTGCCCCGTTGACGAGTACAAAGTTACACACTTTGTTTCATTAGGCTCGACATGATTATCCAGTCCAAATTCATGTAACATGTGCCATGTGCTCCTGCATTGGGTTGTCCTTGAGACGACTGTCCACCCTCCCGTGGAGACGTGCCAACGACTCCCAGGAAAGCACACAATAGAAGCCTGCACTAGAGAGAGCGGTGACCTCTCCCTGGAAGGAAGCCATATGGGTGTTGGCCAAAAAGCTGAACTTCAATGGTGAAGCCGCCTTGAAGGGCAAATGTCGAACACGTGGCAAAGGGGCTGTCCCGTTATTTAGGTAGGCAGGCTGGCACTCAGGAAGGAGAGGGGACCAGGTTGCCAAACTGGTTTTCCAGGAGCATGTAGCCCTCTTGGTAGCCACGCCTCTGGGTTGGGCTTAAGAACTCTGGACGCCGAGAGAGGGGTTCTGCCATGTGGGGAGTGGGCAGATTGGTGCATCCTAAGATAGCCAGATGCCACACTTCAAGGAAGTGGTCAACAGGAGGGAGGGGACCTGGTAGTCCATTGGCTACCAACTGCATCCTACCCTGAGGCCACTTTCTGAGCATAAATAGGGCAACCAGAACTCCGATCTCATCTGGACTGGAAGAAGGTCTGAGGAAGGACTGCCAAGCTGCACCATGGATACGGCAAAGAGAAAGGTTTGCAAATCAGAGGGATTGTGCCTGCTGTATACTGCTCATGGAGAAGTAGTCTCCGGACCCCAGCCGAAGCAAGAGACTCAAAGGGTCAGTTGGTTGCCCTCCTGTTGGCAGCACAGGACACAACAGCTGAAGAAGCCTGCTGGGGTGAGTTGGTAGTGCAAATCAGACCTGAGACCAGGATCTGAAGTTTAAAGTTGCACCCGGGATCGCTGAACCCGGGAGAGTCATCTGAGTACAGCTTGGTCGCCTAGAAGGCAAGTTACCTTCAAGGCAGGATTCCATTGTGACCATCCTGCAGGGTGACTGGTAGCCCAGTAGCAACTGGACTTCTGCCAGGACTGAGAAGACTTCGAAAGACGTCAACCCCTGTGGCCAGGGCCCTGTGGTTTCCTAGCTCGTGGACCGAGGAGTAGCTGCAGGAAGACCCCTGTAGACCGCATCACATCCGCAACATCCTTGAGCATCTTCAGCATCCTGTATCCCTTGCATCAGGACCACTCCAAAGCAACCCATAACAAAGAGCTAAAAGTTCCTGGAACTCACTGAAGAGTGCTTCTACCTCTGAGGTACCGGTTTCTGTGGACCTTGCTAGTCCCCCTGCCTCACTTTCTGCGGGAGTTGGGTGTCTAAAGTAACTATAACGAACCACATTGACACATGCCGAAAGTTTTCCTTGAAAAAGTTTCTACATGTCAAATTTGTTGATTTTGCCAATGCTTGTTCACGGTTAAGTGAAAGTGCATATTTACTGTACATTGTAAATTCTATATCTCCAGAACCCTCCGGTTGATCTTTTTCGTTGTGGTGCCTAAAATAAATAAAGATGCAGTCTATTTTTAGGTTTCGCCTAGGCAGCGCTTGCAGTGTCTCTTTGAGACCTTCTGTATTCCGGATATGGGCATTAAGCCCCACCCATGTTTTTCATTGGCTCCTTTGATTGTCTTTTCCAAATGCTTTTGTTTCTTTGGTTAAACTCGTTCCTGGCCCCGCCTTTGTACCGCCTTTCCTTCTGTTGCACCCTCCCATAAGGACTTCCCCTGTTACATGTGTTGTTACCCCGAATCTGTTGTTTACCATATGTGAGCACTATTTTTCTTTTTGAAGTACACTGGCATGCCGTGATTGAGCTTCAGTAATGGCGGCTGCACAACTCGCACAAATCCTTTTTGTTTAAAAAAAAAAATTATATTTTATGCAGCACATATGGTGGCTGTGCGACTTTGTTATACCGCGGCTCACCCAAATCCTTTTTTTTTTATGTAAATAAAAAAAGATGTATGCAGCGCGGCATGCCAAACTTGATATTCATGGTGGCCGCGATCCTTTCTTTTTATTTATTTTTTACTCTGGTGGCATGGCACGTTTGAGTTAGCGTGCACGGTTCTTCTCGCTGGCTGTGATGCACTGAGGGCTGAGGCTCGGGTGTCCCTGCTTGATGGAGTGTCCAGTTGACAACTTCTGACCGCTTTGATGGTTGTGGCGCGTCCGTGCTCCTATCACAGTGTGCCGCGCATCGCATCTCAATGCCATAGACGTCTAGCCGAAAGTTGCGCCAGCATCTAGCAAGGTATTGCTTTGTTGGCTTTGGCTTGTTGGCTCTGGGGTATGGGAGAGGGGGCTGTGGCAGCTGTGATTGGTGGGTTACGTTCCGCACAGTGAGCGGTGCCCGATGATCTTCTTTTCCCCCTTGCATTTTCCTGCAGTACTTCTTAAAGCTTGTATTGCAAGTGTCTGTTTATAGTGCAGCTGTGGAAAATACTTCAATTTTAGAGTCTGCAGTAGCTATTGTGCTGCAAAATAGAGAGATCTAAGCAGAATTTTCATTAGGCTTTTAGATTGACTCAAAATGCAAGCCTGATCTACTGGCTTTGACAATGCTTATGACCAGTAGCCATAATGATCGCGCTCTTTTTGCGTGAAGCTGATATGGGTAATGCTCTATTTCTGTCTGTTTGCCTCATTAACATGCCCCCACCTCTATGGCAGAACTTTGTACGGTGGTCAGTGTTGTTTAGTAGATCTACTGTGGCCACGTAACACACAAATGCTTGCATTACTAAAAGTTTGAGCTATTGGCTTTTTCAAATAATAATGCAACGCCAATAGCTCAAACTATGAGTAATGCGAGACCTATTGCACTGAAAATGCTTGTTCTAAACTGGTTATTGGATTCCTTGAGTGTCTCATGTTTTTTCTTCTTCAATTGTTTTGGTGCCGTTTAGATTCTTTACACTTGTTCCTTTGTGTAATTCTGACTACTCAGAACCACAGCTACCCAGGATTGAGCTAAGAGTTGCACTAATGCAATCTACTGGTTCTATTTGCTCATCTTGATTGACTTTGGACATGAATATATACCCGGGAATACTATTATTTAGCATGCATTGTACTGTTTGAATGTTCTTCCCCCTTTGCTGTATCGCCCTAACCTCCTGTGAAGGTTTCGAACACCTACTAGATTATTGCACGCGTCTTGTATTATCATGTAATGAACAAATGTTTTTGCTTCCCAATACTGTATCCCTCTCACCTAAAATTGAGAAGCGCTCTGATACCCGGAAGGGTCATGTTGGCGCTATACAAAACTTTATAAATAAATAAAGGGGTTGGTAAGTGTATTACACGGTGAGGTCACACAACCACACCGGATTATACACCCCAGTTCCTCACAATAGTCCCCTCTGTTTCATAGCAGTTCGCTTTCTAAGCACCACTGAAGCAAACCCTATTCCGGTGTAGTCCAAGAACAGAAAGGAAACGCAGTACACAAAAAATGTTCTAAAAGTTGCAAAGCAAGCAGGATAGGCACATTATAGAATAATGGGTCTCGTGGTTTTGAATGTGCATGATTATAATTATTTGTTAACATTCATATATTTTGGAAACCTTAATTTAAAAACTGTTATCGGCTGTTTCTGGAGAGAAAAAGTACTTCTACTTATAAAAACAAAGCAGCACAAATCTACCTTTAAAATGAAGGTGGCCTTCCGCTACTGTGTACCGTTGGAATGTAAACATTAAACAAATTTAAACCGTGTATTTACTCTGCTCCAAGCAAAGGCACCACCGCGGTGATTAGGCCGTCCACTGCTCTGGGAGATGGGCTCCCCATAACTAAATGCGCCTGTAACTTCAGATGTAACCTCCCCCTTCCCCAAACTCTACTCTGCTCCGTCGCCCCTCTCTTGTTCTTTTCCCCCCACAGATCTCAGAAAAGCCAGGAAGCTGCAGAGACCGTTGCTCGGGTCATTAAATGAATGGGCAGCACTTTGTGCTATCACATACCTGGGCTCGGGAGGAGACTAGTTGTGTGCACGACATTCAGTTAGATAGATCAGAACCTCTGTTGCAAGGGACCCCAAGGTGAGACTCTCTTGGCCAAGTCCGCCGCATGGATTGGGGAATGGCAAATGTTCAGCCTTGGTTGGGATGTGCATGCAACCGCCAACTCCAGAGCATGTGTTTTGCAGCGTGAATCTTTCTGGATTCACTATGCTGTGCATTATTCCGCGATATTGTGGTTGGGTCCGGATTCGTAGTCTTTTCTTTGTTTTTTTTTCTTTTGTTTTTTTTGTAGCCCAGGTGGGCGGCGACGACCCACCATTTGGTGCACCTCCTGTGACGTCGTCGTGCTTCCTGCGGAAGTCCCACCTTTGGGGCGCCATCTTCAGATTCTTTTTTCCGCCGTTGGGTCTGGATCGTCATCGGGAAGCTCCAGAGTTACAATCGAAGGAAGAAGAAGGAAAAGCAAGTTTCGTCGATAAAGGACTACGAAGATATCACAGGAAAGGAATATTTCACATCAGGAGCGCGAAGAAGGAAGTGTTCCACCTTTTTTCTTCGACGCCCTTGGAGAATGCGCACTCAGAGGCCCTGAGTGCAATGGACAAGACGCCATTCAAGTTCTGCCCTAACTGCCACCACAAGTTCGCGCAGAAGGACCAGCATCCGGTCTGCAACCTCTGCCTACCGGTCGACCACCAGAGCAAGGACTGCAACGCCTGCTCAGCCTTCGCGCCGAAGACGCTCCGGGTGAGAGAACGTCAGCGAAGAGCCAACGCCAGCATGGATGGCAAGGGTAAGGCCCCGTCGCTCTACGATCTGGGCCTCTCCACAGACGATGAGGACAACGTCGCCGAGGGACCCGAAAACTTCACGGTCGTAGAGACCGACAAGAAAAATGAAGACGAGGTAAGAGAATCGTCGAGCTCAAAACACCCGAAAATGCCTCGAAAACCCGAGGGTGACTCGAGAAAATCTGAGTCAAAGTCCACGAAGGGAGCCCCGGCGCCGAAAACTTCAACGACCAAGGGGGGAACCATGGACAAGAGGGCAAGCGGATCCTTCGAAAAGGACTCCCTGGTGCCGAAAGACGCCGAAAGGCAAGGTTCGTCAAAGACAACCCATGAAACGGGGCGCTCGACGCAGAAGGACAGGTCGGCGTCGACGCAAGTTCCGTCGAAGAGGCCCGCGGTCGACGCCGAAAGCATCTCCGAGATGGAGAAGAAGAGGCGGCTCGAGGCCGAAATGGAGAACATCCTTCAGAGGAAGAAGGAGTTCGACGCCAAGATGAAGGAATTCAAAATTCCAACGGCTCCACTGACGAACGTCATCGAAATCGAGGACGAATTCGACACCGAGGGGCTGACAAGAGATCTCGAAGAGGAAGACGAGACCTATTATGAAGGCGAACCCGAGGAAGAAGACCAGCAGTCGTTCTACAGCTCGGCGCCATCAAGCAGCCACGACATCGAATGGCAGGATCTCGACACCGAAAACCCCGAGGAGCACGTGGACACGTACCCTTCGAGGCCTTCTCCACCCGACGACATCGGGGTGTACAATATGGTGGTCAGGAGCGCAGCGACAGCCTTCGGCGTGAAACTGGACGAGGAGAGGCCGAAAGCCGATTTCCTCCTCGAGACCCTGCTCCCCATCCAGACGAGGAGCCAATTCCTTCCAATGCTACAAAGTGTGATGAATCAGGGAAGAGAGGCCTTTAAGGAACCAGCGACTTGCCGTTCGATCACGCCAAGGACGGAGAAGTATAAGCACTCTTCTCTGGACCCCCCTTACATCAAGGGTAGTATCACGGCCGACTCCATCATAGCTTCCACGGCCAGGAGAAGGGCCAACGTGCCAGCAACTTCGGGGCCACCACCAGATAAAGAGAGCAGGAGGATAGACCTCACAGGAAGAAAGGTCGAGAGGAACGCCGCAATGCACTGGCGCATGGCGAATTCCAATGCACTCCTCAATAGGCACCAGTACCAGCACTGGGACGAGATGGGGGAGCTAGTAAAACACCTCCCCGAAGAATACCGCCAAAGAGCCTCCCACCTGGTGGAAGAAGGTAAAAATATCGCCAACTCTTGTATAAAGACGGCGCTGGACGGGGCAGAGACTTCGGCAAGATTAATGGCCATAGGGGTCACCGAGAGAAGACATGCATGGCTAAGAATCTCGGGATTCAAACCGGAGGTGCAGAACAACATCCTTAGCACCCCCTTCAACGGAGAGACACTGTTCGGAGCAACAGTAGACGAGAAACTCGCCCAGCTGAAAAAAGAAAATGAAACGGCGAGGTCCATGGGGGCCCTACAGCTAAGAGGGATGAGGAGAGGCAATCCCTCTAGGAGACCCTACGGTCGGGGAGAAAGCCAGCAGGGAGCGTCGCACCAGACTTTCCAGCAGGGTCAGCAGGGTGATAGTCACGGACAACAAGGTCAACAGAAGCAAAACTGGCAGTACCAACCTCTGGGCCAGTCCTTTCGCGGGAGAGGGAACGGACGTGGCCAGAGGAGGAGAGGGGGTGACCAACCCTCATCAAAGTGACTCAGCACGCAGGAGGACGCCTACCCTCGACATGCCCCCAGGGGTGAGGCGCAATGCAGTAACATCAAGGGGGAGAGAAGAGTCAAAAGCCTACGAGCATCCAACACCAGTAGGCGGAAGGCTGAGGTTCTACCTTCAGGAGTGGCGGCGTATAACCACAGACAAGTGGATACTGAACGTCATGCAATACGGATACTGCGTGGATTTGGAGGAAAGACCTCCAAACAGAAGACCAAAGGGAAGACAGAGATCGGCTCAAGAACTGGCCCTACTCAGAGAAGAAACCCTGAAACTACTAGAAAAAAGAGCCATAGAGGCAGTGCCGTTCAAAGAACGCAACAAGGGGGTCTACTCGAACCATTTTGTGGTCCCGAAAGTAGACGGAAACGTCAGACCCATCCTGGACCTGCGATACCTGAACAAGTTCATCAGAACGCAGAAGTTCAAAATGACTTCGCTGCAGGAGGTGCTCCCCCAAATAAGAGACCGGGACTTCATGGTCACTGTGGACCTCAAGGATGCCTACCTGCACATCCCAATAAACAGAAGGCACAAGGGCCTTCTAAGGTTCAACATCGACCAGGAACACTACCAGTTCACAACCCTGGCCTTCGGGCTAGAATCGGCGCCAAGGGTTTTTACAAAATGCCTGTCGGCGGTCGCAGCCCACCTACGAAGGCAGGGGATCCATGTCTACCCCTACCTAGACGACTGGCTGGTCAAGGCAAACACACGCGAGAAGTGCGAGAGACACGCAACACGCGTGACAGACACTCTGACGAACCTGGGGTTCTCGATACACTGGGGGAAGTCATCGCTGGAACCGGAGCAGGTGAAGATTTTCCTGGGAGCAAAAATCAACACCCTGAACAGCACAGTGGTGCCCAGCGACAGGAGAACAGATGCCCTACTGAAGGAGACGCGTCTCTACCAGAAGGGGCGAGCTCTGACAGTGAGGTCAGTGAGCAAGATGATGGGGATGATGGCGTCATGTATCCAGCTGGTGCCGAATGTACGCCTGCACATGAGACCATTCCAAGAATGGCTACAACAGCAATGGTCACAAGCAAGCGGCAGTTGGGAAGATCTAGTGGTTGTTACGCACGCAGTGCAGGAAGAGATAACTTGGTGGAACAGAGACAACATGACAGCAGGGAGAAGCCTGACACCACCAAACCCAACAATGACCATTACCACGGACGCATCGCAAAAGGGATGGGGAGCGCACATGGACAACCTCAGAGTGAGGGGCCTGTGGGCTCCAGCAGATGCGGTACGCCATATCAATTACCTCGAATTGAAAACCATCCTGCTAGCCCTGAAGGCATTCCAGAGGCACCTGTACAACCAGAGGGTGTTGGTTCAAACAGACAACACCACGGCAATGTTCTACATCAACAAGCAGGGGGGGGACACAGTTGTTCCCTCTCTCCTCTCTGGCACAGGAGATTTGGAGATGGGCCATACCTCTCAGGATAGATCTACTGGCAATTCACCTTCCAGGGAAGGACAATGTGGAGGCAGACTGGCTAAGCAGGCAGACCTCGGCATCACACGAGTGGGAGCTCAATGGCCAGGAAACGGAGAAGCTTTTCCAGAGATGGGGAACTCCCACAATAGACCTGTTTGCAACACGCCAAAATGCAAAATGCCAAAGCTTCGCGTCCAGGCAACCAGATCAGCAATCCCAAGGAAATGCCCTATGGATAAGCTGGTCGAGGACATTTGCCTACGCCTTTCCACCGATACCCCTGTTGCACAGAGTGCTCGACAAGTGCAGAACCAGCAACATGACTCTGATCCTAGTGGCTCCGCAGTGGGCAAGGCAGACATGGTTCTCACAAATTCAAGAAATGGCACAGGGCAATCCCCACAGGTTCGAGAGAAGAAGGGACCTGCTCTCAATGCAAAACGGAGAGGTCCTGCATCCGGAGCCAGAGAGCCTCAACCTGGCAGCATGGCTCCTGAAGACCTAGAGTTCGCTCACCTTAAATTGCCTCCTAGCACTATGCGGGTGCTGCGGGAGGCAAGGAAACCAACTACACGAAAATGCTACAGCGCCAAATGGCAGAGATCTACTGTGTGGTGCAGGAAGAAGGGCCTGCAAAACAGAATGACAAGAGACTCAACAGTACTGAGGTACCTCACACACCCTCTAAAGAGTAACCTCTGCTCGAGCTCCCTAAGGGTACACCTAGCGGCGATCGTAGCCTACACCAGAGGTGAGAAGGGTGGAAGTTTCTTCACTTCGCAGGTTGTGAAGAGATTCATGGAAGGAGCCAAAAGAATTGCCCCTCCTAAAAGGTTGCCGCCACCAGCATGGAATCTCAACGTGGTACTGACGGAGCTCATGAAGGCACCGTTTGAACCCATTCACAAGGCCACACTGCAAATGTTGACGATGAAAACGGCCTTTCTGGTGGCCATAACCTCGCTACACAGGGTGAGCGAGCTTCAAGCACTAACGCTACAGGAACCCTACATTCAGATTCACAAGGACAGGGTAGTCCTGAGAACAGACCCACACTTCATGCCCAAGGTGGTGTCGGCGTTCCACATGAATCAGAGTATTCAGATACCGAGTTTCTTCCAAAACCCGACTACGAAAACAGAAAGGGCTCTGCACACCCTCGACGCTAGAAGAGCGGTGATGCACTACATTGAGAGAACCAAGGAACTCAGGAAGTCGAAGCAGCTGTTTGTGTCCTTTGCTACTAGCTTCATGGGTAGACCAGTGACTAAGGGCACCATCGCTAGATGGATTGCCCTCACTATTCAATTCTGCCACAAACAGGCTGGACAGGAGCTAGCGGAGGGGCCGCAGGCTCACTCCACAAGGAAGAAAGGGGCCACCGTGGCCTTCCTGGCGAACACGCCCATCCAGGACATATGCCTCGCGGCAACTTGGGCATCTGTGCACACGTTCACGAAACACTACTGCGTGGACATTCAGATGAACAAGGAAGCACAGGTTGGACAGAAGGTGCTTCAACACATTTTCAACGACCAACGCTCATCTTCCACCCAGCCGCCACAAAATTAGGAAAACCGCTACAAAGTCTATGCACAGCATAGTGAATCCAGAAAGATTCACGCTGCAAAACGAATAGTTTCTTACCTGTCGGTGTAGTTTTGCAGCTTGAAGATCTTTCTGGATTCACTAGCGAACCCACCCACCTCCGCCAGTAAGATGAGACTGGAGGAAGAAGGGGTGAAGTGGAAAACATCAGAAGGAATAAAAGCGTACAGAAAATGAACTGAAGGTCTAATCAATCGCCTAGGGTTAAAAAAAAAAAAAAAAAGGGGAAAAAAGAACCCGAAGATGGCGCCCCAAAGGTGGGACTTCCGCAGGAAGCACGACGACGTCACGGGAGGTGCACCAAATGGTGGGTCGTCGCTGCCCACCTGGGCTACAAAAAAAAAAAAAGAAAAGAAAAAAAAAAAAAAAAAGAAAAGACTACGAATCCGGACCCAACCACAAGATCGCGGAATAATGCACAGCATAGTGAATCCAGAAAGATCTTCAAGCTGCAAAACTACACCGACAGGTAAGAAATTATTCGTTCTACTCCCCTGTTCAAGGCTTGTACACGCGACTGGATACAAATATGGGCACAGGGGCTTAAGGTCCCAAGGTCAGAGTGTTCGAGTAGTACAGACTCTGATCTTAACTCGGTGTTGGCGACAGTGGGATTTGGCGGTTAATCCCAGCGGTGCCTACGTGGCATCTCAAGATGGAGGCCCCACACGCCTCTCCCTTCTGTTCCTACCGGGGATAGTAGAGATGTCTTTCCACACTTGATGAGGGGACCGCTAGCATCAGGACGGCCGAATGGGATAGATTGCAAGTTGTTACAGGAAGCATTTGCATTAGAAACATATATGGTATAAGACTGACTCTTGGTCGAGACATCGCTTCAACTGAACACTGCATCAGACATATAGAATGCAAACTCCTGAGTGACAGTCACGCTGTGCAATGACTTGTTTAAGCCAAGAAAAGACACACTGAGCTGGTAAATCCGATCAAATTTGTGGACTGCAGGGATTGTGTGGATTGGCAGCTTTCGGAGGGTGACGAGACTGGTTGATTACTGGCAGAGTTGTGCGTGGTAGAGTCCCCCAAGTAACTCTGTTATGGAATAGATAAGCATTCTAAAATAAATGCGTATATTGTTGCCTATTCTAAAGAATTGTACGCTGCCCCTGCAGAAGAGGACACCACGCACCTCACTGAATACCGGGCAGCCATCCCTGTACTCAGTACAACATTGGAACAGAGGGTCGTATTAGATAGACCACTTACACGAGACGAGCTAAAAGAGGCAATAAATGTTTTGGGAAGAGGAAAGACGGGGTTGGATAGTTTACGGGTAGAGTTTTATGGTTCTTTCAGAGACAATCTCTCACTCTGGATGTTTGCACTATAGGAGGAATCCCATTAGACAGTTGTTCTAAGCAGCCTACCAGAGGCGGCCATTGTGGTACTGACCAAAAAGGTAGAGACCCGCTGGGTGTAAAGTCAGATCACCCCTTGTCCTATCGAATAAAAAGTGAAATTATAGCCAACAGAGTGATCTCGCTCATGGCTGACATTGTGCACTGCGACCAGTGCGGAATCGTAGCAGGCAGGCACACATACCGCTCATGGCTGACATTATGCACCGCGTCCAGGGCTGGTTTGTACCAGGCAGGAACACCTACCGCTCATGTCTGGCATTGTCCACCGTGACCAGTGCGGCTTCGTAGCAGGCAGGCACACATACTGCTCATGGCTGACATTATGCACCGCGTCCAGGGCTGGTTTGTACCAGGCAGGCACACCTACCGCTCATGTCTGGCATTATGCACCGCGTCCAGGGCGGGTTTGTACCAGGCAGGAACACCTACCGCTCATGTCTGGCATTATGCACCGCGTCCAGGGCGGGTTTGTACCAGGCAGGAACACCTACCACTCATGTCTGGCATTATGCACCGCGTCCAGGGCGGGTTTGTACCAGGCAGGAACACCTATCGCTCATGGCTGACATTATGCACCGCGTCCAGGGCGGGTTTGTACCAGGCAGGAACACCTCCGCTCATGGCTGACATTATGCACCGCGTCCAGGGCGGGTTTGTACCAGGCAGGAACACCTACCGCTCATGGCTGACATTATGCACCGCGTCCAGTGCGGGTTTGTACCAGGCAGGAACACCTACCGCTCATGGCTGACATTATGCACCGCGTCCAGTGCGGGTTTGTACCAGGCAGGAACACCTACCGCTCATGACTGGCATTGTCCACCGTGACCAGTGCGGCTTCGTAGCAGGCAGCAACACATACCGCTCATGACTGGCATTGTCCACCGTGACCAGTGCGGCTTCGTAGCAGGCAGCAACACATACCGCTCATGGCTGGCATTGTCCACCGTGACCAGTGCGGCTTCGTAGCAGGCAGCAACACATACCGCTCATGACTGGCATTGTCCACCGTGACCAGTGCGGCTTCGTAGCAGGCAGCAACATACCGCTCATGGCTGGCATTGTCCACCGTGACCAGTGCAGCTTCGTAGCAGGCAGCAACACATACCGCTCATGGCTGGCATTGTCCATCGTGACCAGTGCGGCTTCGTAGCAGGCAGCAACACATACCACTCATGGCTGACGTGCGCTGCGACCAGTGCGGGTTGGTACCAGGCAGGCACACAGCGTTAATCTGAGGCGGTTGTTCGTATGTTGGACAGGATGCCAGTGGAGGGGCCGATCCCAAGAGCCTCCTCTCGGGATATAGAAAGCGCATTCAGTATGCTGTCATGGCCTTACCTTTGAACGGTCCACAAGAGAAATGGTTTTTGGTACAGTCTCAATGAAAAGGGTTCAGATTCTGTACACCAGGCTACTCACCAGGGTCCACACAGGACCCACAATATCTAATCCGTTAACTGTAGTCAGAGGTATAAGGCAGGCATGCCCACTGTCTCCGACCTTGGCCAAGGAAGCACTGACGTGACGGGTGTGCCTGGAATGATATCGCTGTACTTGGACAATGGTTTGATGTATCTGCGGCCTCCAGAGCATAGTATATCTGCTACAAAGAATGTTTTAAGCGATTTTAGTCCTGTTGCAGGACTACCAGTGGACTGGGGGCGTATCGTGTTTTTTTGAGCTGAGGTCCCCTGGTATGCCAGGTGCCTTGCCGCCCTTGAATACCCCATTGGTAAGGGAGCCGTAGACTTCCAAATATCTGCGAAACAGATTTATTTTGAAGATGCAAGACTTATAACAGGCAATGTGGGTAAGGCAATAAATGCTTTTAGACAATCTATCCGATTCAGGAACAGGTTGACCTTCCACCAATTGGGAGAGTAGCTATAGCTAGGATGATTTCATTACCATGCCTCCTATATCGCTGTGCCGCTATACCTATTGTAAGAAAATCTCAGATATTTATGGAGCTTAACACCGTCTTCACTGAACTGAGTTGGCAGGAGGTGGGAGCAGTAGAGTGGCCTGAAATAAAACCCAAAGGCCACTCAATAAGGAAGTTGTGGGTGCAGCAGACTGAGGCTTATTACTTGGTGTCACTGTTACAGTGGACAGTTGTAGGAAGCCTGGTTCTGTATATACTATACGAAAGTGAGGTATAGTGAGCACAGAGTCCAGTGGAACCCCAAAGGTAGGCAGAGGTAAAGTTAGATGTAACCTTACTGTCTAAAGTGGTAGCTTGGTCGAGCAGTAAGGCAGTATCGGAGGACAGTGTAAAGCATTTGTTGTACACACTCAGTCAGCAAATGAATTCACACACTCAAAGACTGAACTTCAGACCAATAGTTTTTCTAGAAATATTCTTTTAGTTCTTTTATTTTCTAGAACCAAGCAAGCCTGGCACAGGTAAGTGATGCATACTTTACAGTAGTAATTTAATTGAAACACAGTTTGAATTGTAATTGTATATGCACTTTGTTTTGGCTTGCAGGACGGATGCAGAGAAATGCAATACTTGGTAAATGCAGGACATAGACTTGAAGATGCTTTTTAGGAAAATAGCAGGAAAGTAACGTTTGAGATTACGAGGCTTACTCAGAGTAGTCTACCTGGATACTACTCTGGGACATTTCCTGAAAACAGGTAAGTAACGTTTGAGATTACGAGGCTTACTCAGAGTAGTCTACCTGGATACTACTCTGGGACATTTCCTGAAAACAGGTAAGTAACGTTTGAGATTACGAGGCTTACTCAGAGTAGTCTACCTGGATACTACTCTGGGACATTTCATGAACACAGGTAAGTAACGTTTGAGATTACGAGGCTTACTCAGAGTAGTCTACCTGGATACTACTCTGGGACATTTCATGCAAACAGGTAAGTAACGTTTGAGATTACGAGGCTTACTCAGAGTAGTCTACCTGGATACTACTCTGGCACATTTCATGCAAACAGGTAAGTAAAATCGCTTTTGTAGATTATGCACTTTTAAAGAATTTCTTTAGTTTCTCAAACTCCACACTTGGAAACTTTTCACAGAAAAACAGTCAATGTTATCCAATGGAGGAAAATAGTGTTATTGGTTTGGAGGTAAGTAATCGGTCTTTGGAGTTGAGGTTCTGGGGTTAGAACAAGGGTTCCCCCAAGGTCAAGGATGCACTCTCGTTACATCCTCAGCTGCACTAGGGCGGCCGGGGGCAGAGTGCTGAGGCCCAATGTTATCCAGTGGGGGATAGGGGGGCTCCGGTTGGTGGCTGCTGACGAGCAGGCCACTGGGTTGTGGGAGCAAAGCTCCTAGACATTAGCTCAGGGCAAATGGGGAAACAAATTAGCACCAAAGGTGCACCCTCAGCAGCCCTAGGGCGGCCGGGTGCAGGATACTGTTTCAACGTTGGATGCCCTGTTTTTTTTAATGGAGAACCTCCTGCCTGCAGGTCCTCCGGGGTTTTTGAGGTTGCTGGCTGCATGACACACCGGGATTTCGCATGAGCAGGTTAGAGGGGGAGACAGGCTGATAGGGCTGGGGCCAAGTCAGTGGGCGTCTTCCTCTTGTTAGCTGCTGCATGGCTGTTTGGTCCTTCTTCTTCTTTTCTTCTTGTTTCTTGTCTGGATCGGAGGAAGCAAGGTTCAGGGGTGCCCCTAAATACTAGATTTAGGGGTGTTACAGGTAGGTAAAAGGCAGGGGCCAATGGGTCCCTTTCCTGGGGTGGGTACACCCCCTATAATGCCACCCTCCTGTGGGAAGGGGGCAGGAGCCTGTCCCTGGTTGGCTGGGTCCCCCCATCCTCAAGATGGCGAGGACTGAGAGTTGTGCTTCACCTCGCCTCCCCCACCTGAGGGGTGGAGTTGTCAGAGGTGGGCACTCCTCTCTTCCTCACTTGTTTTTCCTGCCGGTTCTCCCGCCCAAAGTGGGGGTCAGAACCAGTGGGGACCAGTTGCAGCAACAATTGGCCTGGGGAAGCTCCCAAGGCCGGCAAGCCTTTGAAGCTTCCCCTTCGTGAACCCTGCCCATCCTGGGGGAGGAGGCTTGGCACCTCGTCCCAGGTTTGTTCATTGTTTCAGGGCCTCGACCCAGGGGTCCAGAAACATGTCTGGTGGTGGCAACTGAAAGCAGCCACTCAGCCTGGACACTAGTGGTAGGTTCGTTTTCAGGGGGCATCTCTAAGATGCCCTCTGTATGAATTTTTCATTAAATCCCACACTGGCATCAGTGTGGGTTTATTGTGCTGAGAAGTTTGATACCAAACTTTTCAGTTTTCAGTGTAGCCATTATGGTGCTGTGTAGTTCGTAATGACAAACTCCCAGCACCATATACTCTTAATGGCAGCACTGCACTTACAATATATAAGAATGGACTTAGACACTGTAGAGGTACAGGGCTCATGCACCTGTACCCTCACCACTGGTATAGTTCACCCAGCTAGAGGGGTGACTGACCTATGCCAGGGCAGTTGGTTGTAGGTATGGAACACAGGGATGTGTGCCATGTCGACTCTTTACTTTGTTCTGCACCAAGACACTCAGTCTGTGAAGGCAGTGTGTGTGCTGTCTTGTGGTAGGAGTAAAAACAATAGGTCATCACTGTCTAGTACGACTGAATCGAAGGGTTTCTGTCGTACCTTTTGTTTTTAGTCCTAGCACCAGATCGCCAGAATAAAGGATAAGCGGTTAACCCTGTAGCTAGCTTTGATTCACCCACTTGCTTGCACTGCACCCCTCACAACACCCCGCCAGCTCACATTGGGTGTTAGTAATAACCCCTCTAATACAGAAAAACATCCCTGAGCTCCTCCATCGCAGTGAGGGGGTTGTAGCCTCCACCATGACTAGGTCTCCTGGTGCGAGGAGGATTCCCAATGATGAAGCATGCCCCCACTGGTGGGTGGGGGGAACCATCTTTAAAAGGGACGCCTCACTTTGAGTCAGCCCCTGTTTGCGTTCTCTCATAAGACCTGAGGGCTCTGTGTATATGGATGCTATAAGGAGTCTCCTCGAAGCAAAGCTAGAAGACCATTCGTTTTGAAGACACACTACAGCTGCCCACTCCCCCCCCCCCCCGTAGGCTGCGGGGATTGCCCCACAACAAATGATTCATCCCTGAATGTGGAAGACAATGTACTGCTGAACTCTACAACTAGGTGCAAACTTGTACATATACGCAACTACCTGACGAGAACTCCTCGCATAGCGCTTGGGCGCGGATTCACTTTATTTGCTACCCACTTAGTGTCTCTAAGACTGCGTCATGCTGATATGTAATCTAAATGAGTCGGAGGAAGTTGATTATTGTTTTTATCCGTTTTGTTTCGTTGATACGTTGTGAAATGTTCTGGAGATACCCAGCTTACGTACGTAGAGGTTTTTGAACTGAGATAAGCCACATGTTCAATCGGAGAACTGTAAAACCAAAAGCAGATGAAGAGCAATTAAACAAAAAAGTAACTACTCGCTATCAGCAACTCCGTTACTCGCAGTCTACAATCTTTCTGGACCAGCAGTGCCCATGTTTCATACAAACCTTTTTAGTGATTGCTTGATGTAACTAGCTGGCCCACATATGCTAATGGATCTGTTAATGAGATGTCTGAGGGTGCCAACATATGAAACAAACAACCACCTCCCACAGAAGCTCTATGGAAGAAGGCACGGACTCAAGATGGTTCCGGATTCAGCATCTTTTTATTTATTCAGGTCGCCCTCAATCCCAAGCACGAGGAGAGACGCGTTTCAGCCTTCAAGAGGCCTTTGTCAATCTAGTTTGGCGCTGAATTGCACCTGTATTAAGGAGTCCTTCCCACCGGACTGATGAATAAACATAAACAACATACTATAAAGTAGGTGATCAACTCACAGATGAAATATAAAATATATATGTACTATCCACAGCTAGAAAATCAGTATAAATGCAGGTAAGGCATAACTTCATAAATATTACACACAATGCATGTATTTAGTTTGCTTAAAATACCGAAAATGTTGTCCGCATGGATAATTATACATATGTATCACCAAAATCGTTTATCACAGTGGGATTAATGTGGGTATTTCAAAAAATGCAGCCAAACTTGTAATCCTGTGTTGCCTTAATAAAAATATATAACTCTTAATATAAAAATGCCACTGCTGTCAAACGTTATTGTTCATGTCCGCTTTTGTTAGCCAGCTTCGGAGAACGAGCTGATAACAAATCCGCAGCAGCATGACATCTGACCTCAAATTTGAAATTGAAGTGTTTTCCTGCCGCGATATCAATGTCACAATCCTGATGAAAACCGAGCACCGGGACTGGATAATTAAAGTCTCATCTCTGGGTTGCATGTTCAGACAATGAGTATACTGGCAACTCAAAATCTGCCGAGCACGTGCTCCCAAACCCTTAGGACTCCAAATCCCATAATGCCACAAAATGGTGAGCTGTTAAGTGGATGATGAACATTAGATAATAATGTTACGGGGTCAGTGTCAAAGGTGTCTCACACCGGGGCAAAGGCATTAATTAGTAAAAAAAATATATATATATATATATCCCTCGTGTCTTTATTAAAGTTTTATGCACTAGTTGCAATCGGTGGAACATTACTAATAATATGGACTTTGTAGGCGCTTATTGACTTGTAGTGTCAAGCCAGAACCTGTGAGTAATATTCTTTTCTGGTCTGATTATTGCCCTTGGCACTGTTCTTAAACCTCGTATATTTCTACCATGACCTCCACCAATGTTAGCAGCTCGAGGACACCCTTGTGAAGGGCGTGGTGTGCGGTCCCCACGCAGTGGTTTGTGAATCTGTTTTATCCTGTGACCAACCCTTCATCTCTCCTGTCTCTGCAGCCTCCGCAGCGCCTGCAATGAGACCATTCAGCTGAAGCGGGAGAAGGAGGCTCTGCAGCAGCAGCACAGTGTGCAGGTGGATCAGTATCTGATGCAGGTGCAGAACCTGGAGACGGCCCTGAAGATGGAGCGTCAGAATGCTTCGGAGGACAAGTGAGTGTCTGGAGCAGTCTTGGGTGGCCTGGGTAAGAGCAGATGGAGCGTCAGAATGCTTCGGAGGACAAGTGAGTGTCTGGAGCAGTCTTAGGTGGCCTGGGTAGGAGCAGATGGAGCGTCAGAATGCTTCGGAGGACAAGTGAGTGTCTGGAGCAGTCTTAGGTGGCCTGGGTAGGAGCGGATGGAGTGTCAGAATGCTTCGGAAGCGCTCCAATTCTCAGGTGACAGGCGAAGCACCACCACCTGACAGAGTCCAAGCTCCTAGACGCGTCAGGGAAGCGCACTGCGTCACAAGCCGCCAACATATGGCGTATTGCCAACACGCAAGCGCTATTGGCCAGATACGACAGGGCGCATTATGATGAGTTAGAGGCCATCATGCACCATCTCCCTGAAAAATACAAGAACAGGGCTAATGAATTGATCCAAGAGGGAAAAATAATAACTAATACCTCCATTCGCTGTGCCCTAGATGCAGCAGACACAGCCTCCAGGGCCATAAACACCGGTGTCCTCCTCCGTCGCCATGCCTGGCTCAGAGTTTCAGGGTTTAAACCTGAGGTACAAGCCTCTATATTAAACCACCCATTCGACCAAGATCATCTATTTGGCCCAAAAGTTGATGAAGCCCTCCAAAAGATGAAAAAAGATACTGACACGGCAAAATCCATGGGAGCCCTACAGTCTCACACTCCTAGGCGCTATTTTCGCCGCTCTTCCTTTCGGGGCACGGGCAGAGGCTACTCCTCGGATAGTGCATTCACGTCCTACAAATCCCCTCCTCAATCTACCTTCACAAAGGGTTATCAAAGAGGCGGATACAGAGGCAATAATAATAAGGGCAGAGGCAAGACAAATACCGCCCGCTCTGCCACACCTCCTGCCCAATGACTTTCCCCCGCTCCCTCCAGACCATTCCACTCCGGTCGAGCACAGAATACAGCATTTCCTTCACGTCTGGGAGACAATCACCTCAGACAGATGGGTGACCCAAATTATTCGTTCAGGGTTTTGCCTAGAATTAACATCTACCCCCCCAAACATTCCACCCAGGCAACGCCCTATGTCTCAAGAACATGCTACGTTACTAAAACAGGAGGTGATCTCCCTCCTGCAAAAAGGTGCCATAGAGCAGGTCCCCATAAATCAACAAAATTTAGGGGTCTACTCCCTGTACTTTCTGATCCCAAAGAGAAACGAGACTCTACGACCTATCCTAGATCTCAGACCTCTAAATACTTACATACATTCAGACCATTTTCACATGGTAACCCTTCAACAGGATCTTCCACTCCTCTCCCAGAACGACTTCCTCACCACTCTGGACTTGAAAGACGCATACTTTCACATCCCAGTACACCAGGCTCACAGAAAGTACCTCAGATTTGTGGTGGACGGGCAACACTACCAGTTCAAGGTGCTCCCGTTCGGGGTAACAGCAACAAGGGTATTCACCAAGTGCCTAGCAGTAGTGGCTGCACACCTCAGAAGACAGCACATTCACGTCTTCCCCTACTTGGACGACTGGCTAATAAAAGCCACGTCCTACGAACAATGTGTGCAACAATCCAACTGCTTCACCAGCTAGGGTTCACAGTGAAACATCAAAAGTCCCACCTGGTACCATCACACACAAAACAATACCTCGGTGCTACCATAGACACCTCAAAAGCCATAGCCTATCCCAATCCTGCCAGGATTTAAACATACAGGCTCTGCGTCAGAAATTCATATTTCAACACTCTCTCCCAGCAAGAGTGTTTATGCAACTGATAGGGATGATGGCCTCTTGCATTTTCATAGTGCCCCATGCAAGACTCCAGATGCGTCCACTCCAAGAGTGCTTAGCGCGCCAGTGGAACCAGGCCCAGGGGCAACTGACAGATCTGGTGTTGGTAGGCGGTCGCACCCATCGCTCTCTGCAGTGGTGGAACACCACAAACCTTTCCAGAGGTCGACCGTTCCTGGACCCGGTCCCACAAATAATCCTAACGGCAGATGCATCGCTCTCCGGCTGGGGAGCTCATCTGTTACATCTCACAGCACAGGGCACATGGACGCCGCAACAGAAGTTACTCCACATCAACCATTTGGAGTTACTGGCAATCTTTCTTGCCCTAAAATCCTTCCAGACGCAGATTTCAGGCAAGGCAGTCCTTATTCGCACAGACAACATGACTGCCATGTACTACATTCAAAAACAGGGAGGCACACACTCTCCACAGCTCTCTCGATTAGCACAGAGCATATGGAGATGGGCAATTTCGCAGAAAATCTTTCTCCTGGCCCAACACGTCCCAGGGATACAAAACACTGTGGCAGATCTGCTCCGCAGACAAACGCAACAGATCCACGAGTGGGAACTTCACCCACAGGTTCTTCACCCGTTCTTTCAGATATGGGGGCATCCACAGATAGACCTCTTCGCCACCCACGAAAACAAAAAATGCCCAAGCTTCGCCGCCAGATACCCACACCCATTGTCCAAAGGCAATGCGATATGGATGAACTGGTCAAACAAATTTGCATACGCTTTTCCACCTCTCCCACTAATTCCATTAGTGGTGCGAAAGCTACAACAGCACTCCCTCACACTCATTCTAGTAGCTCCAACATGGGCCAGACAACCGTGGTACACCACACTGCTGGAACTCTCAGTAGTACCACACCAAAAGCTGCACCTCTCACCATGCCTCCTAACCCAGAACCATGGAGAGATCAGACACCCGGACCCAGCTCAGCTCAACCTTGCGATCTGGCTCCTGAGGTCCTAGAATTCGGATACCTTAACCTTCCCCCTGATTGCATGAATATTATCAGGGAAGCTAGACGCCCTACTACTAGGGCATGCTATGCTGCAAAGTGGAAAAGATTTGTTATTTACTGCCACAACAACACAATCAATCCTTTAAATGTGTCCATACAGCACATTATATGTTATTTACTCCATCTACAAAGGTGTGACCTAGCATATACATCCATTCGGTTACACCTCGCGGCAATTGCTGCTTATTTACAAAACAGGAAGCACCTATCACTTTTCAGGGTGCCTGCCATCAAAGCCTTTATGGAAGGCCTCAAAAGAGTAATTCCACACAGAGTACCACCCTCACCTGTCTGGAACTTGAATATAGTTCTCACAAGGTTAATGGGACCCCCTTTCGAACCATTACATAAATGTGAGCTGCAATTTCTCACATGGAAAACAGCTTTCCTAGTGGCCATCACTTCCCTCAGAAGGGTTAGTGAAATACAAGCACTCACTATACAGGAACCTTTTCTCCAAATGCATCAGAACAAGGTTGTACTCCGCACCAACCCAAAATTTCTACCCAAAGTCATTTCTCCATTCCATCTAAACCAGTCGGTAGAATTACCAGTCTTTTTCTCACAACCTCAATCCGTTGCGGAAAGGGCTTTACACACACTGTATGTTAAAAGGGCCATACTTTACTACATCCAAAGAACACAACCTTTCAGAAAAACCAAACGGCTATTTGTCTCTTTCTCTCCACCACATAAAGGCAACCCTATTTCTAAATCAGGGATAGCTAGGTGGATTGTAAAATGCATACAGATTTGCTACCACAAAGCAAAACGAACGCTATCTGTTCCCCCTAAAGCCCACTCTACAAGGAAGATAGGGGCTTCTATGGCTTTTCTAGGAAACATACCACTAGATGACATCTGCAAAGCAGCGACATGGTCAACACCGCACACTTTCACAAAACATTACTGTGTAGATGTGCAAACCAAGCAACAAGCTAGTGTGGGCCAGGCTGTACTAAAAACACTGTTCCAAACAGCTGCAACGGATGCCGGTGGTCGCCGCTAGGGTTGGGTACTGCTATATAATCTATGCACAGTGTATAATCTGCAGCTCATATGCCTCGAACGGAATATGCTACTTACCAGTATGCATCTGTTTTTGGCATGTAGAGCTGCTGATCTATACACGCCCACCCGCCTCCCTGGCTACCTGTATCCGTTCCAGTTTATCTTATTTAGATACAACACACATGGGTTTCTTTACTGTTACTACTACGCTCCATCTTTCCCTGCTGGCGAAAAACAATCTGAGGATGGAGCCGAAGCCCATGCGCAATACGAACCAAAGGAGGAGTCACCGACCTCGTGACTTCCAAAGACTTTCCAAGAGGAAAAACAAACTGCAAACATCCAGGCCTAACACCAGATGGCGATCTATGCACAGTGTATAGATCTGCAGCTCTACATGCCAAGAACAGATGCATACTGGTAAGTAGCATATTCCTATTCTCTGAGGGTGGTAGAGGAGATCTAAGATCCTCTGAGGGGACACGAGTTAGCAGAACCCTCATGTGTTTTCAGAGGGGGGAGCTCCGCTCTCCCCTACTTCACTCAAAGTCTCGTAGACCCTCGAAAGGAAGTGATAGAGCTTAGAGCACATAGAAGGAGAAATCAATGTGACAAACACTCCTAGCCAAAGCAAATGAGTCTCTGGTCCCTGATGTCCTTTGAAGGTGTTCTAGAAAATAGTCAAATAGCTCAACACTGAAAAGTGACCCTGATGGGGTACGATAGGGCAGCGAGAACTGGGCAGCAGCTTAAAATATGCTTTCTATGCAGGGCTGAAATGTATAATGTATTGTGGGTCCACGATTTGCTTGCCTGGACATCCCAGGAGTTTCTCAAGGCGGCGGGGTATGGTTGCTAGGACAACAGACACTACAGTATCTCCTATCCTTTCTCTACTCCCAGGAGAAAGCTGGCGCAGTTGCAGGCAGCTTACCACCACCTCTTTCAGGAGTACGATGCCCACATCAAGACCAGCCTGGAGAATGCCAAGAGGAACCCGGTGTGTAGCCCTCCCTTTCCGTTCCCTGCTGCTCTCCTTACCTGGGCTCTGCCCCACTCCCTCCCTCTCTCACCCTGCCCCTCCCTCTCTCACCCTTCCCCTCCCTCTCTCACCCTGCCCCTCCCTCTCTCACCCTCCCCCTCCTTCTCTCACACTGCCCCTCCTCCTCTCACCCTGCTCCTCCTCTCGCCTCCTCTCCAGTGTTTGCCCCCGTGACAGCCTTTTCTCCTCTGTGCTCAGGCAGTAGACCTGGATGACTTGAAGCAGCAGCTGCAGCAGGCCGAGGAGGCGCTGGTGGCCAAGCAGGAGCTGATTGATAAACTGAAGGAGGATGCAGAACACTACAAGATCCAGCTGGAGACCATCCCGGTCTTAAAGGCCCAGGTGAGACTGTGGGAGGAGGAGCAGGAGTGATGACACCGTGCTCTGAAGGCTCACTAGGAACGTGAGGAGGTTTTGTCCTAAAGAACCAGGTGTGACTGTGGGAGGCAACAAACATGGGCTTCGTCCTAATGACATAAGTGAGATCATGAGGGGTGGGAGGCGAGACGTTGTTCTTAGTCCACTGAGACCTTGAGGCAGCAGAAATGAGGCCTCGTCCCAAAGGCCCAGATGGAAGTAAGGGGGAGTTGCGAGGCAGTGGATGTGCAGCCGCTCTTTAAGACCCAGCCGCCCTGGTGAGAGTAAGGAAGGGATGAGAAGCAGCAGAGGTGCCACCCCCTCTTAACGGCCCAGGTGAGCGTAAGGAAGGGATGAGAAGCAGCAGAGGTGCGACCCCCTCTCAACGGCCCAAGTGAGAGTAAGGAAGGGATGAGAAGCAGCAGAGGTGCGACCCCCTCTCAACGGCCCAAGTGAGAGTAAGGAAGGGATGAGAAGCAGCAGAGGTGCGACCCCCTCTCAACGGCCCAAGTGAGAGTAAGGAAGGGATGAGAAGCAGCAGAGGTGCGACCTCCTCTTAACGGCCCAGGTGAGAGTAAGGGAGGAATGAGAAGCAGCAGAGGTGAGACCCCCGCTTAACGGCCCAGGTGAGCGTAAGGGAGGGATGAGAAGCAGCAGAGGTGCGACCCCCTCTTAACGGCCCAGGTGAGAGTAAGGGCGGAATGAGAAACAGCAGAGGTGAGACCCCCAATGTGATAAAGTGGCTCTGTATATACTGTTCCTAAATAGGTACAGAGTCCACAGTCCCCAGAGGTTTGGCAGAGGCTATAGTTCGATATAACCTTACTCTCTAAAGTGGTAGCTTGGTCGAGCACTCAGCCAGCAAATGGTTTCACACACTCAATAACTGAACTCTAGGCCAATGGTTTATATATAAAAAATATATGCTTGTTTTATTTTAGAACCAACAATAGGTATTAGAATATACTTTCTCAGAATGAGATGCTTTATATAAATACTTTTGCAATATGCAATTGACTTTTGTAGAATGTTACAAGTGGTTGCAACAGGCAACACAATTTTAAACACAATAATGCATTGAGTTAAATGGAAATTTCAAGTTATTTGCAACAGATTACTTTTAGGATTACTTTTGGAATTCCAGGACTGGATCCTAGATTCAGTCCTGTCAGTACTTAGAATCAAGTGATAAAAGTCGACTTAATTACTGTGCTGATTTTTAGACAATATTTTGCTATTTTATAAGTTGACACTTAGAAAATATTTCATAGAAAACAATCAATGATTCCCTATAGAAGAAAATTCAAGTTGCAGGTATAGTATGTTCTTGTTACTTTTGTAATCCAGTACTGAGTGCCTAGACTCAGTACTGGGACCTTTATCCAAAACAGGTAAGCAATTACGTTTTCAGAAGTTATACGATTTTTAAAGAATATTTAAAGTGTGCAGAAATTGACAGAAGAAATTTCACAGAAAAACAGTCAATGATTTCCTATGGGAGAAAATTTGGTTACTGGTAAGTACAGTTGTAAGTATTTTTCAGAGTCAGTGCTGGGCACCAAGATCCAGCACTGGGAGCTCACCTAAGAGCAGGTGAGTATTTTCGTTTTCGTTACTCGGCTGATTTTTGGTGAATATTTTAAGATTTGAAAAGTTCACACTTAGAAGAAATTTCAGGAAAAAGCCAGTCAATGTTACCCTATGAAGAAAATTGAGTTATCGGTTTAAAGGTAAGGTTCTGGGCATAGACTCAGGGGTCTCCCAGGGTCAGGTAGGTACAGTTGGTTCACCCTCAGCGACACAAGGGCGGCCGGGTGCAGAGAGAGTTAGGCCCAATGTTATCCTATGAGAGGTAGGGGGGGCCTTGGTTGGTGGCTGCTGACTAGCAGGCCACGCGGCTGTGGGGGCTGGGCTCCTGGTCACTTACCCAGGGCAAGTGGGGAAGTAGATAGGTGTAGAGGTTGCACTGCCAGGGCCACTGGGGCGGCTGGGTGAAGGGTGCTTTTGAGCCTTCGGGTGCTCAATTGATTTCAATGGGAAATCTCCGGTTTGGAAAAAGACTGCAAGCTCGGGGACGAAGATTCTTCAGGTGCCACCACCACTTCTAGAGGTAAGTTGGGTAGTTGAAGGATAGGTAAATACCCAGGGATTGGTCACAGTGGGCCGCGGGCCGCCGGGTGCAGGGGTGCCTTTTGGTGTCGGGAAATCTTACCCTCTGTTGATCGCGGTTGGGGGGGCACCTGGTTCTGAGGCTGCAGGCTTCTTCAGGAGTGTCGAGGGAGGTCCTTGGGTGCCAGACTCGGGGTCACAGTCGCCGTGGGGTCGTCCTCGTGGTCTTTGTTCACTCCGGCACAGGCCAGGCTTGGCTGGTGCAGAGTGTGCTGGGTTCGCGGTTCCGGGCTGCTGCCAGGGATTAGAAGTAGATTTTGAGTAGAGCCTCTACTCATGGGAGTCCCAGGGGTTTAGAGTCAAAAGGTAGCCAGGTCCTCCGGGGTTTGTGAGGTTGCTGGCCACAAGAGATGCCAGGTTGGAGCAGGAGCAGGTTCGAGGGTCGACAGGCCGGTAGGGTTGGGGCCAAAGCAGTTGGTGTCATCCTCTTCTTAGCAGCTGCAGGGCAGGCCTTCTTTCTTCTAGCTCTTCTTCGGATTTTGGAATCTGGGGAAGGAAGGTTCAGGGTGCCCCTAAATACTAGATTTAGGGGTGTTACAGGTAGGTGAAGGGCAGGGACCAATGGGTCCCTGTCCTGGGGTGGGTTCACCCCCTATCCTGCCTCTCTCCTGTGGGAGGGGGGCAGTAGCCTAGTCCTGATAGGGTAGGGCTTCCCATCTTCAAGATGGCGAGAGCCCGGAGATGTGCTTCACCTCGCCTCCCCCACCTGAGGGGTGGGGTTGGCAGGCTGGCACATCCCTTGTCCTTATTTGGGGTTTCCGGCCAAGCTTCCCACCAGAGTGGGGGGTTGCAGTGGCCTGGGGAAGCTCACAGAGGCGGCATGCCTTTGAAGCTTCCCCCTGCCCATCCTGGAGGAGGAGATTTAGCACCTCGCCCAGGATGTGCATTGTTGCAGGCCCAGGAGAGCAGGGGCTCTCCTACCCAGGGGTCCAGCAACATGTCTGCTGTGTGGCAGCCTAGGCAGCCTTAGAACAGACGTGGATTGTAGGTTAGGTTTTAGGGGGCATCTCTAAGATGCCCTCTGGGGTGCTTGGTACATTAAATCCCACACTGGCATCAGTGTGGGTTTAATGTGCTGAGAAGTTTGATACCAAACTTCTAAGTCTTCAGTGTTGCCATTATGGTGCTGTGGAGTTCGTGTTTGACGGGCTCTCAGCACCATGTACTCTTAAATGGCAGCACTGCACTTACCGTGCCCAGGAATGGACCTGGGTACTGTAGGGGCACAGGGCTCCTGCTCCTTTGCCCACACCATTGGCATAGGGCACCCAGCTAGAGGGGTGGCTGATGTATGCCATGGCAGTGTAGGTGATGGGCATGGCACACAGGGATGTGTGCCATGTCGACTCTTTGTTTTGTCTTGCACCCAGACACCCAGCCTGCAAGGGCAGTGTGTGTGTGTGTAAGGGTACAGGGCCTCTAAGGGTGGCACAATGAGTGCTGCAGCCCCTAGAGGCCTTCACTGGTCACAAGGCCCTGGGTACCTAGGGTATCATTTACCAGGGGCTGACATGTGGCCAGGGATTGCCAATTTGTGTTTTGTGTTTTTAGGGAAGGAACATAGGCCCTGGGCACCTGATTAGCAGGAGTCCAGGGTACACTCAGTCAAAGTACATTCAGCAATTCAGCAAAAACGAAAGGTGAGGAGGCTAACCTTGCCCTATGAAGTCTTCATTGTCTAAGTGGAAGAACCTGGAAAGTCCATCTGCATTGGAATGGGCAGTCCCAGGTCTGTGTTCCACTTCAAAGTCAATTCCCTGTAGGGAGATGGACCACCTTAGTAGTTTGGGATTTTCCCCTTTTGTTGGACAGGCCACATGAAGGGCTTGCTCCCTCCCCGCATGACAGGGCCCAAGCCCCGGCCCTCCAGGTGTTACCCACAAGAACAACCCGCACCCCGTCTCCCGACGGAACTCCTGCCCCCGGACATCCATGTATCATGGGGCCGAACCACTACCGGCTCCCCCGGCCGGACCAGCCGCCATCTTGGACACTGCACCACGAGGCCGCGTGGCCTCAGCCCGACCCTAACCCTGGGCCTGGCCAGGCCCCGACATCCCGGCACCACCATCCACCCAGGAGGTGAACGGACCACTTGGCAGGTCAATGGGAGAAAGAAGTGTCGATGGCTCTCCCCCGCCAGGTGCCGATCGCCCTCCAGCTCCCCCGGGCGCTGGCTCCACCCCCCTGCTGGGTGTCTGGACTCCCTCATCCCGGACCTTCCGACCTCCAAGTGCGAGGGTCCGGACATCAAAGGGCGCCAGACCTATAACTAGGGCAGCTCCAGAGCAGGGAGGCAGTTGTATCCTGGAGTCGAGAGACACCGAGAAGAACTCAGCCATGACGGACTACCGGCGCTGCCGTAGCCCTGCCTTGTGAACTATCGTCCTGCCTGCTGGCGCTGCCGCGGCCTTCTGCATCCTCCATCCTCGTCGGGACCTGCTGGCGCTGCCGCGGACCGTTGTAACGACCACCTTCATCGGGACCTGCTGGCGCTGCCGCGGACCGTGTAACGACCACCTTCATCGGGACCTGCTGGCGCTGCCGCGGACCGTGTAACGACCACCTTCACCGGGACCTGCTGGCGCTGCCGCGGCCCGTCCAAAGCTAGAACATCGAGCTCGAGGATTGTGAGCTATCCATCACACCATCTCAGCTACCCGATTGGTAACCAGACTGTCCCGCTACCCCCTTTCCCAAACCAAGAGACTGAAATCGAGGGGACCCCTGAGTCCAGACCTCCTTGTACCATTCCATCGTACCTTAAGAAATCGCTTATAAAGAACGTTAAATCCTATCCTTGTGTGGTGTATATCTGTGGGGGGGAAGTTACTCATCTGTACGATCGCTGGAGACGGCTCTCCCCGGAGACCTCTCCCCTTGTCCTCGGCCGACCCTCCCGGTCCGTCTAACATTGGTGGCCAGCGGCGCGATCCGAATCAACGCGTAATCGTACAGAGAGTAGCTCACCCCACGACAAAACCACAATGTCAACCAAAGAGAGCGGATCCACCGAGAAATTCCAGATGGATAAATTGGAAGAGTACAGCCATCGTGAATTGAAACAATTCTGCATGGAACTAGGCATTGCTACCACCGGCCTGAGTACCAAAGACGATTTTTAGCACGCCATTGAGTCGTGGGCAGAAACCGGGGTCGCCAGATCCCCAGACCGAAACGGTGCAGCATCAGAGAGGAACGCCACGGCTCCCGAGGAGCGAGGAACGGGCCTCTCGCAGGAAGAGATCCAAGAAAGAGAAAAAAACAGACTACATGAGTTAGAAATGGCACGGCTCAAAATGGACGGTGAACTAAAATTAGCCGAGCAAAAACTGAACCTAGAACATCTGCGGCTCCGAGAAGAACGGGAAGAAAAACAGAGGCAGAGAGAGCTCGAAGAAAAAAGATTAGCATACGAACACGAGGGCAAACTGGCAGAAATAGAACTACGGAAGCAGAACAAAGAACCGGAGGTGCCCGAGCGACCGCGCACCCCGGGAGCGACAGACAAGAAAGTCCACATCCCCAAGGATGTTGTCCGAGAGTATGTCCGAGAGGACGACATACAACAGTGGTTCAAGGCCTACGAGATCGCCATGACCTCCCACCGGATCGATCGAAGTGACTGGGGAGCCGGCCTATGGGGGAGGTTCGTCAACGAAGGCCGCGATGCCCTGCTACAGCTCCCAGACCATCAGATGTCATCCTATGACCACATGAAGGCTGCCCTCCTCACCTGATATGGGCTCACACCCGAAATGTACCGCCAGAGGTTTCGGGACTGCACCCGGATCCCGGGTACAACTTGGGTGGAATATGTCAACTATTTCAGCCGAGCCTTCGAGGGTTGGATCAAGGGAAGCCACGTAACGACCTACGAGCAACTTTTTAATCTCATGGTGTGGGAGCACCTCTCTAACAACTGCTTCGTCGAGCTCAGGCAGCACCTCCTCGACAGTAAATTGACTGACCCACGGCAACTCGCCGCCGAAGCTGACCGGTGGGAAAGCACCCGAGTGGGCCGGAGAGGGCCACACGAGCAGAACCGGAACAACCAAGGTCAGCACCGTCCCCGGGGAGGAGGCCAGGGGCGAGGGAGAGACACCGTCCCGGCCGCTCCCGCTGCCAGCACCCCGCCCCCGGCCAGCCGGGGGAACCCCCCGATGCGCCCGGGGTTCCGGGCCAACGTCACGTGTCACCGATGCCAGCGAGTCGGCCACTACGCCAATGACCCGAACTGTCCACAGAACCAAACTCCAAAACCCCGCCAGGTAGCTGCCGCCGCCCTGGGGGGAGAACAAATCTCCGAAGAACAAGAAGAATACGAGCAGGCACAACAAGAGTGGGAACCGGCCGCCATGGTTCTAGCGTGCCTAGGGGGAAAACACATGGTCCCGCGGGCCCCCCTACCCGCCAACACCAGAAAATATAGCCAGTGGGTGAACATTAATGGGCGCCGGGCCGAAGCCCTACGTGACACAGGGGCCAGTGTGACGGCCGTCCGCTGTCACCTGGTAAAACCAGAGCAGATCCTGCCGAACATTCTCTGCCCCGTCCGCTCAGCCGACAATTCGGAGAGTCTATGTCGGATGGCCTGCGTCCCCTTCGAATGGGGAGGGGTCTCCGGCATGTTGAAGGTGACGGTCCGGGATGATGCCCCCGTGGACTGTCTCCTGGGGAATGATCTTGAGAGTTCCCCGTGGGCCGCCGTCGAAAGAAGAGAGCACCTGGGGATGCTGGGCCTCCCGGACTGGGCGTGCGTAACCACCCGGTCCATGGCCGCCCGTGCCATCCCCCGACCAGAAGAACCAGAATGGCCTGCACCTCCTCCCCCGATCGCTCCAGTAGAGGACACCGACTATACCGACCCCCCAGAGCAAACCCCCGAAGGGGTCGCCCAGCCCCAGGACCTTCCCGACCTGGCTCAGTGGCGTCAAGAAGGGGGGCCCACCCAGGAACAGTTCCGTCAAGAGCAGAAGACCTGTCCCTCCCTCGAGGGACTCCGCCAGCAAGCCATCGCCCAGAGAGCAGGGGACACCACCGGAGCCCATTGGGTCTATTGGGACAACGACCTGTTATACAGTGAGCAGAGAATCGCGGAGTTAGGGGCCAGTCGAGTGCTGGTGGTGCCCCTCCGTTTCAGAGACTTCCTGTTAAATTTGGCCCACGATGTCCCTCTGGCTGGACACCTGGGCCAGGACAAAACCTACAGTCGCCTGGTGACCCACTTTTTCTGGCCGAAGATGCGAAACGACGTCCTCAACCACTGCCGGTCCTGCCCCACGTGCCAGGCCAGCGGGAAGAGCGGCCGCAAACTCAAAGCACCTCTGCAACCCTTCCCAGTTGTCACCACCCCGTTCGAGAGGGTGGGAATAGACATTGTGGGGCCCCTGGACCCCCGCACAGCACAAGGACATCGGTTCATCCTGGTACTGGTGGACCACGCCACCCGCTACCCCGAGGCTGTGCCCCTGCGAACTGTAACAGCTCCGGTGGTCGGCCGGGCCTTAATGGGGATCTTCTCCCGGGTGGGCTTCCCCCGAGAAGTCGTCAGCGACCGAGGCACAAACTTTATTTCGAAATATATGAAGTCCCTCTGGCAACAGTGCGGGGTCACCTACCGATTCACGACCCCCTATCATCCTCAAGGAAACGGACTAGTTGAGCGATTCAACCGTACGCTCGAGGGAATGATTGGGGGATTGGAAGAGCCCCTCCGTCGCCAGTGGGATGTACTACTTCCGTGCCTCCTCTTCGCCTATCGGGAAGTTCCCCAGAAGTCCCGCGGTTTTAGCCCTTTCGAACTCTTGTACGGGCACCCTGTGCGAGGGCCCCTCAGCCTAGTCAAAGAAGGTTGGGAGATGGCCCCCCTAAAGACCCCTCCAGACGTCTTCAAGTACCTCCTGACACTACGCAATCAGACCCGGCGATTCAGGGAAATGGCAAAAGCGAATCTTGAGGCCAGTCAGGAGGACATGAAAAAATGGTACGATCAAAATGCCTCCTCCGTCGAATTCGAACCTGGTCAGCAAGTGTGGGTGATGTCCCCCACCGAACCATGTGCTTTGCAGGACAAGTGGACGGGGCCCTTCAAAGTGGTCGAACGCAAGAGCCCAGTCACCTATCTCATCGATATGGAGTCTCCCCGGAACCCCCTCCGGGTCCTCCACACCAACAGACTCAAACCCCACTTTGTGCGCTCGGAACTCAGCCTCCTGATGGCTACAGACAGTGGGGCGGAAGAAGACTCCGAGCCTCTCCCTGATCTCCTGAAGACTCAGGAGAAAGATGGCTCCGTGGACGGGGTCCGGCTCTCCGAGGCCCTCACCCCAGAGCAGCGCCAAGGCTGCCGGGACCTCCTGCTGCAGTTTGCTACTTTGTTTTCCCTCACCCCAGGGGTCACCCCCTGGTGCTTGCACGACGTAGACACTGGGGACAGTCCCCCTATCAGACACCGGGCCTACCGCGTACCAGATCGGGTGCGGGCCTGCATCCAAGAGGAAATATCCAAGATGCTCGGGGTCATCGAGCCCTCGGACAGCCCCTGGGCCAGCCCGGTCGTGCTGGTCCCCAAAGCTGCTGCCCCCGGCACCACTCCCGAACTCCGATTCTGCGTCGACTATCGGGGCTTGAATACTGTCACCAGGACCGACGCTCATCCCATCCCCCGAGCGGATGAATTGATCGACCGCATGGGGGCTGCCCGCTACCTCAGCATCTTCGATCTGACAGCGGGCTACTGGCAGATCGGTCTCACACCCCGGGCCCAAGAACGGTCCGCCTTTTCTACCCCCGATGGCCACTACCACTTCAAAGTCATGCCCTTCGGCATGAAGAATGCCCCAGCTACTTTTCAGCGACTAGTGAACCAGGTCTTGGCGGGGCTCGAGGAGTTCAGCGCCGCCTACCTGGACGATATCGCTGTGTACAGCCGCCACTGGTCCGACCACCTCCACCACCTCCGAGAGGTCCTGCAGGCCCTCCAGCGGGCCGGCCTCACAATCAAGGCCGGCAAGTGCCAAATTGGTCAGGGATCCGTGACCTACCTCGGACACCAGGTGGGAAGCGGTCTGGTGGCCCCTCTGCAACTCAAAATCGCTGCCATCCAGTCCTGGCAGCCCCCAGTCACGCAGACCGAGGTCCGAGCCTTCTTGGGGCTCACCGGCTACTACCAGCGGTTCGTGAGGGACTATGGCAGCATTGTGGGGCCCCTCACGGGTCTCACGTCCAAAAACCACCCGAAGAAGATTAACTGGACCCCCGACTGTCAAGCGGCCTTCGAGAAGCTGAAAGCCGCCCTGTGCACTGCCCCTGTGCTCCAGGCCCCCGATTACAGTCGGGAATTCATTGTGCAAACGGACGCCTCCGACCACGGCATCGGGGCGGTTCTCTCCCAGCTGAACCCCGAGGGTCTTGACCAGCCGGTGGCCTTCATCAGCAGACGCCTCCTGGCCCGAGAACAGCGCTGGAGCACAATCGAGAGGGAGGCCTTCGCAGTGGTGTGGGCCCTCAAAAAGCTCCGGCCCTATCTCTTCGGTACCCACTTCCGGGTGCAAACAGATCATCGACCCCTGCAGTGGCTAATGCAGATGCGGGGGGAAAACCCCAAACTATTGCGCTGGTCCATCTCCCTGCAGGGGATGGACTTTACTGTGGAACATCGACCGGGCCAAGACCACGCCAACGCAGATGGCCTGTCACGCTTTTTCCGCCTCGACGAGGAGAGTCCCCAAGAGGATGGGTGAGTCTCCCCGCCTTCAGCTGGGGGGGACGCATGTTGGACAGGCCACATGAAGGGCTTGCTCCCTCCCCGCATGACAGGGCCCAAGCCCCGGCCCTCCAGGTGTTACCCACAAGAACAACCCGCACCCCGTCTCCCGACGGAACTCCTGCCCCCGGACATCCATGTATCATGGGGCCGAACCACTACCGGCTCCCCCGGCCGGACCAGCCGCCATCTTGGACACTGCACCACGAGGCCGCGTGGCCTCAGCCCGACCCTAACCCTGGGCCTGGCCAGGCCCCGACATCCCGGCACCACCATCCACCCAGGAGGTGAACGGACCACTTGGCAGGTCAATGGGAGAAAGAAGTGTCGATGGCTCTCCCCCGCCAGGTGCCGATCGCCCTCCAGCTCCCCCGGGCGCTGGCTCCACCCCCCTGCTGGGTGTCTGGACTCCCTCATCCCGGACCTTCCGACCTCCAAGTGCGAGGGTCCGGACATCAAAGGGCGCCAGACCTATAACTAGGGCAGCTCCAGAGCAGGGAGGCAGTTGTATCCTGGAGTCGAGAGACACCGAGAAGAACTCAGCCTTGACGGACTACCGGCGCTGCCGTAGCCCTGCCTTGTGAACTATTGTCCTGCCTGCTGGCGCTGCCGCGGCCTTCTGCATCCTCCATCCTCGTCGGGACCTGCTGGCGCTGCCGCGGACCGTTGTAACGACCACCTTCATCGGGACCTGCTGGCGCTGCCGCGGACCGTGTAACGACCACCTTCATCGGGACCTGCTGGCGCTGCCGCGGACCATGTAACGACCACCTTCACCGGGACCTGCTGGCGCTGCCGCGGCCCGTCCAAAGCTAGAACATCGAGCTCGAGGATTGTGAGCTATCCATCACACCATCTCAGCTACCCGATTGGTAACCAGACTGTCCCGCTACCCCCTTTCCCAAACCAAGAGACTGAAATCGAGGGGACCCCTGAGTCCAGACCTCCTTGTACCATTCCATCGTACCTTAAGAAATCGCTTATAAAGAACGTTAAATCCTATCCTTGTGTGGTGTATATCTGTGGGGGGGAAGTTACTCATCTGTACGATCGCTGGAGACGGCTCTCCCCGGAGACCTCTCCCCTTGTCCTCGGCCGACCCTCCCGGTCCGTCTAACACCTTTCATCTGCATTAGCCATCTGAGAGGTCTGTGGTCAATTTGAACCAGGAAGTGAGTGCCAAACAAGTATGGCCTCAACTTCTTCAGGGACCAAACCACAGCAAAGGCCTCCCTCTCAATGGCACTCCAACGCTGCTCTCTGGGGAGTAACAGGTTGGTCTTGGCCTTCATCTTTGGTCTGGGATAGGACCGCTCCTATCCCTAGCTCAGAGGCATCAGTCTGCACTATTAACTGCTTGGCATAATCTGGAGCTTTTAGAATTGGTGCTGAGCACATTGCTTCTTTCAGGGTGTCAAAAGTCTTTTGGCAACAACTGTCCAGTTAACCTTCTTGGGCATCTTCTTGGAGGTGAGTTCTGTGAGGGGGGTCACAATGGACCCATATCCCTTCACAAACCTCCTGTAGTACCCAGTCAAGCCAAGGAATGCCCTGACTTGGGTCTGGGTTGTTGGAGCTATCCAGTCCATGATGGCCTGGATCTTGGGTTATAAGGGTTGTACTTGGCCTCCACCTACAAGGTGGCCCAAGTACACCACAGTGCCCTGCCCTATCTGGCATTTGGATGATAGTGAGACCTGCATTTTCAGAGCCTCTAAAACCTTCCCAAGGTGGATCAGGTGATCCTGCCAGGTGGAGCTAAAGAGAGCAATATCATCAAGATAAGCTGCACTAAAGGATTCCAGCCCAGCCAGGACATGGTTCACCAACCTCTGGAAGGTAGCAGGGGCATTCTTTAGCCCAAAGGGCATTACAGTAAACTGATAATGCCCATCAGGGGTGGAGAATGCGGTCTTTTCTTTTGCTCCTGGGGCCAGGCCAATCTGCTAGTACCCTGCAGTTAAGTCAAAGGTACTGAGGAATTTATCTATCAGCTCATCTGCTCTTGGGATAGGGTGAGCATCTGTCTTGGTGACAGAGTTGAGCCCTCTGTAGTCCACAAAGAACCTCATCTCTCTCTTTTCACCTTGTCGATGAGGTTTGGGCACCAGAACAACTGGGCTTGCCCAGGGGCTCTCAGAGGGTTCAATGACCCCTAACTCCAGCATCTTGCTGACCTCAGCTTTGATGCTTTCCTTGACTTGGTCTGACTGTCGATAGATTTTGTTATTGACAGGTGCACTGTCACCAGTGTCCACATCATGGGTACACCAGTTTGTCAGACCAGGGGTCAGGGAAAAGAGGCTAGCATACTGTTGCAAGACTTGCTTGCAGTCAGTTTGCTGTTGGGCAGAGAGGGTGTCTGAAAAGATCACACCATCTACTGAGCTGTACGAGAGGAGGTCAGGGAGAGGTTCACTCTCTGCTTCCTGTTCCTCATCAGTCACCATCAGCATGGTGATGTCAGCCCTGTCATTGTAGAGCTTGAGGCGGTTCACATGGATGACCGGCAAGGGTGGGGGGCTTCAAGGCCCAGGCCTCAGTTAGGGGGCAATTTCACTGGTGCCCAGCGGGGGGAGCGCAGCAGCTCAGGGCAGTGCAGGCTGGAGGGGGGCAGGCCACACGACCGTGGCAGTTCAGTGAAGGGGGTCCCAGGTGGAGTCAGGGAGCGCAGGGGTGACACAGCGCTAATACCTGGTTGATCCCCCAGCAGTTCTGTGCGAATTGATAAGGTCTTCTTCGACGCTTGCTGGTTTCTGCGCCCTTAGGAGTTAGTTTCCTGAGGGGGAGGGGGGGGGGGGGGGTTAGTTTGAGTTGGTGGCTGTAGATAGGTTATTCAGCCTTTGTAGGTCGTCCCTGGGTTCGCCTCCCGCCGGGCCAGTTCAGTGGGCTAGTCCAGTGTTCCTCACACAGCTTGGAAGGCAGCACTTAAGCCCTGTCACTCCCAGTGGTATAGGTCCCTGACTAGGCCCTACCGCCGAAGTCTCCTGCGTAGGTTCCCCCAGGTCCGCGTCGCCCCAACTGACTAAAAAGTTTCCCTCCTTGCCTTATGTATGCCCAGGTCAGGTGACCACTCTCTAAGGCGGCAAAAGCAGACCCCGCCCTTATTCTAGAAGGTTCCAGGAGCTTCCCTAGTCTAACTAGGGGAGAAAAAGGCGGGCTGGTATGGCAACAATGTTTAGGGTCCCAGCCAGCTCCTGGCAACTAGGGTGCTACTAAAAAGACCACTCCGCAGTAGCAGGGGTCTGTGGCAGCCATGTTGGGAGAAGAGAGCACCTGCACCTTAGCATTGATTAGCAATGGGAAGGCGCTCGGAGACCTAAGGTCAACGAAAAAGAGGGTGGAAAAAATGAGGCAAGGGCAAAAACACAGGGAAAGACCACCCTAGGGCTGACAGGTCTAACACACATGAACAGCTATGGCCTGGCATGTGAGCAGCACGTGTGGCCCTGGCACATAACCAGCAGTACCTGAGCAGTTCTGACTGGAACAGGCACAGCTATGGCATGTGAGCAGCACACAAGCAGCCCTGGTACATAATCAGCAGCACCTGAGCACTTTAGCTGCCCTAGCATATAACTAGCAGCACCTGAGCAGTTCTGAGTGGCACAAGAGCAGCCATGGGAGGTGCGCGGCACATGAGCAGCCCTGGCACATAACTAGCAGCACCTTAGCAGTTCTGACTAGCACCCGAGCAGTCCTGGCACAAAACCAGGAGCAACTGAGCAGTTCTGGCCCTGGCACATGAGCAGCTTTGGCACATAACCAGGAGCACCTGAGCAGTTCTGATTGGCACATGAGCAGCCCCGGCATGTGAGCAGCACATGAGCGGCCCTGGCACATAACCAGCAGCACCTGAGCAGTTCTGACTGGCACAGGAGCAGCCCTGGCATGTGAACATCACATGAGCGGCCTTGGCCCATAACCAGCAGCACCTGAGCAGGTCTGACTGGCACATAAGCAGCCCTGGCACATAACCAGCCGCACCTGAGCAGTTCTGACTGGCACATGAGCAGCCCTGGCATGTCAGCAGCACATGAGCGGCCCTAGCAGGTACCCAGAGCACTGTGACCATAGAAGGCCTCCAAGGACTGCAGCACTTAAACACACACACTGCCTTTGCAGGCTGCGTGTTTTGGTGCAGAACAAAGTGAAGAGTCGACATGGCACACATCTCTATGTGCGATGCCTACAACCCACTGCCCTGGCATACTTCAGCCACCCCTCTAGCTGAGTGCACTATACCAGTGGTGAGGGTACAAGTGCATGAGCCCTGTACCCCTATAGTGTCTACATCCATTCTTAGACATTGTAAGTGCAGTGCTGCCATTAAGAGTATATGGTGCTGGGAGTTTGTGCTTACAAACTCCACAGCACCATAATGGCTACACTTAAAACTGAGAAGTTTGGTATCAAACTTCTCAGCACATTAAACCCACACTGATGCCAGTGTGGGATTTAATGAAAAATGCACACAGAGGGCATCTTAGAGATGCCCCCTGAAAACTAACCTACCACTAGTGTCCAGGCTGAGTGGCTGCTTTCAGCTGCCACCACCAGACATGTTTCTGGGCCCTTGGGTCGAGAGCCTGCTGCTCTCTGGGGCCTGAAACAATGCACATTCTGGGACGAGGTTCCAAGCCTCCTCCCCCAGGAAGGGCAGGATTCACGAAGGAGAAGCTTCAAAGGCTTGCCGCCTTTGTGAGCTTTTCCAGACCACTTGCTGTACTCGGCAACTGGTCCCCACTGGTTCTAACCCCCACTTTGGGCGGGAGAACCAGCGGGAAAAACAAGTGAGGAAGGGAGGTGTATCCACCTTTGCCAACGAACAATGACAAACCTCTCCCTATGAATAAATGAATACATTAGTGTAACAGCCTGTATTAGAAACAGCATAATTGTCCCACAAGCCAATATTGACTTAAGGATGGTATCTGACCACCCAGTGAATTGTATCTTCTGCAACCTGACGAAGGAACTGTTGGCAAAAGAGTTTTGAAATGATTTATGAATTGCATGTTTTGTAACTTTTTTTGTATATAGTTGGTTGTGTGTATTGTCTTTTTCATTTGAGTTATGTATGGTATGTTTGGTGTCTGTGTGCTGTGTGGTGTCATGTTATTGTGGGGCTCTTCTACTTGTATTGTGTACAGTAAAGAATTTTATACAAATTAATTTATATATAACATTATACAAAAAGAGCTTTTTTGATGAAATAAAACCTGAAAAAAAACATTGGCTTGTGGGACAATGATGTTGTTTCTAATTTAGGATATACCACTAATGTATTAACCCCTTCCCTGCGGGGGTAATTCCCCCGCGGTGCGGGGAGGTGGGGGGGGAAGCCGTGGCGGCCCTGTGCTTGTGACGAGCTCAGCTCGTCATGACTCACAGTGGAGCTGTGCTCATGACGAGCTCAGCTCGTCACAACCCCGCCCACTGATTAATTCGGGAATTAATCGCTCGTGGGTGGGCCGCGACTGTTATGATGAGCTCAGCTCGTCATGAGCACAGCTCCACTGTGACTCATGACGAGCTCAGCTCGTCATGAGCACTCAACAGGTTAACTGATTCATAGGGAGAGGTTTCTCGTTATTGTTCCTTGATTTTCCCTGCCCTCCTCTCCCTATATTCTGAAACCCAGGGACCGTTTATTGTGTTTCCACCTCTGCCAACTCCACCCCTCAGGTGGGGGAGGCAAGGTGAAGCACAACCTCGAGTCCCCGCCATCTTGAGGATGGGGGGGAACCAACCAACCAGGGACAGGCTCATGCCCCCCTCCCACTGGAGAGGGGCAGAATAGGGGGTTTACCCACCCCAGGGAAGGGACCCATTGGTCCCTACCTTTTACCTACCTGTAACGTCCCTAAATCTTGTATTTAGGGGCACTCCTGAACCTTGCTTCCTCAGACAAGAAGAAACTACAAGAAGAAGAAGGACCGAACAGCTGTGCAGAAGCAAACAAGAGGAAGACGCCCACTGACTTGGCCCCAGCCCTACCGACCTGTCTCCACCTTGAACCTGCTCCTGCGAAATCCCGGTGTGTACTGCAGCCAGCCACCTCGAAAACATCGGAGGACCTGCCTGCCTTCAACCCCAAACACTTTGTCTCCTGTGAACACCGGATTTGTTCATCTGCAATCTCTGGCCCCGGCCGGAAATCGCAAATCTGCACCACTCTGCACCCGCCAACCACGGCCCGAGCGGGCAAACACCAAGCGGAGGATCCCCCGGCCATCCTGACCCGAGATCCGGTGACCCCTGACCTGCCTCCAGCCGACACCTGCAGGCTAAATCCAGAAGGTAACCCCAACCGCGACCAGGAGCTGGTAAGACGATCCGACCACAAAAGGCACCCCTGCAACAAACGCCGTTCGGCCTTGGGTGGCCAACCAATGGTGCCTAACCAACTCTTAACTTCCCAACTTACCTCTCGAAGTGGTGGTCGCACCCAGAAGACCTTCGTCCCCAAGCCTGCAGTGCTTTTGCAAACTGGAGATTCCCCATTGAAAGCTACAGGGCTTCCGACGCCAAAACAGCACTCTGCACCCGGCCGCCCTAGTGCCGCTGAGGGCGCATCTGTTGTGCTGGCCTAAACCCCCATTTGCCCTGAGCTTAAATCCAGGAGCTTTGCTCCCACAACCCAGTGGCCTGCTCGTCAGCAGCCCGGAGGCTCCCTATCCCCCTTTGGATAACATTGAGCCTCAGCACTCTGCACCCGGCCGCCCTAGTGCTGCTGAGGGTGTAACAAGAGTGCATCACTGACCCTGGGGGACCCCTGAGTCTACCCCCAGAACCTCGTCTCCCACTACCAAATACTTACATTAAAACCGATAGCGCTATCTTCCTCCATAGGGTAACATTGGCTGGTTTTCTTGGAAAAGTTTCTAAGTGTGGAGTTTGAAAGCCTAAAGAAATTCTTTAAAATTGTACCGATGAACAAAAACGATTTTACTTATCTGTTTACAGGAAATGTCCCAGAGTAGTATCCAGGTATACTACTCTGTGTACGAAAAGTAATCTCAAAAGTAACTTACCTGTAATCTTACTGAAAATCCCATTCAAAGTATATGTACTTTATTCTGAAAAACATTGCATTATCAGTAACACTACTGTCATCAAATCAAAGTACATTTACAATTGCAATCCAAACTGTTACAAACTGTATATTGAATGCAAAGTACTTATCACTTACCTGTGCCAGGCTGGCTTGGTTCTAGGAAATAAAATAACTAAAAGAATATTTTTATGCAAAACCAATTGGTCTGAAGTTCAGTCTCTGAGTGTGTGAATTCATTTGCTGACTGTGTACAACAAATGCTTAACACTGTCCTCTGATACTGCCTTACTGCTCGACCACGCTACCACAAACAGAGAGGGAGGTGCTATCTACTTTTACCTCTGCCTACCTTTTGGGTTCCATAGTGCACACTATACCTCACTTTGGTATAGTATATAGAGAGCCAGCTTCCTACAGCCATGACATCTGATCACCTCTGGAATCAGTTTTTATTTAAATTTTGTGGGCCAGGGTTTTTTTTTTGTGGTTTTTTTTTACATTTTATTGCCCAGATATTCAGAGTCGATGCAAGCACATGAGCAGCCATAGCACATGAATACCATGACCATTGGCACCTGGTCTGCCCCAACCGTTGCCACCTGGCCCTCCCCGACCGCTGGCCCCTGGCATCCCCGACCGCTGGCACCCGGCCCGCCCGGACAAGTGAGCAGCCCTGGAATTCGTTTTCTTATTTTTTATTTTATGATACCAAAATTGAGCAGATACAGGTTCAAGGACAGCAATATACAGTCTGATGTTTTGGCACATTGTCATTTCTTCTGCCGTTGGATTCATGTATTCTCTTTGGATGCCTTGTATCAGATCGGCGCACAGGCATTAATCTGCCTTTCTCATGTTTATAGAGACCTTAGAGTTTTCTGAGGAAAGCCTCCAGTTTTGGCCTATTTCATTAGTGTGCACTAGTAACTCCTGATAAATCATGTGGCTTATCCGCATTTGATTATGAAAAAGTGCTATAAAATTTACCACTTGACTCCACATTGTGAAAATTACCTTATTTGAGAACTCCAAAGGCGTTTATATCCCCTCCCACTTAACACCCCTACGAGGGATAGAGCTATTGCTTGCTACAAATGGAGCTGCTATTCCAGATTGTCGTAAACTGTTCCTCACTGCCTGGTGCCGAGCTGCTCCCATTCCCCTTTCACTGAAACCAGCTCTTTGACCCTCCTCACTTCCTAGCAGCCCGAGGCTTTACCTACTCCAAGTTCACCTTTAGGGTCTCTCAGGCTGCAAACTCGAGCCTTCTCCTGAAAGATAGTCACTCCCTGCCATGGCCCTTGCAACGTCCAGAAGGCTGGGTGATTTGTGTACAATGCAAGTCTGTTTTTCCACTTATCCCTACGTAGGCACTTAAGCTTTGGTCTTCAATTTAATTAGGTGTGAGCCATAATCCAAGCTAAGGTTTGGACCTCAAGTGGTAAAGGTGTAGTATGGTCTTTGCACCTCCAGTGCTTAAACAGTTTACTCACTGCCTCTCTCTCTCTCGCAGGCTGACATCTACAAGATGGACTTCCAGGCTGAGCGGGAGGCTCGCGAGAAGCTGCACGAGCAGCGTGACCGTCTGCAAGAGCAGCTTGAGCAAGTGCAGAGGGCCTTCGAGAAGCTGAGGAAGGACACTGATGCAGCAGCAAGGTGAGGTCTGGGCGCTAAAGGAGGGTGGAGCGGCGCATGTGTGGGATGGAAACCTTTCAGAGCCTTTTTGTAGAGGAAGAGCAGGAGCTCTGCTCTGTCGCCAACAGAAAGGGGGACTGCCGGAGCTCAGGGAAAGAGAGGGTGTCATGGTAGAGAGGTTGGCTGGAAGTCTGGGGGAGCAGCCAGAGCAGCATCTTGATCCGAGGCAGACTTAGTTTTGCTGGGTATGTTCTGACTTTAAGTAAACTGGTGTCAGGAGATGGGAGTTACCACAAGACTGAAACCAAACAGGACCTCATGCAAATATATTTAAGACTTTGGTCCCGAAATGATTGGTTGTTGTTTAAGTCTCGTGTCGGTTTTGTAGGGGTCGGATCGAAGAGATGAGAAACAGACATTCTGATAATTTCCGCGGTGGTGGAGCTCAGCTGGGTAAGTTCTACCTATCTAAAACGTAAATACTGCTTCATGTGCAGGGAATAGAATTGCTGTTTGTCTTCGTTTCTTTTCAAAACTGATGTCCTGTAATGTTGCATCAGATTTTGCAGCATGAAACTTTTCTGGATTTGCATGCTAAGCATTTTTGCGCCATTTAGTGGTTCGGGCTGGAATAGTCCCTATTTTTTTTACTTCTACCCCACTCTCACCGTCGACCAATATGTGGTCAGTGTCATCCCCCTAAGACCTCATATGTTGCCTACAGTTACCTATTTAGTGGTCACTATCTTTTGATTCTTTCGTCCACGGTTGGTTTTGTAGGCACAGTTCAAGGTTGGAGACTGATGAAAAAGATGGTGACCATGCTCAGAGGGGAGCAAAAACACCAGAAAAAAATCGTAGATGACAGCAAACATTGAAGGAAAGGAGAAATATATTTTTTTAAAGCAGCTGTTCGAGGCTTGTGAGCCGTAGATCACATGCTTTGCATAAGTCTGCCATGTAGTGTTGGGTCCGGATGTTTGCACTTTGTTTTTGTTCGAAGATGTCTTTTCCAGTCACAAGGTAGGGGACTCCTCCTTCCGGTGATAGTACGCATGGGCATCAACTCCATTGTTAGATTGTTTTTTTCCGCCATCAGGTTCGGAGCTGGATTGCTGCGCTCCGGTTCGACACTGTTTCGGGTTACCCTCTACGGTATTGTTTCTGGATTGTGTATATATCTTTGCGTATTATATCCATTTCTACAACTTCGATCGGAAAGTCTCGTGCAAGGCCCTTGGTCCTAGCAGCGTCGACCGAGTTTGCAGTAGATGGAACGGACTCCATTCCAATTCTGCCCCGGGGGCCGCTCCAAGTACCCCAGCCCCGATCTACACGACGCGTGCAATTTGTGTTTAGCACCCGAACACGAGGAAGAAAACTACGAAGCTTGCCAGACGCTCTGTGACATTCGGGCTCGATGTCATGAAATGTATCAGTAACACAGAGACTCCGCTCTGGATCTCTACAGAGAAGATGTTGACAAAGAGATCTTCAAAGCACAGGGAACCGAGGCAGAGGAGGAACACATCTACGTGTCTGAGGAAGACTCCGACATCGAGGAAGACATCTCGCCTTGTCAGCGTACCGTGAGTATAGATACTCCTTTGCCCCAAAAGGTACCCTCTAAAAAGCTCCGGTCCCTCCTCTGCCTTCAGGCCAAGGTCGGCACCGAGGTAAAGTTTTGAACGCCCTGCCTTTGGGCCCGACACCAAAACACGTATCGCAGCATTCCGGTTCGGACCGAGTCGACCTCCTTTGGGTACCAAACCCAAACTTAGGCACCGAAAGACAAACCAAGTGATCCCTTAAACACTTTGGCACCGAAACGCACTTTGGCACCTAAATCCTCGACACCAAAATCCTGGGCTCTGAAATCATCAGCACCAAAATCTTCCACACCGAAAATTCTGACCCCAAGAGACAAAACTGCTTCTACAGCATCTAAGGAGCCTTGTTTGGATGTTCTGCCTGCCAACACAGACCCCAAACAAAAGAAGCTTGTTATTAACCCTAAGACAGGACACCTTTATGCAAAGTTGCCAGCAAAAAGAAAACCAGGATTGGAGGACTCTTATCAAATCCCTTTAAACAGAAAGAGTATAGCTACTAACACTTCTTCACCACCTTCTTCACCTATTGATCCTAATTTGCTCATAACACCCACAAATTCCCCTCAGCCACAATCTCCAGATTATCAAGATGATGGGAATGGAGATCAAGATGGGGGCACACATGGGGATGTGCCACAACACAATGCTCCAGACCCATGGGTCGACTAGAGCACTGATCCCAATAATAACGAACCAGACCTATACCCATCTAAACCTTCTCCTCCAGATGACAACGTGGGGTTCATTGAACTGCTTACTAGAGCCGCACAGTACCAAGAGTCCAGCTCCATAAGGAGCCTCTTGAGGAAGATTTTTTATCTGAGACACTAAGTGCATCGCAAAGGACTACACTTGCACTCCCTAGGCTCAGGGGTTTGTTAAAACACGCAGATGAGGTGTCCAAAGATCCACTGCGAGCTAGGGTCCTCACACCTAGAGTGGACAAAAAATATAAAGCTGCACCTACAGACCCGATTTACATCGGGGCTCAGGTCCCGTTGGACTCTTTAGTGGTATCAAATGCTCATAAACAAGCTAATTCTCAAACAGAAGACGCCCGCCTCCTGATAAAGAATCTAAATTAATAGATGCCTCGGGCAAAAGAGTATTAGCGCAAGCAGCCAATCATTGGCGCATAGCTGATGCACAAGCACTCTTAGCAAGGTATGACCGAGCTCATTATGATGAGCTGGAGCAGCTGATCCAACACCTGCCTGATGAGCATAAAGCTGAAGCTCATGACCTCCTCCAGGAAGGGAAGCTTCTTCCAACACTTCCATCAGGTGTGCTCTAGACGCAGCAGACACTGCTTCACCCGCGATTAACACCACGCACGGCTAAGGGCATCAGGGTTTAGACCGGAGGTCCAAGCTTCCATTTTAAATTTACCTTTTAACAAGGAATATTTATTTGGCCCTGCAGTGGACACTTGATTAGAAAAAATGAAGAAAGATACTGAGGCAGCCAAATCAACGGGAGCGCTGCAGATACCTTCCAGCCATGGTTCCTTTCGCCGCTCCTTTTACAGGGGAGGCTCAAAGACCATGCCTGCTGACGGGTCCTCTGCCTCATATACAGGCAATAGTCCATCTCCTTCTACCAGAGGGTATTTTCGAGGTGGATTTCGGGGAAACCGTGGCAAAGGAAGAGGTAAAGGTAATACACCCCGTACTTCCCCATCCACAAGGATATCCTGACAAGCGAAGTACTGACTCCCCGGGCAGCTCTAAACACGTTTTTCAAGATGATTTTTGGGGGGGTGATTGGTTTCCCTTGGATGGAGTTTATCCCTCTTCTTAACCGGTACTTTCACTGACTATGACTGGGTCTCTGGATACCCTCTATGTGGAATAATTACTACTAAACCGCAACCATGATACGGACTACCCAACCCTGGGAGCTGTGATCCGGGCCATCAACCTACAGGCACCCATAGTTGGTTGCCTCCCACTCTTCCTCTTTCCTAAGGAAGACCAAGCTGAGGATGTAATTACCTTCCACGCACTAAGTCGGGTCGAAACGTCGAGATTCATACCCAAGTGGGCCTGTACCTTATGCCACCATTATCCCGTCCAGCCAACAGATGATACTTCTCTGACTTGTTTGAACATTATCAAGAGTAACAACGTAAATGATCAATGAAGGACAGGCCATAACTAACTGGCGTTGATGCTACTTATAACCAGTTCCGATTAGAATTATTGTAATTTTTAGGTCTCGCTGGCTATCGCGTAAGCGATCGCTCAGCGAGACTTTAGTAAGGGGCTCCCAAAAGTGCTCCCAAAAGCGGATTGCATGGCGAGCACGCGCACAATCACGTGCATCGTGCCGCCATTCAATCCGCTTTTGTGAAGCGCTTCAGCCCACTGGCGACGGGCGTGCGGTTACGCGCACAATGACGAGCAGAGGCGCCATATGGTTTTCCTCTCTCGTCATGGCGCGCGCACATCGCACACCACTCGCCAGCCAGCCTGCTTTCACTTTTGCGCCTCAATGCTCCTCCCCCTCCCCCACCACAGAGCGCGTCTCGCGGCCCCTTCCGATATGCGAGGCTCGCTGGGGCCGCGCTTGTTATCTGTTTGCTGTTTGTAGTGTGAATTGCTGCTGCCTTGCACAGACCCTGTATATCTCTAAACACTAGCCTTCAAGTTTGTGTAAGCTGCCAACATTTGAGCTAAGGGGAGTGACCTGCTTGTAGTATCCTGCTGAAAATACTACACTTCAGATGTCGGCTGCCCGCATTTAACTCGCCGATGTATATAAAATGAATGCAGCTGCCCGCATTTAACTAGCCGATGTATATAGAATGAATGCGTTGAGTCAGCGCTTCGGACGTGGAAGGCTCGGAAGCTCTGGCCATAACGCCACACTCTCCCCATTAACCTCATTCTTTAATGCCACCTCTTACTATGCACAGCGTGGTCGGCACCGATGGAGCTGTTTGTCATCAGGAGCTGTCTGCTGATAAATCTGCGGGCGCACGGGGCTTCTGTGCTGTGTATCACGGCACAGACATACATCCTGTTGTGTATGGCAACACACACGTGCCACGCACTTCTCTGTTTCTTACCACGTGAAGCGCAGTAGGCTGCTGTGTTGTGTGCTGGCCAGCTACCTCACGTACAGAGTTGATGTGTGGGTCACATGTCACAGAATGTGTGCGCGCACACACAATACTGCCTACCATCACCTAGAGCAACGGTCAGCGGTGCTATGGGCCATCACCCTCAGCGACACAAAGGCCCGGGGCTCCGGAGGCACTGATTTCCATCAGCCCTAGCGCCTCAACTACAGCTGCCTCCTGCGTGCAGTACACCAGCCGGGTCGCAGGGCGCTCCTGGGCTGTTTGTCATCAGAGTTAGTCACCGTTGTGAAGAGTCGGATCGGAGGGGCCGAGTCGATGTCAGGCAGTACTACACGTCACTGGCATAGAAGGAATATCGGCTGCACCCAAAGAGGGACCACAAGAGTGCGTGGCCAGCGAAAGGAACTGGGGGTGTTTTACTGTCATGCTCGAGGTTGGGTTATTTTCATTGTATCTTCTCCATTTTCATTGTTCGAGCTCCATCAATGCTGTCTGTTCTGACGCAGACAGACCTCTTCAGAGGCCCCACTGGTATTGTGACCTCGTCAGCATGGGCGGAAACAGATTCGCACTTACTGTTGTTATTTAAATTAATGCGATTATTGCTATCTTTTTTTTTGTCCTCATTTGCCATATCCCTCATTCTCTGTGTACACCGACCACCTAGCGTGCCCACCGGTAGAAGACATGATTAATTCCTCAACCGAACCTAAGCACGATGGCATATTGGTGGATGATGGTAAGCCAGAAGAGGAGACACATCCCGACTGGATTTTAATACCAGCTATAGGATCTAAATGGAGTAAAAACCGGAGATTGAAGACCCAAGATCCTTGGAGTTTATTTAGGCATAATCATTAGACCCGGGGGGAAAAAAAAAAAAACCCCGGCGCCCTATCTACGATGAATCAAAATGTCCCAGAATGCTCGATTGCCTTTGTTGCCTGTCCTGGCTAAGTCCATCTTTGATGTCTCGATCAGGGACATCAACCAGCCAGCATGCTGAGGCGCAGATGTGTCGACCCAGACCTTACAAATCTGTCTTCTAGCCAGAAGGATTGCATAGAATAAAAAGAGTCTGGCCTGGCCCGTAATATTAGAGTCCAAACCAAAAACTATTAATGGCAAGGTAAGAGTCAGGTTGGCATTCAGAATGGAATTCAGCGATGTTATTACTTCATCCCAAAACCGGGCGATAGAGGGGCAATCTTTAAACATATGAATATCCGATGCATTGGGAAGATTGCATTTATTACACTTTTTATTTTGCTGGTACTTTGAAAGCCTTAACGGGGAGAGGTAGGCCCGATGTACTGTGAAAAGATGGTTCCGTCTAAACCATGCAGGTTTCACAATTTTGTATAGTATGGAAAAAGATTTAATCCAGTCCTCTTTGCAATGATAGTCCAGATCTTTTCCCCAAAGATCACCAGGGAGGGTGAAATCGCCATCAATATCTTCGAGCAAACTCCAGTACCACAAGGCAACCTCTTTACCCCCCCTTTGCCGCTCTGCCAGTAGTTGTTCCAAGTTGCTAATAGCCCCCAAAGGAGCCCCTTTTTCACCAAGAGCCCTGACCCAGCTTCCAAGTTGTATATACTTAAATCTTGCCAATCCTGATCCAACCTTACCCAGCAAATCGTCCCAAGATATAATGTCGCCTTCTAACAGAAGTTCCCCCCACCTTACAATGCCTGCATCCCTCAAAGGTGTGGCCAATCGGTCTTTCAGCCAGGCCGGTAGGCCTGGGGAGTCCCAGATTGGTGCATAGTTGGAATAGTAAGAGAGCCCCAGGTTCTTCCTAATCGATGCCCAGGCCTTAGCCAAAGATTTTAAGATTTTTAATTTCACCTTTTTTTTTTTTTTTTAAACAATTTTTATTATTTTCTTTCAACACAGTACAATACAGCAATTGTCGATCATTTAGTCGTTTTCCAGCATATAACAAAATCTGAAGCGGCTCAGCCCCCCACCTCCCAGCAATCCCCCCATACATGCGCCCATCCCCAGCAGTCACACCCCCTATGTACACCATAGAGGTCTGCACCTCAGTCCGCATCAAGGGTTTCATCATCAAGCGTTGGCGGTGGCTCGCATATATCTCCCCGATATGTGTTCCATGCCCCCCATATTTTAGACCATTTTTGGGGACACCCCCTCCCTATGTACACTGAGCGCTCGGCTATCATAGCCCTATCCATGTCACGCCCCCATACAGACAGCAGCGGCACCTCTCCCACCCCCCACTTCTGCGCTATGTTCCGCTTAGCTAGCACGATTCCCACTGTAGCCCAACACTGAGCCTGCCGGCCAAGGTCGTTAGGCTCCCATACATTTAGCAGGCAGCGCCTGGGCTCTGGTACAAGCGACACACCCCCCGCCTGGGACAGCGTTCGCATCACTCGCCTCCAGTATTCTTGGATTTTAGGGCACTCCCAGATGGTGTGATAGAAGGTGCCTTCCTCCCCGCAGCCGCGCAGGCAGAATGGGTGGGGTGCTCTTCCTATTTTGTAGAGTGTGTACCTGGTGTAGTAGGACCTGTGCAGAATCCGGAGCTGTACCAACCGAAGCCTGGAGGGTATCCCTGCCTCCCGGGGGGACGCCAACGCCTCCCTCCATTCTGGGTCATCAAATTCCCCGACATCACTGGACCACCTCTCCCGCAGGGTGCCCATAGGGTCCGGGAGATTATTTATCAGCTTCCGGTACGTGAATGATGTTGCCCGCTGGGGCATATAATCTGTGAGCAGCCTATCCTCCAGTGGCGACGCTTCCGGAACTGTGGCTCCAGGCACCAAAGCGGCGAGCAGCGCGTGCTTAATTTGTGTGGATCGGAACCATTCCGAAGGCGCCAGCTCATATTGTTGCTGTAGGCGCGCAAAGGTGATCACTGCACCCTTGTGCCACATGTCGCCCGCTGTGGAGATCCCAATGTCATCCCATTTATCAAAGCCCCTGCTATGCCTAAGTCTCCCGAGCCGTTTCGCATCCCACAAGGGCGTGAGCTGGGTCAAGACTCCTCTCCACCCCAACCGGGCCTGGGCCGCGTGCCACACGGCCACTGTTTGCCGCAGAGGGCCAATGAGGTCTGGGCCGAGCCTCCCATCGTACAAGGGAGACAACATACCTCTCGTGCCCAATATGGCTCTATCCGCTTTAAACGCCGGATCCGAGTGCGGGGCATGGAGCCTGTGGTAAATATTTCATTACCGGTACTATTTTTTATGCGGTAAAGTCTAGTAAGAATAACTCAGTATAAATAAGAGGCAGAATCCGTGGTATTAGAGGTTCTGAAAGGTTTTATTCCTCTACAAAGGAATTACAGTTCGAACTGTAGGCTTCAAATTCCATCACCACGAAGGTTCAGGAAGGGAAGGCAATACATTATTGGCAAGTAATGATATTTATATGAAAAGTATTACATTAAGACAGATGCAAGAGGCGTAACAACTGATAGTACAGATAATGATACACATACGTAATGAAAAAAGGCGTAAACATAGGCGTAACTAAAAACGTCATTAAACATGATGTCACAAGTGGGTGGATCCATGAGAGAATCCTGCAATGTCAGCAGAAATACTTGGCAGAGATGCGCGCGCAGCCGCATGACGTGTGATTGACGTGCAACTAGATGGTGAAGGGGACTTGACATTTAGCTCTACATGTGGAGACAGAAGTCTGAGGGGTCATGTCAACCTAATCCCAAATCATATCTAATATCTTATGTTTAAAGAACTGTATTATCCAAAAGGAAAGGTCTCTCGGACAGAATCTATTCTATACTGACTGTTAGTGCGTGTACAAGCGTCTAAGTGTCTACATGAGATGCGAGGGGACAGGAATCTTCCATAGTAACAGGGGCTATGAATTACTTGCATGAGGACAGTGGGGCCTGGCCCTTTGCTCGGTAGCTGGAAGAATGTTTACCTAAACTACTAGACAGGAATGCATCGGATGAGGAGCGGAGCAGATAATCTTGAAGGTGAAATACAGTTTTTGGCAGGCAACGGCCGGATCAGGCACCGTTAGCCGCGCAGGGAGTAGGACAAAGTTCATGGGTACAGATGCGGGCTCGGACTGGAGCTTTCAGAGGCAGAAGGCAGGAAAAGGCTTGATGGCAGAATTCAGGGCCTACTCGCCTGAATCTGTAAAATGTGGAAAGTGAACCACATAAAGTCGGTGGCCTTTCATACTTAGGAATGGAATATCTGACCCATTCATGGCGGATCTGAAAGAGGACATGTTGACGGTGGACGCACATGTATTTGCGTCTTCATAACTGGAACTGGAGGGAACATACATGTACTTGTAGCATGCACATGGAGCCGTTGGGGTCTACGATAGGGGACATAACTGATCACAAAATTCATATTTCCTCATTCCCTCCTTGTCCCCTACGGACCCTCAGGAGATATCGATCTTCATCAATCCATCGATCTGTTCATATAGCATCATTTGTTCTTCTTTCTTCTTCCGGGATCTTGAGCCAAAACTTGGATGCGGGATACACGATGTGGCACACAGACCACAAATCGCTGGCCCACATTGTAGACATAAGCAGCAACTGAATAGTATGAGAAAGCCAATACCTAGGAAGGATAGGATCCTCCATCCCCAGGCTGACAACACGCTCCAGAACCAACCGGACCAAGTCCAGGTGCCTGGACTCTGGTGTATCTGGCTTATAATCTTATGAAGGCGAGTTATAGCTTTATATACTGACGGCGAGTTTTCTGGTATGAAAACACAGCAACTTGATCCGATGACCCTACAAGCTCCGCCCCTATCGGCCAGGATGACGTCAAGGACAAGACGATTTTGAAGCACAACAATCCGCATAGCAGACTGCTCTTCTGTTAAATTGCCTAAGGCGGAGGTAGTCTCGTTCACTACTGCTTCAAGGGTTCTAGTTAATCTACGTATCAGCTTACTATTAGTGACTGTACCTATATAGGGAAAGAAACCTTTATTGAAATCTGTGTATTGCTCCCATGCCGTTTCAGTGTAATCGACAATCGGGAGATCTCTCTGCTGTCTATTGTGTACTAAATGGGTATTTCTGTGATAATCAGGAGGGGCTAGGAAAACAGGTGGCAGAAGGAATGCTATGTAACAGGTACCATCCCAATCTAGAGGTAAACGTATATATGCGGTCTGGCCACATATGAAGTAGGAATGACGGGAAGCTCTGAATGTAGACTTGCCTTGATCACTGAATTTTATTACAGTGGTGCATTTACTATGGCCCATGTGTATGGAACCATTCTTTCTTACACATAATTCCCCTTTAACTGGGAATACTGACATAGCGGGTAAGATTGGCGTAGCTTCGGATTCAACATTCAGAATCAGGAGGTTAAGTGTAAAATTACCTAATCCATATACTTCATTTTCTAGATCAGTTCCTGTTCTTTTGGGAAGTCCCTCCTTGTTAGGGTAGCAGACTTTAAGCAAAACTAGGTTCAGGTTTCCCCATACCCAGTTGTCTTGGTAAACTACTGAATTTGAATCTAGGGAATTAATCAAACTAAACCATGCTCCACAGGAGCCATTGTGTGTGAACGGATACGGAAAGAGGGGCAAAACTCCCTTATAGTTCTGATAGGGAGGGAGTCGGCCACATATCCAACAATTTGTAGCATTGCTGGTCTGATGGGAGTGATGTAACATACTAATAAAAGTGTTGTTGCGCAGCGCAAATCTATAGGACAACTCATGCGGAGGTAATTCGCTAAAAGAATGTTCAGCAGTAACATTGTAAGTATGCTTAGAAATAGGATAATACATATGCAGCAATATACTAGAAATGATGATCAGAAGACTTAGAAAAAACAAAATTAATAATGTAACTGTGCAGTGACTACGAAGCGATTTACAGTACGCATGTTTTTTAAGTTTTATCTGTCTATTTCTCTCTCTATTTCGGTCTAGAGGATACATGTCAGAGACAAATTCAACCGATTCACCTTGGAGAGGACTTAAACAATCAAATTGTCTGACTTGCTAGACCTTAGTTTCAGTTTATAGAGTTCGTTTTTTGTTGGTTCAACCAAGGGGAGCTTTGAGTCTGTCTGTGAGGGAATGCAGGGTTGAGAGTTCACATCGGACGGTAGTCCATAAAATTTCTTGATATGACTCGAGTGCAACCACCCTTTACGTCCCTCAACCTTCACGGCTGTCCTTGTTGTCAGCAAAACGAGTTTGGGCGACTTCCACCTGGGCTCCAGCTGGGTCTTCCGGTCGAAATTCCTCACAAGAACCAGATCACCTGGAACCACGTCATGGGGCTTTACCTCAGTGTTATCAGGAAAAGCTGCAGCTACCTGTGAACGACAAGATTGTAGTGCAGACATCAAGGAAGCCAGGTAATCTGTCAGCATATTACAGTCAACATCAGTGATTTTGCGAGGTATAGGCGTCCCCCACATATTTGGTGGTCTACCGAAGATCACTTCATACGGGGATAGCCCTGTTCGAGAATGTGCTACCATTCTCATGTAAAAGAGCGCAACTGGTAAGGCTACTATCCAATCGACACCTTTTTCTCTACATATTTTGGACAATCTGATTTTCAGAGTTTGATTATGACGTTCCACAAGACCTGCTGCCTCGGGATGTCGGACACAGTGGAATTTCCATTGGTAACCTAACAGAAGTGAAACGTGTTTCATCAGTTCGGATGAGAATGGCTGGCCGTTGTCTGAGTATACAACACGTGGTAAACCGAATCGTGGGAAGAATTCTCGAACTAGCTGTTTGGCAGTAGTCGGGGCAGTGCAATCTGAAACCGGGTAGGCTTCTGTCCAACGGGAAAGAGCACAGACAACTACGAGAACATATTTGAATCCTCGACATCGTTCCATCTGGATATAATCCATCTGGAGGACTTCAAAAGCATGATCGGGAGGCTGAAATCCACCCTGCTCTACGGGGATGCTTTTACCTGGATTAAACTGACAACATATCATACAGGTACGTACTTTCTGTTTGGCTGCTGCACGCAAGTGTTTGTTGAACCAAATGTGTTGAATGCTGTCTAGCATAGCTTTTTCTCCTAGATGCGCTGGACTATGTATTGTGTTAATGATGACTTGAACCATGGAGTCGGGAAGAAACCATATAGATTTTTCCTTCGTCATCCATCCTTGATCCGTTTGGATCCCTCCTAATTCAGTCCATTTCTTTATTTCTTCTGGTGTAGCATGTGTCTGTATGTCAATTACATCAAGGGCGGGATCCTTAACTGTCATGCAATGTGTTGGTGTCTGAACTATTGTCTTTGTCGCGTCAGTTGTATGAGTCTGATTCTGAGCAGTCTGTTTAGCTGTTCTGTCAGCTAGGTCATTACCCTGAGAAATGATATCGGTAACTTTTGTATGGGCTTTGCATTTCATAATCGATATTGCAGTAGGTAGATGAATCGCGTCTAATAGGGCTTGAATGAGGGGTCCGTGTTGGATGTGGGCACCGTGGGAAGTTAAATAACCTCTCTCTCGCCACAGTACGCCGAAGTCATGGACGACTCCGAATGCATAACGTGAATCTGTGTATATGTTGACTTTCTTATTTTTGGCTTGAATACAGGCTTGTGTCAGAGCGATGAGCTCTGCTGCTTGAGCTGACAAAGTGTTAATACAATTTGTTTCAATGACTTCAGTGTCTGTTGTGACTGCGTAAGCGGCCACTAACTCTCCTGTACTTGTTCTCATACATGAACCATCTACATACAATGTCAGGTCTGGATCTGATAAAGGGATATCTGTCAAGTCTTGTCTGGGTTTCGTCGTGATAGTAATGACTTCAATACAATCATGTGCTAATGGATCTGTTCCGTTTACTGGCAAAAGTGTGGCAGGATTTAATGTATTACAGCGTCTGATTTCTATGTGTGGCTGAAACAATGTTAATTCATAACCGGTGAGTCTTGCTATAGTCAAGTGTTGTGTTTGTGTGCGGTTCAAGAGAACCTCTACTGCGTGTGGTACTTGTACTGACAATTGATGTCCTAACACTATGGCATCGCTTTGTCTGATTGCTAAAGCTGTTGCTGCCACTGATTTCAGGCACGCAGGAAGAGCCTGAGCTACTGGATCTAATGTACTAGAAAAATAAGCACATGGTTTGTGTGATCCTGCTTGTTCCTGAGTGAGTACTGACAAGGCAGTACCTTCGCGTTCTGTAACAAAGAGTGTAAACTGTTTACTGTAACATGGTGTTGCTAAAACAGGTGCTTGGCATAAAGCTTTCTTTAAGCTTTCAAAGGCATGTGTGTGTTCTTGAGTCCAAGGGAGGACAGTCGATGTGGCTGCCTCCTGTGTTGTCAACTGGATGAGTGGTTTTGCTAGAAATGCATATTGAGGGATCCACTGCCTACAGTATGAAGTGAGACCTATAAAAGCCCGCACCTCCTTTTGTGTCTTGGGTGGTAGCATGTTAGCAATTAACTGGATGCGATCGGGTGTAAGCTGTCTTCCCTCCTTGGACAGCGAGTGCCCAAGGTAAACAACTCGCTGGACACAGAATTGCAGCTTAGAAGGGGACACCTTGTGCCCCTTGTCTGCCAGAAATTTCAAAACCGTCAGTGACGCTGTTTCACATTCAGGTTCGCTTCGGGCGGTGATCAGCAGATCATCGACATATTGGAGCAAGGCAGTGTTAACTGGCATGTGGATACTGTCAAGTTCTCGTTTCAGTGCTTGGCTATAGATGCTGGGGCTTTCTGTGAATCCTTGAGGAGCGCGTGTGAATTTAAAACTTCGTCCATTCAAACTGAATCCGAACAAATATTGACTTTCCGAATCTATTGGGACGCTAAAGAAGGCATTCTTGAGATCAATTACAGTAAAGAACGTTGCTTCTGAGTCAATAGCTGTTAGTAATGAAGAGATATCTGGGACCACAGGGTATTGTGGTACAATACATTTATTTAATTCGCGCAGATCAATAACTAATCGATATACTGGTGATGCTTTTGGATCCGTTCTTTTAAGAATCGGAATTATCGGGGAATTACACACATTGGAGTCGGTTTCGACAACCACTCCTTGTGCAATGAGCTCGTCAATGATTTGCAGCAAAGCCACAACAGCATCTGGGGGTAACTTGTATTGTCGCATTCGTGGTAGTACTACTCCTGTTTTTAGTGTGACTCGATATGGTGTAATGTTCATGCAACCAACATCAGTGGGGCCTTGTGCCCATAGATGTGTAGGTAAATTCTGCAGCCGGTGATCCATGTCTCTGGACACGTAGTGACCTTTGAAGTCACGTAAAAATAATCGTACTCCTTCCGGAGAACAACATATTATAGCTCCTAGAGCTTTCAATGTTTTTATACCTAACAAGTTTTCTGGACATGATTTAGTAAGCAATAAATCTGTAGTTCGTGTCAATGGACCAACCGTAAGTGGAAGGGGTTGCGTTACTTCATTAATGATAGGCTTTCCTGAGAATCCAAGGAAAATATTCTGTGAGCCTGAGAGGGGTGCCCCTGGAACTTCACTGCGTCGTATAGTTGTTCTGCTTGCCCCTGTATCAAGTAAAAACTTTCTGTCTTCCCCTAATAGTTCACTATGCACATAAGGTCCCTCTTGATCTACAGGAACCTCGATAAGGGGTAAGCCAACTTCCCTCTCTAGGCTATTTCATGTGTATCGCTGATAATCGGGATAGTCATTTTGTGCATACTGGTACATCTGTTGTGTCGTTGCTTGTGTTGCAGCAATAGGCTGCGCTTGTGGTGGTGCTACAGTCTGTTGTGGAGCTGCCTGTTGCGGAGCTAGTTGTTGCGGAGCTGACCTAGATTGTGCATGCTGAGGGATTTGTTGTTGATTCTGATCCTGTCTAGGTGGACGTGGTCTTTCCTGGGTTCTACCCGTGGCGATATGTTTCAGAACTGGACAATCGTGTATATAATGACCTTGTTGTTTACAATAGTTGCATGTCCCTTTCGCCGGACCTGCGGAATCACCCTTTTTATGACCATCAGCTGGAACTGACTGAGCAACAAGCATTTTCATTTTCGTATCTTTCATACGTCTTTGTTCATGTTCTTGTTCTTCTCTAATTCTATTGTGATGGTATTGTAACATCTGTAACATCTGTGACGGGGTATTACCTTGCCAGGTACTCTCAAATTTCAATACTCTATTCTTAACTTGTGGTAGGGAATTTTCAACTAATTTTGTCACAAACAGATGTGGATATGACTCACTACTTGCCTTTATGCCACTGTTTATACCAAAACATTTTTCAAATCGGGAATAGAAATCACTAGTGTCTTCATCTTGCTTTTGTTTACAGGCTGAGATTGCACCCCAGTCCTCCTTTTTCGTAGTTAATAAACGTGGCAGTACCTGCACTAATAATCCTGGTAATGCTGTAGTCTTTTCCCCAAGCCCTGATCCTGCAGCTCGAGCCTTTTCTTCGTTTTCTAATGCTGTCCAATCTATCTTTTGGTCTCCCACCTCCCATTCCTTTTCTTTGAGTTTCTCGTAAACACCGGCAGGCATTAACACTTTCAATATTGTCATAATGTCGGGGTAGGTATACTCTCCCATGAGTAACATGTCTTTTATCTCACGGTGGAAACCTGCTGGATCCTTGTCATGGCTGGGTACTACTTTCTTCATTTCTAATAATTCAATTTTAGTTATAGGCGTGTACACAAACACGCGTGTAAAGTTATTATCTTCACCTCTGATTGGGTGTACTTCGCGTAAGGGATTCTGTCTATCTATGTGATACATTTTTCTTCCCATAGTGGGAATTGGAACGTTTTCTTGGCATACAAATCTATATACTTGTTTCGAAATTCTAGAATTTCTTTAATTAAATCAGTACCTGACCCTCTCCATTTATTCGTGAGTAATTCGGTCAATATGTCAGGTAAGGGTCCAGGATCGGAGTGTTGGCTTTTATATAATATAAGGAGGTGTTGAATCATGTAGATACTAGCTAGACGCTGTTCGTCTGGGGCAAGGTTCAGAAACGTGTGTGCTAGTGCATCATCACTGTATTTGCTGGGACTGTCAGCCCATTGTACTGCTGACCTGGCTAATTCTTGTTCATCCATGGAATCGAGCATATGGTACCCCCTTCGGTCTCGGAGTAATTTATCAGCGGCTTGGAATAGGTGTTCAGGAGACCTTGTATTTAACATAGGGGCTTGGAAATGTCTGTTACATTCTGGACGTATCGGATGTGTCATTAAAACATCTCGTTTTATTAAAAGATCTTCCTTTACCTACATAAGCCATCGTTTCTCTTTGTCCTGTAGGCATTTCGTCCTCCTCTCCCTCTGATTCATGTTGATCTGATTCTAATCTTTCTGTATGTATTCGTTCTACTTCTTTGCGGATCTTACGGCACATAACTACTATACATGTCTGTTTATCATGTTTCCCTTCTGATATATTCTGACCCCATTTGGTAAGTACTTGCATTTCCTCCTGATCTACCCCAGGCCTATCTCTGTTTCTGATCACACAGTTTATGAAGAAGCGTAACAGTTGTCTCTGTACATCCACTTTCTGGTATTCCATAGCTTCGTTAATACTTTCAGGGCCTCGCCCTGATTGGACAAAGTGATATATATTGTCTAGATGTGCCACCATTCCTGGTAGCGTCGCTAAATATCTTGAAGTTCGTCGTATACGTAGTGATGACAGCAGCATACCGTCCCGTCTACCGGGCACAGGATCATATCTACAATCCACTAGATGCTCTTTAAACAAGTCTGAAGTTGCTAGTTGGGGTGTACGTTCGTATGCTAAATCTCTAAGGGATAATTTATTTCCTCGAGGTGGTGTGGCAAAAATTTCTGTCGCACCTCCTGTCGCACCATCTGAGGTGCTAGGCACGAAAGGATTTGTTGGATGTAAGATAGAAGCTGTAGATGTAGGAAAAGCGGTAGAAGCAGATGGACCTGTGGGAATGTGCGTAGGAGTTTGTTGTTGCGGGGATACGGACTGATGATCTTGGCGTTGAGCACCATCAGTGGGCGGTGCGTGTGGCGGAGCATTAGCATATTCAGGAGCTACATCATCTAAATAGGAAGAAAGGAAAACGTCTTTTGCTGTTTTGGGATGTGCTTTTATCGGGAGTAATGGAGGTGTCAAGTTTTTCGGTATTTCCGGGGTGGCCTGGGGTAACCCTTCGGCCAGAAGAGGATACATACCATTCATAAGAGTGTTTCGTTGTCTGTCTACTTGCTCTGTTTTTACTCGGGTACCTTCCTCAATTAATAAATTTTCTCGGGCTTTATTCGAATTCTCCCTACCTTTCTCATCCTGTCTGAGCGCTTTTTCTGTACACCTATATGATTCTTTACGCCATAATTCAATGGCATCTTTCTGTGACTGTCTGGCTTTCTTTTTCCATAATTCTTCTTCTACTCTCATGATGCAATCTGCATCCCAGGTCCCCGCTGCGGGCCATCTCTGACTCTCTGGTAAATCTTTGGTGTAGTCCACCCATAAATCAAGAAATAATACGGCATCTAGGCCATGCTTATGATACATAAAGTACCCTGGAGTGTCCCTAGGGGGAATGGGAACAGCTTCTTCGAGTACCCCTTTTCTAGTTTTGATCTGTCTTAATTTCGAAAAGAGCGGCATTTTTAGATCTGGTTACTTAATCTTGAACACACTTAATACAATAGACACAATAATGACCAATCATTCACACCACAATGTATAGAACGTATTTAAAACATTTAACATTTAACAAACAATGATAACTAATAGGAAACTGGTTACTGGCATAATACTTGACACTAGATGATACTGAATTATTTACAAGACATACTAGATATACTGCTAAACAGTACAGATACACTGCTGAAACAGTGCAGACCGGATTTGTGTACCCAAACCCGTCTTGACCGGCACAGACTATGTGCACGTTTAAATGCCTCCCCGGCAATGGTACTCACCGGGTAGCGCGGAACGGAAGGCCTCGGAACTGAACTGGACTGGACCGGACTGGACTCTACTCGACTGGACTCGGAACTTCGGAACCTGGTGGGCCTCTGTATACCTCGGATCTTGCTCTCTCAGTTAGGCTCTGGTCGGGATACTTCGCACTTCTCACCGCCTCGTCTGGGTGTTGATCGCAGCCTCAGTCGCCCCCGCTTGGCCGGAGGGAGATACAGGAAATCCTGCGGGTACGCGTTTTTGTCCGTTCAGCTGTGGCAGGAGACCGGGCCTGCAACGCACCTCCGGCGCGTGAGATGAGAAAGTGTCCCTGTTCGGGCGCCAATTTATGTGGTAAATATTTCATTACCGGTACTATTTTTTATGCGGTAAAGTCTAGTAAGAATAACTCAGTATAAATAAGAGGCAGAATCCGTGGTATTAGAGGTTCTGAAAGGTTTTATTCCTCTACAAAGGAATTACAGTTCGAACTGTAGGCTTCAAATTCCATCACCACGAAGGTTCAGGAAGGGAAGGCAATACATTATTGGCAAGTAATGATATTTATATGAAAAGTATTACATTAAGACAGATGCAAGAGGCGTAACAACTGATAGTACAGATAATGATACACATACGTAATGAAAAAAGGCGTAAACATAGGCGTAACTAAAAACGTCATTAAACATGATGTCACAAGTGGGTGGATCCATGAGAGAATCCTGCAATGTCAGCAGAAATACTTGGCAGAGATGCGCGCGCAGCCGCATGACGTGTGATTGACGTGCAACTAGATGGTGAAGGGGACTTGACATTTAGCTCTACATGTGGAGACAGAAGTCTGAGGGGTCATGTCAACCTAATCCCAAATCATATCTAATATCTTATGTTTAAAGAACTGTATTATCCAAAAGGAAAGGTCTCTCGGACAGAATCTATTCTATACTGACTGTTAGTGCGTGTACAAGCGTCTAAGTGTCTACATGAGATGCGAGGGGGCAGGAATCTTCCATAGTAACAGGGGCTATGAATTACTTGCATGAGGACAGTGGGGCCTGGCCCTTTGCTCGGTAGCTGGAAGAATGTTTACCTAAACTACTAGACAGGAATGCATTGGATGAGGAGCGGAGCAGATAATCTTGAAGGTGAAATACAGTTTTTGGCAGGCAACGGCCGGATCAGGCACCGTTAGCCGCGCAGGGAGTAGGACAAAGTTCATGGGTACAGATGCGGGCTCGGACTGGAGCTTTCAGAGGCAGAAGGCAGGAAAAGGCTTGATGGCAGAATTCAGGGCCTACTCGCCTGAATCTGTAAAATGTGGAAAGTGAACCACATAAAGTCGGTGGCCTTTCATACTTAGGAATGGAATATCTGACCCATTCATGGCGGATCTGAAAGAGGACATGTTGACGGTGGACGCACATGTATTTGCGTCTTCATAACTGGAACTGGAGGGAACATACATGTACTTGTAGCATGCACATGGAGCCGTTGGGGTCTACGATAGGGGACATAACTGATCACAAAATTCATATTTCCTCAAGCCAATAGTTGATGACCTTGAGCTGCGTCGCCCAGTAGTAAAGTTGGATGTCGGGCAGCGCTATCCCCCCCGTCGTACCAGCCGCGGGTAAGTTTGGACTGTGCAATACGCGCCGGTCGGTTGTGCCACAGAAGACTAGTCACCTGTGCCGCAATTGAGCGGAAGTACGCCGGGGGCACTGGATATGGCGTGTTTTCGAGCACGTAGATGAAGCGAGGCAGGGACATCATCTTAAAGAGCGCCGCCCTCCCCAGTAGGGTCAACGGCAGCGCCCCCCAGTGACGGACGTCCAGACGAAGACGGTCCAGTGGGGGCTGAAGATTCTTCTGGTAGAATACTACCGGGTCCGCAGTGATGTGTATACCCAAATACTTGAACGACCCTTCCGCCACCCTGAGGGGGCAATCCGCCGGTAATTGCGGTGGAGGGCCACACAGCACGTACATGACGGATTTGGACCAATTTATCGTGTACCCCGACGCCTCGCCAAAGACCCTGCATATATTGAGCAGCGTGAGGATGGAACGCCGCGGGGAGGCCAAATACAACAGGATGTCATCGGCGTAGAGAGAAACCCTGTCCTCCCAGCCATCTGACCACCTGAGTCCCCTTATCGAGGGTTCCCAGCGTATCCACGCCGCCAGAGGCTCCAACACAAGGGCAAACAATAATGGCGACAGGGGGCAACCTTGGCGCGTGCCCCGCGACAGGGGGAAGTCGCCGGACATATGCCCGTTGGCCGCAACATGAGCCAATGGCTTAGTGTACAGGAGACGAATCCAAGCGCAGAATTTGGGCCCGAATCCCAGATGGCGAAGGACTGCGAACAGGAAGGGCCATTCGACCATGTCGAACGCCATCTGCGCGTCCAACGACAGAAGCACCGCCGGCTCACCCACCTGTCCCGTCCGGGTCACCACACCGTGCAGACGCCGCAGGTTATGGGACGTACTTCTGCCGGGCATAAAGCCAGACTGGTCCGGATGTATAATGTCGGCGAGGTGCGGCGTCAGCCTAGCCGCCAGCAGCTTGGCCAGAATCTTGGCCTCTGCGTTAAGGAGCGAGATGGGGCGGTAGGAAGTGCACTCCTCCGCCGGCTTGCCAGGCTTTGGGATGACCACAATAGTTGCCGTGCGCTGATCCGGCGGGAGTTCGCCACGTCGCAGACTATCGGAAAACATATTGAGCAGGTGAGGAGCAAGCGTCCCTATCAGCCTTTTGTACAGCTCAACCGGGATGCCGTTGGGACCCGTCGCCTTACCCGACTGAAGCGCTCCCACCGCAGCCTGTATTTCGTCCACCGTCAGATCGGCTTCTAGGGCCGTCATCGCGGTAGGGGCTAACCTGGGCATATCCAGATCTCGAACATACGACAGCGCCTCCTCCTCTGACATGGAAGAAGCGGAAGAGTAGACCGCAGCGAAGTGACCCGCCAGGGTGTTCACTATATCACGCGGGTCAGTTGCCATCCGACCCTCCCCCGAATCGAGCTGCGCTATCCACCTGGAACCACCCTCCCTTCTATCCAACCATGCCAACAGCTTCCCTGTCTTGTCCCCGACATCGTAGATTCTGTGTCGCGTGGCCTCTAACCGTCGCCTGGTGCAGTCCGCCAGGTGCTCCTTATATTTCACCTGCGCCACCTGTAATCCCCGGGAGGTCGCAGGCGATGGGTGTGCGGCCTGGCGTGCCTCTGCCGCGGCAAGATCTGCTTCTAGCGACTGTAGTTCAAGATGTCGCTCGCGCCGGTGCGCTGCAATGGAGGCGACCGCGTGTCCTCTCAGGACCGTTTTGTACGCCTCCCAGAGGATAGCCGGAGAGTCTACCGACGAGGTGTTTTCTTGGAAATAGAGACTAGTAGCCTTCCCGAGTGAATTTCACCTTTTTGAAGAATTTTTGGTCTCCATATTTAAACAAAAATCCATCTAATGGTAGGTCCGCACCCACTAGCATTGCGTTATACATTAGCCCCAATGAGATATTAGATGGAGACTTCAAGAGCATCCTTGAATATGAAAGCATAAAAGCCCATGCATAATATTCTAAATCTGGAAGTGCCAGCCCCCCCTTCTCTCTTCTCCTCCTCAGCTTTTTCCATGCAAGCCTGGTGGTTCTATAGTTCCAAATGAAGGAATTTATCTCTTTCTGACATCTATTCAAGATTTTAGAGTCAAAAACCAAGGGGATAGTGTTAAAGAGAAATATGTATTTGGGCAGGATAGACATTTTAATGAAGTTTACCCTCCCAATGATAGAAAGTTGGAGATGGGCCCATGATTTTAAGAGATTCCGACAATCCTTAAATACCCGGTCCATATTGCTTTGTGCGATATTTTCAATATCTTGTGTTATCCAAATACCAAGGTATCTCATAGAGGAAGTCGTCTTCAGGTGTTCACTGGCGATGTTCCATGCCATGATTTCTGTTTTTCCAGGGTTGATTTCATACCCGGAAAAGCGGCCAAATTCCTCAGCCCTTTTAATAACCGTTGGGAATGCTAGACCCGGGTCAGATGTTAAAATAAGAATATCGTCTGCATACAAAGCGACCCTCCTCTCCCACCCCTCAAATCTAAATGGGGGAATATTCACATCAGTTCTCAGGACCTGCGCAAAAGGTTCTATATACAGATCGAAGAGTAAGGGAGAGAGAGGGCAGCCCTGCCTGGTACCTCTCATAATAGTAAAAGGCTCTGTTAAGACTCCATTGATTAATAATCTAGCTGATGGTGCCCCGTACAACAGAGAGATAGTACGGCAAAAAAATTCCCCAAAATTAAATTTCTTCAGAACCGCATCCAGGTAACTCCAATTAACCCTGTCAAACGCTTTGGTAGCATCCAACGTAAGGGTTGCCAAGGGGATGGAAAAAGTGGTGGCGATATCAATTGCGCCAACCAGCTCCCTTGTCAACTCAGCCAGTTGTCGCCCTTTAATAAATCCTTTCTGATCTTGGTGTATAATAGACCCAATTACACTCCCTAATCTTGCCGACAAGATGGTTGCAAAGATTTTATAATCACTATTGAGGAGTGAGATTGGCTGATATGAACCGCACTCGCACGGGTTTTTACCTGGCTGGAGTATCAACACAATGATTGCCTCGTTCCATGACTTAGGAGGAGTCTTGCCCTTGATCAAGATCTCGTTAAAGAGGGCCGTAAGCGTTGAAACCAAGGTTGGTGAGAGCACCCGGAAGATCTCACCAGGTAAGCCATCAGGACCCGCTGCCTTCCCCTTTTTAAGTGAGCCTACTTTCTCTGACCTGTTGGACTGTCAGATTTGCGTCCTTGAGCAGTACCCTCGTCCACCGCTGCATGATCCAAAAAACTACCCTTCTGATTCCCCATAAAAGATGCCATCACAGGGGAAGAACTTAGAATGAAGAATAAGTTATTTATATATTTATATATATTTTTTTTATTATTTAATTTCTTTTTTTATAGTTAATTTTCTTTATTATTATTTATTTATTTTTTTCCCCTTACCCATCTTTCCCCCCCTTTTTTTTTTTTTTTAACTTTCCCTTCATAATTATTCATAATTATCCCTCCTGTAGGAGGAACTATAACCATAACTCGACAATGGTGACAACTCAAGATTCAAGATTTAAGCTCCTAGCTTCGCCCTTGAGAGCTCCTTAGAGTATCGTTCAGCCATGCATCTGCCTCCTGGAGAGATCTAAAATTAAGCATTTTATTATTGTACATCACCCGCAAAAAGGCAGGAAATCTCATCTGTACCGTAACTCCCAATGATCGGAATTTTTCCATTCTTTGGCAAAGCTCCCACTGACGGTCCAGAGTAGTTTTGGAGAGGTCCGATCACGAAGGAGAACTCAGGACCCTTGACAGACTTCTCTTTTAACGCCAAATTTAAAAGCTTCTCCTTCAGGGCGTAAGTCTGAAAGTTAATCAAAATTTTCCTTGGTTTGTCTCTTCCTGGTTTTAACCGAAATGGGTCCCGATGGATCCGCTGTATATCTTTCTCTAAAATCTCCACACCCTCATCAAAAACCAAAGAGGCTTTTAGCAAATTGATCACAAAGGACTTAATATCCCCTCCTTCCTTTCCCTCCGGAATTTTTAGGAGGCGGAGATTGTTCCGACGCGAAAAATTCTCGAGAGACTCAACCCTTTCTTTCAAGACAACCCCCTCTCTCTGTAAGGAGTGAATTTTATCCTCGGCTTTCTCCATGCCCAATTTCAAGACCTCAACAGAGGTCTCCAGATTCTCAATCCGCCCTCCAACTTTTTTTCCCAGTGATTCGCACGTAGCTCTTATTTCCGCCTGATTAAGCTTAGAGGTTGAGAAATCAGATCTAATCTCCTCCCTCATATCTGCTAATATTTGTGCAAGATCCCCCAGTGTGCTCGGATCGCAGCCAGTCTCCATAACCTTCAATGTCACACCCCCACTACTTGCCTCCGCCACTCCGGTACTAACTTCTTGGGAGATGGGTGCTTGTTCACCGCAAGCAGAAGGCCTTATATCGAAAATGTCAGACATAGGTTCGGGAGAAGGGTCAACAGAAGGTGGCAAGGTATCCTTACTAGCACAGATCTCCAAAACCTGAGGTAGGACCTTGAAGAAGGAGCGCAGAGAGGGAGTTGTTCGAACTATATTGCTCTGTTGTTTCTTTTCCCCCTTCTGTAAGGAATTTCTCCCTCTAACGTGCTTCTGTACTTCCTTATCCTCTCCCTCCTGACTCCGACTTGCCCTTCTATTCTTTAGCTCCCCCTCGCCTATCGGGATACACCTTCTGGCTTCTTCCAATTCAAGTTGTTCGTTATCTTTCTTAACCTTTGCCAAAGCTGCGACTTTCTCTTTTTTGCTAAGAGTCTGCTTACGAAATATGCTTCTGTCCCCTTTAAATATTTTCTTCCCTTTATCGGTTTGTTTACTTTTAACAGACTTATCAGGGGTATTGTGAGCCTCCTCTGCACCATCCGTATGTATCAGAGTCTTACCTTCAGTAGCTTCTAGGACCCTGCCGGAGCTCCGACTTACTTCCTTACTGACTGGGGCTGATGACTCTTCGGCTTGATTGCAGTCGACTTGATTGCAGACCTCCCCGGCCACATCCATGCAGTGCTTTCGACGTCTGACAGCGTTTAGCCCTCCTGCGGGGCCGCCGAAGCTCCGTCTCAAAGAACCACGAGCCGCCACCGCGCGGCCACGTCTAAGCTCCACGGCTGCCCGACTCCACCTTAGCAGACAGGGAGAGAGAAGTGGCCTCTCCCTGACACACATCCACAGAACGCCGGAGCAAACCGGAGGGAGCCGAACTTCAAAAAAAAGCTCCCGTCAACCGTGACACACCAAGCCCGCCGTGAAACGGGGAAACGAGGAAACGGGTCGGGAAGAATCAGGAAGGCATTCGTAAGAAGGTACTGCTCGGAAACGCATGACCTGCGCTAACCCGCGGCCGCCATGTTTTCCGAGCAATTAGACAGAGCGATTATTGCTATCTTATTAATATTACTACTCTCATCATAGAACTGTAAAAAAGCCACATACCGAAAGGGTTGCTGAACCCTGCACCTGGCTGGATGTGTTATTAGTGTCACTGCACAGGGCGCCTTTCACACACGGACAGTCCTATCTTTGCACGAGCGGACACGTACCGAAAAGAAAGGGCTTGTAAATACGCACCCTGAGCAGAGTTCTACTGAGCAAAAATCGAAATATGTGTGCGAGTACGAAGGTGTCCTCTGCAAACTGCCACTCCTAGCATAGCTCTTAGCGCTCACGGGACAGTCTTGTCTAGGCGCTTTACATAACGAGTTACTGATAGCTAATTAAATGGCATAGCCAATAGGTCTTGCCTTTGGGACCTTATAAGTGTTTAGTTATCCAGCACAATATCCTTGGTGCAACAACATCAACTGTTGCATAGCTAAACACTTATAAGGTCACAAAGGCGAGACCTATTGGCTATGCCAATGCTTGTTCTCTATTTCACTCTTTGAAATCCCCTTTTATCTATTACACACATGAGCACTCCTGCTTCACCCCTCTCTTCGGAGCCTCCTCTATAACTGCTATATCACATGGTCATGTGCTCACCTTCTGAATAGGTTTCTGTGAATAAAACAGATCGTTTCTTGAAGAATCTGTGGGTGACTTTCTTTTGAAGGTGCACATTTGAAAGCTTTGTATGGATTTAGTACCTTGTGCTGATCTTCTGCATGTTATGCATTCCTAAATTGTATTACAAATCATAAACTTCTTTTGTCACGTTAAATAAGTCTAGGACCAATTGTTTTTCTATACTGTACAGTCTATGCAAAGCATGTGATCTACAGCTCACATGCCTCGAACGGAAAATGCTACTTACCCAGCATGCATCTGTTCTTGGCATGTAGAGCTGTAGATTCACATGTGCCTACCCGCCTCTCTGGGTACTTGTACCTGTTGCAGTATTATCTTACTTGGATAAATACATACATGGACATCTCTATTCTACTCTTACTAACTCCATTATCAAGTGCAAACATCCGGACCCAACACTAAATGGCAGACTTATGCAAAGCATGTGAATCTACAGCTCTACATGCCAAGAACAGATGCATACTGGGTAGGTAGCATTTTCCTTTTTGTTAAGGCTTTGACCACGTGGGTCAGAGGATGTTGTATGTGGGGTGGTCGTTTTCACTAGTCCTCCTCTGAAATGAAGAATGAATGGAAAATAAACCCGTCTTGCAAACTGTTTTTTGCCGAGCCACTTTTGGTGGTAATTTGGCCAGATTTCAACTTGTTGACTACCCAAGGATCATACGTTGGAGGACTTCACAGCATGCTAGGCTTTCCGCCCCAGAACCCTCAAGGTTAAATGAAAACTGAGGTGGGCATGCTACCCCATAATGCAGTCCCAACTGTCGTACATTTCCTATGATTCAAGTAGGACTGTGTATCCGGACAGCAGAACTGTCAGACAATGGGGACTGAGTCCACACACATCAGAGTGTGTTGGTCCAAGCCCCAGCTAGCTCTCAGTGCCCCATCTGAACCCCAAACCTTAACAGGGTACTGGATGGTATCTGCAAACTCGAAACATGACCACTCTAATTCCACAAGAACATTGTGGAAACAGATGCACGCTTTCGTTGTTATTCAGGAATGCCCACGGGAGATACCAGAAAGATACACATTGGCTTCTCAAACCGTTTTTTTAAACAATGGTATTCCTGTGTAAACAGCGTGAGTTACAATTATTCGTAGAATGGAACAAAGCATTTGTAGGAAGCCGGGTTTTTATGTCGTGCACCAAAATGTAGAAAGTACAGACGACCCTTATTGGCTTACAGAGCTTAAATTAATGATCCCAAATGCTCTCTTTTGTGGTAGTGTGGGCAAGCGGTTTCAGAGGGTGGTGTTAAGCATTTGTTGTACACACAGTCAATAAATGAGATACTCAAGTATAAACGCGAGACCAATTTAGAAAAATAACATATATTGTCATAGAATGTTTAACACAGGCAGCTTCATAATCGGTAAGTACTTTTCTATTTTTACATTTAGGCAGAGGTGTCACACAAGGGCATTTCTACGTGGGAATGCTTTCCTGTAGAGAAAGAAACATCTACTGCATACAAGTAGTTGCAATCATATTTCAGGGGTCCCCTTTAAGGAGCTTGGGGGTCTAGGTCACAAGATCCACCAGTAGTTCCAGTATACCTTCCCTGAAGTGTCCAAGGGTACAGGTGCTGGAGAGATTGGTAGCTTTTCACGCTACACCGTTGACAAGGAGGGTGGGGGCTCATAAAGAAACAGACTGCAGAGGGGAACTTGGGAACAAGTCCAGGAGCTCCCAAAGGGGGCTGGGGGGGGGGGGGACTCATGTTGTGAGGGTCTTGGGGAGCAGGGGGAAGCCAGTGTTAGTGGACCCGGGACAGGGAGCTCAGGTGCAGAGGGTTTTGGTCAGCTGTTCCCATGCATCAAAGGTGCTCACGGTTCTTGGTCAGACCTGCAGAGGGGCACAAAAGAGAGCAGCTGGGCCACTCTCGTGGTGGCCTCTAAGATGCTAACGTCCCTGGTCGTTCTTGGCAGTGTCTGATTCTGGATTGGACTTTAAACAAGCCTTGGTTGCTGCAAGTGTTCTGGTACTACAGGTATTGGTGCATGGCAGCTTCTGGGGGTCCTGGCATCTGCAAATTTGGTGGGGAGACCGTTCTGACCTCCTGGAGCACGGTGACCTCCTATTGGGTGGCAGCTGCATCGGTGGTACCGGTGGTCAGCAGAATGGTGAAGCGGACGTTGCGGTTAGTTCCTCAGGTTGCAGGGAAATGACTCCTCCCCTTCAGGGGAGATGCTGGCTGGTTGGCGAAGTTTTTGAAGCCCTCCAAGACTTTTAGAGGATGCACAGCTGCAGGACAAGTCAGGTTGTCAGGGTCTGGCACCAAAAGTTCACATCTAGTTCGCAGTTCTCACATCATCGGGTCTTCTTGGTGATCCTTCTTCTTTAGTCAGGTGAATCTGAGTTCCTGGTGTCAGGGAACCACCTACAAACTGAGATTAGAGGCTTTAAGTGGAGTGTAAGGTTGTAGCCAATAGGCTACTTACCATTGGGGTCACTACACCCCATATATGACCACATCCTGTGGGGAGTGGACATAACACTGTCCCAGAGTTCCTAATTGCACCAAAATCAAGATGGGAGAATCCTTCCTTAGTGTAACACACACATTAGGGGTGTGACTCGCCTGGTGGTGCAATGCTCCCACTTGCATATCTAATTTCCTGCTTGTCCTGGTGCCAGGTGGGCCTCGGGGCAGGGGTTGCCATCTCCCAGGTCTGAGGGAAGCTGGTTTTCCATATCAAAGGTGCCAGAAGCTTTGAAAACTTCGACCTTGGTGTGCAGATTCACTAGCCACCCTGCTGGAGGAGGTGTAAACACCTTCTACTAGATCAGGCATTGTTTCTGACGTCTGAGAACATGGACTCTTACCTCCAGAGGGGTCAGAAAAGCGTCTGTGGTGGCAAGCTGGAAGATGCCAGGCAGCTAGCACACTAACAGGCTGGTAGGTTTTCAAGAGGCACCTCTAAGATGCTGTCTGGGTGCATAGCTTAATAAAGCCACTACTTGCATCAGTGTGGATTTATTAAGATAAGGTGTTTGATACCAGACACCAGAGCTTTCAGTGAAGCCATCATGTAGCTGACAAACTCGTAATGACCAGTGCCCAGTACATGTATGTGAGAAGTTGGCCTGATGTATGATGTCACTAGTTCTAGTTTACACCTTATATCAGTCCAAATACCCTTATGGTGATTGGTTGTAAAGTCAACCTTATAGACCAGCTATCCTAGTGGTAGCATGGACAAGAGCAGTCTTAGGCTAAACTCTGAATGGCATGTGAAGCCAGCTGTGATACCATATATAATCCCTTGAATACCAAATGAAAGGACACCACAACAGATATATATATAAAATAAAGTGTATTTATTCTAGTCAAACCCTCAGCACTCTTTATGAGATTAGAGGTAAGTACAACACAGTCTTATTTAAGCATACATTAAGTCACACAGGTAAGTAATACAGTTAGGCAATAGGGGCCACGCAAACCATATACTAAGTAAGTGGTATAAGGACCACTGTCACGGAAATAGAATAGGCCTAGGCCTAGGGAATCGCTGGGGCTACACTACACTAGCGTTAGTTAGGAAGTGGGAGGCCCACGGGATTCGTGTGCAGAGTGGAAACACTCACGCGTAATGCGTAAAAGTCAATAGCAATAGTACAGTTTAGAAAACTGTAGATTTAGGACACTTCCGGAGTAGCTAGGAAGTTGAGACTTGAAAACTAGACACTAGGATAGTCACTATCCTGATGAGCACCGGAGTACCCAAGTTACCTAGCCCACAGGCTGCGGGTGCATAGGGGTGAAGATGCGTCGTTTTCGTCGTCGACTCCTATGGATGCCTGAAGAAAGATGCTGACAGGCAGTCAGTGAAGAGTGTCCGGTGGATCCCAAGGCTGGGATCAAGAAGAGAAGAAACCTGCAAGCAGAAGGGACAGAGTCAAGGTCACTAGCCAGTGACCACGTGGAACCAGGAAGGAACCAGGCGATGTCGTGAAGATTGCAGGTGAAGGTGAAGCTTGTCGCTGCAGCCAGGAGGACCAGGAAGCGTCGAGGACGACCAGGACCAGGAGGCGAGCTGTCCCACGAAGGCTCTTGCTGTCGGCGGCGTCGAAGTTGGACTAGGACTCACCAAGCCTTGGCAAGCGGAACCCACGAAGAACGAAGGACTTGCTTCTGGTGCAGACCAGGAAGGTCTGGGGTGCTTCTTCTTTGCAGAGAAGCGGGAGCCAGTCTGGAGGAGCCAAACCAGCGCAGAAGATTTCAGGGTGCGTCGTCACAAAGGCCACTAGCCAGCGGGCAAGCAACCGGACAGACGCGGCAAGCAGGAAAATGCTGAAGGGCCCCACGCAGGACTCGTGGAGTGTGGGGGGGCTGATCTTCGGTGCAGATGGTGCTTGGGGTTGGGGCTTCTCAATCCCCGGTGCACAACTTCGAGGGTACCTCAGAAGCTGCGCTTTAAGTTACTAGCCACTTTTTCCAGGTAGCCGGTCCCACGTCGCTCGTCGCCTCCACGGATCTCAGCTCTGCTGTAGATGTGGATCAGGGTCGGAGAAGTCTGGAAGTCAAGGCTCTGGTCGGGCTCTGCAGTCGGTTCCTCGTAGAACGTGGGCAAAGCAAAGGGTAGTCTCTTGATGGTGCCTGTTTGCACAGGGTAGCCACTCCTTGGCTACAAGGGAGATTCTTCAGTCTTCTTCTTTCGTCGAATGTCGAAGGTCCAGAGTTTCTGTTCAGTTTTGCAGGTTCAGGATAATCTAAAGTCTTGAGGCCCAACTCCCACTCTTATACTAATCTGGGGGGCTGGGATACCTGCTAGGTCACGCCTTATGGGTGGGACCTGGGAGGGGGTGGTTACACCCACTTCCCTTTGTCCAGTTTCGCGCCAGAGCTGGGGCTGGAGTGCCCCAGCGCCGGTTTGAACTGGACTATGCAAGGAACACCTTGTGTGCCCCAGGCATGTCTCATTCCTTTCAGCCCACCCTGCCCCAATACACTAAAGGCTGTCTGGGGAGGTGCTAGCACCTCCCCAAGCAGGAAACCTATTGTCCAGGCCTCCCTGGCTGGGATCACTCCCAGCTGCAGGAGGTCAGACTTGTGTCGTGGCAGCAGCATCCATTTTGTGATGCTGAGGCTTTGGTCAGAGGCTAACAGTTGAAGTATGATTTTAACATGTCTTTCCCTCTAGAAGGGGGGAATAATATTCTCATGTCCAGAAATGGCATGGGGGTATTATTCCCTAGTGTTAGACACCTTACACGACATGTTTTGATAAAGCCAAACCATAGTTACCATAACAGTCTAAGATTATAAGGCACTTTAAGAGTATATGGTAGGCTATATCATAGAACAGCTATAAGGACAAGGTTCCGAAAGCTGCAGACAGGCTCAGCTCATGCTAGAGCACCATCTCACATGTTACCAAGCACTCTGCCTCCAGGATTGTCAAGGCCTGCCATAGGAGTGACTGATAGGTACACATGTGTCTATATGTAAGTTAGGTATAGGAATACTACACCTAAGCAAGGGGTGATTACACGACCTTGCCCCAGCTGAGTGATCAGCCAGTTGTGTCAAAATGGAAGGCCAGGCCAGGGGTGGCATAATACATGCTGCAGCCCCTGGTAGGCCTAGGGTACACCTATGCCCTGGGTACCTAGGGTACACTGTACAGGGGCCAATAAGGTGATCCTATCCAAACGGGTTATGCACCTAAAGTACATAGTATTAATTTAGAGAGAGAACAGCAGGGCTGTGGGTCTGATTAGCAGGCCCACAGCCACATCTAAGTCGAAAACCAGTAAAGCAAAAGCAAAAAGTGGGGGTGAACATAGAAAGCAGACCCTACTCTCCTACAATGTACTTAAGTTGGCTTCCCTGTTCACTTGTAGTATCTTAGCAATTGAACCAGACAACACAGGGACATGTGTTCATGCAGATATGTCCTCACATGTGATATAATGCACCCTGCTTTAGGGGTGACTTACATCTATTACATGCAGTGACTTTGGCATGGCACGCAGTGAGTGTGCAATGTTGTGTTTTCACTCATGGTTTTCACAATGCAGCGCAGTCTGCATGCAATTTGTAGGGGGGAGGGTCCCTTAGGGTTGAATAATACATATATTGCATGCAGTGTCTGTGGGCATGGCACACGGGGTGTTTGCCATGTCGCGTTTTCACACTTGTTTGCACAATTTCACACAGCCTGCAATGGCAGTCTGCATGAGTTCAGTGGTGGGTCCCTTAGGGTGGCACAATACATGCAGCAGCCCTTGGGGACCCTCTTTAGTACCCATGCCCTAGGTACCAGGGACTTACAGAGGTGCTAAACGTCTTGCCAACTGGGGTAGAATTGAAAAGTCACCTTGTTTTAGGGAAAGAGCACTGGCACTGTGGACCTGGTTAGCAGGAACCCAGTGCCCTTAAGTCAAAATTGCATCCAATACCAAGCAAAACGTGGGGTGACCATGTCAAAAAGGGCACGCTCACCCCTAGTCTCAGCAGTCCCACTGTGGGGGACTTACTTGTGGCAACAATAGGGGTTCTTGGCCCCAAACGACCCTCAGCAGCCAAGGGGACTTCATCCCCCAACCAGTAGTACATCAGGAGGCTCCTCTTCAGAGTGGTTGAAAAAGGGGGCGGGTCTCCGAAGTCTTAGCAATCCCACCGTGGGGGACTTACTTGTGGCAACAATAGGGGTTTTTGCCCCCCCCCCCCCCCCCTCCCCCCTCCCAACGACCCTCCACAGCCAAGGGGACTTCATTAGGGGTGGGCCAGCAATACTCGCGGACAGTCACGGAACTCTGCGGAGTTTCTCAGCAACTCCGCGAGCTCTGCCCATGCCTACTGGTAAAATCCACCTGGGATGAAGAATGCTGATTAGGTCTCGCCTGAGCCAGCACATGCGCTGCTCTGCGAGACATTTAGTTAGGGCTTTTAAAAGTGCTGCCACACGGCCTAGCGCTTGCGTTCACACGCGCAGCCGCCAGCTTTCAGCCTCTGGCCTCCCCTTCTTTCACGTGCACCACTCGCATGTTTTTTGGGGTTTTTTGGCGCGTGCTCGCGCACACAACTCCCGGGCTTGTTGCTCGTGCTTCTTGTTTTTTTACTTGTGGGTGACTTCATGCGCAGTAAAATGAGATCTGTCAAACATTGGCTGGAAAAGGCAACCAAAAAGCTCACGGAAAATGTATATGCTGCCTTTACCCTGACCATAAGGTGGGCAACTGTAAAATATGCAGAACTTTTTCACAGAAGACTCTAAAGGATAGAGAGGGTCGACTTCTTCTGTGGCTCCAGAAGTTGAAGGACGCCGATAATCCTCTCTCTGACATCGAAAGTATGGCTTTCTGCTCGCACTGGAGTCTCTTCCAAGCGTAGTAGTGTACAGGATTTGCCCTCTCCTTTCCTTAAAAAGAGAAACCTTCACCTTTCGGGAGTTTCTAAGGTGCCAGTACACTCTGTTACTACGCCAACGCCCCCGAGATCTCACTCTCAGGCGTCTGTTGCTCTTTCATCGCATGTTTCCACTCAAAAACTTGCCAGACTGTCGACGTCGACAGTGGTTTGTGTCTCCTTAAAAGCTGTCTCGTCGACGATTCCAATATCCTCCTCGTCGATGACGCAGAAGCTGGCAATCCCGTCGACGTCAAAATCTTCATCAACGATCAAGAAAAAGAAATCCTCGTCGTCGATGACTAAAGCTTCGTCGGCGGTGGCTTCGTCGGCGGTGGCTTCGTCGGCGGTGATGGCAAGTCTTTCACCCTCAACAAGTTTTGCATCTCTTCCACTGGTGCCGATTCCTACGCCAACGTCTGCTCCTGTCGACGATTCCCTACATCAGCGTCGTCACGCTGTTCTGGAATCCATTGCAATGCCACCGGCCATTCAACCGCCGCAACAACTGTTTCCCTCTGGCAATGAGGATGACTCTGCCTCTGATGATGACTTTCATTCTACATTCCGGGCTGCTCGCATTCCATCAGAACTTTTCATAAAATGTCAAGATTTCGGAGATGAGGACCAGGAGGATCATTTTTATCAAGAGGAAGAGCAGGGCCCTCCTTTACAGATTCCAATGGCACAGCTGCCTTTATCCCTCATCTCTAATCTTCAATTTATGCTGGAGGATTACAATCGCCATTTTCCACCTTCTTCTCACGGCTCTCCACGTGACACACCACCTAACATTCAAATTCCTCCTCAAGCGCCGGCGGAGCCAACGCCATCTGCACCTTTCCTAATACCCCCTACAGAGGGTGACGCTGACGTTCTTCCAGATACTGAAGACGGAGAACTCCAGGGCGATGACACTATGGCCGACTGGGACGATTATCAGATTAATTCGCCGCCTTCTCCTCCGAGGTCGCCAGTAAACTCTCCACCTGTTGACATTACAGGTTTCCATCAGTTGATGGAAAAGGCGGCACAGCGATTTCATCTCCCCATGGTTGTGAGAGAGGATGATTGTTTCCTATATGATTTTGAGTCGCAGCCAGTGAAACCGATTTGGGCCGTGCCCATAATTGACTTCATTTGGAATGAGGGTATTAAACTGATGAAGACGCCAAATTCAATCCCAGCAGTTCTCCCGCGGTTGGAGAAAAAGTATAAAGCTCCGGACTCTTCTCCTGCTTGCCTAGTATCCCAGCCTAAGCCAGATTCCGTCATCACCCAGGCGGCACAACGTCGCTCGAAGAATCCCTCGTCTCCACTTTCCTCTCCACCTGACCGTGATGGGCGTCGCCTGGGTGCCATTGGGAAGAAATTTTCGACCATGGCCTCCACAACGGTCAAGGCAGCGAATTCCCTGGCCATCTTGGGCCGTTACGATCGCCAAATGTGGTCGGACATTAAGCTCATCCCAGAACCCTCTAGAGCGGACGCTCTCAAAATTCTACAGGAGGGAGAAAGAGCATCTTCAGAGATTATTGATTAATCTGTGGATATCGCTTCAACTGGTTTTCGCCAGCTAGCTGAGGCAGCTGTTTTGAGGGGGCAAGGTTGGCTTCGTTCTACTTCTTTTCATCAGGAAGTCCAGGCGAAGATCCTTGATATGCCCTTTGATGGGGAGTCGTCGTTTGGACAGCACGTGGATGACGCGCTTCAAACAATAAAGAAGGACACAGAGACAGCTCGTTCCCTTGGCACGCTGCAGTTTAAGACGCAGCCTTTTCGGGGTGTTCGCGGACGCAGCACCTCCTCCTTTCGTGGCGGATCAACACAATGCCGCTCATAAAGCCAAGGACTCCAACGTTTTTCCTCCCAAAACCCACAGTATTACAGGCAACAGACTAGCAAATCCTACAGAGGAAAGTCCAACTATAGGGGGAACTCTTCCAAAAAACAATGACTATTTGTTTACACCCCCCTCCCCTCAAAGCCCCCCTGTTAGACGGACCGGGAGGGTCGGCCGAGGACAAGGGGAGAGGTCTCCGGGGAGAGCCGTCTCCAGTGATCGTACAGACAAATAACTTCCCCCCCCACAGACAGATACCACACAAGGAGATGAGTTAGCGTTCTTTATAAGCACTTCTTAAGGTACGATGAAAAGGTACAAGGAGGTCTGGACTCAGGGGTCCCCTCGATTCAAGTCTCTCAAGATGGGAGAGGGGGTAGCGGGACAGTCTGGTTACCAGTCTGGCAGTTGAGGTGGTATGGTGGGTAGCTCACAATCCTCGAACTTAGGTGGTCTAGCTGGTACGGGCCGCGGCAGCGCCAGCAGGTCCCAGTGAAGATGGTCGATACACGGGCCGCGGCAGCGCCAGCAGGTCCCAGCGAAGATGGTCGATGTACGGTCCGCGGCAGCGCCAGCAGGTCCCGGTGAAGATGGTCGTTACAACGGGCCGCGGCAGCGCCAGCAGGTCCCGACGAGGATGGATGTTGTAGGAGGCCGCGGCAGCGCCAGCAGGCAGGACGATAGATCACAAGATAGGGCTACGGCAGCGCCAGTAGTCCGTCAAGGCTGAGTTCTCTCGGTGTCTCTCGACTCCAGGATACAACTGCCTTCCTGCTCCGCAGCTGCTCCAGTTATAGGGCAGGTGCCCTTTGATGTCCGGACCCTCGCACTTGGGGGTCGGAGGGTCCGGGATGAAGGTGTCCAGACACCCAGCGGGGGGGTGGAGCCGGTGCCTGGGGGAGCTGGAGGCGATCGTCACCTGGCGGGGGAGAGTCCTTGGCACTTCGTCCTCCCATTGACCTGCCAAGTGATCCGCTCACCTCCTGGGTGGATGGTGGTGCCGGGATGTCGGGGCCGGCCAGGCCCAGGGTTAGGGTCGGGGGGAGGCCACGCGGCCTCGTGGCGCGGGGCCCAAGATGGCGGCTTGACCCGGCCGAGGGAGCCGGTGGTGGCTTGGGCCCGTGTTACAGGGAGGTCCGAGGGCAGGAGTTCCGTCGGGAGACGGGGTGCGGGTGATTCTCGTGGGCCGCGCCTGGGGGGCCGGGGCGTGGGCCCTGTCATGCGGGGAGGGCGCAAGCCCTTCGTGTGGCCTGTCCAACATGCGTCCCCCCCAGCTGAAGGCGGGGAGAGTCACCCATCTCCTTGGGGACTCTCTTCGTCGAGGCGGAAGAAGCGGGACAGGCCATCTGCGTTGGCGTGGTCTTGGCCTGGTCGGTGCTCCACGGTGAAGTCCATTCCCTGCAGGGGGATGGACCAGCGCAATAGTTTGGGGTTTTCCCCCCGCATCTGCATCAGCCACTGCAGGGGTCTATGGTCGGTTTGTACCCGGAAGTGGGTACCGAAGAGATAGGGCCGGAGCTTTTTGAGGGCCCACACCACGGCGAAGGCCTCCCTCTCGATGGTGCTCCAGCGCTGTTCTCGGCCCAGGAGACGTCGGCTGATGAAGGCCACCGGCTGGTCATGACCCTCGGGGTTCACTTGGGAAAGAACCGCTCCGATGCCGTGGTCGGAGGCGTCTGTCTGTACTACGAATTCCCGACTGTAATCAGGGGCCTGGAGCACAGGGGCGGTGCACAGGGCGGCCTTCAGCTTTTCGAAGGCCGCTTGACAATCGGGGGTCCAGCTAATCCGCTTTGGTTGGTTCTTGGACGTGAGACCCGTGAGGGGCCCCACAATGCTGCCGTAGTCCCTCACGAACCGCCGGTAGTAGCCGGTGAGCCCCAAGAAGGCTCGGACTTCGGTCTGAGTGACGGGGGGCTGCCAGGACTGGATGGCAGCAATCTTAAGTTGCAGTGGGGCCACCAGCCCGCTCCCCACCTGGTGCCCCAGGTAGGTCACGGACCCTTGACCGATTTGGCATTTGCCGGCCTTAATCGTGAGGCCGGCCCGCTGGAGGGCCTGTAGGACCTCCTGGAGGTGGAGGAGGTGGTCGGACCAGTGGCGGCTGTATACAGCGATATCGTCCAGGTAGGCAGCGCTGAACTCTTCGAGCCCCGCCAAGACCTGGTTCACAAGACGTTGAAATGTAGCGGGGGCGTTCTTCATGCCAAAGGGCAGGACCTTGAAGTGGTAGTGACCATCGGGGGTAGAGAAGGCGGATCGTTCTTGAGCTCGGGGTGTGAGACCGATCTGCCAGTAGCCCGCTGTTAGGTCGAAGATACTGAGGTAGCGGGCGGCCCCCAGCCGGTCGATCAATTCATCCGCTCTGGGGATAGGATGAGCGTCGGTTCGGGTGACAGCGTTCAAGCCCCGGTAGTCGACGCAGAATCTCAGTTCAGGTGTGGTGCCGGGGGCAGCGGCTTTGGGGACCAATACAACTGGACTGGCCCAGGGACTGTCCGAGGGCTCGATGACCCCGATCGTGAGCATTTTGGCCACTTCCTCTTGTATGCAGGCCCGTACCCGATCTGGTACGCGGTAGGCCCGGTGCCGGACAGGGGGACTGTCCCCGGTGTCTACGTCGTGCAAGCACCAAGGGGTGACCCCGGGAGTGAGGGAGAACAGTGAAGCGAACCGCAGCAGGAGGTCCCGGGAGCCCTGGCGTTGCTCTGGGGTGAGGGCATCGGAGAGCCGGACCCCGTCCACGGAACCGTCTTTCTCCTGAGTCTTCAGGAGATCAGGGAGAGGCTCGGAGTCTTCTTCCGCCCCACTGTCTGTAGCCATCAGGAGGCTGAGTTCTGAGCGCACAAAGTGTGGATTGAGTCTGTGGTGTGGAGGACCCGAAGGGGGTTCCGGGTGGTCCCCATGTCGATGAGGTAAGTGACGGGGCTTTTGCGCTCGACCACCTTGAAGGGCCCCGTCCACTTATCTTGCAAGGCACATGGTTCGGTGGGGGACATCACCCACACTTGTTGTCCAGGTTCGAACTCGACGGAGGAGGCATTGTGATCATACCATCTCTTCATGTCTTCCTGGCTGGCCTCGAGGTTCGCCTTGGCCATCTCCCTGAAGCGCCGGGTCTGATTACGTAGGGCCAGGAGGTACTTGAAGACGTCTGGAGGGGTCTTTAGGGGGGCCATCTCCCAACCTTCTTTGACTAGGCTGAGGGGCCCTCGCACAGGGTGCCCGTACAGGAGCTCGAAGGGGCTAAAACCGAGGGACTTCTGGGGAACTTCCCGGTAGGCGAAGAGGAGGCACGGGAGTAGTATATCCCACTGGCGACGGAGGGGCTCTTCCAATCCCCCAATCATCCCCTTGAGAGTGCGGTTGAATCGCTCCACTAGTCCGTTCCCTTGGGGGTGATAGGGGGTCGTGAATCGGTAGGTGACCCCGCACTGTTGCCAGAGGGACTTCATGTATTTGGAGATGAAGTTCGTGCCTCGGTCGCTGACGACTTCTCGGGGGAAGCCCACCCGGGAGAAGATCCCCATTAGGGCCCGGCCAACCACCGGAGCTGTTACTGTTCGTAGAGGCACCGCCTCGGGGTAGCGGGTGGCGTGATCCACCAGTACTAGGATGAACCTATGTCCTTGTGCCGTGCGGGGGTCCAGGGGCCCCACAATGTCGATTCCTACCCTCTCGAACGGGGTGGTGACCACCGGGAAGGGTTGTAGAGGGGCCTTCAGCTTACGGCCACTCTTCCCGCTGGCCTGGCACGTGGGGCAGGACCGGCAGTGGTTCAGGACGTCGTTCCGCATCTTCGGCCAGAAAAAGTGGGTCACTAGGCGACTGTAAGTTTTGTCTTGGCCCAGGTGTCCAGCCAGGGGGACATCGTGGGCCAGATTGAGCAGGAAGTTTCTGAAGCGGAGAGGTACCACCAGTACTCGACCGGCCCCTAGCTCTGCGATCCTCTGTTCGCTGTATAGCAGGTCGTTCTCCCAGTAGACCCAGTGAGTTCCGGTGGAGTCCCCTGCGCTCTGGGCGCTGGCTTGTTGGCGGAGTCCCTCGAGGGAGGGGCAAGTCTTTTGCTCCTGGCGGAACTGTTCTTGGGTCCCCCTTCCTGACGCCACTGAGCCAGGCTGGGGACGTCCTGGAGGTGCGCGTCCCCTTCGGTCGTTGGCTCCGGGGGGTTGGCCTCATCGTTGTCTTCTACTGGGGCGACCGGGGGCGGAGGTGCTGGCCATTCCGGTTCTTCTGGTCGGGGAGCGGCATGGGCTGCCCTGGACCGGGTGGTTACGCAGGCCCAGTCCGGGAGGCCCAGCATCCCCAGGTGCTCTCTTCTCTCGACGGTGGCCCATTGGGAACTCTCAAGGTCATTCCCCAGGAGGCAGTCCACGGGGGCATCATCCCGGACCGTCACTTTCAACAGGCCGGAGACCCCTCCCCATTCGAAGGGGACGCAGGCCATTTGACACAGGCTTTCGGAATTGTCAGCTGAGCGGACGGGGCAGAGAATGTTCGGCAGGATCTGCTCGGGTTTCACCAGGTGACGGCGGACGGCCGTCACACTGGCGCCTGTGTCACGTAAGGCCTCGGCCCGATGCCCATTAATGGTCACCCACTGACCGTATTTCCTGGTGTTGGCGGGTAGGGGAGCCCGCGGGACTATGTCTTTTCCCCCTAGGCACGCTAGAACCATGGCGGCCGGTTCCCACTCTTGCTGGGCCGGCTCATACTCTTCCTGTTCCTCTGACAGTCGTTCTTCCCCCAGGGCGGCGGCCGCTACCTGGCGGGGCTTGGGTGTTTGGTTCTGCGGGCAGCTCGGGTCATTGGCGTAATGGCCGACTCGCTGGCATCGGTGGCACGTGACATTGGCTCGGAACCCTGGACGCATCGGGGGGTTTCCCCGGCCGGCCGGGGGCGGGGTGCTGGCCACGGGTGTTGCCGGGAGGGTGTCTCTCCCTCGCCCCTGGCCTCCTCCTCCTCCCCGAGGACGGTGCTGGCCTTGGTTGCTTCGGTTCTGCTCGTGCGGTCCTCTCCGGCCCACTCGGGTGCTCTCCCATCGGTCAGCTTCAGCGGCGAGCTGCCGGGGGTCGGTCAATTTACTGTCGAGGAGGTGCTGCCTGAGCTCGACGAAGCAGTTGTTCGACAGGTGTTCCCATACCATGAAGTTAAAGAGTTGTTCGTAGGTCGTTACATGGCTCCCCTTGATCCAACCCTCGAAGGCTCGGCTGAAATAGTTTACGTACTCCACCCAAGTTGTACCCGGGATCCGGGTGCAATCTCTGAACCTCTGGCGGTACATCTCGGGTGTGAGGCCGTAGCGGGTGAGGAGGGCAGCCTTCATGTGGTCGTAGGACGACATTTGGTGATCTGGGAGCTGCAACAGGGCATCGCGACCTTCGTTGACGAACCTCCCCCATAGTCCAGCTCCCCAATCACTCCGGTCGATCCGGTGGGAGGTCATGGCGATCTCGTAGGCTTTGAACCACTGTTGTATGTCGTCTTCTCGGACATACTCTCGGACAACATCCTTGGGGATGTGGACTTTTTTCTCGGTTGCCCCTGGGGTGTGCGGTCGCTCAGGCACCCCCGTCTCTTTATTCTGTTTCCGAAGTTCTATTTCCGCCAGTTTGCGTTCGTGTTCGAGTGTTATTCTTTTTTCCTCAAGCTCTCTCTGTCTCTGTTTTTCTTCTCGCTCCTCTCGGAGCCGCAGATGCTCTAGATTTAGTTTCTGCTCGGCTAACTTTAGTTCACCGTCCATCTTGAGTCGTGCCATTTCCAACTCGTGTAATCTGGTCCTTTCTCTTTCCTGGATCTCCTCCTGCGAGAGGCCCGTTCCCCTTTCCTCGGGAGCCGTGGCGTTCCCCTGTGGTGCGACACTGTTTTGGTCGGGGGATCCGGTGGTCCCAGTTTCTGCCCACGACTCAAGGGCGCGCTTCAAATCCTCTTTGGTACTCAGGCCGGTGGTAGCAATGCCTAGTTCCATGCAGAATTGTTTAAGTTCGCGGTGGCTATATTCTTCCAACTTATCCATTTGGAACTTTTCAGTGGAACCGCTATCTTTAGCCGACATCGTGGTTTTGTCGTGGGGTGAGCTACTCTCTGTACGATTACGCGTTGATTCGGATCGCGCCGCTGGCCACCAATGTTAGACGGACCGGGAGGGTCGGCCGAGGACAAGGGGAGAGGTCTCCGGGGAGAGCCGTCTCCAGTGATCGTACAGACAAATAACTTCCCCCCCACAGACAGATACCACACAAGGAGATGAGTTAGCGTTCTTTATAAGCACTTCTTAAGGTACGATGAAAAGGTACAAGGAGGTCTGGACTCAGGGGTCCCCTCGATTCAAGTCTCTCAAGATGGGAGAGGGGGTAGCGGGACAGTCTGGTTACCAGTCTGGCAGTTGAGGTGGTATGGTGGGTAGCTCACAATCCTCGAGCTTAGGTGGTCTAGCTGGTACGGGCCGCGGCAGCGCCAGCAGGTCCCAGTGAAGATGGTCGATACACGGGCCGCGGCAGCGCCAGCAGGTCCCAGCGAAGATGGTCGATGTACGGTCCGCGGCAGCGCCAGCAGGTCCCGGTGAAATTTGGTTGTTACAACGGGCCGCGGCAGCGCCAGCAGGTCCCGACGAGGATGGATGTTGTAGGAGGCCGCGGCAGCGCCAGCAGGCAGGACGATAGATCACAAGATAGGGCTACGGCAGCGCCAGTAGTCCGTCAAGGCTGAGTTCTCTCGGTGTCTCTCGACTCCAGGATACAACTGCCTTCCTGCTCCGCAGCTGCTCCAGTTATAGGGCAGGTGCCCTTTGATGTCCGGACCCTCGCACTTGGGGGTCGGAGGGTCCGGGATGAAGGTGTCCAGACACCCAGCGGGGGGGTGGAGCCGGTGCCTGGGGGAGCTGGAGGCGATTGTCACCTGGCGGGGGAGAGTCCTTGGCACTTCGTCCTCCCATTGACCTGCCAAGTGATCCGCTCACCTCCTGGGTGGATGGTGGTGCCGGGATGTCGGGGCCGGCCAGGCCCAGGGTTAGGGTCGGGGGGAGGCCACGCGGCCTCGTGGCGCAGGGCCCAAGATGGCGGCTTGACCCGGCCGAGGGAGCCGGTGGTGGCTTGGGCCCGTGTTACAGGGAGGTCCGAGGGCAGGAGTTCCGTCGGGAGACGGGGTGCGGGTGATTCTCGTGGGCCGCGCCTGGGGGGCCGGGGGCGTGGGCCCTGTCATGCGGGGAGGGCGCAAGCCCTTCGTGTGGCCTGTCCAACACCCCCCCTTTCCGAGTTGGAGGACGAATCTCAAAATTCTTTTCAAATTGGTCATTGATAACTTCAGACCGTTGTGTGTTGGACATTGTATCCAAAGGCCATGCTCTAGAATTCGTCAAATTCCCTCGGAACAACCCCCCAACCGGTCCTCCTCCTGCTCATCTCAAAGAGCTTTTCCATCAGATCAAAATTATGCTCAAGAAAGGGGCCATCGAAGTGGTTCCAAAATCTAAGAAGGGGCTGGGTTTCTAGTCCTGTTTTTTCCTCATATTAAAGAAGTCTGGGGAGTGGCGCCCTATCCTTGACCTGTTGTCTCTCAACAAGTTTCTAAAAGACCAGTCATTCCGCATGCTCACACTGAGGGACATTCTTCAGTTCCTTTCTCGAGACGACTTCATGTCGACAATCGATCTTCAGGCTGCCTATTTCCACATGCCGATTCTACCACGCCAAAGGAAATATCTACGCTTCCGTGTAGGCCAAAGGGACTTCCAATTCAGAGTCCTGCCCTTTGGGCTCCACTCCGCTCCGCTCCTCGAGTCGTCACGAAAGTCCTTGCCCCGGTGGTGGTCCATTTGCGTTTGCAAGGCATTCAAATATTGCCATATTTGGACGATTGTCTCATCAAGTCTCAGTCCTACCACCAAGCATCCTTCGATACCCAGTTTTATCAGACTCTGTTCCACTCTCTAGGACTGTCAATCAACGTACAAAATCTCAGTTCACGCCAGCTCTTCACAGAACATTCCTAGGCGCTACTATCGATACCTCCATGGCCATGGATTTTGTTTCCGACGACCGGCAGAAATGGATCCTACAGCTAGCAGCTCACATCAGGTCAAAGCGGTCCGTTTCAGTCCGCATCTTGAAGTCTTTTCTGGGGATGGCGTCCTATTGCATTTCTTTGATCCCACATTGCAGACTGAAGAGTCGTCCAATTCAAGAAGAACTGGACAAACCATGGCGTCAGGTCTCCGGTTCGTTCAGCGACCGGATCTTGGTAACCGCTCGCATGGCACGAGCTCTGCGCTGGTGGACGCAATCTCACAGCATCGCAGCCGGCACTTCATTCTTGGCAAAAGCCCCAGAACTCGTCCTTACCACAGACGCCTCCCTGGAAGGGTGGGGCGGACACCTTCAAGATCTGTCCATCAAGGGCAAATGGAACCTGTCCCAACGTTCTTGGCACATCAACAGGCTAGAATTGCTGGCGATCTTCCTTGCACTCAAATCTTTCCGACTCCACGGACAACACCACCAGCATGCACTACCTAAACAAGCAGGGCGGTACCAAATCTCCACTGCTTTCCCAGCTGGCTCAGAAGATCTGGGATTGGGCCATACTTCATCAGATCACGCTCACAGCAGTCCACCTACCAGGCATTTCCAACATTCTAGCAGATTCTCTGTCGGTCAGCGTCATCGACCCACGAGTCGGAGTTGCATCAGCCGACTCTGGACTTTGTCTTCAGCCTTTGGGGTCACCCGAGCCTGGATCTCTTTGCAACTCCACGGAACAGCAAATGCCAGTCTTACGCAAGTTGGCTTCCCCACAGAGGGTCGTGCGGGAATGCCCTTTCGATGGACTGGTGCAAGGTGCAAGATATTTGCCTACGCTTTTCCGCCAATCCCGCTGATACCTCGGGTGTTGTGGAAAATGCGGAGACAACCATGCCATATTCTCCCGATTGCTCCCCGGTGGCCTCGGCAGGCATGGCTCTCGGAGTTACTGCTCCTCTCTCAATGCGAGCCCATCCTTCTTCGCCCCCGGCCGGACCTTCTAACAATGAACAGCGGTCAGATTTGCCATCCGAATACCAGTTCCCTCAAATTGTCGGCCTGGAACCTGAGCACCTTGAATTTGCTCACTTGAATATTTTGCCTGCCTGCAGGGAGGTTCTTGCCAGGGCGCGGGTGCCTTCCACGGTGAAGACCTACAAACTAAAGTGGAAACGCTTCTGTCATTGGTGTTCATCTGTCAACATTCACCCAGTGCACGCCTCTCCGGCACAGATTCCGCCTTTCTTTTTGCAGTTAGCCCAGTCAGGACTGTCTCATTCCACTTTAAAAGTCTTTTTGGCAGCAATTTCTCGTTTTCGTCAGGACGGTTCTTCCTCCCTCTACTCATCTAGAATGATTCAGCAATTCTTTAAAGGGTTGTTCCGGATGTTTCCACCCATTCGGCGCTTTCTGCCCACATGGCGTCTTAACATCGTATTGGCGCAACTTATGAGGGCGCCTTTTGAGCCAATCCATTCAGCGGATTAAACATTTTTGTCCTGGAAGGTTGCCCTCCTGCTAGCTCTGACTTCCTCTCGCCGAGTAAGTGACATTCACGCTTTCACAATACAGCCTCCTTTTCTCCAATTTAAGTCGGACTGTGTTATTCTTCGTACTAATCCAGCTTTCAAGGTGCCGTCTGACTTTCATCTTAATGAACCCGTGATTTTAAAAACCTTCTTTCCTAATCCGTGTGACGCAATTTTCTTTGATGTAGCGATCTTGATGTTGAATTTCAGCAGTCATGTGGCGCAGTGTTCGGAATCGCCGTTTTACATTGTGATGTGATGTATTTCTGTTTCAATATGACGCAGTCGTATGGCGTATGTCAGTGCTACGGTAGAAACGGTGTAGCACTTGTGTCCACGATCGGTGGATGGCGTTTTGGCTCATGGTGGATTTCTGACGACATGAAGGCAGGTGTTACCCGCTCCAAGTGAGAGATTATTTCACGTCACAGCTGGATATGTCAAACTGAAAGGAGCGACGGAAATGGTTTTGATGTCACGGTGCAGAGCCCTGCCGCACACAAAGGGACCACGGTGGTTTGATGACATCACAGCGTCAGCTCATTGGCATCATGGTGACAGGGTGTTGAGAAGGGCAGCACGGGTGAATGGCGGTAGTTTGTTGATGACACAACCTCAGTGCATAGACATCACGCAGACCCAGGGCTGTGTAAGGCTGACATCATGATGACGGAAGGTTGTGTAGTACCATACGGATGGACGGTGGTAGTTGCTGATGCCACGGCCTCAATGCATTACTTCTCATCGGCGCTCCTATGACCTCTTCACTTGGACTGGGGGCAGTGAGCCGTGTAAGACCCCGCAGAGAGGCGGTCGGACGGCGTGACTCATGCGGCGATGATACCCTTTGGATCACGGCGATGCTCCGCGGCCCAGGGAGTCTGACTTCACCCCGCTTGATGGATAAATTACAGGCTGCAGCATCTTTTTCCGCGCCGCCCTCCGATTGCTGCGCCAACCGAGTGGTCCTGAGCCCCCATTGCACATAAACATAGCCACAGCAGGGCAAATTCAGCATTAGCATACGTCCATGGGGATCCGGCCCAGATCTTGGTACTAGAACCAGTTTCCGGCGAGTTTCCCCTACTTTCCAGCACTGGTTACCACCCTCCTGTTGGTGTCGAATGTGTGGCTCGGGGAAGGAGAGAAACAGCTAGCGCCACGCACGGTGAATCTTTCAGAAGATTCCCAAACAGGCCGCTTTCATGAACACGCCATGATGTATCTGAAGTTCATGTGTAGACGAGTTCCTCCACGACCACAATCGGTAAGAGTGTTGCATACCACTGGAACTATCTGGAAAGTTCATTTAACTGGCAAGTGTTGCTTTAACCATTTCACTTTCGGAGGAATCCTCTGTTGTCATCGTTGGAACTTCACTCTGTAGAAAACATAAAATAAATCTCTCGAGTGCATGTAAAAGCACCTTCGTGCACTGGAGCTGTGCTGTGAAGGTGTGCGCGTGTGTGTGCAGCAGTGGTGTGCACACTTGCCTGCCTCTCCCTCTGTATACGCGCTCGGGTGTGTGTATTTCTCTGCATGTTTCTGTCTGGGTGTGTATGTGCATGTTTCCAGGTGTGTTTTGTGTGCACAAATGTATAAATATGTTTTGTGTGCCCTAATTGCGTGTCACGTGTCTGCTAGTGAGTGGTCCTTCGTCTTCTGGGCGTTTGTGTGCCTTTGTGTGCTCGTGGGTCCGTTAGTGTGTGCATGCATGTGTGCATGGGTGCGTGCGTTCATGCGTGTGCCCGCACACATCCCTGTCTCTGAACCAGGAAGCAGCATTTCATCTCTCAGCAGCCAGTGTGAAATTATGGGATGCCTGACGTAGAAACAGATGTTCATGGGGCACAGCTCGAAGTGCCAGCGCCAGGTACGTGCCCCGCACCCAGTAAGTACACAGACACCTCTGGTGCCAGCAGCTGCAGTGCACAGGTGAGTGCCCGGGTCACGTGCTGCAGACAGACAGATGCCAGGGCTCACAATAAAGCCAACCCTACGATGGTGCCAGGGACTTCTTGCACGAGACGTCACCAGTGCATGGCGGTGGCACACGCAGTGCTGCTGAATGGTGCTAAACCTGGGCAGAAAGGGTCACATCTGAACAGAGAGGCCCCCATCTCATTGTATGTGCTCGATGGCACGTCAGACGAGCCTGTGCTGTGCACCTTGAAGCACAGAGCACACAGGGGGCACCGCTGGTCTAGAAACACCAGTGCAATACCGTTCCAGTATCGTGAGCAGGGATTTCAAAAAGTCTCTCACTGGACCTACGGCCCATTACACCTCCAAGAGAGTCTCAGTGCTGCAAACTCTGCTGAGCATCACACCCAAGCACCGCCGTGACTCAGTACATTACCAGTGCGTCACTCCCGCTGAATGTCTAAGCGGGTCTCACTGCTGCAACCTGTGTTAAGCACAAATTCTACATGTGTTTAAATCTAATATTTATAGGTACTGATGTGTGTTTTCAGTATTCTACGTTATGAACTCCTTTTGTGAAAAAAAACAATAACATTTTAATAAATATCTGACATGATGTTAACATGCCTCTTGTTCTTTTTGGTTAAGCACTCCATGAGGGCGCATGCTTTTTCCAACTGTACCCCTCGTGTACTTCTATTCCGAGGTGCTCCGTGTTGACTCTGTCATCATGTGCTTTTCCCCACCCTCTCGATGTAGCACTTCTCCTTGTGTACTTCCCACCCATGCGTTCACACCTGTGCACTTCTCCCTGCCTGCTTGAGGTTAATTTTTCACCCAATGTTTCTCCTTCTCACCCGCATTCTCCTCTCTTGCCCATTGCTTCTTCACACCCCTGCGACGTCTCTACTGCCCGCTTCACATTGCTCTGTCCCATTGCTTCACCTCACCCATTTAAAAAAAAAAAACGCTTTCACTTAGATATTTTCATTTCAATTACTGATTAAAACTCGGATCAATAACCAAACAGAACAAGCATTTACAGTACAATGGGTCTCGCATTTGCGAGAGTTTAAGATTATTGGCATTGTAAATGACAATGCCTTTTATTTATGTTTTAAAACACATAAATAGAAGGCATTGTCATTTACAATGCCAATAGCTGAAACTCTCGTAAATGCGAGACCTATTGCATTGCAAATGCTTGTTTTATGTACCGTGGGACTCCCACTTCGACGGGAAATATTCAAGCATGTGAATCTACGAAAGACACCAATACTGGAGAACCACAGTTTACAGGTAAGTAACATTTGTTCTTAAGTTCTTCCCAAAGGTAGTTTCTAATTTTCATATTAATCAATCCATTGACTGATCTGTTTTTTTCCTGCAACCAGATACCTTCCCCCCCCCCCCCCCCCAAAGCTCACTCCACCAAGAAAATAAAAGCTTCAATGGATTTTTTAGGGAACATTCCTATCGATATTTGCAAAGCAGCAACATGGCGTACTCCACAATCCTGCACAAAACAATATTGTGTAGATGTCTTTGCACGCTAACAAGCCGTTGTTGGCCAAGCTGTTCTAAGAACCCTTTTTCAAACCACAGCAACCCCCACGGGTTAACCACTGCCTAGGGAGAGTGACTGCTTTACAGTCTATGCAAAGCATGCGTATCTACAGCGCACAGGCCTTGAATGGATTATGTTACTTACCCTGTAAGCATCTGTTCTTGGCATGACTTGCTGTAGATTCACTTGCGCCATCCCTCCTTCCCAAAAACTATGTGTAGGTTGTAGTTCATATACTTAATATACTGACATCGTACTACTGCATGGCCATCTCATTGTGTACATATACACTATTACATTCTCCCCGACCTACGGCATAACTATCTGAAGCTGGTGTCGAGGGCCTTGCGCAGTATTCCCAAGAGGAGTCACACAGCCTTGTGACTTGAAGAAAACTTCTTGGAACAGAAACAACTTGTAATCATCCGGGCCCAACACTAGATGGCGGACTTATGTAAAGCCTGTGAATCTGCAGCACTACATGCAAAGAACAGATGCTTACAGGGTAAGTGACTTAATCCTTATGAGGCAAAGAAATACAGATTTGCTTGCACTCTTTGAAACCCTGCTACTCTATCATAGGTGGTCTGAGAAAACATCGCAAACTATCCACATTTTCCAAGTGCTGTTGTGGTCACTGCCCTTTTGAATCAACTGGCCACAAATAAGTGGATTGTCTGTGGCATACGATGAAAATGTGGGCAGGGCTTGTAAACCAAAATGAGGGGAGGTCGGCTTCCGTCTCGGAGGTAAAGTTAAGCAATGAAATTCTTTTGAAGAGAAACCAGATTTAGTCCCAAGAGGACCGAAAAGGCTGCTGGTTTGGTAGGAACATTTTTGCTGGAGGCAGTTCCGATTGAGCAGCAAGTCATGAGCCTCTTGTGTCTTGGTTTTGAAGGCGGATTGACTATACCTTGCATTACAAAGATGGCGCCTGCAAACTGTACAGATCTCTAAGAATTGTCATGCTGACAGAAGGAGGTGTAAATGCTGTTCCATGATGATGCAGATATGTAATCCTCCTCCCTCCGGTAGATTTTAGTCCTAATAGGCTTCAAACCAGAGAAAGACTGTGTGTAGGAAAAATGTATATCCTCTGCTGTGCAGAAATATTTAACCTGCATCTGACTTTCTCTCTCTCTGACAGTGGCGTATCCTGCAAATCAAGGCCAATATGCGCAGAATCTAGTGGCGTACCCACCGAATCCACTGCCGTACCCCCAAAACCAAGGGAACTTTCACATGCACCAAGGCGCTGGAGGCAGGGCGAGTGAGGAGCAGCCAGACTTCTGCTGTCCTAAGTGCCAGTACAAGGCGCCGGACATGGACACGCTTCAGATTCATGTGATGGAATGCATACAGTGACCCCCCGCAGTGCATCGAATGACTGACCCTGTTGGGGATATGTACTGACTTCACAAGTGAATGGTTGAAGGCTTCAAGACTGCTCTGTTGAGGACTGGCAAGTGAACCATAGGCTATTGCCATGTGGTCTGGACTGAACCAAGCTACGTCTGCCCCGTTACCAGGACTGCTTCTTTAATCTTTAGTATACGCCAGGAATACTAGCTCACAGACATGCCTCCTCCCACTCAAATGCGATTTGTACCGATCTAGAGGGAGCCTTGTCTTGAGTGCTTTCCAGGGGGGCACTTTCATGCAGGATTTGTGAAGGAGGTGCCAGAACATATGCTCTGTGTCTTCCCTTGGGGGATTGCTTGCCTCTTTCTTGCACAAACTCGACCTCACTCTGTCTCTCACCTGCTCCGCTGATGCCGCTGGCTCGGAAATCCAGATATGTCGAGGCACGGATGATCCTCACGGCGCTAACATTTGAGCACTTATTTTGGTGTCCTCTTCGTGCCTGGAGAGCAATGTTCAGAAATGCTGAATTCTCCAAATGCTTAAAAATGACTTTACAACAATGGGGAAAATTATTGTGCCTTTCCAAAGTTCATTGGAATCTTCTACTTCCTGTTACTTCCCTGTTGGCCAAGATAATAAATAAATGTAAATATATGCGAAGCTGAACTAAGTAATGTGGATCTTTGTTTTCAGAAGGTATATTTCAAGTTATTCAAGGTCACCATCATTTCCGTTGCGTTCCATACAACAAATAAGTTAATGAAAAGTGTTTTACATGTGACCCTGCTGTGCAGCATGACAGCTGCTATGGATTCACATGCTGTGCCTGCTCCTGGGGGTGTTTGGGTGTTTAACCGCTTCCAAGATGTTAAAAAGGAACCTTGTGACCTCTTTTTAAGGACAAACCCTGAGATGAGCTCAATGCTGATATGCTGTGTTAAAAATACATGCTTCACATCTAGTTTTAGAGGGAAGTTCCTTTTTCTTTCGCAGCTTGAATCGGTTCTAGATTCACATGCGTCGCAGAGAGTGTTTATGTGCCCGTGGTTATGGGCCTGTAGGCGGTTGGGGTGTTCGGTGACAGTTCACCCTTTTGAGAGAGTATCTGTTGCCCTTTCACCCCAGGCTATGTTGAGGCTGATGGTGGAAGCAGTGTGTTTATAGTAAGATACAAAAGTACAAAGAATGCCTAATGTCACCCACAAACCAAGGGCAGTAACAACGTAAACACCACCATGTTCACCGTGGATTCATTTCTGAACATTGAGCGTGACTATTGGATCCGTTCAAACCATAATCAATAATAGTAACAAGTTTGTTCCCACAAATACAGTTCAAAACATTATTTGAAAAGAAGAAATATGTTGTAATATTCTAGCCAAACAGCAGGTCAGCCAGCTGACCTTTTGGAGTCCACCTCTCTGTCCTGGCCACAAGAGGGAGCAGTTCAGATCGTCTGGTCTCCTCTCAGGTCATAAACAGCAGGTCGAGTCCTCTCCTGAGCTTCCGCAAGTCCAGAAAGTGTTCTCCAGGAGGTGCCACATTTATGTCTGTCAGCAGTTAGTGGGTGGAGATTACTCCCGGGCACACCTCGCCAATGGGGTAAAGGTTAACAGGAGCAACTCAACCCACCTTTTCAGCAGTCCTGGTTTGCCCTACGGCAGACAATCCCACAGTGCCTTTAATTCTAAAAATCCAAGATTGGGTTCTCCCCTTGTGCGGGCCATATGTGCCCACTCAGAAATGTAGCCAAGGTCATAAGCAGTCCCCTCCTCAGTGGTCACTCAAAAGCAGTTCTGGGGGTAGCTTTTCTTCCCCTGGGGTTGGTGCCAGCCTGACTAGGGAGACAAAAGCTGGGACTTTCTATGTCACCTAACCTGTGCATGTGACAGGATGGGCCCCTTTGAAATTAATTAAGCTCCTGGGCACACTCCAGCTGTTCTTCCTGCCTGGGGAAGAAAGTACCTCCACACTCCAAGGTCCTTGTCTCTGGTCTGGGAACAGTTTTCACACTTCCACATATAATTCAGGCCCGTACAGGCTGAGCAGTTCCTGGAGAGCTAATGCAAATTAGCCTCCAGCAGCTTCAAGCAGGGTAAAGGTAAGTTTCTTAAAGTTACATTTCCAATATATTTAATAAAATTCAACAAAAGATTGGATTTTTATTAAATGTAGAAAGCAGGCTTTGAATGGAGCCTGTAACTGGTACAGGTCTAAAGTTATAGATTAAAGCGTATAATCTACGCTCGACTTTTCCCTTGCACCTGTTACAGCCTGACCAGTGACAATGCCGTTTTGAGTTTAGTCACTGAAGGAACATGCCCTTCCTAATGTCACACATGTCCCGCTCTTAAATATCATGCACTGTACCCTGTGGGCTGCAAGGTGTGCTGAGGGGCGACGTATTTAATATATAAAATCTGGCTTTCCTTCCTGTCAAATATATTTTGCCATGTATGGGCAGCAGGGTTTCGCTGCTGTTGGGATACACTGGGTAGACCTGGAGCAGGTGTCTCCAACCTGTCGATCGTGAGCTCCCAGACTCCTTCAGAGCCGCTCGCAGCCTCGAGTTCATTTTTAAATAAGCGCAGGGTCACCTCTTCCTTTAAAAGTTAAGGGAAGGCTGTGCTTGTTCCAAGTCTTCAAGCTGCCGATACCAGGGCCTGAGAATGAGCAGTGCTGGAGTCGGGTTAACGACCCCAGGAACAGAGGTGAAGAACGGAAACCCTGGGGTATTTAAATCTTAAATAAAAGTACTTGTCAACGCAACATTGGAGCTGTGAACAAAATGATGTTTCTGAATGAGTTTTATTTCAATAAAATTCAAATGAAGAGTTAACTTAATGATTGAGTTAACTCTTCATTTTACTTTTATCCCATTTCAAAGTGTTGCATTTAAAAATGGCAGGCCTCTTGCCCCCAGTGGCTAGTAGACACTGTGCCACATTTATAACTGTAAGAGACTTTCATTTTTTTCAAATGGGAGGAATTTAAAGTGGATAAAAATATTTCTATGAAGCACTGAGTCAATGTTTTTCTCCATTCAAGTAAGCCAATTACATCTTAATATTTCATAAAGCGTATTTCTTCACTTTAAATTCCTCCTCTTTAAACAAATGGCTGTATTTTACTATTTTAAATATGGCAACATGTCTACAGGCCACTGGTTGCAAAATGCCTGCTGTGTGTAAATGTGACACTTTGAACTGGGAGAAAATTTAAATGATGAGTTTTATGGAATCCATAGAAACACAAAGTTAACTCTTCAGTTGAATTTTCTCCCATTTCAAAGTGTCGCATTTTATCACAGCAGGCATCTTGCTCTCAGTGGCTGGTAGACACACTGTCCTATTTATAACTGAAAAATACAACCAGGTTTGTTTTTTAGGTGGGAGAATTTTTTTTTTAAAGCTTTATGTTCAACGCATGCGAGCTGTAGATCACATGCTTTGCATACTCCTGCCATCTAGTGTTGGGTCCCGATGTTTTCACCTTGTTTTTCTTCAAAGAAGTCTTTCCAGTCACGAGGTAGGGGACTCCTCCTTTCGGTGATAGTGCGCATGGGCATCGACTCCATTGTTAGATTGTTTTTTTCCGCCATCAGTTTCGAACGTGAACTGCTGCGCTCCGGTTCGGCACCATTTCTTAGGTTTCCCTTGGGGCGCAATCCACTTACCCTTGACTGTATTGTTATGTGATCGCGTTTTCCATTCTCTGCGTATCGTTTCAAGAAAAAACTCTTTAGATCGGAAGCTTTGTGGAAGGCCGTCGGGCCTAGCCGCGTCGAACGCTTTCACAGTCGATGGAACGGACTCCATTTAAATTCTGTCCTCGGTGCCACGCCAAGTATCTGCTCACCGACTCACACGAAGTGGGCAACTTGTGCCTCTCCCTGGAGCACAACGAACAAGACTGCGACGCATGCAGATCTTTACGATCCAAGAAGATGCTCTGTGACCGTCAGGCTCGACGTCACAAAATGCAACAACACAGCAGCTCCATTCCGGATCTCTTCGGAGAAGATTCCGATCAAGACGTTGATGACGCGCAAGGAGCCGAGGAAGAAGCCGAACACATTTCCGTGTCGGAAGCAGACTCCAACATGGATGAGGACATTCTACAGGGTCAGTTTATCGTGACTACCAATCCTCCCCTGCCCCAAACTCTACCTCTGCCCAAGAAAAAGGCTCTGGTCTCTCCTCTGCTTTCGGGCCAAGGTCAGCACTGAGAACATGTTTCGAACACCCCGCCTTCGGGCTGGCACCAACACAAACATCAAAGCCTTCTGGCTCAGGTTCGAGTCGGCCCCATTCGGGCACCGAGACGAAACAATCGGCACCAAGACCGAAACACGTTGTGGTGACAATCCCTTCGCTTCGGAAACCAAAATCATCTTCGGACCCAAACACTCCGACTCTGAAAACATCCGCCCCAAAAAAATATTGGCACCAAAAGACAAACCAGCACCTACTCCAACAAAGGAGCATCGTTTCGACATCCCACCTTCAAACCCGGACCCGAAACAAAAAGAACTTGTCATCAATTCCAAAACTGTACATGTTCTTGCAAAATTACCATTAAAAAACAAAAAAACAGAAGCTAAGGACACTTACCACATTCCTTTTAAAAGGAAACATGTTGTTACTAACCCCTCTCCTCCTCCTCTACCACCTCCTTCTGCACCTAACCCAAATTTGTTTATAACACCCGCAAATTCACCGCCACCACAATCACCTGACAACCAGGATGATGGGGATCATGATGATAGTCCTGATCCATGTGTGGTAAATATTTAAATTACCTGTACTATTTTTTATGCGGAAAAGTCTAGTAAGAATAACTCAGTCAAAATAAGAGGCAGAATCCGTGGTATTAGAGGTTCTGAAAAGGGCTTTATTCCTTACAAAGGAATTATGGTTCGAACCAGGCAATCTTATTCCATCACCACGAAGGTTCAGGAAGGGATAGGCAATACATTATTGACAAGTAACAATATATATATGAAAAGCATTGCATTAAGACAGATGCAGGAGGCGTAACAGCTGATAATACAGATAAGAATACACATACGTAATAAAAATAGGCGTAATAACAGGCGTATACCAGAAACGTCATTTAAAATGATGTCACAAGTGGGTGGATCCATAAGGGAATCCTGCAGTGTCAGCAGAAATATTTGGCAGAGATGCGCGCGCAGCCGCATGACGTGTGATTGACGTGCAACTAGAGGGTGAAGGGGAAATGACATTTAGTTCTACATGTGGAGACCGAAGTCTGGGGGTCAGGTCAACCTAATCCCAAATCGTATCTGATATCTTTGTTTAAGGAACTGTTTTATCCAAAAGGAAAGGTCTCTCGGACGGAATCTATTCTATACTGACTGTTAGTGCATGTACAAGCGTCTATGTGTCTACATGAGATGCGAGGGGGCAGGAATCTTCCATGGTAACAGGGGCTATGAATTACTTGCATGAAGACAGCGAGGCCGAGCTCTTTGCTCGGTAGCTGGAAGGATGTTTACCTAAACTACTAGACAGGAATGCATTGGATGAGGAGCGGAGCAGATAACTTGAAGGCTGAATACAGTTTTTGGCAGGCAACAGTCCGCGTCAGGCACCGTTAGCCGCGCAGGGAGTAGGACAAAGTTCATGGATACGGATGCAGGTCCAAGCTGGAGCATTTCAGAGGCAGAAGCAGGAAAAGGCTTGATGACAGAATTCAGGGCCTACTTGCCTGAACTGTAAAACGTGAAAAGTGAACCATATAAAGTCGGTGGCCAATCATACTTAGGAATGGAATATTCGACCCATTCATGGCAGATCTGAAAGAGGACAGGTTGACGTTGGACGCACATGTATTTGCGTCTTCATAGCTGAAACTGGAGGGAACATACATGTACTTGTAGCATGTACATGGAGCCGTTGGGGTCTAAGATAGGGGACACAATTGACCATAAAAATTCATATTTCCTCATTCCCTCCTTGTCCCCTACGGACCCTTATGAAATATCTATCTTCATCAATCCATCAATCTGTTCATATAGCATCATTTGTTCTTCTTTCTTCTTCCGGGATCTTGAATGAAAATTCGAAGGCGGGATACACGATGTGACACACAGACCACAAATCGCTGGCCCACATTGTAGACACAAGCAGCAACTGAATAGAATGAGAAAGCCAATACCTAGGAAGGATAGGATCCTCCATCCCCAGGCTGACAACACGCTCCAGAACCAACCGGACCAAGTCCAGGTGCCTGGATTTTGGTGTATCTGGCTTGCGATCTTATGAAGTCGAGTTATGGCTTTATATACTGACGGCGCGTTTTCTGGTATGAAAACACAGCAACTTGATCCGATGACCCTACAAGCTCCGCCCCTATCGGCCAGGATGACGTCAAGGACAAGACGATTTTGAAGAACAACAATCCGCATCGCAGACTGCTCCTCTGTTATGTTGCCTAATGCGGAAGTAGTTTCATTCACTACTGCTTCAAGGGTTCTAGTTAATCTACGTATCAGCTTACTATTAGTGACTGTACCTATGTAGGGAAAGAAACCTTTATTGAAATCTGTGTATTGCTCCCATGCTGTTTCGGTGTAGTCGACAATCGGGAGATCTCTCTGCTGTCTATTGTGTACTAAATGGGTATTCCTATGGTAATCAGGCGGGGCTAGGAAAACAGGTGGCAGAAGGAATGCAATGTAACAGGTACCATCCCAATCTAGGGGTAGGCGTATATATGCGGTGTGACCACAGATGAAGTAGGAGTGACGAGAAGCTCTAAATGTAAACTTGCCTTTATCACTGAATTCTATTACAGTGGTACATTTACTATGGCCCATGTGTATTGAACCATTCTTTCTTACACATAATTCGCCTCTAACTGGAAATACTGACATAGCGGGCAAGATTGGTGTAGCTTCGGATTCAACATTCAGGATCATGAGATTAAGTGTAAAGTTACCTAATCCATATACTTCATTTTCTAGATCAGTTCCTGTTCTTTTGGGAAGTCCCTCCTTGTTAGGGTAGCAGACTTTAAGTAAAACTATGTTCAGGTTTCCCCAAACCCAGTTGTCTTGATAAACTACTGAATTTGAATCTAGGGAATTAATCAAACTAAACCATGCTCCACAGGAGCCATTGTGTGTGAATGGATACGGAAAGAGAGGCAGAACTCCCTTGTATTTCTGATAGGGAGGGAGTCGGCCACATATCCAACAATTTGTAGCATTGCTGGTCTGATGAGAATGATGTAACATACTAATGAATGTGTTGTTGCGCAGTGCAAATCTATAGGACAACTCATGCGGGGGTAATTCGCTAAAAGAATGTTCGGCAGTAGCATTGAAAGCACGCTTGGAAATAGGGTAATACATGTGTAATAATATACTGGCAATGATAATCAGAAGACTTGGGAAAAACATAATTAACAATGTCACTATGCAGTGACTACGAAGTGATTTACAGTACGCATGTTTCTTGAGCTGTTTCTGTCTATTTCTCTCTCTATTTCGGTCTAGAGGATACATGTCAGAGACAAATTCAACCGATTCACCTTGGAGAGGACTTAAACAATCAAATTGTCTGACTTGCTAGACCTTAGTTTCAGTTTATAGTTTTCTTTTTCTGTCTTGTCAACCAGGGGAAGTTTTGAGTCAGTCTGTGAGGGAATGCAGGGCTGAAAATTCAAGTCGGATGATAGTCCATGAAATTTTTTGATATGGCTCGAGTGCAACCACCCTTTACGTCCCTCAATCTTCACGGCTGTCCTTGTGGTCAATAAGACGAGTTTAGGCGACTGCCAGCGAGGCTCCAGCGGGTTCCTTCTGTCGAAGTTCCTTACAAGTACAAGATCTCCCGGAACCACATCATGGGGCTTCACCTCAGTGTTATCGGGAAAAGCTGCAGCTACCTGTGAACGACAAGATTGTAGTGCAGACATCAAGGAAGCCAGGTAATCTGTCAGCATATTACAATCAACATCAGTTATCTTACGAGGTATAGGCGTCCCCCACATATTTGGTGGTCTACCGAAGATCACCTCATACGGGGATAGCCCTGTTCGAGAGTGTGCTACCATTCTCATGTAAAAGAGCGCAACTGGTAAAGCTACTATCCAGTCGACACCTTTTTCTCTACATACTTTGGACAGTCTAATTTTCAAAGTTTGATTATGCCGCTCCACGAGACCTGCTGCCTCGGGATGTCGGACACAGTGGAATTTCCATTGATAGCCTAACAGAAGTGAAACATGTTTCATTAACTCGGATGAGAACGGTTGGCCATTATATGAGTACACGACACGGGGCAAACCATACCGTGGGAAGAATTCTCGAACTAACTGTTTGGCAGTAGTCGGGGCAGTGTAATCTGAGACGGGATACGCCTCTGTCCACCGGGAAAGAGCGCATACAACTACGAGGACATATTTGAATCCTCGACATCGTTCCATCTGGATATAATCCATCTGGAGGACTTCAAAAGGGTGATCGGGGTGTTGAAATCCACCCTGTTCTACAGGTACGCCTTTTCCTGGATTGAACTGACAACAAATCATGCAGGTACGTACTTTCTGTTTAGCTGCTGCTCGCAAGTGTTTATTGAACCAAATGTGTTGAATACTGTCTAGCATAGCTTTCTCTCCTAGGTGCGCTGGACTATGTATTGTGTTAATGATGACTTGAACCATTGAGTCGGGGAGAAACCATGTAGATTTTCCCTTCGTCATCCATCCTTGATCTGTTTGGATCCCTCCTAATTCAGTCCATCTCTTTATTTCTTCTGGGGTAGCATGTGTCTGCATGTCAATTACATCAAGGGCGGGATCCTTAACTGTCATGCAGTGTGTTGGTGTCGGAACTATTGTCTTTGTCGTGTCAGTTGTATGAGTCTGATTCTGAGCAGTCTGTTTAGCTGTTCTGTCAGCTAGGTCGTTACCCTGAGAAATAATGTCAGTCACTTTTGTATGGGCTTTACACTTCATAATCGATATTGCAGTTGGCAGATGTATTGCATCTAACAGAGCTTGAATAAGGGGACCGTGCTGGATGTGGGCACCGTGAGAAGTTAAATAACCTCTCTCTCGCCAAAGCACGCCGAAGTCATGGACGACTCCGAATGCATAACGTGAATCTGTGTATATGTTGACTTTCTTATTTTTGGCTTGAATACAGGCTTGTGTCAGAGCGATGAGCTCTGCTGCTTGAGCTGACAAGGTATCGATACAATTTGTTTCAATAATTTCAGTGTCTGTTGTGACTGCATAAGCGGCCACTAACTCTCCTGTACTTGTTCTCATGCATGAACCATCTACATATAATGTCAGGTCTGGATCTGATAATGGAATATCTGTCAAGTCTTGTCTGGGTTTCGTCGTAATAGTGATAACTTCAATACAATCATGTGCCAATGGGTCTGTTCCACTTAATGGCAAAAGTGTGGCAGGATTTAATGTACTACGTCTGATTTCTATGTGTGGTTGGAACAATGTCAATTCATAACCCGTCAGTCTTGCTATAGTCAAGTGTTGTGTTTGGGTCCGGTTCAAGAGAACCTCTACTGCGTGTGGTACTTGTACTGTCAATTGATGTCCTAACACTATGGCATCGCTTTGTCTGATTGCTAAAGCTGTTGCTGCGACTGATTTCAGGCACGCAGGAAGAGCCTGAGCTACGGGATCTAATGTACTAGAAAAATAAGCACATGGCTTGTGCGATCCTGCTTGTTCCTGCGTGAGTACTGACAAAGCAGTACCTTCACGTTCTGTAACAAAAAGTGTAAAACGTTTGCTGTAACATGGTGTTGCTAAAACAGGTGCTTGGCATAAAGCTTTCTTTAAGCTTTCAAAAGCTTGTGTATGTTCCTGAGTCCAAGGGAGGACAGTCGATGTCGCTGCCTCCTGTGTTGTCAACTGAATGAGTGGTTTTGCTAGAAATGCATATTGAGGGATCCACTGCCTACAGTACGAAGTGAGGCCTATGAATGCCCGTACCTCCTTTTGTGTCTTGGGTGTCGGCATGTTAACAATTAACTGGATACGGTCGGGTGTAAGCTGTCTTCCCCCCTTGGACAGCAAGTGCCCAAGGTACACAACTTGCTGGACACAGAATTGCAGCTTTGAAGGGGACACTTTGTGCCCCTTGTCGGCTAGGAAATGTAAAACCGTCAGTGATGCTTTTTCACATTCAGGTTCGCTTCGGGCGGTGATCAGCAGATCATCGACATATTGAAGCAGGGCAGTGTTAGCTGGCATGTGGATACTGTCAAGTTCTCTTTTCAGTGCTTGGCTATAGATGCTGGGGCTTTCTGTGAATCCTTGAGGTGCGCGTGCGAATTTAAAACTTCGTCAATTTAAACTGAATCCGAACAAATATTGGCTTTCCGGATCGATTGGGACGCTAAAGAAAGCGTTCTTAAGATCAATTACAGTAAAGAACGTTGCTTCTGAATCTATAGCTGTTAGCAATGAAGAGATATCTGGGACCACGGGGTATTGTGGTACAATGCATTTATTTAATTCTCGCAGATCAATAACTAATCGATATACTGGTGGTGCTTTTGGATCAGTTCGTTTAAGAATCGGAATTATCGGGGAATTACATACATTGGAGTCCGTTTCTACAACCACTCCTTGTGCAATGAGCTCGTCAATGATTTGCAGTAAAGCCACAACAGCATCTGGTGGTAACTTGTATTGTCGTATTCGTGGTAATACTACTCCTGTTTTGAGTGTGACTCGATATGGTGTAATGTGCATACAACCAACATCAGTGGGGCCTTGCGCCCATAAATGTGTGGGTAAATTCTGTAACCGGTGATCCATGTCTCTGGACACATAGTGACCTTTAAAGTCACGCAAAAATAGTCGTACTCCTTCCGGAGAACAACATATTACAGCTCCTAGAGCCTTCAATGTTTTTATACCTAACAAGTTTTCTGGGCATGATTTCGTAAGCAATAGATCTGTAGTCCGTGTTAATGGACCGACTGTGAATGCAAGTGGTTGCGATACTTCGTTAATAGTGGGCTTTCCTGAAAAACCAAGGGAAATATTTTGTGAGCCTGAGAGGGGTGCCCCTGGGACTTCGCTGTGACTGATAGTGGTTCTGCTTGCCCCTGTATCGAGTAGAAACTTTCTGTCTTTCCCTAATACGTGACTCTGTACGTAAGGACCTTCTTGATCTACGGGAACCTCAATAAGGGGTAGGCCAACTTCCCTCTCTAGGCTATTTCATGTGTAGCGCTGATACTCTGGATAGTCATTTTGTGCATACTGGTACATCTGTTGTGTCGTGTTTTGTGTTGCAGCAATAGGCTGTGGCTGTTGTTGTGGTTGTGGTGCGGTCTGTTGTACAGCTGGCATAGGCTGTATATTCTGAGGTACTTGTTGTTGGATCTGATCCTGTCTAGGCGGACGTGGTCTCTCTTTCGTTATACCCGTAGAGATATTATGTTTCAGAACTGCGCAATCGTGTATATAATGACCTGGCTGTTTACAATAGTTGCATGTCCCTCTAACAGGACCTACTGAATCATTGGACTGTGTCGTACCCTTCTTATGACCGTCAGCTGGAACTGACTGAGCAACAAGCATTTTCATTTTCGTGTCTTTCATACGTCTTTGTTCATTTTCTTGTTCTTCTCTAATTCTATTGTGATGATATTGTAACATTTGTAACATCTGTGACGGTGTGTTACCTTGCCAGGTACTCTCGAATTTTAATACTCTATTCTTAACTTGGGGCAGGGAATTCTCAACTAATTTTGTTACAAACAGATGTGGATACGACTCACTACTTGCTTTTATGCCACTATTAATACCAAAACATTTTTCAAATCGGGAATAGAAATCACTAGTGTCTTCATCTTGTTTTTGTTTACAGGCTGAAATTGCACCCCAATCTTCCTTTTTCGTAGTTAATAAACGTGGTAGTACCTGCACTAATAATCCTGGTAATGCTGTAGTCTTTTCCCCAAGCCCTGAACCTGCAGCTCGGGCTTTTTCTTCGTTTTCTAATGCTGTCCACTCTATTTTTTGGTCTCCCACCTCCCATTCCTTTTCTTTGAGTTTCTCGTAAATACCGGCAGGCAATAAAACTTTCAATATTTTCATAATGTCAGGATAAGTATACTCTCCCATCAGTAACATGTCTTTTATTTCACGGTGGAAACCTGCTGGGTCTTTGTCATGGCTGGGTACTACTTTCTTCATTTCTAATAATTCAATTTTAGTTATGGGCGTGTACACAAACACACGCTTAAAAGTATTGTCCTCACCTCTGATCGGGTGCACTTCGCGTAAGGGATTCTGTCTGTCTATGTGATACGTTTTTCTTTCCTTGGGGGGAACTGAAACATGTTCTGGGCATACGAAGACAATGTACTGGTGTCGATATTCTAGAATTTCTTTAATTAAATCAGTACCTGAACCTCTCCATTTGTTCGTGAGTAATTCTATCAGTATATCAGGTAGGGGACCAGGATCGGAGTGTTGGCTTCTATATAATATAACGAGGTGTTGTATCATGTATATACCAGCTAAACGCTGTTCGTCTGGGGTAAGATTCAAAAACGTGTGTGCTAACGCATCATCACTGTATTTTTCAGAACTGTCAGCCCATTGTACTGCTGACCTGGCTAATTCTTGTTCATCCATAGAATCGAGCATATGATACCCCCTTCGGTCTCGGAGTAGTTTATCAGCAGCCTGGAATAAGTGTTCAGGGGATTTCGTATTTAGTATAGGGGCTTGAAAATGTCTGTTACATTCTGGACGTATCGGACGTATCGGGTCATTAAAGTATCTGGTATTGTTACAAGGTCTTCCCCTACCTACATAAGCTATCGTTTCTAACTGTCCTGTGGGCATTTCTGATTCTTCCTCCTCCTCTCCCTCTGATTCAGTTTTGTCTGCCTCCAATCTGGCTTTATGTATTCGTTCTACTTCTTTGCGGATCTTTCGGCACATAGCTACTATACATGTCTGTTTATCATGTTTTCCCTCTGATATATTCTGACCCCATCTGGTAAGTACTTGCATTTCATCCTGGTCTACCTCGGACCTATCTCTGTCTCTGATCAAGCAGTTTATGAAGAAACGTAACAGTAGTCTCTGTATATCCACTTTCTGGTATTCCATGGCTTCGTCAATACTTTCAGGGCCTTGCCCTGTTTGGACAAAGCGATATATATTGTCTAAATGTTTAATCATTCCTGGTAGTGTCGTTAAATACATTGAAGCTCGTCGTATACGTAGTGATGATAGCAGCATTCTGTCATTTTTACCGGGCACTGGATCATATCTACAATCTACAAGATGTTCCTTAAACATGTCGGACGTTGCTATTTGGGGTGTACGTTGGTTTGCTAAATCTCTAAGAGACGATTTACTTCGTAATGGTGGCGTGGTGAAAATTGCTGCCGCACCTCCTGTCGCACCTTCTGAGGTGCTAGGCATAAAAGGATTTGTGGGATGTAAGGTAGAAACTGTGGATGCAGGAAAAGTTGGATTGTGCGGAGGAGTTTGTGGTTGCGGAGTTGGGGGCGGATGATCTCGAGGTTGAGCACCATCGACAGGTGGCGTGTGTGGTGGAACATTAACATATTCGGGAGCTACATCGTCTAAATAGGAGGAAAGGAAAATATCTTTTGCGGTCTTGGGATGTGCTTTAATCGGGAGTAATGGGGGTGGCAAATCTTTCGGTATTTCCGGGGTGGCCTTAGGTAAACCTTCGGCCAAAAGAGGATACATACCATTCATAAGAGTGTTTCGTTGTCTGTCTACTTGTTCTGCTTTTACTCGGGTACCTTCCTTAATTAATATATTTTCTCGGGCTTTATTTGAGTTCTCCCTACTTTTCTCTTCCTGTCTGAGCGCTTTCTCCGTGCGCCTATGCGATTCTTTACGCCATAGTTCAATGGCATCTTTCTGTGACTGTCTGGCTTTCTTTTTCCATAATTCTTCTTCTACTCTCATGATGCAATCTGCATCCCATGTCCCAGCTACGGGCCACCTCTGACTTTCTGCTAGATCCTTGGTGTAGTCTACCCATAAGTCAAGATATAGTACGGCATCTAGACCATGTTTATGATACATAAAATACCCTGGAGTGTTCCTAGGTGGAATGGGAACAGCTTCTTCGAGTACTCCTTTTCTAGTTTTGATCTGTCTTAATTTTGAAAAGAACGGCATCTTTAAACCTTGCTACTTGATTCTTACTCAAACTGGACTTGAACACAATTAATACAATAAACACAATAATGAACACTCATTCATACCACCATTTTTAAACACATTAAGACATTTGACATGTAACATTTAACGAACAATGATAATTAGGAGAAAACTAACTACTGACATAATACTAATACTAGATAATACTGAATTATATACATGAACATACTGGATATACTGCTAAACAGTACAGATACACTGCTAAAACAGTGCAGACCGGATTTGTGTACCCAAACCCGTCAGGACCGGCACAAATTAATGTGCACGTCTAAATGCCTCCCCAGCAACGGTACTCACCGGGTAGCACGGAACGGAAGGCCTCGGAACTGAACTGAACTGGACCGGACTGGACTGGACTCGACTCGGAAACTTCGGAACCTGGTGGGCCTCTGTATACCTCGGATCTTGCTCTCTCAACTAGGCTCTGGTCGGGATACTGCGCACTTCTCACCGCCTCGTCTGGGTGTTTATCGCAGCCTCAGTCACCCCCGCTTGGCCGGAGGGAGATACAGGAAATCCTGCGGGTACGCGTTTTTGTCCGTTCAGCTGTGGCAGGGGACCGGGCCTGCAACGCACCTCCGGCGCGTGAGATGAGAAAGTGTCCCTGTTCGGGCGCCAATTTATGTGGTAAATATTTAAATTACCTGTACTATTTTTTATGCGGAAAAGTCTAGTAAGAATAACTCAGTCAAAATAAGAGGCAGAATCCGTGGTATTAGAGGTTCTGAAAAGGGCTTTATTCCTTACAAAGGAATTATGGTTCGAACCAGGCAATCTTATTCCATCACCACGAAGGTTCAGGAAGGGATAGGCAATACATTATTGACAAGTAACAATATATATATGAAAAGCATTGCATTAAGACAGATGCAGGAGGCGTAACAGCTGATAATACAGATAAGAATACACATACGTAATAAAAATAGGCGTAATAACAGGCGTATACCAGAAACGTCATTTAAAATGATGTCACAAGTGGGTGGATCCATAAGGGAATCCTGCAGTGTCAGCAGAAATATTTGGCAGAGATGCGCGCGCAGCCGCATGACGTGTGATTGACGTGCAACTAGAGGGTGAAGGGGAATTGACATTTAGTTCTACATGTGGAGACAGAAGCCTGGGGGTCAGGTCAACCTAATCCCAAATCGTATCTGATATCTTTGTTTAAGGAACTGTTTTATCCAAAAGGAAAGGTCTCTCGGACGGAATCTATTCTATACTGACTGTTAGTGCATGTACAAGCGTCTATGTGTCTACATGAGATGCGAGGGGGCAGGAATCTTCCATGGTAACAGGGGCTATGAATTACTTGCATGAAGACAGCGAGGCCGAGCTCTTTGCTCGGTAGCTGGAAGGATGTTTACCTAAACTACTAGACAGGAATGCATTGGATGAGGAGCGGAGCAGATAACTTGAAGGCTGAATACAGTTTTTGGCAGGCAACAGTCCGCGTCAGGCACCGTTAGCCGCGCAGGGAGTAGGACAAAGTTCATGGATACGGATGCAGGTCCAAGCTGGAGCATTTCAGAGGCAGAAGCAGGAAAAGGCTTGATGACAGAATTCAGGGCCTACTTGCCTGAACTGTAAAACGTGAAAAGTGAACCATATAAAGTCGGTGGCCAATCATACTTAGGAATGGAATATTCGACCCATTCATGGCAGATCTGAAAGAGGACAGGTTGACGTTGGACGCACATGTATTTGCGTCTTCATAGCTGAAACTGGAGGGAACATACATGTACTTGTAGCATGTACATGGAGCCGTTGGGGTCTAAGATAGGGGACACAATTGACCATAAAAATTCATATTTCCTCACATGGAGCGATTAGAATACAGATCCAAATGTAGATAACAAGCCAGACTTCCACCCTACAAAGTCCTCTCCCCCTGATGATAATGCAGGGTACATGGTTCTAATAAACAGGGCCGCTGAGTATCATGGAGTTCAGCTGCATAAAGAGTCACTTGAGGAGGGTTTTCTCTTTGAGACACTGAGCTCTTCCCAGAGATCCACTCGCACTCTGCCTGTGCTGAAGGGTAAGCTTAGACACGCGGACGACATCTTTAAAGATCCGGTTCACGCACAAATTCTTACACCCAGGGCGGATAAGAAGTATAAATCTGCACCATCAGACCCAGTGTATATCAACGGTCAATTACCATCGGATCATATAGTGGTTCCTAATGCCCGTTAATGGGCAAACTCACAATCACCGGGGGATGCGCCTCCTCACGACAAGAGATGCTCTGGATGCAGCTGACACTGCCGCTCCCGCAATCCACACTAGTGTCTTGCTAAGAAGGCCCACCTGGCTTCGAATTTCAAGTTTTAAACCCGAAGTCCAGGCTTCAATTTTAAATCTTCCTTTTGATGAAGAGCATCTCTTTGGTCCTGTTGTAGACACTTCCTTAGAGATGAAAATTGACACAGATGTTCAAAATCCATGGGAGCCCTGCAGTCCCCATCCAATCGGGGTTCTTTTTGCCGCTCCTTCTACAGGGGGGCTCCAAGAATGTATCCACAGACAACACCTCCGCATCATATAGAGGCAACAGTCGGTCACTCTCTTCAAGAGGTTACTTTTGAGGCGGATTTAGAGGCAACAATGGCAAGGGATGAGGTAAAGGTACCACACCCCGCACCTCCCCCTCAATAAACTAACAGTGACTTGCCTCCTCTTCCCCCGATCATTTCACACCTGTTGGGGGACGTGCCCCTCAATTCCTCCCTGTCTGGCATACAATAACTTCAGACAGATGGGTCCTAGAAATTATACAATCTGGTTATTGCCTGGAGCTTACCAACAATCCCCCAAACACTCCTCCCCGTTCACACAAAATATCACCAAAGCATATTCACCTCCTCAAACAGGAGGTTCGCTCTCTTCTGCAAAAGGCAGCTACAGAGCCCGTACCATTGCGATATCAAGGATCCGGCGTGTACTCCCTATATTTTCTCATACCCAAAAAGGACGTCTCTCTCATGCCTATACTGGACCTCTGAGAACTAAATCAATATGTTCGAGGCCTATGAGCTGCAGATTACACACTTGTGCATAGATCGCCATCTGGTGTTGGGCCCGGATGTTTGCAGTTGTTTTTCCTCTTGGAAAGTCTTTGGAAGTCACGAGGTCGGTGACTCCTCCTTTGGATCGTATTGCGCATGGGCTTCGGCTCCATCCTCAAGATTGTTTTTTCCACCATCGGGCTCGGATGTAATCTTCGTGCTCCGGTTCCGAACAGGTTTCCAGTTCAATCGACGCGCAATCCTCACCCCAATTCGCGATATTGTTTCGATCACGATCTCCACACTCGGCGCGGCTCTCATCGATCAAGACCTTCGATTCCAGTTGTCGACGCCGGCCTTCGGGCCTACCCAAGCTCCGGTCCTGGCTAATGGAAAGGACTCCCTTCAAGAAGTGCCCTTGATGTGGGTCCAAATTCCCCCACACCGATCTCCACGAAGTATGTAATCTCTGCCTCTCCCCTGAACACGAGGCTCGAGACTGTCCGGCGTGCAAGTCCATCCGGTCCAAGAAAACTATCCGAGACCGAAGAGCAATGGCACACTCGTCGACGGCTATTCCAGATGACATCTTCGGAGAGGGCGTCGACGCTCCAGAAGAACACCACACCGACGAGGGCCTCGTTAGTGCCTCCGAAGCAGACGATTCAGATGTGGAGGACATCACTCCGGCACAGACGGTCGGGTGTACCAATTTGCCCCCCCCCCTTCTCCCCCCCCCACCCTCCCCGGCACCGAAAAAGGCTTTGGTCACGCCTTCGCCTCCGGGCCTAGGTAAAACCAAAGACACTGCTTCCCACACCGCACCTTCGGGACCGGTAAAGAAGCTGATTAAGCCTTCAGGCAGCTCGGGCTCGAGCCAGCCCACCGTCAATGCCGACAAACATTCCTCTGACACAGAAAAAGAAAATGGCCTCCTCTTCGGCACCGAGCCCCACACCGAAACACTTGGTGCCGAAACCCAGTTCAAGCTCCTCGATACCGACCCCATCCCCGGAACCGACAAAAGCACACAAGGCCACCGGCACCGAGATCTCGAAGTCGAAACCCATCTCGGCACCGACCAAACAAAAAGCTTTTTCCAAGCCGCATACTTCCAAACAGGACACTAAAGCCAGAAAACCAACGGCCCCGATGCCTTCGGCGCCGACGGATAAACCACCTTTAGAAGAACTCTTTACACCGGATCCCTTGCAAAAGACATTGACAAAGGATCCCAAAACCGGACATTTGATTCTCAGCATCAAAAAGAGACAGCTGGAAAAACCTGCCCCAGCTCCACCTCCAAAGAGGGAGGACTCTGCTATGTCACCTTTCAGAATACCTTCCCCACCTCTTCTACCCCCTCCACCTTCTCCCCCTCCACCTTCTCCTTCTCCACCCCCTCCTCATCATTCCCCAACACCCCCTCCGGATGATGATGATCATGACAACACATATGATGCATAGGGGACGTGCCCCATGACTTACCCACAGGGGACCCTACTCCCACAAGCTCCCCAGACCCATGGGACGACTATAACATCCCCGACATCCCTAACGTCCCACAAGATGATCTCTATCCTTCGAGACCATCCCCACCAGAAGACTCATTGGGGTTCAACCATTTACTCCAAAGGGCTGCACACTATCACGGGGTAGATCTCCATACCGACCCCTTGGAGGAGGATTTCCTCCTCGATACTTTCGACACCACGCATAGGGCCACCTCCATACTGCCCATGCTCAAGGGGGTTATAAAACATGCGCCAGAGGTCTTTAAAGACCCAGCCAGAGCCAGGGTCATTAACCCGCGCATTGAGAAGAAATATAAAGCTGCCCCTACAGATCCCTCCTACATCAGAGGGCCAGCACCACTAGATTCCCTGGTAGTGTCCACAGCACGAAAGAGGGCCAACTCCCAGGCGTCAGGCGAAGCACCACCACCTGACAAAGAGTCAAAACTCTTGGACGCATCCGGCAAGCGCACTGCATCACAAGCTGCCAACATATGGCGTATTGCCAATACACACGCGCTACTAGCACAATATGACAGGGCCCATTATGACAAACTAGAAGCCATAATGCAACACATCCCTGACAAATACATAAATAGGGCAAACTAGTTAATTCAGGAGGGCAAAACCATCACTAATACCTCCATCCGTTGTGCCCTAGATGCAGCAGACACCGCCTCCAGGGCCATCAATACTAGCGTCCTCCTCCGTCGCCATGCCTGGCTCATGATCTCAGGATTTAAACCAGAAGTACAAGCTTTCCATCCTAAATCATCCCTTTGACCAGGAACAACTGTTCGGCCCAAAAGTGGATGAGGCCCTAGAAAAGATGAAAAAAGACACGGACACGGCCAAAACTATGGGAGCCTTACAATCACACCCTCCCAGGCGTTCCTTTCGCCGTTCTTCCTTTCGGAGCACATCCAGAGGCTACTCCTCTGATACTGCTTCCACTTCATATAAAGCTCCTACCCAATCCACCTTCACAAGGGGTTACCAAAGAGGCGGCTACAGGGGCAACAATAATAAAGGCAGAGGCAAAACAAACACCGCCCGCTCGCCCCCACACCTGCCCAATGACTTCCCTCCACTCCCCCCAGACCATCCCACTCCGGTCGGGGCAGACTCCAAAATTTCCTTCATGTCTAGGCTACCATCACCTCTGAGTAACTCAAATAATTCGGTCTGGCTACTGCCTAGAACTAATATCTACCCCCCCCAAACATTCCACCCAGACAACGCCCAATGTCACAGGAACATCTAACATTACTATAGCAGGAGGTAATCTCCCTCCTACAAAAAGGGGCGATAGAACACGTTCCTACCAACCAACAAAATCTGGGGGTTTACTCCCTATATTTTCTCATACCAAAAAGGGACCAGACTCTACGGCCCATCCTAGACCTCCGGCCCCTAAACACATACATACACTCAGACCATTTTCACATGGTAACACTTCAGCAGGTACTTCCCCTGCTCTCCCAAAACGACTTCCTGACCACTTTAGACCAAAAAGATGCTTATTTCCACATTCCTGTACACAACGCTCACAGGAAGTTCCTCAGATTTGTAGTGGACAACCAACACTACCAATTCAAAGTACTCCCATTCGGAGTCACAACAGCACCACGAGTATTCACCAAGTGCCTAGCAGTCGTGGCAGCACACCTCCGGAGACAACACATCCATGTCTTCCCATACCTAGACAACTGGCTAATAAAAGCCAGTTCATACAACCAGTGTGTACAACACACGCATGCCACTATCGAGCTACTTTCACCAACTGGGCTTCACGGTAAACCACGCAAAGTCCCATCTGCAACCGTCCCACGTAAAACAATACTTCAGTGCCACCATAGACACCTCAAAAGTGCTAGCCTACCCCAGTCCGGCCAGGATCACAAGCATTCAGGCTCTACGCGCAAAATTTACGGCATAACGCTCCCTTCCAGCTCGAGTGTTTATGCATCTAATCGGGATGATGGCCACTTGCATATTCATAGTACCTCACGCAAGACTCCAGATGCGTCCACTCCAAGAGTGCTTAGCGCGCCAATGGAACCAGGCCCAGGGTCAATTAACAGATCTGGTGTTGGTAGACGGTCGCACCCATCGCTCTCTGCAGTAGTGGACCAAAAACCTTTCCAAAGAGCGACCGTTCCTGGACCTGGTTCCTCAGATAGTACTGACAACGGACACATCGCTCTCCGGCTGGGGAGCTCACCTACTACATCACACCATGCAGCGCAGATGGACACCTCAACAAAAGTTACTCCGCATCAACCATCTGGAGTTACTAGCCATATTCTTAGCCCTAAAGGCCTTTCAAACACAAATATCAGGGAAGGCAGTCCTAGTCCGCACAGACATGACAGCCATGTACTATATACAAAAACAAGGCGGCACACACTCTCCACGGCTCGCTTAGCTAGCACAGAGCATATGGAGATGGGCCATACCCCAGAAAATCTTCCTCCTGGCCCAACATGTCCCAGGAGTCCAAAACACTATGGCCGATCTACTCAGCAGACACGACGCAACAGATCCACGAGTGGGAACTACATCCACAAGTTCTTCACCCGTACTTTCAAATGTGGGGGCTTTCACAGATGGACCTCTTCGCCACCCACAAACGCCAAATGCCCAAGCTTCGTCGCCAGATATCCACACCCATTGTCCAAAGGCAATGCGATATGGATGAACTGGTCAGGCAGATTTGCGTACACTTTTCCGCCTCTCCCACTCATTCCATTAGTGGTGACCAAACACTCTCATCCTAGTAGCTCCAACTTGGGCCAGACAACCGTGGTACACCACACTGCTGGAACTATCTGTAGTACCACACCAAAAGTTACACCTCTCTCCACACCTCTTAACCCAGAACCATGGAGAGATCAGGCACCCGGACCCAGCTCAGCTCAACCTAGCGATCTGGCTCCTGAAATCCTAGAATTCGGTTACCTCAATCTTCTCCCTGACTGTATGAACGTCATCAAAGAAGCTAGGCGACCCACCACTAGAGCGTGCTACGCCGCCAAGTGGAAACGTTTTGTTGTCTATTGTCACAACAATACCATCAATCCCCTAGATGTGTCCATTCAACACATCATAGGCTATTTACTACACCTACAAAGATGCAATCTAGCCTATACGTCTATTAGACAGCACCTCACAGCCATAGCAGCTTATCTGCAAAACAGGCAACATCTATCACTTTTTAGAGTATCTGCCATTAAAGCCTTCATGGAAGGCCTCAAAAGAATAATTCCCACCCAGACTGCCACCCTCACCTGTGTGGAACTTAAACATCGTTCTCACCAGACTAATGGGGCCTCCCTTCGAACCTCTGCACAAATGTGAACTTCAGTTCGAGGCATGTGGGCTGCTGAATTCATATCTGTGCATAGATCGCCGCCTAGTGTTGGGTCCGGATGATTGCACATTGTTGTCCTGGAAGAGTCTTCGAAGTATCACAAGATAGGTGGCTCCTCCCCTGGACTACAGTGCGCATGGGCATCCTCTCCATCCTTAGATTGTTTTTTTCCGCCATTGGGTTCGGATGTGCTTATCTTAGCTCAAGTTAGGAAAATTCAGTTTAAGGCCAAAAGGCCTTTAGTTATCGTCGGTACTGTTCCCGTTCGGTATCGACTAGTTTCTTTAGTGCTTTAGCACCTTCTTCAAGCTTTTCGGATCCGGTTGGTCCGAACATCGAACTTCGATCGACGATGGAATCGAGGACTCCCTTCAAGAGATGTCCTTTATGCCACGCGAAATACCCACACATCGACGTCCACCCGGTATGCAACAAATGTCTCTCACCGGATCACGATGAGTCGAAATGTATGGCCTGTGCCCGATTCCGCTCGAAGAAGACTCTCCGGAATCGACGGGCAGCGAGATTGGAGGCGCAGCAATCTGCGCCTGCCCCGGCCAACATCTTTAGCACCGAAGACGAAGACGCCGAGAGCGTGGAAGACGTAGACTCCAGCCTCGCTTCCGAACACGACTCACGATCGGAAGACGACGATGAGGTGATATTTCAGGGAGAAGAAGTCGTCGATGAGGTAGGAGACTACGATGAGGCCCTTGGGGCCGAGGAAGATAGCTCCAGCGAAGAGCTAGGCCAACCCGTCGATACGGAGGCCGAAAAAATAATTCGTCATAAGGCTCAGGTCGAGGGATCGCCTGCGGGCCTTACCCAAGATCAATCTCACGGTTCTTCGGCCCCGCCTCCAGGCCCGGCCTCGAACATTTCACAAGAGCCATTATTATCGAAGACGACTGGATTCCTTTCAGCGAAACCGAAACCGTCCATCGCACCGGTTCCATCGAAACCGAAAGTGAAACTGGTTGCGATCGGCTCGAAGGCCTCGAAGCCCTCCACTCCTTCGACGCCGGCAAAGGTCATCGGCTCCGAACCCGCAAAAAGATTTCGGTGCCGAGCTCACCGCAGCGGATACGGGTGCCGAGCTGAAGAAGAAGGCTCTCGGTCCCCACAAGGCGCCTCGGCCTCTGGCACCGAAGATTACGGCCCAAACCACCAAAGTCAAGGTGGCCAGCCCGTCTGCGTCGAAGACGTCGGCGCCTGCCAAGTCATCGACTCCAACGAGCGTCGATACCTCCCTTCGGATCGACGACCCAATGACTGCAAAGAAGTCGGATGCCGCTTCGACGCCTACCTCCAAGGTGCCGATCGGTTCCAAGGTGCCATCTGCATTCACCGTGCAACAGGTCTCAGCATCGTTGCAACGCATCAGAGAACGGGCAACCCTCCACTCTACGTCGGGTCCCGACGCGCACAAGGCCGCAAAATCACACTCGGCGCCGGCGAACATCACGTTTGGGTTGCCGCCACCCACGGCGCCGAAACTGTTCGAGATTCGGACACGTGTCCGCCAAACACAGTCCCCATCCACTGGACAAACAGATATCGAGCCTTCACAGGAACAATTTATCGACGCCGACACTGGTAGGTTGATGCTCCGCAAGCGGAAAATCACGCCAGCGAGGGGATTGGACTCCTACAAAATTCCTCTCAAACACAAATTGCCGGCAGGATCAGAGCCAGTGCTTCATGAACACTTTCAACCCTTCCATCAGGATCCACCGTCCTTTTCTCCTACGCATTCAGATGCAGACGCAGGAGAAGACTATGTAGGGGATGATACCACCTACCCTGGGGATATCGATCCTGATGATCACCTGCAAGACCCAGATCAGGCATGGGATGACCCCACCGACCAGGGTACCGCACCAGATACTCATGACACGCAGCTTTATAACATAAAGACATCTCCCACAGAGGACACTGCTGCCTTTAATGCCCTGATAGAATGGGCTGCTGCCAATCATGGAGTAGAACTCCATTCTGACACTGTAGAAGAAGACTTCTTGGTGGACACTTTCGCCTCCACTGAAAAAACTGTCAAGACTCTGCCCATGTTAAAAGGAGTTCGAAAACCTGCAAAAGACATTTTTAAAGAAACAACCAGGGCACGGGTGCTGAACCCCAGAATCGAAAAGACATACAAGCCTGCACCCGGAGACCCTATGTGCATTAGGGGTCAGTTACCTTTAGACTCCATGGTTGTTGCTAATGCTCGCAAAAGAGCCCACTCACAAACAACGGGTGATGCTCCTCCCCCAGACAAGGAGTCCAAAGTGCTGGAGACATCAGGCAAACGGATTGCAGCGCAAGCAGCAAACATCTGGCGCATTGCCAACACCCAGGCACTCCTGACCGTTATGATAGGTCCCACTACGACACACTAGAATCACTGCTACAACATTTGCCAGATGAATATAAAGAGGCAGCGGAGCTCCTTATCAGAGAGGGACAACTCCTTACCAATGCATCCATCAAGTGCGCACTGGATGCAGCCGACACTGCGGCGAGGGCAATCAACACAGCGTCATGTTGAGGAGGCACGCATGGTTGAGAATCTCAGGCTTCAAGCCTGACATTCAGAACAATATCTTAAATCAACCGGTCAACCCAGACTATTTATTTGGCCCTGAAGTTGACACTACCCTCGAAAGAATTAAGAAAGACACTGACACTGCAAAATCAATGGGGGCTCTGCAGACGCAGCAGTTTCGTAGTGGCTCCTTTCGTCGCCCCGGGAATAGAGGAGCAGCTAGAGGTCAGGGGTCACAGCAGCAGTACAATAAAGGGGGCACACAAAGTAACTATGATAAAACCACCAGAGGTGGATATCTTGGATCCAGCACCAAAGGCAGAGGACGTGGGTACGGCAACACCAGGTCCTCCCCCAAAAAAAAACAGTGATGCCCTCTCCCTGCCCCCCGACCACATAACACCTGTCGGGGGGGAGACTCCAACAGTTCCTGTCAGTCTGGAAAACCATCACCACAGACAGGTGGGTCAGGGACATTATCCAGCATGGTTACTGTCTCGAATTAACGTCCACTCCACCCAACATACCGCCAAAGCACCGTCCTATGTCCGTAGAGCACTTGGCATTATTGCAGCAGGAAGTGCTAAGTATGCTGCAAAAATGGGCAATAGAGGTCGTGCCCGTCAACCAACAGGGGACAGGGGTGTACTCTCTGTACGTCTTAATCCCAAAAAAGGACGGTTCGCTCAGACCTATACTAGACCTGACACCCCTCAACCACTACATTCTCTCAGAGCATTTCCATATGCTCACCCTACAGCAGGTTCTACCGCTCCTCAGTCAGGGAGACTTCCTAGCCACACTGGACCTAAAAGGTGCGTATTTCCACATACCCATACACCCATCACACAGGAAATATCTCAGGTTCACTATTCAGGGGCATCACTATCAGTTCAAAGTTCTCCCCTTCGGAGTAACAACAGCACCCAGGGTCTTTACCAAGTGCCTAGCAACGGTGGCTGCACATCTACGAAGACAACACATTCACGCCTTCCCTTACCTGGACGACTGGCTTGTTCAGGTAAAGTCAGCCCAGCAATGTGCCAGCCACATGTCCCTCACCATTCACCTTCTTCACAGTCTGCGATTCTCACTAAATTACCCAAAATCACATCTCCAACCCGCACACGTACGACAGTACCTGGGCGCGACCATAAACACTCTGGCAGCCACAGCTCAGCCAAATTTAGTGAGGATCAACAGCATGCAACTGCTGATCTCAAAGTTCAAACCTCAACACTCCCTTCCTGCGCGAGTGTTCATGCAGTTGATAGGCATGATGGCCTCCTGCATTTTCATAGTCCCGCACGCGAGACTACATATGCGCCCGCTTCAGGAGTGCTTAGCACGTCAATGGAATCAGGCTCACGGACAATTAAAAGACCTAGTGTTGGTGAGCGGTCGGGCATACAACTCTCTGCATTGGTGGAACCCACAAAACCTTTGCAAGGGCCGACCGTTCCAAGAGCCTGTTCCACAAATAATACTGACGGCGGACGCCTCTCTCCAGGGTTGGGGAGCTCATGTACTCAATTACACAGTGCAGGGACTATGGACACAACAAAAGAAGATGCACATCAACGTTCTGGAACTGATGGCAATCTTCCTAGTCATGAAGGAATTCAAAGTACACTTGTGCAACAAAGTCGTGTTGATCCGGATGGACAACATGACTGCCATGTACTACATATTCCTCATGGCGGAACATCTCCCCGGCAAGGACAACCAGATGGCGGATCTGCTCAGTAGACACAGCCACCAGATGCACGAGTGGGAGCTACACCCGTCAGTACTCCAACCGTGGGGTCATCCAGAGATAGACCTATTCGCCACAAACGAAAACGCAAAATGCCAAAGCTTTGCCGCCAGGTTCCCACATCCGCAGTAACAGGGCAATGCGATATGGATGAACTGGTCCTGCAGATTTGCGTACGCTTTTCCCCCAGCGCCATTGATACCGCTAGTGGCATGCAAACTGCGACAACACTCACTGACACTCGTCCTAGTTGCTCCCACATGGGCGCGCCAACCATGGTACACCACCTTTCTAGAACTTTCCGTGGTGCCGCATCAAAGGCTGCGGATCAAACCCGCACTTTTAACGCAGAACCATGGCGAAATTCAGCACCCAGATCCGCAACAGCTGAACCTGGCAATCTGGCTCCTGAGGTCTTAGAGTTTGGCTACCTAAACCTGCCACCTGACTGTATGGATATCATCAAAGAGGCCAGGAGACCCACGACCAGAGCTTGCTATGCGGCTAAATGGAAGAGGTTTGTCATTTACTGCAACAACAATGACATTAACCCGCTGGACGCATTCATTCAAAACATCATCTGTTACCTCTTACACCTATACCGATGCAATCTGGCATACAACTCAATACGTATCCATTTAACCGCGATAGCAGCCTATCTTCAACACAGGCAGCACCTCTCTTTATTCAGAGTGCCTGCCATCAAAGCCTTCTTGGAGGGACTCAAACGAGTAATTCCCCCAAGACACCCACCGGCACCGGTGTGGAACCTTAATTTGGTCCTCACCAGATTAATGGGTCCACCCTTTGAACCTCTCCATTCATGTGAGATTCAATTCCTCACCTGGAAAGTAGCTTTCTTAGTGGCAATCACTTCGTTAAGAAGAGTTAGTGAACTCCAGGCACTAACCATTCAAGAGCCATTCATACAGGTTCACGCAAACAGTGTTGTACTACGTACCAACCCCAAATTCATGCCCAAAGTGATATCGCAGTTCCACATGAATCAAACTATTGAACTGCCTGTTTTCTTTCCAAATCCACAAAATGTCGCAGAGAGAATGCTCCATACACTAGATGTAAAGAGAGCCCTCATGTACTATATAGACAGAACTAAGGACTTTAGGTAAACAAAACAACTTTTCGTTGCCTTTTCTCCACAACACAAGGGCAACGCCATTTCCAAAGCAGGGATAGCCAGATGGATCGTTAAATGTATTCAAATTTGCTATCAAAAAGCTAAACGCACATTAACGATTCCCCCACGAGCCCACTCAACACGAAAGTTAGGGGCGTCCATGGCTTTCCTAGGAAACATGCCTTTACAGGAAATATGTAGAGTAGCCACATGGTCCACTATACATACATTTACCAAACACTACTGTGTAGATGTACACTCAAAACATCAGGCAGCTGTAGGACAGGCTGTTCTCAAAACTCTTTTTCAGACTGCTGCAGCTGGCACGGGCAGCCGCCGCTAATGGAGGGACTGCTATATGATCTATGCACAGATATGAATTCAGCAGCCCACATGCCTCAAACTGAATATGCTACTTACCAGTAGGCATCTGTTCTTGGCATGTAGGGCTGCTGACATTCATATCGCCCACCCTCCTCCCCGGCGCCTGTAGCGGCTGCAGCACTCAGAATTACTGTATAGCATGGTCATCACTTACTGTATCTACTCCATCACTGCCACAATGGCGAAAAACAATCTAAGGATGGAGAGGATGCCCATGCGCACTGTAGTCCAGGGGAGGAGCCACCTATCTCGTGATACTTCGAAGACTCTTCCAGGACAACAATGTGCAATCATCCGGACCCAACACTAGGCAGCGATCTATGCACAGATATTAATGTCAGCAGCCCTACATGCCAAGAACAGATGCATACTGGTAAGTAGCATATTCAATTCCTAACATGGAAAAACGCTTTTCTTGTAGCCATCACTTCCCTCAGAAGGGTCAGTGAGATACAAGCACTTACCATTCAAGAACCTTTTCTCCAAATGCACCATAACAAGGTTGTTCTCCGTACCAACCCAAAATTCCTCCCTAAAGTCATTTCTCCCTTTCACCTAAACCAAGCGGTAGAACTACCAGTATTCTTCTCGCAACCACAGACCGTTGCAGAAAGAGCTCTTCACACACTAGATGTCAAAAGAGCCTTACTCTACTACATACAGAGAACACAACCTTTCCGTAAGACCAAACAATTGTTTCTCTTTCTCTCCACCACACAAAGGCAACCCCATCTCCAAGTCGGGAATAGCTAGGTGGATTGTCAAATGCATTCAGATTTGCTACCACAAAGCAAAACGAACACTATCCGTTCCCCCTAAAGCCCACTCTACACGTAAAATAGGGGCTTCAATGGCATTTTTAGGGAACATCCCATTAGATGATATCTACAGAGCAGCTACATGGTCAACATCGCACACTTTCACCAAACGCTATTGTGTAGATGTGCAAACTAAACAGGCTAGTGTGGGCCAGGCTGTACTCAAAACATTATTTCAAACCACTGCAACAGATACGGGTGGTCGCTGCTACGGGTGGGTACTGCTATATAATCTATGCACAAGTGTGTAATCTGCAGCTCATATGCCTCGAACGGAATATGCTACTTACCAGTATGCATCTGTTGTTGGCATGTAGAGCTGCAGATCTACACACGCCCACCCGCCTCCCCGGCTACCTTTATCTGTTCCAGTTTATCTTATTTTAGATACAACACACATGGGCATCTTTCCTGTTATTACTACGCTCCATCTTTCCCTGTTGGCGAAAAACAATCTGAGGATGGAGCCTAAGCCCATGCGCAATACGATCCAAAGGAGGAGTCACCGACCTTGTGACTTCCAAAGACTTTCCAAGAGGAAAAACAACGGCAAACATCCGGGCCCAACACCAGATGGCGATCTATGTACAAGTGTGTAGATCTGCAGCTCTACATGCCAAGAACAGATGCATACTGGTAAGTAGCATATTCCATTCACTCAGATCACTTTCACATGGTGACACTTCAACAAGTGCACCCGCTCCTACAGCAAGGCGACTTTGCTACCCTAGACTTGAAGGACGCATCCTTCCATATTCCAATACATTTCGCTCATCACAAATATCTCCGGTTTGTGGTAGCGGGACAACACTACCAGTTCAAAGTGCTTCCATTCGAAGTCACCACTGCTCCCAGAGTATTCACCAAATGCCTAGCTGTAGTTGCTGCTGACCTACAAAGACAACATATTCATGTCTTCCCATCCTTGGACAATTGGCTTATCAAAGCCAGTTCTTACCCACAGTGTCTCCAGCACACTCAGATAACAGTACAGTTACTGCACGATCTGGGGTTCACAGTAAACGTGTTGAAGTCCCATCTTCAACCCTCCAACACGCAAACATACTTGGGAGCTGCTCTCAATACTCAAAAAGCTCTAGCCTCTCCCAATGCAGCAAGGATCTGCAACATTCAGGCTCTATCTTCACGATTTCAGCTCACCCAGTCATAACCAGCTCGAATATATATGCAGTTACTAGGAATTATGGCTTCTTGCATCATAATAGTTCCATATGCAAGACTTCAAATGCGTCCCCTTCAGGAATGCTTAGCACGTCAGTGGAATCAATCTCAGGATCAATTGTCAGATCTAGTGTTGGTAGACGGCCGCACCCATCGCTCTCTGCAGTGGGAACCCACAGAACCTATCCAAAGGGCGGCCCTTCATCGACCCAGTTCTACAGACAGTAGTAACAGCAGACCCATTGCTCACTGGTTGGGGAGCTCATCTCCAAACTCCCACAATTCAAGGTTTGTGGAGTCAAAAGCAAAAACAATTTCACATAAATCATCTAGAGCTGCTAGCAGTATTTCTAGTGATCGAAGCCTTCCAGACTCACCTTGCAAGCAAAACTGCCCTGATACGCACCGACAGCATGACAGCCATGTATTACATACAGAAAGGGGGGGGGGCGGGGAGACACACCCTCTCCAGCTGTCAAGCCTTGCACAAGCCATTTGGAGGTGGGCCATACATCACCAAATTTATCTCCTAGCAGGACACCTGATCACAGATCTTCTCAGCAGGCATAGACAACAGATTCACAAGTTGGAAATTCACCCTCAGTTTCTCCTTCCATTCTTTCAAATGTGGGGTTAGATCGCCACCCACCAAAACGCAAAATGCCAAAACTTTGCCTCCAGGTATCCACACCCATTGTCCAAAGGCAATGCACTATGGATGAACTGGTCAGGGATATTGGCCTGCGCTTTTCTGCCTCTCCCACTCATTCCATTAGTGGTTCTGAAGCTCAGACAAACATCCCTCACACTGATCCTAGTAGCTCCCACATGGGCCCGTCCGCCTTGGTTCACTATCCTGTTGGAGCTCTCAGTATTTCCTCATCAAAAACTCCATCTCACATCCAGTTTCCTCACGCAGAGCCATGGAGAGATGACATCCAGATCCCAAACATCTCAACCGAACGATCTGGCACCTGAAATCATAGAGTTTGGCCATCTGAACCTCCCACCAGACTGTATGAATATCATTAAAGAGGCCAGAAGACCTGCTACAAGAGCTTGCTACACAGCTAAATGGAAGCGGTTTGTTATATATTGTCATGACAGCCATATCAACCCGCTAGATGCTTACAGCAGTCAGGATTAGATTACACATCTTTACGCTTGCATCTAGCTGCATTAGCTGCATACCTTCAAAATACACAGCATCTGTCCCTTTTCAGTGCACCCGTTATCAAGGCTTTTATGGAAGAACTCAAAAGTTATTTCACCAAGACTCCCACCTGCTCCAGTGTGGAATCTTAACATTGTCCTCACAAGACTAATGGGTCCACCTTTCGAGCCATTGCACAAATGTGAACTACAATTTCTCACTTGGAAAGTTGCTTTCCTCGTTGCTATCACATCACTGAGGAGAGTGGGTGAGCTTCAGGCACTAACCTTAGAGGAACCATTTTTTCAAATCCACCATAACAAAGTGATTCTTCGCACTAACCCCAAATTACTACCCAAAGTGGTATCTACCTTTCACATCAATCAATCAGTCGGTTGAGTTGCCTGTGTTCTTTCCTCAACCAGATTCAGTAGCAGAACGAGCTCTACACACTTTAGATGTTAAACAAGCATTATTATATTACATAGAAAGGACAAAAACATTTCGTAAAACTAAACAGCTCTTTGTGGCTTTTGCTCCACCAAACAAAGGCAATCTCATTTCCAAATCCAGTATTGCTCGGTGGATAGTTAAATGTATTAAAACATGCTATGCAAAAGCAAAGCGGACTTTTCCAATACCCCCTAAGCGCATTCCACCCGCAAACAAGGGACTCCTATGGCTTTCTGAGGAAACATCCCCATAGTTGACATCTGTAAAGCTGCAACATGGTCTACACCGCACACATTCACCAAACACTATGGTGTAGATGTGTTAGCGAGACAACAAGCTAATGTGGGCCAGGCAGTTCTTAGACAACTTTTTCAAACGACTGCAACAGCTACAGGTTAGCCACCGCTTTGGGAGAATACTGCTGGATAGTCTATGCAAAGCATGTGATCTACAGCTCACATGCCTCGAACGGAAAATGCTACTTACCACGGTAAGCACCTGTTCTTGGCATGTAGAGCTGTAGATTCACATGCGCCCGCCCGCCTCCCCGGGTACCTATACCTGTTGCAGTTCTCTCTAACGTGTTATACATATGCATGGACATCTCTATTCTACTCTTACTAACTACATTTCTCACCCTCTGTGGATAAACAATCTAAAAATGGAGTCGATGCCCAACACTAGATCTACTGCTCTATATGCCAAAAACAGATGCCTACTGGGTAAGTAGCATTTTCCGTATAGAATCGATCAATCACAGACCCATACCGACAGTTCATGATTCGAATATGATACATAATAATGGACATCAATATCCGGGTTCCCAAAATGTGTTTTTTTTCTTCTTTTTTTTTACTGGCATACATAATATATTCAGGATTCTTGTTGATAAGTTTCTATGTATTGTAAACATATGTAAAGTATGATAAATGGATCGTATTGGCATTTGTACTGAATAGTTCTAGTTGTTGCCAGCTATCCGTATCCTCACCATATGCTTTTATTGTAGTGTCTACAAATATTAGAATCTTTTCTGCCCCCCATATTTGTACACATTTCTGGATAGCTCTTATTCTAAGGGACTATAGTTTTCCCCCTTTCTTTCGTGCTTCTCATTTTAATTACCCGTTGTGCAAATTTCGGTGAATCCGATGATTTCCAATTTTGTAAAATCAAGGATCTAGCTATTAAAGAAGCATTGAAAACAAATTGTTTTTTTCGCACCGTTCATGTTGGATTTGGGATCCTGAATAAAATAACTGTAGGATTTGGGTCTATGTTCTGTTTAAGTTGCCTGCTAATCGACTGAGAGACCCTAGTCCAGTAGTCAGTCAGTTTAGGGCAAGAGAAGCACATATGAAGCCAGTCCCCTCCTTGATAATTACATCTAGGGCAACCTGGTGTTATTTCCGGGAATATTTTGTGCATTTTCTCCGTGGTGTGGTATAGTTGCCATTTGGTGAAGAGTGCCATACGTTTAAAATTCGCCCCGCGGATGGCCTTAATAGACCAGTTTTTGAAATCCTTCCATTGGGCTGCTTCTATAGGACACCCTATGGTCACCTGCATTTGTAGGTCTCGCGTGGCGTTGCAGCGCGAAGCGCTGCTCGCCTCGGCGAGATTTATTGTCAATGAGCATTTTCAGAAAAGGGCTTTAAGCCCCGACCCTCATTTCCATTGGCTGGCGTCACCGTTTATGCTAAACGGCGGCCTGCCATTGGAAATGAGATTTTGGTGGACGCCCTTTTCGCCTCCGAGCCGGACTGGGTCGCCTACTTTGCTGCGGTCGCAAAGCGCTTTATCTTTATGGGGCCATGTGTTTCTAATTAGCAAACATGGCCCCATAAAGACAAGAGATCGATGCTTGTTTCACAATGGCGACAGCTTCATCTCAAATGTTAGTAGTTAAAACACAGTGATAGATGTTCAAACACTGTAAACGTATGTGCATCTTGAGGAAACAAATATTGAAATAAAATATTGGATTTAATGAACATCGCTGGTCAGTGCGAGTGAAATGTTTTCCTTATTTAAACACTCTTAAGGGGACGATATTAATACACAGTCCGAGACTACCAGGGAGGAGGTTGACGTCGGGCTCCCATGGTGCCTTGAAATAAAATATCGGATTTAATTAACATCGCGGGTCAGTGCGAGTGAAATGTTTTCCTTATTTAAACACTCTTAAGGGGACGATATTAATACACAGTCCGAGACTACCAGGGAGGAGGTTGACGTCGGGCTCCCATGGTGCCTTGAAATAAAATATCGGATTTAATTAACATCGCGGGTCAGTGCGAGTGAAATGTTTTCCTTGTTTCTACCGTGGGAACTGCACATTTGGTTTTTTTTTTGTTTTTTTACCGAAAATGCAGCTGTGTGGAGATTGAACCCCTCCGAGAGGGAGCTCCATTATGCCCTATTTTACACAGCTCATCTGTGAAATATCTGGTACTGGAGATCAGAGGAGATAGCCCAACAGGACCTCCGGCAGTTAATTCATTGTTGCATCCTGTAGGTGTATGTGCACATCCGTCCTCTCGAAAGTACCGCTCCTCTCATTTACAAGAAATGTGCACATCCGCCCCTGCCCTCTTTCGTATCTTTATAGCTATTCTACAGTCAACGCTTGCCATAAAGTTCCGTTATAGTGTGATGCAAAAATGATTGCCGTGGGGGAGCTGCATTTTGCACTGTTGTTGACATTGTTGTACGTTTTTCTTGAGTGGTTGGACGGGAACGTACAGTACTGTTCAGACACTCTTTGGTTTGTTTTTGTTTGCCTTTATTGGATGAAATATAGCCATAGTCGAGATGTAATGGGTCCCTCCCACATTCATGCACTGCTGGCTTTGTCCTTGCTGGACTTAGAATGATAACGTCTCTACCTTCAATGCTCGTAGTTCCTCATTTGACTTTCCTTCCTTCACGCTACTTCTCTCCATCTCACATCTAATTTCTCCCTTTCAACCTCGACAAATAGTCCCCGTTCCGGTCTGCCTCCCACGTTCACATTTTTCTTTCTATCTCTTCCCAACTTCTCCGTCATCCTATTTCTTTCTGCTTACATCTAAGCTCTATGCTCCCCTCTCCCATGGGCACCCTTGGAGTTTTGTTTTTTTAATATAGCGTGAACTTGACCCAAAGGTATCAGAGTGCTTTACGTGAGCACCAGTTGCGTTACAGACAGACACATTCATTTTTAGGTCTCGGCTCGAAGGCTGCGCTTGCGCAGTCTCCGTCCGAGATTTAATGACTTGGAGAAGAGGGGCTTGAACCCGCCCCTCTTCTCCCCTGTTCTCCATTGGCTGGCCTCTTGAATGCTGGCCAGCCATTGGAGAAGAGGTCCGTCACTCCAAACAGGCCCCGTCCTTTTCGGATTCGGGGGCGTGTTTTTCCAACTTTTCTAATTATCTCCTCCAGCCAATGGCAAGAGGAGAGAAAAGGAAAACACGCCCCCGAATTCGAAACCGCCGCTGCCTTTCTCCGAGGCATTTCTGCTTCGCCGCGGAGAAAGGCAGTCCACAACTTCCCTGAAGGAGCGTATTGGGCCCAACAACCCCGTGGTGTGGGAGGGAGAGGCATGCCCCCTCGAAGTGCAGCTTCCCGTTGGAGAACCGGGCAGGCGCCAACCCTGTAAAATATTCATGCCCGGCGTCCGTAATGACAGCTTCTTTAGTGAAAATACGAGCTGAGGCTCCGTGAACCCGCGGTGCGCAGCCAATTATTTTATGGAAAGTTGTAGCCTCGAACACACCGCCTGTTCGCTTTAACTCGCGATTATACGGTAACATTATTTTATCGTTCCCTTTCAGGCTATTGGTGTATTATAAGGCACTTGTAACACCATAAATGCCTTAGAGCATGTCGTTGTAACTACTACAACGCTTTATTTCCTGTCCTTCTGAGAGCCGGTAATTGAGCTGACAGTCAGTCCCGTCTCCCCACCCACCCCCGCTGCGTCACTAGGTCGAGGTTTTAAACTAAACTAAAAAAAAAACACAGCTTGAATCCTCCGCTGGCCAAAAGAGCACACCGACCTCTTCATCTCCATTCAGACAATTAGCTTCTGAATTGAGGGTGGGTCTTAAACACACACTTAGCCCCCAAGAATGCGGATTGTTCTCTCGCATTCATGGGCTCCCGGGGAGGGCCTGCCCAGTAAACCTTTTTAGGGTTTACCAAATGTCAACAGCCATTTGGTCTTTTATGTTCCAGCAGCTGCATTCATGCCCAGCACATGGCTTTAAAAGAGCAGCGGCCATTTGCTGTGTTCAGCCGCCCGAGGAGCACTCGTCTACGAATCGGTGTCGTGTGAGGCATTCGACAGCCACTAACGTTAAGTGAACACACAACTCCAGGAAGTTACGTGTAACCCGCAGACCGCGTGCTCCAAGCCAACCAGAACTTTGATAACTTGATCGTCATTACCTACAATCGACTCCAGACTATTGTGTGCGTACAGGGACACCTACCTGTGTGGGGATTCTATTTTTAAACCTGACTATGGCCATGACAATTGGATTTTACTAAAATTACCGATTTTGCCTCTTTGAGCCAACACTCTTTATTCAATGGTTTGTTGTACTATTCACGTTTTTACTTCCGCCCACCACAGCCTACATGCCCCGACTTCCAAATGGCACTTGACTGCCTGGTTATCGCTGTTCTCAGGAAAACTGTTAAATGCATGGGACTAATAGCTCTATTTGAATATCATACGTTGTTTGTTGCTCTAAGCAAAACAAAAACATGTCACTTGCTCGGGTGACATTTTGAAACAAACACGGCAGCCACAACTGCGAGTGTTGTATTTTTCATAGCAATAACAATATGACAGTTTTCTCTGCGAAGAGAACATGACACTTCTCCAAATATCAGAGGATGTCTCACCTGCTCAAGGGACTCCTGTACTGTCACTGAAAGGGAAGGTCACAGACTGGCTGCATGATTTCTCGCCTTTCAAAATGTTGTGGCGGAGTGCTTGCACACTAAATGCTGCAGGCTGAGGGAAATCGTTCCTTTCATCTCAGAAGGAAGTGACAGGGAAAAAATCTCTTTGTTTGACAGTACTAACCTGTAGGGCTAAAAGTTCAGCCGCGAGCTTGTCTGCAGCAAAATTACCTATGTTAAAATAGGGCTGTTTCGCCATAAGTGCATACAAAATGTCAGACATATCGTTGGCCTTGTAATGAATATCATTCAAAGACAGGAAGCGAAATGTGCAGGATAATGAGAACTGATCCTAACCGCAGCAAGGTCAAAGGCCCGGGTTCTGTCTTCAGAGTTTCACCAGTATCATTGCAGTTTCATAAGGCAGCAGCCTTTCTTGTGGTTGGGCTTAGTCTGCTTGACTTAACAAAATACACTGTAACGTTTGCAAGAAACTCTTAAAAACCAGAGGGAATCGAATCCTACTACAGGAGTCGGCTACAGTAATAACAAGCATTTACAATGCAACGGTCTCGGCATTGGTAAAGTTAGAGCTATTGGCATTGCTCATGACATTATTTTAGTTTGTTTTTGTTTTTAAAACATGTAGAGAAGCGGCATTGTTATTTACAATGTCAATAGCTTAATCAGTGTGTGTGTGTAGGTGGCTGTATTTGTGTGTGGGTTGCTCTATGTGAGTGGCTCTGTGGGTGGCTTTGTGTGTGTGGGTGGCTTTGTGTGTGTGGGTGCAAATGCAATAGGTCTCGCATTTGAGAGTGATTAAGCTATTGACATTGTAAATAACAATGCCGTTTCTTTAAATGTTTTAAAAACAAAAACATAAACAAAAAAAATGTCATGAGCAATGCCAATAGCTCTAACTTTACCAATGCCGAGACCATTGCATTGTAAATGCTTGTTTTTTAGGCAGGGGGGATTAAATAATTTGCCCAGAATCACAGGATGTTGAGCGCCCCTGCCGAGACTCGAACCCAGTTCCCCAGCTTTGAGGTCCACCACTCTAGCTGTTAGGCCACATCCTCTCCACCCTTTAATCTAGCTGTCCTCTATATTATCATACTTCCATTCTATTTCACATCTATATCTTAAATTCTCTTTCTTATCACCATCTCTTATTTCTCCAGTTTTTCTTTTCCCCATCACCTGTTGCCTTGTCTTATTTTCTCGCTCACATCTCCTCTCCCCATCTTTCATTTTCTTCTGCTTTCAACGTTTTACCCTTTCCTTTTCATTCTTCCCTTTCCTCTGTCTTCTCCATTTCTCCCTCTTCCTCTCCTTTGTCCTGCAGTCATCCTCCTATCACTCAACTACATAGCTCAGTTTCTCTCTGCCCTGCTGAATAAAATCCTTCATCTCTTTCTCCATACCCCACCCCTCTTTTTCTTTCTTCATATATCCTTCTTCTGTCTGCATTTCCATCGTTTTTTCATTGCTTCAGTTCTTCATGTCTTTTTTCCTTTTCTCTACTGCACAATCTGTCCTAATTCCTATTGCTTTCTTTATGCTGCCTCTTTGTACCACTTCGATACACCTTTTTATTTTTTTACCCTATTTCACCTCTCTTCTCCATCTCATTCCTAGCACTCAGTCTCTTCTTTTCACCTCTTGACCGCTATCCTTTCTCCTGTATTGCCTATACTGCCTTTTCTTGCCTGCTTTCTCCCACTTGCGTTTCCCCCATCAGACCCATTTTCATGCTTTCAATCTCTTCTTACTGCGACGGGGCACCATTTTGCAATGTCCCTTCTCTGCACCCTATCTTTCTAACCCACTGCCGAAAGAGAATAATCTTATTCGAAAAGAGAAACATTTTTTAAGAGAAGGATTGCCCAAAAACAAGACGTGTTATGAGAATTGGAGGAGGCCCAGATGTTACATTAGAAAATGACTTTTTGGTGAATGCATGAAGATACTCTCAGCAGGAGAAGAGGAAAACAGAAACAATTTAAGTAGATCTGAGACAGAAACAGGGGAACGTTACTGAATAAGAAAGTGTTAAATGGTGGAGACCAAGAAAGACCTTTCAGTGAACAGGAGGGGGGTAAACTAGCAGACGAGATGGGCGAGGCACGCAGCAATGGATTGTGTCTTTAAAAGCCCCGCCCATTGTCCCGCCCATATTTGTCATTGGCTTGTGTCCTTGTCCTTCGTTAACGCTGGCGTGCGAGTCGTTAGTCCCTCTTTGGTACCGCCTTCTCTTCATTTGTAACCTTCCATGGCGACTGGCCCTTTTACTTCTATCGCAACATGGTATGTCTTATTTAGTCTGTAAGCACTCTTTTCTTTAATGGGTTTCTCCTACTGCTTTCCTCGCCATGCCCGCTTCACTTTCAAGCAGCCCCAGACAATGGCAGCCGCTTCTTTGAAGTGAAATAGGTCTCGCATTTACAAGAGTTTGAGCTATTGCCATTGTAAATGACAATAACAAACTCTTGTAAATGCGAGACCTATTGCATTGCAAATGCTTGTTAAAAGAGCTCTCGGAACTATTTGATCATAGATTTGTTGCTGAAAAATATGATACCAGTTCCCAACTTCTGTCATTTGTTTGATATATAGTGCAAGGGTAACGGTTGCGGGAAGTGAGCCCTCCGGTAGTCGTAGCTTTTGCAGTAGACTTGAGATTTGGAGGTAGGAAAATACTAGGGTCGAGATAGTTTCTGTTTTATCTTTTCTAATTTGTTCCCATGACTTCATTTCGCCTTGTATTACTAGATCTTTTATTTGATAGATTCCCAACCTTTCCCATCTTTTTAATGTCGGTGTATGGATTGCAACTCCTAGTTCCCTGCAGTGGATTAGTTGAGTTTCTAAAGTAAATATGTAAATCGATATTCTTCCTTCGATTGTTTGTCTATCAGGAAATGTATGGGGTGTCTTATATATACAGCGTTTAGGTAGCTTGTGAATTTTGATAAAGGGTTTTAGATCTATATCTTTTTATTAGAACCGTAAGGGTATCCCTGAGGGGGGGGGTGGTGCTTGCCTGAGCCGAAGATGGCCACCTGAAACGAGAGCTCCGTTGGGCCAAAAACGAAGTCACCAGGAATCCTGCATTAGGTAGATCTCCAGCGAGGTAACTGCCCTGCAACGTGCATCGGAAGCTAAGCCTGCACTAAGGGTGGCATTTTGAACTTCTGGAGCGCACTGTGGCCCGTGAACAGCGGTGTTTACTTGGAGGCCGGGTGCTGCGACACAGGCCTGGGCGGAGTGTGCTGCGGGATACTCCGGCTGGGAGTTCCACTCCAGATCAGCGGCGAAACGACACTGGTGCCGAAGCGACGTCGTGAGGGGCCAGAGTCACAGAACAACAATGCGCTAGTGGAGCGCTTGCACCAACCATCCCGGTGAGAGTACAATGTGTGAGAAAGTGCCATCTTTCTTGCATGGTATGCCCCCACTTTTTGCTGAATTGCTGATGCAGTTTGACTGAGTGTGCCCTGGGATCCTGCCGATCAGGTGCCCTGGGCTTGTGTTCCTTACCTAAAACTGTATTGAAGCCTAAACCCAGTTGGCATCTCTGGCCCCTGGTAAATGGTGCCCAGGGCCCTGTGACCAGAGAAGGCCCCTAAGGGCTGCAGCACTTATTGTGCCACCCTTGGAGGCCCTGCACCTTGACACACACACACTGCCTTTGCAGGCTGAGTGTCTTGGTGTAGAACAAAACAGAGAGTCGATATGGCACACATCCCTGTGTGCCATGCTCACAAACACACTGCCCTGGCATACCTCAGACACATGGACTCGGAGGTAGTGTTCCGCGAGAACTATGGAGTTGCTGTTAATAAGCTGGGATTGATGGGTGGATCCGCCTTCCCCTCTGGTTGCTAGGCTGGATTTCGAGCATGAAAATGGTGATACTCCCCCCGTTTCTTGTTTCTATTTTCCAATATCCCTATGGTCTGGTCCTCCCAGGGTCTTTTTTCCGCACTCACTTCGCTCCTAATCAAACTGGCTTGGGCTGGGAAACAGGCCAGGGTTAAATGGGATGTCTGGACTCTCCCCTACCGTTTTGGAGGCCTGGAGCCCCAGACTTAGATCTGTATTATAGAGTGGCACAGGCAGCCCATGCGCACTGTTGGACGCATAGTCCACCGGGCACACCCCATATTCAGATAGAAAGTGTGGCGACGGCACCACTCCCGTTACCCGAAGTGTTGTTTACCCCTACAGATCGCCGGACGGGAATTTTTGACTCAATAAATGCGACTAGATATGCATGGCAGCACTTGCTCAAGTTACAAGCTGGAGTGATACTTTAGTCCCCACTTGCTCCTATGGAGTGGTCCCGTTGGCTACCCCCGTGCAGAGATAGAGGAGTGACAAGAGCACTTGAAGCTCTAGGGATAGTGAATATTGGAGATATGTTCATGGAAGTTAAAGTTAAGACATGGGAAGAACCTGAGGTGCCAGGCGCACATACTACGTTCATGCACAGGCTCCAAGTCCATAGAACTAGACACGCCTTGGCAGATATTCTGAGTGGCGATATGGAGGAACCGCCGGACATTGCTGCACTCACATACGTGATAAAAACTGCATCCCCTACACATAGTGTCCAAAATTTACAAATGAACTATGGGGTATCGGGAAAATTTTTACACCAAGGCGAGACTAGCATGGCAAACTGACCTAGACGACGAAACCTGGCGAACTAATACAAAGCGGAAATCACTCAATGGGAAACACAGGCTAATCCATTTTAAATTCCTGAACAGGGTATATTCCACCCATGAAAGGTTAAGCAGGTATGGGCTGTGCGCGGCACCGGTGTGTGTGATCGCTGTGGAGCACATCTGGCGGACTTCTTGCACTTGGCTTGGAATTGCCCTGGGATCGCGGGCTTCTTGCCGCTTGTGTTTAAGGAGGTAGGGGAAATTATCGATAGGCAACTTACTCCAGAGCCTCTTCTTGCCCTACTGGGCTATTCCAGGCAATTGCCAAAGGCGGTTCGCAGACTAGTAGACACGAGTATGCTGATAGCTAGGCGAAGGCTGGCGATGTGCTGGATGAGCGGCCCGACACCTACCATTACGGAGTGGCCCAGGGACATGATCTACTGCAGCACGCAAACTGATAACTATAGCGAACTGCTACAGCCGCGCAGTCGCCCTAAAAACTTTTGGGCACTATACAAGACATATCCAATGGCTAAAGAAAGTGGGACCGCAAGACCTAATGCTGCTGTAGATGAGATAGGGGAGGAGCATTTACTCAGTTACTTGACACATAAAGGGGGTGCATAATGTTAGATTTCTAGCTAGGATTCGCCCTGCCGGCACTGGTGACACATTGTATTGAGAGGTTAATACTTTAGGTTGGGAAATAGCCACGAAAAACATTACTGTAACGAGAGGTATTTGTCGTTCCTGCGCATCACGAAGAGCGTGGATGGCGCGACCTGCGAGGGATACTGCTGAGAATGTTTCCTGTGTCCTCTTATGTGCGTTCTTATATTACCGGTCATTATACTATAAGATGTCAAGTCTCTTTATTAAAAAAAAAACCCATAAGGAGCTCCCTGTTGAAAACTCGATGTAATCTTGCTGCCTTTAAGTAGTATGGAGCCCCATATGGTTACATGTGAACAGTATGAAAGGATGCGTACTGATATGCTACGAAGAACATTTAATATTGGTTTACACTATTTCTGGACTCACAAATGCAATGATTCACACTTTCAGGTTAAAGATGTTTATTTTGTTTTCACTCCGATCTTTGGTGGCTTTGAAAATGGAACCGAGAGGGTATGTCTATTTGTGCACAGGTTGCGGTTGTGTATACAATGTTGGTGAGGGGTGGATGGTTCAGCAGAGGGGTGAGGCCCATATTTCTTTAATTTTCATGGTTTGAAACGACGTCGAGTCACGTGGGTGAGCCACACCTCCGCGGCAGTTTGAAATAGAGGGTCTTTACGAGTAACGTGTCTGAGGCGAAGGAGCAGGTTGGTGGTTACAGGGCGCGTGGAGGAGGTGACTATGTAGCCAGTCACGGCTTGAAAGGTACAGCTTTATAGGGTTTATGTTGTTGGTTGCGGGGTTAGGATTATGTAAACGCACATGGGTTTTATTTTAATTAATCTAATTTTGCGTATGATAGTTTATGTAAATGGGTGAGGGACTATGAGAATTAATATATGCTAGAATTAGTTTGGTTAAAACAGTGATTAATATTTATCTGACGGTACATTTTTTTTGTTTTGTTATTTTGATGAGTCTAGTGTTAAGGTAACTGAGTAAAATGTTTGATTCCTTTTATCTGAGTGACCCCTGACGAAGGGCTGTAAGAGCCCGAAACGCATTGGGTGATAATATAGGAGGCCAACCACGAGGAATTGTTAATCCCTACGTGCCACGGACTAGATGGGAATGCCGGTGGCATTTGAAACCATGTGGATTAACGCTGCCTTTTAAGTGATTGGATAAAATATGGATGAAGCTGAAAATATAAATAAAGATAAGGATTAAATTCAGATTACTGGATGAACATTGGTTTATTGTTAAAATAAAGACTTTGCTACAAGGCTGTGCGTCGGATTGGCGCATGAGGACGTGCCATATATACAGTGAATTATGCTTGAGTGCTATTTTGGACAGAGCACGTAATCAGTCAGCAGTATTGCCACGAGCAGCCAGAACAGTCACGAGGATAAGGTGTGCAAGGTACCATTCTCGTTTACACATCTTCCTGTGCACTGCCCATCAACACTGCCTGTGGCATGGGTAAGTCACCCCTCTTGAAGACCTCACAGCCCTAAGGCAGGGTGCCCCATACCACAGGTGAGCGCACAGCAGCGTGAGCAATATGCTTCTACAGTGTGCCATTCACAGACATTGTAAGTGCAGTGGAGCCATTTTGAGTACATGGGCTGGGAGGTCGTCAACACGAACTCCACAGCTCCACGATGGCCTTACTGAAGTCTGAGAAGTTTGGTATCAAACTTCTCAGCATAATAAACCCACACTGATGCCAGTGTTGGATTTATTATAAAATGCACTAAGAGGTCATCTTGGAGATGCCCCTTGAAAAACTACCAACTTCTAGTGTATTGGCTGACTTCCCCCACGACACCCCCCCCCACTGAATCAGGTGAGAGAACCAGATGTCGAAAGACATCCCTGTAACTGCAGCCCCTGGCGTGCCTGGCTGACTGTGTCCTGGCATCCCCGTACTATCCAACTTGCCTCTCCAGTTGTGGAATTCCTTCAGACAACCTTTGGAGTCAAGTCTGCAGCCCTTTTGCCCGACTGAGGATGTCCATTGGTTTCAAAGGCATCAACACCCCCACACACACTTCTCTGCACCCAACCGCCCCTGCACCGCCGGAGGTGCAGTGTTGGTGCTCTTTGGTGGCCCCTCCAGTGCTGATCTTAACCCCCCGGGCCTGTGTCCCTGAACCGTAGGTACTTACCTGTAACGGGTGCCTCTTCGAGCTGCTACCAGCCTCCATAGAATAGCATCGGGCCCAGTGGCCGCTGCACCCAGCCGCCCCAGTGCCACTGGTGGTGCCGTACCTACCTTGGTCAGACACTGGGTCAGTGTTGACCCAGCCCCCGGAGACTGAACTTAAGAACCGCTTATTTAGCTGTAAGTTACCTCTCTTTTTCCCACAGGATTGCACGGATCTCACTGCATTGCACACTAAGCACCTTTTTCTGTGTTGAAAAGAATTCCGTGCACATGCAAAGTATTGTTTGATGCTATATAGAACCTACTGTCAGTAATTGACAGTATTGCACAAAAGTCTACTTACCTGTAACTGGGTTCAACTTGGTTTCTATAAATAAAAAGAAATAATGTCATATTTTTCTACAAACATTGACCTGGTGTCGTGTGTTCCTGCATTCACCCTACCCTCCGATAAGCCTAACTGTTCAGCACAGCAACCACTAAATTGAGAGTAAGGTATTGTCTGCCATACCTTTAGAGTTCCACTGGACTATGCACACTACACCTCTTTTTGTTATAGTATAAACAGAGCCAGCTTCCTACATGCATCCTCCCAGAGCGTTGGAGGGCTGCCAGCACTTCGCCTACCAGCCAGCATCACTCTTGAAGTGGAGCACCCACTTCCCTGCAGCCTCCGACCGCATCAACCTGGTACACCGTTCTGCTGACCTCCTGGGTCCACCGAGGAAGCAGCCACACAGGAGGAGGTCTCTGTGCTCCAGCAGGTCACATCCATCTCCCCACCAAGGTTAGAGATGCCAAGAACCCCCAGAGCCACCCTGCACCAATACCCGGGGTACCGGAGCGCTTGCAGCAACCATGGCTTGTTAATTGTCCAGCCCACACACCAAGACAGACCTACCAACGTGGGACGTCAGCATCAGAAAGGCCATCTTTGAGTGTGGCCCTGTTGTCCCCATCTCCAGGTCGATCTAAAAAGTGAGCGCCTCCTACGCAAGAGACCTGCCGGACAACACACCTCTGCACCCGAGCTTCACAGCCTGAGCCTAGCGACAGTGCCCCCTTGCTCCGGAGATGATCAAGAGCAGCCTTTGGGTTCTGCTGGACTGGTCACCCTGTCCTTACTTGCAGCCTTTTTCTTGTTACAGGTGTTCACATTGATTTCAGCTGTAGTGTTCAAGGCTACCCTATCGACCAGCACCTCTGCCCCCGGATGCACCAGGGCAGGTAAACCGAAACTGCTGGTGGTTCTGAAGACCTTGACCCCTACTTACTTTACGTCCAGAAGAACAACCCTGTAATTCAATTGTTAGTAGCCCTATGCAGTGTATGCCTCTCCCATAGGATAAGCTTACCGCGTTCCAGGCTCATGCCTCAAATCTGATAGCTGTATTTTGTGTTTTTGAAAAGTACTTACCTAATCTCAACGATCGCGATTTTGACATTAATATAAAAATTGGTTATTTTTTTTTAATTGGTCTTGGATTTCCTTATTGAGTGTGTTTCTCATTAATGGACTCTGTGTACATCAAATGGTCAACATTCCCCTCTGATAAGACTAAACTGCTCGACCGCACTACCACAAACAGAGCACCTTTGGTTTGTTAGAGCAATCCCCTGGCCACTAGTAAGGGATACCTGGGTTCTCTGCACCGTGCACCTCATTTTGGAACACCATATAGACAGCTTCTCATCCGAATTATATTTTGAGATTGCACGCAGAAAGAATTGTACCGGAGCTGGTTTGTCAGAGGCAAGCAAACCTTTTTTGTAATAACAATTAGCTGCACATCGGGTTTAATGCCCTACAAGTTTGCTTTGGCACAGAGGGCGCTATGCAACGAACTCTGCAGAAAAGGAACACCACTAAGTCCATGGTACCATCTTGAGGGATGTCTGGGTCCCAAAGGAGCCAGCCAGAAAAGGCTTTCGGAGACCAATTACGCCTTTCTCAGACAACCTCCGGGAAGAGGAGGCCACAGGAAACGCGCCATGCTTGAAGAACTACTCAACAAGATGCAAAGACCAGTGCAGGTAAGAATGGAACTGTGGCAACTTAAAGAACAGTTCATCTCCAATTACAGTTTGCATGGGTCAGTGGTTGGGGATGTAGGACATGAACACACATCAAGGGCAGCAGTTTGCAGAACTGAAAAAGACCTACATCAAGAATATTGTAGATTCGCCATAAGAGCTTGAAGACCAGATTGGTAGCAGTGTTCAGGATAGGATGAATAACTCCTTGATTAGGGGTTCTTAGCTTTCCTTTTTAGGTCTCGCCTCAACCAGCGCTTTAGCGCTGCTCTGGCGAGAGTTTTAGTAAGTGGGTTTTGGAAGTGCTAACTAGTGGCTTTTTTCAGGCCTCCAGCTTGCGTTCGCAATGTTGTGCATTTGCACAGCTGGCAGGCTTTCCTCCCCTTCTCTCACCCGCATGGCAGGCTTTCCTCCCCCTCTCTCACCCGCTCCTCCCCATTACTAGCTAATCAAACCACAACAGCGAGACATGCCACTGCGCAAGCGGGGCGCTTTCAAGCCATATGTTTATTTTACTGGTTCTCCGTGCTGTAGCTTCTTTGCCTCATGCAAATAATTTACCAGCCTATTCCATATTCCTGAGCCTTGCTTTACTCAATCAATCAGTCTTTTATTCTACACTACACACAGTTCCATCAGTCCATGACCTTAGAAACTCGTGTCAAGAGCCTTTTAGCTCCTCCATGACACAAAACCAGTCTAGCTGATTGTCTGCCGAAGCCGAACACATTACTCTCACTCGCCTACTGTACGTCTCGAACATTAAAGAGGCAGTGGTGCAAAGTTCATTATTCCGAAAAACCCATCTTTAAATACCAGCGCCGGCAAACTAAACTTTCAACCTTGTGAACAGCATCAAACGATATTTTTCACATGTTTAAATATCTCCCATAGGTCTTCATAAAGGGGCGGGGGTCCTTACTTTAAGGCTTGCTCGTATGTCCAAATAAAGTTACGCACATTACATATTTATTCCGCTTCAAAATGCCTTGGGGAATTAATGCCTTTGCTTTTGAATATCAAGTTGGTGGAAGGCATTTGCATGACTGTGTAACAGTTTTGTATATCATAAATAAAATATTTCACGATTTGTAATACATATTACTCTCAGGTAGGCTCTGAATTGCCATTACTGTCTCCTGGGGCTAAGTCACCCTGTGCTCTTTTACTGAACTTACTTGGCGGGAGTTGAAACCACTTGATGATCAACACTGATCAATTAAAAAATATATATATTCATTAGACCTCAAAAATCGATCCTGTACTTCCGAAAGCACGTGCCCCCATTCTGTCCAGTTACTAAGCATTTTGTTATATAAGAAACACTGTCCACTCCATTTGTCTACGGTGTGGAGCATTCGGTCTGTTGTAAACTGAATTGAGTATAGCAATTTTCTAAACAGAAATTCTTTCCTCTCAAAAGGTACATCTTACCCGTGATGCAGGGTCTGTCTGTAGATAAATGGGTCACTTGCTCCTACCTGACAGTTATTTACGTTGAGCATTCAAGACACTTATCTTTATATCTCATCAGTCCCACCTGACACTTTCCTTCTCCCACAAACTCTCTTTCTCTTAATTTGTTTTCCTCTACCTTTCTCTCTTCCTCCGTCTTCCCCTCCCCATTAATGGACTCTCTCGCTCACTGGATTTTCTCCTATAGCACTTCAGCACCCAGGATAATATGCTGCATAGCTAAACACTTATAAGGTCCCAAAGGCGAGACCTATTGGCTATGCCAATGCTTGTTCTTCTTAGATCTGGGATGTCATTAAAACTGGAACACAGCCATCTCCACTAATCTTGGTGTATCACAACAGAAGCAAGGACGCCTCCCGATCTCCCCTGGGTGTCAAGTTCTAATCTCCGCAGGAGCAGTGATGCACCTTCAAGAGAAAACGTTTCCCCCATTTCTGAAGCATTATGAAACAAATCTAAAGTTGCACACTTTCTATGCCCTGACTCTAGTACACTGCAAGACAGGTGAGATCTGAGACTGATGTGTACATCAATTCATGCAACATCAACTGTGATACACCTGCGTGAGTGTGTGTATATCAGGAAGCATGTTGGCGCTAGGATTGCCCCAAATGGAGTAATCAAAGCCCAGATTTACAAAGATTTTGCCATCGGGTTCCCCTCACTTTTTTTGACGTAGCCCCAGTGCGAAATCATTTTTGGGATTTACAAAGCTACGTAAATGTTTGTGTGGCTTTGAAAGAAAAAGCAACACCGCACATTGTGTTACTAGGCACTCTATAGGGGGTGCATGGTAGTGCCTATTCATCCACCCATGGATTTTGACGCAAACCCATATTTGGAAAGATTATAAACGGGTTTGCATCCAAACATTGTGCCTGCTAGAGGTTAGTGCCATTAGCAGAAATAGATTTATTTCTCCTCATTACTTCCTCTTTGTAAGCAGCCTCGAAGGATAGGTTTCATCCAGGAAGGTATCCCTTCCTGCACAAAAGCGATCAGGACCACAAAACAAACACTATGGTGTAAGGGTGCCTGCAATGGCGCTAGGCGGCCCAAACTACGCCAGCGCATTGAGGGAGCAGAACTGCTCATTTCTGGGGCACAGTTCTGTTTTTCAAGGTGACACCGCACAGCAACTTTGCTTGCTGCACTGCGTTGCGCTTTTCTTGCTGTGCTGCGTCAATTCTTTGTAAATATGTCCACAAAAGACTAGCAGACTACCAACCGAAAAGGTGAGCCCTAAGGGCTTGAAGGAAATTCTCCATCAATACGGACCTAGTGCAGGTTAGTAGACAGACGATTGTGAAGAACTAGCAGCGAAGAGACGCTACTGCCGCAGTGTGAGAAAGTGGCTCTGTATATACTGTTCCCAAATAGGTACAGGGTGTACAGAGTCCACAGTCCCCAGAGGTTTGGCAGAGGTTAAAGTTAGATATAACCTTACTCTCTAAAGTGGTAGCTTGGTCGAGCAGTAAGGCAGTATCAGAGGACAGTGTAAAGCATTTGTTGTACACACTCAGCCAGCAAATGGTCTCACACACTCAATAACTGAACTCTAGGCCAATGGTTTATATAAAAAAAAATATATATGCTTGTTTTATTTTAGAACCAACAATAGGTATCAAAATATACTTTCTCAAAATGAGATGCTTTAGGTAAATACTTTTGCAATATTCAATTGGCTTTTGTAGAAAGTTACAGGTTGTTGCAATAGGCAACAATTTCAAACACAATAATGCATTGAGTTCAATGGAAGTTAAGTTATTTACAATAGATTACTTTCAGGATTACTTTTGTAATTCCGGAACCTATAAAGGATTAATATAGTGAAATATGAGTGGACATGTTAGTCTTATTTGGATTGACAAGGATAGTGGAGGGAAGGATTTTGTCGTCGTTTGAGGTCAGAGCAGTAGGAGGAGGCTTGGGATGAGTAAAAGGGATGTGGAGGGGAAGAGCCAGGGAGAAGGGTTTAGAAAGGTTTGTTTGGGGGGGATCAGCATAGTAAAAAGAGGTATGAGATGATGCAAAGTGGGGTAGAGTAGGGAAGAGTCTAGAAAGGGTTATTTGGGGGATCATAGTAGTGATATGAAGTTGGGACGAGTGGAGGTAGAGGATATATTGATAGAAGTATAGGATGAGAAATAGGGTAGTGCATTGGAAATGCTAAATTAGAAGCAAAGTAATAAATATATAGATCCGGAAGTACATGGAAAGTAGACCGATGCATAAAGGAAGTATATGTAGATTAAAGATATCGATAGAGGTATAGGGTGAGAAATTGGAAAGAGTACTAGAAAGAGGTTTGAGATGAGTCAGAGTTGAGGTAAAGGATATATTGAGAGGTATAGGGTGAGAAATCGGTTAGTGCATTGGAAAGAGTAGTAGAAAGAGGGTTGAGAGGAGTCAGAGTTGAGGTAGAGGATATAGAAATAGGGAAGTGCATTGGATATGATGAATTAGTATCAAAGTAATAAATATATATAGCTCCACACACATGGAAGGTACATAGATGCATAACGGAAGGAAGTATATGTAGATATAAATTTCTAAGATTGGTGTGGTTCTCCTCATTAGTCATTCATCCATTATTGATCATGCGTGTGAAATAAATGTCTTACACTCCTCTGTGTTAGGCCTAAGGCTGCTCGCACACACTACCACTCATAGTGCACTTTGGCATTTACCTTGAGCCCTGTACACTTCTGGGGAAATCTCTGGACTTTGTACGTGGTATGCCACTAGGAGGTAATACCGTGCACAGAGCCAGCTTCCTGCAAGGGGCATCACCAGTTGCCTGGGTGCTGGGTTTTTTCTGCCTGTGTGCACAACAAAGGAGCCTGGTGGGTTGTCTAACTGGATGCACACAGTGTTGTATAAAGCAGACAGATTTCTTTTCAACCCTCATGGTGATGAAACGCACCTGGACTGGGCTCTTGGTTTCAGTACTATATCTAGTCATACTTTTGAGAATTGGCAGGTACTGAACAGACCCGTCAGTCCTTGAGTGTGTCTCCATCAAAGTCATCTTTCATCTCAATAACATGAAGCCTAACTTTGTGGTGGTGTGCCACGCTTTGGGGGACAGTGGTGCATGCCCGTCATCACCCGGGGGTTCGGAGAATGCCTTACCAGACCAGGGCTCTAAGCCAGCAATGACCTGTGGGTCCACGTGATCCTGCCGAGGCTCATCCCCGGATGGCCGGGGCTCTAGGCCAGCAATGACCTGTGGGTCCACGTGATCCTACCGAGGGTCATCCCCGGATGGCTGGGGCTGTAGTTGTGGGTCGCCAGTCTGTCCTCTCTAACCATGGGTAGGAGGGAGGGGGGGAGCAGCAACTCAGATAGAGCTGCAAGTCTTCCAGTGTTTCTTCTTAGAGCTTGCGGTGGTATGCGAGTGTCCTGAGTAAGGATCTTCCCTGTAGATGAATATTCCACAGAGCCCAAAAATCAGACACCCTTAGTAGCTCCGTGGTCATGGTTTGTGGTTCACTCAACTGTGTCGGACTCAAAACTAATTTCTCAGAACTGGCCTTAGAATTGGCTTTTGAGTCTGCTTTGGAGCTTAGATCGGCTCGAAGGGTGGTTTGTCAGGCCTCTTGTTCATGCCAGCCTCATTGGATATAGAGGCATGGCATCCTTCTCAGAAGGCTCTTAAATTAGGTGGTCTCTCTGGGTCCTTTAGGTTAGTCCCATCATGTACATACCGATGATACATTTTGTCCCATCCACAAGATATAAAGATCTTACACAGGTGACCTTTTACCTAGTAGCTTACTTCTGTCTCTCCATCTGGCTCTTGGTACCCAATCTTAATCCCTGTACCGGACGTACATTAACATGACCTCAGGCACGGAAGATTTATTCTGTATAAGGGTCACCACTTTTTTTAATCCAAGGCCAACAGCCAGCTGTGCATGAACAGGTTTGTTTAGACAAGGATTAGCAGGGGATTAGCGAAGGTTTTCAAAACACAGATTCGGTAAAAACCCCGGAGTGACCACTTTAGTATCAAAGATCCTCACTCCCCCTTAGAAAGGCAGAGGAGAATTCCTTCTAAGCTGAGACGAGGCTCTGCAGGCTGATTGTTCGACAAGCAAAGATCTGACATCCCTTGCAGGGTGCCATCCTCGACGCAGACTGGGTCCCTCTTTCAGAACCATCAAGTGAGGGGTTAGCACTTTCCAGGGGAATTCTTGGCTCCATTAGGATAGATCTTAGCACTTACACATACATGCTTCACCTACACTTCTAGGCTAGGCATGGTTATGTAGGATACGCATCATAGGAGCACGCCAATGCTATTATTCTATGTAATATGTTTTTATTCCTCTTATTAGCATTATGGTAGAAATGTAGCTATTTAGGATATTGGGACTAGCGATCACTGGTCTGCTCCGGTCTTTTCATTGTCGCAGCTAACATGTCTCATACTAAACTGACGCTTGACTAATAAACAATTATTGAAACCGGTCCAATCGTCATTCTATGTATTCTGAGAAACGCAAGCTAGAGTGAAAGATACCGTATTGTTTCCACGATACCGGAGGAATTGGGGGTTGTCCTGTTCAGTGGTTGCCAGAAACTACACACACTACTGCAGAATACACTGGGATGGTAGAGGCACGTAGAGCTAGCTAGTGTAACGGCTGACTCATCCTGTGGGGGTGTCCAGAGTCGGTCTGCACAACAAGCCCTCAGTTTAGATCATCCAAAACATGCAGGTCCGGGGGGGGGGGGGGGTCCTAGGAACTACACATAAGGGCCTGAATCTGGAAGTCAGGGGTTCTTTTGACTTGGCCTGGTGGATCAGCACCAGCCTCCCTCTAGAGCTCATCCAAATTGAAATCCTTGTTTTTTTTAGGTCCATCCCGCAAGGGTGGTGGTAGAACCTAGGTTCACGGACCCTTCAGCTGCCACGCCTGCAAGTTCACCTGCATCCAGGCCTGCCTCGCCAAGCCGAAGCCAAACACCAGCAGCAACCACCTCAAGTGCATCCTGCTCAACACCCGCTCCGTCCACAGACACGCCATCGAACTCTGGAACCTCCTAGACGCCACAGCCCCTGACGTTGCCTTCATCACGGAGACCTGGATGAACGCCTCCTCAGCGCCCGACATCGCCATCGCAGAAGGCTACAAGATCACCCGGAGGGACCGCAACGCCAACCAGGTGGGAGGAGGCATCGCCATCATCCACAAGAACACCATCCGCATCACGACCAGCACTGACAACACCCCACCCTCCGCCGAACACCTGCATTTCCAGATTCACACCGACCCGAAGACCACCCTCAGAGGCACCCTGATCTACCGACCTCCGGGACCACGCACTCAATTCAGCGAGGACATCGCCGACTTCGTCAGCCCGCACGCCCTCCCCTCCGCTGACTACATCCTCCTGGGGGACTTCAACTTCCACCTGGAGAACAACGACTGCAACACCAGCACCCTGCTCGACAACCTCGCCAACCTTGGACTCAAGCAGCTGGTGTCCACCCCCACCCACCTCGCCGGACACACACTCGACGCCATCTTCTCATCCAGCAAAGACATCGCCTTCAGCCACGCCACAGAACTCCACTGGACGGACCACAGATGCATCCACTTCACCTTCAGAAGAACGACGATCCACCACCAACAGGTTGCCCGAAGAAGCTGGAACAAGATCACAGCCGACCAGCTCGCCACTTCCCTGAGCCAGCACCCTCCGGCCAGCTCAGCGAACCCCAGCCAGGCCGCCGACAACCTCTCGAAGTGGATCAGCAAATGCGCAGACGAACTCGCCCCTCTGAGGACCCCGCCCAGCAGACCCTGCAATAAGAGAGCCCCATGGTTCACCGACGAACTCAAGAGCTCCAAGAAGAACTGCCGAGCCCTCGAGAAAGCCTGGAGAAAGGAACCCACGCCGGACAACAGGACCACCCTCAAGCTCGCCACCCGGAAACACCACCAATTGATCCGCACCGCCAAGAAAACTGCATTCAAGAACCGACTGGACAACAACGCACACAACTGCAAGGAACTCTTCAACATCGTGAAAGAGCTCTCCAACCCCAACGCCGGAAACAACGACATCACCCCATCGCAAGACCTCTGCAACTCCCTCGCCTCCTACTTCCACAACAAGATCGCGGACATACACAACAGCTTCAGCACTCAACCGACGCACGCCATGACCGCAGCAACGCCACCCACCACCACCCTCCGCGCCTGGACCCCGGTCAACACCGAAGACACCGTCCACATGATGAACTCCGTCCACTCCGGATCTCCGACCGACCCCTGCCCTCACCACGTCTTCAACAAAGCCGACGCTGTCATCGCACCCCACCTGCGGGACATCATCAACACCTCATTCGACACCGCCACCTTCCCCGAGAGCTGGAAGCACGAGGAACTCAGCGCTCTACTCAAGAAACCTACAGCAGACCCCACCGAACTCAAGAATTACCGCCCCATCTCTCTACTCCCGTTTCCAGCCAAAGTCATCGAAAAGACCGTCAACAAACAGCTGGCCGCCTTCCTCGAGACGAACGGATCCCTCGACCCATCGCAGTCCGGATTCCGTGCCAACCACAGCACCGAGACCGCCCTCATCGCCGCCACTGACGACATCCGAGCCCTGATGGACAACGGAGAAACAGCGGCCCTCATCCTCCTAGACCTCTCCGCGGCTTTCGACACGGTCTGCCACCGCACCCTAGTGCAGCGCCTCAGCAACGTCGGAATCCAGGAGAAGGCACTGGAATGGATCGTCTCCTTCCTCGACGGAAGAACACAAAGAGTCCGCCTACCACCGTACAAGTCAGAGGCCACCGAAGTCATCTGCGGCGTCCCTCAAGGATCCTCGCTGAGCCCTACTCTCTTCAACGTCTACATGAGCCCCCTCGCGGCCATCGCACGCCAACACAACCTCAGCATAATCTCCTACGCCGACGACACCCAGCTGATCCTCTCCCTGACCAACGACCCCGCCGCCGCCAGAGCCAACCTGCACGAAGGGATGAGAGAGGTAGCCGAGTGGATGACGACGAGCCGCCTGAAACTGAACTCAGATAAGACGGAGGTCCTCATCCTGGGCTCCTCGCCCTCCGCCTGGGACGACTCCTGGTGGCCCCCCGCCCTGGGCACCGCACCCAAACCGACGGACCACGCACGCAACCTGGGTTTCATCCTGGACTCCTCCCTCTCCATGACCAGGCAAGTCAACGCCGTCTCCTCGTCGTGCTTCAACATCCTGCGCATGCTTCGGAAGATCTTCTGGTGGATCCCCACAGAGACCAGGAAGACAGTCACCCAGGCCCTCGTCACCAGCCGATTGGACTACGGCAACGCACTCTACGCCGGAACCACCGCCAAGATCCAGAAGAGACTCCAGCGCATCCAGAACGCCTCAGCCAGACTCATCCTCGACATCCCACGACACAGCCACATCTCCGGACACCTAAGAGACCTGCACTGGCTCCCGGTCAACAAGAGAATCACCTTCCGCCTCCTTACCCACGCACACAAAGCTCTCCACGATCAAGGCCCGAGCTACCTCAACAACCGCATCAACTTCTACGCTCCCAAACGCCACCTCCGATCTGCCAGCCACGCCCTCGCCGCCGTCCCACGCATCCGCAGAGCCACTACAGGAGGAAGGTCCTTCTCCTACCTGGCCGCCAAGACCTGGAACTCCCTCCCGGCCGACCTGCGCCTGACCCAAGACCACCTCTCCTTCAGGAAGAAGCTTAAGACCTGGCTGTTCGAGCAGTAGCGGCACCCCCCCCCCAGCGCCTTGAGACCCTACGGGTAGGTAGTGCGCTCTATAAATGTCTTGATTGATTGATTGATTGAATGAGGACTGCTTTGCCCGAAATCTGTTTTTGGAAAGATTTTAGGGCTAGAAAGATCGCCAAGAGCTCTAGATGGTTGATGTGGAGCAATTTTTGCTGTGGCGTCCATAGACCTTGCATTGTGAGGTGTAGGAGGTGCGCTCCCCAGCCGGAGAGCGATGCGTCCGCTGTTAGAATCACCTGAGGAACCGGGTCCAGGAACGGCCGCCCTTTGGAAAGGTTTGTGGTGTTCCACCACTGCAGAGAGTGATGTGTGCGGCCGTCCACCAACACCAGATCCGTCAGCTGACCCTGGGCCTGGTTCCACTGTTGTGCTAGGCACTCTTGAAGTGGACGCATGTGTAGTCTTGCATGGGGCACTATAAAGATGCAAGACGCCATCATTCCTATGAGCTTCATGAACACTCTTGCTGGAAGAGAGTGTTGGGGAAGGAATGTTTTGCGTAAGGCTTGAATGCTTGTGATTCTGGCTGTGTTTGGATAGGCAATACCTTTGGAGGTGTCTATAGTGGCCCCGAGATATTGCTTTGTGTGAGATGGTATGAGGTGGGACTTTTGGTAGTTCACCGTGAAGCCTAGCTGGTGGAGCAGTTGGATGGTGCTGTTTGTATGCTGCACGCATTGGTGGTAAGACGCGGCTTTTATCAGCCAGTCGTCTAAGTAAGGGAAGACGTGAATGTGTTGACGTCTGAGGTGTGCTGCTACTACCGCTAGGCATTTGGTAAACACTCGTGGTGCGGTGGTGACCCCGAAGGGGAGAACCGTGAATTGGTAATGTTGCCCGTCCACCACGAACCTGAGGTATTTCCTGTGAGAGGGGTGTATTGGAATGTGAAAGTATGCGTCTTTCAGATCCAAGGTTGTGAGAAAATCTCCCTGACAGAGGAGCGGGAGGACTTGTTGTAGGGTGACCATATGGAAATGGTCTGAATGTATGTAGGCATTTAGAGGCCGGAGGTCCAGAATGGGCCTGAGGGTCCCGTCTTTCTTTGGTATTAGGAAATATAGGGAGTAAACCCCTAGATTTTGCTGATAGGGACCTGCTCTATAGCGTGTTTTTGGAGGAGGGAGAGTACCTCCTGTTTGAGCAGTGTGGAATGTTCTTGAGACATTGGGCGGTGCCTTGGTGGGATATTGGGTGGGGTAGATGTTAGCTCGAGACAGTACCCTGACCGAATGATTTGGGTCACCCATTTGTCCGATGTTATGGACTCCCATGCGTGGATAAAGTTTTGTAGACTGCCCCCGACCGGAGTGGAATGGTCTGGGGGGAGCGGAGGGAAGTCATTGTGTGGGCGGGGTGGCAGAACGGGTGTTGTTAGTTTTGCCCCTGCCCTTATTGTTGTTGCCTCTGTAACCACCCCTTTGGTTGCCCTTTGAAAAGGTATTTTGAGGAGGGGATTTGTAGGAGGTAGAGGTGCTATCGGTGGAGAAGCCTCTGCCTGTGCCACGAAAGGAGGAGCGTCGAAAGGAACGTTTAGACGCTTGTGTTTGGAGTGCCCCCATAGACTTTGCTGTGTCTGTGTCCTTTTTCATCTTTTCCAACGCTTCGTCTACCTTGGGCCCAAAGAGAGTTTGTTGGTCAAAGGGGTGATTGAGTATGGACGCCTGGACTTCAGGCTTAAACCCTGAGATCCTGAGCCATGCATGGCGACGAAGCAGGACACTGGTATTTATGGCTCTAGAAGCAGTGTCGGCTGCATCGAGGGCACACTTAATGGAGGTGTTTGTAATGAGTTTACCCTCCTGTATTAGCTCATGAGCCCTACGCTTGTGTTTCTCGGGGAGGTGCTGCATAAGAGCCTCAAGTTCGTCGTAGTGTGCTCTGTCATAGCGCGCAAGTAGCAATGCGCCACATGTTTGCAGCTTGAGAGGCGGTGCGCTTGCCAGACGCGTCTAGGAGTTTGGATTCCTTGTCTGGCGGTGGGGCTTCTCCTGAGGACTGGGAGTTAGCCCGCTTTCTAGCTGTAGAGACAACTAGGGAATCTAAGGGAGCAGGGCCCTTAATGTATGCAGGGTCTGTGGGTGCCGCCTTATACTTTTTCTCTATTCTAGGGTTTAGTACCCTGGCCCTGACAGGGTCTTTGAACACCTCTGCGGCATGCTTGGCGACACCCTTAAGCATGGGTAAGATAGAGGTGGATTTGTCCTGTATGTCGAATGTATCCAGTAAGAAGTCGTCTTCCACTGGTTCAGTGTGCATGTCCACCCCATGGTAGTGTGCTGCTCTCTGCACTAAATGATGGAACCCTAAGGAGTCCTATGGAGGAGACGGCCTGGATGGGTATAGGTCGTCCTGAGGAATATCGGGTACATCAGGGTTATTGTAATCCTCCCACGGGTCTGGGGTCCCTGGTGGAGTGGGATCCATTGGGGCGTCCGCCGGATAATTGTCCGGGTCCCCGTAGTCCGGATCTGGGGACGGGGCCGGAGAGTAGTGAGGTAAAGGTGGCGGAGACCAGGGAGGGGGAGGGGGTGGAGGAGGTGGAGATGGTAGGGGAGGTGGTAGTGGGGAGGGCACTCTGAGGGGAGAAGTAGCAGAGTCCTTCCGTTTGGGTGGTGGAGGAGGAGCCGGAGTATCAAGGCGTCTTTTCTTGATAATTAAAGTCAATAGTCCAGTCTTTGGATCTTTGGACAGAGTCTTTTGTAAAGGGTCTGGTGTAAACAGAGCCAATGGCGTCGAATCGTCCGTCGGCACCGGTGATTTCGGAACAGAGGACTTCGATGGTTTGTGTGCGCCATGCTTTTTTGGGGCCTCCGGTTTTTTCGGCGTCGAAGGAGTTTTCGGCGCCGGAGCGTTGGTGCCGACAGATGTGTTTGGTCGGCACCGAGAGTCCAGGCTTCGGCACCGGTGGCTTCGGAGTCGAGCTGGATATTGCTTTCTTCGGTGCCGGATGCTGTTTTTCGGCACCGGGCGTCGGCTGGCTCGATCCCGAGCTGCCGTGAGACTTGAGGCTTCGACACCGGGCCCGAAGGTGGGGTGATCGAAGCTTTGGTCTTGGTTTTGCCCAGGCCGGCAGGCGAGGGAGTAACCTTAGTCTCTTTGGTTTGGGGCGCGGGGGTGGGAGGGGGCACAGTACTCACGGCCCGCTGCGCCGGTGTGATGTCCTCCACGTCGGAGTCGTCGGCCTCGGAAGCGCTGACGACGTCTTCTTCCTGCTCGGTGTGTGTTTGCCCCGAAGCTTCGGCGCCGTCTCCGAAGATGTCCGGTGGAGCTGCAGACGATGAGTGCGCCATGGTGCGTCGAGCTTTTCGATCCCGGATGGTTTTCTTCGATCGAAAAGACTTACAGGCGGGGCAGTCTCTGGCCTCGTGTTCTGGAGAGAGGCAAAGATTACACACCTGATGGAGGTCGGTGTGGGGAAATTTAGACCCACATTTTGGGCACTTTTTGAACGGAGTCCTTTCCATCGGCCGGGACCGGAGTCGAGGAGGGCCCGAAGGCCGGTGTCGATGTACGGGATGGAGAAAGTGGCGCTTCGAGAGATGAAGATGATGAAGAAACTCGAAGAAACGAGGATTTTACGTCGAGGCTGGAACCGTAGAAGTTCGAAGCCGGAGCACGAAGTATCACATCCGAGCCCGATGGCGGAAAAAAACAATCTGAGGATGGAGCCGAAGCCCATGCGCAGTACGGACCGAAGGAGGAGTCACCAAACTCGTGACTTCCAAAGACTGTCCAAGAAGAAAAACAAACTGCAAACATCCGGGCCCAACACCAGATGGCGATCTATGCTAAGTGTACTGCCGCCGTCATTGTACGGATTCCCTCAATGATTACAGGTCAGAGCCTCCAGCATAGGGGATGCACCACCTCTGCACGTTTATGGGTTCAGTTACCGCAACACACTGTTCACTGTACTCAGCATTAATTACACCGCCCGAGATCGCACCCTGTTCTAGACCCCTTCGGCTGATCACAGGCGCTATTCCAGCATGTCTATCACCGTAGTCTCTACTACTCATTACCGGTGTTTGTTTATACTAGTTACATAGGTATTGACACCCTATACCATTATCACATCACCCATGCGTGGCACTACCGCGATGTCTATCCGTGTTCCATAATTATTCACGCATGCCCATACTAGTCGCATGCACTTGTAGAAATATACTTCATAGCGGCAAGCAAATCGTTTGCGTTGTTCCACCACACGCGTCTCACATCTACCCTTGTTCTATTAAAATTCACGCATGCTCACATAAGTCGCATGCACCTGTAGAAACATACTTCTTAGCGGTTAGCCAACCCTTCTTGTAAATAACAAGTTTCCCTCCATTTTCTCTATATCTACCCCTTTGTTTTCCCCACAGGCAATTTCGTTCAAATCAGGCATGTACACATCTCAGTCCTGATGATGATCCTGTAATTCTCTTAAAAGGATCGAAACGTCGTCGACCCCTTTAAACAGCATGCACGTTGTTCCATTGTGTTATGAAAGTGCATTCGCTGTTTCGCAAAAGCTTTTGACACCGAATAATCTCAAAAAGCTCCAATTTTTTGTCTTGCCTGAAATGCCTTGTTTGTTTTGTTAATGTCAAATGTTCTCTCTGGACACAGGACTGTGTCCCACACGTATTGAAATTTGAAGATTGTATATGTATTTGAATCATTAAATCAGTTGTCCGGCTGGACTTCTAGAATATAGTTTCGATTGTGTACTATATTTATCTGTCAAGCATCCCTTCTCTTGAGGATCACTGTTGCTTTTATTATTAAGTGTACAATCTGCAGCTCATATGCCTCGAACATACATTTTAGTATCTGGAGGGGGAAAAAAATGGGGGGGGGGGGGTGGCCTGGAAATATCCAGGCCTACAATCCACACCTCAGCATTAACAGTTTGAGTTGAACAGCTGGAGTTTGCTGGCAGACAAGCTCCTGAAGCCAGAAAAGTGCAGCGCAAAGTGAAGTAGCAGCTGCTCTCACTGGCACAAAAGACGGACTCCACCCAGAAAGATCTAGCAATACCGGCTACGGTTCATGTATAAATGATGAATTTGAGTGGCCAGGGACATCTCTTGGGGAACCCAATAGGTAAATTTCATTTAGTCTGACCAGAAAGAATAGCTATAATTCTACACTCAGTGGGAAACAAAGGAGAAAAAAAAGCCACACATCTTGCAGGCGGACCGCCACCAGGCTTGGAAAGCGAGATAGAATGGCGCCACCACAAAGGTGGCAGAACTTGAAGGCCCTCCTAAGGTCCAACACTAACCAGGGCATATCCAGAGCCCACTCCAAGACAAAAGCCCACCGTGCCAGTCTCCAGAAGACGGATCTCGAAGAGTCGGATTCACAAACTGCTCTTCTGAGTAAGTTTACTGTATTCTCAAACTGAACTTTTGTAGTAACTTATACTTTTGTTGTAAGTCCATCACTACACATGCCCACCCAACCTCTGGCGATGTGCCCGCTCATAGAAAATAAAGGGGGTAGAGACTTAAAATGAAACCCCATAGGAAATAGTGTAAATAAAACCCCATAATAAACAATGTAAATACCTTTTAAACAGTAAAAAAAATATACATTAATGAAATTATTATTTTTTACAAAAATAGTATATATTTAATATAAATGAGGTATTAAAATAAATACTAGAATGGGACAAGACTCCGATCTTGCTGAGCAGAGCTCCAGATTGTGCTACACTCATGAACATGCAAATCACATGTAGATCGCAATAAACACGCACACACTGTTGACTGAGACTGCAATGTTTATTGAAGATCTGCGGAGATTCCCTGCTACACTGCAAGGTCCGCTTCCCAGAGCCGGTCACTGTTGAGACTCCACTGCTCCCCTACCATCCATCGAGTTTGAGGGGAGCTGCTTCATGAACACAGCGAAGGCCACTGGTGATAGACAAACCTAGACCACGATGTCATCGTCACTTGGCTCTCACCTAACAGCAGGCTGCTCGACTCCGCTGCAAGGTCAGGCCCGGTCCAGAGGCAGGAAACAGCAGTCCTTGTACCGAGGCAGAACTCAAAAGATATTTACACTTTTAGCAAAATAATCTCTTACAAGAAATTATATACACATAATTGCATTGAAGATCATTCTCCGACAAATCACAATTCATAAATATAACTTGTTGCTGATCACCTGTGAAAGTTACAAACCTTCCTCGTGTCTGCTCCTACCCACTTTAAGGGAGCCGGAAACGGCTAAAGCCACCAGTTTCCAATTAAATCACAGCCCAAGGCCAGAAGTGCCGATCAGCAGTACTTCTGGGAGATGTAAAGAAATGCGGGCAATCCAAGGGCTTCAGCACAGTCTGAATGCGGGGGGCATGGGGAAGGTGGTTGTCTATGCAGACGGGAGCATGCAAAGCCACAGATTTAGAAGCAAGACTTCCGCTTTAGGTCTCCGATAACTAGACTTTCCCTTCTAGCCACAACTCACACCTTGCGTTCGAGTGGCTGCAAGATAATTTATAAGAATTGACCACATTTAAGATAACATCTTTAAGGGTTGCTGTTCAGATCTCCCCATCCCATTTCATATTGTGTTGTGAAAGGCACTGGATCCAATCCCGAATTTCAGGCCTTCTTCTGATCCACACGGTGCTGCTACAGTCCTCAAGTCCACTCATGCGATGGCATCGGGGCTCGCACTGGTGTTGTTGCTGTCATGGGTGCTGGCAGTCGCACCCCGTGGTGTCACCTCAATGATGCGAGGCTTGTCAATGATGCGCGCAGTGCGGTTTCCCTTCTCCACGATGCCGATGATCCAGGCTTGATGACCCTCGCCATACTTTGGGGACTTGATCTCCGCACAGAAACGGGCTGCTTGTTCCCTGGGCAGGCAGATCAGAAGGCCTCCTGCAACAGGTACAGAGAACAGAGCGAATAAGTACAACACAGCAAACAAGGGTTCATAACTAGAAGGCTGGTGTCCAAGGCTCACGAGGACACAGGCCCCCCCCCCCCCCAAAAAAAGAAATGTGTTTAATAGCAGTACGTTCGTTCCTGTTGAGACATTTCTGCAGGTTCGAGCTGGGAGCAATGCAGGAACACTACTTTTATTTTTCTATACATGCATTGTATTTGTATTTTAATCAGTTTCCAAAACAAATGCCGAAAACAACGCAGCATTGTTAGTGGGACGGAAGTACAGAAGTGAGATCGCACCAGACAAAGGCCAACAGATCAAGTTCACATTTTTCAAGATTTGACAATCTTTATCTGAAGGAGCAACAGAGCGCATGCGCATGGGTATGAGGCACGTCAGTGCGCCGATAGATTGTAGGTGAATGATGCAGTCCCCTGTGCTCCGTTCCCACACTTGGGTACCTCACATTCATGTCCCATCCCGTCAGAATGCAATCATACTGTGCATCGATGGAGGAGGCCCCACACACCAGAACCCCTTCCTGCATCAAGGTCCTCTACACCCCCACGTGGGCTCTCTCCATCTGAAGAATTCAGACTGATCAAGTACTCTCGGAGGGAGCCCCAAATGTTTTAGATCACGGTGGATGTGTGTGCGTCTCGACACATTTATTACAATGAATAAGATCAGCTATCCAGCCTTTAACTCTGCAGACTGCACTCGAGGGCCCCCTACGCCTGATATTGCCTCTCCCAAGCCAGCCTCCCCCTCGCTGTGCAGCAAGGCCCGCTCTGCCATCCGTGGTCGCTCTTCATATTTTAGACAAGATCGCTCTATGGTGGTTTTAATCCTAAAATGTGTTAAGGCTGCGAGTGTAAGGGGCTCATCGTCCAGATGGAGTGGCAGACCCTAAACTAGGAGGAGATATCTAAAGGCGAGGATCCGCTCCATCCCTATAAAGTCATCCAGCTCAGAAGCTGCTGCGCTTTAGGTTCCGCGGCACCTCCCAGCTGCGGCTTCCGCGGCACCTCCCAGCTGCGGCTTCCGCGGCACCTCCCAGCTGCGGCTTCCGCGGCACCTCCCAGCTGCGGCTTCCGCGGCACCTCCCAGCTGCGGCTTCCGCGGCACCTCCCAGCTGCGGCTTCCGCGGCACCTCCCAGCTGCGGCTTCCGCGGCACCTCCCAGCTGCGGCTTCCGCGGCACCTCCCAGCTGCGGCTTCCGCGGCACCTCCCAGCTGCGGCTTCCGCGGCACCTCCCAGCTGCGGGTACTTGCCAATGTGCATTCCATGAAAATAAACGCGCTCCAGGCCCAGGATCCCGGCAAGATTGTGCCAGGCGTGGATCATGCTGCCTAAGGCATTCGTTGACTTCTGGAAGAGGCTGGGCGCGGTGCTGAGTAAGGATGGCGGTTAACGGTATACAGGGAGGCCATTTAATTTTCTATCTTCAGGGTGGTACCAATGAAAGGCTTAGCTCCCCTGTGCCACCCAGAAAAGAAGTTTGAATTGGGGTACTGCCAGCGCACTATTTTTTGTAAAGGGTGAAGACCACCCAGACAAAACCACCCAGACAAAAACGACTGATCCTGGTAAAATTAGCAGAATTTCAGTGGAGATCAGAGAGCCTGGGAAGACAGATTTTAATTGTTGAAACGGTCCTCACTAAAGGCAACGAGCGAGATGCCAGTGTACATGCGTCTCCTCACTGTGTTCCACAGGGTCCCGGCACGAAACTCTCGGATCCCTCTGTATTTTAATACCAAGATGGCAAACTGGCACAGTGCACCACTTGTCTTGATTTTCAAAGTATGAGTCGCCTGTTTGGGATGCGCTGGAACTTATTCCAGTTATTTAACCCCTTCGGTGCTCATGACGGAATGGTTCCGTCATGACCCACGGTTGAGCTGTGCTCATGACGGAACCATTCCGTCATGACCACGCCCGCGCAAGATTCCGTCAGCACAGCGGCGGAATCTGCGCAGCATCGAAGGGGTTAAAGTCCCAAAAGGTGTCCCAATTGAAGACCCTCTAACTAAAGAGCAGATGTATTCTTTTAAAGCCAGAAAAAAAAAGTGCCAACTGTTCTTCTGTGCAAAGCCATTTGCCAAAGAGAAATGGTATTTATGGAGTTCAGAAGCGGCCCGTCCGATCACGCGCTGCAGTAAGATGGGGGGGGGGGGGGGTATGCTCATGATAGTACTGAATTTAAAAAGGGATTGTGAAAGTTGAATCACGCATGGGACTTCTTTTCAGCATTTTACATGTTTTTTTTTTAATAAAAAAAATAGCAGGCCTGTGCGGTGAACTCCACTCGCTGAGTTTTCTGCACTCGGGAAATGCAGAAAACTCCGCTCTGCGTAGTGCAGCACAGTTTTTCCCCGCGAATGGTAAGTTGGTGAGCGCGAGTTGCCACTCGGGTACAATTTCTATCCAAGCGGCATGAAGATCAGTGCGAATGGCAGTTCGGACTCCACTCCACCATTTGCGGAACTCAGCTGAGTTTTTGTACTTCACGGAGTTCAGCGTGCTGCAAACTACCCTAGGCCTGGAAAATAGGAGGAAAATTGGCCAATACAGCCTCTTATAGGGTGCCAACAATTATTTGTTCAATAAAATAAAACAGCCTTCTCAAAAGCGGAACATGAAGGGATGCAGTTTTTTGCCTAATAGTCTTCAACTTTTGTAGAAGCGGAGCACTCCTCGGAGCAAGGTACCACTCATTAAATTATACCACAAACTACCACATAAGTGGAAAGTAAGAAGTGTAACGTTCCTGTGGGAAAAGACTGCAGATGGCCTTGGTCAACACATCCTGTGATCACCCAAGACTCCACCGTGAAGCGCACTAACGTGACGTCCATGCGTAGAACAAGCTCCTCCATCTTGCTACGGGTTGTGTTAGTAAAAATGTCATACAAATCATTCAACGCTCATGAACATGAATATGTGGTAACAGGTCTCCAGGTTTAATTCACAAATGGTCCTCTCCGAGTAAGCCTCATGACCACGTAGAATTATTAATTCTTACTCTACGAAACACTACAAACTGAATGGCTTTGGTCGCTACTATAGTTTAATAGCCCTCAAAAGAGGTGTTCTTGCCATGCTTCACAATAAGGGTAGCAATGAATTGGTCCGATTAATAAACGGGCCACTTCTTTGTGGTCCTTCAGTAGACATGGGTTACAGACAACGTTAGTCTGATCACTGAAACTTGTTACTGCAAGAGGGGCAAAGGTCAGGGTATTTTTTTTTATGGCATCTCCTCAAACGAGCCACTCCTACAACCTTGTCCAGGCTGTTAAAAATCGTAGGATCGCGAAGCGGTCAGTGGTGCTTAATCAAGTCATTGCGGTTCTCTGCTATCTTTGGGTTGCAGCAGGAACAAGAGAAAAAGGCACAGCGGACCCACAAGAGTGTCGTGGGGAGGAAGGGGTGGGACTCTAAAGGGCAGTGTATCCAGGGTTATTTTTGGTTTCAGGGGAGGGAACAAAAGACTCCTTGAAACAAGCTCTAGTTAAACAATTAGTAACGTTCTAGGCACAACAAGAGTGCGCACAGCAGACGCACACACAAGGTGCGAGTAAACCGAGTGACTGAAGAGGCTTGCATCCCTTATTGTGGATGAACCGACAAGAGGCTGAACGGAATGTGGGGGCAAAGCACACCTTTGAGCCTCAATATATCCCTGAATGGTTCCTTTTCCCACGAGTGCATGGCGTCCCGAACTGGATTTTTGGCGGGGAGCCAAAGTCCAAGCAATAAGTAAAGATGCCTTTACACCCTGCACTTACCTTGTAACATTTGCTGCGCTTCAAGCTAGAGGCCAATTGTCAGGCTTCGTTGTCTGACAAATTGCTGCTTTTCATACGATCGGGATTGGTGTTTACACACTACTCTCACGTCGCAGTCGGAGAAATCAAAGTAGAGTGAATTATGTGAAGTCTTGCACGAGTGCAGTGTGAGTGGAAAGGCCGCACGATCTCATTTTTAAACAAAATATAAATGACTCAATGACCTGCGCACATCCAGCCGCCAGGAAAGCAAAACTGAAGCAGGTTTTTTTGTAATTCTGAAATCTGATCAAATCTTTGTTACTTGTGATGCACAAATGATAGATATTCACTGAAGCCAGATTTCCAGACATCATCATTTGTGTGCAGTTATTTCAGTAAAGCTGTATGTCTGTGCAAATGTAATGGCCATTTTCATTGAAAAATCTGCAGTCTGACAGTGAACTGCAACAGGATGCTTCAGTTACATGCAAAAATCACCCGCCTCGTATCCATTAAAGCTCGGTGTGTTGCGAAAGTTAATTGTTTTAAAAAAAGGGGTCGTAGTTCTTAAGAGTTTGGGAAGCACAGTGCCGGTGCATTTCATCTCAGAATACTCCCCGATGCTACTGCGGTGCCCCAGCATTGGAAATAATTGATCACAAATAAGGTTAAGTATCTAAAACTGGACGGTGAGGTTTTTCATTTGCATTGTTCTTTTCTGAGCAAACCTGCACTATCCATGCAGCGAAAGGGAGGCTGAAGAAATGGCCACCACAGTGAGCAGCAACTTGGGTCACCTTGAGCAGGAGTTCCACAACAAAGCTGAAATGGCCCGTTTACTCTATTCTGCTCCCTGCCTGCTGGTGACCCACGGGTCGGCCTTCAAGTCACAGCGGTGGCCCGTACAAAAGGAGGCAGCAAGTGTGGCAGGTGCTGCTCCAGCAGATTCTACATAATCCATTGTCGCTCTTCCAACAGAAAGTCTCCTGTGCCTTGTAACACTATCATACTACACCACAGAGTGAGTGGCACGCAGCACCCTGTGCCGTGAGCAGGCATGAGATCTCTATGCACCAACCTGTAGAGCAGTGCACCCTGGGCTGCTCCGCTTCAAGCAAGCATATGAGGCACATTCAACTATTAAACCGCTGGAGAAACGAAGGACGTCTCCCTAAAGAACCCAGGCAGAGGATTCAGGTGCAGCAACGCAGGGGGCACAAAATGAAGAGAAAGTGTTCGGAAGGAGCAGGACATGGAGGGAATTCATTTGCATCCCTTTCTCTGTTCTACACTGACCCCCCCCCCCCGTTTCCAGATGGCAATGAAATGTAAGAATGCAAGAACTTTCGAGAGAACCACTGGTCCGATTTAAATTGATAAACTGAGCATTGCAATAAATGTTATGAAATTATGAAGATCTAAGTTGTGTACTTTAAGTGCAGTTTTTGTTCAGAGTGCTTACCAGATGTTTCGGGCGAGGTGCCATGTAGAAGCTTGAAGCGGTTCCCACATGCTTTGGTGATAGCAGCCATCTTGGCGATGATGGGCAGATTGTGGATGACGAAGGACACTTCATTGTGCTGCTGCTTCGCCAGATTCTGCGCGTGACCCAGAATGCCAAAGCCGGTGATGTCCGTGGCAGCGTGAGCGTTGAAAGTATGCATGAGGCCTGCAGCTGATAGAGAGAGCAGGGGTCATGTGTCGCCTATATATGCCCAACACCAGGGGCACTTAGCCTTTGGACTTCGGAGGACCCTACTGAATCGCAACTTGAGGGTAGCACCCCAAGTGAGTTCTAAAATTTGTCGAAAACAAAGACTCACAGAAACACGTACACACTATATGGAATTAGCACATTTATCTTCAAGTTTAAATCAGAGAACAACACACCAGATCGACCACTGTCATTCACAAATCAGTAGGTAACCCGAGCTCCCAGAAGTACTAACAGGACTCACACGGACCTCAGACGCAGGGCAGCAATCAAGACTGGCACGGACAAAGCTGGAGATCATGCAGGGTCTTGGTGCCACAGACAGTGGGTGGATTAAAGCTAGAAATACCACATGCTTGCTATGCCAGAGTGCATGCTGTCTAGTGGGAAGCCGTATTGACGGTGGACATTTCTCAGCTCCGCTGAGAGGTGCAGACACACCCCTTTTCAATACAAGAAGTGCAGGTGCTTGGAGTCCAAGTGCCTCAAGTACAGCAGCGGAAGGGCCTTTTGGGCAGTCTGTGTACACAAAGATCACAAACTGCTTAGAACACTGGCTCTCAGAGTGCAGAAACAATTTAGCGCATTCCCACACGTGTAGTCCTGAACTAGCAATCAGCTTCCGATTAAAAACATGGCTTAAAGGGCTTCGGATTCTTTTTTTTTAAACTTATCTATGGAGAGATAATATAGTTAGAACAGGTGCAGCAGACCCCCGAGGGTCGTGGACTCTGAGGTTACAAACCGCTGCCATGGACTAACAACTGGAACCCCTATGAACAGACCCAGAAACAGTGCTTCCTGCAGCCAAGGATAGAGGAATCATGAACAGGGATAGCAGGGAGCGGTGTGCGTTTCTAACTACAGCTCAAGGCCAGCAATAGGCAAGTCTCAGGCTCCTGTGTAAATAATGCACATGATTTAAGTGTTCAATAACTCGCTGGTGTGGGCTCAGTCACTATTCAAAGCCGCCACCTGCTGCAATAACTCAAGTGGCTCTTGAAAATAAAATGACATTCTGTGGTCATCCCCGGCATTATATATTCCCTCAGATCACAAGGACTGAGGCAGCAGAGGTTCTACTGCCTTGGCCCAGGTGCATTTCTACTCCCACCGAGTGTCCCGGAGCTCAACTGGGGGCTAGCCCACTAGACCTTGGAGTCCACTCTTCTTTTCTGGGTTCAAGTGGGAGCAGGTTGCGCCCTGGAGTTTCTCTCCACAGGTAAACGGCAGGCTCAATCCTCCTTCGGTGTTCCAGTCCTGTGGCTCAGCAGGTGCAGTCCTTGTTCTGTTTTCCACCGGTCATCAGTCTTCTGAAGACTGTGTCCAGCTGAGCCACTTTTATACCTAGCACTAGATTGAGGGTGGGGGGGGGGTTCGGGACTCCCCAACCAATAGTGAAATGGGTCAAGGGGCAATCCTACCCACGATGACATTTACTGGTGGTTGGCCCTGAACAATCCCACAATGGCCTGCTCTGTCACAATCCAACAGGGCAGAATCTTTCTTCCCTTTGTCAGAGCTCTGGGCACACCCATGAAGTGTCTAAGGAAATGCAGAACTGACCGTGCAAAACTAGTCTGGGGCCGGTGCTTCCCCCGCTGGGCTAGGTATTACTATGGCTACTTACAGAATGCCTGGGCAGGCTTAAGTGTGGGTTACATCTGCCTGGGACAGGGGCCACCCCACTGAAGGCATAGAGTTGGTGGCCACGTTGCCCTAGGCCATCCTGTCAGGAGGTCATACTGCCCCCCCCCCCCCCCCTCCTAGCCAAGGTCCTTTTTTCCCCCCTTTCCTGGTAGTACTTTATACATTCCAGTAGGCTACCAAGTGACAGTTGGGAAGCATCTCAGAAAGGGCTACAAAAGGCTTTAGGCAGGGAAATGCCAAGTTTCTAAAAGTGGCATTTTAAAAATAGTTATTTAAAATCCAACTTTACCTTCAGATTAGATTTTAAACTGCTATTCATTTGAGTCCCTGAATCGGGAGTCTAGCTATTCCCAAGCAAAGGGCTCACATTAGAAGGTGTTTTAAGTTCACCTGGCGCTTTTCTACAGAAGAGCCAGGTTTGCCACAATGACAAACAGCTTTGGAGATTTTTAACTGCCAGGACATCTAGAACATGGCCAACGTTTTTAAACACCAGCCATCTGCCCACGGTGATTGGAGGCAACTTGCCAGCATTAAAAAGCAAGCTTTGGCTCTGGCAAAAGGTATATTTTTCCAGGGTGAATTTGCCGTTTAAAACTGCACAGCCAGACTGCAGCGACCGGTCCAGTCGCGTTCACTGGTTACTTTAGTGGTGGCGCCGCAGCTGCTGCAAGTCACGAGTCACATTCAACTTCCAGCCCTGGGGTCACTTTGAACCATATACTAAGGGCTGATAGGTCCTTTAAATATGCCAATCAGGTATTAGCCAACTGCACATTGCTTCAGGGGTCGGAGCAGACATTGTGCCCTCACTGCAGCAACCCAGTGCTCAGAGTCCGTAAACGAGCACTGAACCCAGCAAAAAGCGGAGGAGTCTGCAAGAAGGGCCGTGCCGCACTCACATTTTTGACTATATAGACAATCCCATCAGGTTTGCTTCTTGCATAGCGCTGCAGACAGACCCACAAACGCCAGACCAAATGCAGAACATGCACACAACGGAATGAAGACAAATGGACACACGAGCATACATGCACACATAGAAGCTAACACACCAGAGTACTTCCACAGGGGACACATCAATAGGTCGGCAAGTGCACAGAGGCAGCATGAGATACGATCCATTTCCTGTCCGCACTAAGCAACAACAACAACAAAAAAAACTTTGAACAAAAATCTGCACAATGATGTCAAATCAAGCACCGCAATAGCTTGCAGGCAAAACCAACTGCAATGCCGAACCCCCAGCAGGGCCGCTGCAAGGAAAGGGACTTGTAAGATCACACACCAACATCATGGAGATAATGCCACAGACGAATGCTGCAATAGCGTAACCACAAACGACTGAACGAAGAGTGCTCTCGGAAGCTGTGGCAGCTCACGAGTCGCTTACCAGTCCGGTTCAGAGTGGCCATGCTGTACATGGCTTCCTGGTAGGCCAGCTCCACTTCCTCCTCCGAGACCACCAACTTGATCTTGTTCCACCTCTCAGGCTAAAGAAACAGAAGTAGAAAACAGGAACTATTATTAGTCAAGGGAAATGTGCATGACTAGTTTAAGCAGGACTGCCGGAAAGAATGCCAGCCTGCGCTGAGTGGCATCACCTAGTGCTTCTCCCTCGTCAGGGCTCACAAGCACACACCCGCCCACAACTATGCTCCCGACGCAAGAGAGCTGCCTCAGAGACATTTCTGTGGGGGGCAGTGGGCGCTTCATCTAGTGCCATCAACCTCCCGGACAGGGGTCAGGCCAGTGACCACTAGGACCAATGACCTCCAGAGCACAGCCATGGGTTGTGCTCTGGAGGCTCCAATGATGCTGGGATCCAAGACGCAGGTCTCTACGTGATGGCATGGCACTCCAGGGGCTGGTGGCAGCGCACTAATGCCCAACACTGAAGTACCCTTCGGGGAAAGGAAGGGCACCAAGGTCCTTAGTATGTGCTCCCACCTGTGACTTATAAACATGAGCCAGTACTGCACCTACTGCTAGAAGGCCCCAGAGTTGGTTTTTGGGAAGGGAAGGGAGGAGAGGTTTGATAGGTAAATCAGCAGCCTTTAGAGGCATTCATCGTTAAAATTGTGTATAGCCAGGATGTCCAATATTTTAATTCTAGTATTGTGTTCACAACGTACAAAGGCCAAAAGGCAACTCCCTCGTTCCTCAACAGGGACTTGTTTAAGTTTATCATTTTTGCTACCCGAACTCTGGTCATACAGGCCGGATTTATCCCACCAGTATCCAGAAAACAGTTCGTGACGAGCGAGCCCTGGGTCAGCTGCAGAAGCGCGGGCAGTGTCCTGCTGCTGGGTCGGTAGATTTCATAGGTGAAAATGCAATCTTTAGCTCCCTGGCAGCGAGTCCTGTGCAGGTCTCACTCCAGTGTTAAGGACGGTTTACCCTACAAAGATCACTCTCCAGCGACATGCTCCCTCGCGGTGACAACAGGATGCAGGGGACAGACTTCACTCACTTAAATACTCACATTGTCCAACCACTGATGGGCGTTGACTGCCACCTGCGTACCGAGAGGCTTGGTCAGCACTAGCACATCTCCGGGGACTGCATTTTCAGGCCTGTAGCGAGAAGGAAAAACCTCCTTACTTCTCCTTCAGAGGCAGCGACATACCGAGACACCAAAGAGACACAACCAGCACCATACTCTTCCCCATCACAGGTTTACAGTTACAAGATGCCTCATCGTGTTTGACAAGTGCCACTGGTGAAAGCAACGGTAAAACCCCCTCCCCGTGTATGCAAGGACAAGACAACCCTGATGAAAATTATTGCATGAGGCCCTTTCCCTTCCTGTGTGCAGGAATGCAGCATATCAGCAATGCATACGATGGCACAAGCTGCCATCACCCCCTGAGCTCACATGCATCGAACATTGGACAGCACCAGTGCACACGATGAAAGGAGTCCCACCCACATGTGCAAGGGCACGCACACCACCAGTGCAAGTGATCGCAGGAGTATCTCCCCCCCCCCCCCCCCCCCCACGTGCAAATGATAATACACAAAAGGGCGACCCAACAGTCCCTTGTGGGCTTGGGTAACTAAAGTAGGTACAAGTGCCCCCGAGGGATTCACTTGGAAGCAACGTTACAAAGGCAATTCTTATGGAGATGCCTCTTGGGTGATTCTCAAACTGGCTACTTCTTAATATATAGAACATGATTTGGGGGTATTGTAATTCAAGAAAAGCTTCACAATGGACTGGAAACCATTTATATTGAAGCTTTTGAGCATTTTTGTTGCACAGCAAGCTAAGCATGTATTGCACTTCTAATGACCTAAGATGGGAGTTAGATGGAAAATAATAATCTGTCGGAGAGTTGTTCATGGGGGCTCAACATATGCTTTAGCCAATCGATCTCCAAGATTAGAACCTCTTGAACGCAAACAGTGGTTTCTCACTGAACTGAAGATCTCCTGCCAACCAATTCCAGTGGTTGCAAATAATTTAGATTTTTCATACCTTGCAGTACAACAAGCATTTGCAATGCAATAGGTCTGGCATTTACGAGAGCTTGAGCAATTGGAATTGTAAATTACAATGTTAATAGCTTTAACTCTCGCAATGTCAGACCTATTGCATTGCAAATGTAATTTGTAGACAGCACCCCATGCTGCACCTTCACGTTAATGTTGACCACGCCCCTTTCTATAGATGAGGGGAGTCTAAACAAAGGGGCGTGGCTGCCATTAAGGTGAAAACACGAGATGAGGCGCTTTTACCCAAAAAGCATCCGTTTTTCGAGTTGACAAACAAATGCTTTTTTGGGTTTTAAAATTGCCCATGCCGCGATTTCACTTAATAGCGGCCGCGCACCTTTCTTCAGACGCGGCTTGTCTAAAGAAAAGGACGTGGCCGACATTAAAGTGAAACGTTGTATGGGGAGCTTGTAAACAAAACACATTGGAGAGAAAACAAAATTACGCGGCTGTGTGCTGGCTGCGAACAACAAACTAAAGGCATAATAAAATAAGTAAAGCATTCGGGGAAGAGCGTATCCATTTAACCAAATAGTACTCGGAGCCTGTAATGAAAGCCTACCGAGTAACAGCACATGTAAATGGTGGTGTCCTGATGGGAGGTAACAAAGTGAGACAAGGCGGTACTAAGGAGGAACTACTAAGGCCATTGACTAAAGAAAAGCCACAGTTTCCAACGGACAATGACACACGCCAATGAAAAATATGGTCTTGTTTTTGACAAACGACATTCTCTGGTTGTATGTATGAAGGTAGGTACAGAGTATGTTGGCATATGTCAAGTTAACATTGGCACTTTTACCTACCCCATGACCTGTGCAAATGAGGACAATACCCTCCCCCCCAGACATGTGGAAGGGGACAGGACGTCGCCAGTGCAAACGATGAAACAATAGCCACCCCTCCCAAACGTGCAAGGCCATAGGATGTCACCAGTGCAAAGACCTGTACAAGTCACCCTCTCATGTGCAGGGACTGGATGTCAGCGACGCAAATGATGTCAACACCCCCCAAAAAAATGTGTACAGGGACAGAGGACTCAACCACTGCAAGGATGGTACAAGCTCAATTTATGTGCACAAAAACACAAGCCACCACCAGTGCAAACTAAGGCATGAGACCACTCCCCCCTCATGACGTGTGTGGGGACACAGGATGCCACCAGTGCAAACAAGGCATGAACCCCCCCCCCCCGTGCAACCCCACCAGCACAAGTGATGGCCCCTCTAGAAGTTCACTTACATCAGTGGTTCCCAAACTGTGCGCCGTGGCACCCCGGTGCGCCACCAGAGCTTGCCAGGGGCGCCGCGCACTTCTTGGGAACGTGTGAAAGGATGCACGTTTTCTCTAAGTATGCCTCAGTTCTAAAACAGGTTAGTTGCATATTTGAAATATGCACTTGAGGCCCGAGTAAACATGTCTTGCAGGGGAGTTTCGGAAGCCGCACCTGTCAGCCTCTGGAATCTTTAGGACCAGCGTATGACGGTTTGCAGGGCAGACACAAACAATCATGACCATGATGGCAAGAGTTATTGCTGTTTGTGCTCTGCAGTGACTATAGGTATGGCGTCTACCAGGAAAATCGGGTAATCATTATAGATGTGAGATTGTTTAATTACAACTTTGTGTATATTTACCAGCTTAGCTAATGTCTTCATCGCTCCTTCACTCCCACAACGTGTCAATCGTGTGTATCCGAAGACATCTAGTGAGCGAAGGTGACTCGTGTGCAAAGAATGTCGAATGCAAGGAAAGAGAGGCCTTGGAATAGGGGCGCAATTGCAAATTCTTATGAAACTTTCCTCTGAATACACGATAATAATATCCTATTCATGTGTTCTGCAGCTCACTGAAGGCAGTGCGGTTCATTCAGGTTTATGGCATACAGTCCACCCCCCCCTGAAACCGAGCAGTGGACCTGCCACTTTCTGCCAAGAAAGAAACAACACAATTAAATATTAATTAACTCCCTGCTCTGATAGCAGCCAGAGAATAGCGCCCATTTCTATCGTCTGGATCCAGTAATCAGCTCAACAATAAAATGATGGTGGTGCTTAGCAGATAGGGAAATACATCACATGTGTACTGTATATTATTTTTTATTTGCGCACAAAAACCATTATAATTCAAGATATTTGGGTAACATTTCCAAACCCTTGCAGCTGCCTCTCTGTTGCACTTGGAAGCTAAGAGCGCTTTGAGAAGCCTTCAGCTGGCATAGCTGAGAAATTAGAGATATTTTCCTAACCAAAACTATTGAGGTTTTATCACGCTCAGCTGTGAGTGTTTGTGAAGGTATGGGGGTGTTAAGATGACACTATGTTGTGTGCGTTATCTTTCCTGCCAATACAAACAAAATACCACTTCGTCAGTTGGTTCATCTTAAAAAATTAAGACAACAACCTTCTTACGCTCCCCCCCCACTCTTTCAAATATTCACCACTCTGTAAACCTTTTGGAACGTGGTAGTACACGTCCGCTGACAAACACCTACTCATCTAAAGTAAAATACGCTTACACATGTGACTCACAAATCAGCACAAGACCGTTTGAAGGGGAGTTCACAGCACTGATGGTTCCACTGTTCACACTGGGAATGTTCGTGACCAAAGCCTGCTCCATGTCAGCTAAAGACTCAACAGACAGCAGCACATTGCATGAAGGTGCTTACTTTAATTATTAGTCACTTATCATCAACACAGCTCGAGAATACATTTAAGAGTGATCTCAAATTAAATTTGCTGTTTGAAGCATGTAAAAATCATAAGGGCTATAAAAATACCAACTTTGGGTGGTGGTGTTTATTTTTGGACCAGCTGGGACTTAAAAATACCGGTGAGTGCTGGTACAAAACTGGTCAGGTGGCAACCCTAACTGGCTCGTTTATTTACTATTGAGGTTTTTGTGTACATACCACTTTAGCACAGTCTGTCTGTGATTTCAGAACCCCCCTGTGTTTTTGAACAACCATTGGATGTCTTGATAAGCAAGAGACCAACCACTGGACAAAGGAGGAGAAAAACAGAAGCACTCCAGAGGCCGAGCTTACATCCCTGCCACCCAAAAAAAAATGACAATGGGGAGCCGCAGTCAACTGCCAATAGATAAAGGGAGCCACTGGTCGAAAAAGTTTGGTAACCACTGACTTACATGATAAACTCGCTTGGCTGACAGACAACGGTAGCGACGCCTCCAATGATGATCCAGGGGTTGTACACAGTCTGTCCACCAGTGACCGAGGTACCACCCTCCTCAGCAGCATCACGGAAGCCCTTCACCATCAGCGGCATGATCTTATCCCGCTCCTAGAAGAGTGAGAAACCAGATGACTAGAATACACTCAAGTAGATTAAGATCAACCAACCTCCACCCCCAAACCACAGAACCAAGGAAATTCTCAGCCACAAACCAGGCCACAGGATTAAAGAAACGTTAAACCAGACAGAAGGATTCATCATATAAATGATGAGAAAACTGGTGCAGGAGTGTATGCTCTACAGAGACTCTCCATCTGTTCTCCCTACTGCGCCTCTAGAAGTGGTTGCTAAAAGGGCACACAGGTACCTCCAGCCAGTGGCCCCCCTCTCCTCCGCGTTCCGTCTCCCCTGTCTCAAGTGCCGCTGTGCTTCGCCTTACCTCTTCGCTCATCTTCTGGCTGACACTGAGCAGCATCAGCATGTTGTCGCACTCTGTGATGCCCATGGCATACAGGTCACTCAGCACATTGGCACAGGCAATGCGACCCTAACAGGGAGAAGAAGGGGTATTAGACAGGCACAGATCCCCATCTACCACCCACCCGTGTTCCAGCAGTGCCTCCACAGTACCTGCATGTAAGGGTCCTCCACCGAAGGATAGAAGAAATCTGTGGTCTGCACAAGGGACAGGCCCCCATGCCGCAGAGGAATGACACAGGAGTCCATGCCGATACCTGCAGAAAAAGAGGACAACCATGAGTCACTCTGAAGGGACCACGGTCAAGGGAGTCCTCTACATGGGACCGTAAATATTAAGAGCACAAGAAGCCCTGATGGAGACCCACCCATGGGCGTGGTGATGTCTCTGGTAAGATGGAGACCCACCCATGGGCATGGTGATGTCTCGGGTACCGGTAAGAGTGGTCTGCCACATAGGCAGGCCACACTTACTGCTAAAACAGACAGGAAACCATGGGGGCATCGCAAGTGAAACCTTGCATTCTGGAGTACCATCACTGCTGCCAAGGGGCTCCTCCTTCATGGGCGGTGGGCGACTACCACAGATAAAGAAGCCTTTACACACAAGGGTTACAAGTATAGCCAAGGGGCGGGGGCTTCGTGCACACACTGCGGCGCCACAGGACTTTCAAAGCAGCCTTCTAATGGAGCCCCCCCACACACACGCAACGGAGGCCTCTACGCGGTGGTGCCATGAATACCGAAGGAGACCTGCTAAGGGAGTGTGTGTGTGCACAACCAATGGTGCGTCTTCTACCTGGTGGCCTCACAGACCCATGTAAGGAAAGCCACCCACACGGGCATACCACACTTTCAGCCAAATCAAACCCTCCATCATGGCGGCATCAAAGTAATTTCCTGCCCTAATCATGTACACTAATCTTTGAAGGAAAGATGCTGAATTTTAAGCAAAGCTCATCCTTCCTCAAACCCACATTCACACCCGGGTAACGTGCCCTCAGCAGTCAGACCCAAGTGGTATGAAAAGACCTCGTTAGAATAAAATGTCCTCCCTCCGCTGGGAGAGCTTAGCACCAAGAGGAACACTGCACCACTCATGCACTCTTGGGATGAGACCACTAATGCTCAAGGCCTGCACCTTCTCCTTGAGAGTCCATCACAACCACCATCTAGAAACCACTGCCAAGCCCCCCTTCACCTTAGCAAGGAGTCTGAACTCAATATTCATGCACTGCCTACGGTAATCTAGGCCCAAGAATTCGGCCTGGTTGTCTGCTTCACTCATTATAAACTGGACCTCGCATCCATTCGAAGAAGTGCCAAGAGACTCATCCGTGTCGGACACACACAAGAATACGACAGAGCAAACATTTGTTGGCAAAAATCGCACCCAATTCAAGATACAAGCATTGTGCCAGGACTCCAATGCAAGTTCACCAGTAAAACTCCACAAGGAGTGCGCGGTCTCTGACAAAGGAAGGCTTTATGTGCCAGAATGGAGATGAAGCGAACTTTACACTCACATGATGGCATTATGACACTTGGCCAAGCTTGTCCCTTTGTGGTATTCATGAACAGAATCTACTAAAGCAGGTTACCGCACACGGTTGTCTAACTGGATATTTTGTTTAGAGTTTTTGGTTCTCAGCAGCACAATTGGAAAGAGGAACAGTGAATTGGATCTGCTGAGGTGCATTTCATTAGCTGATGACGATTAACTGCCCCGCCGCCCTACAGAAGCAACAAAAACACTGCACCGCCGAAGCAACAAAAACACTGCACCGCCGAAGCAACAAAAACACTGCACCGCCGCCCTAGGGAAGCAACTAAAGCACCACACCGCCGTAGATAAAACACTGCACGGCCGCCCTACGGAAGCATCTAAAAACACTGCACAGCCCCCCTTTGGAAGCATCTAAGAACCCTGCACGGCCGCCCTACGGAAGCATCTAAAAACACTGCACGGCCGCCCTCAGAGAAGGGCTAGCCATTAACTCATCTGGCTAATTAATTACTTTGTGTGGGCTAATGTTAGTGTTCACGTTTCTTATTAAGCTAAGACGAGCACGTTTTAACCTGTTGTGCAAGAAGCCTTGGGTGCTGCTTTAACTTCCCCCACCCCTCTGCACAGCTTGTACGGCGCAAGGGACTTCTGTCCTGGTTTGCTTCATATGCTCCTGGTGAGTGTTTATCATCATCCACAGCAAGAGGTAGAAAGCGAGACATCGGGCATCCTGCAGCAGCTAGATTATGGACAGACATCCCAAACCGGTGCGATCCTGCAAGAGGCACCGTGGCCACCCTTCAGGCTATGCATGCCTTCACTTAGCAACAGCCCACTTAACCCACACCTGCTGCAACATACTGAGGACCCAGGGACCTTGAACCCCAAATATCAGATCCTCATGGAATTTATGCATGCCTGTCAATCACTCCTTGCCTCCTTCTGACCACCTATGTCACCCATGACCCCAATCACGACGTTTCACTTGGACTCAATTTCTCACAAGACAAATACACACAATATGGTTAGAAATGGCCCTTCCCCCTTGCAACCACTTTACCACCACCCTCCAAGAACCTCTAATCTTCCCTACACAAATCAGATGTCATAATGACGGACACATTATTAATTACGGATTTATACAGCTTGCATAGCTGCCCCAGCGGCGGTGCGTCCCAACGCTTCCTAAAGGACAAGTGCCAAAAGACTGCTCCAACCAACACAGACCAGATTACACCGGGAAGAGCCAGGTCTTTAAAACCTTTCGAAAGATCATATGATTCTGGAGTCCTCTGATAGAGATCGGGAGGGAATTCCAGAGGTAGGCCGCCTGGACCTTAAAAGAACGTCCACCAGCTCTGACTTTTTGAAAACGAGGGGTACAGGCCAATCCTGAGTTGGCAGAGCGAAGGGGGCGATTCGGGATGTACTGGGCTAACAGGTCCATTAAAATCGGAGGGCCTTGTGTCAGAATTTTGTGTGCTAAACACAAGGACTAAAACTGAATTATTTTGGCTATAGGCAACCAATGCAACTTTGGTAAAAAATTAGATACCGAGCAGGACTTTGGAAGTGCCAGCAAGGCCCGAGCCGCGGCATTCTGAATTTGTTGGAGGCGTAGGATACACGATTTATTGGCGCCCAGATAAGGGAATTGCCATAATCCAACCTGGATAATATTGTGGCCTGGAGAATGGTTTGGCGGATTTTTGGTTCAAAATATCCAAGCAGGGGTTTCAACCCCCTCAGGAGTCCAAAACAGACCCCTGCAAGAACTTAAGATTGTGTATCAAATGAAAGATCCCTATCTATCCAGAAGCCCAGATTCTTAACCGCCTCTTTGGGCATTGGTGCTGGTTTGAGTTTATCCAGCTACCACTGTTCTGACCAGAGAGCACAGTCTCTCCCTAGCACAAGAATTTCCGACTTGGCAGCATTAAGCTGCAAGCAATTGATTGTCATCCAGTCTGAGATCGCTAACAGATCCTATAAACTTTTTTAAATTTAGTTTACAGTTTTTTGAGAAGGCAATGACTAGCTGGGTGTCATCGGCATAAGATACTAATGACATCCCTCAACTTTTGGCAACCTTTGCTAGGGGTTGAACATAAACGTTAAACAGTGCAGGGCTCAATATCGAGCCCTGAGGGACCCCGTGCTTAATGGCATGCACCTGCGAGTGGTATGGTGGTTTCTTTTTTGGAATGCAGAACCAGGTAAAGGCCAGCCCCCTGACCCCGATATCATGCAGCCTACCTAAAAGGGTGTCATGTGAAACCATGCCAAAAGCGGCACTTAAATCCAACAAAATTAAGGCTGCCAAGTTCCCAACATCTAGGCTGCCACGGATATCCTCAATCCCAGCCAGCAGTGCCGACTCCGTGCTGTGGCGAGGGCGAAAGCAGTTTTGTGAGGGGGTCAAGGATTTTGTTCTGTTCTACAAATTCAGCCAAAACAGTGTTTACATAGGATTCAGTAACTTTGGCTAAAAAAATGAAGTTGGGAGATCGGATGAAAATTTCCCGGGTCCGAGGGCTCCAGAGATGGTTTCTTTAGAAGAGGAATAACTTTTGCATGTCCATGTTGCAGGCAATGATGCCGAGGACCGCGATAGATTAATAAATTCCCTGACTGCTGGTAAAACTGATGTGTAAACCAGACGAAGTTGGTCTGATCTCAAAGGATCGGCGGGGGAGCCGGATTTAATATTGCGACAGTGATTCCGCCACAGAGCGCAAGAGGAGGAAAAGTGCACAACATTGAGAGACAGACGACCGAACGTCCCCCTCTCACGACTACTCGCCAATCTTGAACAAGTCCGAAAACCCCAGGCAAAACCAATCAACACCTCCCCTCTCCTGCACACACCCACCTCTTCACTATCTAAATAAACACCTAGACAAAAATCAGAGAAGAGCTAGAACAGATCTTTTCTTATTGCAAGAAGAATACACTATACCTGATCATCATTCAGAAGCACATGGACACATTTGTCTGCAAAAAGTCCAGTTGCCCCCAGATCACCAGACCAGCACACACTAACACCCAATGAAGCACACCGTGGACTCTCAGAAGGGGATTTGGAATACCTCCTACAGTCATATGAGGTGTCCTGTCCACTATGCAAACAGCACAGGCTGTAAAAGTACATTCTGACACCAACAGACAGACAGGCACAAATACACGCGATCAGATCCCGTCTAACTTAATCTGTGTTCCCTACTCTCAGATTACACAACCTCCGATATTGTCCTCAAATCCAAGGAGCACATTTGTGTCAGCGTCCAAACATGCTACTCACAGAGTGCAGCAGCGTAAAGTAGATTGAAGTGGAGAGGTACAGGGTACAGTGCAGTTGCATAAAGTGGAATAGTGTAGCATAGATTAGAGTGGCATACAGTGGATTGGCGTAGAGTGCAGGGGCATAGAGTTGTGTTATAGAGCAAAGTGCATTGGCATAGAGTGCAAACGTGTAGAGTGCAGTCTTGCAGAGTGGCATAGAACGGAGATGTGCACAGTAGACTGGTGTGGACTGGAGTGGTGTAGAGTGCAGTTGCATAGACTACAGTGGCATGGAGCGGAGTGCAGTAGCATTGAGTGGTGTAGAGTGGTGCAGAGTAGATTGCAGTGGAGTGGCATACGGTGGAGTATGCATGGTATGGTAGCGCACTGCCATTACAGACACATTTTCAAATGAAATTACTATTACATTTGCACAGACAGTTTTACAAACACAACTATACAGCACACAAATGAAAATGTGTGCAAATTGCAGCACCTGGTGTAAGGATTTCTTTTGATCACGTTAAAGTATTTGTTCCAATACACTTCAGAAATAAAAAATGTGCCGAAACAAAAAATGTGCTTAATGTGTTTATAATTCTGATATATTTACACAGTTCCTTTAAATGTTGTTGTGTGATAGAAAAAAACTATTTCCTATCCCCAGTATCCAGCTAGATTGTCAGATAAATGCAGATAGAAATGTAAAAAGCACCTGAAATTGCACATCTGCCTTTGAATGCACAGCAAATGTGACGATATAAGAACAAGATTTTAAGGCCTATTCACAGACAGCGAGTTTGGGGAAGAATACAGTAAATAGGGTATGGACCACGAAAGGTACAACCCAAAGTTGGACAGCCTAAAGCAAATAAAGCCAGCAAACAGAAAGCCAGGACATGCGAGTTACAAACTACAAAGCTAATGGTCAGCAACAGGTGGATGCATTCCTAGGTCAGAGTTCTGAAAGCTCCCAGCTGTCTTGCGGACTGCGGCCTGGAAAGGAGCTCTGACTGCGGAGTGACTGGTGAGACCAGCAGCAGAACTGCCTGTGCTCCTGCAGAGCTCCCCCCCCCCCAACCACCGAGTGAGGCCAAGGACGGAGCTCCAGACCTGGGATAGGAATGAACTGCCTGTGCTCCTGCAGAGTCCCCCCCCCCCCAACCAACCACCGAGTGAGGCCAAGGACGGAGCTGCAAACGGGGGATAGGAATGACCTGTCTGTACTCCTGCAGAACTCTCCCCCCCCCCCCCCCCGGGAGGAGACTGCAGACCACGGCCACACGAGGACAGCGGGCGGGGGGGGGGGCTCACTACAGCTATTGTCAGGTCTGCAGTAGAACCAACACCACAATGACGAAAGAAGGAAACTCAGGCAGCCCACTCGGGCGTGACGTCATGAGAGCGCCAGTCGAGCGTGTGACGTCATAAGGGCCCTGGGCGCTGCTGTCACGTGAGCCCGTCTGTCCAATCAGTGAGCCGCACAGCCCCCGCCCCCCTCCGTGTAGCGCCCCGAGGCTGCTCACCCAGTGTCGGGGCCGGGAAGCCCCCTCCCCCGGGCACCTCCTCCGGCGGCGCCGGCTGCTGCTGAAGTCCCGCCAGGAGGCCGAGCAGAGTCTCCTGCGGGACCTTGCAGCCTCAGCCCTTCAGCTCGGAGAAGGCTGTGAGGCGGAAGGTGTCGGGCAGCCCCAGCTGGGCCGGGGCCCAGGGCGGCCGCGCCACGCCGGGGGGCGCCGCCTCGCACAGCCGTAGACCCGCCAGAGACATGATGCTGAGGCCGCTGCAGGAGCGTTGTCTGGGAGCCGCGGGTCACAGTCCGCAGGCACAACAGGCCTGCTCCTCGGGGATTGGCCGGCTCCCAACCACCAGCCTCCAATAAACTGGCTCCGATTTGTTAACTCGTTCCATGCGATTCGCTTCGGAAGAAGTCCCTTCAAATGCGATTGGTGCAGCGTCTGGAAGGCGTGCATGCGCGAGCAGTCGGTTTCTGATTGGCTGAGCTGTAGAAGCGCTGCTCCCTGTCCTCTTTTTCAGTTGATGCTGAACCCGGAAGAAAGGCCGAGCGCGGCGGCCATCTTTAAAGTCTCAAGCGCACGTGCCCCAGGCAGGCCATGCCGGAGGTTCCTCAGCTGGGCCAAGGGTTACCGCAGCCAGAGCACTTTAAACCAGACACGAGCTGCTCATACATAGACTTGTTGAAGGGATGCTGACATCAGTGGCCTACTGCGGGGCTTCCTGGTGCAGTGGAGATGTAGAGGCCCTCCCTGATGCCTTCAGCATTGCTGCTTCTCTGTGGAGAGCTCTCTCTTTTCTCTCTCTCTCTTTATGTCTCTCTCTCTTTTCTCTCTCTCTTTTCTCTCTCATTCTCTGTCTCTCTCTCTCTCTGTCTCTCTCTCTTTTCTCTCTCTCCCTCTCTCTGTCTCTCTCTCTCTCTCTGTCTCTCTCTTTTCTCTCTCTCTTTTCTCTCTCTGTCTCTCTCTCTCTCTCTTTTCTCTCTCGTTCTCGCTCTGTCTCTCCTTTCTCTCTCTCTCTGTCTCTCTCTCTTTCTCTCTCCTCTCTCTCTCTCTCTCTCTCCTGGGCGCCTCGGCTGGCACGGTCTGTGCCCGCTCTCCTGACTTGTGGTAGTTTCCGTTTACCATTTTGGAGTGTGGTGCAGTTTCCTTGCTTGCGGTGGCGTCAGCCACTGGGGGCCTGCATACACGGCGCATGTTCTCATGCCCTTCATGGGGCGTGCAGCTTGTTGGCTTGGTTGCTTGATGCAGTAAGTCCTTGAATCCAATTGGACTCTTGGCAGCTTTCTTGGCTGAGGCAGCGTTGGGTTTCCTGGGGGTTCAACAGTCTCTCCCCCTTCCACATGACAGGCAGCCACCATGGAGGGCAATTGGCCCTAACTTAGGGCGTCTGCTACAGTGTGGGAGATGGGGGACAGCTCATGTCGTTCAGGGGAAATGTGGGTGCAAACAAGTCAGTGTCTCGGCACTAGACCTTCTGTCCTTTTGTGTCTGTCTTCTTTCTTTTGACGCTTGGCTAGGCACGTGGCAGTCTTGAGTGCAGGCTGGTCTGCCAGTTCCCTCCCCGCGCTTTTCACACATTTAGGGGAGTCCACATTGATTTCCTGGGGTGAGGGTTTGAGTCCCTCCAGGCTCGTGACACTTGTGGAGCTTTTTTGCTATGCGGCAATGAGGTGTGTACTGCAGGGTCTTAGATAAATGCCAGCTTCACAGTACTTTGTGCACATATCTGCTTTGTTGTTTTTTTTTCCTTTGCTCACATGCTTACTTTGTTAAGGTGCAGTTCAGTGGGTTGGTGCTAGTAGTCTTTAATCACTCGGCCCCACGGGGCTGAAGATGCAGATGCGTGGCACATAAATGCGCTGGATCTGAAGGGTGGCTCTGTCTTGTGCACAGAAGACCTTATTTACATTCAGCTGAACTCACTGCCAGACAGATTACAAACAACACCTAGTTTATGATAGTTAAATAAATATTTGCTTACTAGTTATAAAGTAACTAACAACTTTAAAGCATAGCGCGCTGAAGGTTGGATTTCCAGAAGATACATTTTCATTGGGGTTGTAACGCTCCAGTCTTTTGCTTTCAACTACAACTGCACTGAATTCTGGTATTGATTGTCAGGGTTCATGAGGGGGGGCAGAGACCAGCAAAACATTGGTTTGTGGATGAAAGTCCAAGGCTGAAACATTGTGTCCAGGATGGCATGTTTCACCTGGGAACTCTAATAAACAAGTTGGTCAAATCACACTTAGACTGGTCAGGATATTGCATGTATTGCGGCATGTGGACCAGTTCCCTTTGCAATGATGCATTGTCAATGCTTGACCAAATAAAAGTGAATGTCATTGCAGCTGCTCGAACATTCAAATACTCGTAGTCAGATTTACATTTTTGTCAAGCAGAGCAACAACCAAATTTGTTGCGATGTGTTGCTGGGAAGCGGGGGCGGAGGGTGTTGTAGCACAGAGCCATATCTACCACTACTGGTTTGCTGCTTCTGTCATTCCCTGCACTGGTGCTCTTTCAGACTTGTGCAACACACAGCCGCACGCCATGGTGCAGAGGACGGTGTGCAGCGGAGGCTCCTCAGCAATGGCGGAAGAGCGTCGCCCCACTGGGTCAGAACCAACAGCTGAAAAATCAAGAACAATATGTTACTGTCGTTTTATTTTTTAGCTGCTGGCTCTGAGCCATTATGTGCAAGGAGGACCGGGGCATGGGAGGGGGGCGGAGGAGTGGTATTTGCACTTTGCACACCCTGTTACGTGTGTTGTTACTCAGTATGCTTTAATTACAGTCTCCGAGCATTAGTTTTTCAAATAACTTTGTCCTGCCTGCAGCTGCAGGCAGGACACACACTCTCCTAATGCTTTTGAAAAAATCTTTATAGCAGGGGCGCAGAATGCATTTGCAATGCAATAGGTCTCACATTTGCGAGAGTTTATGCTATTGGCATTGTAATTGACAATATATTTTATCTGTCTGTTTTAATAACAACACATAAATAAAAGGCATTGTCATTTACAATATGGGATCCCATAGACGCCTCATACCTGTTGCTGGCAGCCTGATACAGTATTCTCGCCCACGCGGGCGATGCTGGTGCAGGGTGGAGGTTCAACTCTTGTGGTGCATATCCCACAGCATGCAGGCACCTCGAGTCTGGTGCTGGCATTAGCACTCTGCCACCTTCCACAGATCTCTTGCTGCTGGGCTGGTCAGTACAGCAGGGCTGCTGTGGCGTCAGCATGTGGTCAGATGCAGGAACAAACTGGAGGACGCGTGTCCAGGCGTGCCACACCCCCAGTGCTCTGATCGCTTCAGCAGCAGGTGAAGGGGTTCTTTAGGTTCAAGCTATACCCCCACACCCCATGACTAACTGGAGAGCTGTTGACTTCGTACATGCGGTGATCAACCCACTCATCGCCATTGAGGTGTCTTGGGCCCTAGGCCCACATGCTTTTCAAGAAGACACACGGACACAGGTGTAAATTACTTAGTAACTTTTCAGGTGTGTGAGCCACTGAAGGCCTGTGCCAGATGCCTGCCTTTGCCTCATTTTAAGGTTCTCCTCACCAGTGCTTAATTTTCACTTCTGCGCCCTCTGACTTAATCCACATTTGTATAGCGCGAACAAGACACCTGTAACGGTCTCTAGGCGCTGGGGGCCATCGGGAAGATTAAGCAAGCTATTGCCCAGAGTCACATGGTGCTGGGCTAATCTGCTGCCGAAGCCGGGGATCGAACCGTGATCCCCAGATTCCGGCGTCAGTCGCCCTGGCCACGGCACCACACCTCTTCCTCTGACACACCACACACATGCGACAGTCCGATAGGCACAGCAAACTTCACAGCCGCCTCCTTTGGCATACAGGGTCATGGCACTGCAAACATCACAACAGCCCCCTCTGGAATGGGGGGGTTGCCAGCTTACACACTGCACTGGGACAAAGAGCTGTGCCATAGAGCCTAGGTCTCCTTCCAGGTTGTGTCCCACACAGCTCACCTGGATGCACCAATCCACAAATCGGTCTGTAGGGATGCCTCTACCTCCTCATGCTCCTCCAATCAGCCCTGGGTCCCTCAAAATGAATTTGGGCGCCCCTCCTGGTCCAACAAGACCACAATCCATGAGGCTGGCCCATTTTATGGCAAACACGCATGATCCATGTCCACCCATGACAACAAAAATCTACGCCAGAGATCCATACATCACTGCAGCTGAGGGCACCCTGGAAGGTAGATGAGTTAAACAAGTTTCCCAGCCCACCACTGCAGGCTGAAAGAGCAGTTTATACTACTGTCCCAACTTTGCAATTTAAAATAATGACAAAGCCAGACTACCCCCAGGTACGTGTGTAAGTCACCCCTATGGCAGGTCTATGGAGTCCTAAGGCAGGGTGCAACATATCTCATTGGCAGAACATGCATTTTACACATTCTGGTAGTAAAAACACAAAACTGTAATTTTTACTAGGGAAAGGCTTGGTTGCCCTTTTGGCAAATACAGAATTACACGCTGACCCCTCAAGCTTTGCGAACACTGGAATGGTGTGACAGGTGCGGCAGGCAGGCTTTAGGGCCCACCACAGCACAGAGCTGGTGATGCTGTCGGTGCTGGATGAGCTCCGGCTCACTGCTGACAGCAGGAAGCTGTGCGCTCTAGTTGTGCTATACCTTACAGCGGCATTTAATACCGTCAATCACGACCAACTACTGTCCCGGATCTCCGAGATGGGTATCTGTCAGTTGGTACATCAATGGATTGCTTCCTTCCTGACAGATCGGACACAAAGGATCCAATTGGCAGACCGTGTGTTCAGCATCGGAGCACTGACCTGCGGAGTTCCCCAAGGTTCGGCGCTGTCCCCCCTACTCTTCAACATCTATCTTCGGCAACTTGTGGCCGCTCTGGCTCGTATGGACTGCCAGGTGTCAACTATTCAGACGACGCACAATTAATCCTCCAGATTGACAACTCCTCTCATGCCCACGCGCAAGTGCAAAATAAACTCAGATATACAGTCAACTGGATGACAGCCAACTCCCTTAAAGTCAACCCCGACACAACAGAGGTCTTAGCCATTGACACCGGAAGTAACACCTGGACTGACTTCTTTTTGCCACAAGAGCTGGGTACCACACCTACACCAGTCCCTGTAGTAAAGAGCCTAGGCATCAAAATAGATGCCAAGCTCACCATCTCGAACCAAGTGTCCACCGTGGTCAGGACCTGCGTGGACTTACTGAGACAACTGCGGAAAATGGCATCCCTCCTCTCATTTGCCACGCTGCGGCTGGTTTTTTTGGCAATGATTGTGTCTCGTCTGGACTATGGCAATGCCTTGTATACTGGACTTCCTGAGAAGCTGCCAAGTAAACTACAAGTAGCTATCAACGACACAGCTAGGCTGATCTTCAGGCTCCCAAGACGCGCACATGCAACACCTTTACTGCAGCAGTTGCACTGGCTCCCCATTAAACAGCGAGCCAGGTGCAAGGGCCTCTGCATCGCCCACATAGCCCTCCATGGACAGGCACCAGTATACATTACGGCACACCTAGGGAGCTATGTGCCAGGACGTACCCTCCGGTCATCCGAGGCAGGCCTCCTGGCCTGTCCACGGTTCAGTTCTACTTCAAAAGGCGGCAGAGCCTTCTCTGTACTAATCCCTCAACTTTGGAATAGACTACCAGAGCGCCTACATAAGGAATCCGCCCTTCTCCTCTTCAGAAAAAGACTCAAGACTCTTCTATTTACAGAGGCTTGGGTACAACATATGCTTTGATCCGGAGTATGTACAATATACCGTTGGCGGGGTTTAGCTACTCTCTTGCAGCGCTAAGAGACCTGTCGGTGATTATGCGCTCTATTAATCCCAGTTAACATTAACAAATCGGGTCATCCAAGGTATCAAACAACTTTTTACATTGAACCGACATTATTCTCCAGCAAAGAGAGGCTCCACCTTCATGGGCTGTACCTGATGGCTAGCAAAGGAGACAACTTCTCCTTGAACAGGAGACAGCAGGCACAGTCAGTCTCGAGAACAGCCAAAGCCAAGAGACTCCAAGGGTCAGCTTACTGGGTTCCAGCTCACAGCACATGGACACAACAGCAGAAGAAGCCTGCTCGGGTACGTTGGTAGCTCGAGGTCTTCAACCCACTGCTGTGCAGCACCAGGGATCAGGACCTGACGCACAAAATTGCACCCAAGTTCGGTAAGCCTGGGAGTACTGTTGGAATGCAGCTGGGACCTCCAGAGGACAAATTATAGACCCAAGAAGAATAGGCCTGCGAGTGTGATACTGGGCAACTAGCACGCCAGTGGCGACTTGGCTTTTGGCAACACCAAGAGGACTTTGAGGTAGGTCGGCCCAGTGACCAGGATCACCTCACCCCCTTCATGGACCGAGGAGTAATCGCAGAAGCACCCCTGTCAACCACATCACATCCACAGCATCCTTGCATCAGGACCACTTCCATAGCAAAGCCCTGCAAAGGATAAAAGCGCCTGGAACTGACTGATGACTAGTTCACCTGCTGAGAGAACGGTTTCTGAGGACCCTGCTGGTCCCTCTGACTGGCGTTGGTCACCTACAGTGACTCCTAGTGACCACATTACAACTAGCCTAATTTTTTAGCAAAAATGTGTTCGAGGCATATGAGCTGCAGATTGTACACTTTGCATAGATCGCCATCTGGTGTTGGGCCCGGATGTTTGCAGTTTGTTTTTGTTCTTTGGACAGTCTTTGGAAGTCACGAGTTCGGTGACTCCTCCTTCGGTCCGTACTGCGCATGGGCTTCGGCTCCATCCTCAGATTGGTTTTTTCCGCCATCGGGCTCGGATGTGATACTTCGTGCTCCGGCTTCGAACTTTTACGGTTCCAGCCTCGACGGAAAATCCTCGTTCATCGAGTTGCTTCATTTCTTCATCTCTCGTAGAGGCACTTTTCTCGATTCCACACATCGGCACCGGCCTTCGGGCCCTCTTCGACTCCGGTCCCGGCCGATGGAAAGGACTCCGTTCAAAAAGTGCCCAAAATGTGGGTCTAAATTTCCCCACACCGACCTCCATCAGGTGTGTAACCTTTGCCTCTCTCCAGAACACGAGGCCAGAGACTGCCCCGCCTGCAAGTCTTTTCGATCAAAAAAGACCATCCGGGATCCAAGAGCTCGACGCACCATGGTGCACTCATCGACCGCGGCTCCACCGGACATCTTCGGAGACGACACCGGAGCTTCGGGGCAACGACACACCGAGCAGGAGGAAGACATCGTCAGCGCTTCCGAGGCCGACGACTCCGACCTGGAGGACATCACACCGGCGCAGAGGGTCGTGAGTACTCTACCCCTCCCACCCCCGCGCCGATATCCAAAGAGACTCAGGTTACACCTTCGCCTTCGGGCCTAGGGAAAACCAAACATGCAGCTTCTCTCACCCCACCTTCGGGCCCGGTGTCGAAGCATCACAAGTCTCACGGCAGCTCGGGCTCGAGCCAGCCTACGCCTGGTGCCGATAAACACCGTTCGGCACCGAAGAAAGTGACGCCCAGCTCGACTCCGAAACCACCGGTGCCGAAGCCTGGACTCTCGGTGCCGACGAAACACAAGCATAAATCCCTCGGCACCGACGCTCCTGCGTCGAAGCCTACCTCGACTCCGAAAAAACCGGAGGTTTCAAAAAAGCATGGCGCAGAGAAACCACCCAAGTCCTCGGCTCCGAAAACATCGGCGCCAGCAGACGATTCGGCGCCAACGGACCTTTTTACACCTGATCCTTCTCAAAAAACCTTATCAAAGGATCCAAAGACTGGGCTATTGATTTTGTCTATCAAGAAAAGACGTCTTGACACACCAGCTCCTCCTCCATCGCCCAAACGGAAGGACTCTGCCACATCTCCTCTCAGAGTGCCCTCCCCACCACCTCCTCCACCTCCTCCTCCTCCTCCACCTCTTCCACCTCCTCTCCCTCCCAGGTCTCCGCCACCCTTGCCTCATCACTCCCCAACCCCGTCCCCAGAACCAGATTACGGGGATCCGGATTATGATCCAGCGGACGCCCCGATGGACCCCACACCCCCAGGGACCCCAGACCCATGGGAGGATTACCAAAACCCTGACATACCAGATGTGCCTCAGGATGACCTCTACCCATCCAGGCCATCTCCCCCGGAAGACTCACTAGGGTTTCACCACTTAGTGCAGAGAGCAGCACACTATCATGGGGTGGAACTACATAGTGAACCAGTGGAAGACGACTTCTTACTGGATACATTTGATATTCAGGATAAGTCCACAGCCATCTTGCCCATGCTTAAGGGTGTTACCAAACATGCTGCAGAGGTGTTCAAAGACCCTGTCAGGGCCAGGGTCTTAAACTCCAGAATAGAAAAAAAGTACAAAGCAGCACCCACAGATCCTACATACATTAAAGGCCCTGCTCCTTTAGATTCCCTGGTTGTGTCCACGGCTAGAAAGCGGTCCAACTCCCAGTCTTCAGGTGAGGCTCCGCCGCCAGATAAGGAATCAAAACTCTTGGATGCGTCTGGTAAACGCACTGCCTCGCAAGCCGCAAACATCTGGCGCATTGCGAATACACAGGCGCTGCTTGCGCGTTATGACAGAGCACAATACGATGAGCTTGAGGCTCTTATGCAGCACCTCCCGGAGAAACACAAACGTAAAGCTCATGACCTAATACAGGAGGGAAAGCTCATTACTAACACCTCCATTAAATGTGCCCTCGATTCAGCGGACACTGCTTCTAGAGCCATAAATACTAGTGTCCTGCTTCGCCGTCATGCCTGGCTCAGGATCTCAGGGTTCAAGCCAGAAGTCCAGGCATCCATACTAAATCACCCCTTTGACCAACAACACCTCTTTGGGCCAAAGGTGGACGAAGCATTAGAAAAAATGAAAAAGGACACGGACACGGCAAAGTCTATGGGGGCATTACAATCCCAGACCCCTAAACGCTCCTTTCGACGTTCGTCCTTTCGTAGCACAGGCAGAGGCTACTCCACCGATAGCGCCTCTACCGCCTACAAGTCCCCTCCTCAAAATACCTTCTCAAAGGGCTACCAAAGGGGTGGATACAGGGGCAACAACAATAAGGGCAGGGGCAAAACCAACACCACCCGTTCTGCCACCCCGCCCGCACAATGACTTCCCCTCGCTCCCCCCAGACCATCCCACTCCGGTCGGGGGCAGACTGCAACACTTTATCCACGCCTGGGAGTCCATAACATCGGACAAATGGGTGACCCAAATTATTCGGTCAGGGTACTGTCTCGAGCTAACATCTACCCCACCCAATATCCCACCAAGGCACCGTCCAATGTCACAGGAACATTCCACACTGCTCAAACAGGAGGTGATCTCCCTCCTCCAAAAACACGCTATAGAGCAAGTCCCCGTCAATCAACAAAATTTAGGGGTCTACTCTCTGTATTTTCTAATACCGAAAAAAGACGGGACCCTGCGGCCCATTTTGGACCTCCGGCCTCTAAATGCATACATCCATTCAGACCATTTCCACATGGTCACCCTACAACAAGTCCTCCCACTCCTCTGTCAGGGAGACTTTCTCACTACCTTGGATCTGAAAGACGCATACTTTCATATTCCAATACACCCTTCTCACAGGAAGTACCTCAGGTTTGTGGTGGACGGTCAGCATTACCAATTCACGGTTCTCCCCTTCGGGGTCACCACCGCACCACGGGTGTTTACCAAATGCCTAGCTGTAGTAGCAGCACACCTCAGACGTCAACATATTCACGTCTTCCCTTACTTAGACGACTGGCTGATAAAAGCCGCGTCCTCCGACCAATGTGTGCAGCATACAAACAGCACCATCCAACTGCTCCACCAGCTAGGCTTCACGGTGAACCACCAAAAGTCCCACCTCATACCATCTCACACAAAGCAATATCTCGGGGCCACTATAGACACCTCCAAAGGTATAGCCTATTCCAATTCAGCCAGGATCGCAAGCATACAAGCCTTGCGCCAAACATTCATTGCTCACCACTCTCTCCCAGCACGAGTGTTCATGAAGCTAATAGGGATGATGGCATCTTGCATTTTCATAGTGCCCCATGCAAGACTCCACATGCGTCCACTCCAAGAGTGCCTAGCACGACAGTGGAACCAGGCCCAGGGACAGCTGACGGATCTGGTGTTGGTGGACGGCCGCACCCATCACTCTCTGCAGTGGTGGAACACCACAAACCTTTCCAAAGGGCGGCCGTTCCTGGACCCGGTTCCTCAGGTGATTCTCACAGCGGACGCATCGCTCTCCGGCTGGGGAGCGCACCTCCTACACCTCACAATGCAAGGTCTATGGACGCCACAGCAAAAATCGCTCCACATCAACCATCTGGAGCTCTTGGCGATCTTTCTAGCCCTAAAATCCTTTCAAAAACAGATTTCAGCCAAAGCAGTCCTCATTCGCACAGACAATATGACTGCAATGTATTATATTCAAAAACAGGGGGGGACACACTCTCCCCAGCTCTCCCGCTTAGCCCAGAGCATATGGAGATGGGCAATTCCACAAAACATCTTTCTCCTGGCACAGCACGTCCCAGGCATACAAAACACCATGGCAGATCTGCTCAGCAGACAAACGCAACAAATACACGAATGGGAACTGCATCCACAAGTTCTTCGCCCATTCTTCCACCAGTGGGGGCATCCTCAGATAGACCTCTTCGCCACCCACGAAAACAAAAAATGCCCAAGCTTCGCCGCCAGATACCCACACCCATTGTCCAAAGGCAATGCGATATGGATGAACTGGTCAGGCAGATTTGCATACGCCTTTCCACCTCTCCCGCTAATTCCATTAGTGGTAAGGAAGCTACAACAGCACTCCCTCACGCTCATTCTGGTGGCCCCAACATGGGCCAGACAGCCGTGGTACACCACACTACTACAACTATCAGTGGTACCACATCAAAAACTGCACCTTTCCCCATGCCTCCTAACTCAGAACCATGGAGAAATCAGGCACCCGGACCCAGCGCAGCTCAACCTTACGATCTGGCTCCTGAAATCTTAGAATTTGGGTACCTTAACCTTCCCCCTGACTGCATGAATATCATCAAGGAAGCCAGACGTCCTACCACTCGAGCATGCTATGCCGCAAAGTGGAAGAGATTTGTTGTTTACTGCCGTAACAATACAATCAACCCTTTAGATGCATCCATACAACACATTATATGCTATCTGCTCCATCTTCAAAGGTGTAACCTGGCATATTCTTCCATACGCCTACACCTAGCAGCGATTGCTGCTTACCTGCAAAACAGACAGCATTTATCACTGTTCAGGGTGCCCGCTATCAAAGCCTTTATGGAAGGCCTTAAACGCATAATTCCACCCAGGGCACCACCTTCCCCTGTATGGAATCTAAATGTAGTTCTTACAAGGCTAATGTGTCCGCCCTTCGAACCACTGCATAAATGTGAGCTACAGTTCCTCACTTGGAAAACAGTTTTTCTAGTAGCTATCACTTCCCTTAGAAGGGTTAGTGAAATACAAGCGTTCACTATACAGGAACCCTTCTTACAAATACATCACAGCAAAGTGATACTTCGTACGAATCCAAAATTTCTGCCCAAGGTCATTTCCCCCCTCCATCTCAATCAATCGGTGGAATTACCTGTCTTTTTCTCGCAACCTCAATCTGTTGCGGAAAGGGCTCTACATACACTTGATGTTAAGAGGGCTTTACTGTACTACATACAAAGAATGCAACCTTTCAGGAAGACTAAACAATTGTTCGTCTCCTTCTCTCCACCGCATAAAGGCAACCCCATCTCTAAATCAGGGATAGCTAGGTGGATTGCAAAGTGCATACAAATTTGCTATCAAAAGGCAAAAAGAACATTATCTGTTCCACCTAAAGCCCACTCTACTAGAAAGTTAGGGGCTTCTATGGCTTTTCTAGGGAACATACCCTTAGATGACATCTGCAAAGCAGCCACATGGTCAACACCGCACACCTTCACAAAACATTACTGTGTAGACGTGCACTCCAAGCAACAAGCTAGTGTGGGCCAGGCTGTACTAAAGACACTATTTCAAACCGCTGCAACGGATACCGGTGGTCGCCGCTAAGGTTGGGTACTGCTATATAATCTATGCAAAGTGTACAATCTGCAGCTCATATGCCTCGAACGGAATATGCTACTTACCAGTATGCATCTGTTCTTGGCATGTAGAGCTGCAGAGTTGTACACGCCCACCCGCCTCCCCGGCTACCTGTATCCGTTCCAGTCTATATTATTTAGATACAACACACATGGGTTTCTCACTGTTATTACTACGCTCCATCATTTCCCTGCTGGCGAAAAACAATCTGAGGATGGAGCCGAAGCCCATGCGCAGTACGGACCGAAGGAGGAGTCACCGAACTCGTGACTTCCAAAGACTGTCCAAAGAACAAAAACAAACTGCAAACATCCGGGCCCAACACCAGATGGCGATCTATGCAAAGTGTACAACTCTGCAGCTCTACATGCCAAGAACAGATGCATACTGGTAAGTAGCATATTCCTTCTAAGTGTTAAATTCGTTGAATTTGCCAATGCTTGTTTGCAGTTGATTGAAATGCTTTGATTTACTATAACTTGTATTTTTGATATCTTCGGAAATCTTTGGTGGATATTTTTCATTGTTGTGTCTAAAATACATAAAAATACAGTCTATTTTTGGGTCTCGCCTGGGCGTTGGAGTGTGCATGCGCTCCTCGCTCTGCGAGATCTATTATAGACAAGCAGATTTCCGAAGGGGACTCGAAGCCCCGCCCCTCATTTCCATTGGGTAGCGTCAGCGTTTATGGTAAACGCTGGCTTCCCATTGGAAAGGAGGGTTTTTCGTTGCCTCCCTTTGGCTTTTTGGTCCAGCCCACCCGGACTGGCTCGCCTGCTTCACGGCTGTCGTGAAGACTTTTCTTATCTGCTTGTTTATTTAACAAGCAGATAAGAAAAGTCTTCAGGACAGCTGTGAAGCACACGAGCTAGTGCTCCGGGCTTCCTGCAACCATGCTGCCTTCACGCTTGGAGCAATATATGAAAATATGCAAGAAACATCTCTAATCACATTAGGGTGGGTCCTGATAGCATTTCCTATCTGCTAATCTATTGCAAAACAAGGCCGGGCTTTGGAGAATTCTAATACCCGCTCCAACCTTGGGCTTGTATTACCTTTTACACATTATTTGCGAGACAGAGGACGCCAGCAGAACTGGTTAAATGATTATTTCTTCGAAGCGCTGAACTCCTGCGTCCGCAAACCACTTGTGTCATTTCATGATTAATCCCTCCTTGTGCTGCAGTCAAATCACTCCGCAATTATAACTATCCACGTCCTTGAAAATTGTAAAACCTTTTTTTTTTAAATATAGCGCAAAGTCGACCCGAAGGTATTGGAGCTGGCGTGCTCTACTGGAGTGCCAGTATAGTCACATTCATTTTTTTTTTGTTAAAGACACGGAGAGATTACGTGATTTGCCCGGAATCACAAGATGTTGAGTCAACGCCGAGATTCGAACCTGGTTACCATTGTCTTAAATCGACAGCTCTGGCTATAATGCCGTATCCTTTCCCTTTCAGAGCGCTGAACCTGCTCTCAGGGTTTGCAAGTAAAACGGAACCTGAGCAGAGTGTGAGCAGCAATGTATCGTAAATATTTCCGAGTTTAGTGTGTCTTTTTTGTTCTTGGTCGTTTGATTTCCGAGGTCCAGTCTGCAATGAAATGTGCGGGATCCGAAAAGAGTGAGGGCTCGTGGTCGTTGTTCGGGACTGTAAATTTCGATATGTTTGGAAAGCGGGCTTCTTGGCCGAAATGCACAGGAGCAGAAAGGGAGAAAGTCTTTATCGCGGACTGAAGTTCAGAAGAAAGATCGATATGTCCCGTGAAGGAAAAGAAAGACTGCCACAAATTAAGGCGGAGGAGGTGGGGGAGGGAGGCGCGCGAGAGAGGAGGGTCAAGAGACATATTGTGAGGAGAGGGGTTGAGGGAGGATGAGGAGAGACGCGCGCTATGAGGCACGAGAGAGGGCAGGGCAGACTCCAAGGGCTGACTGGGCAACACATACAAAGAAGGTGCCAGCTTAGGGGGTAGCCAGCCGGACATGGGACTGAGGGGTCGTCTTCAGAGAAGAGCACGTTGCCATGTGGCACCCCGTAAATAGCCTGGCAGAGTTTGGGGCTGAGGAGTGGCCCTGAGATAGGAGCGCGGTGCCCCTTGGCACCATGTGAGCACGGTGACAGCCCTTGGTCTGCGGCCGGAGCACGAAGTGCCAACTTCAGGGTACTGCCTGCTCTGAAGTGGGGGCCCCACATCACAAGCCCGGGGCTGTACGGTGAAGGGTATCCCATGTCACACCCCTGGGCTTTGATGTGAGGGGATTGTGACGAGGTGTAATAACCTGGAGATTTTTGTGTGCGTGTGTGAGAGGAGTATCCCACGTCACAAACACAGGGTAGTGCTGTGAGGGATGTCTGTGTGTGGGGTGGGGTCCCACATCACAAACCCGGGGCTGTGAGGGACGTGAAGAGGTTATCCCACATCATAAACCAGGGGTACTACTGTGAGGTGTGTGTGTGCGAGGGGGCGTAATCCCAAATCTCAACCCAGAACGTGAGGGGGTATTTTGAATCAATAACCCTGGGTGGTGTATGGAGGGGGTATCCCATGTCACACACACAGGACTGAGGGAGTCGTGAGAGTGTTTGTGCGTATGTGTGTCTTGGGGGGTATCCTAATTCTTAAACCAGGCTGTGAGGGGTTATTCCACATTAATAACCCTGGGTGGCGTGTGGAGGGGGTATCCTACGTCACACACATGGAGCAGTGCTGTTAGGGATGTGGAGAGGTATCTCACGTCATTGACATGGGGCTGTGAGGGGTATGTATCCCACATCACAGCTGTGAGGGGTTTGGTCATGGAATGATAGGTGCCGCTTGACACACATGGGACGTCTGCTTAGAATCAGTGGGTGCGGGAAGTTGTATAAAGCATGAAAACAACCAAGTCTGCTCCGAGGATGTGGGGCTGAGCGAGGAGGAGGCACTCCTGTGTCAGATCTGCTCTGAGCCTGTGGGAGGAGGACCCCAGAGCACAGGCGAAGGCCCCAGTTTGGGTGGGGAGGAGGGGGTATTTTGTGCCATGTGCATGGGGTGCACTCTGCAGCGCAACCAAAGGGTAGAGTCTGAGAGGCGGGGTCGTTTTTTCCACTTTCCTCTCGAGGGGTAACTTCTTAGGGGCGGGATACACTTATCTTGCAGCTCGATCAAAGAGGATGTTTGAGGGGTGGGACAGATCTGTACTGCAATACAGCTGAAGGGCAGTACCAAAGGGGTGGAGAAGATTTATTCTGCAGCACGACCAAAGGGTACAGTCTGCATGGACGTCAATTCGCCAAAATGCCAGGGATAGCGGAAGTGACTTCACATGCCCCTTGACCTTCCCTTTCACACACACATGCTTATACATGCACATGCATTCACACATACACACACACTGCCTACACCTGCACACATTCTCTCTTACATAAACACTCAAAACTGCAAGCACACACACAACATACATACATTTAAAATCATTTCTTTACTTACCTCAGCTGCCAGAGAAAGTCATATTTAAGCTATATGTACTCCATTTTAGGTCTCGCATGGGCGTTGGAGCGCGCATGCACTCCTCGCTCTGCGAGATCTATTGTGGAGAAGCAGATTTCAGAAGGGGACTCGAAGCCCCGCCCCTCATTTCCATTGGGTAGTGTCAGCGTTTATGGTAAATGCTGGCTTCTCATTGGAAAGGAGGGTTTTTCGTTGCCTCCCTTTGGCTTTTTGGTCCGGCCCACCCGGACTGGCTCGCCTGCTTCACGGCTGTCGTGAAGACTTTTCTTATCTGCTTGTTCATTTAACAAGCAGATAAGAAAAGTCTTCAGGACAGCTGTGAAGCACATGAGCCAGTGCTCCGGGCTTCCTGCAACCACGCTGCCTTCACGCTTGGAGCATGCACCAGTTGGCTCTGTGATTGGTTGGCGGCAGGCAGGCACAGAGCTCAGAGGTGCAAGGGGTTACAGAGAGGACATGGGTATTCCGGCAGACTGTGGGGCTGGGCAGGAAAGAGCGTGAGCGCTGTTCTATTAGATCTGGTGAAGAAAACATACATCTTTGACTGCCTTGTGTTGTCCTCTCCCCTTTTTCACTTCATCCTTCGCTCCACCTCTCCCTTCCTAACTTTTCTTGCCCACCATCTCCCTCTGCTGCTGGAGGTCCTCGCCTTTCTCCCTTCCTTCCTTATCCGGCTCGTTACGCCTTCCCCTCTTCTCCCTCCCTCCCTCCCCCTTCTTTAAGTCGCTGTCTCTTCCACACATAGCCCCGCACTCCTCGGTGATCCTCGGCAGAGAGCAGCCCTCGCACAGCCACAATAATGGAGAACAGGGTGTTCTGCTGCTTCGCCTTCTACGCGTTGGCCCTGGTGAACCCCCCCGGCCTGTGTACGTGATCGAGCCTGATGGACCCTGCCCTCTTGTCCCCCCCCGTACCACTGGCCTAAATCCCCCTGCTGGCATGTGTGAGTAAGTGTGATGGACCCGGACACCCCCTGTGGCATGCGTTCCTCAGTGTGATCGACACCGCGCCTCGCTGGCGCCCTTGCCCCCCCCCCATCCTGCTCTACCCCCACCCCCCATTGACTGATACTTACCAAACTTCGCTGAACTTCGAGGGGACCATTAAGAGGAGACAGTTCTAGCCGGCCAGATTGGGTGTGAGGTCTTGCGGGTGTCTGGTGTGTGTGGTTGTCCGTGTGTTTGACTGTACATGCCTCTGCGTGTGTTTGTGTATTTCTTTCTGTCTGCCTTGTTGTGTGCCTGTCTGAGGCAGTGCATTCAAACTGTGTGTCCCCGTTTGTTTATGTGTGTGCGTTTGTGTATATTCCCCACCGAGGATCTTATCCAGTCTTTCCTCAGCCTGCAGACGATTGTTCCTTTCTCCTGTTTGTTGGTTGCCTCTCCACAGTACTACCTCGGTTTCATGTTGAATTTACAGCGCTTTGGAGCCGTCTGAGGTGCAGCACAAAAACCGCGTTAAGATACTGGCCAGATAACACCAAGTTTCCCTTCCTTCCGTTGCTCCTCGTTTGCTGCGCTGCTTTGTGGAAGCGCCGCTAAGCATCTGCTACCGCTATATGTCACGCCGTTAACCTAGCGACCTTTAATAGGACCTAGGACAGTACCTATAGGGCAACAGAAGCTATAGCAAGAGCTGAAACAATGTAGGATATCCAAAGAGTACAACCTTACACCACAAAACCTACACCATACTGTAATAAGAGCTGCACCATAGCGTGTTATCAACTACATCACAACTTACCTGGAAATATAAATTCATTTCTTTTCTACAAGCAGGGTCTTTGTCCTTTACTGTGTTTGCTTCGTAATTCACCATCTGCACTTCGTCAGATTACAAAATATTTCCTGCTCAACAAATCATAACTTATTGAAGTGTTTTCACGTTGGCATAGCTCCTGCCAAACACTTCGCCTCTCAGCAACCGATGCCCGTTTCAGACTTCCAGGAAGTGGCAATGTCAAGGAGTCCGTACCAGCCTTCCCCGCTCAAATACACTGCCTGTGTCTGCCACGGCAAACAACACAAACATGTATGTATCGAGACAACGTTTAGTTGTACTGTCCGTCACATCCATTTTGTCACCCTGATACTGTGACACGCAAGCAATAAAACACAATGACAGCACAGTCATTACCAAAAGGAAATACTGTTTCACTCTTAAGCATCAGGGGCGCAGCAGACATCATTGGTGTGGGGGCGTGAGATCACCCCTAGCGGAGGGCGAGCCAACAGAGAAAGAGGGCGAGCCGAGCCAAGGGGCTAGCTCGGCTCCCAGAGCCCATGCACGAGCCAAACCCTGAAAATGCGTTCATCGAACCATGCAACAAACATCACGTAAAATATCACTGTCTAAAGTTCAAAAGGTGCATTTCCTTAGCATGTGGAGTCTTTGACATTAAAAGGGCCCTCATACCACTGCACCGAGAAGTACTCACTGAAAGGGATACTTTCGTACCAGTGGAGCTCATATACTTGAAAGTACTTTCATATACGATAATGAAGAAGAAACCTTTACTGAAAAAAAACAGGGTGCAGCGTAGTCTGCTGTGAAGTGATCTTAAATCCTTGGACACAGTTTGTGCTATGTAAAACTGACAAAAATATAACATAGATTCTGCCTATCACCCATTCTGTAGTATCATCCTTACAGAAGTCAGAACAACGCATGAATCTTTGATGTCAGAAGCGCTACCCGTTTAGAGACTGAATTACACCGTGGGAAATCTACGATCAATTCTGGCTTCTGTGCATCACTGAATTGTGTTATCTTAGGCAAATGCTTAATTTGATCAAACCTCCTTTTTGTCGTTTTCACACATGTATGCAAGCACTTTCCCGTCAAAACATGATGTCCCCCCCCCCCCATGTGCTGTATTGTAAATAACAATGGCCATTTATGTTTTAAAAACCAAAACATAAACAAAAGGCATTGCCATTTCCAATGCCAATAGCTCAAACTTGCGCCAATGCGAGACCTATTGCATTGCAAATGCTTGTTATAAATTGGTTTCAGATCTCTTTGGTGTCTTGTCGATTTCTTTGGTGCTGTTTAAATGCTTTATACTTGTCCCTTTGTGTAAACCCTGGTGCTCAGAGCCACAGCTACCCAGGGTTGAGCTAAGGGCTTGACAAACAAAACCTAAGGGTCCTAAAGGGGTTGGTAAGTATCGCACAGTGAGGTTGCACAACCACACCATATAATACACACAAATCAGCAAAACAAAAAAGATCTACTGGAGAGTGCTGAAGATATAGATTTAGCAAGAGACAGTAAATCAGGACCTTTCGCTTAACTGTGAACAAGCATTGGCAAATTCAAGAAAAACCATCACAAGTTGGAATGCGGTAGCTTAGAGTTATTTGGGCGACCAACTCTGGCATAGAGCCAGTCAAGGGGACCAGCAATGTCCAAAGAAACCATTACCTCTTCCAGAATTGCTGTCTTCAGTGGCAGTTCCAGCGTCAGTGACTCATTGCAATTTACTTCTTTGGAGTGGTCCTGATGCAAAGGATACAGTGTGCTGAAGATGCTCAAGGATGCTGTCCTTTTGGGCCAACACCCTGTGTGTGATTGACTGTCATCGCATTGACAAAGATGAGGTGCAAGCCATTTTAGGACTCAGTCGTCTCTCTGATAAAAAAGTTTAAAAAAACATAGGTGGGCAGTTTAGGGATGCCCTGCCCACTACGTCTGGTAGTGGGGATTGCTGTTTTGATTGGTGCTGAGGATTTGTGGCTCCAATAAAAAAAAAAAAATACTGCAATCTCCTGCCTTTTTTGGGTGGGGGTAGGTCCCCTGGGGTGGGCGGCACACACTAATTAGGGGAGGTGGGCATGTTGCCCTTCTCCCTAAGCCATGAATAGGCCCTGGGGACCCCATCCCCCAGGACTGATATATTAAGGGAGGGGTCGCACGGCCTCCCCTCCCAGAGCCTTTGACAGGCCCTAGAGCCAATAATTCAAATAAGGGGGGGGGTCATTGGACCTTGCCCTGAGGCCCAATACAGCTGCAGGGTCCAGGGGGATCCTACCCCCCCCCCCCCCCAGGATACTCGTGTTTTCTGCCCAGGAGAGTATGGGCACACCCTGCCTGCGCTCTCCTGGACAAACACCACAACTGTATTCCCACGCTGCAGAGGCAGTGAAAAATGTTGCTTGCCCCAGGTTGGGAGCAAAGTTAGTGAGCCGGCTCCCGCTAGCACACAGGCTCTCCCTGCAGCCCCTAATGAAAGCGGACTTGTGAGTGCCCCAAGTGGGGAGCTAGCCAAAAAAGAAAAAGTGTCCAGCTCCCGCCCCAGAAGTGGCTGGGGAGCCAGCCAAAACTGTGGGGGCCTTGGGGCCCCCGCCACCGCCTCCAACATTATAAAAAGGTGTGGGTGTCCTGAGTGTGTACCAGGGCACCTAAAAAAAAGTCAGTGGGAGAAGCAATGTGTTTATATTTGTGAATGTTAATGGTGCCCCTAGAAGATACAAGCACACCACCCAAAAACGTTTTTAATGTTGGCTGCAGGGTGTGCAGCAGCCCCCCCAGCAACATAAAACAATTCTTATTCTCCTGGATCATTAAATCCATGATCCCAGGAGAGCTTACCCTATATTTTTTTAGTGCTCCAAGCTGGAGCTGTATGCTCTTCAGGTGGAGAGCAGAGCCACCTTGTGGTTGGCTTTATCGCTGCATTTTGTTGCTTGAAAAATGTTTAAAAAAAGACTCGAACACTCGTTTTTTTAGTTAAAAATTCTTTATTAAAAATAAAATGACACAATCACCATTATTAAATGTTGCTATATATGTATTTATGAAATATACATTTGATTATAGTTTTTTGTATTTTTACACTTTGGAAAAGTATGTAGGTCTGCCTTACTTAAAGTGACACCCTTTATCTCGTTACATGACATAGTCAGTTGTATGCGGCAGGGGGGTTGGGTGCAGGGCCGAGCCACAGGCCCTGTGGCCAACCCCATGCCACGCACGACCAAAGACCGTGCCGCGGGAGGTTGGTGCCCACAGGGGTATGGGCACAAGGCTTGCTTGAAAGCCTAACACATGGATAACACCATGCCGCGCATGGCCAAAGGCAGCAGGTTGGGTGTCCGCGGGAAATTGGAGCGCAGGACTTGGCTTTGTGGGGGATTGGGAGCCTTATCCCACTCTGCCCATGGCAAGCAACATCTTATTTAAGTTTAAAAATTTTAAATATTCCTGAAAAGGCATTCTAGTTAGGTAGAAATGTCAGTTAAAACATACCATTTGAAACAAATGAAATACAAGCCCAGTGGTGAGACCTCTATTTTTCTGATTTGAGACATCAGGGCTGGTATCTGATGTTGAGGGGCACTTAATTAGGGTGTCTACAGACCTCTCAGCCGGTATGGTAGACTGACAGTGGTGGCAGCATAATCTATAGTCAGGGGTACAAGCCTTTTTACCTGCGCCCTTATGGAGAGATGTCCTACTGGCTCCCTCCGTGTAAAGTCTGTGCAGTCTCTCAGACCGGTCTCTCAGACCGCTGGAGCCTGAATGCAGTCAGCGGTCACCCCTTTTGGATGGCGGTAGAACTGCAGCAGCTCCTTGTGTGCCGTCTCTCAGACCGCCGGAGCCTGTATGCAGTCAGCGGTCGCCCCTTTTGGATGGCGGTAGGAGTGCACCAGCCCCTTGTGTGCGGTCTCTCAGACCGCCGGAACCTGTATGCAGTCAGCGGTCGCCTCCTTTGAATGGCGGTAGAAGTGCACCAGCTCCTTCTGTGCGGTCTCTCAGACCGCCGGAGCCTGTATGCAGTCAGCGGTCGCCTCTTTTGGATGGCGGTAGAAGTGCACCAGCTCCTTCTGTACGGTCTCTCAGACCGCTGGAGCCTGTATGCAGTCAGCGGTCGCCTCTTTTGGATGGCGGTAGAAGTGCACCAGCTCCTTGTGTGCCGTTTCTCAGACCGCTGGAGCCTGTATGCAGTCAGCGGTCGCCTCTTTTGGATGGCGGTAGAAGTGCACCAGCTCCTTGTGTGCGGTCTCTCAGACCGCTGGAGCCTGTATGCAGTCAGCGGTCGCCTCTTTTGGATGGAGGTAGAAGTGCAGCAGCTCCTTGTGTGCGGCCTCTCAGACCGCTGGAGCCTGTATGCAGTCAGCGGTCGCATCTTTTGGATGGCGGTAGGAGTGCACCAGCTCCTTCTGTGCGGTCTCTCAGACCGCTGGAGCCTGTATGCAGTCAGCGGTCGCATCTTTTGGATGGCGGTAGAAGTGCACCAGCTCCTTCTGTGCAGTTTCTCAGACCGCTGGAGCCTGTATGCAGTCAGCGGTCGCCTCTTTTGGATGGCGGTAGGAGAGCACCAGCCCCTTCTGTGTTGTCTCTCAGACCGCTGGAGCCTGTATGCAGTCAGCGGTCGCCTCTTTTGGATGGCGGTAGGAGTGCACCAGCCCCTTCTCTGCGGTCTCTCAGACCGCTGGAGCCTGTATGCAGTCAGCGGTCGCCTCTTTTGGATGGCGGTAGAAGTGCACCAGTCCCTTCTGTGCGGGCTCTCAGACCGCTGGAGCCTGTATGCAGTCAGTGGTTGCCTCTTTTGGATGGTGGTAGAAGTGCACCAGCTCCTTCTGTGCGGTCTCTCAGACCGCTGGAGCCTGTATGCAGTCAGCGGTCGCATCTTTTGGATGGCGGTAGAAGTGCACCAGCTCCTTCTGTGCAGTTTCTCAGACCGCTGGAGCCTATATGCAGTCAGCGGTCGCCTCTTTTGGATGGCGGTAGGAGAGCACCAGCCCCTTCTGTGTTGTCTCTCAGACCGCTGGAGCCTGTATGCAGTCAGCGGTCGCCTCTTTTGGATGGCGGTAGGAGTGCACCAGCCCCTTCTCTGCGGTCTCTCAGACCGCTGGAGCCTGTATGCAGTCAGCGGTCGCCTCTTTTGGATGGCGGTAGAAGTGCACCAGCTCCTTCTGTGCGGTCTCTCAGACCGCCGGAGCCTGTATGCAGTCAGCGGTCGCCTCTTTTGGATGGCGGTAGAAGTGCACCAGCTCCTTGTGTGCGGTCTCTCAGACCGCTGGAGCCTGTATGCAGTCAGCGGTCGCCTCTTTTGGATGGCGGTAGAAGTGCACCAGCTCCTTGTGTGCGGTCTCTCAGACCGCCGGAGCCTGTATGCAGTCAGCGGTCGCCTCTTTTGGATGGAGGTAGAAGTGCAGCAGCTCCTTGTGTGCGGCCTCTCAGACCACTGGAGCCTGTATGCAGTCAGCGGTCGCATCTTTTGGATGGCGGTAGGAGTGCACCAGCTCCTGTGCGGTCTCTCAGACCGCTGGAGCCTGTATGCAGTCAGCGGTCGCCTCTTTTGGATGGCGGTAGAAGTGCACCAGCTCCTTCTGTGCAGTTTGTCAGACCGCTGGAGCCTGTATGCAGTCAGCGGTCGCCTCTTTTGGATGGCGGTAGGAGAGCACCAGCCCCTTCTGTGTTGTCTCTCAGACCGCTGGAGCCTGTATGCAGTCAGCGGTCGCCTCTTTTGGATGGCGGTAGGAGTGCACCAGCCCCTTCTCTGCGGTCTCTCAGTCCGCTGGAGCCTGTATGCAGTCAGCGGTCGCCTCTTTTGGATGGCGGTAGGAGTGCACCAGTCCCTTCTGTGCGGTCTCTCAGACCGCTGGAACCTGTATGCAGTCAGCGGTTGCCTCTTTTGGATGGTGGTAGAAGTGCACCAGCTCCTTCTCTGCGGTCTCTCAGACCGCTGGAGCCTGTATGCAGTCAGCGGTCGCCTCTTTTGGATGGCGGTAGAAGTGCACCAGTCCCTTCTGTGCGGGCTCTCAGACCGCTGGAGCCTGTATGCAGTCAGCGGTCGCCTCTTTTGGATGGCGGTAGAAGTGCACCAGTCCCTTCTGTGCGGTCTCTCAGACCGCTGGAACCTGTATGCAGTCAGCGGTTGCCTCTTTTGGATGGTGGTAGAAGTGCACCAGCTCCTTCTGTGCGGTCTCTCAGACCGCTGGAGCCTGTATGCAGTCAGCGGTCGCCTCTTTTGGATGGCAGTAGAAGTGCACCAGCTCCTTCTGTGCGGTCTCTCAGACCGCTGGAGCCTGTATGCAGTCAGCGGTCGCCTCTTTTGGATGGCGGTAGAAGTGCACCAGTCCCTTCTGTGCGGTCTCTCAGACCGCTGGAACCTGTATGCAGTCAGCGGTTGCCTCTTTTGGATGGTGGTAGAAGTGCACCAGCTCCTTCTGTGCGGTCTCTCAGACCGCTGGAGCCTGTATGCAGTCAGCGGTCGCCTCTTTTGGATGGCAGTAGAAGTGCACAAGCTTCTTCAAGGCAGCTGTAGTTGAGGAGGGTCTCCCTGACCTAGAGATGCAGTTGCAGACAAGATCACTAAAATAATTTGTTATGGTATACATTTTTATTGGAATTTGAAATAAACCAGAACACAACATATGACATCAATATATGTGTCACCATGAACCACCCCCGTCCCCCGCCCACTGTGCTCTACCTCAACAACCGCATAGGACATAGCATTGGATAGTCACGAAGGCCGTTAAAGGGAGCCGGCGAGAACATAGGCACATGCTTGACACATCACCGGTGCAGAGCAGTCCAAATATCGCCTTCCCAGTTTGCACCCCTCCTCACACATAACCAGTCTACGTAGCATCCTCGCAGCATTGATGTACAATCCACAATTGTTCCTCACGGGCCTAGCATCCGGCGGCTCCAGTACTTCAGCAAACATCGCCACCCTAGCCTGTAAATCATCCGCTAATTTATTGTCTCCCCGAGATTTCTGCATGTGGCTCTCTTCTGCCACCGCCCACTCAGTCATAGCTCTCATCCAGTCGCCCACCACTGGAGGGCTAGGGGACATCCAACGAATAGCCACCCCACGCTTAGCAAGCACCAACCCCAACCATAGGAATCCTCTTCTAAGGGCTTCTTCTTTCGAGCCATAAGCATCCCTAGCAAGCGCTGTATAACATCTCTGGGGACTGCCCATCCCATAGCTGCATTTAGTGCATCAATCACTGCCTGCACGTGCAGCTCAGGGCACAGCCATAGCGTGTACAAAATATGCCCCACTTGCATAACAGCATGGGCAGGAGGACGCCCTCTCAGGGTAAATGGCACGCAACGTGTTTGGGGTGAGATGCACCTGGCGTGCCATATTTTATTGTAGTCATTTCAATTTTGCGTTGGTTGAGGTCTTCTTCCGCCCCTCGCGTACGCTCTCCACTCCCTATCTGAGAGACGCTCACCCAGCACTGTTTGCCACCTGTCCTGGACCGGTAGAGCGCAAACATGAGAGATCACATTTCGACCCCCTGCGATTATTAAGCGGAGTCATCAGAGTCTGCAACTCCTGGGGTGCATCCGGAGAAGGGCAACATTTCCGGCCCCTAGTTAAATGTCTCCACTGCATCCGCCAGTGTGACAAATGTATCATTGAGACACAGATCCCACAATGCGTTGCAACCCCCAGCACACCACCGGTCCTCAGACATTGTCTGTGCCATCTGCGTGAATGGGCTCAGTGTCCAGATGTAGAAGTCCTGCGCCTAGAAAGTGCACTCTAGCACCTGCCGGACCGCCCTCTCCCACGCTGGACACACCCACCTGTCCATGTACGGGACAGAGTTTAAGTCTCTAGCACCTGACAGCAGGAGCTCCGTCAGAGGAACCCTCCACGTGTACCCCATCGCAGCCTTTGCTCCCAGGTGTCCCTGTCATTGAACCAGTGCGCTGTATACTGCAGCTGGGCAGCTAGGTGGTATAGCTCCAAGCACAGCACTTCCAGCCCACCCTGTTTTCAGGTACATTTGAGTGTAGTCAGGCTTACTCTCTTCCTCCTCGAAGCCCAGAGCAGTTCCACAATCAGCCTGTCTACTTCAACACGATATCTTTTATGGGTTTCCAACATGGCACATTGAACAATGCATAAACCTGGGGGGCGCGGATCCTCTTCACCAGCGCCACTTTGCCCATCAAGGACAGCTGGAGAGTGTTTCTGGATCCCACTGTGGGTTTGAGGCCCTCCAGCACTCGCCCGATTGTCAGGGATTCAATTGTCTCGCCTTCCCTCGCGTTCCTAATCCCGAGATACCCCGCACTGGTAGCCCAGGGTAGTGCCAACACCGGGAGGTCCTGTAATGGCACCCCCACCCCAGGGCTCACAATGGGAACGGTTTAGATGTGGCTCGGTTGATGTGAAGCCCGGAGATCTGCCAGAATTCCAACGAAGCAGCCAGCATGATAAAGGAGCCCGAATATTCTGGATGACGTGGATACACCCGTGTGTTATCTGAGTACAAGGAGACCATGTTATGTTGTGTTATTTGAATGTATATGGTGCGCCGCTACCCCAAGGGGTTTCCCGGCGCCATCCTGGAAGGAAAGGCAGAACCAGGGGATTGCTGATTAAACAGCCGAGTGTTCAGAGCTCTCCGAAGATCCCCACAGACGGTTTCGTTTCGTAAAGACAGGCGGAGGGAGTTCCACAGGGAGGGACCTAGGTAGGTGAAAGACCGACCACCCCTGCGCAACAGTCTGATCCTGGGAACTGAAACTTCACTTGAGACCTAGAACGGAGAGAGCGCGCCGGTATGCAAGGATGAGTAAGGATTGCAGATATTGAGGGGCTGTGCCACATTTGATCTTAAGCATGTAGTTCAAGGCTTTGAATTTAATGTGATTCTCTACCCTGAGCCAATGAAGATCACGCAAGACACCGGAACCTGGCAGAGCCGTCTGGCCGCTGCATTCTGCACCACCTGCAATGTCTGTGGCACGTCTTTGTTAACACCCGGATACAAAACGATACCATAGCCCAGCCTGGAAGTAACAAGGCCTGGACTACGGTTCTCCGAGTGGGGCAGGGCAGCATCCAGAGACTCTTCTCAAGCCGTTTAAGGATGGTGACGCAAATCGAGGCCACCTGAACGACTCGCTGTTTCATGGACAGCTGATCACCAATGAGGAAGCCCAGATTGTGGACTTGATGAGTCAGCTGGGGTAGAGCTCCCATTTCTGTCGGCCAGTGTTGGGGACCCCAGAGATCTTTTCTTTTCCCTAGAATCAGGACTTCAGTTTTTTCGCCGTTTAATTTTAGCAAGTTCGTTTGCATGCAGGATGCAATTTTAGTCAAACCAGATAGAAGAGCAGGTGACTCAGACTCTTGCACTGTGGAGAGGGGAAAAAAGTATCTGGGTGTCATCTGCGCAGACAGTCCTGCCTCTTCAGCAATCGTCGCCTTGTGTGTGTTCTCCCCTATAGTGACTCCCCAGCCCGCAACACCGACCGCAATCTACATGCCGGTGGCTGCATCGCCAACGCAAATAGCAGTGGTGACAAAAGGGCAGCTCTGCATGGTCCCCCTTCACAGGGGGAAGCGGCGAGACGCTATCCCACCACCGGGCCATTGTAACAGCTTCACCCATTAGATGAACGATGCCCACTTTCCGTAGCACCTGCCAGAGGAATTCCCAGTTGAGGGAATCAAACGCTTGCTCTATGTCTAGCAGTGCTAAAGCGTAGTAGTCACCCCCCAGAACTGGGACATGCATGACCAGTGAGAGCCACCTCGGATGACACAGAGTGTTTCTGCGTGGGATGAAGCCGTACTGGTCTTTGTGTATCCGTGACGGCAGGTAATCCAGAATTCTGGGCACCAGAATTTTTCTGAGGAATTTCACGCCCATGTTCAGCTATGAGAGGGGGGCAATAGGAGGGGACCTCCTTAACCAGATTAGGTAACATTACTACGAGACACTCCCTCATTAATTCGCGTCACTGCCCTTTCTCATACGCTTCCAGCAGGCCGTCCGCAAACGAGCCTGCTCTCTTCTGACATAGTTCAGCCAACAGCCCCCCTCCCAGGGCCTTAGCCATCTTTCAGGTCTGGATCGCCACTACAATTTCTTCCATGGTGATGGGTGTATCTCACTGTTTCCCACCTTCCAGCGAAAGACTGGCCATACACAAGCATGCCTCTCCTGCCTCCCACGTGCTCTCACAAGGCACAGCATACAATCCTTGCAGATGTGTCGCAAAGACCTCTGTAATGTCCTGTTGTGTATGTACCTCCCTTACCTGCTCATCCTGCACCCCTACCACAGACGTCCTCTCGGCCTCACTGCAGAGCAGGGTAGCAAGCATCCTGCCCGCCTTCTCTCCCTCGTGTAGAGTCGCTGCCTATAGCTGATGTGTACAAACTGGTCTAACCGGCCCCACATCCCCAGCAATTCTCGTTTACATTCCTTCCACTCCACCAACCACTGCGGCTGCGCAGCCAGGCACTCCTTCAGGGCGCCCAAACTCTTCTCCTGCACATCTAGTGTCCCTGACTACTGCAGCTTTACCACATAAATTACCTTCATACACTCCCCCCCGTAAGACATAGCATGTGTATTTGTAAAGCGCACAGTCACCAAAGGGTATCTTGCCGCTGAATAACAGATGTTTGTTACCCAAACCAAAGACCATCTTCATAGCGTCTGACTCAGTGGCTCTCGCATTTGTACTTTCCCACTTCTCCTCAAAGTAGTGGTTCTGCACTTCAGACAGTGTGTGCGCAAACACAGGGTCCGCCAATACCTCTGCCTTCAATTTCCAGAGTGGAACCCTGGTGTCCTTCCTACTCACGCTGTAAGAGGTTAACAAGGGGGAATGATCTGCTAGGTAGCGCGCCAGATACTAAATGTTAACCACATCCTGAACCAGATTACCAGACACCGAGCAGTAATCTAAGCGACTATGTGTCCCCTTACCGGTGTAAAACATGAATAGGTATGACTCTGAGGCTGACGCACCCTCCACACATCCATCCTGTAGCCCTAGTCATCCCATGCCCTCCTGGAGGGCACCCGTCATGGCAGACTTCATATCTGTCCCAAGGAGGGAAACGGTCCACAGTGCCATCCAACGCACAGTTGAGATCGCCAGCCACCAGACCTCCGGACCTAGATACTCACCGTCACTCTCAATACCGTTCCATAGAATTCAGCATCATCCATATTAGGGGCTTAAATATTCACCATACACATGTCACTTGTAGAAAAGCTACTGCGATCCCATAGCACCTCAAATAGAAGTACGCCATACGCCGCTTGTGGGCTGTCCCAATCCACGAAAGTTCCATGTTAGGAACTTCGGTGCAGGGTCCATCCTAAATGTATCCTCTTTCCCGTATCACCCAACCCCTTGTATGCTCCCCACTCCCCCACAGAATAATTGAAACATCACTTTAGTCTACAAAGAAACAGCGAACCTGCAACCCTTTTCCATTTGCGAACTGCCCCGTGTAGCTCCCTTCTCCGGCTCTCCCCAGACCAAGTGTGCACCACTACGGTCCAGGGCAGCTGGCACAGTACCAGGGTCTCACTGTCACCACACTCATTAGCCCAGGTCTGTGCTGTCACTCAGGGAGTCACAAACTCTCCTGCAGCACAAGGAGCAACAAGTATCAGACACATAGATTGAGTCTTCCAAAGTACCATCCGGCACCCCTTCTGCCAGGCCCCAGCATGGACTGCCGAGCTGACCAAATGCCTCCGCAATCGCGCTTACCGGCGGCTGAGATCACTAACAGAAGCCTTCTGGATGAATGGCTGCTTCTTCTGTGCTTCACCAAGAGTGTTTAGCCGGCCGCTTGCCTCAACCGTGGGGTAAAGAAGAAGCCTTTTCATTGTGTTACACCAGAGGGTTTGCCAGGAACATCAGGCTGCATCAAAGGTTCAGGGCACGCATTCTCTTTTTAACCAGCATGAAGTTCATGCGGAGTTCTTGCACTCAAAGGGTATAATCTGGGAAGACCATAATATCACCATGAACCTGGACATGCTGCAGAGGGCGTCTGTCTCTAAAATTGAGGAGCTGGGCAATGATGGCACGGGGTGCCATCCCCGGTCTGGGTACCTGTGCCAATGCCTGATGCGCCCTTTCAATGGCAAAGAACTTTGAGAGCTTCCTTGGTTAAAGAACAACTCAGTAGATTACCCCTCTGCACGTTTTGGGAATCCCACAAATCTCAGGGTATTCCTACAGGAGCGCCCTTCCGAGTCCTCAATCCCCTCCACCATTTGAGTCGAGAGGGACTAAAGCGCAGCCACTTTCTTCTTCAGGACCAACACCTCCTGTGTAGTTCTTTAACATTTCTTTCAGCATGCGCGACCCTCTACAAACATTTTCAAACGTCCGCATGGAGAAAGTTCACCTCAATGACCATGGTATAGGTTTCGACCAATATGGCCTCCCATGTTCTCCTCATCACTGCCAGGAGGTCTACCACACCTCCTCCGACGGATCCTGCTTGGCCTGCTCCCCAACAGCACTTACAGTTTGACAGGGAGGGTGTAATTTTCTATGTTGTTCGACTGCACAGCCCTGGTGGACCTGTCCTTCCCCATCTCGGAGGTTGGTTTGAACCACTGCAGGAAGGGGCAAGTGTTGTGTACTTTGGGCACAAATGTTCAGTGATCTGTTTGGCCCACTTTAGATCAGAGCAGCAGCTGCAGCCACAGGGGCACTCGAGTCACACGCTGCCCAGCCCAGGGTCCAAGTTATTCTGAAGGTATCCATAGGACACCAGTCCCCTCATGGAAATGTATTCCTCCTACTTTGCCCCGACAGGGGCGGCCTGCACACTCCCGGGGGGCGCTGTAGCAAGGAAGGAGCTCTCCCACCCGTTGCCTTTCACCAGTGCCAGACTTTATCCTCAGCCAGGGTCACTGCCTACACATGGCTAGCCAGGGGCTCCTTGCAGCTGCCCTCTCCCACCTCTCTGGAGCTCTGGCGCCTCCCAGTTCATTGCCCTACTCCTGTGCCTGGGTCCAATGTGGGAGCAGGCCCCTGGGAGAAGCAGGGCCTCACCTTAGCTTCCCTCCAGCCGTGCACCCAGGGGCTGCCGCACTCAAACCTTGGCCCCACCCACCAGGCCATTATGGAGTCTCCACTTTCGTGCTGGGAAAAGCGGCAAGGCCTGGGCCGCCTGCCGCCTATCCTCCTTGCCTTCGCAATCAAACTGCAGCCCAGGCCACCACAGCACCCCCGCACTCCCCGCTCTGTTTGGCAAGGACAACCTGTCTCCACGCATTGCTTTTTCTGGGCCGCCACACTCACAACACGGCTCCAACCACCGGGCCACAATGGCACCCACACTCCACGAGACCCGGCATGCCAGGGCCTTGGCTCCAAGACTGCCTCTCCAGCAATCGAGGTGGGTCACAAGCAGTTTTCTAGTTGTCGGGGGGGTTCAGTTAAGATTGCAGGCCCAGGATGATGTAGGTTTAATTAATGCTGGTGGAAGTCGGTCGGAGTGGGACTAGTTGCCCATCTTGTGTGGCCATGACCCATCACTAAAATACTTGGGGATATATGTGACACACATCTCTGTGGACGACTTTGTGCTAAATGTTGAGTGCCTCCTGCAGGGTCTTGAGAAGTCCATCCTATTTTGGAGAAAGCTGCCGCTGTCCCTCGCAGGCAGGGTGTCAGTTTGTAAAGTAATCATGCTACCTACATTTCAGAGGAGGACGAGTCTGCTCTCACAGTCGGTATTCAGACGTTTAGATACATTGATTGCAATGTTTCTTTGGGATGGGGCACACCTTAGGCCAAAACTGGACACACTGAAATCATCATATGAAAAGGGTGGGGTGACCCTCCCTGATCTCGAGTGTTGCTATGTGGCAGCTCAGTTACAGCACTTGCCACTGTGGCTGGCCAACCAGCCCAACCATGAGAGGATGCTCCTTGGGGGCGGCTATCAGAAAGGGGAGCTAAAGGCGACACACCTAGAAAGACACAGGGAAGGGCAGGGGATGCCGCATTAGGTAATATTAATGTTGCAGATCTCTGACCGTTTGTAGGAAGCTGGCTCTGCATATACTATGGCAAAGTGAGGTATAGTGTGCACAGAGTCGAGTGGAACCCCAAAGGTAGGCAGAGGAAAAGTTAGAATCTTAATCTCTATTTGTGGTAGTGTGGTCGAGCAGTAAGGCAGTATCAGAGGACAGTGTAAAGCATTTGATGACAAACTCAGGCAAGAAACGATGTCACACACTCAAAGACTGAATCCAGACCAATTGTTTCTATTAAAAGTTACTTTTTTTTTATTTCTAGAACCAAGATTTACTTAGTAGCAGGGACTTTAAATACAATGATATTTTGCAAGATACCGTGTGTACTGGTTTTATAGAAACAAAGGTTACTTTGTAGTCGAAGAAACAGGTTGTAAGAACTTTAAGATACTTGAAATTACTTTTTAGTTACTTTGTAGTTACTTTTCTAGTTTGGAGTGAAACAAACTAGTAACATCACAGGACCCCAGTAAGCAGGTAAACTTTTTTAAGGACGCTAAGTTACTTTTGTTGCAGTACAAGACAGGTTCAACACTTAGAAGATTTTTCAGAGAAAACCCACCATACAATTCTATGGAGAAAAACGAAGTGTTAGGTTTACAGGTAAGTAATCGGTTTTAGGAATGGGGTTTTGAGGAGGTAGAACCAAGGTTCAGGTTGGCACTCAAGGGGCACTACCAGCGGCACTAGGCCCGCAGGGTGCCAATGTTAATCAATTGGGCACCTCGGTTGGGTGCTGCTCAGGGGCAGGCCCTTCGGTTTTGGGAGCCAAGCTCCTAGGTTTGAGGTTAGGGCAAAGGGGGTCCCAAGGTAGCACCAAGTCCTCACCACCAGCGGTACAGTGACGGCCGGGTGCAGGGTGCTTAGTCTGTGTCGGGAGCCCAATGCTCTCCTACTGAGGTCGTGGTCTTTAGACTTCGGCTGCAGGCTCGATCCAGGAAGTCTTCTGGGAGGAACCAACTGTTGGGAAGGTAAGTAGAGATGTCCCTCGACATCAGGACACTTTGGATTGGGTCACCAGGATGCAGAGTCGGAGACTGCAGGGGTGCCTTTTGACATCGGGAATCTGCTTTACTGGTTCGGTTGTGGTGGAGAGGAGTCATTGTGAAGAGGCTGCAGGTGTTGAAACAGAATCTTGGAGGTGACACTCCTCAATGGTTTGGAGGTCAGAACTGCTGTGGGACCACTTCAGAATGATGGACCCTCGGGACATAGGTCGTGGATGACAAGTGCAGAGGTAAGTCCTGGAACAGGGTTTCTTGGTCCCGAAGGGGCTAGGTCTTCGTTTGTGGACAGGGCCGCTGTCCTCGGGAGTCTCAAGTCTTATAGAACCGGGGGATCCGTCCTCACTAAATCTGAAGGTCGCTGATCCTTTTTGGATCCATCGTTTTCTTCGGAGCTGCAGGCAGGCCGGTAGGGCCTGGAGCCTTCACTGCTGTGGTCTTTCGGAATTCCAATCTTTATTGGTCGTTGAGAACTGACTTCTCGGTTCAGGGCTGCCCCCTAAATACTGTATTTAGAGCGAGACTTGGGGGTCTCAAGGTCAGGAGCCAATGGGCCACCGACTACAACCTTGCTGTGCTCACCCCACGTGGGGGAGTGAGCACAATCTCTAACCATGATTAGAGGGTGCCTGCCATCTGCAAGATGGCGGGCACTGAAGTGGGAGGCTTCACCTCGCCTCCCCCATCTGGGGGTGGGGTTGGCAGAGGTGGGCACACCTTCTGGGCTGTTCTAATTTATCCCACCTGTCTTCCCACTATAAAGGGGGTGAGACAGGAAGGGGGCCTGCTCCTGATAGGAGTTGCTGGGGGGGAAGTGTTGGAAAGGCGGCAAGGCCTTTGAAGCTCCCGTCACAGATGGCCCTTCCTGACCTGGAAGGGGGGGGGGTGACCACCTCTGCCCAGGAAAGACTTTGTTTCTGGGCCCAGGGAGTGAAGGTTCCCACCCCAGCGGTCCAGAATCTTGTTTTGTGGTGGCAAGCTGGTGTTCACCAGTTAGGAACACACCAATAGTTGGTTTGGTTCAGGGGTCGCCTCTAGAAGGGACCCCTGAGTGCAGGGAATAATAAATCCGACACTGGAATCTGTGCAGGTTTATTATTCTGAGATGTTTGATAGCAAACATCCCAGGATTCAGTAAAGCCATTATGGTGCTAGGAGACTCGTAATGACCAGTTTCCAGACCATATAACTCAGGATGGCTTTCCTGGGCACTTATAATATCTAAGAACGGCCTTAGATGTTATAGGGATCTGCCTGCTCATGCAGATGGGTCCTCACTTGAGGTATAGGTAGGCTTTCCTGTTTTCAGTTTCTATTTTTGGTAAATTCTGGTGGGGTCTTTTCAGTGTTTTCAAGTGATTTCAATACTTTAAAAAACAGTGGTTATCAGTGGTTACACATTTTCACGCCATTGAAAACAACAGAAACAGTGTTTCCCGGTGTTTATGGAACGTTTTGCTTTTATTATTGCTCGCTTTCTGCACTGATAGTGCATGGTATGTAGACAGTGTATGTACAGTATATACAAGGTCCAAATACATTTTTGCAAATGAAACCTATAGTACACCATACAATACTTCTTCAGTGAGTCTTTGGTCATGTGCGCTCGCTCTTTCCTTCTCATGTAAACTTTTTTCTGTGAAAAGGCCCTGTCAACACTGGCACTTGAGACAGGCAACACCAAAACAGCGAGTACACAATTTGCTAACTTTGGCCACTGACATAGCTTTCCATGCCAATACCGGTGCACTTAAAGATTGCGATTCTCTGGGCAGGTTCTGCAACATTTGTGCTAAGCTGGGCACTTATGCCCCCAGAGTTATTGATGCGGTCAAAAATGAAGCAGCACGTTTGAAACTACGGAGAAGATTCCCATTTGTGGAAGGGATCTAAAATATTTACAGAGTACCGCAGTGAGATTTCATTGACTTCAAATGCCAAGGTTGGTGAAGGGACATTTCTATGCATCACTGCAAGCCATTTCTCATACATTGTAAAATAAAAGCTCCTGAATTGCTCTCCTACATTGCTTTGCTTACCAAGTGGCAAGCACTCTAACATGGAACATGTTGCAGTGCCAAATTCACTAAAGGTGTCGCCCGGCCTACTTCCAAGGAGATGTTTCACATCTACACCAAGTATGCTGAACACTTGGCAGATAAGAGTGTTTTCAGACTCTAAGAATGCAGTAGAGTTTTCTTTTCTTTTCACATCACTATCAATATGTGACCAAAGATACTCACATTTCTTGCCTTTGGCATCATTAATCATCAAACAGTCTGTAAAGGGTTGCCACATGGATAATATAGCAGTTACAGCCCCTTCCCTTGGACTGAGAACATCAGCTTAATGTAAGTGACACAGTTGGGATGACTCTTTCTTTGACGCCACAAAGCACAAAATGAGAAATATTCGCGTTTTAGTTCCTGCGCATAACAAAACAGTGCATCAAAATGGACTAAAAACTCAAAAGCATTCTTCATCAACTCTGAAGATGGTAAGGATACTTTCAGCATACTATCTAGCAAGTGGCAAGGATCTCTTACAGGCAAGCACTTCTGCTCAGGTATCAGTTTTACAGGGTCATCAAACAACTTGTTCATATACTTAGCTGAATCACTGCAAATACAAACAATATCACTTCAATCTTCGTTGAACTTGGAAAGAACCTTTTTGCAGCAGAATTTCAAGTGACACTGTGTTCCATGTTTTCCAAAAGTCTAGTGTCATGCTTTCATCACTATCCCAGATTGTTAGTTATAGCACTCTTTTTACATTTACTTGTCACTATACCATGCATTGAATGTTTAAAGCCTGAGGTGTTGGCAATCACCTCCTATCAATACTGACTCATTTGAATCTTGGGGTTGATGTATCAAGGGTTTTTACCCCTTCTCTGTGGGTAAATGTGATGGCACGTATTGGGAAAGATTCTTATGAAACCAGCCATTTTACTTATCAGTGAAAGAATCAAACGCAGCCAAAATATCAAATATGATTGTTCTTTCCTGACTCTATACAGTTTATAAAATGATTAAACAAGACCTAAAACATGCTTCTAAACCACGCAACTTTAAACCAAATACCACAACACTGAAAAAATCCAAAGGAAGAGCAAACAATATTTTAGTGACATCCCCAAACAACAAAACTCAAGCAGAATAATGATAGCCCAGTCTTTCTTGCTGCTAGCTTGTATAACAAAGTTACATTGTATTGGGCTCAGGAAAAGAATGACTCTTTCACTCTCCTTTTCCTTTCTTAGAATGACATTTAGTTTGTGGTTGTGCAGGTGTTTTTTCAGTGTTTATATATTTACACTGGTGAGGGCTATTTCCCTCTTGGTGGGGTCTTATCAGTTATTATAGGTTTAAACCTAAAACCGGACAGCCTAGATATAGGGCACCCTGCCTTAAGGGTGACTCACCTAGGCCTCATGCAGTGCTGGGCAGCCATGGCACATGGATGGGTACCATGTCGACTCTTCACTTTTAGCAGCACCACAACACGCAGATTGCAATGGCAGTGGTGGATGTTTGTGGCGAGAGGTCTCCGAGGGTGGAATAATACATGCTGCAGCCCTCGGGGGTCTTGCCCTGGCTACCATGCTCTTGGTATCATAGGTACCATTTACAAGGGGCTTACAGGAGGCCAGAGTAGTGCCAATTGTGGAAAGAATGGTAAGGTTAAGGAAAGGACACATGCTCCGGGAACCTGATTGGCAGGGACCCAGGGCACACACAGTCAAAGTGCATCGGAAATCTGGGAAAATGTGTGTGGAGGGGGCTTACTGCAACAGAAACCCACTTTCCTACACCGTAACAGTAGATATGTCGGGCCCTCTTTAGCTTGGACATGGACGTGTGGACCCACCCGATATTATGAGATATAACTCTGCTAGCTTGGCGTGAGAGATGGATTGACGGGGGCTGCAGAGAACTGGGAGATCTATATGAGAAACCAACCTCACATTTGAAGAGGCCAACAAACATTTGCAGCAGGACCAGGACAATTTCTGACGTTCAATAGAATGACTGCGGTGGTGGGTAGATACTGGTCCAGTTTTCAGGGGCAAACACTGGAATCGCGCATAATAAATGCAGTGACGGTCCTACAGACGGGTGGTAGATGCGTTTCCCAAATATATAGCGCCTTGATCTAGGATATGGTGCACTCCCCTTTATGGTGTGGGCTAAATGGGAGTGGGATATGGGAGCCCCTTATACTGACTCGGGATGGGATAGAGTACTGGGATACCATAAGATTGTAACGAGTAATGCCGGTTTCGGCTGACACAAGACAAGATATTACATTAAGCCCATTTTACCCCTCGTGCTTCAAGTAAAATCTACCCGAACATACAGAGGAATGTCCATGATGTAGACGGACTGCAGAGGATCTGTTGCTCATGCCATGGTCCTGCCTGATAATCTCAGAAACATTTTCAAGGTTGAGAGCAGCTTGATCCCTGAAACGCTGTGGCTGGGGCTGCATCCTAAATATTAAAGAGGGAAAATAAGATACAGATTTCTGTTGCTGGTATTATTTTTATTTTCCAGGATTCATATAGAGCATGGCTACCCAACGGGCCTCCCAGTGCTGGTACAGACCTTCGCTCTGGTGGGATAAATAGATGCCCCTAGAAGAGGTACGTTTTCAATAGCTTCCTAAAGGTAATCACCGATTTCTCCTTCCTAATAAGAGAGGGAAGCTTATTCCAAAGCTTGGGAGCTAAAAAAGAAAGGGAGCTGCCACCTCTTCCTACTTTATTGATCTTGGGAATGAGAAGATTCTGACTCGGAGCGTAAGGTTCGTTTGGGCACGTGAGGAGTGATCAGACGTGAATGGACAAGGGTCCTTTTTTGTAAAAAGCTCGGTGGACTAAGCAGAGAGACGTAAACTGTATTCTCTTCCAGATTGGCAGCCAGTCAAGAGCAGCTACGGCCGTGGCTGCTGATGTGCGCTTAGGAACATTAAAAAGTGTACGCGCTGCTGCGATCTGAATTACCGGCATAGGGTTAGTAACATATTTGGGACTGCCTAGATAACAGGAGTTCCCGTAATCTAGGCGTGAATTAATCAGACCTTTGATTACTATTTTGCGCAGCTTAAAAATGTTCTTAAGGTGCGGAGAAGTCCGAAGCAACAAGGTGCCAATTTTTTGACCTGGACTTCCATAGATAATCTTTCATTAATCCAGAATCCTAAACTCTTCACTGATGGAGCAGGGCCGGGAGTCATTACTGTTCGCATTGCGCAGAATCATGATGCAACGGACACACCCAGGAGGCCCTCCTATGTCGCGGCGGTTTGGGGCGTCAGAGAATGGTTGGTGGCAGAGGAGCTCTGTCCTGCTATGGCTCGGACGGATGGTAGGGCCCAAGAGGAGATCCAAGCCTGGCAGATCAGCTGCTAGACTTGGAGTCCACCGCGGCGGCACGGACCCCTCAGGGCGCGGAGTCCCCTGAAACTGATCGATCCACCGGAGATGGAGGCAATAATGGGGTGGACATGGGTATGTGGGCAGGAAATAGGATATGGCTACAGAGAGCAATCTGACGGTCTAAACGCGGTTAACGAAAAGTGGAAATGTCGACAAGCACTGCACTTGTAGTATTTGTTGTTATACAAAACAAATACATAGCTGTGGTTTATCCTGCATGGTGAACCTTTGGCAAACAGTTAGAGGTGTGGCAGCATGGTGCAGGTATTGAGGGGCAGGAAAGGCGGGATTCCCAATTGGACCTTGGGAGACCAGGTAGTAAGGAGAGGGAGACCAGGTAGTAAGGAGTGGCAGCTTGGTACAGGGATTGGGGGTGGGTGGCAGAAAAGGTGAGTTCCCCGATTGGACCTTGGGAGGCCAGGCAGTGACACATGGCAGGATGGTGCAGGCATGGGGGGGCAGGAAAGGCAATCCCACTACTGGACCTTGGGAGACCAGGCAGTGAGATGTTGCAGGTATGGGGGACGGGATAGGCGAGTTCCCCCATTCGACCTTAAGGGACCAGGCAGTGAGGTGTGGCAGCATGGTGTAGGTATGGGGGCAGGAAAGGTAGTTACCTATTGGACCGTGGCAGACAAGGCAGTGAGGCATGGCAGCATCGTGAAGGCATGAGGGGGGCAGGAAAAATGTTTCACCCATTGGACTTTGGGAGACCAGGAAGTGAGACGAGACAGCATGGTGCAGGCATGGGGGACAGAGAAGGCAGGTTCCCCTATTCGACCTTAAGAGACCAGGCAGTATGGTGGAGGTATGGGGGCAGTTCCCCATTTGGACCTGGGGCAAACAGGCAGCACGAGGCGTGGAAGCAGAGTGTGGGCCTTCAACAGCGGTTCCTCAACCTGCTGATATTCCCAGAACTCGTATTGAATATTTTGAAATTAAAATAAGCGGCGCAATTAAAGAATGTATTAATGTTGACACGGAGTTCAACCTGGAAACGGGGATAAGAAATGGAATGAGAGACCGGCGAAAATAAATAAAATACAGCTCCATGCTTGGGGAACAGCGTGTGGGATGCAGTTACTGCTGTTAAAAAAACAGCTAAAAGAGAAAGTAATGAATCCTGAGAAAAATGTGCCCTTGTAAACGCATTTTGGTCTTTATTAATGGTGAGAACAAGTTTCTAGAAGGATTCTGCCTGCAGATGATGCACTTGGACCTTTCTTCTATTGTCCATTAAACATACATTAGGCGGCATTAACGTCCGGTGTGGAATAAGAGTAATTTCGTATTGTGGGTTTGACTATCGCGTTTGTACGCGAGGAATCGCGCGAATGTTGAATGCTTTGTGAGGGTGAAAGGTGGAGCCAGAGGCCACCTCTATTAAACACCGCGATGTTTTACATTTTAAGACTGTGCATGCATTTCACCAACAAATACAGGATACGAGCCTATGAAATGGTACTTTCTTGGAAGTCTGGGTACAGTGGATGTAATAGTTTCTAGCTTTGAATACAAAATAAAATCGTTCAGACCGGAAAGTAGCGGTGCCCTGCACATGCTGCACGAAAGGCAGCGGGGTAGGACGATCATCCAGTGGGCCCCCTTCACCCTGTCATTGTCGTGTAGTTCCTATAAACCAATATAGGATCTGCACGTTTAGACAACGTACACTATAGGATTGGTGTCCGGACTGATTCTAGACACCCCCACCGGGTATGTTCGCCTGTATAGCAGCGAGCTCATAGTGCCACTAGAAACCCCTCATACCAGGGAGAGAATAGTTCTTGGCAACTATCGAACATGACAACCCTGAGCCCTCGGGACCGTGGAAACAGTGCGATACTTTTCGCTCAGTCACTCGTGCTCACTTTGTCTCAGAGAAATGCACAGAATAAATGGTGGGGACGTTTTTCAATAAGCATTTATTGAACCAGCGTCATTCTAGTGTAAGATAGGTGTGCTGAAACAACCATTAGACACAAACAGATATAAATGATTATAAGCACCGATAACGTAAAAGGACGGTAGATGTATACCATGGTGCTAAAACAATGAATACAGGCGAGTATATAAAATACATGATAGTAAAATGCGTACTCCTACAATGCGACCCTAACTAGATGTACCCAAGTGTACCTAGCATGTATGTAGGTGTAAACCCAAGAATCCCTCTAGCATAAAGTCAACCCCATTACCTGAAGTGATAGACTGTGGGACCCAGTCTTGGTCTCGAGATGGATACCCCGCAAGGGATGTCAGACCACTGCGAGCTGGAGTGTCTGCGTGCAGGAGCCTCAGCATCTCACGTTAGTGTGCAGCAAGATACGGTGTTTATATACCCAAAGTTGTACCCTCCGGGGTTCTACCTTGCTGTGTCATGTCGGACTTAGGATGACGGAGGGAATGACCCTTGTACATAATTATGATGCAGGAGATGGTAGTCCTGCTGAGTTTCCAAGAATCCTCATGCATAATGGATGAGGCTAGTTTCCAGGGTAAACCCTACGTCCTGTAAGCAGCACCGTAACTAGGTAAAACATCAATGCCAAGAACCGTTATGTGGTGGAATGGTGGGGGAGAATATAGGTGAAAGGTTAGGTGACTACCTGAGCCTATTTTGGGGTACCTATATGGAACATAACATCAGGAGGTCCCTAGTCAGACTCAATCTGCCTGGAGACAGCGCCAAACCAGTGCCAGGTCTGGCAGAAACCTCTACCTACGGAAAGCAGGATTTGACCCCCACACAAAGCTGGCAAGTGTTATCACATGCAGGTATGGCTCTCATTCCTCACTGCATCACTCCGCACTTACACAAGTTTGTCACAATATGAGCAAACTGCCCACACACAGGCCCCACTGTACCCTCTTACACTACCAACCAGAACAGCCTTGGCGTAGCGCTGTATCCTGTCACACGAGCAATATTCGGTACGTCAGGTGAGATATACAAACGCTACTGCAATCATATAGAATATGAATCGTACAGGGCGGTGACAGAAAAGTAAATCATTAGCTTAAAAAAAGACAGGAAATGAATTCAGGTGATTGAATGAAACACCCTCCTGGCTCTCAGCGTCACTCACATGATGCTTGGGTTTCCCTCTGGGCTGGTAAGGCTCCTCATAGCTCTGGAGGTGCGGGTCATTCTTTGGTCACATTGCGTCCAGGCTATGCCTTGCTTGAACGATCGCTTGAACTCCACATGGATCACCCGCCTGTCCTCCCACAACACTTGACGCAACCAAGTGCCCTACATCCTTCACAAAGACATTCAAGACCAGAAAGGTAGGAAAAGGGTTTTATTTACAGCATAAAAATAAATAAGCCCTTGCGGGGATCTGGCGTGTTCATTGGAGGTTATCACACATGGTCTTCAGAGAGTCACAGGGACACATACCCTCGTAGTCAGCCAAGAGCAGGGTTGTGGGGGCCAGTTGGGTCACAAAAGTGGCGCCCGTGCTCTAGGCAGAGGAGGAAAGTAGGACCAACCTACAACGTTTTCCCTTGAAACCCAACCTCGGGTAGGATTTCTGCTCATTAATAGCTTTGAGAGTCCAGCAGCGACCTCACACTCAGGAAGTTCTTCAGACTGATTTCAGTCATGGTGGTACTCAGTCCTGGGGCTCACCCACGTAGTGACAGATGGCATCAAAGTCTAGTTTCAGCACGTTCACCTCATCCCGCAGAAGCTGCACCAGTGCCCGACTTTTCCCTTTATCCCTGCGGAGGATCCGGCCGACCTGCAAGGGAGGCAGAGGTTTGCTCAACACCAGCACATTTCACAAAAGCATTCCAATAACGGATACACTATCCCCCTCCCATGGCCAAGCATGGACCCTGTAAGACACCTGCACAAAGTATGGCCACATTCGATCCCACCCAGCAGCCCTTTCAGGTGAATGGTAAGTTTTAGCCCACACAGGATCCCGTCCCTACACCGACGAGTATCCCCTCTAAGGGTCACATGATTCCTCTCTGAGCACCGGCAGCTTCTGATGCCAACTGTGACTTCACTCCGGCAGCTTGAAACCTATCAATCAATCAATCATGGTATTTGTAAAGCGCACTACATACCCACGAGGGTCTCGAGGCGCTGGGGGGGGGGGGTGGGGGGGGGAGAAGCTGCTACTGTTAGAAGAGCCAGGTCTTGAGAAGTCTTCTGAAGGGGGAATTTTCACAAAGATAAATTCAGTCGCAAATCTAAATTGATGACCAAATGTTAACTTATGCCAGCTAGGAATTCACAAAGCATAAGCATGGGAATATGGGCGCCTATCTTGAGGTAATACTCTCTTTCCATTGGCTGATCTTAGGTGGGGACGCCAGGGTCCAAGCATCAGTAGCCAAGGAAGAGGGCTCAGCTCACCCATATCAGAGTTCGTCTTGTTCTTTAAAGTCTCTGACATTTCCACATCTTTTCTGCTTGACATTTACTGCATTAACAGATAGGAAACATACTGCTCGCATGATAGAAAATTTGCCTTTTCACTGTGAGCGGATTGTTCTGGTCTTAAGTCTTTATATCCTGGTCACTGCTCAATCTGCAGCTGCCGCACCTGTACAGCACTCTGTGGCCCTGGACACCTGGTTCACGCTTTAGAAAACCACGTAAGTAAAATCAGAGAGGACTACAGCTTTCTTAACACCACAAAGGATGTTTGTAGGTCCCAATGTGACTTATAAGCAGTTTTCAAATCCGCCTGATAACACCAGGCAACAGTTTGAACCAAAAGTAAACAAGGTCATGGACCGAGGGGTCTGCGCCCTGGCCACACATCAGACGGTGGTCTGCAGTGATGCACTGGAGAGAAACTGGGCCTGTTCCTGGGCTTCTGAAAACTCTTGCCTGCACACAGTAGTTCTTTGTTTCTGAAATTGATTCAGGATTCCTTGGTCCTAGAATCCGTCTCGTTTCTGCCTGTTCTCCTGCCCGGTGATATCGGTCCTCAGGCACCTCAAGTGTGGAAGCGAAGCTCCTCTGTGGATCACTAAAGGCTCCACTCCATTGACACTCTTAGAAGGTTCTCAGTGCAGAAGATGGCACATGTGCGGGACTTCCACTGGTTGGTGTGACCTCTCTACCTGTTCCCATCGCTTCCACACCGTTGACACGCAGAAGGTTCTCACTGCAGCAGATAGCACACGGGTGGCACGTCTCACTGGTTGATGTGACCTCTCTGCCTGTTCTACCGCGGATCCACTATGGATCACTGAAGGCTCCACTCTGTTGACACTCATAGCAGGTTCTCAGTGCAGGAGATGCACACGTGCAGCACGTTTCACGGGTTGGTGTGACCTCTCTGCCTGGCCATTAGGCGGATACTTTCCCTGCCCTTGGTTTATGATCATTGCTGTCCATCTGGGGATGGTCCAGTGGGTGCCATCTTCAGCCCAGAGTACCCTCTGCCAGCAATGGTGAATGGAAGGTGGAGTCTCTGGAAGAAGCGGTGATGGAGCTCAAAGCCAACACTGTGGCGAGAACATATGAAGCAAGCGCCATTCATCCCCCATTGAGGTCTCTAGTCCAGTGAGTGGGTGCAGGACACATCCACCAGCTACACTGGATACTAAGTTTGCCTATCGGAATATGGCTTTTAGGGTACCACTAGACGCCCATAAATAGGACTGCATGAGACTGGCTCCCAGGAGATACAGCTTTCGGCATCGAATGCTGATGTTGCTAGCGATAGCCACGCGTCCCTTGCTGTTCTAATGACCTGGAACTTGCAGCTTCAGATTCATGTAGCCTCCTCCACAGTGTTTGGAGTATTCTCTCATCCTGCGACATCCTGGGCTCACTCTGGCCTCTATTTTGACCAACTTTCACCAAACTATTTGCTAGCCAGCATGGAACTTCCTCTGTGGTGAAGGTGTTCTCCTTCCCTTGATTTCCCCATTTATCTTGCAAAAAAAAAAGTTCGCATTTTTGGGTGAACCTCAAATAGTGAAATGTAAATCTTTACTGGGTCTCAAAACTTAAATCTTCATAAGATCAAAGATGCCCCCAGAGCCCTTTTCTGGAAGTACTCCTTCAAAACCTAAAAGGTTGCTCTGTCCCCCAAAGCTCTACTTCCTCATATTAGGATTGGAAAATTATGAAAACCTTTCTGTTGGTGGAAACTTTCAACTCAAAGCTATCTTAATATTTGTCTTTGAAAACGTTTTGCTCCTTACTTAAATGCTTAGTAACTATTTGTTTTTAGAACAATAAATTGTGTTGTGCAGCACTTTGATGCCTTTTTGATTTTACTCAAGCCTCATTAAAACAAAATAAAATTGCCAAAAAGGTTCACATCTGCTACAAAGCAAGCTGTGTTGTTTGTGCCCACCACCAACTACAAGTCTAATCACGTGACCACAAAACACTCCACCCACCTGACCACTATGTGGCCCCAGCACCACCATGACGAAATCCTCCTCCGCCTTCGGGATGAGAGTCTCCAACATGGACTCCTTGATTCCTGTGAGACAAAGAACACATTCTCCATTAGGGGGAAAGAATCCTGCAGACACGATAGAAGCACGAAAGAGAAATGGGAGGGGTGCTAGATCCGAGGGGAGATGAGAATGTGGGAGATATAACAGCAAGCACAGAAAGGGCGAGACTGACAAGGAAAGATCAGATGAATGAGCGAGAACAAGCTAGGAAGAGTGCAGAGTCAGAAAGAGGGACCTTAGGAGAAGGGAGAGTAGAGAGAGTCAGCGCAGCTGCCAGGTGTATGCGAGACCCAAGGGATCGGAGGACAACGTGCCATGCAACGAGCATTGCCTTTCACTTGGAGACAGAGGAGCCAGGTGCTTCTGCTTTGACTCTCAGGGGGCAGCCATAAAACAGCGAGGGCTTGCTTTTAGAGCGTGGTGTGGGGAAGAACGCCTAGTTCAGCGAGCACATTACTCGATATATATACACTATGTCCAACCACTGTTGCTCATTTTGTATACACTATTATAGTAACACTTTTTCAACATTTGTGTCTTCAAGGACTTCTTTGCACTTCAACCCTGGACACAGTTGAAACGTGGTAGCCTGAGCTGCAACCAAAGCGCATTGTTGTGTTAATGTGACCAGCGATACACAGTTTAGTACATCGGATGCTTGCACGGTTCTTTGCCCGGCTGCGTTGAAAGTGACTACACTGCAACGTCTCATGGTACTTAGCAGTCAGGGGTGAAGAATGGAGAACAAGGGGCAGCGATGGTCGTGGAGGGACAAGGGCCCTTACGCTTGGGCAGATGTCGGTTGAGGAGGAAATGCAGTGATGTAGGGTTGAGATTTAGGAAGCGCTCTTGCAGGGGGCAGTGCCACATTCATACGGGCCGGAAGAGCGAGATAAGAGTCGAAGACATACAGTCCTTATCCTGGACTTACAGGGAAAAACGATGGGTGCGTTGGCACACAGACCTGTGCGCAGAGGCTGCCAGCCCTCACAGACTGGGATGTGCAGCAGTTGCATTCCTCCTCTCAGCAGTCTCCGACTCCAGATGGCAAAGCGCTGATTTGTGCTCAGGTTCTGGGAAAGGCAGTTTGCGTCCAACCAAATGACCACTTTGATGCAAGTAAGTCCAAGCTTTCGGACGGGACCAATTTTTCTGGTTCTCCCACATGTAAACACTTCCCACATAGATCAAAACAAAGACAGCATCCTTCCAACCACGCATCCTACACGGTGTAGCATGCTACCCAGGTAGGACAGCACTTCAGCCCTCCACACCGGGGTAGTACGTGCTATATAAATGTTACAATATAATACATAACCCCTTGGCACCAGCCGCAGGAGGAGTGTTTCTTTGAGGTTGTGGATTGCACTGCAGGCGACCTCTGCATAGTCCGTGGCTATAGGGGCCCTGGCTCCTACAGGACAGAGGATGTGGGGATCGTTAGGGAGCCCGTCTGCGGACTGGAGGTGTGCCGTCCTGATCTTTCCCTTCGCCGCCACCTTCAATCGTTGCCTCTCTCAGGCAACGCGAGGACCCGTCTGAGCCGGCTCGGTCCGGGACAGGTAAACAGGAAGGTTGTGAATTTACACCCAGACGTGGGCGTCTGACTTCACAACGCTTCGTACAAGGAGGTGGGGAGCGGAAGGAGCAACGACTAAGAAAACCCTATGGAACACCCGACTACCTCAAGAGCAACGTACATACGGAGGACCTCGCCTCCCACTTACCCAAGCACCAACACACTCGCATTCAGGAGGCCCAGACATGACCGAATACAAGGAATTACACTGGCAGATCAAATGAGCAGTCTTCCCCAGAGCATAAAAGGCTGCACCCCAGAAAGCGATTCGATGCTTCATGGTATGGTCAAGGGAACTGGAGCCACATTGGGTGGGCAACCATCAACCAGCAGACTCTTCTCCCACTGATGGCGACCATCAGGCAGATGATGTAGAGTGCCTTGTTAAGAGTCTCTTGATGTGGGTCTGGAACATGGATGTCCTGACCAGACAAATGTACTTGATCGTTCAGAATAAGAACATGGGTGAGTCACATGCCCTCGGCACACATAACTTGACCGTACATAGTTTTCCCTCTCCCTGCTAGCTTTCCTTCAATGGAGGGGAGAAAGAGGACCGTGGAAAGAGAAAACAAGAATATGATTAGGAAGAGACAGAGCAGGTGAGGTGGACAGATGTGAGAGGATGGTAGAAACAACGTGATGCGAGGTAGATGGCAGAACGCGAAAAGATCACACATAGTAACAGGGCAGTTTGAGAGGGACCGAGAAACAGAAGTATGATGAAAAGAACAGAGAGAAGAGGAAGCAGGAGAGGAGATATACGGCAGGAAACACGAGAAGAGACAGGAATGAACACAGTGCTGGAGAGAAGGAAAGAAGGTTAGGTGGGAGCAGAGAGACAACAGAGAGGGAAGGATTAGAGGAGTGGCTGAGTAAGAAGAGAGCAGGGGATAAATACAAGAGGCAGGGAACAGACACCGATACAGACCATCCAGAATGCGGCCCTCCTCTGTCCGACACACGCACACCTCCGGGCTTAGCACATCTTCAATTCTTATCTGTAGAGACAGGAAAAGAAATGTATATATCAGTTCAGTTCATAAACTTTATTCGGGTAACTTAATACCCATAAAAGCACAACATCATAACAAAAAATAAATAGCAAAATGGAGGATTGACAGTACACAATAATCAAACTTTTGTAAGAATATAACTATAACATTTGATACGTTTTTATGACAAATTAAAAAAGAACTTCATTGGTAATGAATAAATAATATGCTGTTAATAAAACATAGCTAGCAATTACACAGAGATAGTCAATTGGGTAAAAACTCAGGGATCGGGCATAGTCTTACGTGCTCTGGTGGCAATTCTCAAAAAGGTGCTTATGCGAAGGACCAGCTCTTCATCAGCCAGGGAAACTAAGCATGTGTAAGCATTATCCAAACTAATAGGTCTTCTCCTTTTGAAAAATTGATTTAAAAACCACTTAGTATATTTTGTGTAATACTTACAAAAAAATAAAAAATGTAAAATTGGTTGGCCGCTTACCCCGTCACAAGGGCATGGTACATGATCAAGATTATGGTGATAGGGGGGAGGAGCCAATATGGCGACCGGGACGGCAGCGTAGGCTCCCGGCTCCGTGAACCTCCGCACCCCGCACAGATATCCTGCATGAGATCCTTAGCCTGCGCTATCTGCCCGTGTTGGTGAACAAGAGCGGCAACCGATCGTGTGACCCCGAAGTTTCTGGCAGCGGTACCGCCGGAGAAATGTCCGTCTGAAGTTTGCGGCCTGTGCAACCCTGGAACCGGGACCTCGAGTGGACACCATGGCCGGGCGGCAGTTCAACAACAGCGGCCTTTGGTGACTGGGTGGAGTCGGACTACCGGAGCGGTGCGAATATCGGCCTACGTTTCGCCGTGGTCGTTCCTACCACTGAGAGTGGCGGAACGAGTGCGTGCCCGAGGTGGCAACTCCAAGACTCTCCGGTGATTGCCTCAGCCTTCGCCGGTGAGCTGCCCGGACGCCGCCCGTAACTCGCCCTGATTCTTGCGGGCTGCTCCCGGATTTTCGCGGGCGCTGGTCCGTGGTGGGGATGACTGTGGCCCGTGACCACACACCGGACACATTATTTGCCTGCCCCCGGAACCCTGTTTCCAGTGACATGGAACCCGAGGCGTTTGTGCCCGAGTCCCGGTCCCGATCTGGGTTGGACCTACCCAGCGGCCATTTTGGTAGGATAGAGTCCACCATCCTGTACACTGGGTTGCAGCAGGATTGGGAGGGTGCGACTCTGAGGAGCGTAGCGGAGCGAGCGCCGGGAGCTGTACTGGGGTACGGTGACCTTCTCGAAGCTCTCGGTGCCCTTCATTCCACCTTGGTTCACGGCGCCTGGGTGTTGGGGAGTAAGCTCGATGGAGTGACATCAGCGTCGGAACAGTTGCGGCCTGCCTGTCCCCAGGTACGCTGGGACTTCTTACACTGCACACGGGAGGACAGTGTCGTGGCCGCCCCTGTGAATAGTGCACACCTGGACACTCCGGACAGTATACTAACGTGCGATCAGCTGGCTGTGGATCTGGTCTGTTCCGGAGGTTTTGGACCTGAGTGGGGGGTGGTGGCCTTGTCCCGTGCGCGGCCTCCGGCGACTCAGGCAATATCCAAGCAACGGTCGCCTGCTCTGGCTGATTCCGCCTTCCTGGACCTGGTGTGCAGTGTAAATCCTGGGGCAGCACTGGGAAAGACGACCCTCCATAGAGCTGACTGTGTCGATCTTCAGAGCCTTCTACCCTACCTGTGTGTGTCGCTTCCTGATCTTTATTGGCCGCTTCTCTTCCTTGTAACATTGGACATGGCACTGGGTCGATGGGTATGCATGGGTAGGTTTGCAAAGAGTGGCCAAGGATAAGGCTGATCCTTCAGAGGTGGTCATCTAATAGGCGGGCGGGCTCGGGAGTTGCGTGCTCTCACGGCATAACGGTTAGTGTACTAAGTGCGTAATGCTCCTTACTTTTCTTTGACAGGGTCGATTTTGTGTTGTTTATTGTATGCTTTGCGGGAAAATATATGGTGCGGGAGGGAGAAGCCGGGGGCATGTTTTGCAGGCCCTCCTCCAGTTTATTAATACTCTCTCTACCCCCCGTCTGGTGGGGGCTCTTTTCCTACTCCTTTTTCTCTGTTTCTTCTATATTTCGGGTCTGGTTCCGGGGCGACAGGCACACTGCTGGGGAGGGGGGCCGTACTCATCTGCAGAGGTGCAGGGTGGGGGGTTGGGGGGAGGGGATTCTTTAGTCTTTAAACCTTTTTTTCCATGGCCTCCTTTTCTTCTCTTATTCTTCTTTGTCTTTTTCTGGGATCAGCCTGGTAGAACTCCTTTGTTGTTAATCACTGCTGTTTCCTGAGTGCCATAATTTCCGTGGTGTTTCCTGGGTCTTAGGGCAGGGGGTTGCAGGCGCAAATGGCCGTGATATTTCTCTACATCCTGAACTTCCTGTTTCAGCGCCATTGCTTAGATAGACTGCTGTTTATTGTTTACGTTCATCATTCTGCCTGCCATTTTTCGCTGCTGGGAAACTGTTTGGCACCTGATCCTTCCATCCTCCTCTATTATAAAATGTAAACCTTTATTATCCTGGTCTCCTACTTGGGCTGTTCAGAGACTGAGAGTATGCTAGCATCGAGATTCTGCTCCCCGAGGTGCTGACTGTGATCAAATTGCTTTCTGTTATTCTGACTGTTTAGCGGCCGGCCCCGGGGGTTGTAGGCCCATACGTGTAATTGATTGAAATATCAATAAAGGTTTTTCAAAAAAAAAAAAAAAAAGAAAAAAAGATTATGGTGATAGCCGAGAGGAAAACACAATGCAAATCTGACAGTTCCTGCTCTAAGGCGGAATAATAGACTCCTTTCCCAGTAGCTCGTGCGCAGGGTGAGATATATAGGTAGAGAATGATAATGCTGTTCTATTGACATGTAACTAAGAACGGAAGTTTTCTTGGATTCCAGGCCAATCCGGTCTGTGTTATATAAAAAGTAAAGGGCATCTCTAAGCTCCTTTTTTGGCACGGTGTCAGCTATATTTGCATTTTAGAAGATACTTTCTTTATTAACACTACACAGGCTTTGATGTACTCCCCTTAGCCAAGGAATTTCCATCCCTTTCTCACACATAAGGCAGTCATTAATAATCTCTCTAGTGAGGGAGGCAGCCTGGTTCTTCCATACCGATAGCCAAAAAAGGGCAGGACGAGCGCGTATAAAATCCTATATAAAATTAAGATTGAGTTCTCTGTGGCAAATGTATTGTTTGGTAGAGATTGGGATGCCCAAAAGTTTCCTGCAGAATGTATTTTCTTCCTGCTGGATGCAGGAACAATTTGCAATGCCCCAAATCTCAGCCCCGTAGGTGGCCACAGGGACGCACTGTAATTTAAAAATGTTTAAAATGGCCGGTATAGCACCAGTGGTCTTTGGACGGGGAAGACTAAGGATTGAGTTGGAGGCCTTTGAGAACTTGCTCCTGGAGTGAGCAAGATGCTCAGTCCAGGAGCCGTTCGTAGCAAAGACCAATCCAAGATAGGGAAATGTACGTGTGCTTGTCAATTTCTGGCTACCCACTACAATAGAACTTAACTGTCGCTTCCCAGGACCACAGGACATTAAAAATGACTTCTTAAAATTGACACATAGGTCCAGGCTATCCATGTATTCAACAAAAGTCCGAAATAAATTACGCAGAGAGATCGGCGTGCGGCCTATAATGACCGCATCATCTGCGTATAATAGAACGGGGAGAGTTTTACCATTAATCATGGGGACGTCATGGGTTGAGGTTTTAAGCAGATTGTTCAGCCCATTAATGTAAATAATAACAAGCATTTACAATGCAATGGTCTCGGCATTGTTAAAGTTAGAGCTATTGGCATTGCTCATGACATTCTTGTATGTTTTTGTTTTTAAAACATTTAAAGAAACGGCATTGTTATTTACAATGTCAATAGCTTAATCACTCTCCAATGCGAGACCTATTGCATTTGCACCCACACACAGAGCCACCTACACAGAGCCACCTACACACGCAGAGCCACCTACACATACAGAGCCACTGACATAGAGCATTCTACACACAGAGCCTCCCTCACACACACATCCTCCCACACACACACACACAGAGCCTCACACACACACACACACACACACACACACACACACAGAGCCTCCCACACACACACACACACAGAGCCTCCCACACACACACACACAGAGCCTTCCACACACACACACACAGAACCTCCCACACACATATACGCTACAGCCAGGGCTTTAAGAGGGCCGGGTCTCACCAGTGAAGAGCATCGGCAGTTTTTTAAATGGTGCCTCGAAACGGGTCTCTATCGGGCTCTGTTTTGTGCCCTGGCACCAGCGGTCCGTTTTTGCTCCGTTTTGTGTCACAGCAGGCCCATTGAAGTGCGTGCTCACTTCTCTCTAGTGGAGAATTTAGCTTTAGCGTTGTATCCTTTAAAGATTTCCCTTCTCTTGAAACTCAGGAGCAGCAACATCGTCGTGTTGTCGCCAGGGCTTAAAGTGGAAGCTTTTTCAATATTACATATAATAAGCCATAGTTGCTGCTTATTTATCTTGTGCAACTAAACCACTGACAAAGCCAATAGTCCTTACTTGTTGTAGGTCTGATGCTAATTGTTGTATCATATATCTGGATAAAATGACAGAAACAGCAAAATACAAGCCGGGTGGCATACTATGCTAAGCACAGATTTTTAATTTACGTGTTTAAGCCACGCCCTTAATTATATTTGCCACGCCCCTTTGAGCGACCCCCCCCCCCCCCGTTTTTCCATCCCACTTAAAGCCCTGGCTACAGCAATTCCGTTATGTAGTGAGAGCAACATAGCAAATGGATTACAACTTACAAGCATCTCTCCCGCCATCTCCGAATGTCTCCCGACCACGGTATTCTTCCACTCCCTTCGCTTCCCGCCTTACTGCCCCAACGCCCGGTGTCTGTCCACACCTTCTAACCAAATCCTGAGTTGCAATTTTTTCGTAAAGTCATAAGGGTGAGGTGCGCAGAATGGACAGTGTCACCGGTATGAGTGGTAAAATCAATGTACGGGGAAAGGTGCATTGGACGATGCAATGAGGGTCCCAGCAAAGGTGGCGGGGGGGGGGGGGGAGTTACAAAAATAAATACCAAAATGTAAACTGCTGTGACAGCCATCCTGGGTGGAGGGAGTCTGAGGATAAAGCGACAGCAGTGGGTGAGTAGGGCTCGTATACAAACTTTTTTGAACTGCGTACAATATTCCAATTAAAGTGGAGGGGATGATGAACCTCTACTTGAGCGGTTTCACAAAGCCCGCTCCGTCCCGCCAAAATTTCAAACCGTGGGCGGATCTCTGTCATCGCGAACCCCCCGCCTCCGTCTAATAGGGGCCCTCATTTTTGGTGCAATTAAAAGTAACCGTAGTGGGGCATTTCGTCTCTGTCCGTGCGCTCTTTTCGGCGGTAAATCAAGTTTAAGTTTATTATGTTTTGGCTCTCAAAGAGGGCCACATAAAATAAAAACACAATTATACAACAATACTTACAATAAAATCACAAACAAACAGATGAGAAGGAAATACATCATATTCACTGGTCAGACAATTGACAAATATTTCTCTATATATCATTCAATAAATATTTAAAAAACCTTTAAAAAAGTTAAAAACTTTAAAACAGAACATTTCATTTGGAGGACAATAAAGTGCATGAAAAAAGGTATTTACATTTAAAATTCCTAATTGTAAACAAATAGGTTTCAACCATTTGTAACGCAATAAGCGTAAAGCAGGACAGATAAACAAAACGTGATTACGATCCTGTACAGCATTATGACAAAGATTACATATAGGAGATACACCATACCATTTAGCTAAAAGGGGGTTTAGTGGAAGCAAATCTTGTCTTAAAAGGTACCATAACCTACGGACTCTATGGGGGATATTCCATGTGAGGTATTGTTGTGGCAGCTTTAGTGTATATGAATTTAAAAGAAGTTGCCTTTCCGATTCTCCTTGTTGGGCAATCATATTCAATTTATAACTGAGTTCCCAAGATGCACTTTTTAATTTAGACTTTAGTTCAGAGGGAGTAAGTAAAAACAGAGTACTTACATCCAACTCTAACAGAGTTACTGCTTCTCTAAAGTTTTTTACTAACAGGGAAAACTCATTGAAATTGCCCAGAAGCTCATTTTTTATGGCTTCCCGTAAGGAATCCTTTTTACCTCTAGCTAAGCAAGCTACCCACCTTACCAGGGCAATCAACCCCTGTACCCAACAACTTCGGAGTCCGAATTCCAATCTACATGAGGATACAGAACAAGCTGTATTAATGGAAGTGATTCTTCTTAATATCTTTCCTTCCATTCTATGTAAAAATCCCCAGTGTTTTAACTCCACTAATTCCAACCCATACAGTAAGGTTGCAGGGATCTTTGCCCTAAATACATCCATAAATAGTGGTGTCTCTTCCCTGTAGCCTTGTACAAGGAGCATAATCCCATACCATGGGCTAATGCTTTACGCGAGTTATGGTCTGTATGGAATTTCTCACTTAAGTTTGCCGAGATTATTTTACCCAAGAAGGTGTAGGTTTTTACCACCTCTAAATTATGTCCGCCTATGGCCCATCTATAATTTTCAGACCTACATTTTTTCTTTCCAAAAATACACATGATTTTACTTTTCGAAGCATTAATCTTCATGAAATTTGCTTCTGCGAATTGATTTAATGCATATAAGCGGTTAGACAAGCCCTTCGGAGTTAAATCTAATATGAGGATATCATCTGCATACATTAAAATTGATACAGGTGATCCTCCAATTATCGGGGCTATCCCACCGCACACTGAAATGGAAGAAGGAAGGTCTGCCGTATAAAGAGAAAACAATATAGGGGCCAATATGCACCCTTGTTTCAGCCCATTAGGTGAAGGAATAGATTGAGACAAACCTCTTTCTCCACCTTGTAATACCTTACACCACGTGTTCGAGTGAAGGGCTTTTATAAGTTCGAGTAAGTGTAACGGCATCCCTAGAATAGCGAGCTTTCTCCACAGGGTTGGTCGGTCGACCTTATCGAACGCTGTGAAGAAATCAATGAATGCCGCATATATTCCACCACCGCGAACACGTACGTATTTATCGACAATCACCTGTAATGCTGTTAAATTATCAAGTGTACCATGCTCTTTACGGAATCCAGTTTGTTCCAAGGGTAGGATGTCATTCAATTCCATCCATTCAGAAATTAAAATCAAAAGACATTTTGCAAAGATTTTCCCTATCGCGTCCAAAAGAGCAATTAAACGATAGTTCCCAGGACTATCCCTCTCTCCTTTTTTAAATATCGGGATTAATATACTTCCCCTCCAAGAATTAGGGACTGATCTCGATGAAAAGCAAGCATGAAATACTGGAAGGAGAATCCTACTCCAGGAAGTAACGTCTTGTTTTATTATAGACATGGGCAGCTCATCCGGACCCATAGCTCCGGACGCACTCATACTCTTTATCACTGAAGCGATGGTTTTCTCAGTTGGAAGCTCTATATTAGGCTGACTATTTAGGGCTGGATCCCAGCTGTCCTCCTCTACATTATTAGAGGCATACAAGCTAGATATAAATGATATCCAGACATTTTCAGCAATAGAGATAGGGATAGGGGAAGTTCTTACCCCACATCCTTTCCCTATTAGGGTCCAGAATTCTCTAGATTTATTAAAGGCCGATGCCTCTCTTAACCTAATCCAGAGTGAATCTTCTTTTTCTCTTTTTAATTTTATTCTAAGTCTAGCTCTCCTTCTTCTTAATAAGGCTATCTTATACTCATTTTCCTTAGTTCTGCTAATGTACTGTTGCCTTACGAGTTTATTTATTTCCTTATTTAGGGGTAGTAATAAACTGGGAGGGAGATATAGCTTCTTGATTCACTCGTCGCTTCCTCCTCGAGTGATCGCTCCCCTGCCTGCGCTCTCTGTGCAACGTGGTATCGTTATTTCAAAGCTGCACTGTTTGGCGATTTTAAAGCGTGTGCATTTCTTTGCCATTACTCGCTCACTTTAAGTAGACCTGTGCATTGTTTGTGTGAGCCCCCGGCGCCCTGCTCTGCCCTCCCCTCCATTTTGAGCTTGTTGTTGTTGTTGTGCTCTGTCCCTTGAGCCCGCCACGCCTCCCAGCTGAGCCGCCCTCGCCCCTCCCCCTCCACTCTCCATATATGACAGTAGTTCACGCGCGCAGCGTTTACGCGCAGCGCCCGCGCCCAACCCGCGCCGAAGGTGCGCCAAAGGTAAGCCCGTCTACGCCCGTCCTCGCCTGGACCGCGCCCAGCGCCAGACCCCCTGCCCCTCGCGCTGCGCTGCCCTCCTGCATCACCTACGATGCCGCCACCCTCCTAGCCCTCAACCCCGGTCGCGCCCCCAACTGCGTCCAAGCCGCTCCTGGACACACTCATGGCCCTTTCTCATGCCACTCCTGCAAATTCAGCGGTACCGACAACATCTCTGCTACGTCCACACCACAGATTCCCGACCCCAACCACCTACAATGCATCCTTCTCAACACCCGATCGATCCACAGGCACGCCATTGACCTATGGAATCTACTAGACACCATTTCCCCGGACATCGCCTTCCTTACGGAAACATGGATGAACGCTTCCTCCGCCCCAGACATCACCATTGCCATCCCTGAAGACTATAAGATCACCCGCAAAGACCGTACCGGCCACACAGGAGGAGGAATCGCCATTGTCCACAAGAAATCTATCCGCATCTCAACCAGCTCTGACGCCAACCTCGCCAACTCCGAACACCTTCACTTCCAGATCCACATCGACCCCAAGACCACACTCAGAGGCACCCTCCTCTACAGACCACCAGGACCCCGCGCAAAATTCAGTGAAGACATCACGGACTTCATCACTCCACACGCGCTCCCCTCCAAAGATTACATCCTTCTGGGAGACCTCAACTTTCACCTTGAAAAGACCAACGACCGCAACTCCACCACCCTGCTGGACAACCTCGCCAACCTCGGACTTAAACAACTAGTCACTTCCCCCACCCACATCGCAGGGCACACACTCGACCCCATCTTCACCTCCAGCAACCATGTCTCCTTCAGCCACACTACGGATCTCCTCTGGACTGACCACAGCTGCGTTCACTTCACCTACAACAAGCCAAAACCCACCAACCACCTCCAACCAACTCTGCAAAGAAACTGGAACAAAATCACCACCGACCAGATCTCCGCATCGCTCCTTCTAAACACCCCAGCCCACTCTTCTAACCCAAACCAAGCCGCCGCCAACTTCACCCTATGGCTATCCAACACCGCCGACACCCTAGCACCACTGAAAAAACGTCAAAGCAAACCTGGCAGCAAGAAGGCCTCATGGTTCAACGATGATCTTAAGAAGTCCAAGAAACTCTGCCGCTCCCTTGAAAAGGCCTGGAAAAAAGACCCATCCACTAGCACCAAGGACGCCTTCAAAAACGCCACCCGCACACACCACCAACTAATCCGAAAGGCCAAGAAAACAGCATTCAAGGATCGACTTGACAACAACGCCCACAACAGCAAGGAACTTTTCAACATCGTCAAAGAATTCTCCAACCCCTCAGCCAACTCCAACGACATCACCCCCTCTCAAGCCCTCTGCGACTCCCTAGCCTCATTCTTCCACAACAAGATTGCAGACATTCACAACAGCTTCGACAACCAACCCGGAGACCAACCCACCCAACCATTTGCTGAACATTCTCCCCCCGTAAACACCCTCAACGACTGGAACCCAATCTCCACTGAGGACACAATCCGCCTGATGAATTCCATCCACTCAGGATCCCCCACAGACCCATGTCCTCACCACATCTTCAACAAAGCAGACTCCGTCATAGCACCGCACCTCCGAGACGTCATCAACTGCTCCTTCAACTCCGCCACCTTCCCGGAGAACTGGAAACACGCTGAACTCACCGCCCTTCTGAAAAAACCCACAGCGGACCCCACCGAACTCAAAAACTACCGCCCCATTTCGCTCCTTCCATTCCCGGCCAAAGTCATCGAGAAAGCCGTCAACAACCAGCTCGCCGCCTTCCTCGAAGCCAACAAATCCCTCGACTCCTCACAATCTGGCTTCCGAGCAAAACACAGCACTGAGACCGCCCTAATCGCAGCAACAGACGACATTCGAACTCTATTGGACAATGGAGACACAGTCGCCCTCATCCTCCTCGACCTCTCTGCAGCATTCGACACAGTCTGCCACAGCACCCTGTTACAACGCCTCAATAACATCGGAATACAAGGAAAAGCACTTGAATGGATCACCTCTTTCCTCTCCGGAAGAACCCAGAGAGTCCGCCTCCCACCATTCAAGTCCGAGGCCACTGAAGTCATCTGTGGCGTACCACAAGGATCATCACTCAGCCCCACCCTCTTCAACGTCTACATGAGCCCCCTCGCGGCCATCGCCCGCCAACACAACCTCAGCATCATCTCTTACGCGGATGACACTCAACTAATCCTTTCTCTCACCAATGACCCCAGCACCGCCAAAACTAACCTACACGAAGGAATGAAAGAAGTTGCCGAATGGATGAAACAAAGCCGTCTGAAACTGAACTCAGACAAAACAGAAGTCCTCATCTTAGGTACATCCCCCTCTGCATGGGACGACTCCTGGTGGCCGGAAGCCCTTGGAAAAGCACCCATCCCGACAGACCACGCACGGAACCTAGGCGTCATCCTGGATTCTTCACTCTCAATGAACAGACAAGTCAGCGCCGTATCCTCATCCTGCTTCAACATTCTTCGCATGCTCAGAAAAACATTTCGCTGGATCCCCACCGAAACAAGGAAAACAGCCACCCATGCTCTAGTCACGAGCCGACTGGACTATGGAAACACCCTCTACGCAGGTACTACCGCTAAACTCCAGAAGAAACTCCAACGAATCCAAAACGCCTCAGCCAGGATCATATTAGACATCCCGCGCAACGAACACATCTCCAGTCACCTGAAAGACCTCCACTGGCTACCCGTCAATAAGAGAATCACTTTCCGACTGCTAACTCACGCACACAAATCACTCTACGACATCGGACCAGAATGCCTCAACTCACGACTGTCCTTCTACACCCCCTCCCGCCAACTACGTTCTTCCAACCAAGCCCTCGCCACTGTACCTCGCATCAACAGGACCACCATGGGAGGCAGATCCTTCACATACCTGGCTGCTAAAACATGGAACTCACTCCCCGCTTACCTTCGCCTCACCCAGAACCACCTGGCATTCAGAAAACAACTTAAAACGTGGATATTTGACAAGTAATCCTCCTCCCCTTTCTAAGCGCCTTGAGACCCTCTGGGTATGTAGTGCGCTATATAAATTCTCTGACTTGACTTGACTTGACTTGACTCTTAGGTTTACTTAATTTCCTAGCTCTCGTGGTAAGGTTTTCCTTAAGAATTTCAAAATATAAAAATTCCCTACCCTGCCAATCATCTAGTTCAAGTAAGGTTTGGGCAAGAATATTTTGTACATCTTTCATAGTGGAAGGGTCCCAGAAACACCTTCCAGACTTGCAATGAATAGAAACACCTTTATTAATTATAGACCATGATTCAGTATCTGGGGTTTGTATTGAAACTATTATATTAATCACATTATGATCGCTCAAACAAGATTGAGAGATCACCATGTCCTGAATATAAGAAAATGAATCATAATCCGTAATTACATAGTCCAAGATAGATTCACCCCTAAAAGAATTATGTGTAAACTTAGCCGGAGTGTCAGAAGGCATCCTACCATTTACAATTAACCCCTCTACATAACTAAGTTCTTCAAGTAATATCTTTCCTCTTTTGTTAGTTTTCATTTTACTAGGAAAGATTGCTTGGGGTATATTGTATGCTTCTTCCTTAAATTTACTTCTAAACAGGTCTATACTAGAAGTGGACACTTTACTATTTAGGTCACCCATAAGTAAAATATATGGGGGGTGATCGAGCTCTAGTAATTGTTTTACATAAGAAAACATTCGCTTCAGAACGGTATTAAAGATCTCTTCAGGTGGGATGTATGCATTAAGGATTACAAGAGAGGTCCGTCTGCCTGTGGACGCTAGCTTATTAATAGTTATTGATTGAAAGAGATTACTAGTGTCCTTATAATGGGAAAATTGCCATTGTAATGAATTTGATAAAAAACAGGCTATTCCTCCTTTCGCGTGCCCTTTTTGTGAGGGTGTGGCAGCGGCCTCAAATACAAAATAATTTTTCCCCCCATAAAGAGAATCTTTGCACCATGTTTCCTGAATACATAGCACATCTGCATTCAGAGAGAATAGATAATCAAACTTCTGAGGACAATTATGTAATCCTGCAGCATTCCAGGATATGATTTTTAATTGTCTGTTAAAGATGTAAAAGCGGTCTTAAGTTATTCGATGTATTACTGGATAAAACTCCTGGGAGCCAATTCCAGTGTTGATTATCTTCTGTCATGGAAGTAAGTAGATTTTCAGGGGAAGAAGGTACCTGAGAGACCATACGCTTTCCTCTAGAAACCCGTATCTTTTCGGCGGTAGTTTTCTTCCTGGTTTGGTGGCACGCGGCGGCCAGACAGACAAAAAAAAGTCCCCGCCTGCCCGCAGAAGGATCCGACGTGTCCGCGGAATCCGCCGCCCCCACCGCCGACGGCCATGATTCTGGTCAAATCATTTAATCTACCTGTGTCTAACAAAAATGACTGTGTCCTTGTGTAACGCAACGGGTGCTCGTGTAAAGTGCTATATTAAACTCCGGGAAAAAACAAAAAGTTAAAATAGGTCCACGTAGATCCCCCGTCTCCGGAAATGATATTTTCCCAAGTAGGAACATTTGGCAAACCTCGCAGTTTAGCTCAAAGCGAATGTTTCTGGGAAAGGTCTTTTGTTGAGCCGCTCATCACATTGCCCGGGCCCTCTCCTCCCCTCGTATTACACCACAGCACTCCCTCTGGCAGCTGAAAACACTTTCAGGCAGAATCTATTTCCCACGGGCCACGGCGGGGGAGGAAGGAGACTGGTAACTGCGACACTCTTCGCAAACTAGGAGAACGGCCTGAGAGGAACGTCTGAGGCGCGACGGGAGCGCGAGGATCGTGACCCACGAGTTCCCTTCCTTGCTCCGAGGATGAGGTGCCTCGGTGTTCGCTGCCTTGGCTTTCTCTCCTGTTTCCCTTTGGCCGTCATCCTCTCAGAGGCTCGGGTAACGTGTGAGTACGTAATTTTTTTGGGGTTGGTATTTCCTATATGCAATTTTGTTCTAATGCGTGTGAATATTATCGTTCGACTCCCGCTCTCTGCGCGTGCGACCAGAAGTGCACAAAACCAGTAAATGTGAGCTGAATGAATAGGATAACAAACTGTTACAGTTAGCTTTTCCAAAGTCGGGTTGTGTAATACGGTCTAGGAGACGAAAGTCGGATAGTGGCTTAAGAAAACAAGCACACCACTGCCTTTCTCCGAGGTGAAGCAGAAATGCCTCGGAGAAACGCAGTGGCGTTTTCGGATTCGGAGGCGTGTTTTTCTTTTTCTCTCCTCTTGCCATTGGCTGGAGGAGAGAAAAACACGCCCAGCGAAAAGTAACAAAAATACACGCCCCCAAATCCGAAAAGGACGGGGCTTGTTTTGCGAGACAAGCCTCTTCTCCAATGGCTGGCCAGCATTTAAGGAGAGAAGAGGGGCGGGTTCAAGCCCCTCTTCTCCAAGTCATTAAATCTCGCGAGCGAGACTGCGCAAGCGCAGCCTTTGCTAGCCGAGACCTAAAAAGGAGGGGGGCCAAGACACAACCCTGTCTGACCCCCCTTCCTACCTTGATGGCCACAGAGACCTCGCCACCCGTGCCGATCCGCACCTGCGCCTGAAGGTCTTTATGGAGGTACGCTAGGAAATGTACCAGAGGTTCGTCCAAACCATATGCCAAAAGAATTGCCCAGAGCTTCGACTTATTAACAAGGTTGAACGCTGAGAACAAGTCCATAAATGCCATATAGACCAGGGACTTCCGTGCAATGGTATATTTCCCAATAACCAAATTGAGATTGAGACATTGCTCGTTGGTACCCACCTTGCTACGGAAGCCTAGCTGACAGTGCTCTAAGATACTATTTTCCTCTGTCCAGGTTAAGATTTTATTGTACAGGACTCTTCCCAATATTTTTAAGGTATTGTCAATTAGTGAGATCGGCCTATAGTTACTAGGCTGTGACCGATCTCCTTTTTTTTAAAATTGGGACTATAATACTCTTGGCCCATGTATCTGGTAACATAGTGTGAGTTAAACTATTAAAGACATTTAAGAGTAGTGGGGCCCAGAAATCTGGTTTCCATTTTATCAGATCAATTGGTAACCCATCTGGGCCAGGTGCTTTGTTCCTAATGCTCTGTTGAATAGCCTCTACTTCAAAAATAGTTAACTCAATGGTAGTAAAGGGGCCATAATCGTATTGGTCAAGCTCTTGTTGCGGGGTAGCATAGATTTTTGAGAAATGATTTTACCAGGTCTCGCTTGAAATATTGCAACTAATGGGAGTTAATAACTGACCCATCGATCGAAGCTCCCTTACTGCGGACCAAAAAATGTTACCCTTTTTTGTGCTTGCGGCCTGGGATAAAGTTTCCCAGCGTTCATTCAAGAGGATTCCCTTCCTTTTCCGGATTGCTATGTTGTATTCCCTCCTTGCCGATTGTACGTCTGTGGCACATCTCGGGTTAAGTGACAGTGCCCTACGAAGATTCCTATTGGCCAATGTGCACTCACGGTCGAACCATCTAGGATTGTTTCCTGCCAAAGAGGCAGGTTTCGACAGGAGTGTTTTAATAGCTAGGCACAGTTTAGAGAAATCCAGAACTACCTCAATGTGTGCAGTCTGTAGTGACAAGCAGGAATTAATAAGGTGCATATTGCCTCTAACTAACGTTTAAAAAAGTTTGCCACTGTCAACGCTCTTCCATACTAATCTCAAATTATCAGTTGAGGGCATGAGATTTTTTGCCCCGCATTCGAAGGAAAACGCAGGCCTGGATGCAGAGCTCAACACTATTTTAATGGGGTTATGATCCCCATAATCCTTTGCAATTACTTCAGTGGCCAATAGTTGATCTTCAAGGCAGGGAGAAATACAAATAAAATCAATGGTTGACGAGCAACCCCTTCCCCTAAATGTTGGTAATTTTTTATTAGTGGTATTAGGGCTGCTCACCAAATCCATAACGTTAGTCAGGTTGTTTGATTTTAAAAACAATGTTAACTCTACTCCCCTACGAGACGAGGGCCCAGGATTACTTATTCCTTTGCCATGCGCCACGCCATTGATTGTAGCATTAAAATCTCCTCCCAAGAGAATCCCAGTAGATCCCTCCATGTTTCGCTGAATATCTAAGTTAGAAATGAAATAAAAAAGCCCAATGAAGTTCCTGTTGGGAACGGAATAAAAATCATTGTAAAAATTCACCAAATATAAACAGATCCTCCTTTTAAAAAGAACAACTTGATAATTTCTACTATTTGTTGAAAGAAACTTAAGACTGCCGCCAGCAGCCACGTTAATCCCAATAAATAGCCCCCCTGATGGTCTTCCCAAATTAGGGCTGGGGGCTACTACACTAAAACAATGAAACCCTTCGATGTGAAGATCATCGGTGGCCCAAGTCTCCTGGAACATGACTACATCTTGTTCCTTTGCAATGCCCAACCAATCTTGGTCTCCGAGCCTGGATTGAAGGCCCGCCACGTTCCAGCTTAGGACGCTCAGGTTAGCTCCCATATTTACCATAGTTGGAACTGATTTATCATTAGAGAGTGGGAGTGCGATGTCTAAATGATCCTCCACGTGGACCTGTTAATTGGTCAACAACGGTGGTTGTCAATCCTGTGCGTCCAAATTGGAAAGTGCATGGAACCTATTGGCTGCCAAGGGTATTACGTGAGCATCCCTAAACAATATAACTGGTGGTTTATAGAAATAACCTATGGGGAGTGCGCAAATGTCTGTATTTTGTGAAGAAGATTGCTCTTGAGTGCTAAGTAAATGACGGACTGTGTGTGGTCTACGAAAATTAAGGACAATGCAGTCACCATTGATGTTCTTATCCGAGTGGCCAACCCACCCTACTCTCCTGGCCATGATAATTTCATTCATTGAAGAGGGGTGGAAACCTTTATGTTTACGTAGTCTATCTGCAGATTTATTGCGGAGGTCTAACCAGGATTCCCTCTGTCCCTCGGCAAGGTTAGGAACACCAGCCAGTACTAACACATAAGGACTAGAGGCCGGTGGCAGGCTCAACACATCTGTGTTAGGACTTAAATGTGAATCCCTAAGGTGGTCTGCAGCGACATTGTTTGGGTCAGCCACAATAGTTCCCTGCTGAGGCAGGTTACAATTAACACTACCTGCGGTCACGTTGAGATCGCCTGGATTACATGTTTGAGATGTGCCCAAACTCCCCCTCTGCGCGACAATAGGCAAGTTGTTTTGATTACAATGGGAAGTACTGGGATTGACGAAGGGGGTAACCTGGGGGGGGAAACAACACCCATCAATTGCGTTACAGGCCCATGCTTGTTGACCACTGATGATATAGTATTCCCTCGTCCCACTTCATCAAGAACTTTGTTCAACCTCCCACCGCTTAAGTTGTCCACAATACGGTCCAATTGCTTAAATTTCCCCACAGCAATTCAACATTTTTGTCAATCACATCCTTGAGGGTAACCAACATAGTCTCAAGAGCTTCCGTTGCGAACCCTGTTTGTGTGGCTCCCCCCGCAACACCTATGTTGACCTCATTGCGCATAAGTTCAAAAGTAATGTCTGTCTGGGTTGCTACTGAGTTTGTACTGGCAACCACGACAATATTTGGGCTCCCAACAGGATGGCGGCTTTTAGCGTTTTTAGAATTGGGTTTGGCAGAGGTAACATTTTTTTTTTTTAGTAGGTTGAACACTTGATTTAATATTCCTCTGTGCCTTAGCAGCATTATCCCTAGTGTTAATACAGGGTACATCTGAAACAGACACATTAGGGGAGTCCCCAGATGGTAAAAGTGGGTTGGGGGAAACAAAGTCAGGCCTTGCTGGTGATCTGTTTGGTATGCTCAGACAGGTTGTGTTAACATTAGCAGGACCACCCAGCGACAAACGGGATTGTAACGTGGCAGGATCCAAAGACAACCGTCTTTCAGTCAAGTGAATTTCATGAGCTAAAAGTGATTCAGCCCTTACAATAAATGCGTTCAGGGTCCCGGCTACACCTTTTAGTTTGCTCATTTTATAACAATAACAATGGACAGTAAGCTGCTTCACAGTACCTTAACACGGATATCCCGGGATGAGGGGACAAGACAGCGTTGACTGCTACTGCCGGGGCCAAATAACGTGGAAGAAATGCGGCTGCGCCTCCTGTGCAGCAAAGCAGTGTGGGAGCAGTAGTCCTCCCCCTTGTGGCGGTTCCCGCGAAGCCGCGCTGTGATATATGCGCCTCCGGGCGCGGTAGAAATGTGGCAGCGCCTCCTGGCGAACGTGTGCAGCAAAGCAGTGTGGGAGCAGTAGTTCTCCCCCTCGTGGCAGATTGACAGCGGTTAAACAGGTTACTGATAAGGCTGCAGGTGCTCCTGGGAGCGAATGGGCAATATCTGGGCCATGGCTGCTGATAGTGATAGTGGTAGTTCCTCTTAACCCAAAGGCACTGCTGCCCTGCTGTCTCTCTGATAGCTTCTGTCTCTTCGGTCCTGCCTCCTTCTGACTCGGTGTATGTTCGCCACCTGTGATTCCTCCAGTGCCTGGGGCAGCAGGTGGCCGCAGGCGTCCCGCTTGCTGCTGTGCTCCCCTCCGAGGCTCAGCAGGAGCTCTCTCAGCTCTCTCAGCGCGTGGGCAGCGATATCTGAAGATCCCTATTCGCGTGGGCCACCCTCGCGCTGTGCCTCTCAATCTTCCTTGCTCCACCGTCACATTTTAAAAGGAAACCAATTTGAATCTACTGACAATGTTTAAACCATATCTGCGGGTATCCTTCCACTCTCGGCCCGGTGCACTGTTGCGTGAAGTGAAAACCGGAGGCAGCAGAAGGATTTATAAGAATGGCATCTTCACACGTACTCTAGTATTCCTAATCTCAGCGTTACTCCTATCAACAATGTGTAACAGAACAGTCTATTTTCCCCAAACTGTACACAGATGGTGTCTATCTTTGCCTCAGTAGCTGTGCGGACTACGTAGATCATTTGGTTTGTAGAGCACAAACAATTCATTCCACAATCAATTCGGGGCACGTTTGTAACAGAGCGGATGCCCAGACGGGCCTTGTGGTTCTGGGTGGGGTGGGCAACTGCCATGTTGGTAGAGATTCTGGTATTCTGTATCGGATGGGATATTGGTACAAGTGCCAAACCTTACTCCCTTCAGAGAAAGAGAGAGGGGGGCTGCTGATGGTGGACAGCGGATAACCCACTTCTACAAAGGATGCTGAAACAGGGCTGGTGCAGGGAGGCACTTCAGTTTGAATATGCTACTTACCAGTATGCATCTGTTCTTGGCATGTAGGGCTGCTGACATTCATATCTGTGCATAGATCGCCGCCTAGTGTTGGGTCCGGATGTTTGCACGTTGTTGTCCTGGAAGAGTCTTCGAAGTATCCTTGGATAGGTGACTCCTCCCCTGGACTACAGTGCGCATGGGCATCCTCTCCATCCTCAGATTGTTTTTCGCCATTGTGGCAGTGATGGAGTAGATACAGAAAGTGATGACCATGCTTGCAGTAATTCTGAGAGCTGCAGCTGCGACAGGCGCCGGGGAGGAGGGAGGGCGATATGAATGTCAGCAGCCCTACATGCCAAGAACAGATGCATACTGGTAAGTAGCATATTCAGTTCGAGGCATGTGGGCTGCTGAATTCATATCTGTGCATAGAATACATAGCAGTGCCCTCTATTAGCGGAGGCTATCCGTGCCAGCTGCAGCGGTCTGAAAAAGTGTCTTGAGAACAGCCTGTCCTACAGCTGCCTGCTGTTTTGACTGCACATCTACACAATAGTGTTTTGTAAATGTGTGTGTAGTGGACCATGTGGCTGCTCTGCATATATCATGCAGGGGAATATTCCCTAGGAAGGCCATGGAAGCCCCCAACTTACGTGTTGAGTGGGCTCGTGGTGGAATAGTTAATGTGCGTTTTGCCTTTTGATAACAGATTTGAATACACTTAACTATCCATCTGGCTATCCCTGCTTTGGAGATGGCGTTACCTTTGTGGTGTGGGGCAAAGGCAACGAACAGTTGTTTTGTCTTCCTGAATGGTTTAGTCCTGTCGATGTAGTACATGAGGGCCCTCCGTACATCTAGTGTATGTAGTGCCCTTTCTGCAACAGTTTGTGGGTTTTGGAAGAAAACGGGCAGTTCAATAGTCTGATTCATGTGGAACTGCGATATTACCTTGGGCATGAATTTGGGGTTGGTACGTAGTACGACCCTGTTGGCGTGAACCTGAATAAATGGCTCTTGAACGGTTAGTGCCTGGAGTTCACTAACTCTTCTTAGGGAAGTGATCGCTACTAGGAAGGCCACTTTCCAGGTAAGGAATTGAATCTCGCATGAGTGTAGAGGTTCAAAGGGTGGACCCATCAGGCGTGTGAGGACCAAGTTGAGGTTCCACATTGGAGCCGGTGGGTGACTAGGTGGAATGACTCGTTTGAGCCCTTCCAAGAATGCTTTGATGGCAGGCACTCTGAATAGAGAGAGGTGCTGCCTGGTTTGCAGATAGGCTGATATTGCGGTCAAATGGACACGTATAGAGGTGTACGCCAGATTGCATCGGTATAGGTGTAAGAGGTAACAGATGATGTTGTGGATGGATGCGTCCAGCGGGTTGATGTCATTATTACCGCAATAAATGACGAACCTTTTCCATTTGGCTGCATAGCAAGCCCTGGTAGTGGGTCTCCTGGCCTCCTTGATGATGTCCATACAGTCAGGTGGCAGGTTGAGATAGCCAAACTCTAGGACTTCAGGAGCCAGATCGCCAGGTTCAGCTGTTGCGGATCTGGGTGCTGAACCTCTCCATGGTTCTGCGTCAAATGCGCGGGTTTGATCCGCAGCCTTTGATGCGGCACCACGGAAAGTTCGAGGAAGGTGGTGTACCACGGCTGGCGTGCCCACGTGGGAGCAACTAGGACGAGTGTCAGGGAGTGTTGTCGTAGTTTGCGAGCCACCAGCGGTATCAGCGGCGCTGGGGGAAAAGCGTACGTAAATCTGCCGGACCAGTTCATCCATATCGCATTGCCCTGCGACTGCGGATGTGGGAATCTGGCGGCGAAGCTTTGGCATTTTGCGTTTTCGCTTGTCGCGAATAGGTCTATCTCTGGATGACCCCACTGCTGGAAGTACGGTTGGAGTACTGATGGGTGTAACTCCCACTCGTGCATCTGGTGGCTGTGTCTGCTGAGCAGATCCGCCATCTGGTTGTCCTTGCCAGGGAGGTGTTCCGCCATGAGGAACATGTTCCTCTGAATGGCCCACTTCCACATGCTCTGAGCCAGATGAGACAACTGTGGAGAGTGTGTTCCTCCCTGCTTCTGTATGTAGTACATGGCAGTCATGTTGTCCGTCCGGATCAACACGACTTTGTTGCACAGATGTACTTTGAATGCCTTCATGGCCAGGAAGATTGCCATCAGTTCCAGAAGGTTGATGTGCATCTTCTTCTGTTGTGTCGTCCATAGTCCCTGCACTGTGTAGTGGAGTACATGAGCTCCCCATCCCTGGAGAGACGCGTCCGCTGTCAGTACTATTTGCGGAACAGGCTCTTGGAACGGTCGGCCCTTGCAAAGGTTTTGTGGATTCCACCAATGCAGAGAGTTGTATGCCCGACCGCTCACCAACACTAGGTCTTTCAACTGTCCTTGAGCCTGATTCCACTGACGTGCTAGGCACTCCTGAAGTGGGCGCATATGTAACCTCGCGTGCGGGACTATGAAGATGCAGGAGGCCATCATGCCTATCAACTGCATAAACACTCGCGCTGGAAGCGAGTGATTGGGTTTGAACTTGGAGATCAGCAGTTGTATGCTGTTGATCCTCACTAAATTTGGCTGAGCTGTGGCCGCCAGAGTGTCTATAGTCGCACCTAGGTACTGTTGTACGTGTGCGGGCTGGAGATGGGACTTTGGGTAATTTAGTGAGAATCCCAGACTGTGAAGAAGGTGAATGGTGCGGGACATGTGGCTTGCACATTGCTGGGCTGACTTCGCTTGAACGAGCCAGTCGTCTAGGTACGGGTAGACGTGTATATGCTGCCTCTGTAAATGTGCTGCCACCGTAGCTAGGCACTTTGTGAAAACCCTGGGCGCTGTTGTCACGCCGAAGGGAAGGACTTTGAACTGATAGTGCTGCCCCTGAACAGTGAACCTGAGGTATTTTTTGTGTGAGGGGTGGATGGGTATGTGAAAGTACGCATCCTTGAGGTCCAGTGAGGCTAGGAAGTCTCCCTGCTTGAGAAGCGGAAGGACTTGCTGTAGGGTGAGCATGTGAAAGTGCTCTGAAAGAATGTACTGGTTCAGGGGTCTCAGGTCTAATATAGGCCTGAGCGACCCGTCCTTCTTTGGAATTAAAAAGTAGAGGGAGTAAACCCCCGTACCCTGCTCGTGGATGGGGACGACCTCTATAGCGCCTTTTAGAAGCATACTTTGCACCTCTTGCTGTAAGAGCGTTAAGTGCTCTGAGGACATAGGACGGTTTCTTGGTGGTATTGTGGGTGGAGTGGAGGTTAACTCCAGACAGTAACCGTATTTTACAATATCTTTGACCCACCTGTCCGTGGTGATGGAGTTCCACGTGGACAGGAACCTTTGTAGTCTTCCCCCGACAGGTGTTATGTGGTCGGGAGGAAGGGAGAGGGCGTCACTGCTTGTTCTTGGGGGAGGACCTGGTGTTGCCGTAGCCACGTCCTCTGCCCTTTGTACTGGAGCCACGATATCCACCTCGGGTGTTTTTATCGTAGGTGGTCTGTGTATTGCCTTTGTTATACGTTTGTTGTGACCCCTGTCCTCTACCTGCCCCCTTGTTTCCGGGGCGACGAAAGGAGCCGCTCCGAAAGGACTGAGTTTGGAGGGCGCCCATGGACTTTGCAGTGTCCGTGTCCTTTTTTATCTTTTCGAGGGTGGTGTCAACCTCTGGGCCGAATAAATAGTCGGGGTTGACGGGCTGGTTCAGTATGTTGTTTTGTACCTCAGGCTTGAATCCTGAGATTCGTAGCCAGGCATGTCGTCGCAGCATGACGCTTGTGTTTATGGCCCTGGCAGCCGTGTCTGCAGCATCTAGTGCACATTTGATGGAAGCATTTGTGAGTAGCTGTCCCTCTCTGATAAGAATTTCTGCACCTTCTTTGAACTGGTCAGGGAGATGTTGGAGTAGTTGCTCCAATGTGTCATAGTGCGCTCTATCGTAGCGAGCGAGGAGCGCTTGAGTGTTGGCTATGCGCCATATGTTGGCAGCCTGGGCGGCAACTCGCTTGCCGGAGGTCTCTAGCACCTTGGACTCTTTGTCCGGGGGAGGAGCGTCACCTGTCGTTTGCGAGTGTGCCCTCTTGCGAGCATTCGCTACGACGATGGAGTCGAGTGGTAATTGTCCTTTGATGTAAGTAGGATCCCCAGGTGCTGATCTGTATTTTTTATCAATCCTGGGGTTTATCACTCGTGCCCTGGTGGGTTCCTTGAAAATGTCCTTAGCTGGTTTGAGGACCCCCTTCAGCATTGGCAGAGTTTTTACATGTCTTTCTGAGGATGCAAAAGTGTCCATTAGAAAGTCATCCTCGATGGTATCTGAGTGAAGCTGTACCCCATGGTTATTTGCAGCACGTTCAATAAGAGCGTTGAACGCCGCAGTATCCTCCGTGGGAGATGTTTTTGCCCCATAGAGTTGTGGGTCCTGTGTATCGAGAGGTGCACTGGGGTCTGCAGGGTCGCCCCAAGTTTGATCAGGGTCCTGCTGGTCATCAGGGTCTGTGTCTACATGGTAGGGTGCTTGGTCATCCATGTAGTCCTCCAATGCATCCGTGTCGGAGCGTGTGGGGGAGAACCTGTGTGGATCCTGGTAGGAGGAATGGAACGGTTCATAAAGGAGAGGTTCCGATTCCACAGGCAGCTTCCTTTTTAGTGGGATCCTGAAAGGGTCCAATGGCGGTTCCGAAGTTATTCTTCGGTCGTGGAGAATCATCCTGCCAGTGTCGGCGTCGATGACACGTGACGGAGACGTCTCGTCCGGTGGAACCGGAGTCTGGGTAACCCGTGTCCTGAGTTGGAACATCTTCGGGATTGTTGACGGAGGCAAGCCGAAGGTAATGTTGGCTGGCCCCGTAGAGGTTGCTGGAGCTCCGATCGGGCTGGAACCCGACGGGTCTTTGAGGGCCGCCGTGGTTTTGTTGCTTTGCGTCGCAGCAGGCCACACTTGGGGCGTCTTTGAGGCTTTGGCACCGGGCAGGTTCGTAGAGCCGGGCGTGGATTTTTTCGGTGCCGGCGGGTCCTCGAGTCGAGGTGTGGAGATCACCGTCGACGTCCTCGATACGTGAGGCATCGGCGTCGTCGAGGGAGCGACGCGAGGCGAAGCAGGCGGTATTGCCCTCGGTGTCGTTGGCGTCGGTAGCCGAGTAGGTTTCTCGGTGCCGATGGCCTTTTTCCGTTTGTCGACTCCGATGTCGCCCGATTCCAGTTCGGCACCGAAGTCCCTCTTGGTGCGGTCGGTGCCGACGCGTTGCGCTGGCGTCGAAGGCCTCGATCCGACCAGCGCCACTTTCAGTTTCGGTTTCGTATGAACCGGAGCAGCTTTCGGTTTCGGTTTTGTGGTAGGGAAACCAGCTGGCTTATGCAGCAATGGCTGCCGCTGAACGTCCGAGGGCGGGGCCGAAGAACTACGGGATGGGTCTCGGGTAAGGCCCGAAGGCGATCCCTCGACCGGAGCTAAAGGCTGTGGCGCTGGTGTTTCTTCGGTTTGAACAGGTAGGCCTTGTTCATCATTGGAGCTACTCTCTTCGGCCCCTAAGGCCTCCTCGTCGTCTCCTACCTCGGTGTCGTCTTCACCTCTGTGGAAGAGTGACTCGTCGCCCTCGTCCGATCCGGGGTCGTGTTCGGAAACGGGACTGGAGGGTATGACTTCTAATTCTTCGACGTCGGCCTCGTCGAAGATGTCTGTTGGGGCCGGTGCCGCGTGCCGCGCCTCGAGTCTCGCCGCTCTTCGGTTCCTTAGAGTCTTCTTGGAACGGAACCGGGCACAGGCCATGCATGTCGATTCGTCGTGGTCCGGCGAAAGGCATTTGTTGCACACCGGATGGACGTCGATGTGTGGGTACTTCGCATTGCATACCGGACACCTTTTGAATGGCGTCCTGGATTCCATCGTCGAAGTAGTCGATGGACAGGTAAATGCGAAAGAAGTCGGTGCTGAAAGTTAGTAAACTAACAAAATGCTATCGAAACCCGATCGATAAACAGTACCGACGCGAACTAAAGGCCTTTTGGCCTCGACCAAATATTTTCCTAACTTGAGCTAAGATAGCACATCCGAACCCAATGGCGGAAAAAAACAATCTGAGGATGGAGAGGATGCCCATGCGCACTGTAGTCCAGGGGAGGAGTCACCTATCCAAGGATACTTCGAAGACTCTTCCAGGACAACAACGTGCAAACATCCGGACCCAACACTAGGCGGCGATCTATGCACAGATATGAATTCAGCAGCCCACATGCCTCGAACACATATTTACATTCCTGTAGCCAGGTTAGTGTTAGTACAGTTTATTTATATGGAAACAACCATAAAGGAACTAGTTCTTGTTACAATTTAATGTACAATTCCAAAAATAAAACCGAGAGGGAAACAAAGTAAGACATCTCTGGAGGGGTATAGAGATGCCATAGAAGCTATTTGTACAGGTGACTTAAAATATTCATTGTGGAACAATAGGAAACAGATATTTAGCCATGAAAGGGCGAGGTGGGGTTAGGATTTGTTACTAAAGATAGTGGTCAACAGGAGTGTTTTAGTGTAAGTAGCAGGTGTGACTGTCGATACACATGCTCTGCATACTCCTATCATCTATTGTGCTCGGACATTTGCAAGTTGATTTTGTTCGAAGAAGTCTTTAGAGTCACGGATTGTATTAAGATGCCTCCTTTAGTGGGCAATGTGAACACAGACAGCAAGATGCACCAGCAGGCTGCCACCCATATCCCGGACATCTTCGGCAAACAAGACCCATTCGGTGCACAGGAAGTCAGCCCTGAGGTATTCTGCCGCACCAAGCCACACCCAGCCCAGAGGCCATATTGTCATGTGCCTCCAACACAGAGGAAGAAGCGAATGGAATGCTTTGCTGACCTTCAGGACCCACGCCGCTCGACTGAAGACCACACCCTGGGTCACAAGTCGGCCAAGAAACCCACTCGAAGCCTCATAAGAGGTCTCACAATGAGGCAGAGCACCGCTCCCAAGGAAATCAAGCAGCGAGCCGGATGCACAAAACACTACCACCTCCAGGGCCTCAGCTGCTTTAAGGCTAGAGTTGACACCAGTTGAAGGCCTTGGATCAAATGAAGGACCGTTCCAAGGATGTTGACCCCTTCCAGCCACGGAGCCCAATGTGGCCCAAAGCCATGGACAAGCCTCAACACTACTCAAAGATGACGGCACCATTGACGCTGGTGCCCAGGCCCCTGTTGACTTCAAAGCCAATACTGGCACTGAAGAACCATCGATGACCGGCTCCGAGGATTCGTAACAGCCCATCCTGAAACGGCTCAAAGAGGAGCTCAATGCAAAGTAGGGGTGCCTATTTATCCATCCCCTAACGGAATATTTCAGCAGAACCACCTCAGCGAAGCTTGCAGAGAGACTGCCTCAAAAGAAGAGGCTTGCTTTCGAGGAGGAACCCCTCACTCTGAATCAGATGCCCAGGAGACAGGGGCACCAGCCCTCACCTTATGCTCTGTCTCCACCTCCTCCACCTCTACCTTCACCTCTTCTACCACCATTGCTGTGCTCACACACATCCCCACTTCCGCTGAGAGTTAGCTTAGGAGCCAAAAGGCTCCTTCTCTGAGCCAGGTAGCCTCTTTGATCCCACTGATCCATGTAACAGCCCTTTCTAGTCAGGGCCCACAGATGACCCTTGGAGTGACCATGATGTAGGTACTCCAGGTGACTGAGACCTCTACCACAACCCCATCATGGCATCTTCCATAACAATAAATTCCGCTGCATAACGCCGTCGTCGTCAAGCAGGCAGCAACTTTTCACAAGGTGGACATGCAACTACTCCACACAAAAAAAGAGGATGCCCTAGTTTAAACACTTGCAGAGTGGATGTGCAGTTCCTGCCCATGCTCAAGCGCATTCTTAAATCCAGCCCTGAAACTTTCAAAGAGCACATCAAGGCAAGGGTATCAACACCCCAGGGTGGTAAAAAAATACAAGCCTTGCCCAGTGACCCTGTCTACATCAGAGGCCATGCCCCTCCGGCCCGCTACTCATCCATACTGGCCAGCAGAAGGGCCCCTGCTCTGGGCACAAGCGATGCCACGCCGCCTGACAAAGAGAGCAAGAAGCTTGATGCAGAGTGGAGAAGGGAGGACATAGGGGCAGTTCGTCACAAGCCAACTCTCCACTATGACAGATCCCAGTGGGAGGAGATGCAGGAGCTGGAAAAACTTCTCCCAGAGTACAGGATGGGGGGGGGGGGGGGAGGGGGTGCTTGAGGGCAAGACCATCATCAACGCCAACAACCATTGCGTCCTTAATGCAGCAGACACGGCCTCCCTTCATTAGACACTAAGGTCGAGCTCACACGGATATAAGCCGGAGGTCCAACAACATTTCCTTAACCTCCCATTCAACGAGGATCATTTATTTGGGCCACAAGTTGTTGAGATCAAGAAGGACACCGACATCATGAAGTGGGTGCCCTCCAACCTCCAGCTGCTGGGGGCTCCTGTCAGGGGCCAGCCGCACTCCTGCCAGGTGGCCAGCCGCACTCCTGCCAGGGGGCCAGCCGCACTCCTGCCAGGGGGCCAGCCACACTCCTGCCAGGGGAAAAGCCGCACTCCTGCCAGGGGAAAAGCCGCACTCCTGCCAGGGGGCCAGCCGCACTCCTGCCAGGGGGCCAGCCGCACTCCTGCCAGGGGGCCAGCCGCACTCCTGCCAGGGGGCCAGCCGCACTCCTGCCAGGGGGCCAGCCACACTCCTGCCAGGGGGCCAGCCACACTCCTGCCAGGGGGCCAGCCACACTCCTGCCAGGGGGCCAGCCACACTCCTGCCAGGGGGCCAGCCACACTCCTGCCAGGGGGCCACCCACACTCCTGCCAGGGGGCCACCCACACTCATGTCAGGGGGCCACCCGCACTCATGTCAGGGGTCCAGCTGCAATCCTGCCAGGGGTCCAGCCGCAATCCTGCCAGGGGAAAAGCCACACTCCTGCCAGGGGAAAAGCTACACTCCTGCCAGGGGAAAAGCCACACTCCTGCCAGGGGAAAAGCCACACTCCTGCCAGGGGAAAAGCCACACTCCTGCCAGGGGAAAAGCCACACTCCTGCCAGGGGAAAAGCCACACACCTGCCAGGGCGCCAGCCACACACCTGCCAGGGCGCCAGCCACACACCTGCCAGGGGGCCAGCCACACTCCTGCCAGGGGGCCAGCCACACTCCTGCCAGGGGGCCAGCCACACTCCTGCCAGGGGGCCAGCCACACTCCTGCCAGGGGGCCAGCCACACTCCTGCCAGGGGGCCAGCCACACTCCTGCCAGGGGGCCAGCCACATTCATGTCAGGGGCCAGCCACATTCATGTCAGGGGCCAGCCACATTCATGTCAGGGGCCAGCCACCCTCCTGCAAGAGTAGTCTTTCCACCTGCAAGTGGGTAGGAGCTGCACCAAATGTACCTTTAGGGGCAGTAACAATAAGGGAAGGGGAGGAGGTGGTCCTGATAAAGAGGCCTACAACTCCAAACACTGACTTACCAGGCCTCCTCCCCGAGCACACTCCTGTCAGCAGAAGACTACAGGGTTTCCTTCCCTGCTGGGAGGAAATCACCTCAGAATAGTTGGTTCTCGCAGTCGTCTTCCACTGACACTACACAGAACTTTGCAAACCCCTCCCCCCCCAAACATCACACCGCACACACATCCTCAGAAGAGAGTCTTTTCCTGTAAGAGGTACAACTGAGCCTGGTCAAGGGTACAGAAGAGGTGCCCCCTCACCACAGGGGCAAGGGTGTCTATTCTACTTACTTTCACATTCTCAACAGGCCACTTCCCTAAAGCAAATCCTTAACCTCAGATCGATCAACAAATACATCTTGTCGGAACAATTCCACATAACCACCTTCATCATTCCTCTGATACAGGAAGGTGATGACATGATGGCGTTAGACCTCAAGGAGGCCTGCTTTACACCCCCATCCACCACTCCCACCAGCAGTACCTTTGTTTTAAGGTAAGTGGCCAGCACTACCAAATCAAGGTACTGCTTCTGGGGCTACCACAGCCCTCAATGTGTTCACCGATCGCCTGGCGGTGGTAGCCACTCATCTAAGGAGGGGCGTGTTCTCTCATCTCAACGACTGGCAGATGAAGGGTGCAAGAAGGCAGCAATGCCCAGCCCACACTCCAGCTGCACTCTCCCTGGTCCACAGCCTGGGATTCCCTATAAATGCCCCTCCAGGTCCAGCCCTTTCTGTGGTTGATCCTAAACGCCAGTACAGACAAAGCCTACTCCAACCAACAGACGGTGTTGACATTTCAATAACCATTGCCTCTTTTTCCCCCCAGTCGTCACCTCGCAGAACAGTATTGTGCCGCCTAGGTATGAAAGCTTCTTGCATTGCTGCACTACCCCATGCCAAGCTCCACATGTGCCCATTGCAGGAGTGCCTCTCAGTGCAATGGTCACAAGCGGAGGGTCACGGGAAGATCTACTGTTTCTAAAGTCCAGAAACAACACTCTCTGCAGTAGTGGAACAGCAACAAGCTGTAGCAGGGCAGGCCCTCTGCAGACCCCATCCCACAGGTGACCGTTACCACAGACATCTCTCTGGCTGGGGCAAATCTAGGCAACATGACAAACAAGAAATGTGCCCCCCCCCCCATGCCAAGGATGCCACATCAACTACCATGAGCTATATCCCTAGCTCTAAAAGCCTTGTTTTAGGTCACTCAGGGCGAAAGGATCCCCATCAAGGCAGGCTTTATTACCACATATAACATCCAGATGCAAGGAGGCACACATCCTCGCCAGCTCTCAGCACGAACGCCGCAGAGCTGGTGCTGGGCGATCTGCCACCTGGCGGAGCACCTTCCCAGAGTAGACCAAGACTCAGCAGGAAGCATCCACAAGTCGATGGGTGGAAACTCCACCTGCAAGTCAAACTCCCATTCTTGCAGCGTTGGAGCATTCCACTGATGGACCCGTTTGGTACCCAAGACAACGCAAAATACCCAGACTTCGCCTCCAGGTAGCCGCCCCACAGTGCATGGCAATGCTCTATGGATGGAGTGGTCAGGGTTGTTTGCCTCTGCTTTTCCTCCTCTTTCGCTTCCTCTGTATATGGTAAGGAAGATGCACTCCTGCTGGCCGCCTTGTGCCGGACTTGCCTCCGGAGCAGCCGGACCCTCTAGAGCCCCCTCTGGAGGGCTTCATCTGCTAAGTCTTGCCCCTGCAAACGCCAGGACTTGGCGCCGCCGCGCTGCTATCGCCGCCTGCACGTGAAGCAGGGAACATTCTTCCTCGTGTAGAATCCCCGTCCATGCGCTGAGCTGGAGGCTCGGCGGCGGATCGGCTGCTGGTTTGTAGGGTCTGATGGCAGAGCCCATTGAGGCCCAGCACTTCCCCACCTCTAAATGCGGCTCAAGAACTACAGGTTTGGTGGTTACGCTGCTCAGTCAGCTTACAGCTGGGACCCCCGCTATGCCACACCCTAAATGAGCTCCTTAAGTCTTTTCTACAGATGTACAATTTTTTTCAAGTATAATCAATATGGGCATTCATAGAGAGCGTGGATCAAACCGGGAGCCCGTGGAATTGACTTCAGAGGAGAGCTTTGGAGTGACACCACGTAACCACCCATGTAGAGACCTGCGCGTTGGTGAAGTTTGAACTTATTCTTTCATCTAGACAAGCCAACTCCGTTCTGGGTTGACACTAAGAAGGGTTTAGATTCTGCGCAGTTCGGGAGGTTTTGTAGGCAGGTTTTAGGTACATTTGTGTATTGTCTGCATGCTGGGGAATTTAGACACTGGACTCCTCCATCATGACTCTCCGGGGCTCCATTTTATTAACACACTTTTGATGTTTTACAAGTTAACAACAATCAGTATATCAAACCCTTTCCAATTCAGCCATCGCGAAGGCCAACTAAGAGTACACACATTAGAGGCGCGGCCGCTGTCCTACCAGGATAGTTGAGAATGTTCCAATAACTTGAGTGATAAGTAATGAGAATGCAGAGGTGATCGCAATACATGGGGCACATGAATACCTGCTGGTCTAAGAGGTGATATCCTTAGCAAACAATACTTTATAAAAATAACACGTGAATATTCTGCTGGTGGGGTGACAAAGATGCTAAAATACCGCAGCCTGTGTAACGAGAGCTAGGGAGGTGCTGACAGGAGGGCGGGTGTAAGTTGTGGGAGGGGTCGGGATGTCAGCCCAGAGTTGGTGGGTCTCTCAAGGGGAGAGAGGATGTTGCCCGTGCTATCTATCTGGGGGCAATCCTGCAAAGTCCATTGTGGTGCGCCAAGCATCTGCATGCTCCACCTGGTACTGTGCACACCTCCCTCTGGAGGGCTTCCTCTTTAAATTTGCCCATTTTGGTACTTCTCTGCACTAGCACAGTAGATCAGGGCCCGGGGGTCCTTCCAGTAGATCAGGGGCCCGGGGGTCCTTCCAGTAGATCAGGGGCCCGGGGGTCCTTCCAGTAGATCAGGGGCCCGGGGGTCCTTCCAGTAGATCAGGGCCCCGGGGGTCCTTCCAGTAGATCAGGGCCCCGGGGGTCCTTCCAGTAGATCAGGGCCCCGGGGGTCCTTCCAGTAGATCAGGGCCCCGGGGGTCTTTCCAGTAGATCAGGGCCCCGGGGGTCCTTCCAGTAGATCAGGGCCCCGGGGGTCCTTCCAGTAGATCAGGGCCCCGGGGGTCCTTCCAGTAGATCAGGGCCCCGGGGGTCCTTCCAGTAGATCAGGGCCCCGGGGGTCCTTCCAGTAGATCAGGGCCCCGGGGGTCCTTCCAGTAGATCAGGGCCCGGGGGTCCTTTCAGTAGATCAGGGCCCGGGGGTCCTTTCAGTAGATCAGTGCCCAGGGGGTCCTTCCAGTAGATCAGTGCCCCGGGGGTCCTTCCAGTAGATCAGGGCCCGGGGGTCCTTCCAGTAGATCAGGGTCCGGGGGTCCTTCCAGTAGATCACTATTTGGCAACAAGTTAGTATACGTGCCAGGCCAATATAGCTGGAAAATACAGCTTTTGCCTTGAGCCTGGGAAAGAGCCCCAATAAGCAATAGGGTGGGGTTTTCAAAATGTGGCACACTAGTTGTAGTAATGTACTGAACAACGGTCTCCCGATCTAGGATGAGGGCAGGGCATGCCCATACCATGTGGTAAAAATCAGCACCCGTTACAACGCTTGTGCTGTAGGGAACATAAGATTTATAAGTTTAGGGGAGATATAAACTCTAAAAAATATATATTAAATACGCTTGAATCTGGAGTGTCTTGAGGTGCGTCCGGTGTGCTCTGGTATAGAGTCCCAAGCCTTCTCCGAAACTGGAAGTTCCATGTCTTCTACCCAACAGTCTTGTAGGTCCCCCAAGTTCCCTTTAGCTTTTCTCAGAGTGCTTTATACAGTAGAGTGAAGGCTTTGACCCTGCTGTTCGTCGTGCATGTGACCTGCATGGCTTCTTGGGGTCAGTGGTTCTTTCGCCCCATGGAGCCAGTATGCCTGAACCGTGGCCCACACTGCTCCATAGATTAAGAAATGGTGAGGGGTGTGAGAAAGTGGCTCTGTATATACTGTTCCCAAATAGGTACAGTGTGTACAGAGTCCACAGTCCCCAGAGGTTTGGCAGAGGTTAACGTTAGATATAACCTTACTCTCTAAAGTGGTAGCTTGGTCGAGCAGTAAGGCAGTATCAGAGGACAGTGTAAAGCATTTGTTGTACACACTCAGTCAGCAAATGGTCTCACACACACAATAACTGAACTCTAGGCCAATGGTTTATATATAAAAAATATATGCTTGTTTTATTTTAGAACCAACAATTGGTATTAAAATATACTTTCTCAGAATGAGATGCTTTATATAAATACTTTTGCAATATGCAATTGACTTTTGTAAACAGTTACAAGTGGTTGCAATAGGCAACACTATTTTAAACACAGTAATGCATAGAGTTCAATGGAAGTTTCATGTTATTTGCCACAGATTACTTTTAGGATTACTTTTGGAATTCCAGGACTGGATCCTAGATTCAGTCCTGGGTCAGTACTTAGAATCAAGTGATGAAAGTCGACTTAATTACTGTAAACAATATTTAGCTATTTTAAAAGTTGACATATTTCAAAGAAAACAGTCAATGATTCCCTATGGAAGAAAATTCAAGTTGCAGGTACAGTATGTTCTCGTTACTTTTGTAATCCAGTACTGGGTGCCTAGACTCAGTACTGGGACCTTTATCCAAAACAGGTAAGTAATTACGTTTTCAGATATTATATGATTTTTAAAGAATATTTAAAGTTTGCAGAAATTGACACTTACAAGAAATTTCACAGAAAAACAGTCAATGATTTCCTATGGAAGAAAATTGGGTTACTGGTAAGTACAGTTGTAAGTATTTTTCAGAGTCAGTGCTGGGCACCAAGATCCAGCACTGGGAGCTCACCTAAGAGCAGGTGAGTATTTTCGTTTTCGTTACTCGGCTGATTTTTGGTGAATATTTTAAGATTTGAAAAGTCCACACTTAGAAGAAATTTCAGGAAAAAGCCAGTCAATGTTACCCTATGAAGAAAATCGAGTTAGCGGTTTAAAGGTAAGTACTCGACTGGCAGAGTTGAGGTTCTGGGCATAGACTCAGGGGTCCCCCAGGGTCAGGTAGGTACAGTTGGTTCACCCTCAGCGACTCTAGGGCGGCCGGGTGCAGAGAGAGTTAGGCCCAATGTTATCCTATGAGGGATAGGGGGGCCTTGGTTGGTGGCTGCTGACTAGCAAGCCACGCGGCTGTGGGAGCTGGGCTCCGGGTCACTTACTCAGGGAAAGTGGGGAAGTAGGTAGGTGTAGAGGTTGCACTGCCAGGGCCACTCGGGCGGCTAGGTGCAGGGTGCTTTTGAGCCTTCGGGCACTCAATTGGTTTCAATGGGAAATCTCCGGTTTAGAAAAAGACTGCAAGCTCGGGGACGAGGACTCTTCAGGTGCCACCACCACTTCGAGAGGTAAGTTGGGTAGATGGAGGATGGGTAGGTACCCTGGGATTGGACACAGGGGGCTGCAGGGCGCCGCGTGCAGGGGTGCCTTTTGGTGTCGGGAAATCTTACCCTCTGTTGATCGCGGTTGGGGTGGCACTCTGTTCTGAGGCTGCAGGCTACTTCAGGAGTGTCGAGGGAGATCCTTGGGTGCCGGACTCGGGGTCACAGTCGTTGTGGGGTCGTCCTCGTGGTCTTTGTTCACTCTGGCACTGGCCAGGCTTGGCTGGTGCAGAGTGTGCTGGGTTCGCGGTTCCGGTCTGCTGCCAGGGATTAGAGGTAGGTTTTGAGTAGAGCCTCAACTCATGGGAGTCCCAGGGGCTTAGAGCCAAAAGGTAGCCAGGTCCTCCGGGGTTTGTGAGGTTGCTGGCCACAAAAGATGCCGGGTTGGAGCAGGAGCAGGTTCAAGGGTCGACAGGCCGGTAGGGCTGGGTCCAAAGCAGTTGGTGTCTTCCTCTTCTTAGCAGCTGCAGGGCAGGTCTTCTTTCTTCTTGCTCTTCTTTGTATGTTGGAATCTGGAATCTGGGGAAGGAAGGTTCAGGGTGCCCCTAAATACTAGATTTAGGGGCGTTACAGGTAGGTGAAGAACAGGGGCCAATGGGTCCCTGTCCTGGGGTGGGTACACCCCCTATCCTGCCTCTCTCCTTTGGGAGGGGGGCAGGAGCCTAGTCCTGATTGGGCAGGGCTTCCCATCTTCAAGATGGCGAGAGCCCGGAGATGGGCTTCACCTCGCCTCCCCCACCTGAGGGGTGGGGTTGGCAGGCTGGCACATCCCCTGTCCTTATTTGGGGTTTCCGGCCAAGCTTCCCGCCAGAGTGGGGGGTTGCAGTGGGCGGGGGAAGCTCACAGAGGCGGCATGCCTTTGAAGCTTCCCCCTGCCCATCCTGGGGGAGGAGATTTAGCACCTCGCCCAGGATGTGCATTGTTGCAGACCCAGGAGAGCAGGGGCTCTCCTACCCAGAGGTCCAGCAACAGGTCTGCTGTGTGGCAGCCGAGGAAGCCTCAGAGCAGACGTGGATTGTAGGTTAGGTTTCAGGGGTCCTCTCTAAGATGCCCTCTGTGGTGCTTGGTACATTAAATCTCACACTGGCATCAGTGTGGATTTAATGTGCTGAGCAGTTTGATACCAAACTTCTCAGTCTTCAGTGCTGCCATTATGGTGCTGTGGAGTTCGTGTTTGACAAGCGCCCAGCACCATATACTCTTAGATGGCAGCACTGCACTTACAGGACCCAGGAAGGGACCTGGGTACTGTAGGGGCACAGGGCTCCTGCCTCTGTGCCCACACCACTGGCATAGGGCACCCAGCTAGACGGGTGGCTGATGTATGCCAGGGCAGTGTAGGTTGTGGGCATGGCACACAAGGATGTGTGCCATGTCGACTCTCTGTTTTGTCTTGTATCCAGACACGCAGCCTGCAAAGGCAGTGTGCGAGTGTCAGGGTACAGGGCCTCTAAGGGTGGCAGAATGAGTGCTGCAGCCCTTAGAGGCCTTCCCTGGTCACAAGGCCCTGGGTACCTAGGGTACCATTTACCAGGGGCTGACATGTGGCCAGGGTTTGCCAATTTGGGTTTTGGCTGTTAGGCAGTTTTTAGGGAAGGAACACAGGCCCTCGGCACCTGATTGGCAGGAGCCCAGGGCACAACAAGGAAAAGTGCATCAGCTATTAGGCAAAAAAGGGGGGGGGTTACTGCAACAGAAACCCACTTTCTTACAAGGGGGGGATCTGAAAAGTTTCCACAACAGCCTAAAGAGTCCTAAACATATCCACGAAGAGGTCTTGTAGCGTTCGGGGTCCAGCCCTCTCCCAACTCTCGGGGGCTCCATAAACAAGATGTACCGTGTTGATGCCAGAATGGAATCCCGTGGGATTCAGCAGGTCATTAGTACATGCTCAGTGGAGTCGTTTCCCGTTCTAATAAGTTGTTTACTGTTTATTAAGTATGAGGCGAACAAACCTAGAGCCTTCCCTATGAAACCTGTGTGCGTTTCTAGAATGTGAAAACGACTCTCATGCTCGATCATTATAAAGGCCACAGAGAGGTTCAGAAGGATGAGCAGACAAGTGTCACCTTTGTCCAATATGCGCTCAGCTGCCCTGCCGCCTTCTTCTGGAGTACACCCAGTTAGACTGCCCTCATTACAGCCGAACCAGCTGAAGAAAAATGGATGAGCTGTCATGAACCGAATACACATACCAGCAAAGGTGAACATGATTAGAGAGAATAATACAAATAAACATTATGGATACAAATCCTGGCCTATATTCATAGCAATATCTGCGAAGCTATGTAAAGCTTTCCAGATACTTGGTACAACCCAAGTGACTGGCACAACCCAAGTGACTGGCACAACCCAAGTGACTGGCACAACCCAAGTGACTGGCCCGCTGGTTTATCAGTGGGACAATGCCCCTGGGATGGGCACAGTGGCCGGGGTAGTTAAGATGATCCTCGTCTTCTTGACAGAGGAAGTTATACATTTTTGTGCCTTCACAACCGGTAATTGCTTTGTGCGGCTGCATAGTAATCCATTGGTAGAATAGCGCACCTAGTTATCGTTTACTGAGCTCGTGTCTTAGGGACCTGTTGCTAAGCAGCTCAGCTTGGCAACCGCCTATCATGAGGCAGCTCGTTCGTGAATAGCACAGCAGCCGTGCTCATTGTTACTATGGTTAGAAGCCATGTGTGGAAGTGTCCCTCTTGAAGAATACAATGAACTAGCCATACCGTACAGCCATCACAATGCGCACACAACAAATACTGTTCGCCCCATTGGTTTATATCCAAAAGACAGATGGTAAGGGTATTTAGTGAGACATTACACTATGGCGTACCTTGTAGCTAATCATCATCAAGATATCTTTATTTCGGCGATTTGCCTTAAAAAGTACAAAGAATAAATATATACACAGACAGACCTGACACAGAATAAAATAAGTCATAGCAATACATTAGGTGATGATCAGACCCCTTCTTCTATTCCACATTGCTAATAGAAATTTGGAAACTGCAAAAACTATACATTCAGATGTGTCTGTTTTAAGGATTCTAAAAGCATGGCTACATTGCCGAAACCCCATGTTTTTGCAGATAGGCACTATCCAACGTTTCCTTGCTTTTGAGTATGCAGGGCAAAAAAATAATACATGGAGCTCATCCTCTTTATCACAGCTACAGCCAGGGTAGGCCTCAGTAGAGGTAAGTGCCCAACTACTGGTGAAAGCTCTCAGGGGTAAAGTGCCATATCTCCATTGAAGATATAATTTTCTTGATGCAATGGGATAGATAATATCCATAAAATTCTCAAATTGATAAAAATCCTTGACACTTAAAAAAGATTTGGTTAAAACTCCATTCTTAGGGGCAGTCTGTACTCTGTTTACTTGCTCAGCCACGTAGATCTTAGTAAGCATCTTCCGCGAGATCACCTTGCAGCTTGTTTCCGGTTCATACCACATGTCGTCTAACCCGAGTTTGATAAACTGGGATTTTATAAACATAAACCAAGGGATTTTTAGTACACCATTGCTAGCCAAAATTTCCTTCAACTCTAGTCTATAATGCAATAGTTCCGGCGTAGTCCACAACCTGTGCCAGTACCTAAGGGGCTTCAGGGCTAGTTCATCATCGATCGGCCTCAGGTCCAGATCCATCCTTAAAGGATGCAGCGGGGTACTTTGTGGGAGTGATAATAGCTGTCTGATGAACTTATTTTCAATTTTAGGAAGTTCCAACCCTGTTAAATGCCCCCAAAGTTCCGCTCCATATAAGATTGCTGCCCTAGCCTGGCTCTTATATACTTCAAGCGGGGGTTTAATAGGTTTATATGTAGACGTATTAGAAAACCTAAGAATACCCCCTGCATACTGGGATAGTTTCAGCTGCGCTTTAGCTATTTGTGGACCCATGAAAGATTTTCACTTAGAGTTACTCCTAGATAATCAAAGGTTTTTACCCTTTCCAAATTTGATGAATCTAATTTTGGGTTCGGCCGTGTGGAAGGTGAGGGATTAAAAACCATATACTTTGTTTTATTCACATTGATTTCCAGGCCACGACCTCTACAAAAGTCCTCGAAACTGTCGAGCACACGCTGAATTCCCATTGGTGATTTAGAAAGTAGCAGAGTGTCATCCGCGAACATAATCGCTGGCACCCTGCTACCTGCCAAAATTGGGGCATCATTATTAGGGGCACTATTAAGATGGGAAATCACACCATTGACGTATAGGCAGAACAGGGTAGGTGCTAAAACGCACCCCTGCCTCACCCCTCTGCCAATGGGGAACTTGGAAGTTAAAGCCCCATTCTTCCCATGACGCACCTGGGCAAAATTACCCTCATGCAACTTAATCAGTATTGCCAGGATTGGTAGTGGCACCCCCAAACTGACCAACACAGCCCAAAGTTTTCCTCGGGGCACTAGATTAAAAGCGGAGCGGAGGTCCACGAATACCATGTAGAGGCTGCCACCCTCAATCTTTGCTGTTTTCCAGAATAGTAATAACAAGCGAAAGATTTGGTCCATGGTAGAGGTGTTCCTCCTAAACCCCGCTTGGTATTGGCACAGTATAGCGTGCTCCTCCATCCAGTCCTGCAGTCGTTCAAGGATGAGCCGCGCGAAGATTTTTTGCGGGACATCTATGAGGCTAATGGGCCTATAATTTGCCGGTAACAGAGGGGAACCCTTCTTGAAGATGGGAACGATTTCTGCACCCAACCAAGTGCAGGGCACATTCATTCCTCTCAAGATTGCATTAAATAAAATACATAGATATGGTCCCCAGATCCCCATTTGATGTTTAAAGAGGTCTCCCGGCAGTTTGTCTAGCCCTGGGGCCTTACTGGATGGAATTTTAGAGATGGCATTAACAACTTCCTCGACCGAAAACTCTATATAGTCGTAGGGATCATTCGATGTTGGTAAGACCGGATGTAAATCCATATCAACTTCAATAGCGTACAGGGCTCTAAAATGGTCTTCCCAAATGTTAGCCTCTATATTAGGTTCGGTTGCAGGTTTGGGATCGCCGCTTCCTGTGTTAATTATAGCCCAAAATTTACGGGCATCATTCTGTTCTAAGGCACAGGACAGGTCGGTCCATTTTGCATAGTCCCAGTCCTGTTTGGTCAGCTTCTACATAGCTTTATAGTGTGTTCTCTTGGCGGAGATAAGGATCTTGTCATTGCCATATTTTACAGCCCGAATCAACTCTTTTTTTGCCAGGCGACAAGCATCATTAAACCAGGAGGAGAGAGGAATCCTATTCTTTCTCTTAGTTACCAATGGATTGAACACATCAAATAAGGTACTAACTAGATTCGTATGCAGAGCCTGCAATTTGATATTAAAATCAGGAGGAGGTTGTTGAGATGTTAGAACATCTAGTTCAATGAAACATGGCAAGATTGAATTATACAATTTTGCCAGGTCCTCGGAAGACGCCTCCACCTTATCCCACTTGACCCTGCGCCGATCATTCGTTAGGACTAGCCTATCTGCTCGAACATCTGTGTCCTGGTTCCTTCGGTTGTGTGACCGGAGAAACCAACTCCAGCCTCAGCAGATTGTGATCACTGTCATCCCTTACAATGACCTCAAGGTCGATAACCTTTGACCACAGCTGTGTCCGAACCATGATGTAGTCTAGACGTGATTTGTGGCCCTTTTTATTATATGTGCACCTAGAAGGTGTATCTGAGTAGGTGCGTCCGTTACAGGCCCTAATTGAGTGACTTAGTGTAAGGGCCGTTATTTGGACTGCTAAGGGGGACCATGACCTAGTGTGTGGAGATTGGATTTGCGGAATGGACCAGTAGTCATCCTCAGTTGCAAGTGCACCGTAATCCATCCCCGGTAAGGGTTCATAGCGACAATTCAAATCTCCTGCTACTAATAGGAACACATCCGTTGGAATGGAATACAGAAAATTTGATAGTTCGTCAACCGTAGTGGACTCACTAGCTAGACTAACAGGTCTCGAGTAGACATTCACAGCAGCCAGCTTAAAGCTATTAGGCCATTTCAGGATTACACACTGTATGTCATCCGAGTGGGTGCAAACAGACTCAGCTGTGCAACCCAGATGAGTTGCCACCCATGTGGTAAGACCCCCAGATGGTCGTCTGTTGGACAGGCCACACGAAGGGCTTGCTCCCTCCCCGCACGACAGGGCCCGAGCTCCGGACCACCAGGCATAACCCACGAAAAGCACCTGTACCCCGTCTCCCGACGGATCCTCTGCCCTCGGACCTCTACTCATCACGGGGCCCAGCCCCACCGGCTTCCCCGGCCGGTTCAAGCCGCCATCTTGGGCCCTGCACCACGAGGCCGCATGGCCTCGCCCCGACCCTAACCCCGGGCCTGGCCGGCCCCGACATCCCGGCACCACCATCCACCCAGGAGGTGAGCGGACCACTTGGCAGGTCAATGGGAGAACGAAGTGTCAAGAGCTCTTTCCCCGCCAGGTGCCGATTGCCTCCAGCTCCCCCAGGCGCTGGCTCCACCCCCTGCTGGGTGTCTGGACACCTTCATCCCGGGCCCTCCGACCTCCAAGTGCGAGGGTCCGGACATCAAAGGGCGCCTGCCCTATAACTGGGGCAACTCCGGAGCAGGAAGGCAGTTGTATCCTGGAGTCGAGAGACACCGAGAGAACTCAGCCTTGACGGACTACTGGCGCTGCCGTAGCCCGCTCTTGTGAACCATCGTCCTGCCTGCTGGCGCTGCCGCGGCCTTCTGCAACATCCATCCTCGTCGGGACCTGCTGGCGCTGCCGCGGCCCGTTGTAACGACCATCCTCACCGGGACCTGCTGGCGCTGCCGCGGACCGTACATCGACCATCTTTCCGGGACCTGCTGGCGCTGCCGCGGACCCTGTACCGACCATCTCGACCGGGACCTGCTGGCGCTGCAGCGGCCCGTACCAACTAAACCACCAAGCTCGAGGATTGTGAGCTAGTCATCATCTCATCCGAACTACCTGACTGGTAAACAGACTGTCCCGCTACCCCTTACCCTGCATTGAGAGACTTGAATCGAGGGGACCCCTGAGTCCAGACCTCCTTGTACCATTCAACCGTACCTTAAGAAGTGCTTATAAAGAACACTGAACCTTATCCGTGTGTGGTATCTGTCTGTGGGGGGGGGGGAAGTTACTTGTCTGTACGATCGCTGGAGACGGCTCTCCCCGGAGACCTCTCCTCCTGACCCCGGCCGACCCTCCCGGTCCGTCTACCCTTTCTAACATTGGTGGCCAGCGGCGCGATCCGAATCAACGCGTAATCGTACAGAGAGTAGCTCACCCCACGACAAAAACACGATGTCAGCCAAAGATAGCAGCTCCACCGAGAAATTCCAAATGGATAAGTTAGAAGAATACAACCACCGCGAACTGAGACAATTCTGCATAGAACTTGGCATTGCTACCACCGGCCTGAGTACCAAGGATGATCTAAAGCACGCCCTAGAGTCGTGGACAGAAACTGGGGTCGCCGGACCCTCCGACCAAAGCAGCATCACACCAGAGGGGAACGCCACGGCTCCCGAGGAGCGGGGAACGGGCCTCTCGCAGGAGGAGATCCGAGAAAGAGAAAGAACCAGATTGCACGAGTTGGAAATGGCACGACTCAAGATGGATGGGGAACTCAAGTTAGCTGAACAGAAACTCAACCTCGAGCATATGCGGCTCCGAGAAGAACGAGAAGAGAAGCAGAGACAGAGAGAGCTGGAGGAGAAAAAAATAACGCTCGAGCACGAGCGCCAACTAGCGGAGATAGAACTTCGGAAACAGAATAAAGAACTGGGGGTGCCTGAGCGACCACACACCCAGGGGCCAATCGAGAAAAAAGTCCACATCCCCAAGGATGTTGTCCGCGAGTATGTCCGAGAAGACGACATACAACAGTGGTTTAAAGCCTACGAGATCGCCATGACCTCCCACCGGAGCGACCGGAGTGATTGGGGAGCCGGACTTTGGGGGAGGTTTATCAACGAGGGTCGCGATGCCCTACTGCAGCTCCCAGATCACCAAATGTCGTCCTACGACCACATGAAGGCTGCCCTCCTCACCCGCTACGACCTCACACCCGAGATGTACCGCCAGAGGTTCAGAGATTGCACCCGGATCCCAGGTACAACTTGGGTAGAATACGTGAACTATTTCAGCCGTGCCTTCGAGGGTTGGATCAAGGGGAGCCATGTCACCACCTACGAACAACTCTTTAACCTTATGGTATGGGAACACCTGTCGAACAACTGTTTCGTCGAGCTCAGGCAGCACCTCCTCGACAGTAAGCTGACTGACCCCCGGCAGCTCGCCGCCGAAGCTGACCGATGGGAAAGCACCCGAGTGGGCCGGAGGGGGCCACACGAACAGAACAGAAGCAACCAAGGCCAGCACCGTCCTCGGGGAGGAGGAGGGGGCCAGGGGCGAGGGAGAGACGCCTTGCCGGCAACACCCGTGGCCAGCACCCCGCCTCCGGCCGGCCGGGGCAACCCCCCGTGGCGTCCTGGGTTCCGAGCCAACGTCACGTGCCACCGATGCCAGCGAGTCGGCCACTACGCCAATGACCCGAGCTGCCCGCAGAACCAAACACCCAAGCCCCGCCAGGTAGCTGCCGCCGCCCTGGGGGAAGAGCGATTATCGGAGGAACCAGAAGGGTATGAGCCGGCCCAGCAAGAGTGGGAACCGGCCGCCATGGTCCTGGCGTGCTTAGGGGGAAGAGACATGGTCCCGCGGGCTCCCCTACCCGCTAACACCAGGAAATACGGTCAGTGGGTGACCATTAATGGACAGCGAGCCGAGGCCTTGCGTGACACAGGCGCCAGTATGACGGCCGTCCGCTGTCACCTGGTGAAGCCCGAGCAGATCCTGCCGAACATTCTCTGCCCCGTCCGCTCGGCAGACAACTCTGAGAGTATGTGTCAAATGGCCTGCGTCCCATTCGAATGGGGAGGGGTCTCCGGCCTGTTGAAGGTGACGGTCCGGGACGATGCCCCCGTGGACTGCCTCCTGGGGAATGACCTCGAGAGTTCCCCGTGGGCCACCGTTGAGAGAAGAGAGCACCTGGGGATGCTGGGCCTCCCGGACTGGGCCTGCATAACCACCCGGTCCATGGCCGCCCGTGCCGTCCCCCGATCAGAAGAACCGGAATGGCCAGCACCTCCGCCCCCGGTCGCCCCAGTAGAAGACAACGACGAGGCCAGCCTCCCGGACCCGACGACCGAAGGGGACGCGCAACCCCAGGACCTTCCTGACCTGGCTCAGTGGCGTCAAGAAGGGGGGCCCACCCAAGAACAGTTCCGCCAGGAACAAAAGACCTGTCCCTCCCTCGAGGGACTCCGCCAACAAGCCAGCGCCCAGAACGCAGGGGACTCCACCGGAACTCACTGGGTCTACTGGGATAACGACCTGCTATACAGCGAGCAAAGAATCGCCGAGCTGGGGGCCGGTCGAGTACTGGTGGTACCTCTCCACTTCAGAGACTTTCTGCTCAACCTGGCCCACGATGTCCCCCTGGCTGGACACCTGGGCCAGGACAAAACGTACAGCCGCCTAGTGACCCACTTTTTCTGGCCGAAAATGAGGAACGACGTCCTGAACCACTGCCGATCTTGCCCCACATGCCAAGCCAGCGGGAAGAGTGGTCGGAAGCTGAAAGCCCCTCTGCAACCCTTCCCTGTGGTCACCACCCCGTTCGAGAGGGTGGGGATAGACATTGTGGGGCCTCTGGACCCCCGCACGGCACAAGGACACAGGTTCATCTTAGTACTGGTGGACCATGCCACCCGCTACCCCGAGGCGGTGCCCCTACGGACCGTGACAGCTCCGGTGGTTGGCCGGGCCCTAATGGGGATCTTCTCCCGGGTAGGCTTCCCCCGAGAAGTCGTCAGCGACCGAGGCACGAACTTTATATCCAAATACATGAAGTCCCTCTGGCAACAATGCGGGGTCACCTACAGATTCACGACCCCCTATCACCCCCAAGGGAACGGACTAGTGGAGCGTTTTAATCGCACTCTCAAGGGGATGATTGGGGGATTGGAAGAGCCCCTCCGTCGCCAGTGGGATGTACTACTCCCGTGCCTCCTCTTCGCCTACCGAGAAGTTCCCCAGAAGTCCCTCGGTTTTAGCCCTTTCGAACTCCTGTACGGGCACCCTGTGCGAGGGCCCCTCAGCCTAGTAAAAGAAGGTTGGGAGATGGCCCCCCCTAAAGACCCCTCCAGACGTCTTCAAATACATCCTGGCCCTACGCAATCAGACCCGGCGCTTCAGAGAGATGGCCAAGGCGAACCTCGAGGCCAGCCAGGAGGACATGAAGAGGTGGTATGATCACAATGCCTCCTCCGTTGAGTTCGAGCCTGGACAACAAGTATGGGTGATGTCCCCCACCGAACCATGTGCCTTGCAAGATAAGTGGACGGGGCCCTTCAAAGTGGTCGAGCGCAAAAGCCCCGTCACTTACCTCATCGAGCTGGGGACCTCCCGGAACCCCCTTCGGGTCCTCCACACCAACCGACTCAAACCACACTTTGTGCGCTCAGAACTCAGCCTCCTGATGGCTACGGACAGTGGGGCAGAGGAAGACTCCGAACCCATCCCGGATCTTCTGAAGACTCAGGAGAATGACGGCTCCGTGGACGGGGTCCGGCTCTCTGACGCCCTCACTTCGGAGCAACGCCAGGGCTGCCGGAACCTCCTGCTGCAGTTCGCTACCCTGTTCTCCCTCACCCCCGGGGTCACCCCTTGGTGTTTGCACCACGTGGACACCGGGGACAGTCCCCCTGTCCGACACCGGGCCTACCGTGTACCAGATCGGGTACGGGCCTGCATACAGGAGGAAGTGGCCAAGATGCTCACAATCGGGGTCATCGAGCCCTCGGACAGTCCCTGGGCCAGTCCGGTTGTATTGGTTCCCAAAGCCGCTGCCCCCGGCACCGCACCTGAACTGAGATTCTGCGTCGACTACCGGGGCTTGAACGCTGTCACCCGGACCGACGCTCATCCGATCCCCCGAGCAGACGAGCTGATCGACCGGCTGGGGGCCGCCCGCTACCTCAGTATCTTCGACCTAACAGCGGGCTACTGGCAGATCAGCCTCACACCCAGGGCTCAGGAACGGTCAGCCTTCTCTACCCCCGATGGCCACTACCAATTCAAGGTCATGCCCTTCGGCATGAAGAATGCCCCCGCCACGTTTCAACGCCTCGTGAACCAGGTCTTGGCGGGGCTCGAAGAGTTCAGCGCTGCCTACCTGCCTAATGGCAGCCCCCCGTCACCCAGACCGAGGTCCGAGCCTTCTTGGGGCTCACCGGCTACTACCGGCGGTTCGTGAAGGACTACGGCAGCATCGTGGGGCCCCTCACGGGTCTCACGTCCAAGAACCAACCGAAGCGGATTAACTGGACCCCCGATTGTCAAGCGGCCTTCGAGAAGCTGAAGGCCGCCCTGTGCACCGCCCCTGTGCTCCAGGCCCCCGATTACAGTCGGGAATTTGTGGTACAGACCGACGCCTCCGACCACGGCATCGGAGCCGTCCTTTCTCAGTTAAACCCCGAAGGTCATGACCAGCCGGTGGCCTTCATCAGTCGACGTCTCCTGGCCCGAGAACAGCGCTGGAGCACCATCGAGAGGGAGGCCTTCGCAGTGGTGTGGGCCCTCAAAAAGCTCCGGCCCTATCTCTTCGGTACCCACTTCCGGGTACAAACCGACCATCGACCCCTGCAGTGGCTGATGCAGATGCGGGGGGAGAACCCAAAACTCTTGCGCTGGTCCATTTCCCTGCAGGGAATGGACTTCACTGTGGAGCACCGACCAGGCCAAGACCACGCCAACGCGGATGGCCTGTCCCGCTTTTTCCGCCTCGACGAAGAGAGTCCCCAAGGAGATGGGTGACTCTCCCCGCCTTCAGCTGGGGGGGACGCATGTTGGACAGGCCACACGAAGGGCTTGCTCCCTCCCCGCACGACAGGGCCCGAGCTCCGGACCACCAGGCATAACCCACGAAAAGCACCTGTACCCCGTCTCCCGACGGATCCTCTGCCCTCGGACCTCTACTCATCACGGGGCCCAGCCCCACCGGCTCCCCCGGCCGGTTCAAGCCGCCATCTTGGGCCCTGCACCACGAGGCCGCGTGGCCTCGCCCCGACCCTAACCCCGGGCCTGGCCGGCCCCGACATCCCGGCACCACCATTCACCCAGGAGGTGAGCGGACCACTTGGCAGGTCAATGGGAGAACGAAGTGTCAAGAGCTCTTTCCCCGCCAGGTGCCGATCGCCTCCAGCTCCCCCAGGCGCTGGCTCCACCCCCTGCTGGGTGTCTGGACACCTTCATCCCGGGCCCTCCGACCTCCAAGTGCGAGGGTCCGGACATCAAAGGGCGCCTGCCCTATAACTGGGGCAACTCCGGAGCAGGAAGGCAGTTGTATCCTGGAGTCGAGAGACACCGAGAGAACTCAGCCTTGACGGACTACTGGCGCTGCCGTAGCCCGCTCTTGTGAACCATCGTCCTGCCTGCTGGCGCTGCCGCGGCCTTCTGCAACATCCATCCTCGTCGGGACCTGCTGGCGCTGCCGCGGCCCGTTGTAACGACCATCCTCACCGGGACCTGCTGGCGCTGCCGCGGACCGTACATCGACCATCTTTCCGGGACCTGCTGGCGCTGCCGCGGACCGTGTACCGACCATCTCGACCGGGACCTGCTGGCGCTGCAGCGGCCCGTACCAACTAAACCACCAAGCTCGAGGATTGTGAGCTAGTCATCATCTCATCCGAACTACCTGACTGGTAAACAGACTGTCCCGCTACCCCTTACCCTGCATTGAGAGACTTGAATCGAGGGGACCCCTGAGTCCAGACCTCCTTGTACCATTCAACCGTACCTTAAGAAGTGCTTATAAAGAACACTGAACCTTATCCGTGTGTGGTATCTGTCTGTGGGGGGGGGGGAAGTTACTTGTCTGTACGATCGCTGGAGACGGCTCTCCCCGGAGACCTCTCCTCCTGACCCCGGCCGACCCTCCCGGTCCGTCTACCCTTTCTAACATCGTCCCTTGCCCCCCCCATCGTGCAGGTATGTGAAAACCCGCAAATCCCATTCTCCTTTCCTCTGTTCTCGCCCACGTCTCCTGGAATAGACATATGTCCATTCCATCAATAAAAGTGCCCCAGTCATCACTCGCTATTTTACTATGTAGCCCCGCAACATTCCAGGATGCAATCACCAGGGATTCAATATTCGTGGTTGCCCTGGGGTTGCAGACACTCCTGTTTGTAATGATGGTTTCACACAGGTGCTGCTCTATGACCACTTGGGCTTCTAGGCGCCTGCCATCAGATGTAACCTCTTGGGGTTCAAGGGGGAGTTCGGCGGTGGGGGTATGGTTCTCTATAGCAGTGATTAATATCCCATCTATTCTTGACGAGCACTCAGCCTCACCAACAGCCCTACTTTTACTATTGTTCTGAATTTGGGTATCGCCCATTACCCGACCAAGTCAATCCACTTGGTCCAAACAGCTGTATCTGTTTTGAATTGATATTTTGGGAGGTGCTAGCAGATGATCATATGGAGCCCTTAATGACCTATCTCCTCCTCTGTGTTGTACTAATGACCACCCATTCTCCATAGTGTTCCAGCGGGTCGGTGGGTAAAAGTGAGACAGAGGGTAAGTTTGAATCATTGCTCCCTGGTCATAATGCCTCCAATTGCAGATATGTTCAGCAGTTCGGGGATCTTTAAAATTTACTAGGATACAATCACCCCTAATAGTTTTAGGACCATGACCCACCCACAATACTCTACGTGCCATAAGGATTTCACTAGTAATTTGGGGGGGGGGGGGGGGGGGGGGGGGGGGGGGGGAAGTGGTCGATTTTTATTGAGCCAATCTATTACTTTGTTTTTAAGAGAAGGGTATGGTTCTATGGTTGAATTTGGAAGCTCAGGGACTCCAACCAAAATTGCCACATAAGGGCTGCATTCAGGTGGCAAATCTATAATACGTTCCTTGGGGGGATAACCCTTGCTCTCCATCTGACCACCCTTCCCTTTATCTACGTTGGCATCCCCCCTCCGCAATGATGTAATTGGCGTAGTAGTTGGTATTATTGATATTGGTATTGTTGGTGGGACAGGCGTGGTGTTATTAATTATAGCTAGCTCAGGCTGGGAATGCCCAATTGCAGCTGGAGCAGGACATAGATTAGAGGTATCTACCTTTAGATTACTCTGTATATCCAGCGCCACCTGTTCCATCCGCAAAAGCTGTTGCTCGATACGAGACAATCTCAATTCCAGGGGCTTGATAATAGCACTCAAAAGAGCACTTACGGTGGCATGTGTCTCTACTGGGGTGTCATGTGTCTCTACTGGAGTGTCACTTCTAATAGAGGTTCCTAACCGGATTTCTGAGGGTGTAGGTGGGGCATGAACTAGGGCAACAATAGGTGGAGCTGTTGTAGTTGAATTACTGGTCATCTGGCTACCCGTGTGACCTTTGGCAAGTTTAGCTTTTTTGCCCCCCGCCCTAGGGGCCATATTCATTTTCCTTTTTGGCATAGCTCCCTCACGTCTTCCTCGCAGCTGGGGGAGACTTAATCTCTCGGGTGAGCTTGGCATTGTTAAAGCTAGAATGGAATCTAGAGCTTGCTCAGGTGAAAGAGACTGCGGTGGATCTATGCTACAAGGTACATTATCACTACTTGAGGGGCCATTGTCTAACATTTCTCTCCTAAGAGCATCCGGAGTGCGAGCATTGGCGATATGACCCATAGAGGATCTTTTTGCAAAAGCTAAATCTTGGGAGACTCTTCTTTCCATTAATACTATCCCCTGGTCAATTACGGAATTTGCTCTTGTAATGAAGTTGTCCAAAGTTCCTGTTAATGCAGTCCTGCTTCTGGTTTGTGATGCAGCCATACTACGTTAATCAAGCAACAAAAATAACAGTACTTACAATCCTCCTCGATACTCAGTACGGCAGGGGGTGTTTGGGATGACAAAGGGGTAGCCCGGTCCGGTCTTGTCCGTGCTTGAACGGGCTTAAACGGGCCCGCCCTTGGCCCGGGCTTCGCCCCGGACGCGTCCCGCGTACGCGTGACTGTGGGATTAGTTATAATGGAAAAGGGGGGAGGGGCCGGGGAGTCAACAGCTGCGGCCAATGTCCGTCAGCAGAGGGGCCGCTGGTACTCGCAGTCCCGGCTCCGTTTACAGGTCGTCCCCGATGCTCCCAAAACACTCAGCAACCCGCAATCACCGCCAAAAGGCTCCGCCGTGCAGCTTCCAGAGTCCGTGGGCAAAGACCTGCCTCCGAGCGGCTCCCGCGAAGCGGGGGCCGTGAGGCGCTATGTAGGGCTGTGGAGATGGAGGGAGGGGCCGGGAAGAGTCAACAGCAGCGGCCAATGTCCGTCAGCAGAGGGGCCGCTGGTACTCGCAGTCCCGGCTCCGTTTACAGGTCGTCCCCGATGCTCCCAAAACACTCAGCAACCCGCAATCACCGCCAAAAGGCTCCGCCGTGCAGCTTCCAGAGTCCGCGGGCAAAGACCTGCCTCCGAGCGGCACCCGCGAAGCGGGGGCCGTGAGGCGCTATGTAGGGCTGTGGAGATGGAGGGAGGGGCCGGGAAGAGTCAACAGCTGCGGCCAATGTCCGTCAGCAGAGGGGCCGCTGGTACTCGCAGTCCCGGCTCCGTTTACAGGTCGTCCCCGATGCTCCCAAAACACTCAGCAACCCGCAATCACCGCCAAAAGGCTCCGCCGTGCAGCTTCCAGAGTCCGTGGGCAAAGACCTGCCTCCGAGCGGCACCCGCGAAGCGGGGGCCGTGAGGCGCTATGTAGGGCTGTGGAGATGGAGGGAGGGGCCGGGAAGAGTCAACAGCTGCGGCCAATGTCCGTCAGCAGAGGGGCCGCTGGTACTCGCAGTCCCGGCTCCGTTTACAGGTCGTCCCCGATGCTCCCAAAACACTCAGCAACCCGCAATCACCGCCAAAAGGCTCCGCCGTGCAGCTTCCAGAGTCCGTGGGCAAAGACCTGCCTCCGAGCGGCACCATCAGGTCATGTGATGCAATGAATGTAAGGCTTGAAATGACTTCCCTGTGGGTGAAAACTGCACGCAATACAGTAAATCTGGTGTAGTATTTTTAAGACAGCAAATCTGTCTAATTGATCAACTGTTTCTAATATACATTTCGAGGATTTGCCCCTTCTAACCACTGACATCTTTATCAGCTTCTTGCAGTCACCGAGTTGTGACTTTTGTCAGCCACATGTTGGCTCTGCCCAGAAGAGTATTTCCGTTTGGGCTGTTGATGGGCACCCTTTCACCTCCCACGGAGTGCATGCATTGCAAAGCATAAGGCTTATTTTACAACTCCTGCCTCTCCCTCTATTGGCTCCTCATGGCTAGTGCATGCATACATGGTGAGTCCATATGCACAGGTGTGAATGCCTCTTCACATGTAGCAGCACATTAAGCCCAGGCATTGGTGATGGTAAGGTGGCGGTGTTTGCAGCACATTAAGCCCAGGCATTGGTGAGGGTAAGGTGGCGGTGTTTGGCAGCACATTAAGCCCAGGCATTGGTGATGGTAAGGTGGCGGTGTTTGGCAGCACATTAAACCGAGCATTGGTGATGGTAAGGCGGCGGTGTTTGGCAGCACATTAAGCCCAGGCATTGGTGATGGTAAGGTGGCGGTGTTTGGCAGCACATTAAACCAAGCATTGGTGATGGTAAGGCGGCGTTGTTTGGCAGCACATTAAGCCCAGGCATTGGTGATGGTAAGGCGGCGGTGTGGGCGACGCATCCTTTGAGTATTCCAGGTTTATACGGCTCAAGAAGCGTGGTTCTGCGCTTGTTTTTTGGATGGAAGGGAAGACTATTTATTTTCAGTACTTCAAACATTCCAGGACACACAAGGCCCAGGTGAGCTTTGCTTAACACAGGGGTTTTGGAAATACTTGTCCTGGAATTAATGTTTCTGACTGGTATTTCAGTCCCTGTACCAGGTAATCATGATGGTCAGGCTTGGAATGGGGAGTGACGTGTATGTTACGAATTAACTAGCACTGTGCAGCATGATTTCCCCCGCTGTCTGGGCTTGTCTCCACTCACCGATCCCACTTGCCTTGGACAGTGATTTGTGCGGGGATACAAAGAAGGAACGTGCAAGTCTTCACCTGGTAAACGCAGAATTGATGGCACGCAGATACCACTTTGCAAAACGTGTATTTGGCTCATGACAGGGTTCATTTGACAACAGATCTGGTGAGTACCACGCATATGTTCGAACAAGTGATCTGGTCAGTTCGACAAGGGCTCTCGTTTCAGGTGCTGAGTGAATTTACAAAAATGCTTTTCCTTCCAAAGACTGAGTGGAAATTAGCGTTCCGCTGCTGTTTCATGCAAGTTCCCTGACCAGCTTTGGGAAGTTGTGATGCACTGTATGATTTTTCTGCCCTCCGTAAACGGAGAAGCCAGCCAGCGCTGGCATGTTCCTGCACTCAAGGCCACCTCCCGAAAACTAGTCATGCCTGCCGGATGGGGGTGGCTTCTCTTCCCTGTCTTTATGTTCACCTGCTATACCATGCTCTATGCAGCTATTTTATTTAATGTCTGTCGCCTAGCAGCGGTGACCTACGGCTGAACTTTTTTTTTTAACCCATTTTTATTGAGTTTTCAGCAATAGGCGTATAACCTACACTGCCGGCCTCACCAGACGAAAGTACAAGGTGCACATTACAATGCACAGCGTTCCATGACAGGAGTATGTGGTTCATTACTATAGAACTCAATGTCAGAACAAGCCAAACACGACAGCAGATCACAAATACATCATGGGCCTTAATAAAGACAGCAGATCTTATGCCGTGCAATCCAGTTAGGAGGGGTGAAGGACCTACGGCTGAACTTCCTGCCGGTATAAAAGCCTCTGTTTGGCTTCGATAAACTGCTTCCTGTCCAGGGTTGTTCATCCAGTGAACTAGATAATCATGCAGGGCACTGTCGCTGCTTAATGCCTTTCCTTTCCGTCATCAGAGCTGTGCCATGCTACTGAGGAACCTGGCACTGCCCTCTTCTATGTGCTGATACAGCGGTGGCAGCATCACTCTAGTCAGGAGCCCCCTTGTGAGACGGATACCTGCTGGCTCTTCTCAGATAAAGATCCATCCACTATAGCAGTCCATGCTCCTTTAACATGTAGGACACATGTATGCATGTGATTGACTGGTACTGGGTTAAAGGTACACGCATGCTTTACAAGAGGGTGGTCCTACTTTGGAAAACTTAAAATCTCTTTCCCATCGTCTCATCTCACCCACCCTGAAACCTGCTTTACCTGGAGTCTGTGGTTGTAGAAAGGGAAGGGAGTGATCAAGAGCTTACTAAGACTTTCCACCATGGACACCAGAGGAGAATAAATGCTGGTCTCATTAGGCAAGTATTCTGCAGATCTGGACACCCAGGAGGCCCCACACACCGGTGCTGGGCAGATCTAGGATTAGCAGTCGAATCTCTGCTAGGCTCCATCATGAAGCCTTGAGAAGGGACAGAAAACCTACCCGTGTGATGTGGAGCTGGGATGTGCCTTCCAATGGCCCCAGGAGAGCTCGGCCTGATGCCACCAGCATAGGGCACAGCTCTAAGGATCGGGTTCAAGGACATGATATGGAGCTGGGACGTACCTTCCAATGGCCCCAGGAGAGCTCCGCCTGATGCCACCAGCACAGGGCACAGCTCTAAGGATCGGATTCAAGGACATGATGTGGAGCTGGGATGTGCCTTCCAATGGCCCCAGAAGAGCTCCGCCTGATGCCACCAGCACAGGGCACAGCTCTAAGGATCGGGTTCAAGGACATCTCAACAAAACAAGGTGGTTCCGGAGCCTCAAGATACCTGCAGCCCATCCGGCCCATAGAAGCAAGTAACACTGCCTGCCTTCGATGTGGCAGTGAATGTGCCCAGTCCCTGGCTCTTCCATCTAAACGCCACTTCACCAGTCTTCTAACGTTTCAGTACCACCCGGAGACACCGTAGAGGTGCTGGCCCACTACTACATCTGCCCCAATGCAGAGATACAAGCCAATTTGGTCCCAAACTGTTTTATGGGAGCTCTGTAAGACTAAACAGTGTGCTAACTGGACACCAGTGACCAAACTCCCAGTCATGGCCATCCTCTCTGAAGTACGCTGCTGAGGTCATTGATGCTTGATGTGTGGGTAGTGGGTTTTTCAAACTCACCGCTGGTCCTGTACAGAGACCCGTGATCCAGAGGTCTCCCTTGGGTATCTCTCGCACACACCTTCAAATGAGACCACCGAGGATTCTTCCCAAAGGCATCTCAATAGAAGCTGCAAAACTTTATAAACTTTTCTTTTTTTTTTTTAAGTTGTATATACGGGATACATCCGCACAGGCCTACTGGATACTTGGTAGTTTGCAGTCTGTTGTGGGTTCATTGTTTTGAGGTGAAGTAGTGTCAGCCTCTAACATCCAAGGGGCTGATCTAAAGTTTGCCAGACGGAGGGTACTCCGTCAGGATGGAGAAAGACACAGCCCCCGCCATCCAGAGGAATCTAGACTCGTGCACCATCCCGAGGACAACTCTTAACACCTTATCAGTGACAGGAACTGCCATCATGATGGTTCTAGTCTATGTTGTAAAACACTCGAAAGGTAGGCATGGTCGCCAGATTTCACCTCATACAATTAAAATACTTCCACTGGGTATATCTAACACAACGTCGGCTGTGAAGGACGAGGGTGGTGGTCTCTATCTGTCTCTGCCGTTAGGTGGAGGAAGAAACCTCCTACATAAGGTATGGGGCTGCGAAGCCCTGCGATCACATTGGAGAGGAGTTTTGCCTCTCTGGGGGTCAGTCCTGGGGTGGAGACTCCCGATAGACCCTAAACTTACACTTCGACACATTAATGAAGACGTATTCAGTGATGGATACAAAAAAAAACCTCCACCTGGGGCTCACAGTGGCCAAAAGGGATGGAGCGTGCAGGTGGAAGGACTCAACCCCTGACGGTCACTGAATGGAAAAAAGGCCTAGATTATTAAATGGAAAAATCAGTAAACACGGCCCAAGGGTGGCCGGGAAAGCATACTTGGATTTGGTAGGCATGGGTAGACTATCGGGGCATTGACTTAGAACCGACAATCCCTGCGAACACACTACTGGAGGCTGAAATCAAAGACTTCAGGGAAAGGAAGTTCTGAAATGGGAGAGGATGTACCACTATGAGGTAATAGACGGCGACAATGGGGGTGGCATGTGGATGGGGGTAAAGAAGGGGGTGGAATCGATGCTTGTGAGAAGCTGGCTTACTATATGGTGCACACTTAGATAAGTGTGCACACTGCACTAATCCATACAACCCTTATAGTGATTTTAGTGGTCTTAGACAAACGTAGAAAGCTCTCTAAGTGGTAGCTGTGGAGAGCAGCCTTTAGGCTTAGTCCAGAAGGAGTGTAAAGCAGCTTGTTTTACCAGCACATAATCTTATTGGTATAGATTATGTGAAAAAGAACCACACAGTGTATTTATAAAAATATGTATTTATTATAAGACACTCACTAACACATACAGATATCTCCTAGCTGGAGATATACCCAATGCACACAATACTTTTCAATAGAAACAGGTGAGAAGCACGAAATACACAGCGGTCACCACGCGGAGACCAAACCATATACTAAAATAGTGGGATGCGAACCACGACTTAAGTCAAGACTATACCCAGAAGACGTAGAAGTGCCAGGGACCCAAGGACTCACCCGAGGTAAGTAACCAGGAGCCCCACGGAGGCCGTGTGCAGTGTGGGAACACGACCGCTCAATACAAGTCAATGAGTAAGTCGCGGTTGCAATTTTAAAAAAGGACCTTCCCAGTGGACCCTGAAGCAACCCCGTGGAGGACAGAAGGTTGGAGAGCCACCCCACCCGTGGATACCCTAGGAAGAACAATTGTTACTTACCTGTAAACAGGTGGTTCTCCAGTATTGGTGTCTTTCATAGATTCACATGCTTGAATATTCCCCGTCGTCGGAGTGGGAGTCCCACGGTAAATAAAATAGCAATATATATATATATATATATATATATATATATATATATATTAAAAAATATATACATAAGTAATCATATAATTAGCGCCTGTAGGTGTAAAACACACCTAGTGTACCTATAAGAGAAAACTCCATAGGAATACAATGGAGAGAGACAAAAGACCTTTGTAGTCTATCTCTGTCATTATGTTAGTCCGAACTCCAGCCAATCAGGCGTCAGCCCCTCTCTAGAACCTTCTCCTCAGAGCTTCTCACCTCAGATTTTCGTAGCACAAGAGTGACTGTAAAGTGCATGAGGAGAAGAGAGAGCCTCTGAAGGGAGGAGGGAGGGTCGCATGTGAATCTATGAAAGACACCAATACTGGAGAACCACCTGTTTACAGGTAAGTAACAATTGTTCTTCTCCAGTATTAGGGTGTCTTTCATAGATTCACATGCTTGAATATAGAATAGCTAGCAGTAACAATCACCATTGTTTCCATGCCAAAATAGATTCAAAATATAAAGATAATCAATCTTCTTATGCATAAAAACAGTATTGAACAACTGTAACATTGTAAATGCATAATATACATATATGGAAACAATATGGAGGCGGGAGGAAGAGGCTCACCTTACTTAAAAAGATTGCGCAGCACTGCCTGTCCCACTGCAGCATCCTCCTCGCTTAAAGTTGCCAAGCAGTAGTGCTTAGTAAACGTGTGTCTGGTCGACCACGTAGCTGCTCTGCAGATGTGTTGCAAAGATACTCCAGCAAATAAGGCAGTAGATGATGAGACTGCCCTAGTGGAGTGTGCCCTCACTGGAGACTGCAGAGGCTTATTTGCCCTTTGGTGACAAAAGACAATAGCTGCCGAGATCCAGCGTGCAATCGTTGGTTTAGTAACCGGACGTCCTTTATGACAGCGTCCATATGCTATAAAAAGTTGATCGGATTTCCTGAAAGAAGCTGTCTTACTGATGTAGAACTTAAGACACCGCTTGACGTCCAAAGAATGTAATCTTTGTTCTGCAGGTGTCTGAGGATTGGCAAAAAAGGTCTTTAATATTACTGGCTCATTAATGTGAAAGTCAGTAGGCACCTTGGGTAGAAATGATGGATTGGTGCGTAACACTGCAGCATCCGGTTTGAACTGCAGGAACGGAGGTTTGATGGTAAAAGCATGGATGTCACTGACACGACGAGAAGACGTTAGTGCCAGAAGTAGAGCTACTTTCCAAGTGAGATATTTTAGGTCGGCCTTGTGAATGGGTTCAAATGGAGGTCTCATCAATTGTGCCAACACAACGTTGAGGTGCCACAACGGAGGAGGACGCCGAACTGGCGGAAATTTCCGGAATAGGCCCTTAAAGAATTGGCGGATTATTCTTGAGGAACAAAGGGAACTTGATCCATCTTGCCGGAAACGGGAAATGGCTGCTAGAAAAACCCTTAGGGTTGCATGCGACAGTCCAGAACTGGCTAGGTGCAAGAAGAATGGTAGCAATTGCTCTGCCGTGGAATGTATCGGATGAACTCCGTTAGCAGCACACCAATGGCAGAATCGTTTCCATTTAAACTTGTACGTCCTGATTGTAGAAGGTGCTCTTGCCTGGGCCAAAATATCCCTACAATCCTGCGGGATGTCTAGGTGGGCGAACTCATGGTGTTCAGGTTCCATGCTGATAAGCTCAGTGAGGAGGGATTTGGATGACAAATTTTCCCTTCGCTCATTGTGAGCAGATCCGTCCGATGTTGCAGGAGGATTGGCTGGCATTGGGACAGGAGGAGCAGTTCTGAGAACCACGCTTGCCGTGGCCAGCGCGGGGCTATTAGGATCAGGTGGCAAGGTTGTCTCCTCATCTTCCAAAGAACCCGAGGTATGAGGGGTATTGGAGGAAAGGCGTACGCAAATAGATTGCACCAGTTTATCAAAAGGGCATTCCCTTGTGATTGTTTGTGGGGATGCCAGCTTGCGTAATTTCGGCATTTCCGGTTCTCCGGCGTGGCAAAGAGATCGAGTTGCGGACGGCCCCATAGTTGGAATATCCTCTCTAGAGTGGGTTGGTGTAACTCCCACTCGTGGGTCGACGAGGAGGACCTGCTCAGGGAATCCGCTAGGACATTGGATACTCCTGGCAGGTGGACTGCCGTAAGCAAGATCTGATGACTGAGAGACCAGTCCCAAATTCTTTGAGCTAACCTGGAGAGACTTGGGGATTTTGTTCCGCCCTGTTTGTTGACATAGTGCATACAGGTTGTGTTGTCTGTCTGTATTAGCACTGACTCTCCTTGGAGCAAAGGCAGAAATGATTTTAGAGCCAGAAAAATCGCCATGAGCTCCAACTTGTTGATGTGCCAAGATCTTTGATGTGTGGACCATCTTCCCTTCACAGAGAGATCCTCCAAATGAGCGCCCCATCCTTCCAATGAGGCGTCTGTTGTGAGTGTCCTGTCCGGTGGCAGCAACAGAAAGGACATGCCTTCCGTCAAGTTGGCTGGAATTGCCCACCATGCGAGTGCTGACTTCATTTGATCTGTGACACATATCATGTCGTGGAAAGATCCCGTTACCTGACGCCACTGAGCATCCAGAGCTTCCTGGATAGGACGTGTCCTCAGCCGGCAATGAGGGATCAAGGCAATGGATGATGACGCCATCCCCAGAAATGATTTTAATAGTCTCACAGAAACTGACTCTTTTGATCTGATCAGAGCCACCAGTCGCAGCATCTTTTTTAGACGCTCCTGGGAGAGGAATGCCTTCGCTGACACAGTCTCCAGAGTTGCGCCCAGGAAATCTCTTTGTTGGTACGGATGAAGTTGGGATTTTTCCACATTTACGGACAGGCCTAAAGAGCGAAGCACGTTCTGGCACAGAAGAGTGTGTTGTCGCAGGTGAGTGCTTGACTGAGATTTCAGGAGAAAATCGTCCAGGTAAGGAAATATTTGCACTCCCTGGAGGCGCAAATACGCTATTACTGGAGCTAGTACCTTCGTGAACACTCGAGGGGCCGAGCGCAGGCCAAATGGTAACACTTTGAATTGGTAATCGTGTTGACCCACTCGAAAACGCAGGAACTTTCGATGCCGCTGTAAAATAGGGATATGAAAATAGGCATCCTGGAGATCTATCGTCGCTAGAAAATCTTCCTGCAAGAGTAAGCGCAAGATGTCTACCAGCGTCATCATACGGAAGGATTGGCTCTTTATATATTTGTTTAGTGCTCTTAGATCGAGGATGGGCCTCCACTCTCCGTTTTTCTTTGTGATCAAAAAGAACCGGGAATAAAAACCTTTTCCCTTCTGAGACACTGGTACCAGTTCTATAGCTCCTTTTTGCCTTAAAAGTCGTACTTGATGCAACAGTTCTTTCATGTGAGCTGGTGGCGGTCCGGAGGGTGGAGTGGGAGGAGGGAATTTGGTGAATTCTAAGGCGTGTCCCTTCTTCACAATGTCCAAAACCCAACGGTCCTTTGACATGGAGGACCATTGGGAAAAGAACAGAGAGATTCGACCTCCAACCTTGTCTGTCCGGTAAGAGTCACTGTCTCTTTGATGCGGTTCCTCTGTATGAGGATTTTCCTCTATATGACTTGGAGGTTTGCTGCCGTGATGTTTGCTGTTGCTGTCCATAAGAGTAACGGTTAGATCCCTGATTGTAAGGTTTGTATTGTTTATTGTCTCTTCGAAAACTGGAGGAGGTGCCGCGTCCGCGTGCACCACGAAAATTACTCCGCTGAAATTGAAGGTTTCCTAGTGATCTAGCTGTTTCAGTGTCTTTCTTTATTGACTGTAGAGCTTCATCGACGTGGCTCCCAAATAAAGACTCGCCGTCATATGCCATGTTTAGGATCATGGACTGAACCTCCTGACGAAAGGATGTAGATTTTAACCATCCTTGCCTACGCAGAACAGCCGCTCCGGCAAGCTGACGGAAACCCATGCAGGCGATGTCTACTGCACAATCGATTATTTCCGCCGATGCCGCTTCTCCCTCTTGGAGCAACTTCATTGCCTCCACTTTAGATGGCTCTGGTAACTCCTGAACCACATCCGAGATATCAGCCCAAACTTGTCTGTCATATCGTCCCAGGATGGCCAAGGCATTAGCTGCTCTAACCACCGTAGAGGCCATAGAAGAGAATTTACGCCCTATGGCATCCATCCGACGTCCGTCACGATCCGGAGGCGAGGTGATAGAAGATGCCGGATTTTTCACCTTACGTTGCGCTGCCTGCGTAACGACCGACTCAGGTTTAGCCTGACCCGTGAGGCATGCTGGGGTTCCTATTGGTGCCTTATATTTCTTTTCTAATCGAGGCACCTGAGCTGGCAAGGTATTCGGTGTCTGCATTAATTTCTTGCCTTCTTCCCAAATAAACTCAACTATGGGAATAGCATGAGTCTGTTTGTAGGGTTGATTCTTGAAATCATAAAGGAAGCAATCTTCCTCCCTGCGCTCCGTTGTTAACTTAAAACGGTGTGATGCCCTTTCCATCAGTTGGTGAAAATTGGCTATGTCCACTGGAGGTGAATCCCCTGTTACTATCTGTGAGGGGGATGGTGTTTGTGCCTGGTAATTGTCCCACTCCGCCATATCATCATCATTGTCATCTACATCCCCATCATCATCTGGGATTTCACCCTCTTCTGTGTCCTGAGGGCCTTCCTCTACAGGCTCATAATGAGGCAACAACCTTTCCGGAACCTGTTGTGGAGGTACAGGCGGCATCTGAGGAGCAGGATTTACAATAGGTACCGGTGGAATAATTGCTGGAATCACCGGGGTTGACGGAACCTCTGAACGTTGAGGGGATAGAGGGAACCGTTGGTTGTAGTCGTCCAACATGCGTTGGAGATTAGTAATGAGCGACAGAGGAAGAGTCGCCGTTTTATGCTTCGGAGGGGCTTGGTGTATATATACCGGATCCTCATCCTCACTACTGACATCCTGGCACTTAATAACCAAGTCGGATGGACTTTGTGCCGTTCCGAAAGACTCCGGTAACCCCTCGGATTCCTGATCCGAATCTGTAGCGAATAATGGTGAGGGAGGCTGTGCAACTCCCAAAGGAATATTATGTTCCTGGCTCTCCGAGCCCACAGTAGGAGGTAATGGTGTCCAAGAAACTCCTTCCCTTCTTGTTTTCTGGGTAGCCGCCACACCGCTTATTCGTACCCTTACGAATGTCTGTGGAGATGTACTCGTCGATGGAGCCGTCGTCGAAGGAATGATGGTCGACGGAATTATCGTCGACGAAGTCTGTGGCAACAAAATTGCCGTCGTCGGATTCGCCGTCGACGGAGCCGCAGTCGACGGGGCCATCGCCGACGGAGCCACCGTCGACGGAGCCGCTGCCGACGGAGCCGTCGTCGAGGTCTTCGTAGACAAGGCTTTCGTCGACGGAACCACCGTCGACAGTGTCGTCGTCGGGATCTTCTTTTTCTTCGCCGACGGAATGGGCGTCGACGAGCTCGACGACGTCTTCGTCGACGACACAGTCTTCGTCGACGGAACCTTTACCTTCTTCGTCGACGTCGAAGTAATCGGCACAACAGAAGTCACCGCCCTTGAAGAACTGATGGTAATCGTCGACGAGGATAACGTCGACATAACGCTCGTCGACGACGAAGCAGCTGACGTCGTCGTCGGGGTCACCGTCGACGAGGTAGAAACAGCAGATCTCGTCGTCGGGAGCATCGTCGACGAGGCTGACAAGTTTTTCCCCAAGGAATGGGAAGTAGACGCCTCAGCAGCCTGAGAACAGTGTCCCTTAGGCGACAAAGCAGTAGGTGAAACCACAAAGGTGGCAGTTGTCAGAGGCAAAGCCAGCTTCTTTTTCTTCAGGAAAGGAGATGGTAACTCCTGCACACTACTGCGCTTAGAGGCTGTTTGAGAACGACCAGAAAAGAGACTTTCCACATCAGAGAGAGGGTTATCCTTGTCCTTCAGTCTCTGTAGCCATAATAGCAGGCGGCCTTCTCTGTCCTTTAGAGTTTTTGTAGAAAAAGTTCTACAAAACTTACATTTTGCCACCTCATGGTCAGGATATAAACAGTAAATGCACTTACTGTGTGGGTCCTCAGAGAACAAACGCAGTTTTCCACATGAAGAACATGGTCTAAACAAAGATTTCTTACTAGAAGACATCGTATTCCTATGGAGTTTTCTCTTATAGGTACACTAGGTGTGTTTTACACCTACAGGCGCTAATTATATGATTACTTATGTATATATTTTTTACTATATATATATATATATATATATATATATATATATATATATATATATATATATATATATATATATATATATATATATATATATATATATATATATATATATATATATATATATATATATATATATATATATATATATATATATATATATATATATATAGCTATTTTATTTACCGTGGGACTCCCACTCCGACGACGGGGAATATTCAAGCATGTGAATCTATGAAAGACACCCTAATACTGGAGAACCAGGATACCTACACCAGGGAAGCCGGGTGCATAGGTGTGAAGTGGTGCCGGAAATCGCCGTCAAACTCAATGGAGGACTTCAGAAAGATGCCGCTGCTGGAGAAGGTGAAAGTGTCCGGTGGAACCCAAAGGTGGATTCACGTCAAGAAGTACCTGAAAGCAGAGGGGACAGAGTCTATGCCACTCATGGTTGAACAGGAGGCACAGAAGATGAATGCACACCAATGTCTGGAGTTGCAGGAGAGCGGACGATGACCTTGGTGCTGCAGCTGTGCGGACCAGGGAATGCTGTGGAAGACCCGGAGCCGTTCATGAGCTATCCCACGCTGGATGTCGAGAGTTGAGGGGTCGATGTCTGTCGAGAGCACCAACGAACCTTGGCAACTGCAACCAATGTGGAAAGCGAAAAAGGTGCAGTGTTGGGACCAGCAAGGTGCAGGAGACTCACCGCAAGCAGGGGAGTCAGGGCAGGCCCCAAGCAATCAGGGGAGCACACTGAATTCAAAGAAGACCCACAGGCCAGAGGCACTGTATTCGAGAGGGGACCTCGAGCAGCTCAGATGGTTGGGGCTACTTGGAGCCTAAAAATCTCGGATCAAGGAAGCTAACACGCCTTTGCAACTGCAAGTTGACGCGGTGCACAGGGGTTTGGATCCTGCGGCTCAGACGAGGGATGCTGGCCTCACACTTGGTGAGAGGACAGGGCAGGCCTCGAGGCATGTGAAGAACCACCATCTGTACTGCTGAGCCTTTCGGAGTCCATAGGAGCCCTGGATCAGCAGTCCAGTCAGCTTAGTTGCGGTGCCTGCAGATGCTGGGAAGTGACTCCTTCACTTCCAGGGAGATCCCTTCAGGTGTCTTGGAAGCCCACAGGCCTTGGAAGGTTCCTGTATGGAGCATGGGCACAGGCGTTGCAGCAGACGAGCAGGGCAATGAGATCAGGAGCAGCAGGAGTCTTCCCGGTTGCAGCAATGAGCGATGTCCAGACCGCTAAGACGGTCGAAGTAGAAGTGGTGTCTCGAAATGAATCTTGTCCCACGTTGAATCTAGGGTCCCACCCTCGGGTAAGCCCTTAAGTACCCTAAGGAAAGGGTTGGGTGGAATCAGGGTTCCCTCCCAGGGGAGGGGTCAGACAGTGGGGAGGATACTCCCATGTCCTCTGTCCAGTTTTGTGCCAGAGTGGGAGCCAACGCCCCCCTGAGCTAGTTGGAACTGGACTATGCAAGGAGGGCACCAAATATGCCCTACAAGCAGACGGAGTGTCTGCAGTGGAAGTGCAGCTTTCAGAGTTGCTTGGGGATCCAGCAGTTTCTAGTTATTTCCAGCCACTTAAATATTAGATTAGTGACGGTTCACCTGCCACGGTGGCAGCTTGGGTACCAGTGTCAATAGGATAACTAGAGTTTGCTAACAGTGTCTCTTCCAAATTTAAATATTTGTTGACGTGGGCTGACCGGCAATATCCATTGTTACCGCAGGAACAAGTGGCATCTGCAACTACAGGGGCAGCAACATACACTGCAGCTGTGGGCATACAAGGGTCTAGGTGATACTTGGTAAGTTCTGGTACCAACCAGAAGGGGTATTATTGACGCACAGTACCTGGGTGTAAGCGCACGGTTCACAGGAGGTATTATTGACGCACAGTACATGGTGTAGCGCACAGTCCACCGGCGGTATTATTGACACACAGTACCTGGGTGTAAGCGCACTGTAAACCAAAGGTATTATTGAGACACATTAGCTTGGTGTAAGCGCACTGTAAACCAAAGGTATTATTGACACTCAGTACCTGGGTGTAAGCGCACGGTTCACAGGAGGTATTATTGACGCACAGTACATGGTGTAGCGCACAGTCCACCAGCGGTATTATTGACACACAGTACCTGGGTGTAAGTGCACGGTTAACAGGCGATATTACAGACACATAGTACATGGTGTAGCGCACAGTCCACCGGCGGTATTATTGACACACAGTATCTGGGTGTAAGCGCACTGTAAACCAAAGGTATTATTGACACTCAGTACCTGGGTGTAAGTGCACGGTTCACAGGAGGTATTATTGACACACAGTACCTGGGTGTAAGCGCACGGTTCACAGGAGGTATTACAGACACACAGTAACTGGGTGTAAGCGCACTGTAAACCAAAGGTATTACAGACACGCAGTAACTGGGTGTAAGCGCACAGTCCACTGGCGGTATTATTTAATATACTTTACCTGGGTATTAGCACAGAATACTTTGGACAGTTATTACTCATGATCACGCCGTACCTGGATGTACGCATACAGTACACTGCAGTCCTAATATTACCATGCATTACCTTGGAGTTATAGTATTTGCCGCCTTTGTACTGCTTGTCGATGAAGCGCACCCGGAGGTCCCTCTGCAACCAGTGGGCGGACCGGGAGGAGGAAGAGTAGCTGACATGGTCACTGTTCTTAACTTGCTTCACCACAGGGGACTCTCTGTGGGCAAAGAGAAAGGGCTGAGGTGATTATGAGCTACCAACCTCGAGCAAAGTTAATCAGACACCAGCAAAGATAATGTGTTTGTGCAATGGTCCAAACTCAGTCTGGGTCCTGGAGGGGCAGCTTAAACATGACTGAGGAACTCGGAGGGCTTCATGGACTGCCTGGGCTCTGGAGGGGATATTAACACAACCAAGCAACCCAGAGGGCTTCAAAGACAGCCAAAGCTACACATTGAGACGAGGCGCTCCACACAGGTTCAACACACATGGGAAGGAGGTGGGGAAGATCTCAAACATTCAGGGCTTTTGAAGGGCTTCACAAAGTGTCAAGACGCAGGAGGCTGGGCAGCCACGGTTTGGGACTACAAATCCAGTCTGACCATGCCCAAATCTGTTTTTCCATCAAACATGGGCAGGCCTCAAAGGGTCCCTATCACCAGAGAACTGATCACCAGCCACAATGAAAAGTGCTTCCCTCCCAGCACTCCGTTAGTTAAATTTCCCAGCACCAACTCCTTTTATGGAATACAAACCTTAAGGGACAAGCCTGCGAACGCTACTTTAGGTCATGTGCACACTACTGCAAACCCAGGGCCACATCAGCGAAGGCGCTGAAAACATAAATGGGTTTCAGAAAACAGCCTCTCCTTCGAGGCCGGGGAAGTCCTTCAGAAAGACGAACGAGGTCGACTTGAAGTCTTCCTGCCGAGGAAACACCTTTCCGCTTCCATCTACGGAACCTCTCTGGAATTCTGCCTTTGTGCAAGCCCTAGTTCTACTTGTGGTTTGGTCCAGGCTGAACTCTGCAACAGACTCCACGGGAGTCCACCTGCCAAGACACTGCACAGGCTCCTGAGGGCACAGAGCCTTGCAACCCACTGCATTCTTGGTCTTCAGCAAACTGGGACACCGATGTCACTCCAAAAGACTACCAGGGTCAGCGATCTCACATCAACAACAATGGACACCCACCGTACCTGTGTGGATGCGCCTTACTCGCCATTGTGTTTTTCTTCCGATTGTAAACATTTAATTGCTCGTCCTCCACTCTGAAGTAAGCTAAAAGGTCACGTGCAGCAAATAAACGTATGCAAAAAGAACAAATGATGGACTGAATGTTGAACAAGTCAAACATTCACCCCTAGTCACAGAGCTGGGTTTAATCCATCGTTTTTTTGCTCACCACGCCATCCAAGTTTGGGCCCAGCCATATGCATATCAGTCTGACCATGTGCCTCAAGGGTCAAGACTGATTTGCATTTGGCTGGGTCCAAACTAAGGTGGCGAACTGAGCTAAAGAACGATGGTGGATTCAACCCAGATCTTTGTGACTTGTGGAGAATGTCTGCAGTGTTCAGCAGTCCGTCCATCATTTGTTAATTTTGCAAATACATTTATGGCACGCCATTAAACAAGCTGAATTCATGCCTGCATGACTTGCGAAAGGCCATATAGCCTAGCGCCCTCTACCTCTCCAACCTTCTGATGCCAGATCAGCTGAACAGAAACCCCAGATTCAACACCCAAAGTAGACTCTCCATTCAACAAAATACAACTCTTTTGGGGAAGAACATTATAGATACAAGCCTCCTCCCTCTGGAGTTTGCTTCCTCTCCCCTTTGACCTCACAGCAGACTCGGACTTTCAGGAAAAGCTGCGTAAACACTACTGCTCCGATAAGCTTCGGATTTAAACACAATGCAGCGACCGTCTCCCAGAAGACGACACCGAAGCAGCGTCCATCTGCCAGGATATGAGGTCAGTGGGGATGTGAAGATCCAACCTCCTAAACCCCTGCACTATCCTGTCTCCATCTCTAAAAAGCCTCCCTGTTTTGCAGGCTAAGGTATACCCCCAGGGAGCCCACCCACCCCCTTAGCAACCCCTCGCTGAGGGAGTAAACACACCATAACACCATGATGTCCCAGTGGCATAGGGGTGGGTAGGAGGTGTGAGCAGGGCTAGTATGGGAGGTCCACACCCACCTCTGCCAGGTACTACTGAGTATGCTCACCACAGAGTCCACTACTGAACAGAGTGACGCCCCCTCCCCCCCACAAGACTGAGCATGACAAGTGTGTTGCCCACCGCACTCCGGCACTGCCTCCATTTTGTTACCTCAGTGGAAAGGAGATTTGTTTACCTGGTCAGGAACACAAAGCAGCCTCCACTAACACAAGATATCCATTAACCTACGCACAATAAACACAGTCTTATTATACAGAATTTCATTTGGTCACGTGCCAGGTAGGCTGCATTACAGACTGTGGCACATGCTCCATTCACGTCACACTGTGGCAAAGCTAGAAATTTCAGGGCCATTGTATCATCGATGTGAAGTAGGTCTGTCGTACGGATCATATATAATGCTAGCGATGTGACGTGTCTAGTCATGCCTGTACAAGCGTATTGAAACCTACATGCGCAGAGCCACTGCGCGACTGAGGTATGGAAGCTATCAGCCTCCTACGATGAGGCGGTGGAAAGGTTTCCCTGCACCTGAGGGAGAGGGTGAAAAATAAAATCCCCAATTCTCAAGCAAATTGCATACTTGCAACTGGCAAGGTCCCCCTGTGCAAATTTAGTCCAATAGGAACAAATAATCAGATTTCTGGAGAGCAACAGTGAAAAGGCATATTTACAAAACTTGCATCTTAAAATACGCCACAATTATTACAACCTAGAAACATTCAAAATTCAATTTAACATCCTACTTCTAAGTTGTGGTCTTGAGCCTCACAGGCCTCCCTTGACATTCTTTGAATTGCTAACACAAGAAGTCCAACAAGGAACCTACAAGTATAAAACAAAACTCAGTGGGATGCGCAGCAGCTCTCTGAGCTGCAGAGTTCCCTTGGCCACTGCTCTTCAGTAGAGAGGTCATGAGAGCCCTGCAATCGCTCTCATCCGCTGGGTAGGAAAGGGGCTGCAGCCGGTGGTTGTAGGTGGGATCCTCTGGCACTCATTTTGGGACAGCACTTGTTTTTCCTTATCAGACTTTGACCCCGAGCAAGAGAAAGACAAAAGAGAGGCGAAGAAGAATGAAGAGAAGAGAAAGACAGAAAAACAGAGACAAAGAAAGAAAGCAGGGACGAAAAATAATCTGAAACAGTGAGTTAAATAGGCAGGAGTGTCTGGCTGTGGGTGAAAGAGGCACAAGGCGGAATGAAGACTGTGCAGCCTTGGAATCTGTCCCCCTGACATTCACTGTCGTCGGCTGCTGGCTTTTGAGAGCAACTTTGGGCACCAGCACTTATTAAATTGAGCACCAGCACAGAGTCTGGGTCACAAATTCTGGTGTGGCTCCATGGCCTGGTCTCCTTCTAAAGGGGTCACGAGGGGTTACCTGTCAGACTCCCGGTGGAGTTTCCGCTTCTTGTCGCTCTGCACTGAACTCTTCTGGTCCGCCCCGTCCGTCTGCGAAGCCGGTCCTGATCCGTCTCGTTCCTCCTCTTTCCTCTTCTCTTCAGCCTTATGGGCTTTGCTTAAACGACCTGGAAAGAGGAGGAAGACACAGGAGAAGCACGAAAGGCCGACGTTACATGGATCTGTTTTGCGGCCTACAAGGGAGCGATTGACAGATCCAAGTTGGAGTAAAGGGTCACATATTCTGAAGACCTCTCCCCCCCCCCCCCCCCCGGTTCCCGCCCCCCCCCCACCCCTTCAAGGCTTGCCGCGGTTTCAGGCTCCTAAATCTTTCGGGTGAACGCAGATCATGTGAGGAGATTTTGGGGCCAGAAAACACACACACACCCACACACACACAGGTGCACACAAACTCAGTGAAAGCAAGAGCTAACCTGAAGACACGGTGACCCAGTGAGGGTGGGTACGGTTGTAGCTACCGTCAATTCTTCTAGTGATTGAATTGTATTTTAAAGACATATCTATTGTAAAATGAATACTTGTGACTGGACATTGGGCGGTATGAAGCGTGATAAAGTATGGCAGCTGCCCTCGAGTCTGGACAGTTCTAACACAGGCAACCACAGGAGATTCAAGAAAAACTAGGCTGTAGCTAAACTTTGCCAGGAGTGATTTAGCACCCAGAGTCCTCGTTCATTCTGGAAAACAAGCATACTCCCCGATGGTGCTCCTCGTGTGCTCTAAACCCACAGGATCTGGGGAAGCACCTGCTACCAACAGCACCTTTGTAACTGAAGAGCTTCTGAAGCACTAGACCAACATGGACATTTGTTGGTGACATCACCAAGCCATAAGAGCACAGGGCCGCCTAGGTGAATGAAATCTAAACCCACAAGGAGAACCTGTGAGCTTCAGCACTCTCAGTGCCACCTTAGTACAGCTTCTAAAGCTAAAGGATTCGTACTATAATATGACAACTGATGGGCTTCCCCAGAGAGCAGCACAGACCAGGGAGCGACCTCTTTGCAGAAAAGAAGCGCCCGCTTCCTCTTAGACTGACAGACCGCCCCAAAGGACATCTCGGAGACCAAGGAGTCACCTAGCATTACAGAAAAGACGATCCTTCTTCTTGGGTGGACAGACTGGCCTAAAGGACATCTCAGAGACCAAGGAAAAGATGGCCCGTCATCTTGGGTGGACAGACTGTCCCAAAGGGCATCACAGAAACTAGGGAGTCCCTCCATTGTAGTGGTTTCTTCCTGTCCTAGAGGGCACACACCTTCAGTTACTTACTTAAGTCTTTGCTGTTTTTCTCATATTCTTTCTTGCCAACCAATCGAAGGGAGTACTGAGTGACTGTCACAACCTTTCCCCCAATAGCAAGCTTCACCATGACTCGAGCATTGTCGGGGTCCACGCCCTCCACCTACAAAAGAAGGGTGATCCATGAGCAACAGGAAAAGCACAATACACCAGCGAGACATCTAAAAGAACAAAAACAACAGGCATAGGTGGCTAGGACAAGGGGTGGGCTAATGGAACTGAAGACCAGGCAAGGCCAGCGTACACCCTCAGCATAGGGAGAGCAGAAGGGTGAGGGGGTGGGTGATGGTGCTGCCGAATGAAGCTTGTATTTCCAAGACGGAGGAGTGACCACATCAGAGGCCAAGCAAGAACTGTAGTCTTCCCCGGGGTAGGGGAAGAGGGACAATGTAGCGCTAAAGGGGTTGTATAAAGAGGCCTGTAAGCAGTACCAAGACAAAGGAGGGCCCGCAGGGGGGAAAGTGACAGACAGCACTGTAAACAGACAGACAGCACTGCCTACTGACCTCCGAAGGAGGCCAGGGGGAGTGCTAGACACAGACCCATGAGGGACACCCCCAGATGGGAAAGTGCCAGGGGCCACTGTAAACCGGCTAACAGAACTATCAAAAGACAGACAGACAGCACTACCTACTGACCTCTGAAGGAGGCCAGGAGAGGGGGCTGCCACTGAGGTATACGGACAGCTAAGTATACTCAGGAGAGGGGGCTGGCAGTGCTGTATACGGACCACTAAGTATACTCAGGAGAGGGGGCTGGCAGTGCTGTATACGGACCACTAAGTACACTCAGGAGAGGGGGCTGGCAGTGCTGTATACGGACCACTAAGTACACTCAGGAGAGGGGGCTGGCAGTGCTGTATACGGACCACTAAGTATACTCAGGAGAGGGGGCTGGCAGTGCTGTATACGGACCACTAAGTGTACTCAGGAGAGGGGGCTGGCAGTGCTGTATACGGACCACTAAGTGTACTCAGGAGAGGGGGCAGGCAGTGCTGTGTACGGACCACTAAGTGTACTCAGGAGAGGGGGCTGACAGTGCTGTATACGGACCACTAAGTGTACTCAGGAGAGGGGGCCAACAGTGCTGTATACGGACCACTAAGTATACTCAGGAGAGGGGGCAGGCAGTGCTGTGTACGGACCACTAAGTGTACTCAGGAGAGGGGGCTGACAGTGCTGTATACGGACCACTAAATATGCTCAGGAGAGGGGGCTGGCAGTGCTGTATACGGACCACTAAGTACACTAAGGAGAGGGGGCTGACAGTGCTGTATACGGACCACTAAGTGTACTCAGGAGAGGGGGCTGGCAGTGCTGTATACGGACCACTAAGTACACTCAGGAGAGGGGGCTGACAGTGCTGTATACGGACCACTAAGTACACTCAGGAGAGGGGGCTGACAGTGCTGTATACGGACCACTAAGTGTACTCAGGAGAGGGGGCCGACAGTGCTGTATACGGACCACTAAGTATACTCAGGAGAGGGGGTTTGCAGTGCTGTATACGGACCACTAAGTATACTCAGGAGAGGGGGCTGGCAGTGCTGTATACGGACCACAAAGCATACTCAGGAGAGGGGGCTGACAGTGCTGTATACGGACCACTAAGTGTACTCAGGAGAGGGGGCTGACAGTGCTGTATACGGACCACTAAGTGTACTCAGGAGAGGGGGCTGGCAGTGCTGTATACGGACCACTAAGTACACTCAGGAGAGGGGGCTGACAGTGCTGTATACGGACCACTAAGTGTACTCAGGAGAGGGGGCTGACAGTGCTGTATACGGACCACTAAGTATACTCAGGAGAGGGGGCTGACAGTGCTGTATACGGACCACTAAGTGTACTCAGGAGAGGGGGCTGACAGTGCTGTATACGGACCACTAAATATGCTCAGGAGAGGGGGCTGGCAGTGCTGTATTCGGACCACTAAGTATACTCAGGAGAGGGGGTTGGCAGTGCTGTATACAGACCACTAAGTACACTCAGGAGAGGGGGCTGGCAGTGCTGTATACGGACCACTAAGTATACTCAGGAGAGGGGGTTGGCAGTGCTGTATACAGACCACTAAGTACACTCAGGAGAGGGGGCTGGCAGTGCTGTATACGGACCACTAAGTACACTCAGGAGAGGGGGCTGGCAGTGCTGTATACGGACCACTAAGTACACTCAGGAGAGGGGGCTGGCAGTGCTGTATACGGACCACTAAGTATACTCAGGAGAGGGGGCTGGCAGTGCTGTATACGGACCACTAAGTACACTCAGGAGAGGGGGCTGGCAGTGCTGTATACGGACCACTAAGTACACTCAGGAGAGGGGGCTGACAGTGCTGTATACGGACCACTAAGTACACTAAGGAGAGGGGGCTGACAGTGCTGTATACGGACCACTAGGTGTACTCAGGAGAGGGGGCTGGCAGTGCTGTATACGGACCACTAAGTACACTCAGGAGAGGGGGCTGGCAGTGCTGTATACGGACCGCTAAGTATACTCAGGAGAGGGGGTCTGGCAGTGCTGTATACGGACCACTAAGTATACTCAGGAGAGGGGGCTGGCAGTGCTGTATACAGACTACTAAGTACACTAAGGAGAGGGGGCTGGCAGTGCTGTATACGGACCACTAAGTACACTCAGGAGAGGGGGCTGGCAGTGCTGTATACGGACCACTAAGTATACTCAGGAGAGGGGGCTGGCAGTGCTGTATACGGACCACTAAGTATACTCAGGAGAGGGGGCTGGCAGTGCTGTATACAGACCACTAAGTACACTAAGGAGAGGGGGCTGGCAGTGCTGTATACGGACCACTAAGTACACTCAGGAGAGGGGGCTGGCAGTGCTGTATACAGACCACTAAGTACACTCAGGAGAGGGGGCTGGCAGTGCTGTATACGGACCACTAAGTATACTCAGGAGAGGGGGGCTGGCAGTGCTATATACGGACCGCTAAGTATACTCAGGAGAGGGGGCTGGCAGTGCTGTATACGGACCACTAAGTACACTCAGGAGAGGGGGCTGGCAGTGCTGTATACGGACCACTAAGTACACTCAGGAGAGGGGGCTGACAGTGCTGTATACGGACCACTAAGTACACTAAGGAGAGGGGGCTGACAGTGCTGTATACGGACCACTAAGTGTACTCAGGAGAGGGGGCTGGCAGTGCTGTATACGGACCACTAAGTACACTCAGGAGAGGGGGCTGGCAGTGCTGTATACGGACCGCTAAGTATACTCAGGAGAGGGGGTCTGGCAGTGCTGTATACGGACCACTAAGTATACTCAGGAGAGGGGGCTGGCAGTGCTGTATACAGACCACTAAGTACACTAAGGAGAGGGAACTGGCAGTGCTGTATACGGACCACTAAGTACACTCAGGAGAGGGGGCTGGCAGTGCTGTATACGGACCACTAAGTATACTCAGGAGAGGGGGCTGGCAGTGCTGTATACGGACCACTAAGTATACTCAGGAGAGGGGGCTGGCAGTGCTGTATACGGACCACTAAGTACACTCAGGAGAGGGGGCTGGCAGTGCTGTATACGGACCACTAAGTATACTCAGGAGAGGGGGCTGGCAGTGCTGTATACGGACCACTAAGTATACTCAGGAGAGGGGGCTGGCAGTGCTGTATACGGACCACTAAGTATACTCAGGAGAGGGGGCTGGCAGTGCTGTATACGGACCACTAAGTGTACTCAGGAGAGGGGGCTGGCAGTGCTGTATACGGACTGCTAGTTACAGGCTCGGGGGGTCTGGCAGTGCTGTATACGGACTGCTAGTTACAGGCTCGGGGGGTCTGGCAGTGCTGTATACGGACCACTAAGTACACTCAGGAGAGGGGGCTGGCAGTGCTGTATACAGACCACTAAGTACACTCAGGAGAGGGGGCTGGCAGTGCTGTATACGGACCACTAAGTGTACTCAGGAGAGGGGGCTGGCAGTGCTGTATACGGACCACTAAGTGTACTCAGGAGAGGGGGCTGGCAGTGCTGTATACGGACCACTAAGTACACTCAGGAGAGGGGGCTGGCAGTGCTGTATATGGACCACTAAGTATACTCAGGAGAGGGGGTTTGCAGTGCTGTATACAGACCACTAAGTACACTCAGGAGAGGGGGTTTGCAGTGCTGTATACGGACCGCTAAGTATACTCAGGAGAGGGGGCTGGCAGTGCTGTATATGGACCACTAAGTATACTCAGGAGAGGGGGTTTGCAGTGCTGTATACAGACCACTAAGTACACTCAGGAGAGGGGGTTTGCAGTGCTGTATACGGACCGCTAAGTATACTCAGGAGAGGGGGCTGGCAGTGCTGTATACGGACCACTAAGTACACTCAGGAGAGGGGGCTGGCAGTGCTGTATACGGACCACTAAGTATACTCAGGAGAGGGGGCTGGCAGTGCTGTATACGGACTGCTAGTTACAGGCTCGGGGGTCTGGCAGTGCTGTATACGGACTGCTAGTTACAGGCTCGGGGGGTCTGGCAGTGCTATTCAATGATTCGCGGATAAGGTTACAGGATCAGATGGCCTCATGACAGCCACTGGAGGGTCCGACGTTGCCATAAACTGACCTCATGGCCCAGTGAGAAAGGGTCAGGCGGGGCTCTAAACTTCTTCATGACACAGCCAGAGAGGGTCAGATGGTTCTGTATACTGACCTATGGTAACACTCAGGAGGGGCAGGTGATGCAGTAAACGGACCTCTGGGTCTGGCCAGAGAGTGAGTTAGTAGGACTATGTACTCACCTTTGGCTATAGGCAGGAGATCGGCTACCAGTGATGTACACTGACCTCTGAACACAGTCAAGGGGGTAGCTAACAGTACGGTATATTGTTCTCATAACCCGGTCAGGAAGGGGCAGACAGTGCTGGACCCAGTTAGACAGCGAGCCAGCAGTGCTGTATACAGACCTCTAAATACAGTCAAGAGATCTGGCACAGGTGCCGAAATCTGTCCTCTGCCTGCAGTAGAGAGGAGTGGGGGTGCAGGAAGTCAGACGGGGCTGTCCACGGATCTCTGGACCTGGCCAGGTAACAGTGGGCCTCTAGCTAGACAGACTGGCCTCTGGACAGGGGAGGTGGGCGGACTTCAGGAATAGTCAGGGAGTGGCTGCCGGTACAGTACACTGACCTGTGGATACAGACGGGGAGGGGGGCTGTGCTTGTAGGTAACTGGGCTTTGCTGCAGTCACCCTCCCACTTTTATGCCTAGTATTTGATGCAACTTTGACGGAGGTGCACTGGGATCCTTCTAACCAGGTCCCCAGTGCTCTTTCCTCAAAACAAGACAACTGGTCACTTGATCCCCAAGTGACCAGCCCTTTAGCACCTTCAAGTCCCTAGAAAGTGTTACCTCTGGTACCAAGGGCATAGGTACTATAGAGGGTCCCTAAGAGCTGCAGCTGTGTCACCCTAAGAGACCAAACTCATACAGACTGTCACAGCATGAAGCGTGCCAAGGTGATCTTAAAAGTGAAAACACAACATGTCACATACTCTGTGTAGCCTGTCCCCCAACACTGCATGTAATATTTGTAAGTCCCCCCTACAGCAGGCCTTACAGCCCTATGGCAGGGTGCATTATATATATTATATATGTGAGGACATATATGCATGAGAAGATATGCCTCTGTGCTGGCCAGTTCAATTACTGACAGTACAAGTGAACAGGGAAGCCATCTTAAGGTATGTACTGGGCATTGGTCAAAACGAGCTCCCCAGCTACATGATGGCTTCCCTGAAACATATGATGTTTGGTATCAAACACCTCGTATTAATAAACCCACACTGATTTTAGAAATGGATTTATTAATACATGCATGCAGAGGGTCCCCTAGAGTACCCCCTGACCCCCAGTAGCCTGGTAAATCAGCATTCCAAGGCAGGAGGCTTCAAAGACCTCTGCCGCCTTTGATGTGTGCCCCAAAGCCTCCCCAGACAGGGGAAAAGACAACCCCCTGCCCCTCTTCTGCATTTGTCACACTAAGTGGGACGGGTATGCCCAGACGTAGGTCCCGTGCTCACTGCGCCACTGGATTCAAGCTAGCCTGGCTGAAGAAGGGTGATGCCCTGAAACCGGTCCCAGGATGCTTGTTTCCGGTCCAGGGAGGACCTGGCTTGTCAGTTCGGGCTGGACTGTTCTCACAAGGAACAGGGTCAAGACTGATTTGCATATGGCTGGGTCCAAACTGGGGTGGCGTGGTGAGCAAAAGAATGCTGGAATAAACCCAGATCCTTGTGACAGGGGTTGAATGTTTGCATTGTTCAGCATCCATCCATCAATTGTTTCTTTTGCCTGCGTCATCTGGAACCAGGACAGGTGGGAAAATTAGCTATGCAGGAGTTGTGTTGCACTGCCAGGCTGGACACACGTCTAGGGTGACCAGTCTGAAGTGAATACGAATTTAGAAATTCCACCATCTTGTGTGTGGTGGAATTAGGAATTCTGGGAAAGGGTGATGCCCAGTCCCCAAAGGAAGTAGTCATCTAGGGGGTGCAGTGACCCCAGGGGTAAGCAGCCCATTGGCTTATACTCCCCACCCCCCTTAACGCCCCTTAATTGACTATTTAGGGGACCGCCTGAGACCAGGACTTCAGATTGTGACGGACACAAAGGAAGAAGTGGATTGAGAAGACTGCCGACCAGAGAACCGAGGAATATGACAGACTTGGCGCCAACCCTGCTAGCCTGCTAGCCTGCCTCCTGCACCCGACCCTTGTGGAGCAACCGACTCGTCCTGCTGCTATACAGACTCCAAGAAACACGGAGCACTGCCAGTGCTTCGCCAATTGCCAAAGAAACTCCCTTTGATTAAAGGAGCTACCCCACTGTAGCCATAGGCACCAAAGAAGCGAGACTCGGTACATCGACCTGCCGCCTACGGAGTCTACTGACGCAGCAGCCACCCTGGGAAGAGGTAGCCATACTCCCACAGGTCAGATCCATCCCCCCTCCAAGGGTGGGGATGCCAGGACCTACCGGAGCACCACAACACCAATACCTGGGGTACCGGACCTCTTGCAGCAGCCAAGGCTTGATGTGTCTAGACTGGACACCAACGCAGATGAAAACCGACCTGCATGACAAAGGACTTCAAGGACACTGAGACCCACATTGTGAGTGGCCGAGCTGCCCTGTGTGCTCCTGTGCAGGAGAAACAAAGGTAAAGAAGTGTGTCTTCAACCGCCGCCACCCGATGCCTCAAGGTACCTCTCCAACCGCACTCTACAGCACGAGTCATAGGGATGCGATGGTGACAACGGGGTCCCCAGACACACAGAGGCTAAACCCATCCTTGACTTCCAGTAGCCGCATGCAGCCTCTTTCTGCAGGCCCCCTCCAACTGCGAGAGACTCCAGCACCAGATCCGACATCAAAAGACACCCGAGAACCATAGCTCGAGAAGTGGATCAACGATGTCCCTACGTGCCCAAGCATCTTAAGGGTCGAGCTCCCGCGGGTTCACCCGAGCTGGACCCCCCAGTCCCAGCCTCTTTTTGACCAGGCCGCTTCCCACTGAAGTGAATAGGACACCGGGCACCATAACACACTTTGCATCCGGACGCCTTAGAGCAACCCAAGGTGACCTGCTGTGACCTTGCCCCATACTCCACTTAAGTTCTGGAGAACAATCTCGTACGTCATTGTTAAGTGCCTGAATGCAGTACATGTTTTTCCCCATAGGATAACATTCCTGCACCCAAACATGGGTTTTGCTTTTGGAAACTGTAAAAATTCCTAACTCAAAAAGTACTTACTGATTCAGATGATCTTGTTATCTAAATCTATATAAAAGTATGTGTTCTTTTTATAAATTGGTGTTAGATTTCTTTATTGAGTGTGTCTCTCACTTACTGCCTTTGTGTATGCAATAAATGCTTAGCACTACCATCTGATCTTCCCAACTGCTCGCCCACACTACCACAAAAGAGAATTTGGGGTGTCATTTGTGACCCTGTATCTTCTTTGGGGTTTGCCTGGAGTCTTTACACGGTCCATCTCATTTTGGTCCACTATATAAAGAGCCAACTTCCTACAGCGCTGTACACTGCCCTGTGGATACTATCGGGGAGAGGCTTTCTGTGCTGTACACTGACCTCTGAATACGGAGGGGCTGTCTGTGCTGAACACTGACCTCTGAATACGGAGGGGCTGTCTGTGCTGTGCACTGACCTCTGAATACGGAGGGGCTGTCTGTGCTGAACACTGACCTCTGAATACGGAGGGGCTGTCTGCGCTGAACACGGACCTCTGAATACGGAGGGGCTGTCTGCGCTGTACACTGACCTCTGAATACGGAGGGGCTGTCTGCGCTGTACACTGCCCTGTGGATACTATCGGGGAGGGGCTGTCTGTGCTGAAAACGGACCTCTGAATACGGAGGGGCTGTCTGTGCTGAACACTGACCTCTGAATACGGAGGGGCTGTCTGTGCTGAACACTGACCTCTGAATACGGAGGGGCTGTCTGTGCTGAACACTGACCTCTGAATACGGAGGGGCTGTCTGTGCTGAACACTGACCTCTGAATACGGAGGGACTGTCTGTGCTGAACACGGACCTCTGAATACGGAGGGACTGTCTGTGCTGAACACGGACCTCTGAATACGGAGGGACTGTCTGCGCTGAACACGGACCTCTGAATACGGAGGGGCTATCTGCGCTGTACACTGACCTCTGAATACGGAGGGGCTGCCTGCGCTGTACATTGCCCTGTGGATACTATCGGGGAGGGGCTGTCTGTGCTGAACACTGACCTCTGAATACGGAGGGGCTGTCTGCGCTGTACACTGCCCTGTGGATACTATCGGGGAGGGGCTGTCTGCGCGGAACCCTGACCTCTGAATACAGAGGGGCTGTCTGTGCGGAACCCTGACCTCTGAATACGGAGGGGCTGTCTGTGCGGAACCCTGACCTCTGAATACGGAGGGGCTGTCTGTGCGGAACCCTGACCTCTGAATACGGAGGGGCTGTCTGTGCGGAACACTGACCTCTGAATACGGAGGGGCTGTCTGTGCGGAACACTGACCTCTGAATACGGAGGAGCTGTCTGTGCGGAACACTGACCTCTGAATACGGAGGGGCTGTCTGCGCGGAACACTGACCTCTGAATACGGAGGGGCTGTCTGTGCGGAACCCTGACCTCTGAATACGGAGGGGCTGTCTGCGCGGAACACTGACCTCTGAATACGGAGGGGCTGTCTGCGCGGAACACTGACCTCTGAATACGGAGGGGCTGTCTGTGCGGAACCCTGACCTCTGAATACGGAGGGGCTGTCTGCGCGGAACACTGACCTCTGAATACGGAGGGGCTGTCTGCGCGGAACACTGACCTCTGAATACGGAGGGGCTGTCTGCGCGGAACACTGACCTCTGAATACGGAGGGGCTGTCTGCGCGGAACACTGACCTCTGAATACGGAGGGGCTGTCTGCGCGGAACACTGACCTCTGAATACGGAGGGGCTGTCTGCGCGGAACACTGACCTCTGAATACGGAGGGGCTGTCTGCGCGGAACACTGACCTCTGAATACGGAGGGGCTGTCTGCGCGGAACACTGACCTCTGAATACGGAGGGGCTGTCTGTGCTGTGCACTGACCTCTGAATACGGAGGGGCTGTCTGTGCTGTGCACTGACCTCTGAATACGGAGGGGCTGTCTGTGCTGTGCACTGACCTCTGAATACGGAGGGGCTGTCTGTGCTGTGCACTGACTTCTGAATACGGAGGGGCTGTCTCTGCGGAACACTGACCTCTGAATACGGAGGAGCTACGGAGGGGCTGCCAGTGCTGAACACAGAGTTGGGATAGGGCACAAACTGAGAAGAACTTTAATTGCGATCAACAGGTTAGTGCCCGGTCCACACCAGGTGCGGATAGATTCCTGAAGCGTAAACAGGTAGGAGCAGAAGCCACCAGAGTGAATTTACCTTGCCGTACAACTCCTTATGCGCTCCAGTCTCAATCTGCACAAGAGACCCAGTCACAAGTCCTCCCACCTCCTCCTCCTCTCGCTCTTCACCAGGCTTGGGGGGCCGCCGAGGTCTGCTGGGCTCCAAGTCCTTCACCGCAGATCTGTCCGCTCCCAGACCAAGTCCCTTTGGCCTCAGCTGATGCTCCAGGGGCTTCACATCTCTGAAATAAATGGGACAGGTCACTGGTGTCCCGCGACGCCCAACCTCATTCCATGCGTCCTAAGAGGCACTAAGGCAAGATACTGAAACGTGTATACAGGATGGAGCTGTTCCACACAACCCCGGAGTCATCGTCCTGGAAAGGAGCAATTGTCCATCCAATTTATAGACGAGGCCCAAAAGATGATCCGTCCAGTTACAGATTAATAGCATTGTTGGACTTTGAAGGGAAATTGTTCGCAAAACACCTTAAAAATAAATTAAGATCATGGACAGAGGAAAAGTCATTAATACCAATAACCCAAACTGGATTTCGCTCAGGATGTTCGACACTCGATAATACCACTTCATTGGCCCTGTTAGGAAAAAAGCAGGCATACAGAAGACAACGCTATACTCCCGTTTGTGGACTATGCCACAGCGTTTGATCAGGTTAACCGACAAAGGCTGTGGAGTAAATTAACAGCATGGGAAATCGATCAGAATCTTTTGAATCTCATTATTGGCTGCATTCGAAGACATGGCTTCAGGTGAAATTGGTTCATGATAACACACTGTCGCCAAAAATGGTCTTAAGCAAGGCTGTGTCCTCGCTCCGCTGTTATTCTCTCTATATTGCAGACATAGATTTGGCGCCAAGTTCCGATATGGGTGTGGCAGCTAAATTAGGAGGCAAAAAGATACCATACCCAGCATATGCGGACGACTTAGTAATTTTGTCCCCAACTCTGAAAGGACTCCAGAACCAACTGTGAGAAAGTGGCTCTGTATATACTGTTCCCTAATAGGTACAGGGTGTACAGAGTCCACAGTCCCCCAGAGGCTGATAGAGGTCAAAGTTAGGTATGACCTTACTCTCAAAAGTGGTAGCATGGTCGAGCAGTAAGGCAGTACCAGAGGACAGTGTAAAGCATTTATTGTACACACTCAGTCAGCAAATGGTTTCACACACTCAATAACTGAACTCTAGGCCAATGGTTTATATATATAAAATATATGCTTGTTTTATTTTTAGAACCACAAAGGGGGTAAAAATATACTTTCTCAGAATGAGAGGTTGAATATAAATACTTTTGTCTTAAGCAATAAATTTGTGTAAACAGTCACAGTTGGTTACAATAAACAATCCTATTTCCTAAACATAACAATGCATTGAGCTCAATGGTAAATTCAGGTTATTTGTAATAAATTACTTTTCAGATTACTTTTGGAATTCCAGGTCTGGCTCCTAGAACCAGCCTTGGGTCAGTATTCAGAATCAAGTGATGAAAGTCGACTTAATAACTGTAATGATTTTTAAATAATATTTAGCTATTTCAAAAGTTAGCACTTAGAAAATATTTCAAAGAAAACATTCAATGGATCTCTATGGCAAGAAATTCACATTGCAGGTAGAGTACTTTATCGTTACTTTAGTAATCCAGGACTGGGTGCCTAGACCCAGGACTGGGGTCCTTATCAAAAGCAGGTAAGTAATTTCGTTTGCAGAAATGGTACGATTTTAAAAGAATATTTCAAATTTGCAAAAATAGACAGAAGAAATTTCACAGAAAAGCAGACAATGGTTTCCTATGGGAGAAAAATGAGTTAGAGGTAAGTATAGTTGTGAACACTTTTCAGAGTCAGGGCTGGGCACCAAGATCCAGCACTGGGAGCTCACCTAGGAGCAGGTGAGTAAATTCGTTTTTGTCACTTGGCTGATTTTTGGTGAATTTTTGCAGTTTTGAAAAGTTCACACTTAGAAGATTTTTGAAGAAAAATCCAGTCAATGTTACCCTATGAGGAAAATGAAGTTAGCGGTTTAAGGGTAAGTACTCGACTGGCAGAGTTGAAATTCCGGGCATGGACTCAGGGGTCCCCCAGTGTCAGGTAGGTACAGTTGGTTCACCCTCAGCGGTTTCAGGACGGCCGGGTGCAGAGAGAGTTAGGCCCAATGTTATCCTATGAGGGATAGGGGGGCCTTGGTTGGTGGCTGCTGTCTGGCAAGCCACGCGGCTGTGGGAGCTGGGCTCCTGGTCACTTACTCAGGGCAAGTGGGGAAGTAGGTTAGTGTAGAGAGGGCACTGCCAGGGCCACTCGGGCGGCTGGGTGCAGGGTGCTTTTGAGCCTTCGGGCGCTCAATGGAAATCAATGGGAATGTTCTGGTTTGGAAAAAGGCTGCAGGCTCGGGGACGAGGATGTTTCAGGTGCCACCACCACTTCGAGAGGTAAGTTGGGTAGTTGTAGGTTAGGTGGGTACCCCGGGATTGGGCACAGGGGGCCGCAGGGCGCCGGGTGCAGGGGTGCCTTTTGACGTCGGGAATCTAACCCTCTGGTTGATCGCGGTTGGGGTGGCACTTGGTTCTGAGGCTGCAGGCTTCTTCCGGGATGTCGAGGAGGGTCCTTGGGTGCCGGACTCGGGGTCACAGTCACCGTGGGGTCGTCCTCAGGGTCTTTGTCCACTCCGGCACTGGCCAGGCTTGGCTGGTGCAGAGTGTGTTGGGTCCGCGGTCCCGGGCTGCTGCCAGGGGTTAAAAATAGGTTTCTTGAGTAGAGCCTCTACTCATGGGAGTCCCAGGGGCTTAGAGCCAAAAGGTAGCCAGGTCCTCCGGGGTTGGTGAGGTTGCTGGCCACGAGAGATGCCGCGCTGGTGCAGGTTCGAGAGTCGACAGGCCGGTAGGGCTGGGGCCTAAGCAGTTGGTGTCTTCTTCTCTTTTTAGCAGCTGCAGGGCAGGTCTTTGTTCTTCTTGCTCTTCTTGTAATTTTCTATCTGGAATCTGGGGAAGGAAGGTTCAGGGTGCCCCTAAATACTATATTTAGGGGCGTTACAGGTAGGTGAAGGCCAGGGACCAATGGGTCCTTGTCCTGGGGTGGGTACACCCCCTATCCTGCCTCTCTCCTGTGGGAGGGGGGCAGTAGCCTAATCCTGATAGGGTAGGGCCTCCCATCTTCAAGATGGCGAGAGCCCGGAGATGTGCTTCACCTCGCCTCCCCCACCTGAGGGGTGGGGTGGGCAGGCTGGCACATCCCCTGTCCTTGTATGGGGTTTCCGGCCAAGCTTCCCGCCAGAGTGGGGGGTTGCAGTGGCCTGGGGAAACTCCAAATGGCGGCATGCCTTTGAAGCTTCCCTTTGCTCATCCTGGGGGAGGAGATTTCTCACCTCACCCAGGATGTGCATTGTTGCCGGCCCGGGAGAGCAGGGGCTCTCCCACCCAGGGGTCCAGCAACGTGTCTGCTGTGTGGCAGCCTGGGCAGCCTCAGAGCAGACGTGGATTGTAAGTTAGCTGTAAGGGGGCATCTCTAAGATGCCCTCTGGGGTGCTTAGCACATTAAATCCTACACTGGCATCAGTGTGGGTTCAATGTGCTGAGAAGTTTGATACCAAACTTCCCAGGCTTCAGTGTTGCCAATATGGTGCGGTGGAGCTCGTGTTTGACAAGCTCTGAGCCCCATGTATTCTTAAATGACAGCACTGCACTTACAGTGCCCAGGAATGGACCCGGGTACTGTAGGGGCACAGGGCTCCTGCTCCTGTGCCCACACCATAGGCGTAATGCACCCAGCTAGAGGGGTGGCTGACATATGCCTTGGCAGTGTAGGTGATGGGCATGGTACACAGTGATGTGTGCCATGTCGACTCTTTGTTTTGTCCTGCACCCAGACACTCAGCCTGCAAGGGCAGTGTGTGTGTAAGGGTACAGGGCCTCTGAGGGTGGCACAATGAGTGCTGCAGCCCTTAGAGGCTTTCCCTGGCCACAAGGCCCTGGGCACCTCATCTCTCTCTTTTCACCCTGTTGATGAGGTTTGGGGACCAGAACCACTGGGCTAGCCCAGGGGCTCTCTGAAGGCTCAATGACCCCTAACTCCAGCATCTTGCTGACCTCAGCTTTGATGCTTTCCTTGACTTGATCTGACTGTCGATAGATTTTGTTCTTGACAGGTGCACTGTCACCAGTGTCCACATCATGGGTACACCAGCTTGTCAGACCAGGGGTCAGGGAAAAGAGGCTAGCATATTGTTGCAAGACTTGCTTGCAGTCAGTCTGCTGTTGGGCAGAGAGGGTGTCTGAAAAAATCACACCATCTACTGACCCATCTTTTGGGCTGTAGGATAGGAGGTCAGGGAGTGGTTCACTCTCTGCTTCCTGTTCTTCATCAGTCACCATCAGCATGGTGATGTCAGCCCTATCATTGTAGAGTTTAAGGCGGTTCACATGGATGACCCTTTTGGGTGTCCTGCTAGTGCCCAGGTCAACTAGATAGGTGACCTCACTCTTTCTCTCTAGGATAGGGTAAGGGCCACTCCATTTGTCTTGGAGAGCCCTTGGTGCCACTGGCTCCAAAACCCACACCTGTTGCCCAGGTTGAAATTCAACCAGTGCAGCTTTTTGGTCATACCAGTGCTTCTGGAGCTCCTGGCTGGCCTCAAGGTTCTTGGATGCTTTTTCCATATACTCAGCCATTCTGGACCTTAGGCCAAGCACATAGTCCACTATGTCCTGTTTGGGTTCTTGAAGAGGCCTCTCCCAGCCCTCCTTTACAAGACACAGTGGTCCCCTTACAGGATGACCAAACAGAAGTTCAAAGGGTGAGAAACCTACTCCCTTCTGTGGCACTTCCCTGTAAGCGAAAAGCAAGCATGGTAACAGGACATCCCACCTCCTTTTGAGTTTCTCAGGGAGTCCCATGATCATACCTTTCAATGTCTTGTTGAACCTCTCAACAAGGCCATTGGTTTGTGGGTGGTAGGGTGTAGTAAACTTGTACTGCACTCCACACTCTTTCCACATGTGTGTTAGGTAAGCAGACATGAAGTTGGAACCTCTGTCTGAAACCACCTCCTTAGGAAAACCCACCCTGGTGAAGACACCCAGGAGGGCCTTGGCTACTGCAGGAGCTGTAGTAGTCCTAAGTGGAATTGCTTCAGGGTACCTAGTAGCATGATCCACTACTACTAGAATGAATTTGTTCCCTGAGGCTGTGGGAGGTTCGAGTGGACCCACAATGTCCACGCCTACCCTTTCAAAGGGGACCCCCACCACTGGTAGTGGAATGAGGGGGGCCTTTGGGTGGCCACCTGTCTTGCCACTGGCCTGACAGGTAACACAGGAGCTGACAAACTCCTTCACCTTTTGGTGCATCTGGGGCCAGTAAAAGTGACTCACTAACCTTTCCCAAGTTTTGGATTGCCCCAGATGTCCAGCTAGGGGGATGTCATGAGCCAAAGTTAGGAGGAACTCCCTGTACTTCTGTGGCACTACCACCCTCCTGGTGGCTCCAGGAGTGGGGTCTCTTGCCTCAGCATACAGTAATCCCTCTTCCCAATAAGCTCTGTGGGTACCACTGACATCTCCCCTGGCTTCTGAAGCAGCTTGTTGTCTCAGGCTTTCAAGAGTGGGACAGTCTCGCTGACCCTGGCACAGCTCTTCCCTAGAGGGTCCCCCTGGGCCCAAGAGTTCAACCTGGTAAGGGTCAAGCTCCATGGACTCAGGTCCCTCAGAGGTATCTACATCCTCTCCAGGGGGAGAGGGGTTCTGAGTGTTGGGCTGTGCAGAAGCTGGTCCCCCAGTCTTCTTGTCCTTCCTCTTGGTTGGTTGGGCCATTATTCCAGGCTCCAAACCTACTTTTTCACCCTTCCTCTTGCTCTGTGCTCTGGTTTGCACACACACCAATTCAGGGATGCCCAGCATGGCTGCATGGGCCTTTAACTCAACCTCAGCCCAGGCTGAGGTTTCCAGATCATTTCCAAGCAGGCATGCAGCTGGCAACTTTGGAGAGACCACTACCTGTTTCAGGCCAGTAACCCCCCCCCCCCCAGCCTAATGTTACCATGGCCATGGGATGACTAGTGGTGACACTGTCAGCGTTGGTGACTGGGTAAGACTTCCCAATCAAGTATTGCTCAGGGGAAACCAGTGTGTCTTTCACCATAGTGACACTGGCACCTGTATCCCTCAGAGCTTCTACCCTAGTTCCATTTACCCAGGGGTACTGTAAGTATTTCTTTAAGTTGGGGGGCCACACAGCCACAGTGGCAAACTCCACTTCTCCCAAGGAGACTAAACTTGCTTCAGTGTGTTCCCAGATTTGCTCAGGGTACACCTCTGATCCCATTTGTATACTTGCTGCCCCAGGAGTGGCTGTACTGGGTGGCTTAGGGGCTTTGTTTTGGGGGCAAGATACAGTTAGGTGTCCCTGCTTCTTACAGGTATTACACCAGGCCTTTAAGGGATCAAAGTTCTTCCCCCTATATGGTTGGGGCACATAGGGAGTAGTTTGGGTCCCACCCACCTGAACAGGTTTTTGGGGCCCTTTGGAAGACTCAGACTTTTTATCTTGGGGATTCTCACCACCTTTCCCCTGGGGAGGTTTTGTGACCACCTTCTTTTGGTCACCCCCAGTGGTTGTCTTGGTCACCATAGTCTTGACCCAGTGGTCCGCCTTCTTTCCCAATTCTTGGGGAGAAATTAGACCTAGGTCTACCAAATGCTGATGCAACTTTTCATTTGTGCAGTTACTCAAAATATGTTCCTTCATGAATAAATTGTACAATCCAGTAAAATCCTGCACACCATGTCCAGCTAACCAACCATCCAGTGTCTTCACTGAGAAATCTACAAAATCAATCCAGGACTGGGTCTGGGTTTTGTGAGCCCCCCTGAATCTAACTCTATACTCCTCAGTAGTGAATCCAAATCGCTCAATCAGAGCTTTCTTCATGAGGTCATAGGATCCTGCTTCTGGCCCAGAGAGAGTCAGAAGCCTGTCCCTGCAGTTACCAGAGAACAGTTCCCACAGGAGTGCCCCCCAGAGAGGTTTCTTTACTTTCCTGATATCACAAGCCCTCTCAAAGGCTGTGAACCATTTGGTGATATCATCACCTTCCTCAAATTTAGGGACAATCCCTTTGGGGATTTTAGGGTCAGAAGTTTCCTCTCTATCCTTGTTTTTATTATTGCTGCCACCATTGATGGGTGCTAAACCCATCTCTCTCCTTTCCTTTTCTAGGGCCAGGAGTCTGGACTCTAGATCTATTCTTCTGGCCAGCCTCACAAGGCTGTCCTCTTCACTGGGGGGTCCCCCAGTGTCGTCTCTGGGACCAGAGCCACCTATGTGGTCTCTAGGTGCCCAGATGCTATGTCTTGAGTTGGAGGGTATGGGTGCCATCTCCTCCCTAGGGAATAGTATGGGGAGGTTGCTGTCCACCTCCCCTGTTTCCCTTTCCTCATCTGACTGGCCATCACCATGTTCAGATGGGTGGTCTTTAGCATACTCAGCCAGGAGCTCCTGGAGCCCTTGTTTGGTTGGATGCTGACCCATTTGTAAATTTTTGAGTTTACATAAGGACCTCAATTCCTTGAAAGACAAGTGTAAGTAAGGTGTGAGGTCGAGCTCCTCCACCAGGTCCATGTTATTATTATCACTAATAGCTGGGTTTGTTTGAGACAGTCTAACCTGACAGTTCTAACCCTCTACCCTGACTATAGTGACTTATTTTTCTAAAATTCTAATGGGACTTAAGCAAGGCCCTAGCAAGACTTTTAGTAACTTTGGAAAAACCAATCAGAATTCTAAAGGCAATTTTTAAGAGTTCTGTCGGGTGATCAGATGGTAACCAAGTAGTCCAACAAATGCAAGTTTGTATCCCACCGCTGATCCACCAATGTGAGAAAGTGGCTCTGTATATACTGTTCCCTAATAGGTACAGGGTGTACAGAGTCCACAGTCCCCCAGAGGCTGATAGAGGTCAAAGTTAGGTATGACCTTACTCTCAAAAGTGGTAGCTTGGTCGAGCAGTAAGGCAGTACCAGAGGACAGTGTAAAGCATTTATTGTACACACTCAGTCAGCAAATGGTTTCACACACTCAATAACTGAACTCTAGGCCAATGGTTTATATATATAAAATATATGCTTGTTTTATTTTTAGAACCACAAAGGGGGTAAAAATATACTTTCTCAGAATGAGAGGTTGAATATAAATACTTTTGTCTTAAGCAATAAATTTGTGTAAACAGTCACAGTTGGTTGCAATAAACAATCCTATTTCCTAAACATAACAATGCATTGAGCTCAATGGTAAATTCAGGTTATTTGTAATAAATTACTTTTCAGATTACTTTTGGAATTCCAGGTCTGGCTCCTAGAACCAGCCTTGGGTCAGTATTCAGAATCAAGTGATGAAAGTCGACTTAATAACTGTAATGATTTTTAAATAATATTTAGCTATTTCAAAAGTTAGCACTTAGAAAATATTTCAAAGAAAACATTCAATGGATCTCTATGGCAAGAAATTCACATTGCAGGTAGAGTACTTTATCGTTACTTTAGTAATCCAGGACTGGGTGCCTAGATCCAGGACTGGGGTCCTTATCAAAAGCAGGTAAGTAATTTCGTTTGCAGAAATGGTACGATTTTAAAAGAATATTTCAAATTTGCAAAAATAGACACTTAGAAGAAATTTCACAGAAAAGCAGACAATGGTTTCCTATGGGAGAAAAATGAGTTAGAGGTAAGTATAGTTGTGAACACTTTTCAGGGTCAGGGCTGGGCACCAAGATCCAGCACTGGGAGCTCACCTAGGAGCAGGTGAGTAAATTCGTTTTTGTCACTTGGCTGATTTTTGGTGAATTTTTGCAGTTTTGAAAAGTTCACACTTGGAAGATTTTTGAAGAAAAAGCCAGTCAATGTTACCCTATGAGGAAAATGAAGTTAGCGGTTTAAGGGTAAGTACTCGACTGGCAGAGTTGAAATTCCGGGCATGGACTCAGGGGTCCCCCAGTGTCAGGTAGGTACAGTTGGTTCACCCTCAGCGGTTTCAGGACGGCCGGGTGCAGAGAGAGTTAGGCCCAATGTTATCCTATGAGGGATAGGGGGGCCTTGGTTGGTGGCTGCTGTCTGGCAAGCCACGCGGCTGTGGGAGCTTGGCTCCTGGTCACTTACTCAGGGCAAGTGGGGAAGTAGGTTAGTGTAGAGAGGGCACTGCCAGGGCCACTCGGGCGGCTGGGTGCAGGGTGCTTTTGAGCCTTCGGGCGCTCAATGGAAATCAATGGGAATGTTCCGGTTTGGAAAAAGGCTGCAGGCTCGGGGACGAGGATGTTTCAGGTGCCACCACCACTTCGAGAGGTAAGTTGGGTAGTTGTAGGTTAGGTGGGTACCCCGGGATTGGGCACAGGGGGCCGCAGGGCGCCGGGTGCAGGGGTGCCTTTTGACGTCGGGAATCTTACCCTCTGGTTGATCGCGGTTGGGGTGGCACTTGGTTCTGAGGCTGCAGGCTTCTTCCGGGATGTCGAGGAGGGTCCTTGGGTGCCGGACTCGGGGTCACAGTCGCCGTGGGGTCGTCCTCAGGGTCTTTGTCCACTCCGGCACTGGCCAGGCTTGGCTGGTGCAGAGTGTGTTGGGTCCGCGGTCCCGGGCTGCTGCCAGGGGTTAAAAATAGGTTTCTTGAGTAGAGCCTCTACTCATGGGAGTCCCAGGGGCTTAGAGCCAAAAGGTAGCCAGGTCCTCCGGGGTTGGTGAGGTTGCTGGCCACTAGAGATGCCGCGCTGGTGCAGGTTCGAGAGTCGACAGGCCGGTAGGGCTGGGGCCTAAGCAGTTGGTGTCTTCTTCTCTTTTTAGCAGCTGCAGGGCAGGTCTTTGTTCTTCTTGCTCTTCTTGTAATTTTCTATCTGGAATCTAAGGAAGGAAGGTTCAGGGTGCCCCTAAATACTAGATTTAGGGGCGTTACAGGTAGGTGAAGGCCAGGGACCAATGGGTCCTTGTCCTGGGGTGGGTACACCCCCTATCCTGCCTCTCTCCTGTGGGAGGGGGGCAGTAGCCTAATCCTGATAGGGTAGGGCCTCCCATCTTCAAGATGGCGAGAGCCCGGAGATGTGCTTCACCTCGCCTCCCCCACCTGAGGGGTGGGGTGGGCAGGCTGGCACATCCCCTGTCCTTGTATGGGGTTTCCGGCCAAGCTTCCCGCCAGAGTGGGGGGTTGCAGTGGCATGGGGAAACTCCAAATGGCGGCATGCCTTTGAAGCTTCCCTTTGCTCATCCTGGGGGAGGAGATTTCTCACCTCACCCAGGTTGTGCATTGTTGCAGGCCCGGGAGAGCAGGGGTCCAGCAACGTGTCTGCTGTGTGGCAGCCTGGGCAGCCTCAGAGCAGACGTGGATTGTAAGTTAGCTGTAAGGGGGCATCTCTAAGATGCCCTCTGGGGTGCTTAGTACATTAAATCCTACACTGGCATCAGTGTGGGTTCAATGTGCTGAGAAGTTTGATACCAAACTTCCCAGGCTTCAGTGTTGCCAATATGGTGCTGTGGAGCTCGTGTTTGACAAGCTCTCAGCCCCATGTATTCTTAAATGACAGCACTGCACTTACAGTGCCCAGGAATGGACCCGGGTACTGTAGGGGCACAGGGCTCCTGCTCCTGTGCCCACACCATAGGCGTAATGCACCCAGCTAGAGGGGTGGCTGACATATGCCTTGGCAGTGTAGGTGATGGGCATGGTACACAGTGATGTGTGCCATGTCGACTCTTTGTTTTGTCCTGCACCCAGACACTCAGCCTGCAAGGGCAGTGTGTGTGTAAGGGTACAGGGCCTCTGAGGGTGGCACAATGAGTGCTGCAGCCCTTAGAGGCCTTCCCTGGCCACAAGACCCTGGGTACCTAGGGTACCATTTACTAGGGGCTGACATGTGGCTAGGGTTTGCCAATTGGGAGTTTGTGTGGTTTAAGGAAGGAAGATAGGCCCTGGGCACCTGATTGGCAGGAACCCAGGGTACACTCAATCGAAGTACATTCAGCAATTTAGCAAAAAGTGGGGGCATACCATGCAAGAAAGATGGCACTTTCTCACACCAACTGAATCAAGTACACACCTACAACAGAGCGAACGGTCTGATCGCCAATGTGTCAAATACAATAATTGTGACGTTTGGACAGGCTATAAAACCTAAAAGTGGACACTAGGAGAAAACTGAATTGAGGTAGTGGAACAATACAACTATCTCAGAGTAATCTTTCACAACAAGTTCTCATGGTCAAGCCATAAAGTTAGTAAAAATGCAAAATCAACTGCTATTACTAAATCAATTTCGAGATTCATGAAAATGTTTGGAGGAAATGCTATTGATCCATCACTTAAAGCATTCCAAATGGAAACGATTCCATACTTGTTATATGCAGCTCCAGTAATGAATAAGAAAGTCATTCCTGAGCTTGAGAAATGCTTTATGAAATGTGTACACACCAGACTTCATCTTCCACATTGTACCATACGAGAGGAATTGGGTCTAAAATCTCTGGAACGGTTGCATAAGAGAAGTTGTGTGAACGACATTATGGATTGTGCCAAGGCTGATCCGTGCACATCGAAACATCTAATATTTGAAGAACTCAAGAGCAAAAGTCAGAGATTTACAACTATATAGTATAATGATGGAACTAGGATCTTATGATCTGCCTGATATACAGGAGATGGGGCGAATGACCAGAGATGTGCAGAAAAATCTAATACGTAATACGCTAACTACAAAGCAGTGGAATTCAGATCTTCTACAAGCTGGGAAACATAAACATATGGACCTAGTAATCGATACATATACCACACAGGCTCAAGAATACTTGGGATGGAATCTACCCAGTTACATAAAACGGAAATACTTAAGGTTTAGACAATTTTACATACTGATTGGGGAGTTTGAAGGGACTTGGAACCAGGCACTTTAGGTATACAAGCATGTCGGCTTTGTGGAATTGGTAAGGAAACTCTTGAACATTTAATATGTGTCTGTCCGAAGCTGCTTCCCATATGGAGGACATATTTACGCCCCTTGTTTAATAACGCTAAAATAAGAACAACTGCAGAGTCCGTACGATACTGTTTCAGGCTCAAAGAGGACAGTGCAATTAAAAGGACGGTACTGATCTTAGAGCATGCCTATAAAGCATTAATTGTTTAGACGGCATATATATATGTATCCATCAAAAATCCTTCGAGCATCGGAGCCCCCAACCCTTCAGGGCGGCCTCTTTAAACAACAGGCACGAAGAAGCCCATCAATTCACTGCTGTGACACAAAACACAGAGGCCCATTTCCGGAGTCAGCTAATTTTTAATCAAGGTTTAAGCAGCACCACATGCTTCCTTTCACCCTACGCGTTTCGGCGTTCTGCCTTGGTCACGGGAGGAAACAGTTGGCCAAGTGCATACGTGCATATATTTAATAGTCCTGGGTCACATGACCTATGCACAATACATCTCCCACAATGCATCTTAAAGTTCAAATTAGTGCAGGTATTATGAAAGTTCTCATTTTATTTGCATAAATCATGTTGTACTTTCTTTTACTTTAAAATGCATTCATGTGAATAAAATCCAAATGGAACACAGTCATGAAAGTTCTTACTTTCAGCACAATGCATATTTATTCCGGTTCCCTTGATAAATGTTTTTCCTCCGGAACGATCGGTACAGAAAGTCATTCTCACCAAATCCCTTCCAAGCTGCTGCTATTTTCGCTATATTAGTATCTCCTTGAAGGCAAGTCAGCAGCGAGTGGGTCATGCTCCTGTATTTAATCCATCAAACATCCTTCGAGCATCGGAGCCCCCAACCCTTCAGGGCGGCATCTTTAAACAACGGGCAATATATGGTATTATGAAATGTGTATGTCCTTTTTATAGGAAATGTTAATCACAGAAATTATTTTATTTTATTCATTCATTCAATCCCCTCAGTAAAGACCTCTTCTCCTAAAAGAGCTATTGGTGTTTCTGGGCACGTAAAGGCTGGAGACCACAGAGCCAGACAGGAGTCGCTGGACAGGAAAGGGGAGGTCTGCCATCTTAGCAGGGCAGGAAGCCGGTCACCTGTGTCCAGAGCATCTTAGCATTTATGTGTGGCCAACAAGCTATGGTGGGGGCGGAAACCCACTTGAGATGTCCCAATGAAGCTTAGCCACCTCTGCGAGGCACGAAGAGAGATCAGTGCGATGCCCCTTGCTTAAAAAGGGCCAAGAAAAAAGATGGACTAAATATGATGAAGAGATACCAAGAACCGAAGACAAACACACAGCCACTAAAACAGAGCAGACATCTTGAAACAATTCGATCCAATTCTGAGGCGTTGAGCTGTCAACTGTATCTTCCTCTCTAGATGTTGGTGGAGGCATTTATAAGAATCTGTCCGTGCGCAAGCTGCCCTTCGCTGAACGCTCCTGGAAAATTAAACTCAAGTGACACAGACAATATTCCAAACGACAATTCTTGGAAGGGTGGGGTGGCTAGAGAGTAGTGTTTCCCGAGACACCAAGGGCGTTCTAATAGAATGCCTATGCACTGCGAGTGGAGAGCCACCTGAAAAATGTCCGAATACATATGTAGGCATGGGCCACCAGAACGAGGCAACCCTTTCTACATGCCCCAACTGTGATGCATGGCAGACGCCCAGTTGTGCAATTCAGCATTCGGGTGCATGAATGGCTTCCTGCCTTGCTATAAACGGTGCTTGCTCACGGCCAGTATTTGTATGTTTTCAGAGGTGCAGGACCCAGGTTGTCATGAGACACATTGTGGGCCAATCAAGTCCCTAAAAATGAGTTATTGGTACCCTGACATCAATAATCACAGGAGGAAAGAGAGTGGCGGGCTGTCCAAACGTGTTTTCTCTCATATGTAACTGTAGAGATATCAAATGAACAATCCGGGCCTAGGAATCTGGACCTGTAGCTCTGCAGACAGCAGACAACCCACGCAGTCTTGATTATGGTCTCGGAATTTAAAAGAAGGACACAAACCCTCACCCACCACCCTCTGTGGCATGTTTCATCACTGGGCTGCTCCTCATCTGGACCCCATGAGGGAGAGCGATCAATGGCCCTCTATCCCGCTGGTTGGCATGTTTCAGCCATTGGCCTCAAGTGAGGTCCCCTGCCTTCTTCAGGACCAGATTCCTGCCCTAATTACATTGCGTCTCTACCCTTGCTGCCCATCGCTTGCTGCAGAAGGTCAGTAGGGTGACCATGTGGGTGGCCCCGTTCACTCAATCACATCCATGCATTCTAACTCAATACTCGTGCTAACGTTCTTCATCCTTGAAGAGTGGGAACATGTAAAGATGAATGCCAATCGGATTTAGAAGTATAAGGATTGACAATCTGGATTATCACCTCATTGGTTCCAACAAGCATGCTAAACAGTTGCCCTCGACATCACGGAGACACTTGTGAATTCACTGTTTTCAAAACTGGTGGGTACATTAATGCAGAAAGCTGTGATGCACAACAGAGGAGAGTAAAACCAGGAGAGATGCTGAAATACAGTCAAGGACACAGTGGGGTCTGTTTTTACTACAAGCGACAGGGGAGGCGGGGAGGCTTTAGTAACCAAGGGATAGTTTCACAGTCCATTCCTCACAAATATTTCATAGCTTCATAATCTAGAGACTCGGTTGCCTAAACGAACACCTCTGCAGGAGTGTGGCCCCTTGGGAAAGTTTAAATGACCCCTCTGCTCCCCAAAATAATTCCAAAGCAATCAGATTAACATCTGACCGCGATTTCTTACACTCACTGTTTGAAAGTTCGTCCAATGCCTTCACCCTGCTTCCAGCCCATCCCGCGCAGCATAGCCATTCCATAGGCCTCAACGGGAACCACATCGTAATCCACATCTGTGGCCTGTGAGAAAAAGGAATTCAAGAATTACATCCTACAAAACGGAGTACATGGGTGTGCACAATACTTTTACACCAAGAGTTTAAATATATGGCCAGGAGATCTGAGTGATGCAGCCACTTCAAACGCCCGATCAGGCCGAGAGAGGTGTGTGGCTTAAAAAGCAAGGACTTTGGAAACCCTGAGGCCAGCAGCCCTGGGACCATGAACCTTTGATAGATGAATGTCAGCAACAACTGGAGCGGGAAGCACCGCAACAGACCTGCACTTTATTGAAAGGGCGCGAAATGTGCAGAAAGGGTCAGATTTGTGGGATGAGAGGCTGAAAGGGGCGCGGGGGAATGCAGGTGCAGGTGATGAACATCTATTGAGAGGGTGTGAAATATGCAGCAACGGTCAAAAAGGAGAGCTGCAGAAAGGTGAAGGCGATGCATGTTCGTTGCAAACGGGATGCTATGGCGCATATAGGGGGGTCAGAAGGATTTGCCGAAGCTTAGCTAAGTGCAGGCGATGCTCGAAGCAATTTACCGATTCCGGGCGCAGGCTCACATCCACTTTCTCCCCATCCTCAAAACCGTCAGGGACTCTATTCTGCATCAGAAGCGGGATGGTCATGTTCAAATCAACCTTCTCTCCATTCTCCCAAATCTCTTGGGACCTCTTGGACTCTGGAAGTCATAAGGCAGCAATGATAAAGACATGAAGACTAACAGCAGCAGGAAGGAGGCGAAGTACTACCGGGAAAGGAAACAGCCAACAACAAACAGGAAACAGGGGGCAATAGTGAAGACATTAGGGCAAGAACAGAAGCAGGATCGGTACTACCAGGAAAGGAAACACCCAACGACAAACAGGCAACGGACAGCAATGGGGTATATGTGAAGGTTTGCACAGCAGCAGGAAGGAGGCGAAGTGCTACAGGGAAAGAAAACACCCAACAACAAACCGGCAACGGACAGCAATGGGGTATATGCGAAGGTTTGCACAGCAGCAGGAAGGAGGCAAAGTACTACCGGGAAAGAAAACACCCAACGACAAACAGCCAACGGACAGCAATGGGGTATATGTGAAGGTTTGCACAACAGCAGGAAGGAGGCTCAGTGCTACATGGAAAGAAAACACCCAACGACAAACAGGCAACGGACAGCAATGGAGTATATGTGAAGGTTTGCACAGCAGCAGGAAGGAGGCGAAGTACTACCGGGAAAGAAAACACCCAACGACAAACAGCCAACGGACAGCAATGGGGTATATGTGAAGGTTTGCACAGCAGCAGGAAGGAGGCTCAGTACTACCGGGAAAGAAAACACCCAACGACAAACAGGCAACGGACAGCAATGGAGTATATGTGAAGGTTTGCACAGCAGCAGGAAGGAGGCGAAGTACTACCGGGAAAGAAAACACCCAACGACAAACAGCCAACGGACAGCAATGGGGTATATGTGAAGGTTTGCACAACAGCAGGAAGGAGGCTCAGTGCTACAGGGAAAGAAAACACCCAACGACAAACAGGCAACGGACAGCAATGGAGTATATGTGAAGGTTTGCACAGCAGCAGGAAGGAGGCTCACTGCTACAGGGAAAGAAAACACCCAACGACAAACAGGCAACGGACAGCAATGGAGTATATGTGAAGGTTTGCACAACAGCAGGAAGGAGGCTCAGTGCTACAGGGAAAGAAAACACCCAACAACAAACAGGCAACGGACAGCAATGGAGTATATGTGAAGGTTTGCACAGCAGCAGGAAGGAGGCTCACTGCTACAGGGAAAGAAAACACCCAACGACAAACAGGCAACGGACAGCAATGGAGTATATGTGAAGGTTTGCACAGCAGCAGGAAGGAGGCTCACTGCTACAGGGAAAGAAAACACCCAACGACAAACAGGCAACGGACAGCAATGGAGTATATGTGAAGGTTTGCACAACAGCAAGAAGGAGGCAAAGTACTACCGGGAAAGAAAACACCCAACAACAAACAGGCAACGGACAGCAGTGGCAAAGGCAAGAACAGCTGCAGAAAGGAGTGTGGGCACTAAAGGGTACTACAGGTGAAGAAAATACCAAGCAACAAACAGCATGGGTGAATTCATGATGATTTAAACAACAGCAGGAAGGTGGCTCTGTACTAAAGGGAAAGAAAACACCCAGCGACAAAAAGCAACGGTGAACACATGAAGGTTTATAACAACAACAAGAAAAATGCTGAGTAGTACAGGGAAAGAAACCATCCAGCGACAAACAGCAATGATGAATATATTAAAGTTTGAAACACAACAAGGTATCCTACAACCGGTAACCAACAAAAGTATTTATTGGATTTTAGAGAGGGAGAATGACATGCAACCCACAGGAAATCTATTTAGGTTTTTAAATGATCCTCGCCCACTCTATTAGCAGCATGCCTCATCATCGGGTGGCATCCTGATCCCTAAAAAACAGGATGAGCTCAACCACATTCCAGGGAGCACTTTAAGATATTGTTTTTTAGCTCGGGTCTACTGCAGTTCAAAAATAGCCAGTGAATGCCCAGGTATACCTTTAATATTGGGCACCCACAGTATAGATAAAAGCAAAAGTAGGGTATATGTGGGGTATAATAGCCCTACACCCTTTCTAGTGTGGACATGTTTCAGCCTCTACTCTACAGCCACTGAGGGTCCAAGGCTTTCCTCAGGACCAGAAGTACCCCAGGAAATAGTATTGGTGTAATAACCACCCTCGCTTGTCCTGTCCCTAGTGTCACTGGACAAACAACACTCAAAATTAGAACATGCAATGGGTCTACACCTCCTTAATTCTTTCCACTTGATCCCTAATTTAAGAACTTCCATGTGACATAAGGGGGAGGGCATGTGCCTGTAGTCACACAGTCATCAAGGGTGCAATGTTATACTTTGACACCTAGTTACACCCCGGTCTCTTCTTCAATTTGAATTCATACACCCTGAGGTGACCTGAGACGACATCTATGAAAATCCCCAGACCACGCTGCAAGCCCAGCGACTTGATCTTGCTGACCAGTCAAAGATAATGAAAAACACAGCGGCCTTCCAACTCTCTGCTTACTTGTTAACATTTTCTATTTTGGGTGATGCTGAATCAGCTTTCGCCCTGACAGAGGTACTGAGTCAGCTCTAGTAGCAGTTTCACCTCCTCTTCGAAGGGCTTCCGACTGTAGCTAGACGTGTGTATTGATCCTATTCGACCCGTCTGCAGCCTTGGACACCGATCATAACTTGTCAATATCTAGATTAGGTGATCTTGGTATTGGTACTTGACTGACGTATTTCTTACCTCCAAGACAGATCGAGTAGAGAGGCTAACCACTTTTCTGTCAGAGTCGGTCCCTCTAACTGCTGGAGAACTGCAAGTCTGTGGGTTTCCGTTGCCTGTTTAATATACACATCCAACCTTTGTCCAAAACCAATCGGATTCTTTGGATGTAAACGTTTATACCTACGCCGATGACACCCAACGCATTTTCTCTCTTGCCGACTTCGTCCTTCAGCCAGAAGGTCTTAGTGCGCAGCTTTACTCGGTTAAAGAATGGATGGACAGTATCTGGCTGAAAACCAACTTGCATTGTATGGTCTTATCCTCTTCCTTCTGGCCCCACTCTCTGCCCCGCCATCAACCCAAGCATCATGTAAAAAGCTTGGGGTTCATTTTGTAGCATAAACTTAAAATGATCGTCCACGTTTGCTCACGCTCTTCCCTTTTCCTCGAATGATGGTCTACTCTTTCCTTATTGACAGACGAATGCACAGAGACTGCTGTTGCTGCCATTGTCGGTTCCAGGTTGGACGACTGCAATTACTTATATTAAGCTATTGTAGACGACGAAAGAAACAGACTCCAAGCAATTCAAATTAAAGTGGCAAGAGCCGGCCTAATTTCCTCGTTTCACTTCAGCCAAGCCTTTATTGAAGAAGTTTCATTGGCTTTGGGTAAGAAAAAGAATCCATGCGAACAGTCCTCTATCTTATCCCTTACGGCTTGTCACAAATTTTCTCAAAATGAAACTGAACAGATGTTTTCCCCAGCCCAATCGTCGGTCTGCCTTAAGCAATCTTCTGCTTATCCCTCGGATTAAGAAAGCCACCAATGGAGGGAAAGCCTTTTCAATGGTCGGTCCTGAGCTCTAGAGTGGACAGCTTTCTGCGCTGGAATCCATTTCTTCTCACATGGTCTTTGGGAACACGTTAAAGTGTTGTCCTTCACAGTTAACAATATCTTATCCTTATCTTGGCACCCCTTTCGTTTTCACCACCTTAAGACTTTTGGGCATAAGTGTGTTTCGCAAATACTAAACATGATATGCAGATAAGAGACAGGGGGCCTGTGACAGTCTAGCTCCGACCAAAGAACTGCGACCGAAAAGGGCACAGCCTTCGGCCCCCTGGTATTCTCAGGAATTGAGAACGCAAAAGGCAATCTGCAAGAAACTCGAACGTGCCTGGAGGAGCAATTATAACGAAGCCGAGCGGAAAGTGTATAGAGCCAGTCTTCATACCTACAAACAGACAATCGCTTCTGCTAAACAAATTTATTTTGCTGCTCAGATCTCAGAATCAAAAAACTCAGCAAAAGAACTGTTCAAGACTGTCAAACTTTTGGCCTCACCTAAATCAAGCCCTGTCCAACCTAGTCAACAACTCTGTGAAGAGCTAGCCAACTTTTTCTTGTCTAAAGTTGAACGCATTTTTGAGCCATTTAACAAGGGATCTAATGACACTTTGGAGTTGTGGACAGAACTCCCAGGGTCTGAGCTTGCTGCCAGCCCAACTTTCGATAAATTTCGGACCATCCCCTTTCTAGACATTCAAACTGGCATGAGGGAAATTAACTCTGGCTCCCCTTTTGATCCCTGCCCCAGCAGAGTGGCAAAACTTGCATCCGTTCCGATTGGAATGAAGCTTACGAGCATTTTTAACCTTATGTTCGAAACCGGTCGATTTCCGAAGCAATGGAAGCTTGCTTCCATCCTACCTCTTCTAAAAAAAACCAACCTGCCTCCAGATGACCCCAATAGCTTCCGACCGATCGCCAGACTCCCCTTTCCGGCCAAATTGGTTGAAAAATCCATGAATAAACAACTGAGTCTCTACCTAGCCGAAACTCAAGCATTTGACCCCACACAATACGGTTTTAGGCCAGGTCACAGTACTGAATCTGCCTTGATCAAAGCAACGGAAGAAATTAGAGAGGCGGTGGACCAGGGAGGGAAAGCAGCGCTGATCCTGCTTGACCTGTCGGCAGCGTTCGACACCGTCCACCACTCTATTCTTCTGAATCGCCTAAAAACGTGCGGAATAGTCGGAAAAGCATGGGACCTCATTAGATCTTTTCTCACAGATAGAGAACAAGTGGTTACCTTGGGGGAGTTCCATTCTAGACCTTTTGCCACACCTTGTGGCGTCCCTCAGGGGTCTTCACTTAGCCCCACGCTCTTTAATATTTACGTGAGTGCTCTGGCCCCGGTGATCAGTGCGTTTGGATTTGGAATTACTTCCTATGCAGATGACACCCAAATTGTGGTTTCTCTGACACCTGAGGGCGAGCTAGACACGGTGAAGCGCTTACAGGACTGTATGCTAGCAGTGGGGAGCTGGATGGCGAAGAATTGTCTCAAACTAAATTCAGATAAAACTGAGGTTATTCTGTTCGGAAATGTTACCAACTTCTGGACCCCTTCCTGCTGGCCGGACTCACTTGGCACGCTTCCACTCCCGGTCGTCAAAGCAAAAAATCTTGGCATAATCCTGGACGACAAACTGACCTTTGACTCTCATATTAAAGAGGTGACGTCCAAAACCATGTATACCATTAGGATGCTGAGGAAAGTGCTACCCCTACTTCCATCGGACAGTAGACACACAGTGGTCAGGGGGCTGGTACTGGCCAGACTGGATTACTGTAACGGTCTGTATTTAAATGCGCAAAGTAGAGCATTGAACAAGCTTCAAATTTTACAGAATGCTGCTGTCCGCCTCCTCACGGGCGCTTCTCGGTTCGCCTCGGCGTCTGCAGGAAGAAAAAGTCTGCACTGGTTACCAGTCAATAGCCGCATCCAGTTCAAGGCCTTGACCCTGACCTTTAAGGCTCTGCATGGCTTAGGCCCAGATTTCCTGAAGAATAGAATACACTGGTATATGCCAGGCAGAAACCTACGCTCCAAAGAAGCAAATTTGGCGAAGGTTCCGCGAATTAAGAAAGCTCGTTGGGGAGGCAGAAGTTTTGTCTACGGGGCCGCCAAGGCATGGAACGAACTTCCTCTGTACCTTAGGTCGGCAACGGATCTGCTGTCTTTCAGAAGGGAACTTAAGACGTGGCTGTTCCGTAATGAATAACTCTGATTTCCTCCACCATCTGCCTTTGACTCAGCCTTCCTAGGATCTGCTAGACAGCGCCAGGACGCCTCCGGGTAATTGTCGCGCTATATAAAAACCAATAACATAACATAACATAACAGAGACAACGCTAACTCCAGTACTGCCCAGAAATTCGCCAAGAAAACTACTGCCCATGAAACCTACAGTACCTGCTAAGGATCAGGCCCTACAAGTGGTCAACAATGCACAGATACAGCCATCGCCAAGGATAGACCTAGAACTCAACATGATCCGAAACTATCCTTTATGATAGACACAGAACCAAACACAACAACCCTTTTGATACCCCAAACACAACAACCCCTTTTGATACCTCGGGTCCACCTGATACAACCGTCACCCATCACACACAGATTACCCAATACATCCGAACTCTGAGGTTCACCAGAAACAACCGTGCAGTAAGAAACAAGTGCGGCATTTCTTGCAAGGTTCCCTGGTTACCGTAAGAATGCCCGCCGTCACAACATCGGCATCACATGGAAGGTTGGCCAACTTGAAGAAGGCCCATTCGTGCATGGTGTGGACACCGGGAATAGTCCCCGTCAATGGGTGAGGTACGCTCCTTGGCTCAGAAGCTAGGTTTGCGCTCTGCACAGAGCAATACATATACAGTGGAGAGCACGTACTGGAGACAGCAGTGGATGGGGAACATGGATCAGGGCCTAATGCTCTATATATGCTCCACCTGTACTGACCTTCTATTAACTCCTTCACCGCCTGCGAGAGGACCCCATCTACGGGTCTCTTGTCCTGCTCTCCTTCTGTCCGTGGTCGCGGGGGATGCTCGGCTTTACTCCAGCGGTTCTTCTGGATCAGTGGAATGATTAGCTCCTTTGGGGCCTCAACTGGGTTCACACTGGAAAACAGAGGTAAAGCTCAGGCCCAAGAGAGCGCTGTGTCACCCAAGTACCACTAAAATCCCACATCTACAGCCTCTCCAATCTCTCGCACGTCAGCGCCCGGTGAACTTCTTCAGAGAATTGTGGCACCACCCTGAAATCAGCTTATACTTGGTTTATGACTAGATGCCTTTCATGTGAGGATTACATGTTTGCAGTGAGTGTCAGATCTATGTAGTATGAATGTGACATGACTAACATGAGGATCAGATCATCACAGGCCACGTCCTACGCCCAAACCCATCACACATGGTAAAGCCATGGGCGCAGCACAGGCTGGAGTTCCATGGCGGGTTGGGAGCAGGGGCGAGGCTCTAGGAAGGGCCCTGCGGTCAACCCAAGCTGCACACAGCAAGGGACATGCACAGTGGGCGTTGGCAGCCATGGCAGTTTAGGCACACGGCCTGGCCGCATGCAGCTGGTTGTGCATGGGGATGGGTGGAGGGGTTTGAAATTAAGTAATGTATTTAAAAAACAATTAAAATCACTGAAAAAAACCCTGGAGTTATTGTTTGTCTCTAACCTGAAAAATGACTGAAATTCACCAGTTATGGTTATGAACGCACACATTACATAACTCATGGTGTCCGCCACGCACAAAACACCTATTTGCTAATGACACAGATACACAAAAAAAGTTAACAGGAGAAGATCATGGCAGACGCTGAGAGTTATGGCATGTTGTGTGCATTCAAAACCATAACCGGTGAATTATAGTGTTTTTTTGCGTCTGTGCCAGAACCCTAACTGTTTTAACTGTATTTTTTTCAGCGACGCTAATCTTCCCCCGAAGACATGACGTGCTAAAAGTGGATACACACCCTTGCGACTCTGCACCTTGCACACTGCCCCTGTAGTGCCCTCTCTCCTCACCTCAGCACTTGGCTGCCCCAGCGTCTCGGTAGGAACATCTAGAAAGAAAAACATTAGAAAAGCCTTTGCAGGCCAACAACCTGGGATGTGGGATGAGCCTTCTGTAAGATACACAATGAAGCCAGCAACCTATTTCACATATGGCCCTCTGTATGCTCACTCCTCCCAACGAGGAAGTGTTTGGAGTTCACCGAGGACTGGCACGACAAGTAACATCAGGGTGGCACTCTGTCTCAAACCCAGTAAATGGCACTACAGGCTCGGCTTGGCAAAAGAGCACAGAAGGCACACAGAGCGCTCACTCCTACCAACTAGGAAGTGTTCGGAGTTCACCCTGGGCGAGGACTGGCACGACAAGTAACATCGGGTGGCACTCAGTCTCAAACCCAGTAAATGGCACTACAGGCTGGTCTTGGCAAAAGAGCACAGAAGGCACACAGATCTGTTACTGGAGGAACAGGAAACCCCCATGCACGTGGAGTCTCCAAAACGAGAGGAGTAGCGGAAGTGACATCACACATGTAGACCTCAATAACATCACAAGAAGTGGCATCATATAACCTTTGACCCTAAAGCCCAAGAAGTGATGCCACATGACATTGAGGGTGATGACAGCACAACAGTTGAAGCCACTGACGCCTGGTGCATGCCTCCAAGAGGAAGTGTGCTGATAAAACACCGGCAGGACCACAAAAAAGGTTTAACCAAATATTGGAGCCCCCTCCCCCCGGTATAATCCAGGTGGGCCGTGTGTTGAACATGAACGGTCTCACTGCGTGACTTCTTGGTAACAAGCGTGGTTCATGATCACTTGTAAGGACCATCACACTTGCGAAGTGTAGACATGACCGCTTCATTCAAACACATCCATCGGTGTGACCAAAAGACAACTCTAGCCGTTTCCCCACCCTCGTAGAATAAATAATGGAAAACAAAAATGAAAAAATATAGGCGCGCAGAGGGCTTTGAGTCAGCTCTCGTCGTCCATTGGCCTGTTCAGCAGTCACTCACATTGTGCTTCCGCCCACAGCTTGGCACAGCGAGGGGCGTGGACCAGCCCTCCAGGCTTGGCTTGCCTTGCAAAGTGAAGAGCAGCATTTTGCATGGACATAAAAAGGTGCAGGAGTGCCAGGGAAGGTTGTCCAATGCTAGACTCTTCCAATGCTTGTTTTCTATTCTATATCCTTGTTGCTATTCATCTTTGTGAGTTTAATGTAGGTCTTCTGGGTACAGTAACTCGGGGCCAACAGTACATTTTCTTGTGCCATTAAGAATCCCATTTTCCTGTTGCAAGTATTAGGTCCAACATAGTTTTCTATCCATCTTTGAGCGCACGTGCCTGCTGGCACAGACGCGCGCTCTTCTATTATATTTGAAAGCAGAGGGCGCCGGGTGTAGGCAGCTTCTTGAAAATAAGCATCTCAGCAGCTTGCCAAAGCCACACCGCCTGGCGTTGCTAGAGCTTCTTTAATGTATTCACAACAAGGAGGCTCGGCCAGGAGTGTAAACGCGCCTCTCCTTCTCCGTTCCCTTTTGGGGTATTCTAGGGAGAGCTGCTCTGCTGAAGGTCATTATTCACCCGCCAGAGAGTGCACTGCCCCAGTGGGAGCTGCAGAGGGCGCGGTCTCCCCTCTGTTCTAGGCACTGCTGTAGTCACCTCTCAGGCCGAGGGCCACAAAGGCATCGCTGCGGCCCTTGGTGACCCCTAAATGACACACTGGCTCCCCCTCTCCAGGCGCTAAACGCGGATAGAAATGTCAGCCAGGAGCTTGGTCCAAACGTCCCCAGGCCCGAGAAGGTGAGCAGTATCTGTCCAGTGTCTCAGGGAGAGCTCCAGGGCCTGAACTCAACCTGTGTTTAAAGCCTGAAGACAGGGAGGAAACTGAACAGATTTAACCGGAAGGAAAAATGGCAACTATCTGGGGCCGCCGGGTGGGGGAAGAGAAACTCCACTTACCCCTTACCACCCACCCCCAGCCTCATCGACCACTCCTTTCAACCACCACCTCAGGATCCAGCAGCCTCAGTCCTCAGTGAGCCCTTTGCAGCGGCCCTTACCCATGGCTTATGCCTCCCCTCAGTACCTTGCAGTGTTTCGCCTCCCCTATCCTCAGTACCTTGCAGTGCATTGCCTTCTCTCACCTCAGTACCTTGCAGTGCCTCCCCTCACCTCAGTACCTTACAGTGCCTCGCCTCCCCTTGCCTCAGTACCTTGCAGTGCTTTGCCTCCCCTCATCTCAGTACCTTGCAGTGCCTCCCCTCACCTCAGTACCTTGCAGTGCTTTGTCTCTTGTCTACCCTTATCTCAGTACCTTGCAGTGATTTGCCTCACCCCAGTACCTTGCAGTGCATTGCCTCCTCTCACCTCAGTACCTTGCAGTGCATTGCCTCCTCTCACCTCAGTACCTTGCAGTGCATTCCCTCCCCTCCGTACCTTGCAGTGCTTCATATTCCCTCACCTCAGTACCTTGCAGTGCTTCATTTCCCCTCACCTCAGTACCTTGCAGTGCTTCATTTCCCCTCACCTCAGTACCTTGCAGTGCTAACGCCTCCCCTCACCTCAGTACCTTGCAGTGCTTTGGCTCCCTTCACCTCAGTACCTTGCAGTGCTTACGCCTCACCTCACCTCAGTACCTTGCAGTGCTTACGCCTCCCCTCAGTATTTTGCAGTGCTTACACCTCCCCTCAGTATTTTGCAGTGCTTACACCTCCCCTCACCCCAGTACCTTCCAGTGCTTCGCTTCCCTTCATGTCAGTACCTTGCAGTGCTTCACCTCCTCTCACCTCAGTACCTTGCAATGCATAGCCTCCCTTCACCTCAGTACTTTGCAGTGCTTACGCCTTCCCTCACCTCAGTACCATGCAGTGCTTTGCCTCCCCTAACCTCAGGACAAGCAGTGCTGTGCCTTCCCTCACCTCAGTACCCTGCAGTGCTTCGCCTCACCATTCCTCAGTACCTTGCAGTGCTTCACCTCAGTGCCTTGCACTGCTTCACCTCAGTACCATGCTTTGCTTACAACTCCCCTCACTACCTTGCACTGCTGTGGCTCCCCTCGCCTCAGTACCTTGCAGTGCTGTGCTTCCCCTTGCCTCAGTACCTTGCAGTGCGGCGCCCCCCCTTGCCTCAGTACCTTGCACTGCTGCACATCCCCTCGCCTCAGTACCTTGCAGTGCTGCACTTCCCCTCGCCTCAGTACCCTGCAGTGCTGCGCTTCCCCTCGCCTCAGTACCTTGGAGTGCTGCGCTTCCCCTCGCCTCAGTACCTTGGAGTGCTGCGCCCCCTCGCCTCAGTACCTTGCACTGCTGCGCTTCCCCTCGCCTCAGTACCTTGCACTGCTGCACTTCCCCTCACCACCTTGCAGTGCTGCGCTTCCCCTCGCCTCAGTACCTTGCACTGCTGCTCTTCCCCTCGCCTCAGTACCTTGCACTGCTGCACTTCCCCTCACACCTCAGTACCTTGCAGTGCTGCACTTCCCCTCGCCTCAGCACCTTGCAGTGCTGCACTTCCCCTCGCCTCAGCACCTTGCACTGCTGCGCTTCCCCTCGCCACCTTGCAGTGCTGCGCTTCCCCTCGCCTCAGTACCTTGCACTGCTGCGCTTCCCCTCGCCTCAGTACCTTGCACTGCTGTGCTTCCCCTCGCCTCAGTACCTTGCAGTGCTGCGCCTCGCCTAGGTACCTTTCAGTGCTGCGCCTCGCCAACTTGCAGTGCTGCACTTCCCCTTGCCTCAGTACCTTGCAATGCTGCGCTTCCCCTCGCCTCAGTACATTGCAGTGCTGCGCTTCCCCTCGCCTCAGTACATTGCAGTGCTGCGCTTACCCTCGCCTCAGTACCTTGCAGTGCTGCGTCCCCTCGCCTCAGTACCTTGCAGTGCTGCGCCCCCTCGCCTCAGTACCTTGCAGTGCTGCTCTTCACCTCGCCTCAGTACCTTGCAGTGTTGCGCTTCGCCTCACCTCAGTACCTTGCAGTGCTGCACCTCGCCTCAGTACCTTGCAGTGCTTCCCGTCGCCTCAGTACCTTGCACTGCTGCACCTCCCCTCAGTACCTTGCAGTGCTGCGCTTCCCCTCGCCTCAGTACCATGCACTGCTGCACTTCCCCTCGCCTCAGTACCATGCAGTGCTGCGCCCCCGCGCCTCAGTACCTTGCAGTGCTGCACTTCCCCTCGCCTCAGTACCCTGCAGTGCTGCACTTCCCCTCACCTCAGTACCTTGCAGTGCTTTGCCTCCCCTCATCTCAGTACCTTGCAGTGCCTCCCCTCACCTCAGTACCTTGCAGTGCTTTGTCTCTTGCCTCCCCTTATCTCAGTACCTTGCAGTGATTTGCCTCTCCTCACCTCAGTACCTTGCAGTGCTTCGCCTCACCTCAGTACCTTGCAGTGCATTGCCTCCTCTCACCTCAGTACCTTGCAGTGCATTGCCTCCCCTCCGTACCTTGCAGTGCTTCATATTCCCTCACCTCAGTACCTTGCAGTGCTTAATTTCCCCTCACCTCAGTACCTTGCAGTGCTTCATTTCCCCTCACCTCAGTACCTTGCAGTGCTAATGCCTCCCCTCACCTCAGTACCTTGCAGTGCTTACGCCTCCCCTCAGTATTTTGCAGTGCTTACACCTCCCCTCAGTATTTTGCAGTGCTTACACCTCCCCTCACCCCAGTACCTTGCAGTGCTTCGCTTCCCCTCATGTCAGTACCTTGCAGTGCTTCACCTCCTCTCACCTCAGTACCTTGCAATGCATAGCCTCCCTTCATCTCAGTACTTTGCAGTGCTTACGCCTTCCCTCACCTCAGTACCATGCAGTGCTTTGCCTCCCCTCACCTCAGGACAAGCAGTGCTGTGCCTTCCCTCACCTCAGTACCCTGCAGAGCTTCGCCTCACCATTCCTCAGTACCTTGCAGTGCTTCACCTCCCTTTACCTCAGTACCTTGCAGTGCTTCGCCTCAGTGCCTTGCACTGCTTCACCTCAGTACCATGCTTTGCTTACAACTCCCCTCACTACCTTGCACTGCTGTGGCTCCCCTCGCCTCAGTACCTTGCAGTGCTGCGCTTCCCCTCGCCTCAGTACCTTGCAGTGCAGCGCTTCCCCTCCTCAGTCCCTTGCAGTGCAGCGCTTCCCCTCCTCAGTACCTTGCAGTGCAGCGCTTCCCCTCGCCTCTGTACCTTGCAGTGCTGCGCTTGCCCTCGCCTCAGTACCTTGCAGTGCTGCGCTTCCCCTCGCCTCAGTACCTTGCAGTGCTTCGCATCTGGTACCCACAGCTCTCGAGTTTCCCACTCCATGCAGGAGTAACTCATCCTGTAATGCTTCTTCCTTTCCTTTGGGGTACTCGCAGCCCTGCACGTCCCCATTGGATGCACTGGACTAAAAGCTTCAGAATGCAAAGTCAACAGAAACTGGAATGGGTGAGTCTCTCAAACAAGGACCTGGGAACCCCGAGCCCTCTGGTGGCCTCTGCCCCCGAAAAGCTGGGTAGAGTACGTCTGGGACTTAGGATGGTTGTGTAGCTGCTGCACAGAATGCCACCCTTACTTCCTCTTTCAGCTGCTCGCTCACTTGATGTAAACACAGCAGGCAGTGTTCGCCATGCACCGGTCATGTCACCAGCTTTCAGTGCTGCTCCAACTATTATTCGGATTATATGGCGAAATTTGAAATTATCCCGGCCTTAAAAAAAGTCTCTATAACGTGTCATTCAAAATGTCACACATAAACATTTTACAAATGTGTACCCTATAACTCATGGAGATGTCACACACACAGAAAAACGGAACACTTTACACCTACGCTTGGAGGCCCTCCTGCCCACACCTCCCACCCCAGCACCTGCATGCCCTCCTGCACGCTCCCCTCACCCCCAGCACCGGCATGCCCTCCTGCCCACACCTCCCACCCCAGCACCTGCATGCCCTCCTGCCCACACCTCTCACCCCAGCACCTGGATGCCCTCCTGCACGCTCCCCTCACCCCCAGCACCGGCATGCCCTCCTGCCCACACCTCCCACCCCAGCACCTGCATGCCCTCCTGCCCACACCTCTCACCCCAGCACCTGGATGCCCTCCTGCCCACACCTCCCACCCCAGTACCTGCAGGCCCTCCTGCCCACTCCTCTCACCCCAGCCCTGGATGCCCTCCTGCCCACTCCTCCCACCCAGGCACCTGCATGCCCTCCTGCCCACTCCTCTCACCCCAGCACCTGCATGCCCTCCTGCCCACTCCTCCCACCCAGGCACCTGCATGCCCTCCTGCCTACACCTCCCACCCCAGTACCTGCATGCCCTCCTTCCCACTCCTCTCACCCCAGTACCTGCTGCCCTCCTGCCCACACCTCCCACCCCAGTACCTGCATGCCCTCCTGCACACTCCTCTCACCCCAGCCCTGGATGCCCTCCTGCCCACTCCTCCCACCCCAGCACCTGCATGCCCTCCTGCCCACTCCTCTCACCCAGTACCTGCATGCCCTCCTGCCCACTCCTCTCACCCCAGCCCTGGATGCCCTTCTGCCCACTCCTCTCACCTCAGCACCTGCATGCCCTCCTGCCCACTCCTCTCACCCCAGCCCTGGATGCCCTCCTGCCCACTCCTCTCACCCCAGCACTTGCATGCCCTCCTGCCCACTCTCACGCCAGCACCTGCATGCCCTCCTGCCCTCTCTGATGCCAGCACCTGCATGCCCAGTCCTCTCATCCCAGCCCTGGATGCCCTCCTGCCCACTCCTCTCACTCCAGCACCTGCATGCCCTCCTGCCCACACCTCCCACCCCAGTACATGCATGCCCTCCTGCCCACTCCCCTCACTCCACACCGGCATGCCCGCCTGCCCGCACCTCCCACCTCAGTACATGCATGCCCTCCTGCCCACTCCTCTCACCCCAGCCCTGGATGCCCTGCTGCCCACTGCTCTCACCCCAGCACCTGCATGCCCTCCTGCCCACTTCTCCCACCCCAGCACCTGAATGCCCTCCTGCCCACTTCTCCCACCCCAGCACCTGCATGCCCTCCTGCCCACACCTCCCACCCCAGTACCTGCATGCCCTCCTGCCCACACCTCCCACCCCAGCCCTGGATGCCCTCCTGCCCACTCCTCCCACCCCAGCACCTGCATGCCCTCCTGCCCACTCCTCTCACCCCAGCCCTGGATGCCCTCCTGCCCACTCCTCCCACCACAGCACCTGCATGCCCTCCTGCCCACTCCTCTCACCCCAGCCCTGGATGCCCTCCTGCCTACTCCTCTCACCCCAGCACCTGCATGCCCTCCTGCCCACTTCTCTCACCCCAGCACCTGCATGCCCTCCTGCCCACTCCTCTCACCCCAGTACCTGCATGCCCTCCTTCCCACTCCTCTCACCCCAGTACCTGCATGCCCTCCTGCCCACTCCTCTCACCCCAGCCCTGGATGCCCTCCTGCCCACACTTCCCACCCCAGCACCTGCATGCCCTCCTGCCCACACCTCTCACCCCAGCCCTGGATGCCCTCCTGCCCACACCTCCCACCCCAGCACCTGCATGCCCTCCTGCCCACACCTCTCACCCCAGCACCTGCATACCCTCCTGCCCACACCTCCCACCCCAGCACCTGCATGCCCTCCTGCCCACACCTCTCACCCCAGCACCTGCATACCCTCCTGCCCACACCCCCCACCCCAGCACCTGCATGCCCTCCTGCCCACACCTCCCACCCCAGCACCTGCATGCCCTCCTGCCCACCCCTCTCACCCCAGGACCTGCATGCCCTCCTGCCCACTTCTCTCACCCCAGCACCTACATGCCCTCCTGCCCACACCTCCCACCCCAGCACCTGCATGCCCTCCTGCCCACACCTCTCACCCCAGCCCTGGATGCCCTCCTGCCCACACCTCTCACCCCAGCCCTGGATGCCCTCCTGCCCACACCTCCCAGGACCTGCATGCCCTCCTGCCCACACCTCTCACCCCAGCACTTGCATGCCCTCCTGCCCACACCTCTCACCCCAGCACTTGCATGCCCTCCTGCCCACACCTCTCACCCCAGCACCTGCATGCCCTCCTGCCCACACCTCCCACGCTAGTACATGCATGTCCCCCCAGCACCTGCTTGTCCCTCACTCCAGCCATTACCCCAGCACTTAACTCCACACCTCCCCATCTCCTTACCTCACCACCTTGCTGTCCTCCACGCCTCGCACCCATTCCTTTCCCTCGGCCTGCTCTCCCCCCTCTGCTCCCGACAGTTTTTTCCGGGGAGCAGTACGGGTGAAGCCGAACGACAGCGGGGCCGGAGGAGCCCCGGGTGCTTTCTCCTCCGCCATCTTCGCTATCACAGCCAGGGTCAGGACACCTAATAAACTACAGCTCCCAGCATGCATCTAACAGCGGACACTCGTTGCTGCGGTCCCCATTTTGGAAATGCAGCGGTCTTCACGGCCATCTTGGAACGGGAAGGAGTCTCGTTCACCCAAAAGAGATTTGCATTATCGCCATTTTAGGATGGGGTTCTTCCCATGCACCACAATGGGCATCGTCACACTCTCCATTTTGGAACGGTACACTTTGAACGTGCTACAAAATGGCTATTAACACACGACTACGGCGGCCGTCTTGAATTGGGAGAGCTTGATTATGCGTCCACGCAACCCTGTATCCATAGGAGGAGCCCCATTGGTTCACATGAAGCGGCCCTTGCGTAGAGCTACGCGGCGCGCCCTACGGAGGCCGAGGTGGGTCGTTCCGATGGGTTCTCTTCTTTGTCATCAGTCATTACAGAAGGCTGTCCTGGGGGAAGGAGTCTTGATGGCGGTCTGCTCCTGTGGTGGAGCGCAGCCCCACTTACCCAGACATGCCAGTAGACCCGATTCACAGGAAGACTCCCGATGTTTGAAGCAGAAAATGGCTTTCTTTTACCTATCTCCCGCCTGAAATTGCATCTTCTTCAATTGAAGTCAATGGGGACATTACATTTTCCCTATTTCTATTTCAAAATCTCCCACTTCCCAGTCCTAAAATGTTGGCATGTATGCTCTTACCGGTAGAGTGCTGCTAAAACATCCAGAAGTAAAACCCGCCCTCTTGATATTTAACAAGCATTGGCATAGCCAATAGGTCTCACCTTTAGGACCTTATAAGTGTTTAGCCATGCAACAGTTGATGTTGTTGCACCAAGGATATTGTGCTGGATAACTAAACACTTATAAGGTCCCAAAGGCGAGACCTATTGGCTATGCCAATGCGTGTTTTTAGATCTCGCCTGAGCCAGCGCTTTAGCGCTGCTCTGGCGAGAGCTATAGAAAACGTGGATTTGGAAGTGCAAACAAGTGCTTTTCAGGCCCCCAACTACAGTGCATGTGCGCCGGGCGCGCGCAGCATTTGGCAGCCAGCGTGTACATTTCGCGGGCGCTTTGATGTTCTCAGTGAGCCGCGCGGCCACTGCGATCATCAAAGCGCCCGCAAAATGATTACTTTCACTTTAGCGGCCGCACAAGTGAAACATACCCTCTAATTCTTCTTTGAGCCACACCTAACCAACCCTTTCATCCTTACAATCTAACGTTCGCACCTACTTGGCAGACAAGGGAACATTAGCACCCCATCTCTACCTCACGTACATGTTTTTTTTAACTAAGGCCATGTGCTATACTTTTGTGATTTAAAATAGGGTTCGCTTTTTTAAAAACTATTTCGGTACTTATATGCACTTTATACCGTAGTATAATCCTACACACTTCACGGCTTATTAACATGCATCCAGGTGTAATTAATTATTGTTTACATTGCTTTGCCGCGCAAAACAAAGGGAGCGTTTTGAATCCTCCTTTACCAGCATTGCAAGTCTTATCACATCAGCCTCCGTTACACATAATTGGCACCATCCCACACATGCTACAATTTCTAAGAGCAGCCTCTGGTGTTCCTGGTGTGCATCTCTTCTCTGTTCACTGTCAGTGCACATCGCTTGCAGTTCACTTTAGTGCGCTTTCTTTATGTACACTTTTTAGTGTAGTCTAAACATACACACTTCAAGGCCTCCTAAAATACACACTGCCGCCGTTATTTATTTAATCCCATACTTTTTCGCACGCCTTCTCTGGACATGGAACTTTTATAACATCAACTTGCATAATATGTGTTACACATAATTGGCACCATCGCAGGCGTGCTACAATTTATATGGACAGACTCATGTTTCTTAATGTGCATCTTTTCAGTGTTGACTATAAGTGCACTTCACGTGCGGGACACTTAATATGCTTCCTATATGTACACTTTTTAGTGGAGTCTAAACTTACGCACTTCACAGCCTACTTACATGCGCACTGCCGCCCTTATTTATTTATTACATCGATTTTCCGTACAGAACAAACAAAGCATTTGAAAGTTAATTTTTCCGGACATGCAAGCCTTATCGCACCCACCTGCAAAACATGTTTTACGCAAAACTCATCAACCCAGGCGCGCTGCAATGTTTGTGGGCTGTCTCTGGTGTTCTCACTGTGCATTTCTCTACCGTTAACTATAAGTGCACCTCCACTGCAGTTCACTTCAGTGCGCTTCCTGTATGTGCACTTTTTAGTATAATACAATCCTACGCACTACATACTCCTAATATACAAACTAGCTTTCGCGCTGTGCCTGTACATGCTACTACCATAGCTTGTATAAGCGCCAGCCTTCAACATGTTGCGGATTAAACATCGAAGTGGTGCCTTCCCTTATTTAGACATTTTGGCAAAGCAGCTACTTTAACCGCACTGCTGGCTTCTTTTATTTCTGAGGCCCATCTTCTTTCTTACAGTTCGCTAGGCTTTAGTGTAAGCTCGTACAGTTAGTGTTAATTTCTTTATATACAGGAATAGAATACTGCATGCATTTAAAATAGTGACTACACTTACAGGTTCATATACACCATTGTTTCACACACACGCTACTTTGAAGAGCACTTTGCATTACTTTTAAATTCGCGCACTAAATGTCACTGCGCTTGCAAGTGTGAGATCGATATCACTGTAGATATAGGTGTGATATCACTATTACTGCAGATGTAAGTGTGGAATATCTATTATAGCAAATATTGGTGTGAGATTGCCATCACTGCAGATATTGGTGTGAGATCACTATTGCTGCAGATATAGGCCTGACATCACTATCACTGCAAATATAGGTGTCAAATCACAACAAGCATTGGCATAGCTAATAGGTCTCGCCTTTGGGACCTTATAAGTGTTTAGACATGCAAAAGTTGCATAACTAAATACTTATAAGGTCCCAAAAGCGAGACCTATTGGCTATGCCAATGCTTGTTCTCTGTTGCCTCCTGGCGTTTATATAACAGCTGTAGTGGTGGAGACCAAGGGGCGTGGGGAAGGGGGGGGAGCACGCAGAGCTGTAGCATGGGGCCAATTTGGTCCCCTCTATCTACGCCAGTGGATATTACAGACTCCAGCGTTCTTTGCCTGATATCTCTTCAATTAGCTAACTACACAGAGATGGCCACTCACGTGATCTGTGTGTTCAGGATCTCTTTGTCAGGCAAAGGTCTACCACTTACACACTCGACTCTATTATATCAAGATGAGTGCGTCACAAACACATAAGACACTATTATCACCATTAAAATTCGGGAGGGGAGTTCAGGGCTAGAAACACTAAAACATGTAAGTTACCGTGCTGCAGGCCGACTCCTCTGACAGACTATACCAACCGATCAAGTCAAGCAAGGAATGTGTTTTATTAACCAAAACTATATATATTAGAACCCAATCCTAATATCTCCAGTTAATGGGAACTGAGCCTTCTAAATATTGGCATCGTATGTAGGCACATGCATTTAGAAACAGACACACACATGCAGAATATAACATGCTATGTGTTTGCCCACGTTGAGTGTGTTAGGGGCTACACCTCACAAGAGGTGGGCCCAGCTGCTATATTTCCCCTTCATCTGCAATAAAAATATATTGCTAATTATTCCGAGCCGATGTACGTATTCCATGCTTTATCTTGGATAGAAGGTGTACGCAAACGCGGGAATCTAACTAGAATTAGAGCACAATGGATTGAAAATATGTGGTGAGATTATGTCTCATTAAATTCGCGTTCTGAATTTGAGACCAGTAGTTTTCTTTTGTAAGACCACTTTAAGATTACCTAGACAACCTGCATTGTGATCGTAAAAAATCAAATTTTTCTTACCACGGACACCTCACACACTTCTTAATACTATATTCATGCATTGCTCTCCCGTTATTGAATCGATGTTAATTTGAACGCGTTCTCGTATTTCACACGTCATAAAAGTGCTAAAGCATCCTGACTGAAATCTCTGCTGAGGAATGCTTACAATGTTGCTGTTGGTTTCCACCCGTGCTTCCTGGCTTTCCCCGATATTTCAAATTTGCATCCAGCAGCCTTAGACGTTAATTTACTAACACACACACTTCATATTTCCAGAAATGATGACTGCTCGTCGTGGGCAATGTAACGCCGATAAAGCTGGCAGTATTTACACCGCTGCCGTAAAACACGCTCCAGCGGGGAGGTGGCGTAATGGCCTCTCCTGCCAGTCAAAGGCGCAGAGACCTGCTTCATTTAATGAGGGAATAAAAACTTCCTCCCTGTAGGAAGGTGGATATCTGACTATGGTTACCCCCAACTTTTTGCCTAGTGTCTAGCTGGTTTTTCGACTTAGTTGGCCTGAGATCCTGCCATTCAGGGCCTCAGGCTGTCTGCTCTCTCTTTAAAATGGACTCCATGTACCCTAGGTACATAACCAATTGGTAAGGATCACCTTATTGGACCCTGTACAGTGTACCCTAGGTACCCAGGGCATAGGTGTACCCTAGGCCTCCCAGGGGCTGCAGCATATATTATGCCACCCCTGGTCTGGCCTTCCAATCAGACACAACTGGCTGATCACTCAGCTGGGGCAAGGTTGTGTAATCACCCCTTGCTTAGTGTCACGGGTATCTGCGAGCTCCTCCTCGGGATGGCACTGATGCTAAATAAGGCCCCCCTCCCATCCGTCCCCAGCCCGGAGTATGTATGAGACACGCGGACTAGGGGGACGGGTGAGCGAGGGAAAACGGGACAGGAACAGCCGGGAAAGCGAGACCTAGAAGAGAAGATGCACAGAGTGAGAAGAGGAACGTGGAACCCCGCACCCTTCCCGACGGCTCTTGAATAGTGGAATAACCCCGGTACCTTCGTGCTGTAGGCGGAAGTCTCGAGGGTCCCTTCAACCAGAAGATACTGGGAACCGAGTGGCGCTACCACTTCCACGCTCGGAACTCCGTGAGCGGAGGAGCGCCAGCCAGGAAGGTTCTCTCCTCCTCACGTTTCCCAAGGAGGAAGGAAGTGGGGCGAAAGCTCGGTTTTCACTCGTTGGTTGAGAGGGGTGGACAAACAGTAAACAAAAGTAACCAGAAGGAGTTGCGGGTATTTCCCGATAGAGATGTTCGCGCTGCTACTCACATACTCACGATTCTGCCGTGAGTAGAGGAGCGCACTCTGAGGAGTTGACAAGCCCGGAAATCCGTGGGCGTAGAGGTAGAACGGGGAGTCCGTCTGGTTGTTAGCCGTTAAGGTAACGGCGGAGTGTGGATTCGGAAGAGGGGCGTCTACAAGGGTTGAAGATAGAACCGGAGACGCACACCTCTCCACGAAGGCGTCGAGATGTCGTCGGCACTGGAGGGCAAAGGCTGCAAGGGCCGCGGGGAGCTCAGGAACTCTGTAGAGGAGTGCGGGCTGGGAACCGCGTAGGTCGGCAGCCGGGGAGCCGTAGATGAATGTAGGAATCATAGGCAACGCCCCCGGGATGTTTGCGGTCTTTTATAGGCCGACAGGAGATTACGTGATCGGGTGGCCGCGTTGCCTCTGGGACCTGTAGTTCTTCCGGGCCCGCTGTGGCGGGGTCGGTGCGCTCGGATCGTGACAGCACATCCCCCTTTACCCCGTCACCGCCGCCCCCGGGCCCCCGGGCTTGGTTGGACAGCGACGGTGAAAGGCAGCCACCAGGCGGTCGGCATGCACCGCTGAGGCGGGCTCCCAAGAGTCTTCTTCAGGACCGTACCCCTTCCAGGACAAGAGGTACCATAACTTCCCCCTCAACAGTTTGGAGTCCAAAACTCGGCGAACCACGTACTCACGATCATGGTTGATCCACACCGGAGCAGGAGCCCTCCGCGCCAGACAGCGCGAGGGTTTGAGGAGAGAGACGTGGAACACCGGGTGAATGTGCATGTGCGGTGGGAGGCGTAGTTGCACCGCTACGGGGTTGATGTGTTTAACCACCGGTTAGGGTCCTATGTATTTCGGATTGAAAACACGGGGTTTTCGAAATCGGAGGTTCTTAGTGGACAGCCACACTCTGTCCCCCTTGTGATACACCGGCGGGGGTCTGCGGTGTTTATCCGCCTGCGCTTTGTATCGGGCCTTGGCTAACAGGAGATGGGACCGGGCCTTTTTCAGGGCCGAGCGTATGGAATGAAGCCGGCTCTGGAGATCAGGAAGGCAGCTGTTGTCTCGCGGGAGAAAGAAGGGGAGAAAGCGTGGATGGAACCCCGTGGCGAGAAAGAACGGAGACTGCTGGGTTGAGGAGTGTTGTGCGTTGTTGTATGCCACCTCAGCCACCCAAAGTAAGTCCACCCAGGTGTCTGCGGCTTGGTCAACGTAGCATCGCAGGTACTGCTTGAGCGTCTGATTCAATCTCTCCGTTTGTCCGTCTGTCTGTGGGTGGAAGCTCGTAGAGAGGGAGGAGTGAATACCCAGCGCTTCACACCACACCTTCCAAAACCGTGCAGTAAACTGCGACCCTCTGTCTGAAACAATCCCCGTCGGTAATCCATGAAGTCTCACCACGTGTTGCAAGAGGAGTTTCGCTAACGCTCCCGCTGTGGGCACTTGCTTGCAGGCTATAAAATGTCCCATCTTCGTCAGATAGTCGACGACGACAATGATGGCTGTGCACCCTTGATCTTTCGGCAGCCCTACCACAAAGTCTATGGATATGCGTTCCCAGGGGTTCAGAGGAGTGGGTAGTGGCATCAGAAGACCTTGGGGCTTTTGGTGGTCGCTCTTCATCTGGGCGCAAACAGCACATTCCTTCACCCACTGCAACACGTCCGGTCGAACGGAGGGCCACCAGAATTGACGCATCACTTTCTCCAGCGTCTTGGTGCCTCCTGTATGACCAGCACATGGCAGGTCGTGACACCAGGAAAAGACGAGTTTGCGGAGTTTGAGCGTAGGAATCAGTATCCGAGATCCGTTTACTGGGAGACCACGGTGCAGTCGCCATTCTCTATGTCCTTTTAACCATGTGGACCATGCACATGTCCGTATCCCTCGCTTCACTCCTTGCAGGAAGGATTCGGTGTGCGTGTTGCCGATGACCTGTTCCGGAGATAAGATGGGCTGATCTGGTGTTGTTAACGGAAGGTGCGAAAGGGTTTGTCTTGAGAGGGCATCGGCCTTTTTGTTTTGCGTCCCTGGTCGGTAGGTGACCACGAAGTGGTATTCCGCAAAAAAGAGTACCCATCGCTTCTGCCTGGGAGAGAGGTGTCGGGCTGACCGCAGGAACTGGAGGTTGCGGTGGTCCGTGAACACCGTTACCTGATGTTGGGCCCCCAGTAGCCAATGGCGCCATTCCAAGAATGCGTCTTTGATGGCAAGTAGTTCCTTCTCGGAGACGGTATAATTACGTTCCGCTGGATTCAACTTCCTGGACATAAAGGCCACTGGGTGTAGTTGGCCCGTGTCGGGCTGGCGTTGGGAAAGAATGGCTCCCACTGCTTCATCTGATGCGTCGGCTTCCACTATGAACGGAAGGTCGGGTTGTGCGTGGCGCAAGATGGGAGCGGTGGTGAAGGCGTCTTTGAGTTGGTCGAACGCTGTCTGGGCTTCTGGTGACCAAAGGAAGGGGATGCCTTTCCTTGTTAGTTTTGTGAGTGGTGTCACCATTTGAGAGAAGTGGTGTATAAAACGCCGATAAAAGTTTGAAAACCCAAGAAAGCTTTGGACCTCTTTCACTGTCTTCGGCGGAGGCCATCTGGTTACCGCCTGGACTTTGCGGTCTGTCATGACTTGTCCATCGGGGGTAAGCAGGACACCAAGGAACTCCACCGTGGTGACATGGAATTCGCATTTCGTAAGTTTACAAAACAGGTGGTGTTTTTCTAAGGCCTGCAATACCGATGTTACATGGCCCACGTGTTCTTCTTCCGAGGATGAAAAGATGAGGATGTCGTCTATGTACACCACTACATAGAGATCTAGAAAATCCCTCAAGACTTCGTTCAAAAAGAATTGGAAGGCGGCTGGGGCGTTGCAGAGCCCGAAGGGCATTACCAGATATTCGAACAGGCCGAATCTTGTTTTGAAAGCCGTCTTCCACTCATCCCCCTCTCGCATTCGCACCAGGTGGTATGCCCCCCTGAGGTCTAGCTTGGTGTATATTCGCGCTCCTCGCACCTGTTCCAGCAATACCGGGATCAGAGGTAGCGGGTATTGATTTTTGATGGTCATGGCATTGAGGGCACGATAGTCTATGCAACAGCGTAGTTCCCCATTGGCCTTTGGTATAAAGAAGAGGGGGGATGCTGCGGGCGATCTGGAAGGGCGAATGAACCCCAACCGAAGGTAGGTATCAAGATAGTCCCGGAGATGACTGGTTTCTGGGCCCGTGAGAGCGTACACCCGGCTACACGGAACAGCGGCTCCCGGGGTGAGGTCGATCCTACAGTCGTATTCGCGATGTGGAGGGAGAACCTCGGCTTTCTGCTTATCAAACACTCCTTTGTAGTGGTGGTAACAAGGAGGGAGCTCCACGTCCTTCTCTGCAGCTGTAGCTACATGGTGAGCCTGTGGTTCGTTGAAATCTGGAGTGGCCTCACGGCGTTGGCACCGTGTGCGGCAGAAGAGGGAGCAGAAGGTTACAGAGTTGGAAGCCCAATGTATCTGGGGCTCGTGACGACGTAACCAAGGCAATCCAAGGATAAGATGGCATCGGGGTGCTTGGATGATGTTAAACGCGAGTCTCTCGCTATGGTCTTCTCCTATGGACACCTTTAAGGAGGGCGTGGTATACCTTATGGGGCCGGATTCCAGCTCCTTGCCGTCCACAGCATAGACGAGTTCAGGGGTGTCTTTCGCCACCAGCGGTATCCCCAACCGGTGGGCTTCGTGGTCATCCATGAAACAGCCCGTTGCTCCAGAGTCAATCATGGCCCGTACATGGTGGGTTTTGGGACCTATAGCGAGGAGCACGGTTAGATAGAAGTGGTCTGGCTCTATGGAGGTGTTTGCGTCCAGAGAAGGGATGTAATGACAGCTCGAAGGGGCCCCTTCTTGCTCCTTCAAGCGTTCAGGTTTCCCACCGGTCCAGTGTTGGTTACGGTGGCTGTTTGTCCCACCTGAGGCCGGCGGTTCTTTGGGCGGACGGGGCATTCCCTCAGGAAATGGCCTTTCTTGCCACAATACAAACAGAGACCCTGTGTGCGCCGGTGGTCTCTTTCGCTGAGGGTCAGGGACGCTCTCACCGCTCCGATGTCCATGGGTACGGGTCTCGGGGAGGTTGGTTCCAGCAAGCGAGGGTGTTCGAAGGACAGGGGTGTTTTATCCTTGCGCTTGTTTTCCCCTTTTCGTACTCTGAGCCGGTATTCCAATCGAGAGGCCAGTTCGATCATGGCCGAGCATGTGCTGGGCTGGGGATCTATCTGTGCGATAACATCCTTCAGGTCCTCGGTGAGACCTCGATAGAAGATAGCAGTCTGCTTCTGTTCGGGCCAATCCGTTTCCGCCACCAATCGTCGGAAGCTATTGACGTACCCCAGAAAATCCGAACTCTGTTGGCGTAGCTCAAGGAGGTCTCGATCCGCAGAGAAGGTATCCGCCCGACGGTCGAAGGTCTTCTCAAACTCCTGACGAAAGGTGTCCCAGTCATACAGGAGTGCGTCGTCCCGGCGAACGATGGGGACAGCCCATTGCGCCGCTTCTCCTGTCAAGTAGGAAATCAGAAACGCCACTCTGGCCTGGTTCGTGAGGAACAATTTGGGCTTGCAGTGGAAGTGCAAGAGCACCTGGGTCAGGAAGACTTGGACCTTCTGGATATCTCCCTGGAATCTCTCCGGAGGGGCCAACGGAACGTGTGACGGCATTTCCACCACTACTGGCGGGGTCGAGGACGGGAGTACCGGCCCAGCGTCAAACGGGTTTCGTTGGAGGCGGTCCAGTCGTGTATGCAAGGCTGCGGTTTCCGCTCGTGACGTTGCTAACTCCAGCTGGAGTTGCGCTAAAGCAGCCAACACGTCGTCCAATGTGGACATTGTAAGCGATCAGTGCTATCAAGAGGAGAGGTAATTTCGTGGGCCTATGATTCTGTCACGGGTATCTGCGAGCTCCTCCTCGGGATGGCACTGATGCTAAATAAGGCCCCCCTCCCATCCGTCCCCAGCCCGGAGTATGTATGAGACACGCGGACTAGGGGGACGGGTGAGCGAGGGAAAACGGGACAGGAACAGCCGGGAAAGCGAGACCTAGAAGAGAAGATGCACAGAGTGAGAAGAGGAACGTGGAACCCCGCACCCTTCCCGACGGCTCTTGAATAGTGGAATAACCCCGGTACCTTCGTGCTGTAGGCGGAAGTCTCGAGGGTCCCTTCAACCAGAAGATACTGGGAACCGAGTGGCGCTACCACTTCCACGCTCGGAACTCCGTGAGCGGAGGAGCGCCAGCCAGGAAGGTTCTCTCCTCCTCACGTTTCCCAAGGAGGAAGGAAGTGGGGCGAAAGCTCGGTTTTCACTCGTTGGTTGAGAGGGGTGGACAAACAGTAAACAAAAGTAACCAGAAGGAGTTGCGGGTATTTCCCGATAGAGATGTTCGCGCTGCTACTCACATACTCACGATTCTGCCGTGAGTAGAGGAGCGCACTCTGAGGAGTTGACAAGCCCGGAAATCCGTGGGCGTAGAGGTAGAACGGGGAGTCCGTCTGGTTGTTAGCCGTTAAGGTAACGGCGGAGTGTGGATTCGGAAGAGGGGCGTCTACAAGGGTTGAAGATAGAACCGGAGACGCACACCTCTCCACGAAGGCGTCGAGATGTCGTCGGCACTGGAGGGCAAAGGCTGCAAGGGCCGCGGGGAGCTCAGGAACTCTGTAGAGGAGTGCGGGCTGGGAACCGCGTAGGTCGGCAGCCGGGGAGCCGTAGATGAATGTAGGAATCATAGGCAACGCCCCCGGGATGTTTGCGGTCTTTTATAGGCCGACAGGAGATTACGTGATCGGGTGGCCGCGTTGCCTCTGGGACCTGTAGTTCTTCCGGGCCCGCTGTGGCGGGGTCGGTGCGCTCGGATCGTGACACTTAGATATAGTATGCCTATATCTACCCTTATATATAGACACATGTGTACCTATCAGTCACTCCTATGGCAGGCCTTAACAATCCTGGAGGCAGAGTGCTTGGTAACATGTGAGATGGTGCTCTAGCATGAGCTGAGCCTGTCTGCAGCTTTCGGAACCTTGTCCTTATAGCTGTTCTATGATATAGCCTACCATATACTCTTAAAGTGCCTTATAATCTTAGACGGTTATGGTAACTATGGTTTGGCTTTATCGAAACATGTCGTGTAAGGTGTCTAACACTGTGGAATAATACCCCCATGCCATTTCTGGACATGAGAATATTATTCCCCCCTTCTAGAGGGAAAGACATGTTAAAATCATACTTCAACTGTTAGCCTCTGACCAAAGCCTCAGCATCACAAAATGGATGCTGCTGCCACGACACAAGTCTGACCTCCTGCAGCTGGGAGTGATCCCAGCCAGGGAGGCCTGGACAATAGGTTTCCTGCTTGGGGAGGTGCTAGCACCTCCCCAGACAGCCTTTAGTGTATTGGGGCAGGGTGGGTTGAAAGGAATGAGACATGCCTGGGGCACACAAGGTGTTCCTTGCATAGTCCAGTTCAAACCGGCGCTGGGGCACTCCAGCCCCAGCTCTGGCGCGAAACTGGACAAAGGGAAGTGGGTGTAACCACCCCCTCCCAGGTCCCACCCATAAGGCGTGACCTAGCAGGTATCCCAGCCCCCCAGATTAGTATAAGAGTGGGAGTTGGGCCTCAAGACTTTAGATTATCCTGAACCTGCAAAACTGAACAGAAACTCTGGACCTTCGACATTCGACGAAAGAAGAAGACTGAAGAATCTCCCTTGTAGCCAAGGAGTGGCTACCCTGTGCAAACAGGCACCATCAAGAGACTACCCTTTGCTTTGCCCACGTTCTACGAGGAACCGACTGCAGAGCCCGACCAGAGCCTTGACTTCCAGACTTCTCCGACCCTGATCCACATCGACAGCAAATCTGAGATCCGTGGAGGCGACGAGCGACGTGGGACCGGCTACCTGGAAAAAGTGGCTAGTAACTTAAAGCGCAGCTTCTGAGGTACCCTCGAAGTTGTGCACCGGGATTGAGAAGCCCCAACCCCAAGCACCATCTGCACCGAAGATTAGCCCCCCACACTCCACGAGTCCTGCGTGGGGCCCTTCAGCATTTTCCTGCTTGCCGCGTCTGTCCGGTTGCTTGCCCGCTGGCTAGTGGCCTTTGTGACGACGCACCCTGAAATCTTCTGCGCTGGTTTGGCTCCTCCAGACTGGCTCCCGCTTCTCTGCAAAGAAGAAGCACCCCAGACCTTCCTGGTCTGCACCAGAAGCAAGTCCTCCGTTCTTCATGGGTTCCGCTTGCCAAGGCTTGGTAAGTCCTAGTCCAACTTCGACGCCGCCGACAGCAAGAGCCTTCGTGGGACAGCTCGCCTCCTGGTCCTGGTCATCCTCGACGCTTCCTGGTCCTCCTGGCTGCAGCGACAAGCTTCACCTTCACCTGCAATCTTCACAACATCGCCTGGTTCCTTCCTGGTTCCACGTGGTCACTGGCTAGTGACCTTGACTCTGTCCCTTCTGCTTGCAGGTTTCCTCGCTTCTTGATCCCAGCCTTGGGATCCACCGGACACTCTTCACTGACTGCCTGTCAGCATCTTTCTTCAGGCATCCATAGGAGTCGACGACGAAAACGACGCATCTTCACCCCTATGCACCCGCAGCCTGTGGGCTAGGTAACTTGGGTACTCCGGTGCTCATCAGGATAGTGACTATCCTAGTGTCTAGTTTTCAAGTCTCAACTTCCTAGCTACTCCGGAAGTGTCCTAAATCTACCGTTTTCTAAACTGTACTATTGCTATTGACTTTTACGCATTACGTGTGAGTGTTTCCACTCTGCACACGAATCCCGTGGGCCTCCCACTTCCTAACTAACGCTAGTGTAGTGTAGCCCCAGCGATTCCCTAGGCCTAGGCCTATTCTATTTCCGTGACAGTGGTCCTTATACCACTTACTTAGTATATGGTTTGCGTGGCCCCTAGGGCCTAACTGTATTACTTACCTGTGTGACTTAATGTATGCTTAAATAAGACTGTGTTGTACTTACCTCTAATCTCATAAAGAGTGCTGAGGGTTTGACTAGAATAAATACACTTTATTTTATATATATATCTGTTGTGGTGTCCTTTCATTTGGTATTCAAGGGATTATATATGGTATCACAGCTGGCTTCACATGCCATTCAGAGTTTAGCCTAAGACTGCTCTTGTCCATGCTACCACTAGGATAGCTCGTCTATAAGGTTGACTTTACAACCAATCACCATAAGGGTATTTGGACTGATATAAGGTGTACACTAGAACTAGTGACATCATACATCAGGCCAACTTCTCACACTCCCTGAATGTTGTGCTTCGTGGTTATTGGCGTGGGGGTGCTGTTCGGTGCTGGCCTGTTTGGCACAGTAAAGCCCAGGGCGATTAATGCGGCAAGTGTGAGGACATTGGCCCCTCATTACAGCAAGGGCTGCAGCTGCCTCACAGGGGGTGTCCAGGGTTTCGGGAAGTTATGGGTAACAGAGCAAAACAAGCGCTCGCCAGGCAGCCTATGACGTTTACGTTTGGCTTTTTCTGCCGTCCCACTTGGACGGCCTGCTTTCCTTCTGAAGTAAAGGGTTTCTTATCTTTATGGGGCATGTGTTTGGCCCCATAAAGATAAGAAACCTTTTACTTCAGAAGGAAAGCAGGCGAGGCCGTCCAAGTGGGACGGCAGAAACAGCCGAACGAAAACGTCACTACCAGATTTTTTCCAATGACTGGCCACCGTTTAGCATAAATGGTGACGCCGGCCAATGGAAAAGAGGGGCGGGGCTTAAAGCCCTTTACAGAAAAGACCTAAAAACGTTAAATCTCGCCAGCGAGACTGCGCATGTGCGCAGCCTACGCAGGCGAGACCTAAAAACCGAATTAAGGAAACGCGTTGGTTTCAGGGAAATATGTAATAATAACGTTGCGCACCCAGCCCGCTGTGAAATGCCGTGCTTTCTATCATTCAATAGGTGTCTCAATGCCACTCTTCCTTTTAACCCCTTCGACGCGCATGACGGAACGGTTCCGTCATGCACGTCGGTTGCGCTGTGCGCATGACGGAACCGTTCCGTCATGGCCCCGCCCGCGCACGGAACCTTCAGCGTGGCGCGGAAATCCGCGCCGCGCTGAAGGGGTTAAAGTCACTTGATCAGCGGGATTTATCGGGCCGTGCTGAGAACAGATACTTCGTTCGGATGTTGTAACGCATAGAATTGAAAGGAAGACAAATGAAATGCCAATGGGAGAAGATTACATTTGAAATAATGAATACCTTTTGGAGGATAATTAACTAACGAATCTAATTGAGGATAAATAAACGTGAATTGGAATATTGATTACTCGTTCTCAAGCTGCTAGAAAAAATAATTAGGAAAAGTGGATGGAAGAGTCATAAAAATTGTTGATTGAGATTATCATGACAGCCTGTCTTTTGATAATATTGGAGCCCTGATGATGTCCTTTTAGGACAAAACGTGTCGGCTGACTTAAAATGTGGAGTGTAATCTGAATTGTGGAGCACAGCTCAGCTACTGGACATGAGAATCTAGCAATTTGAAATGAATCTTTGCTGATTTACAATAAAGAAGAAGAACTTTGTACTGAATCCACTGCCTGAGGACTTGTTAGAAAGATTTCAATAATTAATTGAGAAACGAACAGTTAAAGTGTGGCGCTCCTTCTCTCTATAGTTTAGTTTTCTGTAAGGGTGGTTGCTGGGCAGTGGACCACGAGGAGTGAGCACCAATATTCATTGAAAAAAAAACATTTTTTTCTAAAAATACTAATTGACTAGTGCACTATTGTGCTTAGCCCTCACCACTGGAGCTGGACAAATAGTCACTTTCTATCAGGCTAACTTTCCCAATCTAAGATGGAAGCTGCCTTCATCTTCTTGTCCTTCTATATATTATAGCGTGAACTAGACCCGAAGGTATCAGGTATCAGAGCACCTTACACGAGCACCAGATGCGTTACATGAGGACACATTCATTTTTGTTAGGCATGGGGAGATTAAGTGATTTGCCCAGAATGACAGGATGTTGCGCGTCCTTGTTGAGACTCCCGGTTCCCCAGATTTGAGGTCGACCGCCCTAGCCATTGGGCCAACTCCTCTCCCCATTGTCTGTAGGTGCTATAATCATGGCCATTTGAAATTCTGTCAGATCCGGAGGCGAGGATAAACATTTTTCTAGCTTACGCGTCAAGAATTTTCAGTTCTATTAAGGACACTGAGGCGAGGATTATGCTTCTCTTTTCTTTACTGAACATTACATCAGCCAATAAAACTTTGAACGCATCAAAGCATGCCCTGACACCACCAATCACCACACACCCCTTAAGGTATATAACTCAGTTCCAACAGGCATTGACCTCTTTCTTTGTGAACTGTCCAAACATGAACATCAACTTCAGAACTTCTGGTCCTTGAACCGCACTTCTTCACCGGGACCATTAACAGAAGAAATCCTTTGTCTTTCTCGCAGCCAGGTCTCTAGCTTAACAAACTTTTTCAGGTCGCCTTGCTCTCCGTACCTGAAAAGAAAACTAAAGCCATAATATCTCTTGTCTCAAATACCGCATCAAAAATGGGCGGGTATCTGTAACGTCTTACAATCACAAGTGATAAAAGTCATTAGCAATGATAAACCATCAATTATTCAATATTTCAAAATATCACTTCTCTGGGTGGGATAATTCTCGTGTCCTTAATAAAATTGAAAATTCTTGACTGGTAAGCTAGAATATTTTTTATTCTATGCCAGGAAACGGAGGCTTCTGATTATGCTAGTTTAAAGTTTTTCCACCACATTTAATGCCACATCCACAATAGGTTATGATAAAATGTTTTAAACATTGAATCAGATGACCAATCCGCCGCAGTCATAATGTCCTCTAAACAAGAACCAGTCAAAGGCTTTAGATGCCATAGCCCCTCTCACAGAATGAGCTCCAAATATGGAGACGTCAATACCGGCTTCACTCAACAGCCATTTGACCCATCTGGCCAAAGTCGCTGAAGAGACTGGGCGAAAAGGTTTCTGAAGGGAAATCAACAATTGACCTGACACATCATTTCTAAATTCACGAGTACAATCCTCGTAACATTTTACACATTGAACTACACATAGTTTACTATGATGTGGAAAGGCCGGATAACTCACACATTTTGAATTTGTCTTAGTTTGTTTAGAAATTGTGAAAGAAACCCCAGAGGGAGTAAATACTCTACCTGCCAAATCCAAGGCCCGTATATCCGAGACTCGTGTACAGAAAATGAGACATAATCACAAGGTGAGCTTTGCTGACAACTGTTTCCGTGAGAGTCCCTCATTCGCCAGCCAGCTTTTAATAAAACAGAGCTCCACATCTACAACACAAAGGGTAGAATGTCTGGGCTTCTGTGGTTTCACCAATCCTATGCCTCTCAAGAGCTTCCAAATAAAAGGATGTTCCCCAACCGGTTTCCCTTCAATATGGGGATGTCCTGCCGAAACTGCTGAACGAACGCACCTGCGCCCAGCGAGTGGTACAGAGACCTGAGAAGACTTTGGGCAGCATTTCCAGCACCCACAAAAAGAGTGTGTTGCTCTCTACTGAAGAAGGACAACTATCCTGAAACACGTGTCTAGAGATACACAGCACTGGCTGCACCAACATGGGTGAGAAACTAAAGCCTGTCACCGAAGCAAGTCTTATCATGCACTGCATTTACTATGATGCGTCGGGGCAAACTGAGTGCTGGGATGTGAGTCAGTGTGCGCCCACCCTCCTCCTCAAGGTGTATGCCCTCCATTTTGAAATGGCGATACACCATCCAGGAATTGAATTCCTTGAGATTTAACAGTAGGCAGAATCCCTGATCTTTCTTTGGCACTAGAAAAATGGTTCTGACAAAACCGTGAGGGTGAGGTAAAGACTCTATGATCGCCCTTTTTTCAATAGAGATACTATCTCCTCATCTATGAAAGAGCTTTCTGTTAGGTAAAAATGAAGAGGTTGAGTCCTCCGCCGTTGTTCTGTGGAGGAATAGAACTGTAACTTGAAAACCCTGTACAGTCTGGAGTACCCAAGGGTCTTGTGTTATTACCTCCCAATTTTGAAGAAACAATCCAATTCTTCCTCCAACCGACACCTCCCCGGCCTGTACCATGCTTTCCTGCATAGGAGGTGTCACTGGCGGTGTTGTTGTTGCCGCCTCTAGTGCCACCTCGCTTTTGTCTGTCTCTCTCGCCTCTATTACAGGTGGGATAGAAGTTCGATCGGGTGGCGCCGCCACGACCTCTGTTGTCGAAACCTCTGGAGGCCCGGAAGTTTTCTCAGCCGGTCGCTCGACCCCTGAAGTGCCCTGCCCTGCTAAAAAGGCCACTGTGAAATACATTTTTAATCAAAACCTGGGCTATGTCCAGGGCCGTAAAGGAAAGGTGGCCACGTCCTTCCCTAATTCTTTGACAAACTCGTTGCCAAACAAAAGGACATTAGCCAGCGTGCCCGCTTCCTTATTGGCCATATCCGCCAATTGGGGATCCAGTCTCATCAGGAACAAATTTCTGCGCTCGGTGGACAGTGCACAATTGGCGTTTCCTAGAAAGCACAAAGCTCTCTGAGCCCACTCTAGACTCCCTGTACGATAAAGGGATGTGTTTAAATCCTTAGCCCTGACTGCTAAGTCTAGAATCTTGGTGAGGGGCTCTAGTAATTTATCTTGGCATCCCTTCCATACCCTATTGTGAGAAAGTGCCCTCTTTCTTGCATGGTGTACCACCACTGTTTGCTGAATTGCTGATGTTCTTTGACTGAGTGTGCCCTGGGCTCCTGCTAATCAGGTACCCAGGGCCTGTGTTCCTTCCCTAAAACTGCATTGAAGCCTAAACCCAATTGGCATCTCTGGCCACATGTCAGCCCCTGGTAAATGGTACCACAGGTACCCAGGGCACTGTGACCAGAGAAGGCCCTTAAGGGCTGCAGCACTTATTGTGCCACCCTTAGAGGCCCTGTACCCTGACTCACACACACTGCCTTTGCAGGCTGAGTGTCTTAGTGCAGAACAAAACAGAGAGTCGACATGGCACACATCCCTGTGTGCCATGCCCACAAACACACTGCCCTGGCATACCTCAGTCACCCCTCTAGCAGGGTGCACTATTCCAGTGGTGTGGGTACAGGTGCATGAGCCCTGTGCCCCTACAGTACCCAGGTCCATTCCTGGGCAGTGCTGCCATTAAGAGTATATGGTGCTGGGAGGTCGTCATCAGGAACTCCACAGCACCATGATGGCTACACTGAAGACTGAGAAGTTTGGTATCAAACTTCTCAACACATTAAACCCACACTGATGCCAGTGTGGGATTTAATGTAAGATGCACGACAGAGGGCATCTTAGAGATGCCCCCTGAACCTAACCAACAACCAGCGTCCTGACTGAGAGGCTGCCTAGGCTGCCACCCAGCAGACATGTTGCTGGACCCCTGGGTAGAGAGCCATCCGCTCTGATGGGTCTGCAACAATGCACATCCTGGGCGAGGTGCTAGGTCTCCTCCCCCAGGATGGGCAGGGGAAGCTTCAAAGGAATGCCGCCTTTGTGAGCTTCTCCAGACCACTTGCTGTACTCAGCAACTGGCCCCCACCGGTTCTGACCCCCACTCTGGTGGGAAGATCGGCGGAAAAACCAAAGTGTGGAAAGGGGGTGTGCCAGCCTCTGCCAACCCCACCCCTCAGGTGGGGGAGGCGAGGTGAAACACAACTCCGGGCTCTCGCCATCTTGAAGATGGGAGGCCCTACCCTATCAGGATTAGGCTACTGACCCCCTCCCACAGGAGAGAGGCAGGATAGGGGGTGTACCCACCCCAGGGAAGGGACCCATTTGTCCCTGACCTTCACCTATCTGTAACGCCCCTAAATTTAGTATTTAGGGGCTCCCTGAACCTTTCTTCCTCAGATCCCGAATCCGAAACAAGAAAGAAGAACAAGAAGAAAGAAGACCTGCCGTGCAGCTGCTAACAAGAGGACGACACCAACTGACTTGGCCCCAGCCCTACAGGCCTGTCGACCCTCGAACCTGCTCCTGCTAAATCCCGGCGTCTCTAGTGGTCAGCACCCTTGAAAACCCCGGAGGACCTGACTGCCTTACTCATCTACCAAGACTGGGACTCCCACGAGCAGTGGTTCAGCTAAAACAAGCAACAACCCCTGGTGCCAAGCCAGGAACTGCGAATCCAGCACACTCTGCACCCGCCGAGCCCGGCCTGTGCCTGAGTGAACAAAGATCATGAGGATGTTCCCCCGGCGACTGTGACCAAGAATCCAGCACCCAAGGACCCCCCTCGACGCTCCTGACGACGCCTGCAGCTTCAGAACCAGGGACCCCTCCAACCGCGACCAGCAGAGGGTAAGATTTCCAGGTGCGAAAGGACACCCCTGCACCCGGCGCCCTGTGGCCCCCTGTGCCCAGCTCCTGGGTGCCTACCTAATGTACAGCTTCCCAACTTACCTCTCGAAGTAGTGGTAGCACCTGAAGATTCTCCGTCCCGAGCTTGCAGCCTTTGTTCATCTTGCAGCTTTTCCATTGAAATACATTGAGCGCCTGACGGCTCAAAAGCACCCTGCACCCAGCCGCCTGAGTGCCCCTGGAAGTGCAACATCTATCATATCTTACTTCCCCACTTGCCCTGTGTGAGTGACCAGGAGCCCAGCTCCCACAGCCGCGTGGCCTGCCTGCTATAGGCTAATATTGGGCCTAACTCTCTCTGCACCCGGTTGCCCCTGTGCCGCTGAGGGTGTAACAACCGTACCTACCTGACCCTGGGAGACCCCTGAGTCTGTGCCCAGAACCTTAACTATGCCAGTCGAGTACTTACCTGAAAGCCGATATCCTACATTTTCTCCATAGGGTAACATTGACTGGTTTCACTTGGAAATTCTTCTGAGTGTCGAGTTTTGAAACTTTAAAATATTCACCAAAATCAGCCGAACAACGAAAATGAAATTACTCATCTGCTATCAGGCGAGATCCCTGTGCTGGATCTTGGTGCCCAGCACTGACCCTGAAAAGTAATTACAACTGTACTTACCGATAACTTGATTTTCCTCCATAGGATAACATTGCCAGAAATTCTGTGTCGATTTTTGAAACATACAAATATTCCTTAAAAATCGCCTGTGTAAAAAAACGATTTCTTTCAACTGTTTACAGTAAATGCACCAGGGCGGAATCCAGGATCCAACCCTGAGTAAGAAAATCATACGTAAAGTAACTGAAATTGCATTTACTTAAAAACTCCCATTGAGTTCAATGTTATAATTGTGTTTGAATTGTGTTGCTTATTGCAACAACTGTAACTATTGCATTTAAAAGTCTATTACTTATTGAAAGTATACAAGTACAGCATTTCATTCTGAGAAAGTATTTTGATACCTACTTGTGGTTCTAAAATAAAACAACCATATATTTTTTTATATAAACCATTGGCCTAGAGTTCAGTTTTTGTGTGTGAAATCATTTTGCTGGCTGAGTGTGAACAACAGATGCTTTACAATGTCCTCTGATACTGCCTTACTGCTCGACCAAGCTACCACTTTAGAGAGCAAGGTTTTATCTAACTTTAGCCTCTACCAAACCTCTGGGGACTGTGGACTCTGTACACTGTACCTATTTGGGAACAGTATATACAGAGCCACTTTCTTACACGTATCTAACCTCTTCTTTGGGTCCTTAGTGAATTTTTAAGGAAGGTCGCCATGTTGTGGTCGTTCCATGATGGGGTCTAGTTCCAGGGTGTCCATCACTTTACCTAGTAAGGAAGGCCTTGTACACTCTGACCTTCAAGTACTGTGTACCTCACGCTCATACCCCTGCCTCATGTTCTCCTGCACATAGTGTGCCACTTCTGCGCACGGCACCCGTTCTGTGGACCAAATAAGAAATTTATATTCAATGTCTCTGCTTCCACATAGTGTGATTTACGCTTGCGTTTTGCCGCCTTATGCGGTTTCTCTGTGTCCTTGTCTCACTCTGAAGTATTGTGCGCTGAAGAAGACGACTCCTACGCCTCCCCAGGGGTAGAAAGGGAGGAATTACCAATGGGAACTAACAGGGAGGGGACCAATGATGCCACCGGGGACAACACCTCAGCTGAGGAATTAAATGAGGGTCTCCCCTGGATGAAGGCTCACTCCCCCAATTATGCAGATTTTGTTGAAGATTCTGCTACGGAGGCCCTCAGTGCTCTCTTCCCATGATTTTTAAAGGGTTTAGTGAAAGGCTGTAACGCCCTGATTAACGCCCTGTTAACCGAATGCTGCACGTGGGAACCCGGGGCCTCTACAAAGTTTGCTCCTTAATTTGGTGTTCGTAAGGCACCTCTTCAAACTCAGCATAGTCATTGTAATTGGCCTATTCATCAACCTCCTCGGCGTAGTACGCCATCTTTCACTAATGGAGGTGTGGAGGAGCTTCCAGGGGAGAGTATCCCAGGCCTAGAGCCGCCAGTCGGCAGGCCCAAAATGATCTGGCGCCATTTAAAACTACCTAAACTTGCCTGCACTACTTATTTTAACTGGGGTTAAAACGTTGAGGGAGCCACCCCTTAACACTCTCCTAGGGCAGTGCCTTGCCACGTTTTTGCGCTCCATCGGTGTTGGACTTGGCCCTTTTTGCAGGGTCATCCCTAAACTTTTTGCCTTCCTCTTGTATTTTTTCTGACCTGTTGTTGGCTGTTTTATGACTCTGGGCACCTTACCACTGCTGATCAGTGCAAAGGTGCATATGCTCTCCCTATGGTAAAATGCTGATGTTCATTGATTGGTTTCCGTGATTGGCTTCTTTGGTTTACTATCAGCCCCTAGTAAAGTGCACCAGGAGTGCCAGGGCTTGTAAATACAAATGCTGCTGGTGGGCTTGCAGCACTGGTTGTGCCACCCACAGAAGCGGCCTAGTAAAATGTGTCTAAGGTCTGCCATTGCAGAACCTGCGTGCAGCCTGGTACTGTCATGCTGACTGTGCAAGTGCCCCTACTTGCCAGTCCCTAAACCTTCCCTTAACTACATATTAGTCACCCCTCTGGTAGGCCCAAGGGCAGGGTGCATTGTAGGCATAAGGTAGGACGTGCCCTGATGTGTGTGGCATGTCCTAATAGTGAATTACAGCCATTTTCGTATTTCACTATTGAAGGCTACCTGCTCTCCATAGGCCAGAATGGGCTGCTGGAATTTTTACACTCTATAATCCCAGCGCACTCAGAGAGCATGGTAGAAGGTCAAGTTTAGTATGCCTGAACTCAGAATAATAAAATACTTCTTTTAGTAAAGTTTATTTTAATATCCTGTGTTTGTAAATACTACTTTTAGAAAGTTAGTATTTACTGACCTGGCCACTTCAGTCCGCCTCTGCTGTGTGTGTGTGTGCTGCCTAGTTTCAGTGAGGGGCAGAGCTGGGGAATTCCAGGAGACAGGCTGGCTGCCAGGTGGTGGGTAGAGAGATTACACCAGGATGGTGGGAGGAGTACACCTTGACTCTGAATAGACCTGTGCTCTGCCACCACAATGCTGGCTCCGCCCCCTGTGGAGCAGCTGATGTCTCTGCCCTGTGCACTGAAAGGAAAGAGCAGAGTCACCACAACAAAGTGCTCCAAAACCGGACTGAGCCAGGCACTGGCCCCCCGGCGACAAAGAACAAAAGAAACTGTGTATAAAAGAAGGCGCCCTGCTCCTAAGAAATCAGATCCTGTTTACGCCAAGAAGAAACTGCCTGAAGAGAAGGACCTGGGAAAGCTGCATAGAGGAGTACTGTCTCTAAGCCTGAGAGACTGGCCTGTGGTGGGTGCCTTGCTGCAAGAAGGAGAGGAAAAGACGGAGAGAGACTTTTTAAATCAACTTGTGCTGTTTGAACAATCTCCAAGGGCTTGCTGGTGAACTTGCCCCCTGAACTGCGGCCCAGGAACAGTGGGCGCTACCCCTCCCTGGAAGAAAGGAAGCTGCGACTGGTGATTTGCAAACGCTGACCCCAGAGAACTTGTGTGGCCTCATCTCGCTGAGCACCGTGACCTCTGCCCGCCTGTGCTTCTGTGAGCACCGTGACGGCCTGCCCTGCCTGGCCTGATCAAAGTGAACAGCTGCCCCCTCGAGCCGGAGCTCGCAACGTAAGGAGAGACTGCCTGCGTCCAAACCCCGAGCCTCTGTGGCCCCGAGCCATTGAGACCACCGTGAGGAGCATTGCCACGCCAGTTCACCCCATCTGGCCGAAGCCGACAGCACTGCGCGCTGAAAATCACCCCCGAGCCGCCCCTCCTGCTTCCCCCCTCGAGGCGAGCTGTGGAAGTCACGAGGCGCGCTCCCCAAGCACCGTGGTCCTCTGTGAAGGAAGATTGCATCTGCGACATGGGACGCCCCTCCTGTGACTGCTGTGGCTGCCCCAAACTCCCTACCAAGATCTAAGGTACTGTGCGTCCCGTCCCGCCATCCGTACGGACCGTACGGCCCTGTACGGAGCGTCCCCGTAAGCTTGCCCACGCCGGAAGCGTGAGCTTTTGGAGGGAACGTCCGGTGAGTGTTCGGCTCCGTACGAAGCGTACCGACGATGGTACGGCCCGTACGGCTTTAAATAACACTACGCTGCTCACGCGGGAAGCGTGAGGAGTGGCAAGAGGCGTACCGGACTCGTACGAAGCGTACCTACGAAGGTACGGCCTGTACGGCTTGAGTCCCAGTACGCGTGCTCACGCGGGAAGCATGAGGAATCGCACGACGCGTACAAAAAGGCCCTAAAAAGGCCCTACGAAGCGCACAGACCCCCAGAAAGTGCAGATTGCACCAAAAGTGACCATTTTAAGGACTGTGGCCTCCTCAAAAGTAACTACAAGTAACTGGAATCCTCTGCTGATGTGAAACGCTGTATTTTGAAGCCTGCTTAAAGAACTTTTATATAAAGAACTTTATTTATATAAATACAGTCTTGTGTCTCTGTGTGGTGGGCTGGTGGTTATTGTGGGATACCCTAAATGCTTAACCTAATGCCCTCTGGAATCTAGCCTGACTGCTCACGCCACGTTACCTAGAGGGTGAGCAGGGGTTATTTTCTAAGAGTAATCCTTTGCCCTGACTTCGAGGAAAGGGTCCCTGCTTGTCGCAAGTGCATACCTGCGCCAACCAGAGACCCCGGGTTCTAACAGTCGGGTGTTCAGGGACTGAGGATCGGTGGCAGTTGGTTACGCCGGACCGAAGAGCCAATCAGAGAATAATGAGCTCTGATCGGCTGTCCGTGCATGCGCGCAGCTATCGGCAGTGAAACAGACAGCCTCCTCATGCAGCGCGAGTCGCGCATCTGTCCCGCTCCACTGTTTAACACTAGCATAACAAATTACCCTGTCTGCTGCTGTGCGGCCGCCTATCTCACTCATCTAATCGCTGCGCTTTGATTGTAGACCATAAACCATGTGCTCATGCATACCATATATATATATATATTCAGTGAAAAAACCATAGGTTTCACACACGTTATAGTTAGGAATTAGCATTTAAAAAACCTTAGAAATTCAGTGAAAAAACCATAGGTTTCACACATGTTATAGTTAGCTGGACATTTTACTCGTAAAAAACCAATGAAATTGCCCCGTTATAGTTAGTTCAGCTAACTATAACTCGCGCGCCCGCAATGCACTGCTGATGACGTCACATATTACATCACTCATGACATGGTCAGTGACATCACTCATGACATCACTGATGACATCTCAAATGACATCACTGATGACCTCACTGATGACATCATCCAGTGAATGTGGGTTTTTCTGAAAATTAAATATGTTTTATATATGTATATCTCAAGGTCGATGGAAGAATAAATGGGTATATAAGTGTCTAAATGGATGATTTGTTTTTGAAAAATTGATTGTTTAACTGACTGATTAAGTGTATCATAGTGAATACATGTTTTAGTGAGTAATGTTTAAATATGTATATATCTGTATCAGTCTCTCACTTTGTGTATAAGTGGCTGCATGGGTTGGTGAGTAGCTACATGGGTGTCTATATAGGTTATTAGTTGGTTTTTTGAGTATCAGTCTGAGTGTCTGCATGGTTCGGTGGGGGGTATTACGTAGTGCATAGGTGCATGAATGAGTGACTCACTGTTTGTATGTGTTGAACAGACCATGTGTGCAGGACTGCATGGGTGGATGAGTGTGTGTATGGGTGTGTTAGTGAGTGAATGACTGTCTCAATAGTGTCTTTATGAGTAACTACATATGTTTAAAACTAGTATATGTGACTATTGGTGTATATATGTGAGTATATGCAAGGGTGAGAGATTGGAAGAGTTCCTGTATGAATAAGTATGTGTTTCTATAAGTGATTGTTTAAAAGACTAAGTATGTGTAAGTTTCCGTAGAAGTAAGTATGGTGGTGTGTGTATAACTGTATATGCAAGTAAATGTATGTTTGATTCTTTATTAGCACGAGTGACTATGTGTGTGAGTAACTCTATGGATGAGTGGCATTGTGTAACAGGATGTATAGGTGTATGAGTACATATGATGAGTGAGTACATGTATGAGTGACTGTATTGGACTGTTGGTGAATGAGTGGATGTGTATGTGGATCTTAGAATTACTGAAGAGGTTGTTGTAACTGGTATTGGTATGTCCATTGTTTTGAAAATTTTAGTCTCTATTTTTGAATGTGTGTGTCAAAGGTTATATTAGGGTGAGAGGAGGTCTGCCACTCTATCACAAGGATGATGTCATCAGTGATGTCATCAGTGATGTCATTTGAGATGTCATCAGTGATGTCATGAGTGATGTCACTGACCATGTCATGAGTGATGTAATATGTGACGTCATCAGCAGTGCATTGCGGGCGCGCGAGTTATAGTTAGCTGAACTAACTATAACGGGGCAATTTCATTGGTTTTTTACGAGTAAAATGTCCAGCTAACTATAACATGTGTGAAACCTATGGTTTTTTCACTGAATTTCTAAGGTTTTTTAAATGCTAATTCCTAACTATAACGTGTGTGAAACCTATGGTTTTTTCACTGAATTTCTAAGGTTTTTTAAATGCTAATTCCTAACTATAACGTGTGTGAAACCCATGGTTTTTTCAGTGAATTTGCAAGGTTTTTTAAATGCTAATTTTTTTTTTTTTTTTTTTTCTAACATATTTTTAATTTAATTATCTTACCTTTTATAAAGACTATGATTACATTTTTAAAATTCTTTAATATGTTTTTTTAAATATATTTTTTAAAATAAACATGTAAAATTTATTTGCAGTACTTTTTTAAAAAAAAAAATATTTTTTTAGTACGCGTACCGTAAGCTCACGGTAAGCGTACGGTTTACGCAACGTCCGTAATCTATCTACGCTGCTTGCGTATAGTTACGCACTTTGCGTAGCCGCGCGTACTGCGCGTGGGACGCGTGCGCGCTTACGCCACACGCGCACGTTACGCGGAAGTGTCGGGTAGTGACTGTTATGCGCATGCGCGCAAGCGCGTGTCTTTTTTACGCGCATGCGTACTTTTTGCCGTAAGCGTACCGTAAGCGTACCGTAAGCGTACGGTAGGTCATGTGATCATGAAACACAACTTTTGATTGGTTGAAACTACTTTCAGTTCTAGAACTCTCCTACACCACACCCATTCCCCTCATTTCTGCTTGTGATCCCTTGGGAGAAGGAGCTGGTTTGTCTTTGGGATACGATGGCAGAACAGCAGAGCTCTTCTGAGAGTGAGGCTAGCACTAGCAGCACTGTCTTGAGGCAGAGATCGAGGAAACAAAAGCCCTCTTATGTATGAGATTATTTTACTTTTCCTGAAGGCCAGCAAAAGGTAAATGCACCCTTAGTGACTTGTAAGCTGTGTAAGCGTGTACTTTCTAGAGGTAATCCTAACAGGAAGTATTCCTTTGGGAATCACACCATGAAGAGACACCTCCAGGATGTATACAGAAGGACACATGGTCATCTTTTTGGAGGTAACTCTTCAGAAAGACGAGCCAGTACATCCACAGTAGCTCAGCCTGGACCATCATCTGCAGGGCTGACTCCTTCTTCTGCAGGTCAGGTGAGCCCTTCATCTGTGGGGGGAGAATCTCCTTTTGCTGGCCCTCTGGAAATGAACCCTCGATTTCGGAAGGTTGATATTCATTGCACATTTTGTAAAGATCTAATTTGCCATAGGGAGACCAGTGTTTCCCTAGTGAACAACAAAATAGATCAGCACATTTGTCGCTTTGAATAATTTTCCCATGCTTCCTTTCCTCTGTCCCTGCATGAACACAACGGTTCTTTTAAGAGCCAACCTTATCTTTCATCTTTTTTTTACATATGTTTTTTAAAACTTTTTTTTATTTTTTTTTTACCGTACGCGTACGGTGCGCGTACTTTTTTTTTCTTTTTTTAAAAAAACCACTAAAAATCATTTATCACATTACATTGTCCTTGAGAGACTACAATTATTATTATTGACTTACCATACTCACTGAAAAAATATTTATTCATTTGTTTTTTTTAAAAATAGTTTTAAAAATGTTTGTAGTTTTCGAAAATTTTCTATATCTATCTGGAAAAAAAGAAAAAAGTATTAATATTTTTAAAACATTTTATAATACAGTACACATATTTACATTTTTTTCAAAAAAATATTTTGCCTTATTTTTGCTGTTTTCAGAATATATTGCATTTCACTATAAATTGTGAAAGCAATTGCATTCATCATTTTACAGCGGGCAAAAAAAAATACCAATCACAAAGATTGTATTAAAAATGCCCTGATTCTTTTTTTACTTAAACTTAACATTATAGAAATGCATAATATTGTAAAAAAATATCATCTAATACCAATAGTTATTTCTTTAAAATACCGTCTGATATGTTTGTTTCAGAAGTATAATCACAATATTATATCTCAAATAACTCCAAAATACATCTGATTTCATTTCCTTTAGACCAAATAGTAATTTTAAATTTTTTTTGGGAATAAATTTCCAATGGTAATCCAATAAAATTCTAAAGTTTAATTTGTCCAGATCTCACCGATTCTCTGTAACATTTTGGTTCACGAAAATTTTTTGAATAATTTATTAAGTCAACAATAGAATTGGTTACTTTTCCACATGGCCAAATAGTAATTTTTTAAAACATTTTTGAAAAAATTTCCAATGGCAGTCCAATAACATTCCAAAATTTAAAATGTGCAGAAGTTACCGATAATCTCTAAATTATTGGTTTTTCAAAGTTTCATTAAAAATTAAAAAAGTCCACATTACAATTGGTTATCTTTCCATTAGGCCAAATGATAATTTAAAAAATCTTTTTTTTACAAAATTGCAATGGTAATCCAGTAAAATGGTAAAATTGTTTTGTCCAGATCTTGCCAAGTCTCTCTAAAATTTAGGTTTCAGGAAGATTAGATAGGAATTTGCTAAATCAAAAGGCAAACGTTGTTTGAAAATCAATTGGGAATCATTACACAGTGTCCAGCCTTTTTCACATTTAAGATAAACTGTGTAATGTCCAGAAGTAACAGTAGGTCCATCATGGAAAATTATTGCAACAGTTACAAAAGTTTTTCCTGAAATTGATAATTGCTGTCCTGTAAACTTCTTTATTAAAGTATCCAATTTTGAACCATCAGCTCTACATCGTTGCATCATTAAAATTACATACTGTCTGTATTCCTTTAAAATTAATGTTGAAAACATGTCAGAATTACACTCACCACATTTCATGCTATGATTAGCATCTTTAACTAATTTTGCAAAAGTGACTGTTTTACTCTCTGGCAATGTCAAATAAATAAACCTTTCATTATCAACAATAGAGCCACATATATTATAACAATTATCACAACTATGTTCCCATTTATAAGAGAGACCAAAAAAAATGTCAATGGGAACTCCTTCTTCTTCCACTACCTGAAGAAAATACATCAAAAATTCATGTGCATCTTGCTGTTCATTTTGAGAAAACTGTGTTCGTCCTGAACATACATCTAAAAGTTTTCTAATGTCAGTAGCACTTTCTATTTGAGTTTTATCTTTACTCAGCTTTTGAAAAAGGAGACTCAGCTCTGAACAGAATCTTTTTCCCTGATTTACTATTATCTGCTCTTGCAAACTTTCCAGATAAAATGCAACATTCAGCACTACATTTGCGTAGCAGTTGACACCAGAGCTATTTTCAAAATGACATCCTACAACCTGTTCTTCATTTTCCTTTTTCTTTTTGCTTGCAATTACATCACTCCTCTTTTTTTTCCTCTTCTCTACATCTTCACTACAGATATTCTCATTTTTTCTTTTACGAGAAACTACACGTTTCTCCAACACAGGATACTGACCTAAATGAGGAGCATAGCTTCTTCTTAATCTATTATACTCCTTTACACAGTTTGTATCAGCACTAACTTTTGACTCATCAAAGTCTATCATGAATAAACCTGATAATGTTTTGACTCGTGACAAAGCAACATATGCCATACCTTCTTTGAACACAGTTGAACCAATGTTCACAAATGCACAATCTACAGTCAATCCTTGAGACTTGTGAATAGTTACAGCATATGCTAGAGAAAACGGAAACTGCTTCCTACGTACATATAAGTCTTTCACAAGCATAAAACGAACTGTACAACGACAAATATCTTTAACTTCATCTATCTGATCAAATTTTATTTTTAAACATTCAACTCCTTCTTTTTTCTGGTAATTAATAAAACCAACAACTCTTCCCATCGCTCCATTAACTAAACCTTTCTCAACATCCAAATTTCTCCTTAAAAACACTCTACAGTTCATGCAAACATATAGATTTTTTTCTAATCCAGCTGTTTTGGAGATGTTCTTCTCTAGTGAGTCCAATTTATTTTTCAGTTTGCCTGTTACTGTGACAGTAATTCTTCCATCCTCAATTTTGTCCACTGCTTCCAATTTCCTGATCTCTTCCTTTTCCAATTTCAAAAGCTCCTCATTGAATATTGAGCATTCACGTAGAGTTGGCATTAAGCAGATGACACTTTTGTTTTCTGCAATGTTCTTGTATATCTTCTCTGCAACTATTTCTTCCTTTGGAAATAAATTATGTAGCAGCCGACTCTGTAATGCTTTTTTGCCAACTTCTGTCAGTAGTCCAATCCTGATATCTTTCAGAATACTTCCATATTCTTCATCGTTTGCTTGCCTCATATTAGTAGTAAGTTCCTTGTACTCAAAGAAGGACCAAATATTTGTATTTCCGATGCTTCCCAATGACTTCTTCGTGTCTTCATGTGTCACAGTATTAAACACTGGTTGTCCTTTAACTGGAGTAAGTTGCAAAAGATCTCCAAAAACTATGACGTGTTTTCCACCAAATAACATGTCATAGTCTGTCTTCAAAATTTGCTGCATTCTTAAATGCACAAAGGCAAGCATTAGGTTTGATACCATGCTCACCTCATCAATAATGAGAACTTGCATCTTCTTCAATACTCTTGAAACTTCCAAGGATGCTTCTCCAGTTAGCTTGTTGAATTGTATTTTGTTCTCATGCTCCACTGGTAACATTAGCAAACGATGTAAGGTGATTCCTTTTATGTTATATGCTGCTAACCCAGTTGGAGCAGTAACCACACAAGACAAAGTAGAATCTGTTTTTTGCTGTAGGTAGCTTCTGATGACTTTTATTAGGAAACTTTTTCCAGTTCCAGCTTGTCCGCTTACATACATCCTGATTGGATGAAATGATGTGCATGAGCACTCTTTTTTTACATGTAGAAATCCGTGATCAATTTTGTTTTTGATCTCTTCATAAATTTGTTGCTGCTCTTGATTCAGTTGTCTTTCCAAATTTTCTAAGTCTATAAATTCTTCTTGAGCTTGATTCATAGCCGTTTCCACTTCATTCATGGCTATTGATGCTTCATTTTCAATGATTGGTTGTCCTAGGGGATCTTGACTGTGTGTTCCTGAACTTTGGCTGTCCTGAGAACTGTCTCTAGCTATTTCTGCTGCAATTGTAGTTTCCTGTTCAATTTCTTCATTTAACATTTGCAGATAAGTTGTGAATGTATTGCATTGTATGCTGTCTTTGCAAGCATTAAATGAATCTTCATAGCTTTGAAATTCTCCCAGTAGTTCATCCTCTGTACGCCATGGTTTAAACAACTGTAAAAGAGCCAAGTAGTAAAATTCTTTCTTGTCAGTAGTGTCGCAACTCAGCTTCCGGTGATTTATCAAACTTCCTTTTGTTTGCTTCACCAAACATCCTTCTTCACCAACGACTTTATATTTTCCATTATTGATGTCTTCTGTGGCTTTCCTTGAATAAATGTAGTTCTGCAGCACTTCATAGAGACACATGTTCTCCAGATGTTGACTTCTCTTGGGATAATATGTGTCCAACATGTTTGTTTTCAATATATCTGTACTTTCTGGGTCATTCTCGACCAAATATTCAATTTCTCCTACAGATTTCAGTACCCGATTTCTCATTGCTGCAAGGCCTAAACTTGCCCAAATTATTCTTCTTGACTTCGAGTAGAGACTTGCAGAAGATAACCTATCTGAACATTCGTAGGATCCAATTTCTCGATGCGATAACATCTTCAAACTGAAACTGTACAGCTTCTTACTGACAGTCTTCTCGTGAGAAATCTCTTCCCACATTTCCTTCAATTCTGTTTTTTCTGATTTCGTAATGTAAGACGTTACATATCGTGCAACAGCAATGGAATTGTCAGCTACATACTGTATATCCATGTTAGCATTCCACATGGATAAAATGACTGGGTTGTAGTCATTTATATTTTTTGATTCTTCATTTCTTTTAAGGTTGTAGGTATTCTTAGGTGATTTTCTTGTGATAGTATGTCTCACAGCTGACATAAAACTGTTTACTCTTCCATTTGAAAGAACAGGTCTAGGAAATCCAAATCGACATTTAGTGTAGTATTTTTCTTTGCTCTTGTATTTCCGTCGACAGTATTTTCCACACCGATGACTTTGGAAACGTAAAACTTGCTCCTTTAACTTGTTCTCTTCTGTGCTTTTTGGTATAGCACATGTTGCATATTCTTGAATGTAAGATAACACTGCTTCATCAGCATCTGTTCCAAACTTTGGGGCATCCTTGATCCACAACAGCATATGAATATGAGGAGCACCTCTTGCCTGGTACTCTTTTCTCCAAAAGAAATCCACTACTTCTCCAAGGGGTGGATTTTTTTTATTGCAGATGAAGCACATCATAGCCTCAAATCTATGATTGAAATATCTGCAAACATTAACCGGATCCAATGAGCACAGTTCTCCTGCTGTCTTGTATTCGATGTTTTTAATGTTTGAATTGGCCTCTCGTAGAAAATCCAGTAAATCATCCCAAGCGTACTCGGCACAGCTTAGGGTAAGGAACCATGTTGGTGTTCCTAAATTCCGTAACATGCATTTTAGTTCACCATGGCGTCGGTACCAATATTCATTTGTCCCACGCTGACAAGCCATCAGATTGATCAGTTGTGTTTCCAAATGATCATCTCGGTGCTGCACTTTCTCCATAAAATCCTTAGCAGACACATTTTGTAAATGTACTCCACTTTTTAAAATGTGATTTACTGCATAAGACAGTGCAGACAAGTCGCTTTCAAATAAAAGATGGAACAAATAAGGAATACTTTGTCGAAATCTGGGATCTTCAGCATATAGTCTTGTAGTCCGATACTCTGAAGCTGGAATCTGTTCTGGACGTTCATCGTATCGTCCTCCTTTTCCTTTAGGAAACAGCTGAGGAAAACATCGAGCTTCCAAGCTCTCCTCCCATACACTCACAGGAGTTCCTTTTGCTTTCTTCATCTGAAAGAGATCAATATTGTCTCCCATAACTTCTTTCGAATGAAGAGGATGTATGCTAAAATGTTCATAAATTTCTTCTTCCTTTGACTTGTCCACTTTTTCAATTTGTCCAGTTGGTGTTTCTGTGTCTTCTTGAAAATCTTCTTCTTCTTCTTCTTCTATATAAATTGATTCATACCATTTGTTATTTTTTTTCAAATACAAATTTGCTCTTTGTACTTTCCGCACATCTACCAGCTCCTGCCAAATCTTCTTATTCTTTGTAGGTACACCATTAACCAGAATAATTAATGGTTCAGTTTCCAAAGTATCCGCATCAATAGTTTCCATATTTTTTTTCAAATCCAAGGGCAAATACACCACTCTACCTTTTAAACCTCTCAGTAAATCTGAAGGAGGTAATTTACCAGTTTTGGGCTCCATACGTACTATGGTCTGGAACGGATGAACACATTGAATGAGTATAGACTCATATGTATTTAATTCAGAAAGTTCAGCAGGAATAGCATCCAATTCTAAATTATTATGTACAGCTCTGGTCGGCATTCTATTTTCCTCTAACTTGTTGTAACAGTATTTACAAATACGCTGATCTTCACCCAATTCAAAACAATTTTCTAGAAATATATATGTGGCAAAATCCTTCCACTTATAATTATCTTCATTTTCACTCTTTCTGTAGAGATCAACATTCCTAGTTTGTTTTCTATAATGAGTTCTGCGGCAACAAATACAAGTAACATTTGGTCTTTCATTAGAGACTATTGCAAATTTTGTTATGTGATCATTAAATGTCTTACTTACAGAAAGTTCTACATTCTCTTCCACTTCTTCCTCATTTACTGTGTCCTTCTCTGCACTGTTTTGTTCAGGACCAAAGTAACAAAACTGAATTTCATCAACAACCTTCTCTACATCTGATACCGTTCCTCGGAACAGAGCCCTATTCAATTCATTTAACTTTATTGCTGGACTTTTGGCAAAATACAACCGTCTCACAAACTTTCTCATTCCAGTATGATGAACAGCCAGCATCCTAAAATGATGGAAAACACTATTGCACACTTTTCTAGATAGACAAGCCAGAGAATGACCCTGCAAACCAGTATTCTCTCTCACTCTGCATGGATCCAGACTTTGAAGCACCTTAATCTTCTGTTTTACACTTTTTTCACTATATTCTCTTAGAAACTCTCGAAATTTGTCAATAGATTCCTGACGCACAGTGCAAATACTACTACAATTCCAAGTGTACACTGGGGCTTTAGGACGTCTCCCCATTGCCTCATCTGCCATCACTTGTACCTCATCTCTTGGAACCATTATCTCCTTCTCCATTATGCAACCATTTGTTACTTCGTATGAACGACCTCTGGTGTCAACTGCATGCAGCAAACTATTACTTTGAAAATAGCTCTCTTCATTAAAAAAAGGTTCACTACTTGAACTATGCATCCACTTTCCTAAAAACACTTTACAAAAGTTTGTTCTGTTCACTACTCTTTTCCTTTTGCTATTTGATTTCAGTACATTAACCATTTTGTCTAATGTACGCAACCTATTCAAAATTAATATGAATAGTTTCCTTTTTAATTCTAATGCCTTTGCTGCAATGGCTTCAATTTCTTTTTTTCTCTTGTAATATTTTGCCTTTTGCTTATATTTCTTCACATCCTTTATCAAATTGGACATAACTCTTCTCTGAAACATTTTTCTACGTATCTCTTTAAACGCTGTTTTTCTGTTTATGTAAATCTTTTCAGTTGCAGAAGGTATATTTGCATTAACTAAATTCTCAATTTTTTCCTGTTCTCTTCCTTTTGTAACATTCTTTCCAGTACAGACATTTTGTACATTTTTCTTTGTTTTGAATATATTTTTAAGAAATTGTTTTTTCTGCTTACCAGAAGATTTTTTCTTTTTCCCAACATGAGCATCTTCTACTAACTTTGGTCCTCCAGTTGTCTTCAAATATAGTTTTTTTTTTAGCGTTTTTTGAACTCTGGATTTTGTAGGCATCTTAAATTTTGTTCACTGCTCTTCAGCAATACCTGAAAAAAACAAAAAAAAAAATCCTTTATTGTATTTAAATATATTACTACATTTCTTTTCACAATAGTCACAAAACGAAATTTCTTTGCCAATTTGAATGCACACAAACTGCTCTTTTTTTTGGGCAAGTGAAAATCACTTTTACAAACTGTCACATTATGAAACCACTTTTCAGATTTTTTAAAAAGCCCATGTCCAGAGTGCTACACTCCAGCAAGGGCAACCAGCCTTAGTGATGCTGAATGTATTTGCATTACAGACTGAAACCTGAAAACCCCACTCGCTTGTAAATACTGTGCATGACTATACATGGCAAGCACATGGGTGTGTGCTAAGACTCTGCTTCTTCCCCCAAAAATTCGCTCCCCCTTTCCATCTAATGCAACTGTGAAATCACCAGAGCAAGACGCAATAAATCTCTGCCTATAATTCCTCTCTGCACACAGAGTCATGTTTTCACATTAGTCCCAAAACGAAATTTCTTTGCCAATTTGAAAGCACACTTACTGCTCTTTTTTTTTTCGGGGCAAGTGAAAATCACTTTTTACAAGTGAAAATCACTTTTACAGACTGACACATTATGAAACCACTTTTTTTGATTTATTTAAATGCACATGTCCAAACTGTTTTTTCAGACCACCACCATGTGTATTCTCGGTGACTGCCTACACTCCAGCAAGGGCAACCAGCCTTAGTGATGCTGAATGTATTTGCATTACAGACTGAAACCTGAAAACCCCACTCGCTTGTAAATACTGTGCATGACTATACATGGCAAGCACATGGGTGTGTGCTAAGACTCTGCTTCTTCCCCCAAAAATTCGCTCCCCCTTTCCATCTAATGCAACTGTGAAATCACCAGAGCAAGACGCAATAAATCTCTGCCTATAATTCCTCTCTGCACACAGAGTCATGTTTTCACATTAGTCCCAAAACGAAATTTCTTTGCCAATTTGAAAGCACACTTACTGCTCTTTTTTTTTTCGGCGCAAGTGAAAATCACTTTTACAGACTGACACATTATGAAACCACTTTTTTTGATTTATTTAAATGCACATGTCCAAACTGTTTTTTCAGACCACCACCATGTGTATTCTCGGTGACTGCCTACACTCCAGCAAGGGCAACCAGCCTTAGTGATGCTGAATGTATTTGCATTACAGACTGAAACCTGAAAACCCCACTCGCTTGTAAATACTGTGCATGACTATACATGGCAAGCACATGGGTGTGTGCTAAGACTCTACTTCTTCCCCCAAAAATTCGCTCCCCCTTTCCATCTAATGCAACTGTGAAATCACCAGAGCAATACGCAATAAATCTCTGCCTATAATTCCTCTCTGCACACAGAGTCATGTTTTCACATTAGTCCCAAAACTAAATTTCTTTGCCAATTTGAAAGCACACTTACTGCTCTTTTTTTTTTCGGGGCAAGTGAAAATCACTTTTTACAAGTGAAAATCACTTTTACAGACTGACACATTATGAAACCACTTTTTTTGATTTATTTAAATGCACATGTCCAAACTGTTTTTTCAGACCACCACCATGTGTATTCTCGGTGACTGCCTACACTCCAGCAAGGGCAACCAGCCTTAGTGATGCTGAATGTATTTGCATTACAGACTGAAACCTGAAAACCCCACTCGCTTGTAAATACTGTGCATGACTATACATGGCAAGCACATGGGTGTGTGCTAAGACTCTGCTTCTTCCCCCAAAAATTCGCTCCCCCTTTCCATCTAATGTAACTGTGAAATCACCAGAGCAATACGCAATAAATCTCTGCCTATAATTCCTCTCTGCACACAGAGTCATGTTTTCACATTAGTCCCAAAACTAAATTTCTTTGCCAATTTGAAAGTACACTTACTGCTCTTTTTTTTTTCGGGGCAAGTGAAACTCACTTTTTACAAGTGAAAATCACTTTTACAGACTGACACATTATGAAACCACTTTTTTTGATTTATTTAAATGCACATGTCCAAACTGTTTTTTCAGACCACCACCATGTGTATTCTCGGTGACTGCCTACACTCCAGCAAGGGCAACCAGCCTTAGTGATGCTGAATGTATTTGCATTACAGACTGAAACCTGAAAACCCCACTCGCTTGTAAATACTGTGCATGACTATACATGGCAAGCACATGGGTGTGTGCTAAGACTCTGCTTCTTCCCCCAAAAATTCGCTCCCCCTTTCCATCTAATGCAACTGTGAAATCACCAGAGCAATACGCAATAAATCTCTGCCTATAATTCCTCTCTGCACACAGAGTCATGTTTTCACATTAGTCCCAAAACGAAATTTCTTTGCCAATTTGAAAGCACACTTACTGCTCTTTTTTTTTTCGGGGCAAGTGAAAATCACTTTTACAGACTGACACATTATGAAACCACCATGTGTAACTACAACAAAAACAATTTCCATTTCTATTATTCATTTCTTAAGTTACCACATACATCCCCTCTCAAACTGTAAACTCACCTTTAAAATTAGTTAGTTGTGAAAGAAATGTGACACTCAAACAGCAGATTTTCAGAGCCAGGATCTCTGTTGTGTTCACCTCTCTCCTCTCAGCAGAACCAGATAATGGCAAACTTTCCCTCTATTTTTCCACACATATACTTGTAAGTTTCAAATCTCAGTGCTTCCCCCTTTTTTTCAAATGTAATCACACATTTCTATTGATTGAAAACCAACCCTTTTCCAAAAGTACCCTGCCCCCAACTTGACTTCTGCCTAGTACCCTTCCCCCAACTTGACTTCTGCCTGCTACCATAGCAACAGCTCATGGAACACTGCTGTGTTGAGTTAGGTCAGAAGTTCGCCAAACAATGTTTCAATTCCACAGAGCAAGAGTGCTTGACTTTTCAAACCTAACAGCAAATCCATAGTACTGTTCTTTGGTTACACATTTTTTTTTACCAATACAAAACATGCTTCTATTAATTTACACATACAGCCTAGTTTTTATTCTAGAATGGTATGAAACAGCCAATCAGTTCTTTTTGTTTTGAAAAAAATATGTATGCCTCCATTTCCAAACTGTCTTTCTTTTCATATTGCCATTCTACTGAAAGACACCTCCTGAGTGCATCCAGTTCTCCTTTGAAGATGTTCACAGTGTGGATTGTAGGGCACAGCTATGTCTTCTGGAGTGAAAAGTTTGCAGAGAAAACAGGTATGGTGAGAGACCTTGCTTTGCCAAATGTAGACATTAAATGGATTGGTCAGAGAGGGTTAAAGTGGCACCAATTGATGCCATTGGTGAAATCCTTCATTCAAATCCAACACCCTGACCTCATAATAGTGCACTGTGGTGGCAATGACCTAGGCACTTTGACTGGGGTAGGTCTGGAAATGCTTATGAAGGACACCTTTGCACAACTGTTTACACTTTTCCCTAAAACTGCCTTTGTGTTTTCCAACATATGCCAAAGGCAAAAATGGAACTGGTCCAATCATTTCTGTCCACAGATTGACAAAGCAAGAAAGCACGTCAACAAATCTGTTTCTGCTTTCCTCCGTGACTATGGTATGGGTGCCATTTACCACAACAACTTGCGTTATGACATGCAAGACATTTATAGAGGAGATGGTGTGCACTTCAATGATGAAGGGAACAGAGTCTTCCTCTTGAACCTTAGACTCTGCATCGGTACTTACTTGTAGGTACCACTAAAAAAATGACTTCATAAACACAACAGCTCTTTTTAGAGCTCCCTAATATCTAAACTCTTAAATCTGCTTTTCATTTATTTATTTTTATTTTTTTTACCGTACGCTTACCGTAAGCTTACCGTACGCGTACCCCGTGATTTTTTTTAAAATCAATAAATGTTTTTTTTGTACTTTTCTGTCCTTCTTTGACCCCCTTACAAATGTTAGGGGGTCTGTAACTCTCCTCATTGCCCCCTTTCCTTGTTTTCACTCTTTTTTTTCAGAGTGAAATACACAAAATGGCGGCCGCCGCTTCCTGGTTTCGACCGATTCGAATGTTTACTAAGATCTAAGAGCCAATCAGAATCGCGCTCGCGCACGCCACCGTACGCTTACCGTAAGCGTACCGTAAGCGGGCTCAGATATATATATTGATTTAAAGGCTATTTTCTCAGAATCTACTGAACAGATTTACACCAAACCTACAAAAGGCACTTCCTTGACCTAGGGACTACCTCTCTGCCAAATTTTGAGTAATTCTGTTCAGCCGTTCGGGCTGTAGCTCGTTCTAAAGGTCCTATGGAAAAATGCATGGGAAAAACGCGTTTTGGGACCCCCCTTTTATCTCAGCCCCCGCTTGACGGATCCCCCCGAGACTTTCAGGGTAGGAGCGGAGCGTAGCGCCCCACCTATTTTGAGAAATTCGCGAGGATTCGTCGACCGGCGCCAAAGTTATTCAAAATAGAATGTTGAGGTTTTCCTATGGAAACGTGGTCCTAACTATAACTACCTACTGGCGACCGCCAGTAGGTAATATATATATATATATATATATATATATATATATATATATATATTCACTGAAAAAACCATAGGTTTCACACACGTTATAGTTACGAATTAGCATTTAAAAAACCTTGCAAATTCACTTAAAAAACCATAGGTTTCAAACATGTTATAGTTAGCTGGACATTTCACTCGTAAAAAACCAATGAAATTCCCCCGTTATAGTTAGTGCCGGCAACTATAACTCACGCGACCGCAATCCTCTGCTGATGACGTCAGATATTAAATCACTGTATTTAGACACTTATTTACCCATGTCTTCTTCCATTAATCTTTAGCTATACATATATTACAAATATGTATTTTTCATAAAGACACATATGTCATCAGGTTTTTAACCGTGCGCGCGCTGTGGGCGCTCGGTGCACTTCGCGCACCGAGCGCCCACGGTTCGCAGTGCGTGCCATGCGCGCGCGGTGCGCCCGCCTCGCGATTAAAAAAAAATAAAAATGTTTTTTTCTCCCTTGGGGGTCCTTCTGTGACCCCCTGGCCAAGGCTAGGGGGTCAGGAACTGTCCACTCTGCCCGCTTTTGACGTTCTCCACCTTTTTTTTTCACCCCCTCAGACTGCGAGAGACAAAATGGCGGCCGACACTTCCTGGTTTCGACCGATTCGAATGTTTACCGACATCTAACAACCAATCAGAATTACGCTCGCGCACGTTAGGGTGCTCGCACGGTGCGCGCTTATAGATATTTATATGCTTTTAAATGCTATTTTCTCAGGAAATACTGAACAGATTTACACCAGACCTGCAAAAGGCACTTCCTTGACCTTATGGCTACCTCTCTGCCAAATTTCACGTAATTCTGTTCAGTGGTTCGGGCTGTAGCTGCGACTAAAGGTCCTATGGAAAAATTCATGGGGAAAACGCGTTTTGGGACCCCCCCTTTTTCTCGGCCCCCGCTTGAGGATTCACCCCGAGACTTTCAGGGTAGGAGCTGAACGGAGCACCCCAATATATATTATCTACTGGTGGTCGCCAGTAGATAGTTATAGTTACAACCTAGTTTCCATAGGAAATCTCAAAATTCTATTTTGAATAACTTTGGCGCCGGTTGACGAATCCTTGCGAAATTTTCAAAACGAATGGGGCGCTCCGTTAAATTCGCATATGAATCGTAGTAAGTACATAAGTCTACTCCAGATACTAGTGGTTAGAGTTACATATATACAAGTTGCAAATTCACTCAAGGCCACATTTTAGGAAAAGTTGAAGCGATTAGGGCTGGACAAATATTTATTACATATTTACACAGCATGATCTTCTTGACATTGCTGGGGTTCATGCAGTGCTCGTTCAGACAGGCCTTCAGGGTGCTGTTGCACTCACGGGCGGTGATCTTAGGCCTGGAGGGATCCCCGAACTGGTGATGTCCAGATGTCCTCCATGTTTGTTGGGATGGTGGCTTACCAGTCTTGCCCTAGCACAATGAAGTGTCCGTTAGTCCTCAAAGCAGCAGCGTCGGGGAAGCAGGTTGGCCCTGCCCCTTCGTCTCTCTCGGTCCTTGACCCTCCGTTTGTGTGCCACAACGTCCGCAGCCACACCCAAGGCCGCATCACAGGATCTGCAGTGCAGCCACTGCCCCATTCAGCAGTTTCAGACCCCACGACAGCTGCAGTGGAAAAGATGCTTCCCCAGGGCTGGCCCAAGTCCACAAGGGTCCGCGCTCTGGATCAGGAGAGCATCGGAAAGCAGCTTCAGCAGAGGATCAGGGAGGGCCCAGCCTCTTCCACGCGGCATCGCCGTGAGCCGGGGGCACAGTCCATCCACCGGGCCACAGCAGTAAAGACCGTCCATTGGCCCTTCTCAATGCAGACACGTCCTTGCAGCAGGCGGTACAGACTCCTCTCCCTCCTGTGCCGCTATACTCCTTTTTAACGTAACCACAATAAAAAAATAGTATTTTGATACAGTTGCACCTTTTCTGCACTGGAGCTTTTTGAGTTTATCTTTCGCCTTTAAAAATGCATAATTTTTTCAGGTCATTTACAGAGGTTTTTTCATTTCTGTTTCTTGATAACCCACTTACACCCTTCACAAAATGCTTAGCTTTGGAGAACTACATGACCCCAACTTCCTCCCATAACAACACAGAGGTGCATACTCTCCATAGAAACCAAACTGTTTAGAAATGGCCGCCTGCGCTGTATGACGTCCCTTCCTGTTCCTCTTTCTTCACTGCTCGACGGTTAAGTCACTGCCTTTCATAACTGCCTTATTTTCATTGCTATATATTATGTATAGTGAGCGTTTTACTATTTAACGTTTATTGCCTGTGATACTCTCCTAATGCTGGTCATTATCACTTATTCGTGAAGTAGTCAGTTAGCCCGAGCGCGCTTCCCGTTCCCTTGAGGGTCCGGAAGGGGTGCAGTTGTACACCGTCCTTGTGCCTGACAGGTGCGGTACTGCAGAGTGAGGCGGCTCTATCCAAGCGCTCGCAATGGCAGCAAACGTGCGTGTGGGGAGAAACCTAGCGAGGCTCTGTGAAGCTCTCAGGGCTCTTCTCCCAAACCAACCTTTGCACGAGACCTGGTGCCGATTTTAAGGTACTGTGGCCATTTACAAAGCAATTTGAAAACTTGCGAGGGGGCTGCCCAAAGGAGATTCCTCCACTTCGCATGGACGGGCCAATAATACGAGTTTCGTGCTCTCCCCTTTGGCCTCTCATCGACCCCTTGGTGCTTCACCAAGTTACTGCAGCCAGTGGTAGAGACCCTCCGCACAAGAGGAGTATGAATGATTATTTATCTGGATGATGTCCTCCTTATGGACCAGTCTCCAAAGCAACTCAGAGGCAATCTGAACATGACCATTGCGCTACTCTAGGAACTTGGCTCCGTCATCAACGAGCGGAAGTCTGAACTGATACCCGCACCACAAAAGACCTTCCTGGGGTTTCTCATCAAATCGACCTCGACTTCCCTGAGCCTACCATCCTCGAATGTCTCCCAAATCCGGACGGAACTCAGAACAGTCCTAAGGCGGGAAAGGATCTCCCTGCTGCCATTGGCCTGGATAGTAGGACGACTCTCGTCATCCGTACAAGCGATTAGCCCGGGCCCACGGCCCTACCGGGCCCTACAGAGACTGAAGGCGACACTCCTATGAAGAGAATTAACCTGCTCGGAACTAATCCCTGACACACAAAGCCAGAACAGAACTCCAATGGTGGGTCAACCGCATGGACGCTGGAACGGGAGAGCAATCTTTGTGACAGCGCCAGGCATAGTCATAGCATCAGATGCCAGCGGGTTGGGATGGGGAGCCAGATGTGGAGATGTGTCGATGGTGGGACGATGGTTCGAGGAGGAGCTGCAGTTACACATCGACTGCTTGGAACTCCTTGCCGGATCCTTTGTGGTCAAATCCCTCACCAGAGACAGAGTGTCCTGTTGCATTCTGTTATGGATGGACACTATCTCGGCAGTCCAGTATATCAATCGGCTTGGGGGCGCCCGCCCAAAGACACTTTCGAATTAGGCGAAGGATTTCAGGCACTACAGACTACAGACAACCAGGAAAAAGACCCAGGCAAGTGACATTATACATATGTGTGCAGGCAGAACAATAGCTAGACCACAGATAATTCCATTACATATGTCAAATAACATGAAAGGTTGCTTGTGTTATTTTTATCAAATTATTTATTGATTATTAAAAGTTGTCACATTTGAAAAAGTACCTGATCATTTTCTACATACAAAATTCATTCATTTTATCCAGTGTCCAAATTTGCAATAAATACATTAATTAATACACATTTTATGAGACAGTGATTAACATTTTTTCTCTTTTTTTCCCTGTACATTACATAGATTGATCAAAGAATATCACCACGTAAAGGGAATACACAATGCGGATGACTAAATTGGTGAGGAAAGCTGGTGGTATGTTGACACCGCGCATTTCGGCTGAAATGCCTTCGTCGGGAATCCGTCACAGTATTCACTACATAGGACAAAGAGAAGAATAAAAACACTAGATTTATAAGCCCGCAGATTTTATATTTACATGGCGTCTTAATATAAGATCGTATATGGTTTTCAGTAAATGATCACTAGGTTGGGGCCCATGTGATCGTAAAGATACCTATAGTGCAAATAGAAAAAACTGCCCTGAACCACCACACATACAGAATAAAGATTAAACACCGCAATAGGAGTGAGCAAAGCAGAAGTGTGCATGGTTGAAGAAAGATCATGCATAAAAAAGCTTTAAAACAAGCAAGTATGCCGATATCTGTAATCAACAGGTAGAGAGATCCGATTTAGTACTGGTACGAGGTTATGGCAAATCTATGGGTTCAGCGAAATCAAGAGGACCAGAAAGAAGCGGAACCAAATCTCAAATGTGGCAACTTTTAATAATTAATTTGGTAAAAATAACACAAGCAACCTTGCATGTTATTTGCCAAATATGTAATGGAATTATCTGTTGTCTAGATGTTTTTTTGCCTGCACACATATGTATAATGTTACTTGCCTATGTCTTTTCTCAGTTGTTAATATTTTCCCTGAAGCCGGCAAGGCTACCTTGTATGCAGTCGCCCAATTCTTCCAAACGTATTACTACAGACCACAAAAGAAGATTTCGGTGACAGCGTAGTACCTCCCAGGAGTACAAAATACAAAATACGGCAGCGGACTGGAATTCCAGGAACTTCTAGGACAGCAGTGACTGGAAACTGGATCGCACAATCTTCCTGGCACTGATGGACAGATGGGGCGTGTTAGACTTGGCATCTTTGGCGTGGTTTCCCCAGACTTTTTGCCTCTACCTCCTGTGTTTTTGACGCTGTGCTGGATTTCGTTTTTACTGGCATAGATGCTTCGGGCAGTTTGCCACTGCTGACCAGTGTCACAGTGCAAGTGCTCCCTGTGTAAATTGTTATTGTGATTGGTTCTCCCTGATTGGCATATTTGATTTACTGGTCAGTCCGTAGTAGAGTGCACCAAGTGCGCCAGGGCTGGTAAATCAAATGCTACTCGTGGGCCTGCAGCATTGATTATGCCACCCACACAAGTAGTCCTGAAAAAGTAACTCAGACCTGCCACTGCAGAGCCTGCGCGCGGTTGTTAACAGCCATGTCAACTTGGCAAGTGCACCCACTTGCCAGGCCCTAACCTTCCCTTTTCTTACATGTCAGCACCCCTAAGGTAGGCCTAAGGTACTCCTGTGGGCAGGGTGCGGTGTATGTGAAAGGTAGGACATATCCTGATGTGTGTGGCATGTCCTGATAGTGAAATACTGCCAATTTTGTTTTTCACTATTGTAAGGCTATCTGTCCCCATAGGAAAGCATGGGAGTTCATTTATAACATCGTATACATATAACTTACCGTTGGTACCAGATAGGAAAATAAAGTTTGGCATGCCTGAAGTCAGAATCTAAAGATGCTTCTTTTAAGAGAGGTGATTTTTACATTCTGTGTTTGAAAATACCACTTTTAGAAAAAAGGTATTTTCTTGCTTAGCCATCCTGTGTGCTTCGGCTAGGATGTGTATTGACTGTCTGGCTTTGGAGTGACAGGGCTGGGGAGGTGCAGTGGCTCCAGGAGTCTGGATGAGTCAGCGCATTTGGAGTGGTGGGAGGTGTAGCACCTGCACCGAAATAGGGATGTGCCTGCCTTCCACAATGATGGCTCCGCCCCTCCTGTGGTGTGTCTGGAGCCAGGGCTCACACTGACAATGGAGGTTGTTGTGCACTTGCAAAGTGCCCCCCAGAACTGATTTTGACTGGGCACAGGGCTTCTCTGCACAAAGAGAACAAAGACATTTTGTATCAGACCCAAAACCCCTGAACTTTAGAGTACTTCTGGAATCAAGAGGAACCTTTGTTAAGGAGAAGAGCTGGAGAAACTGAGAAGCACTGCCCTCGCTGTGTGTCTGGGGTTGGTCTGCAGTTGCTGTTTCTGCCAAGGAAAGGAGAAGGACTTTGCTGTGTGCTGTGTCCCCTGCTTGAGGAAAGTCTCCAAGGGCTTGAGTAGAGCTGGCCTCCTGTTTTGAAGTCTCAGGAACACAAAGACTTCCCCCTCAGCTCCCTTGAACTTCCTTGCTGGGAGTTCTGGCCGGACAGGAGTGCCTGTGACTGTGTAGGGCCTCTGGAGGTTGTTTCTGCTGCTGGGAGCTGGAAAGCAACGCAACAAAAAGAAAATTGATGCATCGCGCTTCGTGCAACAGTTTTTTCTGATGCAATGCCGTGGTGCGAGAAGAATCTCTACGCACTGCTGCGCAGCTGCTGAAACCTGATGCAGTGCCTGTCGCCATTGCAAGAATCGACGCATCGAGGGATTTCCACGCATCGTCCCGGTGCGGCAAGTTTTCCCCAACGCATCACTCGCGGATTGGAGTCTTCTCAGAATCGACACATTGCTTTCCCCTACAGACCGTACCCGAAGCACTCCCCTGTGTCCAGCGGAACTGTCGCATCGCATCCACAAAGGTCTCAGGAATCGACGCATCTCTTTGTTTTTCGACGCTTACCATCGCTGCGGCTGTTTGGCTTGGTGAATTTTGTCACAAGTACTTTGCAAGATATCTCACGCATCCATAGTTTTCTATGGACTCAGTTGCTAAAACCTTTTGAAAGTTATTTTTCTTAATACTTGTATGTTGGATTTGTGTTGTTTTGGTCTTGTTAAAGTTTAGGTAAAGATACTTTATTTCTCTAAACCGGTGTGGTTTCCATTTGCGGTGTTATCACTGTGTTACTGTGAGTGTTGGTACAAATACTTTACACATTGCCTTTGGGATAAGTCTGTCTGCTCGTGCCAAGCTACCAAGGGGGTGAGCAAGGGTTATCTAAAGTGTGTATCCCCCTTAACCTAACAAGAAGCAAGGGTCCCTGTTTGGACAAAGGTACCTACCTCTGCCAGCTAGAGACCCCCATTTCTAACAGGGTTCTTACGATTTGGACCTTTTTGCATCATGGTTGATACATCAACTAAAGGTTGTAGTGAGAGTGTAAAAAACACGAGAGTGACCCCTTCACTGCCAAGAGCTAGGGTACTATAGTCAATATTCAAAAAACAACTACTCTTGGCGATAAAATACCAATCCGTATATGCACTATTTATATAAACAATCACACCGTGATTTTTCACTAGTCTAGAAAAGGAAAAAACCAAGGTATGTATATATACATATATATATATATATTACCTACTGGCGGTCGCCGGTAGGTAGTTATAGTTAGGACCTATTATCCATAGGAAATTCGTAACATTCTTTTCCCAATAACTTTGGCACCGGATGACGAATCTTCGCGAAATTTTCAAAACTGGTGGGGCGCTCCGGTCAGCTCCTATCCTGAAAGTTTGGGGGTGATTGATCAAGCTGGGGCCGAGAAAAAATGAGGGGCCCCAAAACATGTTTACTCCATGTTATTTCCCATAGGAAATTTTGGCACAGGCTACTGCCCAAACTGCTGAACGGAATTACACCAAATGTTGCAAAAAGGTAGCCCTTGGCTCAGAAAGAGACTTTTTTTTAAAATGGTGTAAATCCGTTCAGTAGTTCCTGTGAAAATCAAAAAATAGAGGTAAAAAAATCAATTTCCCATAGGAAAGTTTAGACACGGTTATAGCAAAAACTGCTGAACAGAATTACACCAAATTTGGCAAAAAGGTACTGCTTGGCTCAGAAAGCTACCTTTTTAAAAATGGTGTAAATCCATTCAGTAGTTTTTGAGAAATTAAGAAATAAAGATAGTGATATCTATGGCCGCGGTGGATCCGCACACCCTCCCGATCACGAGCTTCATGCTAATTGGCTGTCAATACTTCAAACCAGGGAGTGTTGGCAGCCATCTTGTGCCTCAGTAGAACCGAGGCACAAGAAAACAGAAAAACAAATGCGCAAAACAGGAAAAGGGGGCAGGGTAGAAACCCCCTGACCCCCTAGTAGGCCTGCTCAGGGGGTCCCACAAGGACCCCCAGGGCCCCCCAAAAATTTGCGGATCCACCTGAAATTTTTTAAAAAATGTTATTAATTAGCCCCCGGGTGGGCCAAGTCCCGGGGGCACTGCAAAAAAAAGAATTGCGGGGGCCCGGGGGACCCCCGCAGCCCCAGGGACTGCCACCCCCGGGGCTTTCTATAAATATTTACTGGAGGCACCTGGTGGGCTAGTTGGACCCCCAGGGACTCTCTAAGCCCCCGGAGCCCAGATACTCGGGCCTATGGGACGTTAATTATGTCTTACGATTAATCCTTAGTTGGGAGGATAACCAGTACTTGTTACAAAAGGAACTTTCTGCAAAGCTGGCCATATTACTACGCCTCATTTCATGTCAGAGGGTGTCCGATGTGAGGGCTTTGGATATATCCACTAGAGTTTTCACACCAGAAGGAGTCGTGTTTACCATATACAGGAGAACTAAGACTAATACTAGATCGGAATCATATCCTACCTTTTCGGAACGCCCTAGACTATGTGTGGTCAGATGTGTTAAGGCACATGAAGAAATGATAGCGCATATCAGACTGGCAGGTGAGAGGCACTTTCTAATTGCCATGCAAAAGCTGTTCAAGGTGGTATCATCTCCTATTGCCATGTGGGTAAGGTGGATCATGGCCGAGGCCGTTGTGGATGTGCATAAGTTAAGGGCCCACTCCACAAGAAGGGCCTTAGCGTCTAAAGCCATACAGGTAGGTGGCAGACTTGAGGATATCATGAGTGCGGCAGACTGCTCATCCGAGTCGACCTTCAAGAAGTTTGACTTCAAACCCATTTCAGAGGCCGCCACTCTGGTTGTAAGCGCCCTTTGAACATGCATAATCCTCACCTCTAGTCCGGACATAGAATTAAAATTTTCCTAGCTAACAAGAAGGAAAGTTTCAATTCTATTACGGACAAGCAGGCGAGGATTATTCACCCAGGCCCATCATGAAATGATTTTCGGCCCACCCTATGGTACTTCGTTATCAGTAAATTAATATAATATCATATGGCTATTTAACTGAAGGTTCATGGGAACGATGTAAATGTTTTCTCAAAAATGTAATGAAATTGAGGTGTTAAAACCATGATTGTGTTGAATTAAGAATCTTATAATATGACAAACAATTGGATAACTTGAGTTACCTCTCGGTTGTAGGGAATGATCAGAAATTCGAATAGGACAAGAGTTTAAGGTTAACTTTCTCCAGTGAAGAAGAGGAACCGGATGGGACATCATCCAATTATGTACACTCGATTGGACTATGGTTACTATAGAGACTCATCCCCCTGTGGTTCATGGCATGTGCTGTTTGTTCTTTAATATGTTCTTTAAAGACTGCCGATTTAATAAAGTGCTGAAAGAAATGCATAATCGTTGCCTCCTTGTCCTCAATTGAATTGAAACTCTCCTTCTCGTTAGCTAGGACATTTTTCATTATGCAGCATGGTTGACTAAATGATGTGGAGTGGTTAGCTTAATTATGCAGCAAGAACAGGTAAGTTATGCAGTGTAATGCAGCACATCCTGATGACACTGTCTGGGCAAATGTTGCCAGCTCGTTAGTACCAGTTTAACCCTCAAATACAGCAATGAGCAACACAAGGGATAGCAGTCAACCTCTGCAAAGGGCCATCCACTGGACAACAACATGTGTCGCCAAGTTTGTAGTAACTTTCAGTCCATTTGTGCTGGAAACAATTTATATGTTAAAATCCATAGATTTTACAGCAGATGATGGATTGTGTGGCAAACCAATAATTATGCGGAAAATGCTGCAGCCATGTGGAAGGACGGACAGGCATCTGCAGAGCTGCACCAGGCCGACAGTGCAAGCTCCGGGGTGTCGGTCCTCTGGAGTGCACCCCCTGAGGGTTACTGCTTCTAAACACTGTGGAATCCATCCTGGGGGGGATGTCCTCTGGAGTGTGTTACTGATTCTACACACTGTGGAATCCATCCTTGAAGGGGGGGGTGACGTACTCTGGAGTGCACCCCCTTAGGGTTACTGCTTCTATACACCATGGAATCCATCCCGGTGGGGCGTCCCCTGGAGTGCACCCCCTTAGGGTTACTGCTTCTATACACTGTGGAATCCATCCTTGGGTTGGGGGGGGGGAGACGTCCTCTAGAGTGCACCCCTTTAGGGTTAATGCTTCTGTAATCCGTGTAATCTATCCTTAGGGAGAGGGGGATCGGGACGTCCTCTGGAGTGCACCCCCTTAGGGTTACTGCTTCTATAATCTGTGGAATCCATCCTTGGGGGTGCGTCCCCTGGAGTGTACCCCCTTAGGGCTACTGCTTCTATACACCATGGAATCCATCATTGCACACTACGCAAAGAACTCTTCAACATCATCAAGGAGTTCGCCCAACCCACCAGCGAGTCCACCGACATCCCTCCCTCACAAGACCTCTGCGACAAACTCAGCACCTTTTTCCACCACAAAATCAAGAGCATCCACGACAACTTCGACGAAGACAACCAACACACTGAACCCTCACCAACCACCCCCGACACCCTGAAGCCAGCGATCGACAACTGGACAGCCCTCACCACCGAAGACACACTGAAGACGATGAAGTCAATCCACTCCAGGGCCCCAACGGACCCCTGCCCCCACCACATTTTCAACAGAGCCGCCGACACTATCGGACCCATGCTTTGCCACACCATCAACCGCTCCCTGGCAACCGCCTTGTTCTCCAACGACTGGAAACACGCTGAGATCAACCCCCTCCTGAAGAAACCTCGGCGGACCCCACCGACCTCAAAAACTACAGACCCATCTCCCTGCTCCCGTTCCCAGTGAAAGGCATCGAGAAAGCCATCAACAGCCAACTCACCACATTCATCGAAGAGCACAACATCCTCAACTCCTCCCAATCCGGCTTCAGAAAAAAACACAGTACGGAAACCGCCCTCCTCGCTGCAACAGACGACATCCGTACCTTACTGGACAAAGGAGAAACAGCAGCCCTCATCCTCCTCGACCTCTCAGCAGCGTTCGACACAGTCTCTCACCACACCCTAATACGCAGACTTCACGACACAGGGATCCAAGACAAGGCCCTCGACTGGATCCGCTCCTTCTTCTTCGGCAGAACGCAGCGGGTCAGACTCCCCCCTTTCCTCTCGGACCCTACACCTACCACCTGCGGAGTCCCCCAGGGGTCCTCCCTCAGCCCTACGCTCTTCAACGTCTACATGGCTCCGCTTGCCCCCATCGTCAGAGCCTATGGACTCAACATTGTGTCAAACGCAGACAACACCCAACTCATCCTCTCCTTATCCAACGAACCCAACACCGCCAGACACAACTTTCGAGAAGGCATGGAAGCCGTCGCCAAAAGGATGAAAAACAGCTGCCTACAACTAAACACCAACAAAACGGAAGTACTCATCATGGGCCCAAACCTCGATGCCTGGAACGACACCTGGTGGCCCCCCGCCCTCGTACGCCCGACCACCCCCATGGACCACGCATGCAACCTGGGAATCATCCTGGACTCAGAGCTCAAAATGGACCGCCAGATCAACTCTGTCTCGTCCTCCTGCTTCCACACCCTCTGCCTCCTACGTAAGACCTTCAAATGGAGCCCCCTCGATCACAGAAAGACCATCACTCACGCCCTGGTCACCAGCAGGCTCAACTACGGCAATGCATTCTATGCCGGAATAAACAAAAACCTCACCCGCAAGCTATAGAACATCCAAAACGCCGCCGCAAGACTGGTCCTCAACCTGCCAGGAGACTGCCACATCTCCCAGCACCTGCGCACACTCCACTGGCTCCCCATCGAAGCTAGAGTCACCTTCAAGATGCTAATCCACGCTTACAAGGCCCTCCACGACACCGGACCAGCATACCTGAACAGCCGACTCAAATTCCACGCTCCCCAAAGGACCCTACGATCAGCCCAGCTCTCCTACGCCATGGTCCCCCACACCAGAAAGACCAGATTGAGAGGCCGCTCCTTCTCCTTCCTCGCGGCCAGAGCCTTGAACAACCTTCTGCTCCACCTCAGACAGACAACATCACTCCCCATCTTCGCAAAAAACCTCAAAACCTGGCTCTTCAACAGACCCCCTCCTTGATGCACTGGAACCTGGGACCCCCCCCCCACTCCCCAGTGCCTTGAGACCCTTACGGGTGAATAGTCATGCTTAACAAACACCTAATTGATTGATTCATGGCTTGGGGGGGAGACGTCCCCTGGAGTGCACCCCCTTAGGGTTACTGCTTCTATAAACAGTGGAATCCATCCTTGGGGGGGGCACGTCCCCAGGGGCGCACCCGCTTAGGGTTACTGCTTCTATAAACAGTGGAATCCATCCTTGGGGGGGGGTCGTCCTCTGAAGTGCACCCCTTAGGGTCATTGCTTCTATAAACGGTGGAATCCATCCTTGGGGGGGGGGGGGGCGTCCTGACTGATGATGTACAAGGCCCGTAGCACTGAACACGTTCAGAGCCTCACGGCTCCTTGGCTGTGACGTAGCCAGAGGGACTGCGTGTGTCAAAGGTGTTGTGAAGTTCGGGACCTTACATTTAACAGCACTTGATCAAATTCGATTATTTGCGATCACCCCCTAAACATCCATTTCTGCGATGTCAAAGCCCCGAAGCAGTGCCCCGGTGCATTGTGGGAGCGGCCCTTCTTCAGGGGCCACACTCGACATGATCACCCCCTTTTGGGGTGCAGCGTCCGTGGAGGCAAGGACTGTGTGGGGTGCATTGGGCACCTCGTGGGGAGCACACACCAGGCGATGTGGAGCACAACAACACAACAGGAGATGGCGACATGAGACAGGGCGGCCTCGCAAGACCCCTAGTGTAGGAGAGGAGTATCTGCTTCACATGGGTACCCCCACTTTTTGCTGGTGTTTCACTGTTTTTCGACCTTAGTCTGGCTGTGGCCCTGCTAATCAGGACCCCAACCTAGCTGCTTCCTCTCTAAAATGGTTTGCATGTACATTAGGTACATCTATAATTGGATTCTGGAGTGCCTTATAAGCCCCTAGTATATGGTATACTATGTACCTAGGGCATAGGTGCCTCAGAGGCCTACCAGGGGCTGCAGCATGTATTATGCCACCCCTGGGAAGCACTCCAAAATGACACCACGGGTCTGCTACTGCAGCCTGGGAAAGGGTGTGCTTGCACCCCTTACAGTGGTATAGGCTACCTATATCACTACCAATGCACACACATATAAAACCTATAAGTCACTCCTATGGCAGGCCTTAACAATCCTGAAGGCAGAGTGCTTGGTTTTTATGTGAGAGGGTGCCCCTGCATGAGCAGAGCCCCTCTGCAGCGTTCGGAGTATCTCCTCTGATGCTGTTTTTGGTGCAGCCTGACAATATACTCTTTTTTTTTTTTGAAACCGTTTATTGCAATCTCAAGTATATAAAAGTATGGGCCTACAACCTTCCGGCCGGCCGCTAGAGTGACAGGAGCACCTGACGAACTTACAAAAGGGCACTTGGCGTTACAGAGAAGCAAATCAGGAGACATCAACGACGTAAGCCACATGACTCCAAGCCCACAATACGGTTTCATTTTATACACACGCAACAACATAGAAAAACACACCCGCAAGGCAACCCGCAATCGAAGGTAACCACACGTGCTCCTCGAATAAGGGACCCCGACCATCCACAGGAATCTGAAGAGGGGGAAGGGAAACAAGTCCAGGACTGGGGGAACTCTGTGCCCGGGGCTGGGGGAGGGGGTCAACTAGGGGGACGGAGCCGGTGAGGCAGCAGGCAGCAGTGGTGGCTCGCAAATACCCCTGCGGTAGGCGTTCCAGGGGCCCCATATTTTCACCCACGCCCCAGGCTTGCCCCTCGCCACATACACCACCTTTTCTCGGAACATGCACCAATCCATATGTTCTTTCCAGGCCGACACCGCCGGGGGCCGCTGGGATCCCCACAGTTGAGCGATGTCACGCTTAGCTATCATATATCCCAGAGTCACCCATCGCGTCTGCGGAACCGAGTAATCAGTTGGTTCCCACACATTCAGCAAGCATCTCCTCGCTTCAGGCAACAGTACGACATGCGTAACCAGACGCAGGACCTCATGCACACCACGCCAGAATCGCTCCACCTTCGGGCATTCCCACAAAATATGCAAAAAAGTCGCCAAAGCACCACACCCACGCTTACACAACCCATCCTCAGCATAACCCATACGCAGAAGCCTTGGCCCCGTCATGTAAACCCGGTGGAGTATCTTAAGCTGGACGAAGCGAAGGCGAGCCGGTATGGCCACCTCCTTCGGAGAGGCCACCGCGGAAATCCAGTCTTCGTCGTCCAACTCCAGCCCGTCGGCAACCCAAGCCTCACGGAGGCCGGTCAGCAGGCCCGAGCGGTCATTAATCAATTTTTTGTAAATGAGGGAGATCGTGCCATCCGGAACGTGGCCATCCAGCACTCTATCCTCCAGGGGGGAAGACTCCGGGATGGAGGCGGCGCCTGAGAAGACGGAGCCCAGCGCATGACGGACCTGCAAGTACCGAAAGTATTCACTGCCCTGCAGCTGAAACTCCGTCTGCAGCGTCTCGAATGTTTTAAATCCCCCTCTCGTCCAGAGGTCCCCCACTTTACTGATGCCAATCGTGTCCCACTTCTCGAAGCCCTTCGAGGTCCACAGGGAGCCCAACCGCTGAGGCGCATACAACGGCGACGCCCGGGTCAAACGGTCCTTCCACCCCATAGCTGCATTGGCCGCGTGCCACACCCGCACCATGACACGCGTGGGCCCCGTCAAGCGGGGATCCGGCGCGCCAGAGTAGAGTGCTCGATTGTAGTCGCCACCGGGCAGGAGCATCTTGTCCATTTCAAATGCCGGGTTCAAGGCGGGCCCATAGAGGCCGTGATTAATTGCAGCTAGCTGGGAGGCCCAGTAATACCGCTTAATGTCCGGGAGGGCAATCCCCCCGTCATACCACGGGAGCGTCAACTTCGCCAAGGCTATACGCGGCCTCCCGTCCCAGAACAGGCGGCGCTGTAGACTCTCCACCTCACGGAAGTAGCGCGCCGGGACTAGGTCCATAGTGTTCTGGAGAGCGTACAGGAAGCGCGGCAACAACATCATCTTAAACAATGCCGCCCGGCCGAGCGGCGAAAGCGGCAGGTGCCGCCAGCGCGCGACGTCCTCCTTCAAGCGCTGGAGGGGGGGAAGCAAGTTTCGCTCGTAGCGGGCCGCCGGGTCCAGCTTGATATAGACACCCAGGTACCGAAACCCCTGCGAGGCAATCTGGATCGGACATCCCCGCGGGAGGACGGGAGCCTCCCCGGAAAGCACATAGACACATGATTTAGCCCAGTTGATGACAAGGCCTGAGTTACGGCCAAAGGAGCGCAGGACATCAACCAGGACAATCAGTGATTTGCGCGGGGAGGCTAGATACAAAAGGATATCGTCAGCGTAGAGGGACACGCGGTCCTCATACTCGGGGGTCCAACGGAGACCACGGATGGAAGGGTGCCACCGCAGCCACTCCGCCAGGGGTTCCAAGGCCAATGCAAACAGGAGCGGCGACAAGGGGCAACCCTGTCGCGTGCCCCGTCCCAGCGCGAACGGGGCCGAGACTCGCCCATTCACTACCACCTGCGCTAACGGGCCCGAGTACAACAATTTGACCCAGCTGATGAATCCCGGTCCAAAACCAAATTTCGCCAGCATCGCCCAAATGTATGGCCATTCGAGCGTGTCAAACGCCATGGTGGCGTCTAAGGACGCCAAGATGGCCGGCTCCCGCACAAACGGAACACGCGCGAGCACCCCGTGCAAGCGCCGCAGATTGAGGGCCGTGGTGCGATGGGGGATAAAGCCAGACTGGTCTTGGTGGACCAAATCGCCCACCACGCCGACCAGCCGGTTGGCAAGCACCTTGGCAAGGATTTTGGGCTCCGCATTCAAGAGCGAGATAGGCCGATAGGAGGTAACCCGGTCTCGGGGTTTCCCCTCCTTGTGGATCACCACGATTGTAGCCAGACGTTGGTCCGGTGGGAGGGAGCCCCGCGAGTGGGCCGCAAGGAACATCGCGCGGAGGTGGGGTGCCAGTACGTCCGGTCGCAGCTTATACAACTCGATAGGGATGCCGTTCGGGCCCATGGCCTTGCCAGATGCAACCGAGCGTATAGCGAGGGCAATTTCGTCCGAGGTAGGAGCAGCATCCAACGACTCCCTGTCCTCCACCGAAAGGGAGGGCAGCGCGATATCTCGAAGCAGGGCATGAGAATCCGCCTCCGAGCAGGGAGAGACCGGGGAATACACCTCGCGGAAATAATCCGCGAAGCAAGAGACAATGTCTTCTGGCTCGGTGACACGTACACCATCCATCCTCTCAATCAGCGGAACCACACGACTCGCTCTCTCCTTTTTATCCAACCACGCAATCAATTTACCAGCCTTATCACCCACATCATACAGTCGCCCCTGTTGCTCTCTACTGAGGCCCCTGGCTGCCTCCGTGACGAGGGCCCTATAGGCCGCTTGCTTGAGGTGCAGAACATGCAGTGCAGCATCCGTCACCCCACTCCCCAAATCACCCTCTAGTTCAGTTATTTCGGCCTCCACTCGGGTCACCTCTTCCTGCTCACGCCTCCGGGCATGGGATATGAAGGAGAGGGCCTCCCCCCTAATAACTGTCTTGAAGGCCTCCCAAAGGGAGATAGCCGAAGGGACAGACCCCACATTCTCCTCGAAATACCGCTGCAAGGATTTAATCAGGTCAGCGCGAATAGTGGGGTCGCGCAGATACCAGGCATTGATTGGAGCTACCCTGCCCTCCCCCCTCGGGAGGACACCAAAGTGCAACAGGAGCGGGGAGTGATCTGAAATACCCCGCGCCAGATGGCGCACCTCTCCCACCCTCCCAGCATAGGCCGCAGGGACAAGGATATGATCAAGCCGCGAGAGGCTACCATGGGCACCCGAATGGAAGGTGTATTGCAGCTGCGTGGGATGTTTTAAGCGCCAGCAGTCCACCAATCCCAATGTATCTAAAAGGCCGGACAGCCACGCCTGCGCCCGGGGGAGGTCCCTAGGGTGGTGACGATCCATAGTCCCAGAAACCACCGCATTGAAATCCCCCCCAACCACCAGAAGCCCCCCCGGAAGGTCAAGGAGGAGGCGCCCCAGGTCCGCAAAAGTGGTAGACTGTAGCCCCGGTGGGACATACACTGAAACAAAGACAACCACTTTGCCCTCCATTCTCCCCACCAAGGCAGTGTAGCGTCCCCTCTCATCATGGTGCACCTCATCTATTTCCAGCGGGAGCGAGTTCTTAACCATGATGCCCACCCCCCGCGAGCCAGACGTGAAGCCCGAGTGGGCCACCAAACGATAGCCACGCCGATTCATGGCAAAGAAGGAATTACCAATAAGGTGTGTCTCCTGCAGAAAGACCACATCTGGCGAAATTCGTTTCAGATATTGCAGGACCACACCTCGCGTAATCCTATCCCCCAGTCCATTAACGTTCCAAGACAACAAAGTCAAGTCCCTACCCCCCATCACATACAGAAGCCATCACTCGTCCCCCCGAGAGCACCTCAAAAACACCAATACAGTAAAGGGTTTGCCTTGCGGTAAAAACGAACAACACCCCACCCCAACCCACCCGTCCCAACAGAACTCCCCCCTCCCTGCACCCCTGCATGAGCCCGAACAGCCCCCCCAAAGTGCAGTGTGCCTGTCGCCCCATAGATGAAAACACTAACTAGTCCCCCAGAGGAGGAGGGAAAGCCCCCAAGAGACCCCGTACGACCTCCACGGGAGGGGAACTTACACAATCAGTCAATGATGACAATAATGTTGTCCAGAGCAAGGCCTACTATTAGTCCCTCAGTCCTGATCCGGCAAGCCCTCCCCACCAACCGCGCCCCCCCCACCCCCCCGGCCCCGGTCCCCGGGCAAAGTGTCCAACCAGTCCCCGGCCGCCTCGGGACGATCAAAAAAGTGCGTGCGGCCATCCACCTCTACCCTCAACTTCGCTGGAAAAAGCATCGCATACTTGAGGTTCAGGTCCCGTAGGCGACGTTTGACTCCGAGAAAACTCAGTCTCTGCTTCTGGACCGCCGGAGTAAAATCAGGATAGAAGTTTACGTCCATATTGTCGAGTCTGACCGGTCCTTGTTGCCTAGAAGTCTGCAGGATAGCGTCTCTGTCCCGAAAGTTGAAGATCCGGGCAATGAGAGGCCTCGGAGGGGCTCCGATCTTAGGTCTCCCTCCGGGGACCCTGTGCGCCCGTTCCACTGCGAAGAGTTTACTCAGCCCCCGGGGCTGGAGACGGGTGAGGATCAGGTCCTCCACAAACAGATCCGCCGCCTCCTCCTCACGTCCCTCCGGCACCCCGACAATGCGAACATTGTTCCTCCGGGCCCGACCCTCGGAATCTTCCAGTCGACGGTCCATCAGGGCGCTCGCCTGGCCCAGTCGGCGCACCTCCTTTTGGAGGGCCGCCACGTCCGTTGTGAGGCCCGAGGTGGTGTGGGCCAAAGAGTCGATCCGGTCATTCGTCTTGGACAGATCGGCCCTCACCGGGCCCACATCCACGAGGACCGAGTCAATCTTTTGCGCCAGAGTGTCAAAGCGCTGGTCCACTGAGGCCTTCATCTCGGCGATGGCGCCCATGACGTCCCGGAGGGTCAGATCCGCGGGCAATGCAGGGGCATCAATCGGGCCCACAGGGGACCTACGCGGCGCCTCTGGAGATCCCTTCTGGAGGGTGTAGCGGTCCATGTTGTTAGACTGAGGGGCTGCGCCACGGCGGGTCGATTTCACCTTTGCCCGGTCGCCATCTTGTTTCGTGGACATGGCTCCAGTCCCCAAATCGTGCCAATCTCCTTGAAAAGGGCTGACAGACCGGTTCACGGGCTCCGGGGGAGGGCGACCACAGCTCCGAAGGGCGGATCACAGCTGGCGGGCCGGCAGGGCACCCCGATGAAGTCACACCACCGCACGCCGCCTCGCGACCCTACCTCGCTTGGCAGCAAGGAGGGCGCGAAAGCGAAAGTGAAAGTGCGGGGTACGCGAATCGCCCAGCCTCGCCCGCCGCTGTTGTTCACTTTGTCTCCGGATCGCCCCACAACTCCAATCCGGGGGGCCGGCGTGGAAAAGGCCGCAAACCTCAATCGATGCTCCCGCCGGTGTCCGAGGTCCGATTTGGAAACGGAAAACGGGTGGCACCTCAGCTCGGTCTCACGAACACAGTCCCCTCATCTAGGACAGGATATAGTCAGGATTTATGCAGGAGGTCGCGGAGGTCCTCGGGAGCCTCGCACCTACGCGGCCATCTTGGTTGCGCGCTAGGCTCCTCCTTCGACAATATACTCTTAAGTGCATTATAACCTCGCGGTAAATGCTAACTTTGGACTGGCTGCACGGAAACATGTCGTGTTTGGGGTCAAACCCTTTGGAATACAACCCCCACCCCGCCAGAACTGGGGTAGCATTCCACCCTTCTAGAGGGAGAGACATATTCACACTGGTCTAACCCGGTAGGACTTTCTACAGCCCTGGCATCACAAAATGGATGCTTCTACCACAGGCACGAGTCTGGCCTCCTGCTGCTGACTGAAACTCCGGCAGGGGAGGCCTGGACAATAGGTTTCCTGTCCCAGGGAGGTGTAACCACCTCCCCAGACAGGCAGATGCGTATTGGGGCTGGGCGGGAGCACTCTCTGGTGCTTTGAAGTCCTGCACTGGGAGCACACTTGGTGTCCCTGTGCATAGTCCAGTTCAAACCGGTTGCAGGGGCTACCTGCCACTGCTCTGGCACGAAACTGGACAAAGGAAATGGGTGTAACCACCCCTCTTTCCAAACCCTCCCATAGGTGGGTCCCTAGAGTATGTCCAACCCCTAAACTTAGTATAAGTATGGGAACCCATAAGTAAGGGAGAGGAGTTGGCCTAACGGCTAGGGCGCTCGACCTCGGACCTGGGTACTGGGTTCGAGTCTCGGTAATGACGCTGAACATCCTGTGATTCTGGGCAAATCACTTAATCTCCCCGTTCCTAACACAAAAGGAATGTGTCTCCTCATGTAACGTAACTGGTGCTATGTAAAGCGCTCTGATACCTGATTGGATTCGGGTCAAGTTTGCGCTATATAAAACTCTGCAAAAAAAAAAAAAACAGTCCTTGAGACTTTGGATTACCCTGGACGAAAATCTGCAACATATATCCTGGACCTTCGACTTTCTATTTTTGCTAGAAGACTGAAGAAATCTCCCTTGGGGTCAAGGAGTGACTCCCCTGCTTGGCAGGCACCAAAGAAGCAACTGTCTGGTCTGCAACTCTGAAGCTCCCGCCGGACGCCGAAGTCTTTGCATCACCAGAGGTGGATGTCCAGACTTCTCCAAGGCTACCCTGAGTCCACAGCAAAGCTGAGGCCCGTGTCTATCGTGGGTGACGTGGAATCGTGACCCCTGGACACCGTGAACTTTTGTAGCTACATCATCTTCCTGGTCCTCCTCGAAGTTGTGCTTAGGGCTCCGAGTAGCCCCAGCCTTGGGCACCTACAGCACCGAAGATCTCTGGCCTCCACTGCACGAGTGATCCGTGGGCCAGTTTCCAGTGCGACTGCTTGAGGCTCCTTCGCGATCGCTAGCCCGTTGGCTAGTGGGTCTCCACAAAGACAACTCCTTTTCTCCTTGGGCTTTCCTGGTTGCTCCAGACGTGCCCTGACTTACCCTCGCTGGGTGAGTCCCCCAGACCTTGCTGGTCTGCACCGATGTCCTTCTTCTATTTCCACGTGACTTGCCGTTGCCAAGGCTTGTTGGGTCCATCCTGGTCACCGAGACCGCAGCACTCAACAGACTTCATGGGACAGCTCGAATCCAGCTCCTGGTCATCATCGACACCTCCTGAACCTTGTGGCTGAAGAGTCAAGACACCCGTCAACTCACCTGAAACACCCGACATCTGTGTGCCTTGGACTATCTTGCCCCTGGTCACTGGTAAGTGACCCAGACTCTGTCCCCTCTGCTTTCAGGTTCCTTCCATCTTCGATCCAGGCTTGGATATCTTTGAACACTTCTCCTCTTCACAGCAGCAGCACTTCTTTGCCAGCTTCCATTAAAAACGCGCCGAGACCCGACACCATTTGACACCTATGCACCCGGCTTCCCTGGGTGAGGTAACTCGAGTACTCCGGTGGTCCCGTGGGTGTTGGCCCTAGACACCTCTAAGTCCAAAAGGGTTTGCTTGTAGTCGTCCTCTAAGTGGAGCGACCCTTGACCCCTCCAGGTAGGTCGCTCCCCCTCCGCACAGCTCCGCTTGTGTGTCCCTGACCCAGCTGCCGCCGCCGAAGAATCATAAGTTTGCTCATCTCCCGCCTACTGCACCACTGTATTGCCTGCATTCTCTCTGTTGTATCTGTGACCGCTGTTTTATGTTTCCCCCGATGCCTGCCGTAGTCCTTGCCCGTTTCTCTCCTTCTGTACCCCTCGCTACCCTCGTATCTCTGGCCGGTTTCCTTTCTGTACCACTCGCTGCCCCGTGTCCCTCTGCCCAGTTTCCCTTCTGTTCCCCTCGCTGCCCCCATGCCTCTCTGCCCACTTCGCCTTCTGTTTCCCAGCTGCCCCATATTCTGTGTCCCTTTTGCCTTCTGTGCCACTCGTTTTACTGATTTTGCGCCCTTTTGCCTTCTGTGCCACTCGTTTTACTGATTCTGTGTCCCTTTTGCCTTCTGTGCCACTTGTTTTATGATTTTGCACCCTTTTGCCTTCTGTGCCACTCGTTTTAATGATTCTGTGTCCCTTTTGCCTTCTGTGCCACTCGTTTTACTGATTCTGTGTCCCTTTTGCCTTCTGTGCCACTCGTTTCCCCCTTGACTGTGCCCTTTTGCCTTCTGTTCCCTTCGCCGTCCCTCTCCGCCCCCGCCACTGCGTCCCCTGCAGCCCCACCCCCCTACTGCCCATTCGCTGCCCTCGCCTCCTGCCTCCCAGCTGCTCCTCCCTCCCACCTCCCCATATATGCCGGCCACTGCGCGGTGAGGAGAGCGACCCTTGACCCCTCCAGTTAGGTCACTCCCCCTCCGCACAGCTCCGCCCGTGTGTCCCTGCCCCAGCTGCCGCCACCGACGAATCGTAAGTTTGCTCATCTCCCGCCTACTGCACCACTATATTGCCTGTATTCTCTCTGTTGTATCTGTGACCGCTGTTTACTGTTTCCCCAGCTGCCTGCCGTAGTCCTTGCCCGTTTCTCTCCTTCTGTACCCCTCGCTACCCTCGTATCTCTGCCCGGTTTCCTTTCTATACCACTCGCTGCCCCGTGTCCCTCTGCCCGGTTTCCCTTCTGTTCCCCTTGCTGTACCCGTGCCTCTCTGCCCGCTTCGCCTTCTGTTTCCCTGCTGCCCCATATTCTGTGTCCCTTTTGCCTTCTGTGCCACTCGTTTTACTGATTTTACGCCCTTTTTGCCTTCATGCCACTCGTTTTACTGTTTCTGTGTCCCTTTCGCCTTCTGTGCCACTCGTTTTACTGATTTTGCACCCTTTTGCCTTCTGTGCCACTCGTTTTACTGATTCTGTGTCCCTTTTGCCTTCTGTGCCACTCGTTTTACTGATTCTGTGTCCCTTTTGCCTTCTGTGCCACTCGTTTTACTGATTTTACGCCCTTTTTGCCTTCATGCCACTCGTTTTACTGTTTCTGTGTCCCTTTTGCCTTCTGTGCCACTCGTTTTACTGATTTTGCACCCTTTTGCCTTCTGTGCCACTCGTTTTACTGATTCTGTGTCCCTTTTGCCTTCTGTGCCACTTGTTTTATGATTTTGCACCCTTTTGCCTTCTGTGCCACTCGTTTTAATGATTCTGTGTCCCTTTTGCCTTCTGTGCCACTCGTTTTACTGATTCTGTGTCCCTTTTGCCTTCTGTGCCACTCGTTTTACTGATTTTATGCCCTTTTTGCCTTCATGCCACTCGTTTTACTGTTTCTGTGTCCCTTTTGCCTTCTGTGCCACTCGTTTTACTGATTTTGCGCCCTTTTGCCTTCTGTGCCACTCGTTTTACTGATTCTGTGTCCCTTTTGCCTTCTGTGCCACTTGTTTTATGATTTTGCACCCTTTTGCCTTCTGTGCCACTCGTTTTAATGATTCTGTGTCCCTTTTGCCTTCTGTGCCACTCGTTTTACTGATTCTGTGTCCCTTTTGCCTTCTGTGCCACTCGTTTCCCCCTTGACTGTGCCCTTTTGCCTTCTGTTCCCTTCGCCGTCCCTCTCCGCCCCCGCCACTGCGTCCCCTGCAGCCCCACCCCCCTACTGCCCATTCGCTGCCCTCGCCTCCTGCCTCCCAGCTGCTCCTCCCTCCCACCTCCCCATATATGCCGGCCACTGCGCGGTGAGGAGAGCGACCCTTGACCCCTCCAGTTAGGTCACTCCCCCTCCGCACAGCTCCGCCCGTGTGTCCCTGCCCCAGCTGCCGCCACCGACGAATCGTAAGTTTGCTCATCTCCCGCCTACTGCACCACTATATTGCCTGTATTCTCTCTGTTGTATCTGTGACCGCTGTTTACTGTTTCCCCAGCTGCCTGCCGTAGTCCTTGCCCGTTTCTCTCCTTCTGTACCCCTCGCTACCCTCGTATCTCTGCCCGGTTTCCTTTCTATACCACTCGCTGCCCCGTGTCCCTCTGCCCGGTTTCCCTTCTGTTCCCCTTGCTGTACCCGTGCCTCTCTGCCCGCTTCGCCTTCTGTTTCCCTGCTGCCCCATATTCTGTGTCCCTTTTGCCTTCTGTGCCACTCGTTTTACTGATTTTACGCCCTTTTTGCCTTCATGCCACTCGTTTTACTGTTTCTGTGTCCCTTTCGCCTTCTGTGCCACTCGTTTTACTGATTTTGCACCCTTTTGCCTTCTGTGCCACTCGTTTTACTGATTCTGTGTCCCTTTTGCCTTCTGTGCCACTCGTTTTACTGATTCTGTGTCCCTTTTGCCTTCTGTGCCACTCGTTTTACTGATTTTACGCCCTTTTTGCCTTCATGCCACTCGTTTTACTGTTTCTGTGTCCCTTTCGCCTTCTGTGCCACTCGTTTTACTGATTTTGCACCCTTTTGCCTTCTGTGCCACTCGTTTTACTGATTCTGTGTCCCTTTTGCCTTCTGTGCCACTCGTTTTACTGATTCTGTGTCCCTTTTGCCTTCTGTGCCACTCGTTTTACTGATTTTACGCCCTTTTTGCCTTCATGCCACTCGTTTTACTGTTTCTGTGTCCCTTTTGCCTTCTGTGCCACTCGTTTTACTGATTTTGCACCCTTTTGCCTTCTGTGCCACTCGTTTTACTGATTCTGTGTCCCTTTTGCCTTCTCTGCCACTCGTTTTACTGATTCTGTGTCCCTTTTGCCTTCTGTGCCACTCGTTTTTACTAATTTTTCACCCTTTTGCCTTCTGTGCCACTCGTTTTACTGATTCTGTGTCCCTTTTGCCTTCTGTACCACTCGTTTTACTGATTTTGCGCCTTTTTGCCTTCTGTGCCACTCGTTTTACTGATTCTGTGTCCCTTTTGCCTTCTGTGCCACTCGTTTTACTGATTTTGCGCCCTTTTGCCTTCTGTGCCACTCGTTTTACTGATTCTGTGTCCCTTTTGCCTTCTGTGCCACTAGTTTTACTGATTCTGTGTCCCTTTTGCCTTCTGTGCCACTCGTTTCCCCCTTGACTTTGTGTCCTTTTGCCTTCTGTTCCCTTCGCCGTCCCTCTCCGCCCCCACCGCTGCGCCCATTCGCTGCCCCCGCCTCCCAGCTGCTCCTCCCTCCCACCTCCCCATATATGCCAGCCGCTGCGCGGCCGCACCGCTGGCGCACCAATGGCGTACCTAAGGCAAGCCTGTCTGCGCCTGTCCGCGCCTGGACCACGCCCAGCGCCAGAACCCCTGGCCCCCGCTCCCGCCACAACGACTGCCGCCGCTACGATGCCAGCACACTCCACGCCCTCACCCCCAGACGGACCCACACCTGCTTCAAGGCCGCCCCGAAACGCACACACGGTCCCTTCACCTGCCGGAACTGCTGCTACACCAGCCTCAGACCCGACGAACCACCAGCCAAAAAAGACCGCACACACCTGCGATGCATATTACTGAACACCCGCTCCGCGCGCAAACATGCCGTCGAGCTCTGGGACCTGCTCGACACAACATCCCCGGACGTCGCCTTCCTGACAGAGACCTGGTTGTACGACTCCTCCGCACCCGACATCGCCATAGCCATCTCAGACGGCTACAAGATCACCCACAGAGACCGCACCAACGGAGTCGTAGGAGGAATCGCCATCGTCCACAAGAACACCATCAGGGTCTCGACTAACACCGACAACGCGCTCAGCACCGCCGAACACATGCACTTCCAGATCCACACAGACCCCAACTCCACCCTCAGAGGCACCCTCGTCTACCAACCACCCGAACTCCGCCCCCAGTTCAGCGACTCCATCGCCGACTTCATCAGCACGGACGCCCTGACCTCCACCGACTACATCCTCCTCGGAGACCTGAACTTTCACCTTGAGAACAACAACGACAACAACTCCACAACCCTGATCGATAACCTCACCAACCTCGGACTAAAGCAACTCGTCACAACGCCCACCCACTCCGCCGGCCACATGCTCGACCCCGTCTTCTCCTCAAGCCCGCATGTCTCCGTCAGCCACACCACCGAACTCTGGACCGACCAACGCTGCATCCACTTCACCTTCCAGAAACCCACCACACACCACCGCACCCAACAGATTCCCCACCGCTGCTGGAGCAAAATCACCGAAGACCAACTACATGCGAAACTCGCTCTCAGCCCACCCACCGAACCCTCCAACACCGACGACGCTGCCCACAGCCTCAGACGCTGGATCGAAGACTGCGCCAACACCCTCGCCACGCTGAAGAAACCCCCCCACAGAGACACCAGCAAGAGGGCCAGCTGGTTCACCCCAGAACTCCTAGCCTCCAAGCAAGCCTGTTGGAAACTAGAGAAGAAATGGCACAGCAAACAAACTCCGGACAACCGCGCAGCACACAAGGATGCCATCCGCAACCACCACCACCTCATCAAGGCCGCCAAGAGAACCTCGTTCAAAGACCACCTCGACAACAACGCACACAATAGCAAGGAGCTCTTCAACATCGTGAAGGAACTCTCCAACCCCAGCTCCAACACCAATGACATCCCACCGTCACAAGCCCTGTGCAACTCCCTCACCACCTTCTTCCACTGCAAGATAGCAGACATCCACAACAGCTTCAACACCCAGACTGACCCGACAGACAGCAACACAACAGACCCTCCGCACACCATCGACCATGACCCCCTGCTAGCCTGGGCCAGCGTGAGCATCGATGACACCGTCAAGACCATGAGCACAATCCACTCCGGCTCTCCGTCAGATCCCTTCCCGCACCACGTCTTCAACAAAGCAAGCCGCTCCATCGCACCCCACCTGCGCAACGTCATCAATCTCTTCCTCGAGACCGTAACCTTCCCAGAGAGCTGGAAACATGCCGAGATCAACGCCCTACTGAAAAAAACCAAGGCTGACCCAAGAGACCTCAAGAACTTCCGGCCCATCTCTCCGCTCCCCTTCCCGGCCAAGGTCATCGAGAAAATCATCAACAGACAGCTAACCCGATACCTCGAAGAAAACAGAATCCTGGACCCTTCCCAGGGTTCCGCAGCAACCACAGCACCGAGACCGCCCTCATCGCCGCCACTGACATCAGGACCCTGCTGGACAACGGCGAGACCACAGCACTCTAGACCTCTCCGCCGCCTTTGACACCGACTGCCACCGCACACTACGCGCACGCTTCCCACCGCAGGGATCAGAGACAAGGCTCTGGAATGGACCACCTCCTTCCTCTCCGGCAGAACCCAGAGCGTCTGCCTCCCCCCATTCCGGAACGAAAGCCTCCGAGATCATCTGCGGCATACCCCAGGGATCCTCCCTCAGCCCGAAACTGTTCAACATTTACATGGCCCCGCTCGCACACGTCGCCCGACAGCACGACCTCAACATAATCTCCTTCGCCGACGACACTCAACTGATCCTCTCCCTCACCAAGGACCCCATCACCGCCAAAGCCAGCCTCCACGAAGGAATGAAGGCCGTCGCCGACTGGATGAAGATCAGCCGCCTGGAGCTGAACTCGGACAATACGGAGGTCCTCATCCTCGGCTCCAACCCTTCAGCCTGGGACGACTCCTGGTGGCCGACGGCACTGGGAGCAGCCCCGACACCCATCATCCTCAACTCAATGCTCTCAATGACCAAGCAGGTCAACGCAGTCTCCTCCTCCTGCTTCTACACCCTCCACATGCTCCGCAAGATCTACAGATGGATCCCTACAGATACAAGAAAGACAGTCACCCAGGCCCTCGTCAGCAGCAGACTCGACTACGGAAACGCCCTCTACGTGGGAGCCCCGACCAAGCTCATCAAATGACTACAACGCATCCAAAACGCCTCGGCACGACTGATCCTCGATGTACCACGCCACGGCCACATCATCCCCCACCTGAGGGACCTGCACTGGCTCCCCGTCAGCAAGAGAATATCCTTCAAGCTCCTCATCCACGCACACAAGGCACTCCACAAGACCGGCCCTGCCTACCTCAACAGACGGCACTCCTTCTACATCCCCAACCGCCAACTACGCTCCGCCGACCTCTCACTCGCCACCGTCCCGCGCATCCGAAGAACAAACACCAGCGGGAGATCCTTCTCTCACCTCGCCACCAAGACATGGAACACCCTCCCACTGAGCCTACGACAGACCCAAGACCTGCTGACCTTCAGGAGGATGCTCAAGACCTGGCTGTTCGATGAGTAGCGGCCCCCCAACCCCCCAGCGCCTTGATACCTTCGCGGGTATGTAGTGCGCTTTACAAATGATTGATTGAAGTGTCCTTAAACTCTTAATTTCCAACCCGCTTATGCTACATCAATTCAAACAGTCTCAGTCCCAGGATGACCCGAGCGCGAGTGCAATAACCCCTAATATCACACAGCCATTTGCGATGCAAGCCCACACAGATGGCGCTCCCTCCTGACAATTCACACCTATCCGGGGATGGCTGGGTTCCTGTCCCCACCACCCCGTCTCATTCACCTATACCACATGTCCGCCTGCGCACCCATATTCTTGGCAGGGGGATGCCACTGTGCTGTTACTTAGTTACCTGAAGGACCATCAGGCACATACATCAACCACAAAACCGGTCACAAACGGGCAGATTCTCAGAATCTGCCCCTTTGCGACCGGTATTTTTGCATTTGGGATGCATCATCCCAAATGCAAAAATCGCAATTTAAGGAATCTCAAAATAGCGATTCCTTAAATAGTGATTGCATTTAAGGAATCCCTAATTGAGATTCCTTAAATGCAATGCATTAAAGTTTAAAAAATAGCGATTTCGCTACTAGCGGGAGCAAATTACCATGAAGCTGGACTTCATGGTAATTTGCTAAAACTTAGAAAAATGCACTTATTTGCATTTTTCTAAGTTTCATGTTGCGCACACACATGCCCTTAGAGCATGTGTGTATGCAACATGTGTGCAGAGTTCAAATACATGGGTGCAATAGGGTGTCATTTTGACACCCTTGCACCCTAGAAATTGCGGGAGCAATTTGCGAGTACCTACTGGTACTCGCAAATTACTCCCACAATCTCCAATGCATTCCTATGGGCCTGGAGGCCCATAGGAATGAATGGGAAGCCATTCATTAATTGTGACTCGCAATTTGTGAGTCGCAATTAATGAATGTTAAGGAATCGCTATTTTAATAGCGATTCCTACATGCATAGGCTTTTGCGAGTCCTTAATTGCGATTCCTTAATATTCGCAATTAAGGACTCGCAAAAGCTTTTCTTGATGCATGTGCCTGCATATGTGCCCTAGTCCGGCTGTCCCATCTAATAGTCCATGACGACCCCTAGTTTGATTTCCTCCCCCGGTCTGTTCTTTACTTGGCAAATACCTGCTATGGTACATACAGCATATAAATGAAGTCAAAGTAATCGTAAATGTCAATAATGATACCAGGTGATTGGACACGCATATCTCATGATACTGCCGTCAAATACCAATATGTAACAACTGTAATAATAAATGCCAACAAAAAGAGTTTACAAAAACAGTACCTGTAACCATTTATAATAAATCTTATAGATATAAAACTCTTAATTTCCAACCGCGACTTTTCCCATAGAAGTTAACGGCGATTCGCGGCTGTGTTCTCACACTGCACGCGTCCCCCGTGGGTCCCCTGTGTCACTGCCTTGGGTGGTTCCTTGTGGTCCAAGCACTTCTACAGGCTCTAGGCCTTGTGTCTAGTTCAGTTGTGGTTCTTATACCACTTTATTGGTATATGGTTTGGTACGCCCCTAGGGCCCAAACATGTATTTGTGCTTTAACTGTTGAATACTGACTTGTAACTTAAGTACTTCGAACTCTAGCCTCATAAAGAGACTATAGGGGTGTGTTTATCCTAAATACATATATTTTAAATATATACCTGGTGTGGTTGTCTTTTCAGAGATTATAGACTGGTAAAACAAGCTGCTTTACATTCCTTTAACCCCTTCAGCGCGGCGCGGATTACCGCACCGTGCTGAAGGTGCGTTGCGCGGGCGGGCCCATGACGGAGCGGTTCCGTCATCCGCACAGCGCGACCGATGCGCATGACGGAACCGTTCCGTCATGCGCATCGAAAGGGTTAAGACTTAGCCTGAAGGCTGCTCTCCATAGCTACCACTAGGATAGCTTTCAATAAAGGTTGTCTTTAACCTATCACCATAAGGGGTTGTTTGGACTGATACAGGGTGCCCAATAGAACTAGTGGACAGCATATATCAGGCCACCTTCTCACACCTTTTGAGAGGAAACACACTCACCACACAGCGACCAAAGACAGGCAGAGCCCGGGCTGCAGATACAACCAGCCCAGGAGGATACACGCAGACCTGACCAACGGGGGAAGGCACACAACACAAGATGGCATGCTGGAGACCCTTGCACAGGGGCTGCGACCTCGCAGGACCCCTAGTGAGAGGAACACACTCACACCCAGTGACCAAAGACAGGCAGAGCCCGGGCTGCGGATACAACCAGCCCAGGAGGATACACGCAGACCTGACCAACGGGGGAAGGCACACAACACAACACAAGATGGCATGCTGGAGAGTGGAGACCCTTACACAGGGGCTGCGACCTCGCAGGACCCCTAGTGAGCGGAAACACACTCACACCCAGTGACCAAAGACAGGCAGAGCCCGGGCTGCGGATACAGACCTGAACAACGGGGGAATGGGGGGGCGCAAACAACACAACATGGCGATCACACAAGGCGACACCAACTCTGTCTCGTGCACCAAACATGAGCAGAGACAGAGCTTCAGAGATTGTGGCAGACAGCCTCAGGCATTCAAAAACTCTGCGATGGCCGGAGATGCCAGTGCTGCGGGGGGTGGGGGCTGGAGGGGGGGGGGGCAGACCCACCAGCAGCATATAAAGTACTACAAGGTAGAATCCCCGCCCCCTCCTCTAATCACCGGCTGGCATTGCTGCTGAAGCTGCCACTCATGACAATGCCCCGCCCTCCTCCAGGCTCTCTGCTCTCCCATTGGTGGCAGGAGATGTTCGCCCTGTCCATGTCCTGTGGATAAGGATAAAAGCTTCTATTGGGTTGCAATATCAGTCACTCCTGACACTGTCCCACCTTGAGCTGGGGGCCCTGCTTTCTCACTGCTTCCTGTGCCTGTCACTCTCTTTCTGCCCCGCCCTCTCCTGGTGCCTCTGTCTTCTGAATGCTAATTGAACCTGTCACTCCTTACTCTGCCCCGCCCCCTTCTGGGACCTCTCCTCCTCACTGCCTGTTAGCTGGAACTGTCACTCCTGACTCTGCCCCGCCCCCTCCTGGGACCTCTTCTCCTCACTGCTGACTGGACCTGTCACTCCTGAGTCTGCCCCGCCCCCTCCTGGGACCTCTCCTCCTCACTGCTGGCTGGATCTATCACTCCTGACTCTGTCCTGCCCCCTCCTGGGACCTCTCCTCCTCACTGCCAGTTAGCTGGACCTGTCACTCCTGAGTCTGCCCCGCCCCCACATGGGACCTCTCCTCCTCACTGCTTATTAGTTGGACCTGTCACTCCTGACTCTGCCCCGCCCCCTCCTGGGACCTCTCCTCTTCACTGCTGGCTAGACCTGTCACTCCTGACTCTGCCCCGCCCCCTCCTGGGACCTCTCCTCCTCACTGCTGGCTGGACCTGTCACTCCTGACTCTGCCCCACCCTCTCCTGGGACCTGTCCTCCTCACTGCCTGCTAGCTGGACCTGTCACTCCTGACTCTGCCCCGCCCCTCCTGGGACCTCTCCTCCTCACTGCTGGCTGCACCTGTCACTCCTGAAAGTTGTCCAGCCTCCAGCATCCTCGGACGGGATCTGCCGGTTTCCATGGTAACCACGTGATGTGCTTATTACTAGGCTACCTGCCTCCTGCTTGTTGCCGGGTACCCGCGGGCAGTGGGGTCGCTCGGTGCTCCAGTGGGCACAAGTCTTCCGGGCAGGTGGGCAGTGCCAGCCTGGTGCAGCATGAGGACGACGGGAGGCCTGGATCACCGGGGCGAGGGTAATCCGATTATCAAGAGGTGAGTGCAGAGGAAGGGACAGGCACTGGGACAGGGAGGCACAAGACGGTAATAGACAGGAGCACCGGACAGAGAGAGGGGCGGTGAGAGTAGGGAAAGGGGTCAGAGAGGCCCATGGAAGGAGATAGACGCAGGCTGTGGGGGCAGGAAGGCACGGGACAGGTAATAGGACAGGAGCATGGGGCAGATAGACTGCAGAAAGGGACAGAGAGGCTCATGGATGGAGACAGGTGGGGGGACAAGGAAGCACGGAACGGTAATAGGGCAGGAGAATGGGGCAGAGAGACAGGGCGATGAGGGCAGGAGAAGGGGGCAGAGAGGCCCATGAATAGAGACAGAGAAAGGCTGAGGGGACAGGGAGACATTGGACGTTGGATGGGGCAGAGAGGCCGATGTACGGGGACAGACATGCTCTTGGGCTAGGAGGACAACGGTTGGTGCGTGAAGGGGTGGGGGGGTTAGGACAGGAGCTGGGGCAGAAGAAGGGGACAGAGCGGCTGGGGTTTTCGGGACAGTCTGCCTGCCCCCCCCCCCCCCTATTCACTGTCCACGAGGCAGGGGGTGGAGCAGAGGGAGGGGCAGAGAGAAGAGGAGAGGAGGGGTAAGAGAGAGTGGGGCAGAATCACGGGGGCAGTGGAATGGGGGGGGGGGGGAGCAGAAACCCATGGGAAGAGGATAGGGACAGTGACCGACAGTGCAGCTTGGGGCAGGGAGAAAGGAGCGGGGTCAGAGACACCGGCATGGAGGTGTGATAGGCATGAGGGTAGAGAGGGGGTGGGTGGGGGAGGGTGACCAGAGGGCTGAGGCACAGAGGCGGGTTGGGCAGAGGTGACAGGGAGCGGACAGAGCGAGGGACAGAATCCGTTGATGGGATACTGGGACGGGAGTTTGGAACAGGGACAGAGAGGAGAGAGAGCGAGAGAGAGAGAGAGAAGGAGAGGGGAGAGAGAAGAAGAGGGGAGAGAGAGAGACAGAGAGAGAAGAGGGAGTGAGAGGGAGGGGCGGGGAGAGGGGCCAGGGACTGGACAGAGTGGGTTCCCCCCACCCCCCTCCCTGTCCCTCCCTCTCACTCCCTCTTCTCTCTCTGTCTCTCTCTCTCTCCTCTCTCTCTCCCCTCTGATTCTCTCTCCTCTCTCTCTCTCCCTTCTCTCTCTCCTCTCTCTCTCTCCCCTCTCTCTCTCCTCTCTCTCTCTCTTCTCTCTCTCCTGTCTTTCTCTCTCTGTCACTCTCTCTCACACACACTCCTCTCCCTCTCTCTCCCCCTCTCTCTCTGTTTCTGTCGCTCTCTCTCTCGCCTCTCCCCTCTCTCTCTCTCTCTCTCTCTCTCTCTCTCTCTCCCTTCTCTCTCTCCTCTCTCTCTCTCCCCTCTCTCTCTCCTCTCTCTCTCTCTTCTCTCTCTCCTCTCTTTCTCTCTCTGTCACTCTCTCACACACACACTCCTCCCCCTCTCTCTCCCCCTCTCTCTCTGTTTCTGTCGCTCTCTCTCTCGCCTCTCCCCTCTCTCTCTGTCTCCCTCTCTCTCTCCTCTCCCCCTCTCTCTCCTCTCCCCCCCTCTCTCTCTCTCCTCTCCCTCTATCTCTCTCTCGCTGTCTCTCTCTGTCTCTCTCTCCTCTCTCTCTCTCTCTCTCTCTCTCACACACACACACTCCTCTCCCTCTCTCTCCCCCTCTCTCTCCGTTTCTGTCTCCCTCTCTCTCTCTTCCTCTCTCTCTCCCTCTCTTTCTCTCTCTGTCTCTTTATCCATCTCTCGCTCTCTCTCCCCTCTCTCCCCCTCTCTCTCTCTGTCACTCTCTCTCACACACGCACTTCTCTCCCTCTCTCTCCCCCGCTCTCTCTCGCTCTCTCTCTGTCTCTCTCTCTCTCCTCTCTCTCTCTGTCTCTCTCTCCCCTCTCCCCTCTCTCTCTCTCTCTGTCACTCTCTATCTCACACACACTCCTCTCCCCCTCTCTCTCTTTCTGTCGCTCTCTCTCTCGCCTCTCCCCTCTCTCGCTGTCTCTGTCTCCCCCTCTCACTCTTCCTCTTCTCTCTCTCTCGCTTTCTCTCTGTCTCTCTCTCTCTCTCTCTCTCCTCTCTCCCCCTTCTCTCTCTATTTCTGTTTCTCACTAACTCTCTCTTCTTACCTCTCTCTCTCACCACCGTGGAGCCCTGAAAACCGTGGGCATTAGTGAATGACCAGACGTGGGCACTGGAGGGCACGGGTGAAACACCAGCCCTGGACACCGCAGGGCTTTGGGGAATGCTCACCACCTCGTCCAGGTGAGGTGCGCCGCCCTGCCACGTTTCCCAGGGCCATGCATTACCTACTGCCCCCGCCCAGGTCTTTTCTTTGAATTCTGTGACTTGGAGTCTTGTTTAATTCATTATAAAACGATGACTACAAGTCCCAGAATTCAACGCAAATACCCGGACTGAAACAGCCCACATGGGCCTGGGAAACTTGGCAGCCTTGTGAGTAACCAGGTGGAACCGATGACAGCCGGTCCACGATAGTGGAGCGGGGCTCTGCTGCATGCAGACTGGAGGGCGGTCCCTCACTTTAACCGAGGAGCAGAGGAAGACCCCTCACTTCAGAGCAGGGGAGGGCCCCTCACTTCAGCCAAAGAGCAGAGGCGGGCCTCTCACTTCAACTGAGTAGCAGAGGAGGGCTCCCCCTCTGCTGGGAGGACGTCCTGACCCCGCATCGCTTCATCTCAGTAAGTGTGAGTGAGATCTAGGGTTGGAATGGGATTAAAAATCGGCTCGGGCACTCTAAAAAAAAGTGGCCCACATTTGCATATTGTCTTCCTCAAAACACTACTTCGTTGACATTTTATTTAAAAAAAAAGGGGAGGGGGGAAACGCACAGATTAGTTGACACTGGTGAAACACACCTGAAAGCAAGTGAGGCCGCTTCTGCTCAGGCCCCTGCCCTGCTAGGTATGCATACATTAATGGGCCGGCCCAACGAGAGAAAGGGAGCCTTTCTGCCTTTGAGCCTTGTCAGCGTGGCTCGATCTCCTGGTGGACCTGTCAAAATTATAATACATGCCCTCCTTTAAACAAAGCTTTAGTTTCACAAAAAAACCCCTGTGAGCCTGGACTTCTTCAGCGCACAGAGGAATATCTAAATGTATTTTCAGTGACACAGCTGTTACTTTTCCACCAGAGGTTACTTTTGGCCGGCGCTTACCTGTGCACCAGAGCTTACCTTTGCATCAGTGCTTACCTTTGCACCAGTGGTTAGCTTTGCATCAGTGGTTACCTTTGCACCAGCAGTTACCTTTGCCCCAGTGGTTATCTTTGCACCGCTGGTTACCTTTGCACCAGCAGTTACCTTTGCCCCAGTGGTTATCTTTGCACCAGAGGTTACCTTTGCACCAGTAGTTACCTTTGCACCAGCGGTTACCTTTGCACCAGCGGTTACCTTTGAACCAGCAGTTACCTTTGCCCCAGTGGTTATCTTTGCCCCAGTGGTTTCCTTTGCACCAGCGGTTACCTGTGCACCAGTGGTTACCTTTGCACCAGCGGTTACCTGTGCACCAGTGGTTACCTTTGCACCAGCGGTTACCTTTGCACCAGTGGTTACCTTTGCATCAGTGGTTACCTTTGTACCAGTGGTTACCTTTGCATCAGCGGTCTCCTTTGCACCAGTGGTTAACTTTGCATCAGTGGTTACCTTTGCACCAGTGGTTACCTTTGCACCAGTGGTTACCTTTGCATTTTGCATCAGTGGTTACCTTTACACCAGTTTTTACCTTTGCACCAGTGGTTACCTTTGCATCAGCGGTTACCTTTGCACCAGTGCTTACATTTGCACCAGTGGTTATCTTTGCACCAATGGTTACCTTTGCATCAGTGCTTACCTTTGCACCAGCGGTTACCTTTGCATCAGTGGTTACCTTTGCACCAATGGTTACCTTTGCACCAGTGGTTACCTTTACATCAGCGGTTACCTTTGTTTCACTGCTTACCTTTGCATCAGTGGTTACATTTGCACCAGTGGTTATCTTTGCACGAGTGGTTACCTTTGCACCAGTGCTTACCTTTGCATCAGTGGTTACGTTTGCACCAGAGGTTATCATTGCACCAGCGGTTACCTTTGCACGAGCGTTTACCTGTGCCCCAGTAGTTACCTTTGCACCAGCGGTTACCTGTGCTCCAGCGGTTTCCTTTGCCCCAGTGGTTACCTTTGCCCCAGTGGTTACCTTTGCCCCAGTGGTTATCTTTGCACCAGTGGTTACCTTTGCATCAGTGGTTACCTTTGCACCAATGGTTACCTTTGCACCAGTGGTTACCTTTACATCAGCGGTTACCTTTGTTTCACTGCTTACCTTTGCATCAGTGGTTACATTTGCACCAGTGGTTATCTTTGCACGAGTGGTTACCTTTGCACCAGTGCTTACCTTTGCACCGGTGGTTACGTTTGCACCAGAGGTTATCATTGCACCAGCGGTTACCTTTGCACGAGCGTTTACCTGTGCCCCAGTAGTTACCTTTGCACCAGCGGTTACCTGTGCTCCAGTGGTTTCCTTTGCCCCAGTGGTTACCTTTGCCCCAGTGGTTACCTTTGCCCCAGTGGTTATCTTTGCACCAGCGGTTACCTTTGCATCAGTGGTTACCTTTGCACCAATGGTTACCTTTGCACCAGTGGTTACCTTTACATCAGCGGTTACCTTTGTTTCACTGCTTACCTTTGCATCAGTGGTTACATTTGCACCAGTGGTTATCTTTGTACGAGTGGTTACCTTTGCACCAGTGCTTACCTTTGCACCGGTGGTTACCTTTGCACCGGTGGTTACCTTTGCACCAGTGCTTACCTTTGCACCGGTGGTTACCTTTGCACCAGTGCTTACATTTGCATCAGTGGTTACCTTTGCATCAGTGGTTACCTTTGCAGCAGTGCTTACCTTTGCACCAGTGCTTACCTTTGCATCAGTGCTTACCTTTGCACTAGTGTTTACCTTTGCACCGGTGGTTACCTTTGCACCGGTGGTTACCTTTGCACCAGTGCTTACCTTTGCACCAGTGTTTACCTTTGCATCAGTGCTTACCTTTGCACCGCTGGTTACCTTTGCATCAGTGCTTACCTTTGCACCAGTGCTTACCTTTGCATCAGTGGTTACCTTTGCAGCAGTGGTTACCTTTGCCCCAGTGGTTACCTTTGCACTAGCGGTCACCTTTGCCCCAGTGGCTATCTTTGCACCAGTGGCTACCTTTGCACCAGTGGTTACCTTTGCACCAGTGCTTACCTTTGCACAAGTGGTCACCTTTGCATCAGTGGTTAACTTTGCATCAGTGGTTACCCTTGCACCAGTGGTTATCGTTGCACCAGTGGTTGCCTTTGCACCAGTGGTTACCTTTGCATCAGCGGTTACCTTTGCACCAGTGGTTACATTTGCATCAGTGCTTACCTTTGCACCAGTGGTTACATTTGCACCAGTGGTTATCTTTGCACCAGCGGTTACCTTTGCATCAGTGGTTACCTTTGCACCAGCGGTTACCTTTGCATCAGTGGTTACCTTTGCACCAGTGGTTACCTTTGCACCAGTGGTTACCTTTACATCAGCGGTTACCTTTGCATCAGTGCTTACCTTTGCATTAGTGGTTACATTTGCACCAGTGGTTATCTTTGTCCCAGTGGTTACCTTTGCACCAGTGGTTACCTTTGCACCAGTGCTTACCTTTGCATCAGTGGTTACGTTTGCACCAGAGGTTATCATTGCACCAGCGGTTACCTTTGCACGAGCGTTTACCTGTGCCCCAGTAGTTACCTTTGCACCAGCGGTTACCTGTGCTCCAGCGGTTTCCTTTGCCCCAGTGGTTACCTTTGCCCCAGTGGTTACCTTTGCCCCAGTGGTTATCTTTGCACCAGTGGTTACTTTTGCACCAGTGGTTATGTTTTAAACAGTGGTTACCTTTGCAACAGTGCTTACTTTTGCACCAGTGGTTACCTTTGCACCAGTGCTTACCTTTACATCAGTGGTTACCTTTGCACCAGGGGTTATCATTGCACCAACGGTTACCTTTGCACCAGCGGTTACCTTTGCACCAGCGGTTACCTTTGCACCAGCGGTTACCTTTGCTCCAGTGGTTACATTTGCACCAGCAGTTACCTTTGCACCAGCGGTTACCTGTGCCCCAGTGGTTACCTTTGCATCAGTGGTTACATTTGCATCAGCGGTTACCTTTGCACCAGCAGCTACCTTTGCACCAGCGGCTACCTTTGCACCAGCGGTTATTATTGCACCTGAGGTTACCTTTGCACCAGTGGTTACCTTTGCACCAGTGGTTATCTTTGCATCAGTAGTTACCTTTGCTCCTGTTGTTATTATTGCACCAGTGGTTACCTTTGCACCAGTGGTTTCCTTTGCACCAGTGGTTACCTTTGCACCAGTGGTTACCTTTGCATCAGTGCTTACCTTTGCATCTGTGGTTACCTTTGCACCCATGGTTATCATTGCACCAGCGGTTTCCTTTGCACCAGTGGTTACCTTTGCACCAGAGGTTACCTTTGAGCCACTGGTTACCTTTGCATCAGTGCTTACATCAGTGCTTACCTGTGCATCAGTGCTTACCTGTGCAACAGTGTTTACCTTTGCACCAGTGCTTACCTTTGTATCAGTGGTTACCTTTGCACCAGTTTTTAACTTTGCACCAGTGGTTACCTTTGCATCAGTGTTTATCTTTGCATCAGTGGTTAACTTTGCACCAGCGGTTATCATTGCACCAGCGGTTACCTTTGCACCAGCGGTTGCCTTTGCCCCAGTGGTTAACTTTGCAGCAGCAGTCACCTTTCCCCAGTGGTTACCTTTGCAACAGTGGTTACATTTGCACCAGTGGTTATCTTTGCATCAGGGGTTACCTTTGCATCAGTGCTTACCTTTGCATCAGTGGTTACCTTTCCATTAGTGGTTATTAGTGCACCAGTGGTTATCTTTGCACCAGTGGTTACCTTTGCATCAGCAGTTACCTTTGCACCAGTAGTTACATTTGCATCAGTGCTTACCTTTGCACCAGTGGTTACATTTGCACCAGTGGTTATCTTTGCACCAGCGGTTACCTTTGCATCAGTGCTTACCTTTCCACCAGCGGTTACCTTTGCATCAGTGGTTACCTTTGCACCAGTGGTTACCTTTGCACCAGTGGTTACCTTTACATCAGCGGTTACCTTTGCATCACTGCTTACCTTTGCATCAGTGGTTACATTTGCACCAGTGGTTATGTTTGCACCAGTGCTTACCTTTGCACCAGTGCTTACCTTTGCACCAGTGGTTACGTTTGCACCAGTGGTTATCATTGCACCAGCGGTTACCTTTGCACCAGTGGTTACCTTTGCATCAGTGCTTACCTTTGCATCAGTGGTTACCTTTGCATCAGTGGGTACCTTTGCACAAGTTTTGTTTATCTTTGCACCAGTGTTTACCTTTGCATCAGTGTTTATCTTTGCATCCGTGGTTATCTTTGCATCAGCAGTTACCTTTGCACCAGTGGTTGACTTTGCACCAGCGGTTACCTTTGCACCAGTGGTTACCTTTGCACCAGTGGTTATCTTTGCATCAGTGGTTACTTTTGCACCATTCGTTATCATTGCACCAGTGGTTATCATTGCACCAGCGGTTACATTTGCACCAGTGGTTACCTTTGCCCCAGTAGTTACCTTTGCACCAGCGGTTACCTTTGCCCCAGTGGTTACCTTTGCACCAGCGGTTACCTTTGCCCCAGTGGTTACCTTTGCACCAGTGCTTACCTTTGCACAAGTGGCTACCTTTGCATCAGTGGTTACCTTTGCATCAGTGGTTATCATTGCACCAGTGGTTACCTTTGCACCAGTGGTTACCTTTGCATTTTGCATCAGTGGTTACCTTTAGAACAGATTTTACCTTTGCACCAGTGGTTACCTTTGCCCCAGCGGTTACCTTTGCACCAGTAGTTACCTTTGCATCAGGGGTTACCTTTGCATCAGTGCTTACCTTTGCATCAGTTGTTACATTTGCACCAGTGGTTATCTTTGCACCAGCGGTTATCTTTGCACCAGTGGTTATCTTTCCACCAGCGGTTATCTTTGCACCAGTGGTTACCTTTGCATCAGCGGTTACCTTTGCACCAGTGGTTACCTTTGCACCAGTGCTTACCTTTGCACAAGTGGCTACCTTTGCATCAGTGGTTACCTTTGCATCAGTGGTTATCATTGCACCAGTGGTTACCTTTGCACCAGTGGTTACCTTTGCATTTTGCATCAGTGGTTACCTTTAGAACAGATTTTACCTTTGCACCAGTGGTTACCTTTGCCCCAGCGGTTACCTTTGCACCAGTAGTTACCTTTGCATCAGGGGTTACCTTTGCATCAGTGCTTACCTTTGCATCAGTTGTTACATTTGCACCAGTGGTTATCTTTGCACCAGCGGTTATCTTTGCACCAGTGGTTATCTTTGCACCAGCGGTTACCTTTGCATTAGTGCTTACCTTTACATCAGCGGTTACTTTTGCATCAGTGGTTACCTTTGCACCAGTGGTTACATTTGCACCAGTGGTCCTCTTTGCACGAGTGGTTACCTTTGCACCAGTGCTTACCTTTGCACCAGTGGTTACATTTGCACCAGTGGTTATCATTGCACCAGCGGTTACCTTTACACCAGTGGTTACCTTTGCCCCAGCGGTTACCTTTTGCACCAGCGGTTACCTGTGCCCCAGTGGTTACCTTTGCACCAGTGGTTACCTTTGCATCAGTGGTTACCTTTGCTCCTGAGGTTATCATTGCACCAGCGGTTACCTTTGCACCAGTGCTTACATTTGCATCAGTGATTACCTTTGCACCAGAGGTTACCTTTGCACCAGTGGTTACCTTTGCATTTTGCATCAGTTGTTACCTTTACACCAGTTTTTACCTTTGCACCAGTGGTTACCTTTGCCCCAGCGGTTACCTTTTGCACCAGCGGTTACCTGTGCCCCAGTGGTTACCTTTGCACCATTGGTTACCTTTGCACCAGCGGTTAACTTTGCCCCAGTGGTTATCTTTTCACCAGTGGTTTCTTTTGCACCAGTGGTTATGTTTTAAACAGTGGTTACCTTTGCACCAATGCTTACCCTTGCATCAGTGGTTACCTTTGCATCAGTGGTTATCATTGCACCAGCGGTTATCATTGCACCTGCGGTTACCTTTACACCAGTGGTTTCCTTTGCAGCAGTGGTCTTCTTTGCATCAGTGCTTACCTTTGCATCAGTGGTTACCGTTGCGCCCATGGTTATCATTGCGCCAGCAATTACCTTTGCACCAGTGGTTACCTTTGCACCAGTGGTTATCTTTGCATCAGTGGTTACCTTTGCACTAGTGCTTATCTTTGGATTGGATTGGATGTACATTTGTAGAGCGCGAATTGCTGCCCGGAGGCGTCCAAGCGCTGGGAATACCATGCGTATCTTTGCATCAGTGGTTACCTTTGCCCCAGTTTTTACGTTTGCCCCAGTGGTTACCTTTGCATCAGTGGTTACCTTTGCATCAGTGGTTACCTTTGCTCCTGTGGTTATCACTGCACTAGCGGTTACCTTTGCACCAGTGCTTACATTTGCATCAGCGATTACCTTTGCACCAGAGGTTACCTTTGCACCAGTGGTTACCTTTGCATTTTGCATCAGTGGTTACCTTTACACCAGTTTTTACCTTTTTACTAGTGGTTACCTTTGCCCCAGTGGTTACCTTTGCACCAGTAGTTACCTTTGCATCAGGGGTAACCTTTGCATCAGTGCTTACCTTTGCATCAGTTGTTACATTTGCACCAGTGGTTACCTTTGCATCAGCGGTTACCTTTGCACCAGTGGTTACATTTGCATTAGTGCTTACCTTTGCACCAGTGGTTACATTTGCACCAGTGGTTACATTTGCATTAGTGCCTACCTTTGCACCAGTGGTCATCTTTGCACCAGCGGTTACCTTTGCATCAGTGCTTACCTGTGAATCAGCGGTTACCTTTGCATCAGTGGTTACCTTTGCATCAGCGGTTACCTTTGCACCAGTGGTTACATTTGCATTAGTGCTTACCTTTGCACCAGTGGTTATCTTTGCACCAGCGGTTACCTTTGCATCAGTGCTTACCTTTGAACCAGCGGTTACCTTTGCATCAGTGGTTACCTTAGCACCAGTGGTTACCTTTGCACCAGTGGTTACCTTAACATCAGCAGTTACCTTTGCATCACTGCTTACCTTTGCATCAGTGGTTACGTTTGCACCAGTGGTTATCATTGCACCAGCGGTTACCTTTGCACCAGTGGTTACCTTTGCCCCAGCGGTTATCTTTTGCACCAGCGGTTACCTGTGCCCCAGTGGTTACCTTTGCACCATTGGTTACCTTTTCACCAGCGGTTAACTTTGCCCCAGTGGTTATCTTTTCACCAGTGGTTTATTTTGCACCAGTGGTTATGTTTTAAACAGTGGTTACCTTTGCAACGGTGCTTACGTTTGCACCAGTGGTTACCTTTGCACCAATGCTTACCTTTGCATCATTGGTTACCTTTGCACCAGTGGTTATCATTGCACCAGCGGTTAAGTTTGCACCAGCGGTTACCTTTGTACCAGTGGTTACCTTTGCACCAGTGGTTACCTATGCCCCAGTGGTTACCTTTGCCCCAGTGGTTACCTTTGCATCAGCGGTTACCTTTGCACCAGCAGCTACCTTTGCACCAGCGGTTATCATTGCACCTGCGGTTACCTTTGCACCAGTGGTTACCTTTGCACCAGTGGTTATCTTTGCATCAGTGGTTACCTTTGCTCCTTTGGTTATCATTGCACCAGCTGTTACCTTTGCACCAGTGGTTTCCTTTGCACCAGTGGTTACCTTTGCATCAGTGCTTACCTTTGCATCAGTGGTTACCTTTGCACCCAAGGTTATCATTGCACCAGCGGTTACCTTTGCACCTGTGGTTACCTTTGCACCAGTGGTTATCTTTGCATCAGTGGTTACCTTTGCACAAGTGCTTATCTTTGCATCAGTGGTTACCTTTGCCCCAGTTTTTACATTTGCACCAGTGGTTACCTTTGCATCAGTGGTTACCTTTGCTCCTGAGGTTATCATTGCACCAGCGGTTACCTTTGCACCAGTGCTTACATTTGCATCAGCGATTACTTTTGCACCAAAGGTTACCTTTGCATCAGTGGTTACCTTTGCATTTTGTATCAGTTGTTACCTTTACACCAGTTTTTACCTTTGCACCAGTGGTTACCTTTGCCCCAGCGGTTACCTTTGCACCAGTAGTTACCTTTGCATCAGGGGTTACCTTTGCATCAGTGCTTACCTTTGCATCAGGTGTTACATTTGCACCAGTGGTTATCTTTGCACCAGCGGTTATCTTTGCACCAGTGGTTACCTTTGCATCAGCGGTTACCTTTGCACCAGTGGTTACATTTGCATCAGTGCTTACCTTTGCACCAGTGGTTACTTTTGCACCAGTGGTTATCTTTGCACCAGCGGTTACCTTTGCATCAGTGCTTACCTTTGCACCAGCGGTTACCTTTGCATCAGTGGTTACCTTTGCACCAGTGGTTACCTTTGCACCAGTGGTTACCTTTACATCAGCGGTTACCTTTGCATCACTGCTTACCTTTGCATCAGTGGTTACATTTGCACCAGTTTTTATCTTTGCACGAGTGGTTACCTTTGCACCAGTGCTTACCTTTGCACCAGTGGTTACGTTTGCACCAGTGGTTATCATTGGACCAGCGGTTACCTTTGCACCAGTGGTTACCTTTGCCCCAGCAGTTACCTTTTGCACTAGCGGTTACCTGTGCCCCAGTGGTTACCTTTGCACCAGTGGTTACCTTTGCACCAGCGGTTAACCTTGCCCCAGTGGTTATCTTTTCACCAGTGGTTACTTTTGCACCAGTGGTTATGTTTTAAACAGTGGTTACCTTTGCAACGGTGCTTACTTTTGCACCAGTGCTTACCTTTGCATCAGTGGTTACCTTTGCAGAAGTGGTTATCATTGCACCAGCGGTTACCTTTACACCAGCGGTTACCTTTGCACCAGTGGTTACCTTTGCACCAGCGGTTACCTATGCCCCAGTGGTTACCTTTGCCCCAGTGGTTACCTTTGCATCAGCGGTTACCTTTGCACCAGCAGCTACCTTTGCACCAGCGGCTATCATTGCACCTGCGGTTACCTTTGCACCAGTGGTTACCTTTGCACCAGTGGTTATCTTTGCATCAGTGGTTACCTTTGCTCCTGTGGTTATCATTGCACTAGCAGTTACCTTTGCACCAGTGGTTTCCTTTGCACCAGTGGTTACCTTTGCACCAATGGTTATCATTGCACCAGCGGTTACCTTTGCACCAGTGGTTACCTTTGTATCAGTGGTTATCATTGCACCAGCGGTTACCTTTGCACCAGCGGTTACCTTTGTATCAGTGGTTACCTTTGCATCAGTGGTTACCATTGCTCCTGTGGTTATCATTGCACCAGCGGTTACCTTTGCCAAGTGCTTACATTTGCATCAGCGATTACCTTTGCACCAGAGGTTACCTTTGCACCAGTGGTTACGTTTGCATCAGTGCTTACATCAGTGCTTACCTTTGCATCAGTGCTTACCTTTACATTAGTGCTTACCTGTGCACCAGTGCTTACCTTTGCACCAGTGCTTACCTTTGCATCAGGGGTTACCTTTGCACCAGTTTTTACCTTTGCACCAGTGGTTACCTTTGCATCAGTGTTTATCTTTGCATCAGTGGTTATCATTGCACCAGTGGTTATCATTGCACCAGCGATTACCTTTGCACTAGCGGTCACCTTTGCCCCAGTGGTTACCTTTGCACCAGTGGTTACCTTTGCACAATTGGTTACCTCTGCACCAGCGGTTATCATTGCACCAGTGGTTACCTTTGCACTAGTGCTTATCTTTGCATCGGTGGTTACCTTTGCCCCAGTTTTTACGTTTTCACCAGTGGTTACCTTTGCATCAGTGTTTATCTTTGCATCAGTGGTTATCATTGCACCAGTGGTTATCATTGCACCAGCGGTTACCTTTGCACTAGCGGTCACCTTTGCCCCAGTGGTTACCTTTGCACCAGTGGTTCCCTTTGCACAATTGGTTACCTCTGCACCAGCGGTTATCATTGCACCAGTGGTTACCTTTGCACCAGTGGTTACATTTGCACCAGTGGGTATCTTTGCACGAGTTGTTACCTTTGCACCAGTGCTTACCTTTGCACCAGCGGTTACCTTTGCACCAGTGGTTACCTTTGCCCCAGCAGTTACATTTTGCACCAGCGGTTACCTGTGCCCCAGTGGTTACCTTTGCACCAGTGGTTACCTTTGCACCAGCGGTTAACTTTGCCCCAGTGGTTAACTTGCCACCAGTGGTTACCTTTGCACCAGTGGTTACATTTGCACCAGTGGTTATCTTTGCACGCGGGGTTACCTTTGCACCAGTGCTTACCTTTGCACCAGCGGTTACCTTTGCACTAGCGGTCACCTTTGCCCCAGCGGTTACCTTTGCACCAGTGGTTACCTTTGCACAATTGGTTACCTCTGCACCAGCGGTTATCATTGCACCAGTGGTTACCTTTGCACCAGTGGTTACATTTGCACCAGTGGTTATCTTTGCATCAGTGGTTACCTTTGCACTAGTGCTTATCTTTGCATCAGTGGTTACCTTTGCCCCAGTTTTTACGTTTTCACCAGTGGTTACCTTTGCATCAGTGGTTACCTTTGCATCAGTGGTTACCTTTGCTTCTGTGGCTATCATTGCACCAGCGGTTACCTTTGCACCAGTGCTTACATTTGCATCAGCGATTACATTTGCACCAGCGGTTATCTTTGCAGCAGTGGTTACGTTTGTACCAGTGGTTATCATTGCACCCGCGGTTACCTTCGCACCAGTGGTTATATTTGCACCAGCAGTCACCTTTGCACCAGTGGTTACCATTGCACAAGTGGTTACCTCTGCACCAGCGGTTATCATTGCACCAGTGGTTACCTTTGCACCAGTGGTTATCTTTGCACCGGCGGCTACCTTTGCACCAGTGCTTACATTTGCATCAGCGATTACCTTTGCACCAGTGGTTATCATTGCACCTGCGGTTACCTTCGCACCAGTGGTTATCTTTGCACCAGCGGTCACCTTTGCACCAGTGGTTACCATTGCACAAGTGGTTACCTCTGCACCAGCGGTTATCATTGCACCAGTGGTTACCTTTGCACCAGTGGTTATCTTTGCACCGGCGGCTACCTTTGCACCAGTGCTTACATTTGCATCAGCGATTACCTTTGCACCAGTGGTTATCTTTGCACCAGCGGTCACCTTTGCACCAGTGGTTATCTTTACATCAGCGGTTACCTTTGCATTAGTGGTTACCTTTGCACCAGTGGTTATCTTTGCACCGGCGGCTACCTTTGCACCAGTGCTTACATTTGCATCAGCGATTACCTTTGCACCAGTGGTTATCTTTGCAGCAGTGGTTACCTTTGCACCAGTGGTTATCTTTGCACCGGAAGTTACCTCTGCACCAGTGCTTACCTTTGCACCTGCGGTTACCTTCGCACCAGCGGTCACCTTTGCACCAGCGATCACCTTTGCACCAGTGGTTGCCTTTGCACCAGTGGTTACGTCTGCACCAGTGGTTACCTCTGCTTCAATGTTTACCTTTGCACTAGTGGTTACATTTGCACAAGCAGTTACAATTGCACCAGTGGTTACCTTTGCAGCAGCGATTATCTTTCCACTAGTGGTTATCTTTGCACAAGAGCGCGGCAGACATGGCCTCACCTCGACTAACTGACACTCTTGATCTCTTGCAGGTACCTGGAAGCAGTGATGTTGCACCAAGCTTGCTGCTGTACTTGTCCCCAGACCACCCCCTGTGACGGCATGCCAAAGGACTGCCCCTGACACCACCATCTCCCATGACACCCTGGTGGAAGCGCGTGCGAGAGAGCCGGCTCTCGCGAGGTCCAGCCGGAGAGCTGGGGGTGACCCTTGGTGGTGGAGCTGACCGGGGCCAGTTTCCCTACCTGGCCACCGTGCCCGGTGGACCTCAGCTGAACGGGGCTGTGCACAAGGGGGACCTGCTGCTGGAGGTGAATGGTGCCCCGGTGTTTGGGCTGACGCTGGGCGACACATGGGGCATCCTGCGGAGCTGCAAAGACCCCATCAGGCTTCGCACCGTTGCACCAGGTAAGTCATCATGGAGGGAGGGGTTCTGAGAAGCCCCCTTTACACTGTAGCCTGTACCATGTGTGCAACACGCTGTACAAGCGGCCTGTGCTGTATTGGTCTGCGTCACACCCTGTAGCACCGGCCTGTACTATACTGGTGTGCGGCAGGCCCTGTAGCACCGGCCTGTACTATACTGGTCTGCGGCACATCCTGTAGCACCGGCCTGTACTATACTGGTCTGCGGCAGGCCCTGTAGCACTTGCCTCTGCTGTACTGGTCTGCGTCACACCCTGTAGCACCGGCCTGTACTATACTGGTGTGCGGCACATCCTGTAGCACCGGCCTGTACTATACTGGTCTGCGGCACATCCTGTAGCACCGGCCTTTACTATACTGGTCTGCGGCACATCCTGTAGCACCGGCCTGTACTATACTGGTCTGCGGCAGGCCCTGTAGCACTTGCCTCTGCTGTACTGGTCTGCGTCACACCCTGTAGCACCGGCCTGTACAATACTGGTCTGCGGCACACCCTGTAGCACGGGCCTGTACTATACTGGCCTGCAACACGCCCTGTAGCACCAGCCTGTACTATGCTGGTCCGCGGCACGCCCTGTAGCACCGGCCTGTACTATACTGGTCTACGGTAGGCCCTGTAGCACCTGCCTGTGCTGTACTAGTCTGTGTCACACCCTGTAGCACTGGCTTGTACTATATTGGACCGCAGCATACCCTGTAGTACCGGCCTGTACTATACTGGTCCGCGGCACGCCCTGTAGCACCGGCCTGTACTATACTGGTCCACGGCATGACTTGTAGCACCGGCCTGTACTATACTAGTCCGCTGCACGCCCTGTAGCACCGGCCTGTGCTATACTGGTCTGCGGCACACCCTGTAGCACTGGCCTGTACTATACTGGACCGCGGCACACCCTGTAGCACCGGCCTGTACTTTACTGGTCCGCGGCACACCCTGTAGCACCGGCATATACTATACTGGTCCGCGGCACACCCTGTAGCACCGGCCTATACTATACTGGTCTGCGACACGCCCTGTAGCACCGGCCTGTGCTATACTGGTCTGCGACACGCCCTTTAGCACCGGCCTGTACTATACTGGTCTGCGACACGCCCTGTAGCACCGGTCTGTAATATACTGTTTGCGGCACGCCCTGGATCACAGACCTTTACTAAACTGGCCCACGTCCCTCCCTGTGGCATCGGCCTGTACTATACTGCTCAGCATCACACCCTCTAGCACCGGCATGTACTGTACTGATCCACATCTCACCCTGTAGCACCAGCCTGTGCTGTACTATTCTCCGTCACACCCCATAGCACCAGCTTGTACTATACTGGTCAGTGTCACACCCTGTACTGCACTAGTGTCACACCCTGTAGCACTCGGACTGTACTATACTGGTCTGCGACTGTACGGAGCACTGAAACTTGTCAGACACTCACCTCCAGTCACAGATCTGGGTTGAATCCATCATTGTTCTTTAGCTCATTTCCCCACCCCAGTGTAGACATGGTTATATGTAAATCAGTCTTGACCCTGTGCCTCATGGGAACAGCCCAGCCAAACTGCCAAGCCATGTCCTTCCTAGACCGGAAACAAGCATCCTGGGACTGGATTCGGGGAAACCCTCCTCATCAGCCAGGCTAGCTTGAATCCAGTGGCAAAGTGAGCAAGGGACCCACGTCTGGGCATACCCTGCCAACTTAGGGTGAACAAAGCAAACACAGGAAGATGATGAACGGAGCGCTAAAACTTTTCAGACACTCACCCCCAGTCAGAGATCTGGGTTGAACCATCATTCTTTAGCTCACTTCGCCACCTCAGTGCAGACCCAGCTATATGCAAATCAGTCTTGACCCAGTGCCTCATGGGAACACTCTAGCCCGAACTGCCAGGTCTACTATAGTGGTGTGTATCACACCCTGTATCTCCGGCCTGTACTGCACTGGTCCGTGTCATACTCTATAGCACCGGACTGTACTGTCAGTGTCACTTCGTACAGGCTCCCATCAGTGTCACTTCGTACAGGCTCCCATCTGTGTCACTTTGTACAGACTGACGTCAGTTTCACCTTGTAAAGGCTCCTGTCAGTGTCACTTCGTACATGCTCCTGTAAGGTCCCGTCAATGTCACTATTTACAGGCTCTCGTCAGTGTCACTTCATACAGGCTCCTGTTAGTGTCACTTCATACAGGCTCTCGCCAGTGTCACTTCATACAGGCTCTCATCAGCGTCACTTCATACAGGCTGTCGTCAGTGTCACTTCATACAGGCTTCCGTCAGTGTCACTTCGTACAGGCTCCTGTCAGTGTCACTTCGTACAGGCTCCCGTCAGTGTCACTTCATACAGGCTCCCATCAGTGTCACTTCGTACAGGCTCCTGTACAGGTCCCGTCAATGTCACTATTTACAGGCTCCTGTCAGAGTCACTTCATACAGGCTCCAGTAAGTGTAATTTCATACAAGCACCCATCATTGTCACTTCATACAGGCTCCCATCAGTGTCACTTCATACATGCTCCTGTAAGGTCCCGTCAATGTCACTATTTACAGGCTCTCGTCAGTGTCACTTCATACAGGCTCCCATCAGTGTCACTTCATACATGCTCCTGTAAGGTCCCGTCAATGTCACTATTTACAGACTCTCGTCAGTGTCACTTCATACAGGCTCCTGTTAGTGTCACTTCATACAGGCTCCCGTCAGTGTCACTTCATACAGGCTTTCGTCAGTGTCACTTCATACAGGCTCCCATCAGTGTCACTTCATACAGGCTCCCGTCACTTCGTACAGGCTCTTGTCAGTGTCACTTCATACAGGCTCCTGTCAGTGTCACGTCATACAGGCTCCCGTCAGAGTCACTTCATATAGGCTCCCATCAGCATCACTTCATACATGCTCCCATCAGAGTCACTTCATACAGGCTCCCATCAGAGTCACTTCATACAGGCTCCCATCAGTGTCACTTCGTACAGGCTCACGTCAGTTTCACCTTGTACAGACTCCTGTCAGTGTCACTTCATACAGGCTCCCGTCAGTGTCACTTCATACAGGAGGCTCCCGCCAGTGTCACTTCATACAGGCTTTCATCAGTGTCACTTCATACAGGCTTTCATCAGTGTCACTTCATACAGGCTCCCATCAGTGTCACTTCATACAGGCTTTCATCAGTGTCACTTCATACAGGCTCCCATCAGTGTCACTTCATACAGGCTTTCATCAGTGTCACTTCATACAGGCTCCCATCAGTGTCACTTCATACAGGCTCCCATCTGTGTCACTTTGTACAGACTGACGTCAGTTTCACCTTGTAAAGGCTCCTGTCAGTGTCACTTCATACAGGTTCCTGTCAGTGTCACTTCATACAGGAGGCTCCTGCCAGTGTCTCTTCATACCGGCTCGTGTCAGTGTTACTTCATACAGGCTCCCGTCAGTGTCACTTCATACAGGCTCCCGTCAGTGTCACTTCATTCAGGATCCCCTCAGTGTCACTTCATACAAGCTTCGATCAGCGTCACTTCATACAGGCTCCCGTCGGTGTCATTTCGTAGAGGCTCCAATCAATGTCACTTCACACAGGCTCCCTTCAGTGTCACTTTGTACAGGCTCCCGTCAGTGTCACTTCATACAGACTCCCATCAGTGTCACTTCATACATGCTCCTGTCAGCGTCACGTCATACAGGCTCCCGTCAGTGTCACTTCATACAGGCTCCCATCAGTGTCACTTCATACAGGCTTTCATCAGTGTCACTTCATAGAGGCTTTCAATAGTGTCACTTCATACAGGCTCTCGTCAGTGTCACTTCATACAGGCTCCCATCTGTGTCACTTCGTACAGGCTCACATCAGTTTCACCTTGTAAAGGCTCCTGTCAGTGTCACTTCATACAGGTTCCCGTCAGTGTCACTTCATACAGGAGGCTCCCGCCAGTGTCTCTTCATACCGGCTCGTGTCAGTGTTACTTCATACAGGCACCCGTCAGTGTCACTTCATAAAGGCTTTCGTCAGTGTCACTTCATACAGGCTCCCATCAGTGTCACTTCATACAGGCTCCCGTCAGTGTCACTTAATACAGGCTCTCGTCAGTGTCACTTCATACAGGCTCCTGTCAGTGTCACGTCGTACAGGCTCCTGTCAGAGTCACTTCATTCAGGCTCCCCTCAGTGTCACTTCATACAAGCTTCGATCAGCGTCACTTCATGCAGGCTCCCGTCAGTGTCACTTCATACAGGCTCCCGTTAATCTCATTTCATAAAGGCTCCCATCTGTGTCATTTCGTAGAGGCTCCCATCAACGTCACTTCACACAGGCTCCCTTCAGTGTCACTTTGTACAGGCTCCCGTCAGTGTCACTTCATACAAGCTCCTGTCAGTGTCAATTCATACAGGCTCCCGTCAGCGTCACTTCATACAGGCTTCCATCAGCGTCACTTCGTACAGGCTCTCATCAGCGTCACTTCATTCATGCTCCTATCACGACACATGTTCAGTACCCAAACTCATTTTTAGGTCTCGCCTGAGCCAGCGCATGCGCTGCGAGACATTTAGTAGGTGGGTTTTGCAAGTGCTACCCCCACGCTTTGGCTGGCCCAGCGCTTATGTTCACGCGAGCGTGCACGCGCGCAGCCACCATCTGCCTTTCACGGGTCATTAAGTGACGATCACTTTCACTTTCGCAGCACAGAGGCGCCATCTGGCTTTCCTCTCGCTCTCCCTGTGCGTGCGATTTTAACTATCTTATAAAGCTGTGATTGAGGTGGTTATTACTTGTTAAATGCAGCGGTGACTTAGATTATTTAACTGGTAGTACGTTTGTAACATGCTTTATTCGTATTGCTTGTTTCTCTCTCTCATGGTGTCACTATTTCATTTACTATCTATTTTAAGCTTATTTTATGTCATCGTTTGTGTGTGTGTGTATACACACTCTCAGCTCTGCCTGTGCCATGCACGCATATTAAGTGAATTTTTTTCCCTCTACGTTGTGTAAACACGTTTTTTTTCTAGTTCCCATTTACGGGTCTCTCTCACACACTCACTCATTCTTGGCCTCTGCCTCTTAATCTCATGTGTACACACACTCTCCGGCTAGTATGTGTACAGTACACGCCCTACCTCACAGCCAGCGAATAGCTGTCCGTGCTCCAGGCCTGGAGTGATGAATCCTGAGATCAAAGAGTAGAGCTGAACACAGAGAGGAGACCCTCCTTCCACGCCAGGCCCTGAGCAATGCATGATTGATACAGCAAACCAAAAGGAGAAAAAGAAAATCTGTTGATGATGTAATTGTACCCTGCAAGATGGCTTTTTTCTAATTTAAACGAAGGCGGCTCTTGTTTATTTAGAGAAGGCGAGAGCGTGTGCGGAGGTTTGGGGGCTGGGGGAAAATGCCAGGTATTTGAAAATGTGCAGGCTAAGCCGAGGCCTACTTTCTGTGTGTGTGCGGCAGCCAGCAGGCCCTTCTGTTTGTTAGTGTGCCCCAAAAGAAGGACATATTTTCAGTGCGGGTCCAGCCAGCCGTGCCTGCCTGCGTGCCAACTTGGCATACTTTCCTCTGGTTTTTATGTGCGCGCTTCTGCGTGAAACTCTCTTTTCCCTATTTATTTTGGGTTTTTTTGCCTTAGCGTTTGCAGCTGCTTTAGGGTGCTAGCAATTTATGCGCCGCAATTCTGGCTTTCTAGGGAAATTTTTGAAATACCGTATTAGAAAGTGATGTTGCCCAGATAAGTTGCAGACAGGTACAACCCCACACTGCCCCCACACATCACCCAACAGTGAAAGCCTTCTAGCTTCTGCATCTGGTTGAGAATAAATTAACAGCAGGCAATTTGCGCTGCGAAGGAGGGACAATCACGCATGTCCATATGTGGTGCACATATTCCATATCCCAAGTACACACAAGAATATGTCTGAGGTATGATTTCAAATGTAAAATCCTCTATTTTAACAATATTTCTTTGTGTACAATCATACAGTTCTTTTCGTATATCGGACCAAAGGAATTGTTTGTCATTTGTTCTGTGTTTAGCTATTGTGTTAAATATGAATTGTGCGTATCTGCTTGAAGGCAAAGGTTTTTGCATGAAGGATTTTCCAGTTACATATTTTCGTGCCCTGATGAAGCAGTCTTTGAGGGAACGAAACCCGTTGGCTATTGCGTAGGAGGATTCCTCAAAATAAGCAATAGCCTAGCTATTTGAAAGTTCCCTCTCCAATCTTTTGCAAACTTTTCTCTGGGTCCAGTGCAGTAGACGGCTGGCAGACGGAGAAGGGGCAGTTTTTCACATTGCTTACATTGAGGTATAATGAAGAGGGGACAGAGGTGTGGGGTGACATTACAGCTGTTGTTTTTGTGATGATTCTAGTCGTGGAAAGTGCTATGTTTTGTCCATGCATGGTTTGCAGTGTGCAATGTGTGGGGGGTCTCCCAATCACTTCTGACCAGGTTCCCCGGCTACAAATCCCACTGTTCAAAGGGAGTGGCTTTAGGGGTGCGCCCTACGGAAGTGCGGTGCAGGGTTTCTCCGAAGGTTTGCTCAAGGTTCCGCAGCTCTTGCCTCAATGATTAGTCAGAATCTAACCACTGTCCAGTTATGTGGCCTGAAATCTAGCACGAGATGAAATGGGGGATAGTTGACATGAACCACCTCTTTAACCCCTGAATTCAACAGCTGCCGCTGTACTTCGGACTCATGTTTAACTTCCCCCACAGTGCAGACTCCTTCCTTTGCCGTGTCCTTGTCCAGTGCAATTCTCTGCCTCCATCTACCAAATGTGACTCTCCTCCCCGCCTCCATCTTGCAGTGAATGAATCCCTCAAATTCTTTGCATTGTGGATTTCCCCTCCTTGCACCCAATAATGCAACCCTATCCTTTCCGTCATCTGCCCCGGCACAGTCTCTGCTGCTCCTGCATGGTGATGGTGATGGTGATGGTGATGGCGATGGCGATGGCGATGGCGATGGCGATGGTGATGGTGATGGTGATGGTGATGGTGATGGTTGTCTTATTGTGATGTCTCCTAAACTGTGTGATCTTGCTGGCTCCACCCTAATCACTATCATCCTGGCCATTGAGCGTGGTCCTGGAAGCCCGTGGCCCTTGCGAGCTGCCACGCGGCATCGGTCCTGTGCTCTGGCGCGGTGTTCCTTTTGCCATCCTCAGTTTCTGCATCTTCGATGAGACTGTTGTGGTGGCTGTGGCCTGTGGTTGCGGGCGGCATCGCTATCACTTGTGTGTTGATTTCTTACATTTGACACCAGTCTCGCTCCTGAAGAAGGCCCTACAGACAGCTTAGGGCCGCACCCAGCTCAGCGTTCGTTGGTTGAGCGGTGGGGATGTCCTGTCTCAAGGAAGGAGGGGTTAACATTTGACTATCAAGAACGTTTCGTATGTTCTTTTGGCCACAACAATACTTTGAAAAATGCACTTTCTGTACAGTTCATGTTTGCGCGCATTGCTCGACGCGCCACCATAACACCAATGAAGAATACGTTTAAAATAAAGACACTTATCTCTTCCTAATTGTTCTTTTTGTTGAAGCGTAAACATTTTTTTTGGTAGACTCTTAAACACTCGTCGAAACCTCATCCTAGTACGATGTTTCATGGAAATATAGAGTACGAAAAAATTCCATTTCCATTGTAGACGTTTTCTGTAAGTTACTGATTGTGTAGTCTGTCATCTTATAGGAACTGTTTCCTGTTCCTTTTGCCATCAGGTTTGTTGTGAAAAGCTTGTTCATGACCAGCTGGTCCCTCGAGGTCATGATTTAGGGGTACCAGGATACGAGGGCCTTAAATGTTTCCTTCCTTGCGCCTTGCAGATCTGTAAAAAGAATTCCAAACACGCGTGGCATGTTTGTAACCGCTGCTGCTACATACGTGCATACTTCTTATGTTGGACTTTGGCAATGCATGTACATGCTGCCATGAAGCATGCATCCTCGAATAAAAATTGGTTGTAGAAACATCCACAGGGAATAAACTGCCAACATCAGTTCCCGATGCTTCCAGCCGTGCTACAGTTGTCCGCAAAATACAGGTTTGTTTTTTTAGATGTTTTGTTGCGTCGCCTCTTTTAAGCGTATATTATCAGTTTCAAGTGCGTAGTGGTTACTTCTCAAAATCACAGTTGTCTTTATCCATTTAGTCGTGTCTGACTCTTGGTGATTAAATGGATACAATTCCTCCAGTTGATTCGGCTCACTGGCTCTCTAACTGACTGACTGACTCTCACTCTCTCTCTGACTGACTGACTGACTCGCTCACTGACTGACAGACTCTCTCACTTTCTCTCTCTCACTAACTGACTGACTAAATGACTGACTCTCTCACTCACTGACTGACTCTATCACTGACTGACCGACTGGATGACTGCCTGACTCTCTCAATCTCTCTCTCACTGACTGACTGACTCTCTCACTAACTGACTGACTCTCTCACTCTCTCTCTGACTGACTGACTCTCACTCTCTCACTAACTGACTGACTGACTCGCTCACTGGCTGACAGACTCTCTCACTCTCTCTCTCTCACTAACTGACTGACTAAATGACTGACTCTCTCACTCTCTCTCTCTCTCACTGACTGACCGACTGAATGACTGCCTGACTCTCTCACTCTCTCTCTCTCACTGACTGACTGACTCTGTCACTCTCTCACTAACTGACTGACTCCGATTGACTCTCTCTGACTGACTGACTCGCTCACTGACTGACTCACTGACTGACTGACTCTCTCACTAACTACCTGACTGGCTCTCTGACTGAAGGACTCTCTCACTCTCTCACTAACTAACTAAATAAATGACTCTCTCACTCTCTCTCTCACTGACTGACTGACTCTCTCACTGACTTACCAAATTAATGACTGCCTGACTCTCTCACTCTCTCTCTTACTGACTGACTGACTCTCTCACTCTCTCACTAACTGACTGACTCCGACTGACTCTCTCACTCTCTCTGACTGACTCTCTCACTGACTGACTCACTGACTGACTGACTTTCTCACTAACTAACTGACTGACTCTCTGACTGAAGGACTCTCTCACTAACTAAATAAATGACTCTCTCACTCTCTCTCTCACTGACTGACTGACTCTCTCACTGACTGACTCTCTCACTAACTAACTGACTGACTCTCACTGACTGACTGACTCTCTCGCTGACTGACTGACTAAATAAATGACTCTCTCACTCTCTCTCTCACTGACTGACTCCATCACTGACTGACTGACTCTCACTCTCTCTCACTGACAGACTGACTCTCTCACAGACTAACAGACTCTCTGACTGACTCATCTCTCTCTCTCACTGACTGACTAACTAACTGACTCTCTCACTGACTGACTGACTAACTGACTGACTCTCTCACCGACTGTTATACAGGTACTATTTCCCAACCTTCACCCTCCTGTTATTTATGCCCCCATAACAAAGAAAACATATCAAGCAACCATTGGGACAGGCAGATAGAAGTTGCCAGCATTGAAAGGATAACAAAAAAACTCAAGACATTATTTATTGTTAATACTTTTTTAATATGGTTGTTCAGTTGTACATAATGCTTTCTTGGTCATATATATGGTAACAAAAATGCTTCTGACACTTCTTTATTATAACTTTTCAGCATGCTGCAGACTTCTGTACTGCACAGCTTAAAGAGATAGGCAAAGTCAATATCTCTGGATAAACACTTATAAGGTCCCAAAGGCGAGACCTATTGGCTATGCCAATGCTTGTTTTGTTTACATTTGTTTTTATTGTTATTATTAGGTTTGAACTTTTAAACAATACATGACAGCCAATGTGTATACCATACATCTCCATTCGGAGGGTATCTTTACACTACAATGTATGCGTGAAATGTTTTCAGGATTATCATCGACATGATATTACAAATCCAGTATGCGATGAATCAACATTTTGTTTGAATAAGATCCCCTACTGTGAGGATGCCCTCTTCCTCCCATTGTGTGAGTTCCACGCTAGATATCGCCGGATGCCGTCTGGGGGTGCCTAGTATGGGGAAAGATGGTGCATATAGTGTGAGCTGCTGTGTGAGTCGAAGGCAGAGGCGAGAACACTGATAAGCCACCTTTAGTAGTAACGGCGTGGGAGGACTGCCTGTCCTGTTGGGATGGAAAAGTGCCGTTATCTGCGGCTGGGTGTACCCAGGCGTCTGTGTCGCCGTGTCGCCGAGGTTCCGTGCACTTAACCAGCGCGCTACCCACTGGAGTTGCGCCGCCAGATAATAATGTTCCATATTTAGTAGCGACAGTCCTCCCCGAGTGGTCGACGGGTACATTTTACTCATTGCCACTCTGCTTCGCGATCCATGTCGTATGAACTGTCGTACATCTGACTCTAGGTCCCTGAACAGTGGTGGCCTGAGGTAGAGCGGTAGGTTCGTGAAGTGATAAAGTAAACGCGGCAGGACCACCATTTTTATTAACGCTATCCTGTCCATGACCGCCAGCGGCAGGGTTTTCCAGAAGGTCATTTGTGTCCGCACTGCTCTGACAGTGCGTGTCAGGTTACCTTCGAGGAGATCCTGCTGTTCCCGATATATATGGACTTCGAGGTATCGGAACGCTGTAGTTTGCCAGTGCACTGGTTTGTCGCTAATGATTAAGTGTGGGTCTGGAGCAGTGTCCGCAAAGGGATATAGGCATGACCAGCGTGTTCTCAATTGCCGTGCAAGAGTGTCCAACATCTCTGAGGTAGATGAGAAGGTCGTCGGCGTACAGCAAGACAGCATGTGTGCCATCTCCCAGGGGGATCCCCCATTTGTCTTGAGTGCTACGCAGTGTCACTGCTAGCGGCTTGACCGCCAGAGCGAACAGTAGAGGGGAGAGTGGGCAGCCCTGCCGCTTGCCACTACCAATAGGCACCTGATCCGAGACGTAACAACCTGTCTTAACTCTGGCCATTGGGCCTGTGTACAACAGCCGCACAAGGCCCAAGAATACATGTCTCAGCTCATATATTTGCAACACGGTGAATAAGAAACCCCATTCCAGGGTTTCAAAGGCCTTTTCAAGGTCTAAGGCCAGGCATCTGGCACACGGTCAGTCGTTTCCTGAATAATGTGCCACTCTGAAGAGCCGATGCAGGTTCAGCGATGTATGGCGAGCGGGCACAAACCCATTCTGATCTACGTGGACCAGCTGAGGTACCAATGGGGCGAGCCTATTTGCCAGAATTTTCTCCGATACCTTCTAAACCGTTTTAAGAAGTGCTAACGGTCAATAAGAACCAATCAGTTCCGTATCTTTGTGTGGTTTAGGCAAAGACACCAGTAAGGATTCGCAAAGAGCGTCTGGCAACCTGCCAGTTTCCTGTGCATTTTAGTATACTTAAGATAATGTTGCGTCGTTGCGCCCCATTCCGGCTGCACAGCGTTGCTTGATGCATAACATTAATGCTACAATTAATCCACTTAGTCAAAAGTTTTATTCAAATTTTATCCACAACTTTTCATCAGTTCATCATTGTTCATCCGGTCACATGATAGACACTTATGGTTACGTATTGTCCTTAATGCTGTAGACATGCCTCCTGGCCTTATCTTAAAGCATGGAATGTTACATAAGTATTCCTCCATAGATAATCTTGGTCACCCAATTCTAAATGAAATGTCCGCTCTATCCTCCCCTTAACCTTCTCTCGTTTTTTTACCATCACTTTTTACACACGCTACTCAATTCACATGTTTGAAAACATTGTGCTTCAACTCGTATGTTATACCATCTCATGGCTTTTATTTAATTTATGTCATGCTGTTTTTAGTGAGACTCCTTCACTCCACATTCCTCCTTTGTGTTTATCACCACGATTAATAAAGTCTTGAGAAAGTATAACATACGAGTTGAAGCACAGGCGGCAGAACAGGAAATAAAAGGGTTCACTTAAATGTTTTTGTAGTGCACTTTGGACTGTGTAGTTTAAGAACAAGCGGGAGAGGAAATGACTATGAAGGGGCGGGGTCATGACACAGGTGTGTGAAATAGAGTGAGACAGCCGGGTACTCAGAATGGTTTAGAACAGGATGAAACCAGTCGCCAAAAAGTTTGCTTACGGTAATGGCTGGCTTTAGCAGGTCTGTCTAAAAGAGACATTTGGATTAACAACAATGTTTTCAAGCATGAATAATGTAAGAAAGAGTCTAACAGAAGTGTTTTAAATTTGTAGATAACCCCTGATGAAGGGCTGAAAAAGGCCCAAAATGCATTGGGTGACAAAGATTACCTATGGAGGAATACTTATGTAACATTCCATGCTTGAATATTTAATACAAATAATTTTAACATAACATATGCAAATCAGTCTTGACCCTGTGCCTCATGGGAACAGTCCAGCCCGAACTGCCAAGCCAGGCCGCCACTGGACTGGAAGCAAGCATCCTCCAACCGGTTTTGGGGTTTCACCCCTCTTCAGCCAGGATAGCTTGATTCCAGTGGCATGGAGAGCACGGGACTCACGTCTGAGCATACCCGTCCCACTCGGGGTGACAAATGCAAAAACAACAGTTGATGGACAGAACGCAGAACAATGTCATACATTCACCCCAGTACAGAAATCTGGACCTAAATCCATTGTTTATTTTGCTCACCATACCATTCCAGTTTGAACCCAGCCATATGCAACTCAGTCTTAACCCTGTGCCTCATGGGAACAGTCCAGCCCGAACTGCCAAGCCAGCCCCCCCTGGACTGGAAACAAGCATCCTCGGACCGGTTTCGGGGTTTCACCCCTCTTCAGCCAGGATAGCTTGATTCCAGTGGCATGGAGAGCACGGGACCCACGTCTGGGCATACCCGTCCTATCCTGAATACAGCATGTCTCGCAGAGACAGCACAAGCGCTGCCTAGGCGAGACCTAAAAAGGGGCTAATGTGAGGGGTTGCTGCAGTGAAGCATGTCCACGCCCCTTCAATAGTTGCGTCCCCGTACATCCATCCCAGTGACATTAATTACTAAATGAAGTATCTAGCGGCATCATGCAAGTAAGAAATGGACCCATATCCAATCGAATACAGTTACATTTTATGGGTGAGAATGTCCCAAATAGTCCCATTGAAGCCAATGCTGGTGTGAGCGCCCCACTTGAGGCCGGCTATATATCTACCGATAGCCGGTGGTGCGGACCATCACCCACAGCTTCGGCACCACTTCGTCTTCACACCCCTCAGACCTCTGCAATGTCCAACGGTGTACCCTCAGCCTCCGCTGCATTCTCACAGGTGCTCAGTCAGTCTGTCTTCACTCTCACAGGTGCTCAGTCAGTCTGTCTTCACTCTCACAGGTGCTCAGTCTGTCTGTCTTCACTCTCACAGGTGCTCAGTCTGTCTGTCTTCACTCTCACAGGTGCTCAGTCTGTCTGTCTTCACTCTCACAGGTGCTCAGTCTATCCGTCTTCACTCTTGCAGGTGATAAGTCTGTCTGTCTTCATTCTCACAGGTACTCAATCTGTCTGTCTTTACTCTCACAGGTGCTCAGTCTGTCTGTCTTCACTCCCACAGGTGCTCAGTCTATCCGTCTTCACTCTTGCAGGTGCTCAGTCTGTCTGTCTTCACTCTCACAGGTGCTCTGTCTATCCGTCTTCACTCTCACAGGTGCTCAGTCTATCCGTCTTCACTCTTGCAGGTGCTCAGTCTGTCTGTCTTCACTCTCACAGGTGCTCAGTCTGTCTCTCTTCACTCTCACAGGTGCTCTGTCTATCCGTCTTCACTCTCACAGGTGCTCAGTCTATCCGTCTTCACTCTTGCAGGTGCTCAGTCTGTCTGTCTTCACTTGCACAGGTGCTCAGTATCTGTCTTTACTCTCACAGGTGCTCAGTCTGTCTGTCTTCACTCTTGCAGGTGATAAGTCTGTCTGTCTTCATTCTCACAGGTACTCAATCTGTCTGTCTTTACTCTCACAGGTGCTCAGTCTGTCTGTCTTCACTCTCACAAGTGCTTAGTTTGGCTGTCTTCACCCTCACAGGTGCTCAGTCTGTCTGTCTTCACTCTTACAGGTGGTCAGTCTGTCTGTCTACACAATCTCACAGGTGCTCGGTCTCTCTGTTTTCACCCTCACAGGTGCTCAGTCTGTCTGTCTTTACTCTCACAGGTGCTCAGTCTGTCTGTCTTCACTCTCACAAGTGATTAGTTTGGCTGTCTTCACCCTCACAGGTGCTCAGTCTGTCTGTCTTCACTCTTACAGGTGGTCAGTCTGTCTGTCTACACAATCTCACAGGTGCTCGGTCTCTCTGTTTTCACCCTCACAGGTGTTCAGTCTGTCTGTCTTTACTCTCACAGGTGCTCAGTCTGTCTGTCTTCACTCTCACAAGTGCTTAGTTTGGCTGTCTTCACCCTCAGAGGTGCTCAGTCTGTCTGTCTTCACTCTTACAGGTGGTCAGTCTGTCTGTCTACACAATCTCAAAGGTGCTCGGTCTCTCTGTTTTCACCCTCACAGGTGCTCAGTCTGTCTGTCTTCACTCTTACAGGTGGTCAGTCTGTCTGTCTACACAATCTCAAAGGTGCTCGGTCTCTCTGTTTTCACCCTCACAGGTGCTCACTCTGTCTGTCTTTACTCTCACGGGTGCTCAGTATGTCTGTCTTCACTCTCACAAGTGCTTAGTTTGGCTGTCTTCACCCTCACAGGTGCTCAGTCGGTCTGTCTTCACTCTTACAGGTGGTCAGTCTGTCTGTCTACACAATCTCACAGGTGCTCGGTGTCTCTGTTTTCACCCTCACAGGTGCTCAGTCTGTCTGTCTTTACTCTCACAGGTGCTCAGTCTGTCTGTCTTCACTCTCACATGTGCTTAGTTTGGCTGTCTTCACCCTCACAGGTGCTCAGTCTGTCTGTCTTCACTCTCACAGGTGGTCAGTCTGTCTGTCTACACAATCTCACAGGTGCTCGGTCTCTCTGTTTTCACCCTCACAGGTACTCAGTCTGTCTGTCTTCACTCTCACAGGTGCTCAGTCTGTCTGTCTTCACTCTTGCAGGTGATAAGTCTGTCTGTCTTCATTCTCACAGGTACTCAATCTGTCTGTCTTTACTCTCACAGGTGCTCAGTCTGTCTGTCTTCACTCTCACAAGTGCTTAGTTTGGCTGTCTTCACCCTCACAGGTGCTCAGTCTGTCTGTCTTCACTCTTACAGGTGGTCAGTCTGTCTGTCTACACAATCTCACAGGTGCTCGGTCTCTCTGTTTTCACCCTCACAGGTGCTCAGTCTGTCTGTCTTTACTCTCACAGGTGCTCAGTCTGTCTGTCTTCACTCTCACAAGTGATTAGTTTGGCTGTCTTCACCCTCACAGGTGCTCAGTCTGTCTGTCTTCACTCTTACAGGTGGTCAGTCTGTCTGTCTACACAATCTCACAGGTGCTCGGTCTCTCTGTTTTCACCCTCACAGGTGTTCAGTCTGTCTGTCTTTACTCTCACAGGTGCTCAGTCTGTCTGTCTTCACTCTCACAAGTGCTTAGTTTGGCTGTCTTCACCCTCAGAGGTGCTCAGTCTGTCTGTCTTCACTCTTACAGGTGGTCAGTCTGTCTGTCTACACAATCTCAAAGGTGCTCGGTCTCTCTGTTTTCACCCTCACAGGTGCTCAGTCTGTCTGTCTTCACTCTTACAGGTGGTCAGTCTGTCTGTCTACACAATCTCAAAGGTGCTCGGTCTCTCTGTTTTCACCCTCACAGGTGCTCACTCTGTCTGTCTTTACTCTCACGGGTGCTCAGTATGTCTGTCTTCACTCTCACAAGTGCTTAGTTTGGCTGTCTTCACCCTCACAGGTGCTCAGTCGGTCTGTCTTCACTCTTACAGGTGGTCAGTCTGTCTGTCTACACAATCTCACAGGTGCTCGGTGTCTCTGTTTTCACCCTCACAGGTGCTCAGTCTGTCTGTCTTTACTCTCACAGGTGCTCAGTCTGTCTGTCTTCACTCTCACATGTGCTTAGTTTGGCTGTCTTCACCCTCACAGGTGCTCAGTCTGTCTGTCTTCACTCTTACAGGTGGTCAGTCTGTCTGTCTACACAATCTCACAGGTGCTCGGTCTCTCTGTTTTCACCCTCACAGGTGCTCAGTCTGTCTGTCTTTACTCTCACAGGAGATCAGTCTGTCTGTCTTCACTCTCACAAGTGCTTAGTTTGGCTGTCTTCACCCTCACAGGTGCTAAGTCTGTCTGCCTTCACTCTCACAGGTGCTGACCTGTCACGAGACCTCAGTGAATTTCTACAGAAAGGTTGCTCATGTGACTCCCGGGACAGCGACCTGCAGAGGATCGTGAGGGAGAACCTGTACCTGCGGGCCGTACCATGTGAGTAAATGGGGGTACTAGAGATGGGTGTACCACAGGGCGCACCATGTGAGTAAATGGGGAGGTAGAGATGGGTGTCCCGCAGGCCGTACCATATGAGTAATTGGGGAGGTAGAGATGGGTGTACCGCAGGCCGTACCAAATCAGTAAATAGGGGGGCTAGTGAAGGGTGTATTTGTGGGCCATACCATGTGAGTAAATGGGGGAAGGCTAGAGATGGGTGTACTGCAGGGGGCACCATGTGAGTAAATGGGGAGGTAGAGATGGGTGTACTGCAGGGGGCACCATGTGAGTAATTGGGGAGGTAGAGATGGGTGTACCGCAGGCCGTACCAAATCAGTAAATAGGGGGGGCTAGTGAAGGGTGTATTTGTGGGCCATACCATGTGAGTAAATGGGGAGGTAGAGATGGGTGTACCGCAGGCCATACCATGTGAGTAAATAGCGGGGCTAGAGAAGGGTGTACCTGTGGGCCATACCATGTGAGTAAATGGGGGGCAGAGATGGATGTACCACAGGGCATACCATGTGAGTAAACGGGGAGGTAGAGATGGGTGTACCGCAGGCGTACCATGTGAGTAAATAGGGGGAGCTACAGAAGGGTGTACCTGTGGACCATACCATGTGAGTAAATGGGGGGCCAGAGATGGGTGTACTGCAGGGGATACCATTTGGGAAAATGAGGAGGTAGAGATGGGTGTACTGCAGCCCATACCATGTGAGTAAATGGGGGCTAGAAATGGGTGAAACGCAGGTTCTACCATGTGAGTAAATGGGGGGGCGAGAGATGGGTGTACCGCAGACTGTACCATGTGAGTAAATGGGGGCTAGAGATGGGTGTACCGGAGGCTGTACCATGTGAATAAATGAGGGCTAGAGATGGGTGTACCGCAGGCCGTATAATGTGAATAAATGAGGGCTAGAGATGGGTGTACCGCAGGCCGTACAATGTGAATAAATGAGGGCTAGAGATGGGTGTACTGCAGGCTGTACAATGTGAATAAATGAGGGCTAGAGATGGGGGTACTGCAGGCTGTACAATGTGAATAAATGAGGGCTAGAGATGGGTGTACCGCAGGCCGTACAATGTGAATAAATGAGGGCAAGAGATGGGTGTAGTTCAGGCCATACAATGTGAGTAAATGGAAGGGGGGCCCAAAGATGGGTGTACCACAGGCTGTACCATGTGAGGAAATGGGTAGGTAGAGTTGGGTGCACCACAGGCCAAGCCGAAGCATAGTGTTTGTGGGTCCCTGCTGCCCAAGGCTGCTTGATATAGGCTGAAGCTTGCTGAGAAATGCCCATCATCTCCCATCTACTCTGGAAATCTTCCAGGCAACTAGCCTAGGCTGCTCCGAGAGGACCAACAGACGTGAGAGTCCCACTGGGTCCTGCAACAAGTTCCTGCGAAATAGAATCAAGAGCGGAGAGTCGCAAGCAAACTTCAGAGTCATGGAAAACCACGGCTGCGCTCTCCAGAGCAGAGTCACAAGAATTATCTCCGCTTTCTGACGAGGCACTTGAGACAGGACTCTGGGAATCATGTTGAACGGGGGAAATGCATACCCCAAATAGAGAGACAAGTCCTGAAGGAAAGCATCCGTTGCTGTCCCCTCTGGGTCTGCTCACCAAAGTGGGATCTGTCAATTGAGGCAAGAGGCAAACAGATCTACAGAGCAAGGTCCCCACCTCTGCTGGAGGTTGAAGAAGATCCTCAGAGGAAGCCTGCAATGGTTGACCTCTTGGAGATAGCGGTGCCAGTCTCCACTGCTTTGTTCTCCCCAGGGAGATACTCCGCTATCACGGAGATCTGGTGTGGAAGGTAGAAGTGCCAAAAATCCTTGGCAATCTCTGCCAACATCCGATATTTTGGACCGCTCAACTTGTTGACATACTGCACTGCTGAGATGTCCATCCTCGGGAGTCTGCAACAATCCGTCCGAGTTGGGGAAAGGCTCTTGATCGCAAAAGGAGCCCACTAGAAGCTCCCGACAGTTGATATGGAGTTGAGGTTCGGTCTCCTACCAATGACCCCCCATGGAAATGGGTCCTCATCTGGCTCCCCAACCCCATCTGCTGGCATCTGATTCCAGAAGTATGTCTGGAGAGCTGCAGAAGACCGCCTGGCCATTCCACGCGGTGGTCGAGCCACACCGTCATCTCCATCTTGGCCTCCTCTGAAAGGCAAACCCGGCCCGAGGAAGAAAGGCCCTTCTGCAGATGTTGAATTTTGAGCCTCTGCAGGGCCCTGCAGTGGGGGGGGGGGGCAGGAAATATGGCGTGGATGGAAGACGCCAGGAGACCCACAATGCAGACCTCAATTCACTCTTGATATTTCAAATTTTCTGTGCTGGAAAAACCAGCTGGTTTAGCACCAAATCTATTTGAAAGCCCCAAAATTCCATCTGTTGACAAGGGAATCAGACAAAACTTCAGTTGATTCATGACAAACCCCAGGTTATGTAGGAGTCCAATCGTCCAGGATAGGTGGAGAGTTCCTGTCTGAGGGTATTGGGCCCAGAGAATCAGGTCGACGAGGAAAATGATCAACCGCACCCCTTTGGCTCGCAGGTTCTCCACTATAGGTCTCATCAGCTTGGTGAAGCACTAAGGAACTGATGAGAGGCCACAGAGGAGAAGCTTGTACTCGAAGCAGCAACCCAGTCAAAAGAATTTAAGGAATCAACGATGAAGGGGAAATATGGGGATCGTCAAGTACACGTCTTTCAGGTCCAGTCGGCCTATACAGTCTCCCTCTTGAACGATGTCTCGGACAAGGTGAATACTCTCCATCTTGAAACGATTGCAGACTATCCAGGCATTGAAATCCCTCAGATTTAAGACTAGGCGAGACCCGCCCCCCCTCTCGTTGACCAAGAAAACGGTGCTGATGAAAACCCCGGGTGTGGAAAGGAAGGACAAATGGTGTCTTTCTACAGGCGTTTCAATTTCCGCTAATATGAGCTCTTACTCTCATAGGGAACAAGATAGCTCCTGCAGGGGCCATGACTGGAGGGGGGCACTGTAATACTCCAGTTTGTAACCTTGGGTGGATTCGAGCACCCAAGGGTCCTGTGTCAGAATTTGCCAATTGTGTAAAAATAGTCGTGCCCTTCCCTACAAAATTACTTCGGAAAGAGAAATAATTCTCACCTGTGTAGCCGGGTCTTGAAAGGCTCCTTGTTGACCTCTGCAGGAACGTTGGCATCCCTCACGCGATCGGTGGGCGTAAATGGTATTGCCTGCGAACTGGTCCTGCCAATTACCATAGCCATGGTATGCGGCCGTCTCGTTGGGTACCTTGATAGTAACCTTGGTCTGACGATCAGCCCCTAAATCGTGCAGCCATGCACAAAAGGGTGTTGTAAAAAACCTTTTTCAATGAGAGCTTGTCGAAGATGTTATACATTGCAGCAAACGTGGCTAGATCTTTAACAAATTGGCCACAAAGAGGAGGCCCTGCTCAACAGCTCCCTCCTCCGAAGAGGAGGCCCTGTGCAACAGCTCCCGCCTCCAAAGGAGAGGCCCTGCACAACAGCTCCCACCTCCAAATAGGAGGTCCAGCGCAACAGCTCATGCCTCCCAAGAAGAGATCCTGCGCAGAAGCTCCTCCTCCAAAGAGGAGGCGCTGCATAACAGCTCCCGCCTCCCAAGAGGAGGCCCTGCATAAAACCTCCCGCCTCCACAGAGGAGGCCCTGTGCAACAGCTCCCACCTCTGAAGAGGAGGTGCTGCATAACGGCTCCCGCCTCCCAAGAGGAGGCTCTGCATAACACCTCCCACCTCTGCTGAGGAGGCCCTGTGCAGCAGCTCCCACCTCCGAAGAGGAGGCGTTGCATAACAGCTCCCGCCTCCGAAGAGGAGGCCCTGCATAACAGCTCCCGCCTCCCAAGAGGAGGCCCTGCGCAACAGCTCCCGCTTTCCAAGAGGAGGCCCTGCATAACAGCTCCCGCCTCCCAAGAGGAGGCACAACAGCTCCCACCACCGAAGAGGAGGCCCTGCACAACAGCTCCTGCCTCCCAAGAGGAGGCCCTGCACAACAGCTCCCTCCTCCGAAGAGGAGACCCTGCATAACAGTTCCCGCCTCCCAAGAGGAGGCCCTTCACAACATCTTGCAGAAGCACTCTAGGCAGAGCCTATGCCAGATTTTATAACCCTGGTCCCACTGTGGTGTAGCATGGCATATTGGGAGCAAAATCACTATAAAAATGGGCACCAAACAGTGTAAAATATCCGAATAGCTGGCGACCAGTGGAGAGACGCGCCTCTAGCTGCTGCGAATTGAATCAGCCACCGCGTTCAAGTGATGCGCGGCGGCCTCGCTCATGCGCAGGACTGCGGCCGTCGAATACAACTGCAGCGACCCGCTCCTGCTCCACTGTATTTAGACCGCTGAGAGGACCGCGGGGGCTGGAACGCTAGAAGTGCTCCCTTTAAAGGGAAAGAAGACGTGTGAGGCACAATTAGTTATGATGGGTGGCGCTTCCCGATTGGGAGGGAAAAAAACGTTCAGAGGAATTGTAACCACGTCACAGGAGAACAGTAGCAGTGCAGCTGTGTGTCCCACACAAACTCTTTCTGAGGTACTTATTAAAGCAATAAAAACACTAACATTTATACATTTAAGAAGGCAGCAAAATTATTGGCACTTAACTGGCTGCGAAGCAGCAAAGAAAGAAAGGGTACAAAATGGAGGTACCGGTTCTTAAAGGACTTGGTTGATGGTGATTGGAGCATATGATTATGGACTAGAGGTTCATGGGACATGTAGTTTTTTGCCTTATATTGTTGTGATTGGCTTCTGTTTATTTTATGCAGTAGAGAGAGAAGAGTAATCGGAGCCTCCGGTCCTGACATAGAATTAGGCTACTGATGTTCTTTTTATGAGCCATAATATGGCCGAGCTGAGCCTGTACCATGTGAGTGAAGGGAGGGGCAGACGTGAGTCTGTGCCAAGGCCTGTACCATATTAGTAAAAGGGGAGTCAGAGGTGAGTCTGTGCCAAGGCCTGTACCATATTAGTAAAAGGGGAGTCAGAGGTGAGTCTGTGCCAAGGCCTGTACCATATTAGTAAAAGGGGAGTCAGAGGTGAGTCTGTGCCAAGGCCTGTACCATATTAGTAAAAGGGGAGTCAGAGGTGAGTCTGTGCCAAGGCCTGTACCATATTAGTAAAAGGGGAGTCAGAGGTGAGTCTGTGCCAAGGCCTGTACCATATGAGTAAAGGGCAAGGCAAGGTGTGAGTCCCTGGTCTTACTCCTGCCTGACCTGTACCCCTTCTAGACTGAAGCTACCCATGGTGAGTCTTGTGAAATACACCCCTCCATGTTCTGCCCCCCCACGCTCCAAATTGTTGCGCCTTGGGATGGCCATAGCTCCTGAGCACAGATCACCACCTGGAAAGTAGAGCTCCAGAACTGGGCATGGCTAGTAGTCCAGACCTGTTTGTGTTAGTTGCCCACCAGAAGCAGTTGAGCCCCCGCCCCATACACACACGCCTACACCTAGAGTCGACCAGGGGATGTGTGCACACTAGATGTCTCATAGCCTGGCACTTCTGTTTTTTTGGCTCTGAGCCCATCTCATGTTCCCTCTGCCCTCACATGCCCCGTGCCCTCTGACCCTCTGCACAGCTTTATTTACTCGACCGCATGCATACTTACACTCTCACCCCTCAACTAAGTCCTTCGACTTTATTCACTAAGCTTTGTGAGCCTTAAACTGTGTCGTCTGACCACTCTACTCTGCCTTCTGACCCCTTATCTGTGCTCTCTGACTCCTCTCCTGTGTCTTCCGACCACTTAACTGTGCCCTGTAACACCCTCTATGTATCTTCTGACCCCTTGACTTTGATTTTTGACCCCCTTGACTGTGCCCTTTGACCCCTCACCTGTGCTCTCTGACCCATTACTGTGCCCTCTGACCCCTTGCCCTTTCCCTTTGACCCCTTGCCTGTTGTCTCTGACCCCTTTACTGTGTGTATGACCCCCCGACTATGCCTTCTGACCCCTCAACTGTGCGCTCTGACCCCACTGCTGTGACCTACGGCCCCCGGACTTTGCCTTCTGACCTGCCTTGTCTCTGTAGTATGACCCCTGACTGTTCCTTGTGACCCCTCTACTATGCCCTATGACCCCTTGGGTTTGCCTTCTAACCCCTTTAGTGTGCTGTATGACCCCATGAATATGCCTTCTGACCCTTCTACTGTGCCCTCTGACCCCTCACCTGTGCCCTTGTTCCACTCTACCGTGCCCTCTGACCCCTCACCTGTGCCCTCTTTCCACTCTACTGTGCCCTCTGATCCCTCACATGTGCCCTCTTTCTAATATACTTTGACCTCTGACCCCCTGAATTTGCCTTCTGACCTGCCTTGTGTAGGAAGGTGGAATCTGACTGCATGGTTACCCCCACTTTTTTTCTGGTGTGCTGGTTTTCGACTTAGTCTGACTGGGATCCTGCTTATCAGGACCCCAGTCTATCTGCTTTCTTCCTAAATTGGTTGTGCATGTACTTTAGGTGTACTCCAGATTGGATTCTGGGGTACCCTTATGAGTCCCTAGTATATGGTATACTATATACCCAGGGCATTGGTACCCCAGAGGCCTCTCAGGGGCTGCAGCATGCATTATGCCACCCCTAGGAGACCATGCACAATGACACCACAGGTCTGCTACTGCAGCCTGTGTAAGGTGGTGCATGCACCCCTTACTTAGATATAGGTACACTATATCTACTCCATATCACTGCACATATAAACCTATCAGTCACCCCTATGGCAGGCCTTATCAATCCTGAAGGCAGGGTTGCTGGGTTTTATGTGAGAGGGTGCACTTGCATGAGCAGAGCCCCTCTGCAGCCTTTGGAACCTCTATTCCGGGGTTGTCTGTGATGCAGCCAACCATATATACTTAAGTGCATTATAACCTTGCGGTAAATGTTAACTTTAAAACGGCTGCATGGAAACATGTCGTGTTTGGTGTCAAACACCTTGGAATCATACCTCCACACCAGTACCTGGTGTGGGAGGTATGATTCCATCCTCCTAGAGGGAGAAATATGACAACACAGGTACACGCGGTACCAGCTTTCTTGACCCTGGCATCACAAAATGGATGCTGCCAGCCACAGACACGAGTTTGGCCTCCTGCTGCTGGACGAAACTCCGGCAGGGGAAGGCTGGACAATAGGTTTCCTGTCACAGGGAGGTGTAACCACCTCCCAGACAGGCTTTAGTGTATTGGGGCTGGGTGGGTGCACTCCAAGAGTGCTTTGACGTCTGCAATGGGGGCACATTTGGTGTCCCTGGGCATAGTCCAGCTCAAACCGGTTGCAGGAGCTATTTGCTCCTGCTCTGGCGCGAAACTGGACAAAGGACATGGGTGTAGCCACCCCTCTGTCCTGACCCTCCTATAGGTGGGTCCCTAGAGTTTGTCCCACCCCTTCCTTGGGTATAAGATAGGAACCCCTGGCTATAGGACTTTGGATTTACCTGGATGAAACTCTGCTACAGAAACCAAGTACTTCGACTATCTACACTTCGTTGGATAACTGAAGAATCTCCCTTGGAGTAAAGGAGTTACTCCCCTGCAAGGCAGGCACCTGAAACGCATCTGACCGGTTTGCATCTACGCAGCTCCTGATGGACCCTTAACATTTCTGCAACACAGGAGGTGGGTTCCCGTGGTCTCTGAGGTTGATCTGTGCTCTCAGCAATTCTGAGATCCACATCCCTCGTGGAGACCGTGCAACCCAAACCCCTGGGCACCGTGTACATTTGTAGCAGCATATGCTTTTTGTCGATCCCTGAGGCTGTGCTTTGGGCTACTTGTAGTCCTGACCCCGAGCAGTGTTTTCACTGAAGATTACCGGCCTACACTCCACGAGTGTTCCGTGGGCTGGTATTTTGTGATTCAGCTCGAGGTCCCTTCGCGATCCCTGGTCCGTCGACCTGTGGGTCCCTGTGAAGATAACTTTAACTTTCAGTGAGCTTTCCTGGTTGCTCCAGATGTGCCCCGACTCTCCATCGCTTGGGGGAGTCCTCACGACCTTGCTGGTTCTCACCGAAGCATCTTTTGACCGCGTGGGTTGCAGCTGCCATGGCTTGTTGGTCTTCAATCCAGACACTGACCCGCCAGCACTCGACATCCTTCATGGGACAGCTCACCTGCAGACTTTGGTCATTGTCGGCGCCTCCTGGTCCCCGTGGCTGCAGAGTCAAGCTTCACCTCGTCTCACCTGAAACACCCGACATTGGCGGGCATTGGTCTACCGTGCCCCTGGTTACTGGCAAGTGACCCAGGCTCTGTCCCCTCTGCTTTCAGGTTCTTCACATCTCTGATCCAGGCTTGGATCCCACCGGACACTTCTCTCCTTCCCGGCAGCAGCACTTCTTCGCATCATGCCATTGAAATCAACGAGCGTTTCCGACACCACTTGACCCCTATGCACCGGCTCTCCTGGGATAGGTAACACGGGTACCTTGGTACTCACAAGGGTGCTGGCCTTAGAAGCTTCTATGTTCCAAAGGGTTTGCTTGAAGTCCTCTCCTAAGTGTCCTTAATCTTTAAAATTCCAACCGCGACTTTCCCATAGAGTTGTACGGAGCTCAAGGCTGTGCTCTCACACTGCACCCGTCCTCCGTGGGTCCCCTGTGTCACTACCTTGGGTGGTTCCTTGGGGTCCCAGTGATTCAACGTGCTCCAGGCACTGTGTCTAGTCAAGTCGTGGTTGTTATACCACTTTCTTTGTAAATGGTTCCGTCTCCCCCTGGAGCCCACTGTGTATTGTGCTATTTACTGTCGTTCTAGTGCTTTAATATTGTGTACCTTGTTCTCTAATCTCATAAAGAGGTTATTAGAGAGTGTTTAGTAATAAATACATATATTTTAAATATATACCTGGTGTGGTTGTCCTTTCATTTAATCATTCAAGAGATTATAGACTGGTAAAACAAGCTTCTTTACATTCCTTCACAGACTTATCCTGAAGGCTGCTCTCCATAGCTACCACTAGGATAGCTTTCAATAAAGGTTGTCTTTGACCTATCACCATAAGGGGTTGTTTGGACTGATACAGGGTGCCCACTATAACTAGTGGACAGCATATACCAGGCCAACTTCTCTCACGTTGTCTCTGTCGTCTGACTCTCTGACTGTGCCCCAAGACTCCTCTACTATGCCCTGTGACCCCTTGAGCTTACCTTCTGACCCTTTTACTGTGCTGTATACTCCCTTACTATGCCTTGTGACCCCTCTACTGTGGCCTCTGACCCCTCACCTGTGCCCTCTGACCACCTCTACTGTGCCCTCTGACCCACTGACTTTTCCTTCAGACCGCTTGACTTTGACATCTGACCCCCTTGACTGTACCCTCTGACCCCTAGACTTTTCCTTCTGACCCCTTGACTGTGCCCACTGATCCCTCTACTGTGCTCCCTGAGCCCTCTACTGTGCCCAACGACCCATTGAGTTTGCCTTCTGGACCCTTTACTGTGTGTTTGACCCCTTGACTGTGCCCTCTGACCCTGCTGCTGTGTCCTCGGACTCCAAACTTTGCCTTCTTACCTGCCATGTGTCTGTCATATGACCCTTGACTGTGTCTTGTGACCCCTCTACTATGCCCAATGACCCCTGGTGTTTGCCTTCTGACCCCTTTAGTGTGCTGTATTAACCCTCGACAGTGAGTTTTGACCCCTCTACTGTGCCCTCTGACCCCTTACCTGTGCCTTCTGACCCCCTCACTTGTGTCCTATGACTCTCACCTGTGCCCTCTATCCCCTCTCTATGCTCTCTGACTCCTCACCTGTGTCGTCTATCCCCTCTACTGTGCCCTCTGACCCCGACTTTGCCTTTTGACCAGCCTTGTCTCTGTTGTATGACCCCCTGACTATTCCTTCTGACCCCCTGAATGTGCCCTATGACCTCTCTACTATGCCCTATGACCCCTTGAGTTTACCTTCTGACCCTTTTACTGTGCAGCATGACCCCTAGGCTATGCCTTGTGAACCCTCTACTGCCGGCTGTGACCCCTCACCTGTGCCCTCCGACCTCCTATACTGTACCCTCTGACACATCACCTGTACCCTCTATCTCCTGTACTGTGCCCTTTGACCCCTCACTTGTGCCCTCTGACCCCTCACTTGTGCCCTCTATGCCCTTTACTGTGCCCTCTGACTCATCATCTGTGCCTTCTGAACCTTTCACTATGTACTCCATCCCGTTTACTGTGCCCTCTAACCCCCTGACTTTGCCCTCTGACATGCCTTGTCTCCATCGCAGGCACCACGAGAGAGCCCCACGAGGGAGAGATTTCGGGCGTGGATTACAAGTTCATCAGCACCCCAGACTTCCTGACCCTGCAGCGAGCCGGGCTCCTGCTCGAGAGCGGCACCCATAAAGGTGAGGGGTGGGACTGGGCACCCAGGGGGGCTAGGAGGGGCAGTGGCCCTGCTCTCACACACTGCCCGTCTCTGAGGGTCGGGGGACGAGGTGGTCTGTCAGGGGTACGAAGCAGTGCTCTTCAGGGAGATGGGAGGTCGGTGCCCATCTGGCAGATTCTGGACACATTCAGGACAAAGGGTCCACATTGAGGGGTACCTCTGAGGAGCTCAGACAATAATGTGATGATGCTAATAGGGTGCCGTTCTTTGGTTTGCGTAATACATCGCAGTAGTGCGCCCTCTCGCGTCCCCCCATGGGCTGCAGGCTGCGGGGTACCCTCAGTGAAGCATTAGCTGGCATGAACCCCCATGCCACAATGGCTCTGTCCTAGTCGCGGCCTGCAGGAGCGTGGCACTGGTGTGAATGTTTTTGCCAGGGAGGGTTTTGGCTTCTACTCTGACCCTACTGGCAGGACTGTAGGTCTTCCATGTTTGCGAACAGTACTGACCGCGCTTCGTGGCGCTGTGCTGCACCGCCACCTCCTCACACCTCGTCCAGCACGCCCAGCATGAGCTGCATTGAGTCCCTGGGGATTTCTGGTGCTCTCAAGCAGTCACCTCTCTCTCTCCCCTGTCTTCTTTCTGTGATGTCCTTTGTCCCAAACATTTTGTCCCCTGTACGGCCCTGTTTCTTTCCCCCTCTCTCGTTTCCTTTCTCTCCCTTCTCTTAACCCTCCATGTGTCCTCCTGTGCTCGCCATACCCTCGGTCTATCCTATCTCCTCTTCCCTTAATCAATCAATCAGTAGATTTATAGAGCGCTTCTGGTCTCCGGGGAGGGTATCCAGGCGCTAGCAGGGTCCAGTTGAAACTTAGGACAATGTGTAAGGAATGTGCGCAGAACCAAAGCAGGAATAAAGTCAAAACACCAAACAACAAAAATCCCAAACCAAATTAAGAACACAGAGTAAAAATGAGTAAACAAAATGACAAAAGTCCAGTATGTGCATCTGGAGTCATGAATCGCGACAGCTTTCAGTAGAAACAGCGGCAAAAAGCACAAAGAGCCAATGATAGTTCTGGGTGTTTGGAAAAAATATCGAGTTTGAAATATCGAAACTCAAAAATATTGGAACAAAAATGTTGTGATGCAAGAATAGTATAGATTAGAAAATCGTTTTTAAGAATATCATTGTTTTTAATATAGTTTTCAGTAATACAGTTCTAAAAATATAGTTTTTAAAATTATTTTAATGATTTTTACTGATGGGTTGGTCTGCTACCCTGAGCTATTGCCAGTGGTTAGACTAAGTGGGATGGTTCTGCCCAGATGTGGGTCCCCTGCGCAGTGTCACTGGAACCAGGCTGTACCTGGCTGATGATCTCATAACTAGGGCGAAACTGTTCCAGTCCAGGGAGGGCCTGCCTTGGCAGGTTGGGCTGGACTGTTCCCATGAGGCACAGGGTCAAGACTGATTTGCATATGGCTGGGTTCAAACTGAGGTGGCATGCTGAGAAAAAGAACAACTGGTTGGACTGCTACCCAACCTATTGCCAGTGGTTAGACGTATTGCCAACAGCCTCCCATCACCTTTTGTGTGTTTCTTGTACCTCCCTAAGTGGCATGGGTATGCCCGTACGTGGGTTCTGTGCTCACCGTGTCACTGGAACCAAGCTGTACTCGGCTGATAAGCCCATAAATAGGGTGAAACCGGTCCTGGGTTGCATGTGTTCGCTTCAGGGAGGACCTGGCCTGGCAGTTCTGGCTGGACTGTTCCCATGAGGAGCAGGGTCAAGACTGATTTGCATATGGCTGGGTCCAAACTGAGGTGACATGGTGTGCCTAATAACAATGGATTGGAATGCGGCCCAAATAATTACCAGTGGCCGAGATTAATTCAAGCATTTCATCCATCACTTTTTTATACATTAGTGTGTTGCCCTAAGTGAGACAGGTATGCCCTAACGTGGGTTCGTTGCACACTGTGTCACTGAAACCAAGCAATACCAGGCTGATAAGCCCATAAACAGGGTGAAACCGGTCCTGGGTTGCTTGCGTTCGCTTCAGGGGGGACCTGGCCTGGAAGTTCGATCCATGATGTTTTTTTTAAAATTTAGTGCCTTTTAAATAATATGCTCCCTGCCTTGTTGGCTACAAGGTTTGCATAGGGGCAGTGACCAATATTTAAAAGGGAGGTCTTTACCTGTCAACAAGGGTTTTACTGCCGGTTTTAAACTGTGGCAGTCAGGTTAGAAGGGCTAGGCCTGAAGACAAGTTCGTTCTGCCACTAGAGCGGATGGCACAATAGGTGCTGCAGCCACCAAGTGGCATTTGGCTTCCAGGCTCTGGGCGAACTTTCTGCCCATATATATATATACTAGGGACGACCCAGCAAGTTAAATTTGCCATTCAGGATAAGCCAATGTAATCATGTTTAAAGGGGGAACACTTCCACTCTACTCTGGGTTAGCAGGGGTAAAGTGCACACAGTTCTAACACCAGCTTACATATTGGGTCCAGCAAAAGGGGAAATATCCGGAGTGACAAAGTCGAAATGGCCGCCAAGAACCAGGGTAGAATAGTCAGTCCCTTGAGGCATCTCCTCCACGTAAGACGTGGCCACACCAGGATCAGTCTTGGGGTGCTCTCCTCTCAGAGCAGGTAACCCCTGACCCTCTGTCCTCCCGCTATTGATGGCCTCCGCCTCCTACCCCTTAAGTTTCATCTGGGCCTCTGTACCCTCCATTTAGGGACAGTACCCCCAGAGATATGTGTTTTCTGGGCATCTCGGGGGACTGCCCCTCCCAGCTCTCTCCTCACTAGTGGGAGCTCATTGCCAAGAAAGCAGCTAATGGGCAATTGAGGACTGACAATACCCTTACTCTGGGCAACTGTTCCCTCCCATCCCAAGAATACCATGGCCTTAGAGGGGACGCACTCCTGCCCAGGGGCGGCAGGATCCTGCACACCTCTGCTGGCAGATTCTGTTCTGGGGAAACCAGCCTTTGCCATCACCATGGTCCAGCGGCACCGGTATCCCGCAGAGCAGTGACAGGGACCCCATTCCCTGTGACCTCCTGGGAGTGGTGTCAGCCACCCTCGGGGATCACCAGCTTACCCTCTGGACCCACCTCTGGACTAGGGGATACTAGGGCACGCTCTAGCCTCTCCCAGAAATCACCTACCCTAGGGCTACACTAGTCACCCCAGCACAGTGCCCAGCTGTGGGTAGTTCTGGTTGAACCGGTACCAGCCATACCAATGGTTCATCACGTGTGGCGCTGGTCTCACTCCAGCTCCCAGCTGGAGGGCATTTATAAGTGTTTTCGGCCCTCTTTGGCTGTTTAAACTTTAGAAGTGCAGTTTGTGAATAGGAGTGGGCTAACTCTTCTGTGGGTGGGAGCATGCCCCTCCCTGAACCCCTCCCTAGCCCTCCCTAAACCCCTCCTTACTCCTCCCTTAACCCCTCCCAGTTTGCAGATGGTAATCCCCCTTTTCCATCCACCCCTCTCTGGCCGTCCTACCTATACTTACACGTGCAGAGACTCCGCGGCTGGGGCAGCCAGCTCAGTACAGACACAGACATGTAGGTCTGTGAGTAGCATTGTGAAGTAAGCGAGTGGCCTGTAGTTGTTCTACTCTGCGTACTACAAAATGCAGTTTGTACATAGGACCCATTGCTGTTTATCAAATCACAGACCCTTCATTCGACCCTTCATCTGCTACTGATGTGCTGTGAGATGTACATTCACGAACATTTCTACGGCTTTCCTTGGCACAGGATTTGGGACGGGGTTTGGCAGGAGCTCGAGAGATTCAGGCGAGGTGGCGGCTGGGTTGGGATTTAGGGAAGGGGTTTGGGTAGAGCGTTCGGCCTCTGGTGAGGCATTGGTTGAGGTAGGGCCTGGGCCCGGGGTTTGAGATGTGCCGGTGAAGCTGTATCTGAGTTGGGGGTTGAGGAAGGGTCTGGGTAGAGCCGACCTACCGTCTGGGTAGAGGTGGTTGAGGCAGAACTTGAGACGGATCAATGGGTGGAGGTGGTTGAGGCAGGCCAGAGGGTGGATGTGGTAGAGGCAGGATTTGAGGCGGATCAATGGGTGGAGGTGGTTGAGGCAGGCCAGAGGGTGGACGTGGTAGAGGCAGGATTTGAGGCAGATCAATGGGTGGATGTGGTTGAGGCAGGCCAGAGGGTGGAGGTGGTTGAGGCAGGCCAGAGGGTGGATGTGGTAGAGGCAGGATTTGAGGCAGATCAGAGGGAGGAGGTGGTTGAGGCAGCATTTGAGGCAGATCAGAGGGTGGAGGTGGTTGAGGCAGGATTTGAGGCAGATCAATGGGTGGATGTGGTTGAGGCAGGCCAGAGGGTGGAGGTGGTTGAGGCAGGCCAGAGGGTGGATGTGGTAGAGGCAGGATTTGAGGCAGATCAGAGGGTGGAGGTGGTTGAGGCAGGCCAGAGGGTGGATGTGGTAGAGGCAGGATTGGAGGCAGATCAGAGGGTGGAGGTGGTTGAGGCAGGATTTGAGGCAGATCAGAGGGTGGAGGTGGTTGAGGCAGGATTTGAGGCAGATCAGAGGGTGGAGGTGGTTGAGGCAGGCCAGAGGGTGGACGTGGTAGAGGTAGGATTTGAGGCAGATCAATGGGTGGAGGTGGTTGAGGCAGGCCAGAGGGTGGACGTGGTAGAGGCAGGATTTGAGGCAGATCAGAGGGTGGAGGTGGGCGGCTTGGAGTGGTTGCTGCCCTTCTGTACCTCTGCCTCCTTGCTTCCAGGACACTACTATGGGACTCGCCGCCCTGCACCCGTGACTGAAGACTGCGCCATGACCTACAGAGAGCTAAGACGTCGCCTCTGGGGTCCCGACCCCCGCTATTTATCCATTAGTGCTCAAGAAGGTGTTGGCGACTTGAGTGATGAAGGCGAGCAAGAGGAAGAGGAGGACGAACGGCCTGGGGTGATGATGGGTAAGCAGGCTCCTTGGATTCAAGGAAACAAGCATTGGCAATGCAGTAGGTCTCACAATAGTGAGATTTGGAGCTGTTGGCGTTGTGAATGACAGCGCCTTTTATTTATGTGTTTTAAAAACCTGCAATAATAAAAGGCATCGTCATTTACAAACCAGTAGGTCAATGTTTCTACAATGCGAGACCTATTGCATTGCAAATGCTTGTTTTTTACAAGCACCCCATGCGGAGCTTTCACGTTAATAGTGGCCACGCCCCTTTCTTTAGACGAGCCGTGACAAACAAATGCTTTTTTTTGTAAAAATGACCCATGAAAGAGCGCGTGGCGCGCTGAATGCGCAGAATGTTGCAGGAAAGCACGTCGTGCCTGCAGGAGGAGAAACACATTAAAGAAAATAGCGCTTACAGACTAAGACATACCGTGTAACAACAGAAGTAAAAGGGCCAGCCCTCATGGGAGGTTACAAATGAAGTCAAGGCTGTACTAAGGAGGGACCAACAGGCCTATTAACAAATCAGCATTTATGAAGGAGAGGGGATGCGGTTACTATACCTGCAGAGGGGAGGGGGCACAGTCACTATACAGCACCCGCGGAGGGGAGGGGGCGCAGTCACTGTACAGCACCTTCAGAGGGGAGGGGGTGCTGTCACTATGAAGCACCCGCGGAGGGGAGGGGGTGCTGTCACTATACAGCACTCGTGGAGGCGAGGGAGTCCTGTCACTATAGGGCTCCCATGGAGGGGAGGGGGCACAGCCACTATAATACAGCACTCGCGGAGGGGAGGGGAGGGGGCGCAGTCACTATAATACAGCACCCGTGGAGGGGAGGGAGTGCTGTCACTGTGCAGCACCCGTGGAGGGGAGGGGGCACAGTCACTGTACTGCACCTGCAGAGGGTAGGGGAGAGGGTGCTGTCACTATACAGCACCGGTGGAGGGGAGGAGGTGCTGTCACTATACAGCACTGGCGGAGGGGAGGGGGTGCTGTCACTATACAGCACCCGTGGAGAGAGGTGGTGCTGTCACTATACAGCACCCGTGGAGGTAAGGGTGTGCTGTCACTGTACAGCATCCGCTGAGGGGTGGGGGTGCTGTCACTGTACAGCTCCCATGGAGGGGAGGTGGTGATGTCACTATACAGCACCTGCGGAGGGGAGGGGGCACAGTCACTGGACAGCATCCGTGGAGGGGAGGGGGTGCTGTCACTACACAACACCCGCAGAGGGGAGGTGATGCTGTCAGTATACAGCACCCGCAGAGGGGAGGGGGTGCTGTCACCTTACAGCACCCGCGGAGGGGGCACAGTCACTGTACAGCATCCGCAGAGGGGAGGGGATGCTGTCACCTTACAGCACCTGCGGAGGGGGCACAGTCACTATGCAGCACCCGCGGAGGGGGTGCTGTCACCTTACAGAACCCGCGGACCGGAGGGGGTGCTGTCATTGTACAGCACCCGCGGAGGGGAGGGGGCACAGTCACTGGACAGCATCCGTGGAGGGGAGGGGGTGCTGTCACGATACAGCACCCGCGGAGGGGAGGGGGTGCTGTCACTATACAGCACCCGTAGAGGGGAGGGGGTGGTGTCACCATACAGCACCCTCAGAGGGAAGGTGGTGCTGTCACTATACAGCCCCCGCAGATGGAGGGGACGCAGATGTAATTCCCTCCGCAAACTGTTTACCACAGTCTCTCGTTCACAGCAAAGACCCTGATATGCCAGTGGTTAGCTCAAAGTTTTCAAAGGTTCGTCTTGTGACGTTTAAGGACTGGCCTGCTCTTGTTTAGGCCGTGTGGATTGCTTCCCTCCCATGGAACACCAAGGCTGGACTGTGTTTAGGGACTTTATAACGCGCTTCTCATCACCTACCTGGCATCAGCGTGCTTGCGCAAAGCAGTAAAGGTACAGATGGTAAGGGTGGGAGTGTACATAGGAACTCCGGGTTCCCGGGACCAGTCTTGGGCATCTGACCAGCAGGTTGTGTGCCTGCGGCTGAGAAACTAAATACATCACCTCTAAGTGCACTGACAAGCACTCATAGAATGAGCCTTACAATTTCTCTTCACATTTTATAGGAAGCATAGCAGAGAAAAAGGACAGGAACCATGCAAAAAAACAGATTTTCTACAAGGCCCAGCTCTGAGAGATCCTACCAGCCAATGCCCAGCTCTGGGAGAACCTACCAGCCAATACCCAGCTCTAACAGACCCTACCAGCTAATGCCCAGCTCTGAGAGATCCTACCAGCCAATGTCCAGCTCTAACAGACCCTACCAGCTAATGCCCAGCTGTAACAGACCCTACCAGCCAATGCCCAGCTCTGAGAGACCTTACCACTCAATGCCCAGCTCTGACATACCCTACCAGCCAATGCCCAGCTCTGACAGATCCTACCAGCTAATGCCCAGTTCTGACAGACCCTACCACCCAATGCCCAGCTCTGAGAGATCCTACCAGCCAATGCCCAAATTCTAGAGATTCTATCTGCAAAGGGCCAGCTCTGACAGACCCTATCAGCCAATTCCCAGCTCTGACAGACCCTACCAGCCAATGTCCAGCTCTGACAGATCCTACTAGCCAACGCCCAGCTCTGACAGATCCTACCAGCCAATACCCAGCTCAGAAAGATTCTACCGACCAATGCACAGCTCTGAGAAATCCTTCCAGCCAGTGTCCAGCTCTGACAGACCCTAGCAACCAATGCCAAGCTCTGAGAGATCCTACTGGCCAATGCCCAGCACTGACAGACCCTACCATCCAATGCCCAGGACAAGAGATCCTACCAGCCAATGCCCATCTCTAACAGACCCTACCAGCCAATGCCCAGCACTGAGAGATCCTACCAGCCAATCCCAAGCTCTGAGAGATCCTACCAGCCAATGCCAAGCTCTGAGAGATCCTACCAGTCAACGCGCAGCTGTGACAGATTCTACCAGCCAATGCCCAGTACAAGAGATCCTACCAATCAATGCCCAGATCTTAAAAATCCTACCAGCCAATGCGCACTCCAGAGAGAATCTATCCAATCTAGAGAAGGCCTCCAACCAACAGCTAGCTCAGAAAGACCAATCATCCCTGCACAGCCTTGAAGGACCCTACCAGCACCTGTTGAGCTCCGGAAAACCTCTGACATTTGACCTCAAGCTCTAACAGAGTCTCTCAACCAATGGCCAGTTTGGAAAACCCGACCAAGCAACTGCCACCACTGAAGGGCTTTGCCAGCCAATAAAGAGCTCTGACAGAATCTGCCAACAACTGGCATGCTTTGACAGAACATACCAGCCAATGCTCAGTGGTGAGAGCTGCAGTCAACCAAGAGCAGTGTTAGAGAGATTGTTACTGGCTAGATACCCGCCAGCCTGGAAGACACATGATGGTTACACCAGGTAATGGTTACCGATGCAAGATGTTGTTTATACCTGAGTATCTTTCTTTTGGGCAGGACTTCGCACCGCGACTTCCGGGGGCTGTCCCAGTCTGAGGCTGCAGAATGGCGGCCTGGGCCTACGGAGGGAGGTACCTGGCTGTGTGGACCCTTCGAGTGCAAATAAGGCTTCCAGTGCCCTGTCCTCAAACTGGAAGAAGGAGGCTGTGGAGAACCTGGGTCTGAAGTGAGTGCTCATCCTTTACCGTGGCCCCTCCAGAGGTCCCTCGGTTAACCCTCAGTGCTACCCCAGGGAGTGTACAGGATGAGGATGTACTGCGTGTGCCCCTCACCACCACTCTATACTGTGTGTGCCCCCTCTCCCCCTCTATACTGTGTGTGCCCCTCTCCCCCTCTATACTGTGTGTGCCCCTCTCCCCCTTTATACTATGTGCCCCCTCCCCCTCTATACTGAGTGCCCCTCTCCCCTCTCCCCTCTCTACTGTGTGTGCCCCTTCTCCCCTATACTGTGTGTGACCCCTCAGTCCCTTTATACAGTGTGTGCCCCCTCACCATCACTCTATACCGGGGAACAACCTTTACAACGCAACTTTTACAACGCACTACCTTTACAACGCATTTTTTACAACGCATAATCCATTACAACGCATGACATTACAACGCATGACACTACAACGCATTTTTAAAAACTACCTTTACAACGCATTCCATTACAACGCATACTACCATTACAACGCATACCATTACAACGCATAATATTACACTACACTATCCAACACTTACCCTACTGTTGCACCCCCTGGAGTTAGAATAGTAATTTTTACCCCTATACTATCCAACACTTACCCTACTGTTGCACCCCCTGGAGTTAGAATAGTAATTTTTACCCCTATTCTATCCAACACTTACCCTACTGTTGCACCCCCTGGAGTTAGAATAGTAATTTTTACCCCTATACTATCCAACACTTACCCTACTGTTGCAACCCCTGGAGTTAGAATAGTAATTTTTACCCCTATACTATCCAACACTTACCCTACTGTTGCACCCCCTGGAGTTAGAAAAGTAACTTTTACCCCTATACTATCTAATACTTACCTTAAATTCAATTTAATATTATGCGTTGTAATGGTATGCGTTGTAAAGGTAGTATGCGTTGTAATGGAAATGCGTTGTAAAGGTAGTTTTTAAAAATGCGTTGTAGTGTCATGCGTTGTAATGTCAGGCGTTGTAATGGATTATGCGTTGTAAAAAATGCGTTGTAAGTGCATGCGTTGTAAAAGTGTGCGTTGTAATGTCATACATCCCTCTATACCGTGTGTGCCCCTCTACCCCGTCTATATTGTGAGTGCCTCCTCCCCATCTATACTGTGTGTGCCCCTCTCCCTGTATACTGTGTGTGCCCCTTCCCCCTCTATACTGTGTGTGCCCCTCTCTCGACCTCTACACTGTGTGTAGCCCTTTCCCCCTTTTTACTGTGTGTCCTCTCTCCACCTCTATACTGTGTGTCCCCTCTCCCCCTCTCTACTGTGAGTGCCCCTCTCCCCCTCTATACTGTGTGCCCCTCCCCCTCTCCTGTGTGTCCCTTCTCCCCCTCTCTACTGGTTGTGCCCCCTCCCCCTCTATACTGTGTGTGCCCCCTCTCCCCCTCTATACTGTGTGCCCCTCCCCCTCTCCTGTGTGTCCCTTCTCCCCCTCTTTACTGTGTGTGCCCCTCTCCCCCTCTATACTGTGTGCCCCTCCCCCTCTCCTGTGTGTCCCTTCTCCCCCTCTCTACTGTGTGTGCCCCCTCCCCCTCTATACTGTGTGTGCTCCCTCTCCCCTTCTATACTGTGTGTGCCCCCTTTCCCCCTCTATACTATGTTTACCCCCTTTATACTGTGTGTGCCCCCTCCCCCTCTCTACTGTGTGTGCCCCATCTCCCCCTCTATACTGTGTGTGCCCCCTCTCCCCCTCTATACAGTGTGTGCCCCTCTCCCCCTCTATACAGTGTGTGCCCCTCTCCCCTCTCTACTGTGTGTGCCCCCTCTTCCCCTCTAATCTGTGTGTGCCCCCTCACCACCACTCTATACTGTGTGTGCCCCCCTCTGCCCCCTCTACTGTGTGTGCCCCCTCCCCCTCTCTATTGTGTGTGCCCCTCCCCCTCTCTACTGTGTGTGCCCCCTCCCCTCTTTAATGTGTGTCCCCTCTCACCTCTATCCTGTGTGTCCTCTCTTCCCCTCTATACTGTGTGTGCCCCTCCCTCTATACTGTGTGTGTCCCCTCTTTCCCACTTTACTCTCACCCTCTCTCTCTCCCTCTCCATCACTCTCTCTCTCTCACACTCACTGTTTCTCTCCCTCTCTCTGTTCCTCTCTTTCTCCCTCCCTTTTCACCCCTCCCTCTACCACTCCCTTTCTCTTTTTCTCTCCTTTCCTCTCTCACTCCCTCTTTCTTCCTCCCTCTTTCTCTCTCTCTGTCTTGCTCACCCTCTTTCACCCTCTTTCTCACACACACTTTTTGTTCCTCTTTCTCTCTCTCCCTCTCTCTCTCTCTGTCTCACTCCTTCTCTCTCTCGCTCTCTCACTCTATCTTCCCCTCTCTCGCTCTCTCACTGTCTCTTCCCCTCTCCCTTTGTTTCTCTCTCTCACACACACTCTCTCTCTTCCTCTCTCTGTCACTCTCTCTCTCACCCTCTCTTTCTTTCCCTTTCTTTCTCTTTCACAAACGCACTTTATCTTCCTCTTTGTTTGTCTCTCTCACGCTTGCCCCCTCCCTCTCCCTCTCAATGTGTCACGGCCTCTACCACCCCCCTTCTCTCTTTGTCTCTCTCTCTTCCTTTCTCTCTCTCTCCCTCCTCTCCACTCCATCTCTCTTTCTTCCCTCTCTCTCTGTCACTCTCTCTCTCTCCCTCTCTCTCCCTGTCTCTCACTCTCTCTCTCTCCAGTTTCAGCGCTCATGCCACTCCTTTGCTGCAGGTGGTGAGGACCCCCCAAGGGCTGCCTGGTACAGACCGTGGGACGACCACGTGTGGTAAGACACGACTGTACTCAACGGGGTATCGTGGGTCACGATGAATGTTACATTTTGGAATAGGTCATCCAAGAGTAGTGACGTAAATGACGTAAGATCTGTAAACTGGGCTCATGGATTTGAGAGGGGGTTTGGGGAGGCACTAAGGGTACAAAGCGGTGCGACCCCCAGCGGCGGCTCCTCCACTGGGGCGTGGGGGCGTCACCCCACTGCTTTCTTGCACTGCGAGAAAGCAGAAGTGCCTTGTTGGGGGCGGGCCGCGGGCGGGTGGGCGGTCCTGCTCGATGGCAGGGGCAGTGGTTGCCCTCTGTAGTGGGCCCTAAGTATTTGGTCGGGCCCCCTGGGGCCGTCCAAAGCAGTCATGCGCACTCTCCCTTTTTCGCTACGTAAGCTGCATCGAGAAAATGGCCTTTCTACAGGCGCCGTCCGCACCTATGACAATGCTGCCAAGGAGGGCACGGGTTTCCTTCTCAGCACTCTTTAGGTTGATTCCAGACTGTTCCAGGTCAGATGTGTGCTGTGAAGTCTGATTGTGGTGAGTGAGGAGGTTTTAGCAGTCTAGTTGGGGTAGATGGCAAGTGCAGAAGTCCTGTGTACCGAAGACCATGGTGGTTCTCACCTTCATTACCACCCTTGCGGCTGCTTCCAAATGCTGGAGTTTAAAGACGCGTGAAGCCCGCTCCGGAGTTTAAATACCACTTTTGCAGGAAATTGCACTCTGTCCTGCATATTTTATGTGCGCAATATCCTCCACGTAATAACTGGAGCACATTTTGTTGATGCGCATTTGTATTGTTTTTTTACTAAATCCATCTGGTTTGCCGATGCTTCCAATGTATTGCATCTTGTTTTTTGCTCTTACTCTAGAGTACTCTCCGTATTGCCTTTCCTATTAGCAGTTTGTTGGTGCGTAGATATTTTGTGTTAGCCCCTCTTGGGGGACATATTTGTAAGAGATACAAAATGGAGACAGGCGGGCGGCGATCCGCCTGCCCGCACATTCTTTACTGGTGGAGCATTGAACATGGCTCATGCATGCATCGGCCTTGGTGAATGAATGCATCGATCTTGCGCGGGTCAGTCGGCTGTGTAACATACAACCTGTCTGTAAAGTGCTGTGAGGTCGCAGCACCGGCGCTGCATGATGTGGAACGCACCGCGACACCCGAGGATTTCAAGGGGCTCTGCAGCGTGGAACCTGCCTGTAAAGCGCATTGAGGTCTGCGGAAAGTACCGTGACGGTCGGGCTCAGAAGAGGGCGTTTAGCTTTGAATGCGACTGTAAAGCGCCACGACATCTGAGGATAGAAGAGCTGTCTGTATGGTACAGAGCTGTCCATGTAGTGCTGTGAAGTCTGAGGATAGTAGTGGCTGTATAATGAGAACCGCTGGATAAAGCGCCGTGGTGACAAAATGAGCATTCGACATTGCACGCGCCCGTAAAGCACACTGCGATCTGGGGATAGAAGGAGCTCCAGCGCCTGTCAATAAAGTGCTGTGAGGTCTGAGGACATACGGTGCTGTTTTATCACTGAATGTCTCTGTACAGAGTGGAGCTGTCTAAAGCAGAACCTGTCCATAAAGTGCTGTGAACACTAGGGTTAAAAGGGGGTACTAGGGGTAATGGAGAACGTGTCTGCAAGCGCTGTGAGGACGAGCGGCGCTGTATAATGTGAAACGTGTGAAGGATGGGGCAGAGGGCTGAGGTAAGAATACACAACCATCCTACTGCCACCCCAAATCCATCTCCAGAAACATTAATTATAATATTGTAAAGCATCCGAGACCTTAGCTCCACCCACTGCCTCTGTAAGGATGAGAGAAGTAGTTTTAAGCTCCTAGACAATGCCTCGCAGTAAAGAGCGCTACACAAGTAAACTTACCCAATTGGTTTGCCTCTGCTATCCTTGGAATAACATCTGTTCCTATCAAGTTACACTTAGTCACCTGGGAGCTCAGTTGCCCAGGACAGGTGCCCCAAGACCCTCCTGGCACTATCAGGAGGCTGCGGTGGCCCCTTGAGCACGGATTAGCTCACAATGGTGAATCACACCTGAATATAGGTGCTCAGGCCCCCTGTTGAATCTGCATACACCTCCGCCCCGTTGGTAAAAGGGCTGGTCTAGAAGCCCATCTGCCTCCACAAAGGCTGCTTAGGCCCCCCACTGTGCTGGTGGCGGCATCTGAACTGCACAGACACAACCAAAATCGCCCCCCCCCCCCTGTCCAAAAAAGTGGCCCACATCTGGAACTCGGAAACCGGCCCATTGCCCCAGTGCCTGCCTTACCAATCCAACCCTGGGTGTCAGAGATCAAGCATTCTTTGGGCTGGGGTCAACGAAACCATCGCCGACTTCATCAGCCCGCAAGCCCTAGCCTCACTAGAATACATCCTCCTAGGGGACCTAAACTTCCACCTAGAGAAAAACAACGACAACAACACCACCACCCTGCTCGCCAACCTCGCCAACCTCAGACTCAAACAACTGGTGAGCTCCCCCACCCACCTCGCTGGCCACACGCTCGACCCCATCTTCTCCACCAGCAACCACGTCTCCTTCAGCCACTCCACCAGACTACACTGGACCGACCACAGATGCATCCACTTCACCTTAAAAAAGAACACATCCCACCACCGCACGCAACAAATACTCCGCAGAAGCTGGAGCAAAATCACCACAGACCAGCTCCTCTCATCGCTGAGCCAGAACCCGCCAGCCTACACCGCTGACACCAACGTCGCATCCCACAACCGGGCACAATGGATCACCAACTGCACAGACGACCTCGCCCCACTGAAGAACCCCCCCAGGCAAGACCAGCAACGGGAAAACCCCTTGGTTCACAGACGCCCTCAAAGAATCAAAGAGATCCTGCCGAACCCTCGAAAAATCCTGCCGCCACGAACGGACAACAGAAAACATGACAGCCCTCAAGAACGCTACTCGCAAACACCACCAGCTGATCCACACCACCAAAAGGTCATCGTTCAAAGAGCGGCTAGACAGCAACACCCACAACAGCAAGGAACTCTTCAACATCGTCAAAGAGCTCTCCAACCCCAACGCCAGCAACAACAACATCACACCGTCACAAGACCTCTGCAACTCCATCGCCACGTACTTCCACCACAAGATCGCAGACATACACGACAGCTTCGGACCCCAAGCTCCACCTCCAATCACCGACCCAACGACCCCCACCACCACCCTCAACGCCTGGCCCCCATCAGCACTGAAGACACCACCCTCGTCATGAACACCATCCACTCCGGCTCCCCCTCGGACCCCTGCCCCCATCATATCTTCAACAAAGCCGACACCATCGTCGCACCCCACCTCCGGAACATCATAAACAACTCCTTCACGTCAGCCACCTTCCCTGAGAGCTGGAAGCACGCAGAAATCAACACCCTTCTGAAGAAACCCCCAGCGGACCCCAAAGACCTAAAAAACTTCCGCCCTATCTCTCTTCTCCCCTTCCCGGCTAAAGTCATTGAGAAGATCGTCAATAAACAGCTGACTGCATTCCTCGAGGCAAACAACTCGCTCGACCCATCCCAGTCCGGATTCCGGGCCAACCACAGCACCGAGACCGCCCTCATCGCAGCCACCGACGACATCAGGACCCTAATGGACAACGGAGAAACAACCGCTCTCATCCTCCTGGACCTCTCGGCAGCCATCGATACTGTATGCCATCGCACCCTAATAACCCGCCTTCTCAACACTGGGATCCAAGGAAAGGCCCTGGACTGGATCACCTCATTCCTCTCCGACAGAACCCAGAGAGTCCGCCTCCCTCCCTTCCGCTCGGCGGCCACCGAGATCATCTGCGGCATACCCCAGGGCTCCTCGCTCAGCCCCACCCTCTTCAATATCTACATGAGCCCCCTCGCCGCCATCGCACGCAAACACAACATCAACATCATCACCTACGCCAACGACACCCAGCTGATACTCTCTCTCACCAAAGACCCAACCACCGCCAAAACCAACCTCCAGGAAGGAATGAAAGACGTCGCAGAATGGATGAAGCTCGGCCGCCTGAAGCTGAACTCAGACAAGACGGAGGTCCTCATCCTCTGACAATCCCCATCCGCCTGGGACGACTCCTGGTGGCCCTCAGCGCTGGGCGTCGCACCGACACCCTCGGACCACGCACGCAACCTGGGATTCATCCTGGACTCCTCCCTCACGATGACCAAGCAAGTCAACGCCGTCTCGTCCTCCTGCTTCAACACCTTGCGCATGCTCCGAAAAATCTTCAAGTGGATCCCCACCGAAACCAGAAGGACAGTCACCCAGGCCCTCGTCACCAGCCGACTGGACTACGGAAACGCCCTTTACGCAGGAACCACTGCCAAACTTCAGAAATGACTACAACGCATACAGAACACCTCCGCACGACTCATCCTCGACATCCCTCGCCACAGCCACATATCCGCTCACCTGAGAAACCTGCACTGGCTCCCCGTCAGCAAGAGGATCACGTTCAGGCTCCTCACCCACGCACACAAAGCGCTCCACGACATGGGCCCCGAATACCTCAACAGCCGCATCTCATTCTACACCCCCACCCGCCAACTCCGCTCCGCCAGCCTTGCCCTCGCCACCATTCCACGGATTCACAGAACCACCGCCGGAGGAAGATCGTTCTCCTACCTGGCAGCCAAGACATGGAACTCCCTCCCCGCACACCTACGAATGACCCATGACCATCTTGCCTTCAGGAGACACCTCAAGACCTGGCTGTTTGAGCAGTAGCAGCCCCCCCCCCCCTCCCTTCAGCGCCTTAAGACCCTCACGGGTGAGTAGCACGCTCTATAAATGGTCTGATTGATTGATTGATTGGTTGGATGTTCCATGACATAGGCCCAGCTCTGGGGTGTGTTCCATGTCTAAGGGTATCCTGTGTGTCTCGTGTCACTGGGATTTTTGGGGCTCAGGTTTCTCTTGCTCTTTCTCTTGAGGACCAGACAGAGCCCCTACTTTTAAGAATGGACTGGAGGTGCAGATTCGGTATGGTGGGGCTTCCCCTGGACTTTCACCCTTGGCACCGGAGGATAGTTGCCCAAATGCCACGCCACGCTGGTGGCTCCATTCACACATATAATGGTACATCATGTTCGTCGCTCCTCACTCAATCTTCCTGTTAGACGGACCGGGAGGGTCGGCCGAGGACAAGGGGAGAGGTTTCCGGGGAGAGCCGTCTCCAGCGATCGTACAGACGAATAACTTCCCCCCCACAGAGGTACACCACACAATGATAAGGTTTAACGTTCTTTATAAGCAATCTTTAGGTACGATAGAATGGTACAAGGAGGTCAGGACTCAGGGGTCCCCTCGATTCTAGTCTCTTGGTTGGGAAAGGGGGTAGCGGGACAGTCTTGTTACCAATCAGGTAGATGCGATGGTATGATGGATAGCTCACAATCCTCGAGATCGGCGTTCGAGATGGACGGACCATGGCAGTGCCAGCAGGTCCCGGTGAAGGTGGTAGTCACATCGGTCCGCGGCAGCGCCAGCAGGTCCCGGCGAGGATGGTAGTTACAACGGTCCGCGGCAGCGCCAGCAGGTCCCGACGAGGATGAAGGATGCAGAAGGTTGCGGCAGCGCCAGCAGGCAGGATGATAGTTCACAAGGCAGGAGTTCACAAGGCAGGACTACGGCAGCGCCAGTAGTCCGTCAAGGATGAGTTCTTCACGGTGTCTCTCGACTCCAGGATACAACTGCCTTCCTGCTCTGGAGCTGCCCCAGTTATAGGTCTGGCGCCCTTTGATGTCCGGACCCTCGCACTTGGAGGTCGGGAGGTCCGGGATGAGGGAGTCCAGACACCCAGCAGGGGGGTGGAGCCAGCGCCCGGGGGAGCTGGGGGCGATCGGCACCTGGCGGGGGAGAGCCATCGACACTTCTTTCTCCCATTGACCTGCCAAGTGGTCCGTTCACCTCCTGGGTGGATGGTGGTGCCGGGATGTCGGGGCCTGGCCAGGCCCAGGGTTAGGGTCGAGCTGAGGCCATGCGGCCTCGTGGTGCAGTGTCCAAGATGGCGGCCGGGCCGGGCGAGGGAGCCGGTAGTGGTTCGGCCCCATGATACAGAGATGCCCGGGGGCAGGAATCCCGTCTTGGGACGGGGTGCGGGTTGCTTCTGTGGGTAACACCTGGGGTTCCGGGGCTCGGGCCCTGTCATGCGGGGAGGGAGCAAGCCCTTCATGTGGCCTGTCCAACATGCGTCCCCCCCAGCTGAAGGCGGGGAGAGTCACCCATCCTCTTGGGGACTCTCCTCGTCGAGGCGGAAAAAGCGTGACAGGCCATCCGCGTTGGTGTGGTCTTGGCCCGGTCGGTGTTCCACAGTGAAGTCCATCCCCTGCAGGGAGATGGACCAACGCATTAGTTTGGGGTTTTCCCCCCGCATCTGCATTAGCCACTGCAGGGGCCGATGATCTGTTTGCACCCGGAAGTGGGTACCGAAGAGATAGGGCCGGAGCTTTTTGAGGGCCCACACCACTGCGAAGGCCTCCCTCTCGATGGTGCTCCAGCGCTGTTCTCGGGCCAGGAGGCGTCTGCTGATGAAGGCCACTGGTTGGTCAAGTCCCTCGGAGTTCAACTGGGAGAGGACCGCTCCGATGCCATGGTCGGAGGCATCTGTTTGTACGATGAATTCCCGACTGTAGTCGGGGGCCTGGAGCACAGGGGCAGTGCACATGGCGGCTTTCAGCTTCTCGAAGGCCGCTTGACAGTCTGGGGTCCAGTTGACCTTCTTCGGGTGGTTTTTGGATGTGAGTCCCGTGAGGGGCCCCACAATGCTGCCATAGTCCCTCATGAACCGCCGGTAGTAGCCGGTGAGCCCCAAGAAGGCTCGGACCTCGGTCTGCGTGACTGGAGGCTGCCAGGACTGGATGGCAGCGATCTTGAGTCGTAGAGGGGCCACCAGACCGCTTCCCACCTGGTGTCCGAGATAGGTCACGGACCCCTGACCAATTTGGCACTTGCCGGCCTTGATTGTAAGGCCGGCTCGTTGGAGGGCCTGCAGGACCTCTCGGAGGTGGTGGAGGTGGTCGGACCAGTGGCGGCTGTACACAGCGATATCGTCCAGGTAGGCGGCGCTGAACTCCTCGAGTCCCGCCAAGACCTGGTTCACTAGTCGCTGAAAAGTAGTTGGGGCATTCTTCATGCCGAATGGCATGACTTTGAAGTGGTAGTGGCCATCAGGGGTAGAAAAGGCGGATCGTTCTTGGGCCCGGGGTGTGAGACCGATCTGCCAGTAGCCCGCTGTCAGGTCGAAGATGCTGAGGTAGCGGACAGCCCCCATGCGGTCGATCAGTTCATCCGCTCGGGGGATGGGATGAGCGTCGGTTCTGGTGACAGCATTCAAGCCCCGATAGTCGACGCAGAATCGGAGCTCAGGAGTGGTGCCGGGGGCAGCAGCTTTGGGGACCAGCACGACCGGGCTGGCCCAGGGGCTGTCCGAGGGCTCGATGACCCCGAGCGTGAGCATCTTTGATACCTCCTCTTGGATGCAGGCCCGTACCCGATCTGGTACGCGGTACGCCCGGTGTCTGATAGGGGGACTGTCCCCAGTGTCCACGTCGTGCAAGCACCAGGGGGTGACCCCTGGGGTGAGGGAAAACAAGGTCGCAAACTGCAGCAGGAGGTCCCGGCAGCCTTGGCGCTGTTCCGGGGTGAGGGCATCTGAGAGTCGGACCCCGTCCACGGAACCATCTTTCTCACGAGTCTTCAGGAGATCAGGGAGAGGCTTGGAGTCTTCTTCCGCTCCACTGTCTGTAGCCATCAGGAGGCTGAGCTCCGAGCGCACAAAGTGGGGTTTGAGTCTGTTGGTGTGGAGGACCCGGAGGGGGTTCCGTGGAGATTCCACATCGATGAGATAGGTGACGGGGCTCTTGCGCTCGACCACTTTGAAGGGCCCCGTCCACTTGTCCTGCAAGGCACATGGCTCGGTGGGGGACATCACCCACACTTGTTGGCCAGGTTCGAATTCGATGGAGGAGGCATTTTGATCGTACCATTTTTTCATGTCCTCCTGACTGGCCTCAAGGTTCGCTTTCGCCTTTTCTCTGAATCGCCTGGTCTGATTGCGTAGGGTCAGGAGGTACTTGAGGACGTCTGGAGGGGTCTTTAGGGGGGCCATCTCCCAACCTTCTTTGACTAGGCTGAGGTGCCCTCGCACAGGGTGCCCGTACAAGAGTTCGAAAGGGCTAAAGCCGAGGGACTTCTGGGGGACTTCTCGATATGCGAAGAGGAGGCACGGAAGTAGCACATCCCACTGGCGACGGAGGGGCTCTTCCAACCCCCCAATCATTCCCTTGAGCGTGCGGTTGAACCGCTCGACTAGTCCGTTTCCTTGAGGGTGATAGGGGGTCGTGAATCGGTAGGTGACCCCGCACTGTTGCCAGAGGGACTTCATATATTTCGAAATAAAGTTTGTGCCTCTGTCGCTGACGACTTCTCGGGGGAAGCCCACACGGGAGAAGATCCCCATTAAGGCCCGGCCGACCACCGGGGCTGTTACAGTTCGCAGGGGCACAGCCTCGGGGTAGCGGGTGGCGTGGTCCACCAGTACCAGGATGAACCGATGTCCTTGTGCGGTACGGGGGTCCAGGGGCCCCACAATGTCTATTCCCACCCTCTCGAACGGGGTGGTGACAACTGGGAAGGGTTGCAGAGGTGCTTTGAGTTTGCGGCCGCTCTTCCCGCTGGCCTGGCACGTGGGGCAGGACCGGCAGTGGTTGAGGACGTCGTTTCTCATCTTTGGCCAGAAAAAGTGGGTCACCAGGCGACTGTAGGTTTTGTCCTGGCCCAGGTGTCCAGCCAGAGGGACATCGTGGGCCAAATTTAACAGGAAGTCTCTAAAACGGAGGGGCGCCACCAGCACTCGACTGGCCCCTAACTCTGCGATTCTCTGTTCACTGTACAATAGGTCGTTGTCCCAATAGATCCAATGGGCTCCGGTGGTGTCCCCTGCGCTCTGGGCGAGGGCTTGCTGGCGGAGTCCCTCGAGGGAGGGACAGGTCTTCTGTTCTTGACGGAACTGTTCCTGGGTGAGCCCCCCTTCTTGACGCCACTGAGCCAGGTCGGGAAGGTCCTGGGGCTGAGCGAGCCCTTCGGGGGTTTGCTCTGGGGGGTCGGTATGGTCGGTGTCCTCTACTGGAGTGATCGGGGGAGGAGGTGCTGGCCATTCTGGTTCTTCTGATCGGGGGATGGCCCGGGCGGCCATGGACCGGGTGGTTACGCACGCCCAGTCCGGGAGGCCCAACATCCCCAGGTGCTCTCTTCTTTCTACGGCGGCCCACGGGGAACTCTCAAGATCATTCCCCAGGAGACAGTCCACGGGGGCATCATCTCGGACCGTCACCTTCAACATGCCGGAGACTCCTCCCCATTCGAAGGGGACGCAGACCATCCGACATAGACTCTCCGAGTTGTCGGCTGAACGGACGGGGCAGAGAATGTTCGGCAGGATCTGCTCTGGTTTTACCAGGTGACAGCGGACGGCCGTCACACTGGCCCCCGTGTCACGTAGTGCTTCGGCCCGGCGTCCATTAATGTTCACCCACTGACTATATTTTCTGGTGTTGGCGGGTAGGGGAGCCCGCGGGACCATGTCTCTTCCCCCTAGGCACACTAGAACCATGGCGGCCGGTTCCCACTCTTGTCGTTCCTGTTCGCATTCTTCCTGTTCTTCGGAGATTTGTTCTCCCCCCAGGGCGGCGGCAGCTACCTGGCGGGGTCTCGGAGTTTGGTTCTGTGGACAGTTCGGGTCATTGGCGTAGTGGCCGACTCGCTGGCATCGGTGACACGTGACATTGGCTCGGAACCCCGGGCGCATCGGGGGGTTGCCCCGGCTGGCCGGGGGCGGGGTGCTGGCAGCGGGAGCGGCCGGGACGGTGTCTCTTCCTCGTCCCTGACCTCCTCCTCCTCCTCGGGGATGGTGCTGACCTTGATTGTTCCGGTTCTGTTCGTGCGGCCCTCTCCGGCCTACTCGGGTGCTTTCCCACCGGTCAGCTTCGGCGGCGAGTTGCCGTGGGTCAGTCAATTTACTGTCGAGGAGGTGCTGCCTGAGCTCGACGAAGCAGTTGTTAGAGAGGTGCTCCCACACCATGAGATTAAAAAGTTGCTCGTAGGTCGTTACGTGGCTTCCCTTGATCCAACCCTCGAAGGCTCGGCTGAAATAGTTGACATATTCCACCCAAGTTGTACCCGGGATCCGGGTGCAGTCTCGGAACCTCTGGCGGTACATTTCGGGTGTGAGCCCATATCGGGTGAGGAGGGCAGCCTTCATGTGATCATAGGATGACATCAGATGGTCTGGGAGCTGTAACAGGGCATCGCGGCCTTCATTGATGAACCTCCCCCATAGACCGGCACACGCTGCTTTAGCGTGACGACCTCTTCTGTCTCCTCTTATCGCCATTTTGGGTGTATTGATATTTTATTGTGCCATTTCTAGCCGCCATTTTTGGTCGCACTCTAGTGGTTGGGGCATTCCTGCTGAGACCTTATTTAAATCACCCCATGCAAGCGCGCAGCGCGCGCGCGCAGCGGGCGCGCCGATGGCGCGCCGGAGGCGCGCCAGAGGCAAGCCCGTCTGCGCCCGTCTGCGCCCGTCCGCGCCTCGGACGTCGCCAGCGCCAGTAACCCTACACGGTTAAACTGCGAGCTAAAACGAGTAAGCTATAGCAGATCACAATTGCTACAGTTAAATCCTCCAAAGGGCAACAAACCAGCAGGTGTTGATCTTGCCTGCGGTCTAATCAATAGCCGCTCACTTGTTAAACACTTCACGGAAGTGTATAGCCTCTTGGAAGACATGGAATTAGATGTACTTTTCATGACAGAACCCTTGGCTAACACAGAGTCTATCACTGCTTTGAGCGGGGCCTGCCCCAGTGGGTACAAAACTATCCACAAGCCTCGTAGCGTGGGCAGAGGGGGAGGAGTGGGTCTGATTTTTAGGGACACCCTAGACTTCAGACTATGTCAAATTGATGCAGTTGAGGGGATAGAAATCTTGGGCTTCTCTCTTCAGTCCCCTGGCGGAAGCCTACTTACGGGGATGCTCTGCTATAGGCCACCGGGCGCGATTACCCAATTCCATCTTCTCGCGGAAACCATCACCAATCTAAAACTTGCCCACACCAACATGGTCATTTTAGGTGATTTTAATCTCAGCGAGGACGGGAGCCTTAGCAGTCAACTGAGAGACCTTCTATTTACTTGTTCCTCCTTGAATCTCCATCAACTGGTGTGTAGCCCTACCCATCAGAAGGGCCGTATTCTGGATTTGGTCTTCTCCAGTCCAGATATAATGAAAGTGATCAATATAACACCTTTGAATTGGACTGATCACTTTCTTATTCGCTTGAGTCTGGAGATGCCGCACCAGAAGAACTTGCCCAGACAGCAGGGCTTTTGTAGGATGGATAGAGAATGGGCCAAACTGGCTAAGGTTGACTCTTTGATCACCTCTCTCGATGTCAATCTTTTCCATCCCAATAAGTCTGTGGAGGATAACTATAAGTTATTCACAGATCACATAACTAAGGTTTTAGATCATTGTATCCCTATAAAGCCACTAAAGAAGGCAAGGAAGCGATCAGCGCCCTGGTACAATGAGAAGCTGCGCCTTCTCAGACTCTCTCGTAGACAGGCAGAGAGGAAATGGAGGAGAAGCTACTCTGAGGTAGATAAAAAAGATCTAAGACAGGTACAACTACAATATAAAACTCTTATCCTGAGATCTAAGGCAGATTTCTATGCCAATTCCATCACACAGGCGTCTAATGGGTCTAAAGCTCTCTTTAAGATCGTCCGAGACCTTACTAACCCAGACTGTATGAGCAATAGAGTCGCCCCCTCGCAAACTCTATGCAATGAAATCGCCTCCTTTTTCCAGGAGAAGATCTTTAATATTGTAAATAATTTACAGGTTAACATCCACCAGCATGGCTCTGAGGAAGCAACCAGCCCGGCCAACGGAGATCTTAAAACGATCGCCTTTTTAGACAGCTTTCAACTCTTCTCTCAGGAAACTTTTGATAACCTGACAGAAAGCGTGTCGTCGGGCTCACCTCTAGATCCTATACCCCACAAGATCTGGAAGCTGTACGGACATCATACCTTCCCTTGGCTAAGGATGATCTGTAATCAATCTTTAACAGATGGATCCGTTCCAGACTGCTGGAAACTAGCAGTGGTAACTCCACTGATAAAGAAGCCGAATCTGGACCCTTTGGTGCCAGCCAACTTCAGGCCTATTTCTCTCCTACCTTATCCAGTGAAATTATTGGAGAAATCCGTAAGCAAGATCTTATCTCAGTTTCTGGAAGAGAACCTTCTGTTGGATAGGGACCAATTCGGTTTCCGTCCCGGCCACGGAACCGAAACAGCTTTAACCACCATGCTGGATCACCTTCGAATGCGGGCGGACAAAGGGAATGCCATGATTTTGGTGCTCCTTGATATGTCAGCAGCATTTGACACGGTTAGCCACCCTGTCCTGCTGGAGAGGCTGAGGCAGATAGGTGTAAAGGGTAGAGCGCTGCAATGGCTTCAATCCTATCTAGAAGACAGGCAGCAGGTAGTTACCTTGGCACCGTTCTCTTCTAGCAGGTCTCCAGTTGCGTATGGGGTGCCGCAGGGATCCGCAATTAGCCCCATCCTTTTTAACATATACCTGCGGCCCTTATTCCCGTTAATAAAATCTTTCGGAGTCAGCTTGGTGAACTATGCTGACGATACGCAGCTGGCCTTCTCTCTTGAGGGGGAAGACGCTCTATCTATGGATCATTTCCATCAATGCATGAACCAGACTAAGGACTGGCTGAGAAAGAACTCGCTCCAATTTAATAGCGGTAAAACAGAGGTGGTCTTCTGTTCACCATTTAGGATCCCTAAACATCTCCCCTCCGAATTCTGTCTTACACCGGAGGAAGGACCCCTCACACCAGTTAGGAAGGTCCGTAATCTTGGGGTGATCATTGACGACGACCTTCAGATGGTATCCCAGGCAAGTAAGAGTGCTAATGTCTGCTTTGCCTTGCTGCGGCTGCTTCGTAGTATTCTACCTCTGCTCCCTAGGGAGTCGCGAGCCACAGTGGTGCGAAGCACGGTATTAAGCAGACTCGATTACTGCAACTCCCTTTACTTGGGGGCTCCGCAGTATATTCTTCAAGGATTGCAGAGGATACAGTCTGCCGCAGCTAAATTGATACTTGAGAGGCGACGCTGTGCCTCGTCCACCAGAGCACTAAAGGATCTACACTGGCTTCCTGTAAGGGAAAGGGTCCTTTTTAAGTCCATGTGCATTTCCTTTCGAGCAGTGCATGGACTAGGCCCAGCCCCCTTACAGGATAAGTTCGCCCACTACCTACCAAGTAGGCAATTGCACTCCTCTACAGCTGGCCTCCGAGGTACAAGCATGTTAGGGTGGGTGGAAGAGCCTTCAGCACAGTAGCCTCCGGCATGTGGAACAAGTTACCGGTGAACTTGCGGCAGTGCAATTCCCTTCTTGAATTCCGTAAGGGACTCAAGACCTGGTTATATCCCAAAGCTTAAACCAGGCAAGCTTTCATGACTCCTTTTTGTTATCTCTGTTGTCGTTCCTCAGTCTAAGCGCCAGGATGCCCGTAGGGCGATAGTTGCGCTATATAAGTTCCTCATCAATCAATCAACCGGCTCCCCAGTCACTTCGATCGATCCGGTGGGAGGTCATGGCGATCTCGTAGGCCTTGAACCACTGTTGTATGTCGTTCTCTCGGACATACTCTCGAACGACATCCTTGGGGATGTGGACTTTCTTTTCTGTCGCTCCTGGGGTGCGCGGTTGCTCGGGCACCTCCAGTTCTTTGTTCTGCTTCCGTAGGTCTATTTCTGCCAGTTTGCGCTCGTGCTCGTACGCTAATCTCTTTTCTTCGAGCTCTCTCTGCCTCTGTTTTTCTTCCCGTTCTTCTCGGAGCCGCAGATGTTCTAGGTTCAGTTTTTGTTCGGCTAATTTTAGTTCACCGTCCATTTTGAGCCGTGCCATTTCTAACTCATGTAGTCTGTTTTTCTCTCTCTCTTGGATCTCTTCCTGCGAGAGGCCCGTTCTTCGCTCCTCGGGAGCCGTGGTGTTCCTCTCTGATGCTGCAATGTTTTGGTCCGGGGGTCTGGCGGCCCCGGTTTCTGCCCACGACTCAATGGCGTGCTTGAAATCGTCTTTAGTACTCAGACCGGTGGTAGCAATGCCTAGTTCAATGCAGAATTGTTTCAACTCACGATGGCTGTACTCTTCCAATTTCTCCATTTGGAATTTCTCGGTGGATCCGCTCTCTTTGGTTGTCATTGTGGTTTCGTCGTGGGGTGAGTTACTCTCTGTACGATTACGCGTTGATTCGGATCGCGCCGCTGGCCACCAATGTTAGACGGACCGGGAGGGTCGGCCGAGGACAAGGGGAGAGGTCTCCGGGGAGAGCCGTCTCCAGCGATCGTACAGACGAATAACTTCCCCCCCACAGAGATACACCACACAATGATAAGGTTTAACGTTCTTTATAAGCAATCTTTAGGTACGATAGAATGGTACAAGGAGGTCAGGACTCAGGGGTCCCCTCGATTCTAGTCTCTTGGTTGGGAAAGGGGGTAGCGGGACAGTCTTGTTACCAATCAGGTAGATGCGATGGTATGATGGATAGCTCACAATCCTCAAGCTCGGCGTTCGAGATGGACGGACCGCGGCAGCGCCAGCAGGTCCCGGTGAAGGTGGTAGTTACAACGGTCCGCGGCAGCGCCAGCAGGTCCCGGCGAGGATGGTAGTTACAACGGTCCGCGGCAGCGCCAGCAGGTCCAGACGAGGATGGTAGTTACAACGGTCCGCGGCAGCGCCAGCAGGTCCCGACGAGGATGAAGGATGCAGAAGGTTGCGGCAGCGCCAGCAGGCAGGATGATAGTTCACAAGGCAGGACTACGGCAGCGCCAGTAGTCCGTCAAGGATGAGTTCTTCACGGTGTCTCTCGACTCCAGGATACAACTGCCTTCCTGCTCTGGAGCTGCCCCAGTTATAGGTCTGGCGCCCTTTGATGTCCGGACCCTCGCACTTGGAGGTCGGGAGGTCCGGGATGAGGGAGTCCAGACACCCAGCAGGGGGGTGGAGCCAGCGCCCGGGGGAGCTGGGGGCGATCGGCACCTGGCGGGGGAGAGCCATCGACACTTCTTTCTCCCATTGACCTGCCAAGTGGTCCGTTCACCTCCTGGGTGGATGGTGGTGCCGGGATGTCGGGGCCTGGCCAGGCCCAGGGTTAGGGTCGAGCTGAGGCCATGCGGCCTCGTGGTGCAGTGTCCAAGATGGCGGCCGGGCCGGGCGAGGGAGCCGGTAGTGGTTCGGCCCCATGATACAGAGATGCCCGGGGGCAGGAATCCCGTCTTGGGACGGGGTGCGGGTTGCTTCTGTGGGTAACACCTGGGGGGCCGGGGCTCGGGCCCTGTCATGCGGGGAGGGAGCAAGCCCTTCATGTGGCCTGTCCAACACTTCCCCACCCCTCCTTTCCACGAGTGAAACGCATCCCATTTATTCCAGGGGTGCCTGTGGCCCGTTCAATCTTCCCGCCTTTTCTTCTCCGTGTCGCCTGTGCTTGGGATCCCAGACACACCTTTGTAAACAGCTGTGCACATTTACTTCAGCATATGCAAAGATTCTCCTCTATAGCTCATAACAAATTTTCAGTTTCTTAAATGATAAGTAATTCAATCGTATTGCTGTATTAACCTTCCTGCTTCCTCTTTTTTTAAAAAAGTCTTGCTACGCTCGCCACAGTGCAGTACGACAATAATTTTACGCCTCACCACTTTCAACTGTCACCAGCCACCACTGGGTGCAAGGCAGTTTAACACTACTACAGGGCCCTCAAATCTAGAAGTGACATTTTTAACACATCTGTGGAAAGGGGGTCGGTGCGGCTATGGGGTGAGGTAGGTGTGGGGATTACGCTGGGGGGGCAGGAGGCTTCCTTCCAAAGAGCCAGTTGGCACAGCCTGGCTCTGCCCAGTGAGTACAGATCCGAGGGGTGAGCCTGTGCCCACCCTTGGCCTCTGAGACAGGCCCCCTGTCGGGTGTGAGTACCGACCGAGGAGTGGGCCTGTGCCCGCCCTTGGCTTCTGAGACAGGCCCTCTGGCTAGTGTGAATACAGACCCGATGGGTGAGCCTGTGCCCACCTTTGACCTCTGAGGCTGGCCCTCTGGCTGCTGTAAGTACAGATCCGAGGGGTGAGCCTGTGCCCACCCTTGACCTCTGAGGCTGGCCCTCTGGCTGGTGTGAGTACAGATCCAAGGGGTGAGCCTGTGTCCACCCTTGGCTTCTGAGACAGGACCCCTGGTGGGTGTGAGTACAGACCCAAGGGGTGAGCCGGTGCCCACCCTTGACCTCGGAGGCAGCTTCCCTGGCTGGTTTAAGTACAGATCTGAGGGTTGAGCCTGTGCCCACCCTTGACCTCTGAGGCAGCCCCCCCAGCGGGTGTGAGTACAGATCAAAGGGGTGAGCTTGTGTCCACCCTTGGCTTCTGTGACAGGCCCCCTGGTGGGTGTGAGTACAGACCCAAGGGGTGAGCCTGTGCCCACCCTTGACCTCTGAGACAGGTTCCCTGGCTGGTGTAAGTACAGATCCGAGGGGTGAGCCTGTGCCCACCCTTGACCTCTAAGGCAGCCCCCCGGCGGGTGTGAGTACAGACCCAAGGGGTGAGCCGGTGTCCACCCTTGGCTTCTGAGACAGGTTCCCTGGCTGGTGTAAGTACAGATCCGAGGGGTGAGCCTGTACCCACCCTTGACCTCTGAGGCAGCCCCACCGGCGGATGTGAGTACAGACCCAAGGGGCGAGCCTGTGCCCACCCTTGGCTTCTGAGGCAGGCCCCCTGGCTGGTGTGTGTTAGACCCGGCCCTCGTAACATAGTCAGACCTGACCCCTGCACCTCACACCAGCCCCGAGCCCACGGCCTAGCCGATCCTTCCCACCAGAACACACACACCCGACCCGGACTTCCCCCGTCCGTGGCCTTCCTCCTTCGGCCACCCCGGGCCAGCGTGCCCACTTCATGCACCAAGATGGCCGCCCGGCCCCAGCGCGACCCTGGCCTAGAGGCGCCACTCCGGCTGGAGGACATCGCGCTCCCCTTGGGATGAGAAAGGGAGGAGCAGTTCCCATCACACCTCTGCGCTTCCCTGGGAAGGTGGGTTTCAATCGACCCGCCGGCCTCCCCGAGGGCTGGCTCCACGCCTGCTGGGTGTCTGGGGCTCCTCCAGACCCGGCCCTGAAAGGATCAAAGGACAATGGCAGGAAACCCCCAACAAGCGACCCCCAGGTGACAAGACCCCTGCCTGCACAGACTCCGGACATCAAAAAGGAGTCGCCCTATAACAAGGGGTGCTCTGGGACTGTCCGGTAGATTCGCCTTGGAACACCTGAGCCCTGCTGAGTGACTCGCGGCTCCCCTGAAGATCGTAAGACCTCCGAACTTGTGCTTGAGCCCTGCTGAGTGACTCGCGGCTCCCTGAAGATCGTAAGACCTCCGAACTTGTGCTTGAGCCCTGCTGAGTGACTCGCGGCTCCCCGAAGATCATAAGACCTCCGAACTTATACTCGAGCCTGCCGAGTGACTCGCGGCTCCCACAGACTCTCTTGGTCCCGCCGGACCCCACGACGACAAAGCGTATCCCCCAGCTCGAGGATCGTGAGCTGTGCGCCGGGTACGCTCCTGCATTTGATTCTATCCCCAAAGACTGTCCCGCTACCTCCTAACCCCCCTCCAAGACTTTGTGAGCCCGCGCTCTACTTGTATATATTTTGCCTTGCTGATCATAAAGATCCCACAACTCCGATCTGATAAAGATTTGCTCTTAAGAACTCTCGTGTACTGTCTCTCTGTCGTGTGGTGCCGAGTGTACGATCCTAGATACGAGGTTCCTCCCCTGAGGAGTCTTCCGCCATTGTCCGGCTACGATACCTCGAGGGTGGGTCTCAGGGCAGTCAGAGCCCCTTCCAGGCCCCTCTGAGGTCGCCTTCTAACAGTGTGAATACAAACCCGAGGGGTAAGCCTGTGCCCACCCTTCACCTCTGAGACAGGCCCCCTGGCGGGTGTGAGTACAGACCCGAGGGGTGAGCCTGTGCCCACCTTTGACCTCTGAGACAGACCCTGGCGGTGTGAGAACCGATCCGAGGGGTGAGCCTGTGCCCACCCTTGACCTCTGAGGCTTGCTAGGGCTGGTGCTAGGTTTGGGCAGCGTGAACAGCAGCCCAGGGCCTCGCACTCAGCCCACCAGCATTGGGCTCCACACCAGTGCAACACACAACCAAACCTCTTGCGCCCCTGCGGAACCCATTGAAGAAAGGTGTCTGTTTGCAATTGAGCTTATAGGAGCCCCCCCCCCCTCCCTGGGCCTCTGAGAAATGGTGTGGGAAGGCCTAGGGGAGGGGAACACTTCATCTTGTGCCAGTTGCAAGGAGACACATTTTGTCCTGCAATTAGGCCTTCTGCCATTGTGAGACACCCATGTCAGCACTTTACAGTATGCACTGTTTAACTCTCAGCCCCCGAGTTATTCTCAGGGCTTGAGTCGGGGTACCGCGCGGGTGGACGGCATCCCCCCACTTATTTTAGCGGGAGCTCGATAACTGGAGCAAATGGAGCCACACATTCACTCTTTGGCCGCTCTGGGGCAAGATCGGAGCTCATTTAGAACGCTGCTTACGCGCTGGATTCTCTGATGCAATCGCATCTAAGGGGTGAGCAAGGGGAGGCAATGAGTCTGATGGTGCAAGCCACCTTTCGTGACGTCACTTCCTGTTGTGACGTCACCGTCCCCCCACTTCTTTTAAGGTCTCGCCTGAGCCAGCGCTTTAGCGCTACTCTGGCGAGAGCTTTCTTTAGAAAGCGGGATTTGGAAGTGCAGACTAGTGGCTTTTCAGGCCTCCAACTACAGTGCATGTGCGCCGGGCGCGCGCACCATTTGTCAGCCTGCTGATCACTTTCGCGGCCGCTTTGATGTTCTCAGTGAGCCGCGCGGCCACTGAGAACATCAAAGCAGCCGCAAAAGTGCACACCATTTGCCAGCCTGCATGTTGCTTCTCGCATCCCCCCCTCACCCTTCCCTGTGTTGCTTTAGCACTCACCGCCCCCCAACCCCCCTTCCATGTTACCCCATGTGGCTCACTTTCTCTTTCATGGCCGCGCGGCGTTAATTTCACAACCGCGCGGCCAATGCTTCTTCCAGTTGGTCGACAGAAACTCAGATTGCAGTCTCTCTCTCCTCTCGCTTTCTCTCTCTATTTCTCTCTGTCTCTCCCGCTATCTCTTTCTCTCGTGCTCTCTCTTCCCCTTTCTCGCTCTCTCTCTCTCTCTCTGTACCTTATGTTTTACGTTAAAAGTAAAGCTCGCGGCTCTGCATCCCGACGTTCATATGTTAAGTCATCAAAACAAGACTTGCGTTTAAAGTCCCAGCCTGTTAAGATTTCCTTTAACTAATCTTTACATATATAAAACCCGTAATTCACAGCCATGACATCATTACTCTGAATTATGGGTTCTCTGTCAATAATAAACATAAAACGCATGCAAACGTCCATTTCTACCACACACAGCCAGTAAACAGCAGATAAAAACACTAAACCCATTTACGTGAATCGCAAAAAGTATATTTACATAAACCATCGTTTGGTTAATATCACATCAAAATTATATTACAAGTAATGGAATATCCTAGACCCACATCGAAACCGCAGGGATCTGGTGACATTTATTACAAAAAACTCAGACACTGGAATCGTGTTTCGTCCTGCCGTCCAAAACTTTAAGTGACTTTACAGTCCCAGTCATATCGGATTGTCATTGAGGTATTTTCAATGTTTTACAGGTTTAAAAAAAATTACAAAAACAGGTGCATCTTTACATAGTACTTCCAGTGAAGGGCGCATTCATGCTACAGTTGCTGGGTTTGGGGAAGAAATAGCTTCGTCTGGAATCCATTATCTCCATTGGGGTTACAATGAAAGAGCTCCGCCGTAGGCACGCAGATGGAGTCTGAGAAGGCCGGGATCCATAATACAACGATGCATTTTATTAAGATGCCATTGAAATTTTGACTTTTTCGTAGCCCAAATATCTCAGGCCGGTATCAGTAAAGTGATGGATCAGGTTCAAGGCTCATAGCATCCAAACCAGCTGTCTAGGCGCTACACGTGTATTTCATAACCACTGAAGTTGGTGGGTGCGACATTGGGCTGTTAACAACATTAAGGCAAAGTTCAGAGCTGGGGTGCAGCTATCAATGGTGCAGCAGGTTGAGTAGCACAGGGGCCCATGGCTTCGAGGAGCCGCCTCCCAATTGCGGCATTTTCTTCCTTTTCGTAGGGCGCACGACGCCCGTGCTGTGCCACTAGTTCGGAGGCATGGATAGACTCGCATGAAATTTTGCGCTGGAGTCTGACAGACCTACCAGAGGCGTCTTTGACTTTCTGCTGGCGATTGGAATGGGCAGTTTTTTTTTTATTGTGTGCATAGAATCGATATCCCACTATACCTTTATTTTTAGCTCTGGCTTGACAGTGCATCAGTCTATAAGACCTATGGTTAACAATTCTCTACCATATACATAGAGGGGTCTTTGTCTCTGCCCCACAGAAGTACGGTCAGGACTGTTCAGTGGATCATTTCGCCTCCTATGGGGTGCTTAGACTGCAGTGCAGAAGGGACTATTCTGCATCTTAAAGGGAAATTGAATCTTCAGACATTAAACTGTTTATCTTATACATACGTTGACACGAAAAGCAGTTGTTGCATTCTTTGTATTTTCACCGTAGCAATCATGGGCTCCAAATGCAAGTCAGGCCTATTGGCTTTGTCAATGCTCATTAACAAAATAAAAGTACCTCACTCATTTGCCTTTGTTGCAGATGTTTACAGAAGACTAGTGCAATGATGACTCTGGATGAATATTGTGCACAAACTGTACTGTTGGATGGTCAGTCACAATATCACCTTTCACTGGTCCAAAGGAGCAGAATTATCTAATCGAGACCACTGAAAACATGCGAGAAACAACCGTAGCATGAACATAAGAGACATCCGCAGTGTCGTATCAGATGCGGCAGAATGGCAGACCTTGTGAAAATCAATCTTCTGACATATATGTTCGGTTCGGTGTCGCTTTTGTAATGTCTCATTTTCCAGCTCCTGGAAGATTTTCAAGTAACGCTTCATCCCAGTGACTCACTGCCGGCTTTGCTTTCTGCGACAAATGCAGCCCTTTCCCCATTGGTTTAACGATAGAGACTTTGGTGCAGCAGAGGAAGATACCATTTATCAAAGATCACAGGGAGAGGGGAAACTAAAGATCAAGAGACTCGGACAAATGGGTGGCTGCAAGTAGAGGAAGCAGAGAAAAACAACTGAAAGCAGAGAGCAGGAAAGATGAAAGCAACCTATAGAGGCACATCAAAGACAGCAAGGCCGGACGAGGGCAGTGGCTGTGGTGACTGCCAGCTTTGTCCGACATGCCCTGCGGCAAACACCGAACACAAGTCCGACTCCAGGCCTGCCACAGCCCACTGGAATGATACAGAGGGTCTCGCGACAGTTCCCGTGGCTTTACACCTCCACACTCCTTTTATAGGTGCAATGATAGATATCGCACAACTGATAGTCCCCGCTTCCCAACCACACACACAACCACACACACAACCACACACAACCACAACCACCCAACCACACAAAAACAAGCACAAGCACACACACAAGCACACACAACCACACACACACACAACCACAACACACACAACCGCACACACAACCACAACCACACACACAACCACACACACACACAACCGCACACACACACAACCGCACACACACACACACACAGCCGCACACACACACAAGCACACACACACACACAACCACACACACAACCACACATACAACCACACATACAACCACACACAAAACCACACACACAAAACCACATACAACCACACACACAACCACACCGTCAGTGCACACTTTCACCAGGCACAGACACCATCAGTCAGTGCACACTTTCACCGGGCACAAACACCACCAGCCGTCAGTGCACGCTTTCACCAGGCACACACCACCATATGTCAGTGCACGCTTTCACCAGGCACACACACCACCAGCCATCAGTGCACAGTTTCTACAGGCACAAACACCACCAGACATCAGTGCACGCTTCCACCAGGCACACACCACCGGACGTCAGTGCACGCTTTCACCAGGCACACACACTCCACCAGCTGTCTGTGCACGCTTTCACCAGGCACACACCACCAGCCGTCAGTGCACGCTTTCACCAGGCACACACACCACCAGCCGTCAGTGCATGCTTCCACCAGGCACACACACCACCAGCTGGCAGTGCAGACTTCCACCAGGCACACACACCACCAGCCATCAGTGCACAATTTCTACAGGCACACACGCCACCAGCCATCGGTGCACACATCAATTGTTAACACATCCACAATTAACTATTGTAGCAATCGCAGTATGGCGCACTTTACTTTTAAACATATTCATCTAAAGCGCAGCATTCCACCATTGCTACAAAAATAAATACACATTTTTTTGGCCTACAATTTATAGACTCTTGTTGCAATTTGGTGTTGCAATATTTAGCAATGCCAAGAGCTCAAACTTAATTAATGCGAGACCTATTGCATTGCAAATGCTTGTTTAAGGACTTGTGCCCTGGCTATTCTGACACCTTCAGCCCCATAGGAGCTGTGGAAGAGGTGCTTGTGGGTGGCAGAGGAGGGGCTGAGGCTCAGGAGGGGTCGGCACACAGCAGCGACGGGCTTCATTCTGGCGCCTCGCGCCTCAAACTGCCTCTTCTTCAATGATAGTCAGTGGGAGAAACTCATTCTCCCGATTATATTTTCTAAAATATCCCACTTCATGTTGGCATGGGTGCCCAGGCCTAGTGAGTGACTGAGAGCAGGGCGCAGTGAGCCGTTCTTCCAGCAGGGGGAGCCTGGACACCGTCTCATGATCACACAGCAGTCAGTCTCTTTCTCCCTCGTTTTCAGTATATGTGCCCCATTTACGCAAACCAACCCTTGTGTGGCCTTGAAAATAACCTGTCACCTCACGCTCCCCCATCGCTCAGTCACACTCACCACCATTTGGTAAAGGGGTTCGAAATTCGCATATTTCGCTGTTGCGTAATTATGCAAAATCATTGGTAAAATGATGGGAAATGCAAATCCGTCATTTCGGGACATGTACCAGCAGAAGTGCATCACATTTAAATAAAAGTGCGACAAAGAACAGCCGCTCGCAGTCTGGGGCATATTGTCAAGAAATGGCGTTAAAATTATCGTCGCTTTAGCGACAGGAAACTTCCGCTAAAGCGGCGATAATGGGCTTGATAATATGCCCTGGAGAATTCCCATAGTAGCCCATGTTCTGGTGTCAACCTGGGCTTCTATGGGAATTCTCTGCGGGATATTATCAAGCCCATTATCGCCGCTTTAGCGGCAGTTTCCTGTCGCTAAAGCGGCGATAATGTTAACGCCGTGCTTGATAATATGCCCCTCTGTTTCTCGGCGCTCCTTGCGAGTTTTTACTGTCAGACGCACCGTTTGCGTAAATTATCTTACAGCGCATGGGGCGTAATTATGCGTAACGCAATATTACTGAAATTGTATAATTTACTCCATCGTAATTTACATTTCCTTCGGGGCTTCGTATCCTCCCACCTAGCCTGTGGGCAGCTCTTCCATCCTCACTGGTCCCCTGCCTGTTGCTTTATTTCTGTTCTCATCTCTTGAGCCAGCTGTCTGTTTTCCCTTTTCTCTATCCTTTTTCACGCCTCATTTCCTGGTAAATTGTCGCCTTAGATGTTGAACCGCGGAGCCCCCGCTTTCTCCGCAGCCTGCTGCCACCTGCCCCCCTCCGTGCCAAGAAGCCCCGGGGCCTGTTCTGGGCGCTCCCTGGACGGCTGGGGCGGCTCCGGCCCCGCCCTGGGCGTGGCGCCTCCTGCTGTTTATGGCTCAGTTAATTGCTGCCTCTGCCCGGGATGGAATATTTCGCTTGCTGTTTGGTGGGTGTGTGCTGCGGAGATCCCGGTGACTGCACGTGTGCTCTTGCGCAACTGCAGAGCTTGAGACTGGCCCTTGTGCATCTCACCTGCCGCGGGCAAGCAGCTCCCGCTAGGGCCCCTCTGAGAGGCAGTGGAAGAACCCCTCTCGTGTAAGGGAGTCCCCACAGTGACTGCTCTGCCCCAGCCCTGCTGGCTCTCCAGAGGCGCCCGCAGTTAAGGGTGGTGTGAGTAACTCCAGCGATAATCTTCTTTGAGGGGCCAGCTTGCCTGACCCACCCCAGCCCTTCCGTCCTTTTAGAGACAGCCCCCAGTGAGCCCGAGGGGGAATCACCGGTGCCCCCACGTGACGTCATCTCACACCTTTAGCCAGCAGCGCTTTGCATTATGGGATTTAAGAGGCGACTATTGAGTGAAATGCCAGACCAGGCTCCAGGTGTCACGCATGACGCCGGCCCACTTGGCAGCTGTGCGTGACGGTGCCGCATCTGAAAACCGCCTGATGGGACCCTCTGAGTCAGTGCGCCTTGTACTGGAGCAAGCGCTACGAAGCCGAAGAATCAGCGTGTGTGGATGAGTGCATACAGGGCGCTGGTCCGGACACCAGGAGGCCTCAGCTTCAGGGTCCTAGCAAGAGCCCCTGCAGCCCCCGCGGTGTAGGAGGGGCCCTCTGGCACTGTGCATGGGTGGCGGGTCCCTGGCCTGAGAGCTCCTGACTGGATCTGGAGCGTGGGGGCCCCCTCTGGCACTGTGCATGGACAGGAGGCCCCTGGCCTGAGAGCTCCTGACTGGATCCGGAGCGTGGGGGCCCCCTCTGGCACTGTGCATAGGCAGCGGGCCCCTGGCCTGAGAACTCCTGACTGGATCCGGAGCGTGGGGATCCCCTCTGGCACTGTGCATGGACTGGAGGCCCCTGGGCTGAGAGCTCCTGACTGGGTCTGGAGCGTGGGGGCCCCTCTGGCACTGTGCATGGACAGGAGGCCCCTGGGCCGAGAGCTCCTGACTGGGTCCGGAGCGTGGGGGCCCCCTCTGGCACTGTGCATGGACTGGAGGCCCCTGGGCTGAGAGCTCCTGACTGGGTCCGGAGCGTGGGGGCCCCCTCTGGCACTGTGCACGGGTGGCGGGCCCCTGGGCTGAGAGCTCCTGACTGGGGCTGGAGCATGAGGGGCCTTCTGGCACTGTGCATGGACAGGAGGCCCCTGGGCTGAGAACTCCTGACTGGGGCTGGAGCATGAGGGGCCCTCTCACACTGTGCACGGACGGCAGGCCCCTGGCCTGAGAGCTCCACTGGGCCTGAAGCGTGGGGCCCCTTCTGGCACTGTGCATGGGCAGCGGGCCCCTGGCCTGAGAGCTCCTGACTGGGGCTGGAGCATGAGGGGCCCTCCGGCACTGTGCACGGGCGATGGGCCCCTGGCCTGAGAGCTCATGACTGGGGACAGAGCATGGGGCCCCTTCTGGCACTGTGCATGGACTGGAGGCCCCTGGCCTGAGAGCTCCTGACTGGGACTGGAGCATGAGGGGCCCTCTTGTACTGTGCACGGGCGGCGGGCCCCTGGCCTGAGAGCTCCACTGGGCCTGAAGCGTGGGGGCCCCTTCTGGCACTGTGCACAGGCAGTGGGCCCTGGCCTGAGAGCTCCTGACTGGGGCTGGAGCATGAGGGGCCCTCTGGCACTGTGCACGGGCGATGGGCCCCTGGCCTGAGAGCTCATGACTGGAGACAGAGCATGGGGGCCCTCCGGCACTGATATATACCATCAAGGTACCTACGTGTGGAGTTATATATAGTGAAATTTTACTTACTGTAGGAAGGTAGGATCTGCTTCTTATGGTTACCCCCACTTTTTGCTTTTTGCACCCACTGTTTTGACTAATCTGGCTGGGATCCTGCTATCCAGGGCCCCAGCCTATCTGCTTTCTCCCTTAAATTGATATGTATGTACTGTGGTAAAACTCCAGATTGGATTCTGGGGTACCCTTATCAGTCCCTAGTATATGGTACCCATGTACCCAGGGCATAGGTACCCCAGAGGCCTCGCAGGGGCTGAAGCATGTATTATGCCACCTGTGAGACCGGCCTCACGGCGTAGGCCCTCCCGATCATCCAGCCAACCTGCAACCACCCCCAAGACACGGCATCTCCGACTCTGGCCGCCCCAGCCACACAGACCCGTGTGCCGGCCAGAGCCCCCGCCAGACTCGACACCCTACCACGCATGTCCGACCAAGGGAGCGGGAACCCCCCGAGCCAGACCGAGAGGCGCCCGCCCAGTCACACCTCGGATCGCCTTCCCCCGGGAGGGCTCGATCGGCCAGCAGGCCCCTGTGGCGCAGGCGCCTCGCCTGCCGAGCGTCTGGGGTCCCTCCCAGACCCACCTGAAAAGACCAAAGGAGCGAGCGGCAGGAAATCCTGCCGAACCCCCTCAGTCACCAAGACCCCTCTCTGCGAGAACTCCGGACTTCAAAGGGCATGGGGAGTATAATAAGGGGTGCCGGAGGGACGAATGGCAGAGAAGACCTGGAACCATCGGAGCCCCGCTGACGCTGTCGCGGCTCCCGAACACCGAACCACCTAGGCCTGCTGAGTGACTCGCGGCCTCCAACCGTTGAACCATCTGAGCCCTGCTGACGCGGTCGCGGCTCCCGAACTCCGAACCACCGGTGCCTGCTGAGTGACTCGCGGCCCCCGACCATTGCACCACCTGAGCCCTGCTGACGAGGTCGCGGCTCCCGAACTCTGAACTACCTGTGCCTGCTGAGTGACTCGCGGCTCTCCCCTCAAGGAAGATTGGCAAGAGATCGCCAAGAGAAACAACACCCTCCAGCTCGAGGATTGTGAGCTGTCCGCAGGGTACTTTGCCGAGACACTATATTCAAAGACTGTCCCGCTACCCCCATTCCCCTACCACCGATTTGTAGTCTCTTGTGGCACTGATGTACTACTTGCAACTTGGATCATAAAGATACCTTGAACCCTTCGATAAAAGAACCTATCGTCTTACGAAGAAACACGTGTGGTGTCCCTCTGTTCGTAGTGTAAGCTCAGGGTGTGCGCGCCTGGTTCGGCCTACTTGGGAGAGGTGGGTCAAAGGGGTGGGCAAGACGTGTATCGAGCCCCTCTCCGGCGAACGCCTTTCCAACATTTGGTGGCAGACGACGGGATCCGAGCCGACACCGAAAGAGAGCGTGCAGTGAACGACTGACGCACTACCAAACAGAGATGGAAGGAGAAACCTCCCTGGGTGCCGCAGGTACCGAAATGAGCTCGACGTTCCGAGAGGATCAATTAGACTATTATACGCATAGAGAATTAAAACAATTTTGCAAAGACCTTGGAATCGCTACCACCGGATTAAGCACAAAGGAAGACTTCCAGAAAGTATTGAAGACCTGGGTCGAGACAGGGGCGTCCCCGACCCAAACAGAAGGAGATTCCGCCCATGAACCACGAAGCATCCCGGTGAGAAACAGCGGGCCAGAGGGGAACCTGTCCCCCGAGGAACTAGCAGACCGAGAGAGAGGCCGCAACCACGAACTTGAACTGGCCAACTGAAAATCGAGGGAGAAATAAAACTGTCCTTGAAAAAGTTAGCCGTCGAGCAGTTACGGCTACAAGGGGAACTCGAGGAAAAGAGACGCCAAAGAGAGCACGAAGAAAAGAAACTCCAGCTGGAACATGAACGCAGCCTAAAAGAGATCGAGTTAAGGGCTAAAAGTGAAGAGTCACGACCCTCCGGGAATCTACCATCCGCTCCCACCGGGGAAGCCAAAGTCCACATCCCCAAGGATGTGGTAAAGGAGTATTACAAAAACGACGATATCCAGCAGTGGTTTAAGGCCTACGAAGTCGCCATGACCTCTCACCGAGTCCCGCAGAAGGATTGGGGGGCTGGGCTATGGGGCCGGTTCTAAAGCGAAGGAAGAGATACCCTGCTGGATCTGCCCTCCACGGTCATGAACTCCTACAGCCACATGAAGGAAGCCCTCGTGGGCCGATATGGACTCACCCCCGAAATGTACCGGCAACGGTTCCGAGATTGCAAAAAGATACCGGGCACCACATGGGTAGAATACGTGAACTTTTACAGCCGGGCCTTGGACGGGTGGGTCAAGGGCAGCAAGGTCTCCACCTTCGAAGAGCTGTTTGATCTGATAGCTTGGGAACATTTAGCGGCCAATTGCTTTGTAGAACTGCGCCAACATCTCCTGGACAGTAAACTCACCGACCCTCGAAAGCTGGCCGCCGAGGCTGACCGTTGGGTGAACACCCGGGCCACCCGAGGCCCCGTGGGAGACTACGGTCGCCACAGTCAAGGACCCCCCCGCCAGAGGGGGGGAGGAAACCAAGGCCGACCGAGAGACTTCCAAGGGGGGCCCCCGCACAGCCCTCCCAACAGCCCACCGGCGGCAGGTCCAGCCCCGTCCCCAGCCAGCACCGGAGCCCCGGGGCGGCTGGGGCCCCGAACCAGGACCACCTGCTTCCACTGCCAACAGCCCGGACACTACGCCAATGACCCCCAGTGTCCCCTGTATCAACGACCCGCAACGACCAACCCTCCGGCCCGGCAGATGGCCTCCGTGGCCCTGCGGGAAGAGATAGAGGACTCCGAAGAGTGGGAACCAGCTGCCATGGCCCTGGTCTCCCTTGGGGATCGAGAAATGGTCCCCGGAACACCCTTGCCCGCCAACACGAAGAAGTACCGACAGCAGGTGACCGTCAACGGCCACCGAGTCGAGGGCCTCCGCGATACCGGGGCGAGTGTCACCGCGGTCCACCGCAACCTAATCTCTGAAGACCAGATCCTACCAAATGCCCTCTGTCCGGTCATATCCTCCGACAATTCCGAGAGCCTCTGCCAGATGGCTCTGGTGTCTTTCGAGTGGGGAGGAGTCTCCGGAGAATTGAAGGTAGCCGTCCGAACATCCCAGCCCGTAGACTGCCTCCTGGGCAACGACCTTGAGAGTTCCCCGTGGGGGCAAGTAGAACGAAGAGCCCATCTCGAGATGATGGGCCTACCCGAATGGGTCTGCGCCACCACGCGCTCCATGACCGCGCGATTGCCTCTCTCCGAGGGCGTCGAGGCTCTCCCACTGAACACTGTCCCCGAGAAACGGGACACCCTACCAGAGACGGACAGCCCTCCTCCGGAAGGAGAAGAAGACACTAACCCGGGCGAGGGGTCGGAACCTTCCGCCCCTGAGGCACTGACTGAGCTCGGAGAACTCCCCGAGATGGCCCAGTGGCGCTGTGAGGGAGGTCCCTCCCGTGAAGAGTTCTGCCAAGAACAGGCCACCTGCCCTTCCCTCGTGGGACTCCGACAGCAAGCCGAAGCCCAGACCGCCGGTGACCGGTCCGGAACCCGCTGGGTATATTGGGACAATGGCCTCCTATACAGCGAACAAAAGTCAGCCGAGCTAGGCACAGCCCGAGTACTGGTAGTACCCCTGCGCTTCCGAAGCCTCCTCCTGGGCCTTGCCCACGATGTACCCTTGGCAGGACACTTAGGCCAAGACAAAACATATCAGCGGTTAGTTACCCACTTCTATTGGCCCAAGATGCAAGCAAATGTAGAGGTCCACTGTAAATCCTGCCTCACGTGCCAGGGCAGTGGGAAAAGTGGCGGAAAGCGCAAGGCTCCATTACAACCCTTTCCCGTTGTGAGTACCCCGTTTGAGCGGGTTGGCATCGACATCGTGGGACCCCTGGATCCGAAGACCGCCCAGGGCCACAGATTTATCCTCGTCCTGGTGGACCATGCCACCCGCTACCCCGAGGCCATTCCCCTCCGCACCATGACGGCTCCAGTGGTGGGCGGGCTCTCATGGGGATCTTCTCCCGTGTAGGATTCCCCCGCGAGGTTGTGAGTGATCGCGGCACTAACTTCATATCCCGCTACATGAAGTCCCTGTGGCAGCAGTGCGGAGTAACATATAAGTTCACGACCCCCTACCACCCCCAGGGCAACGGCCTGGTGGAACGCTTTAACAGAACCCTGAAGGGGATGATCCTGGGCCTCGAGGAGCCCCTGCGCCGAAGATGGGACGTCCTCCTCCCTTGCCTCCTGTTCGCGTACCGGGAAGTTCCCCAAAAGTCCCTGGGGTTCAGCCCATTCGAACTACTATACGGACACCCCGTCCGGGGGCCCCTGAGCCTGGTCAAAGAGGGCTGGGAGACAAGCCCCCGGGGGACCCCCCCTGATGTGTTCCGCTACATCCTGGCGCTCCGCAACCAGACCCGGAAGTTCAGAGAACTCGCAGAAGCTAACCTCGAGGCCAGTCAAGAAGAAATGAAGCGCTGGTATGACCAGAACGCAACTCTGGTCGAGTTCCAGCCGGGCCAGCAGGTTTGGGTCATGGCCCCGGTGAAACCCTGCTCCCTACAAGACAAATGGACTGGCCCCTTCAAGGTGATCGAGCGGAAGAGTCGGGTCACGTACCTGATCGATGTGCAGTCCCCGCGGAACCCCCTCCGGGTTCTCCACGTGAACCGTCTCAAGCCCCACTTTGTGAGAACGGAGTTGAGTTTGCTCCTGGCCACCGACGATGGAGCGGAAGAAGACACTGAACCCCTGCCCGACCCCCTGTGCGCTAAAGAAATAGATGGCTCCGTGGAGGAAGTGAAACTGTCGACCACCCTCACCCCCCAACAGTCCGACGACTGTCGCCAGCTGCTCAGACAATTTGCAGACCTCTTCTCCCTAATCCCAAGGGTCACCGACTGGTGTGTCCACGACGTGGACACCGGCGACAGCCCACCTGTGAGACACCGAGCCTACCGGGTGCCTGACCGGGTCCGCACCTGCATCAAGACCGAAGTACAGAAGATGTTGACCCTGGGAGTGATCGAACCCTCCGATAGCCCCTGGGCCAGCCCGGTAGTCCTGGTCCCGAAAGCGGCCGCCCCTGGGGTCGCCCCCGAACTAAGATTCTGTGTGGACTACCGGGGGCTCAATGCGGTCACCCGAGCGGACGCCCATCCTATCCCCCGCGCCGACGAGCTCATCGACCGCCTTGGGGCCCCTCGTTTCCTCAGCACCTTCGACCTGACCTGCGGGTACTGGCAGATTGCGCTCACGGAGGGAGCAAAGGAACGCTCCGCCTTCTCCACACCCGATGGACACTACCGCTTCAGGGTCATGCCGTTCGGAATGAAAAACGTCCCGGCCACCTTCCAGCGGTTGGTAAACAAGGTCTTGGCTGGACTCGAGGAGTTCAGCGCAGCGTACCTTGACGACATAGCAGTATTCAGCTCTCAATGGCACGAGCATCTCCAGCACCTCCGGCACGTACTGCTGGCCCTGCGCCAAGCCGGCCTAACCGTGGAGGCCAGCAAATGTCAGCTCGGGCAAGGCTCCGTGGTCTATCTGGGGCATCAGGTGGGCAGCGGGCAGGTCGCCCCCCTCCAACCAAAGATCGACGCCATCAAGTCCTGGGAGCCCCCCACCACTCAGACGGAAGTCTGGGCCTTCCTGGGCCTCACAGGATACTACCGGAGGTTCATTAAAAACTATAGTAGCCTCGCAGGGCCCCTCACGGAGTTGACCTCCAAAAAGCTCCCGAAGAAGGTGCAGTGGACCCCCCGTGCCAGCAAGCGTTCGACGCCTTGAAAACCGCCATGTGCACCGCCCCAGTACTCAAGGCCCCCGACTACTCCCAGGAGTTTGTGGTCCAGACCGACGCATCCGAACACGGCATCGGGGCCGTCCTCTCGCAGTTCAACGACAAGGGCATAGATCAGCCTATAGCCTTCATCAGCCGAAGGCTACTGCCTCGAGAACAGCGTTGGAGTACCATAGAACGAGAGACCTTCGCCGTAGTTTGGGCCCTCAAGAAACTACGGCCTTACTTGTTCGGAACCCACTTCCGAGTGCAGACGGACCACCGGCCCTTGCGGTGGCTGATGCAGATGAGAGGAGAGAACCCCAAGCTATTACGATGGTCAATCTCCCTCCAAGGGATGGACTTCACTGTCGAGCATCGCCCCGGGACGGATCATGCCAACACCGACGGCCTGTCCCGATTCTTCTGCTTCAGCGAGGAGAACCCCCCAGTGGATGGGTAGTTCTCCACGCCTTTCAGCTGGGGGGGACGCGTGTGAGACCGGCCTCACGGCGTAGGCCCTCCCGATCATCCAGCCAACCTGCAACCACCCCCAAGACACGGCATCTCCGACTCCGGCCGCCCCAGCCACACAGACCCGAGGGCCGGCCAGAGCCCCCGCCAGACTCGACACCCTACCACGCATGTCCGACCAAGGGAGCGGGAACCCCCCGAGCCAGACCGAGAGGCGCCAGCCCAGTCACACCTCGGATCGCCTTCCCCCGGGAGGGCTCGATCGGCCACCAGGCCCCTGTGGCGCAGGCGCCTCACCTGCCGAGCGTCTGGGGTCCCTCCCAGACCCACCTGAAAAGACCAAAGGAGCGAGCGGCAGGAAATCCCGCCGAACCCCCTCAGTCACCAAGACCCCTCTCTGCGAGGACTCCGGACTTCAAAGGGCATGGGGAGTATAATAAGGGGTGCCGGAGGGACGAATGGCAGAGCAGACCTGGAACCATCGGAGCCCCGCTGACGCTGTCGCGGCTCCCGAACACGAACCACCTAGGCCTGCTGAGTGACTCGCGGCCTCCAACCGTTGAACCATCTGAGCCCTGCTGACGCGGTCGCGGCTCCCGAACTCCGAACCACCGGTGCCTGCTGAGTGACTCGCGGCCCCCGACCATTGCACCACCTGAGCCCTGCTGACGAGGTCGCGGCTCCCGAACTCTGAACTACCTGTGCCTGCTGAGTGACTCGCGGCTCTCCCCTCAAGGAAGATTGGCAAGAGATCGCCAAGAGAAACAACACCCTCCAGCTCGAGGATTGTGAGCTGTCCGCAGGGTACTTTGCCGAGACACTATATTCAAAGACTGTCCCGCTACCCCCATTCCCCTACCACCGATTTGTAGTCTCTTGTGGCACTGATGTACTACTTGCAAATTGGATCATAAAGATCCCTTGAACCCTTCGATAAAAGAACCTATCGTCTTACGAAGAAACACGTGTGGTGTCCCTCTGTTCGTAGTGTAAGCTCAGGGTGTGCGCGCCTGGTTCGGCCTACTTGGGAGAGGTGGGTCAAAGGGGTGGGCAAGACGTGTATCGAGCCCCTCTCCGGCGAACGCCTTTCCAACACCACCCATGAGAGGCCATTCAAAATGGAACCCTAGGTCTGCTACTACAGCCTGTGTAAGATGGTGCTTGCACCACTTACCTTAGATATAGGTTCACTATATCTACACATATCACTACACTTAAAACTTTGTAAGTCACCCCTCTCTCAGGCCCTATCAATCCTGAAGGCAGGGTGCTGGGTTTTATGTGAGAGGGTGCCCATGCATGAGCAGAGCCCCTCTGCAGCCTTCAGAGACCATTATCCCGGCTGTACGTGATACTACCAGACATATAGGTAGAGATGCATAATAACCTCGTGGTAAATGCTATCTCGAAAACGACTGTAACGAAGTATGTCGTGTTTGGTGTCAAACACCTTGGAATCATACCTCCACACCAGAGGTAAGATTCCTCCCCTGAGAACCAAGGTTCTGGGGGTACCTAAGTCTACCGGTACCAACTTTCTCGAGCCTTACAGCACAAAATGGATGCTGCCAGCCACAGACACAAGTCTGCCCTCCTGCTGCTGAGCCAAGCTCGAGCAGGGGAAGGCAGCAGAATAGGTATCCTGTCATAGGGAGGTGTGACCACCTCCCAGACAGGATTTAGTGTATTGGGGCTGGGTGGGTGCACTATCTCAGTGCTAGAAAGTCTGGCTCAGGGGCACATTTGGTGTCCCTGTGCACAGTCCATCTCAAACCAGTTCAGGGAGCCGTTGACTCCCGCTCTGGCGCGAAACTGGACAAAGGACATGGGAGTAGCCAACCCCTGTCCTGTCCCTCCCAGAGGAGGGTCCCTAGAATGTGTCCAACCCTCTCCAGTGGGTATAAAATGGGTTACCTGGCTACAGTACATCAGATTTTACGTGGACAAGATTCTACAAGAAGATACAACTATGCTTTGACCATCTGGACATGCTGGACTTCGCTGGACCTCCCTTGGGCTTGACTTCATCTTCTCTTGCTGTCCCCAGTCTCGCCACTCTCCGTGATCCATACAGGCTCCGTGCAGGACCCTGTGGACCTCCAAGACCACAGAAGTATCTCCCTTGGAGTGAAGGAGTCACTCCCCTGTAAACGCAGGCACCGTAACGCATCTGACTGTTTGCTGATCCTGAGCTCCTGTGGACTCCGAAGGCTCCAGCAACACAGGAGGTGGGTTTCTAAAGGTCTCTGAGGTTGAGCTGCCCTCTTACCCAGTTTGAGGCAGATATCCCCATGGGAACTGCATAACCTGTACCCCTGTGCACCCTGTTCACTTGCAGCTGTATATGCTTGTTGTTGTGCAACAATTCCGTGTATTGGGCTATTTGTAGCCCTGACCCTAGCGCATCTTTTCTGAGAAGAATAGCGGCATCCTTGTACTCTGTACCCTTCTAGCTGGTATTCTGTGAAACCGCCTGAGGTCCCCTCGCGACTCCTGTGCCTCTGGCCTGTGGGTCCATTTGAGGGTTAACTTTGCGTTATTTGGGCTCCCCTGGTTTGTCAAGGCCTGCCCTGACTCCCCTTGCTGTTGTGAGTCTCCTGGTCCTTGCTGGGCCAGGTCGACAACAAATTTGACCATCTACGTTGCTTGCCGCTGCCAAGGCTTGTTGGTGCTCCCGCCGGACACCGAGCCCTCACCACTCGACATCCTTCGTGGGACAGCTCATATCCGGCTCCTGGTCATCCAAGACATCTCCTGGTCTGCACGGCTGAAGAGTCAAGACCACCGTCAACACACCTGAAGCACCCGACATCGGTGGGCATTCGTCTACCGAGCCCCTGGTCTCTCCAAAGTGACCCAGATTCCGTCCCCTCTGCTTTCAGGTTCTTTTCATCTAGAATCCACGTTTGGATTCCACCGGACACTTTTCTTACTTCCAGCAGCAGCATTTCTTTGTCGACACCCATAGAGAACGACAAGGGTTTCCGACGCCACTTCGTGCCTATGCACCCGGCTCCTCTGGGATAGGTAAGTCTGGTACAAAGGAATCCACGAGTGGGGTGGCTCTTCAACCTTCTAAGTTCCAAGGGTTGTCTTCCTAATCTGCTCGGAAGGGTCCTTAATCTCTAAATTTCCAACCGCGACTTTCCCATTGAATTGTACGGAGCACGCGGTCGTGTTCTCACTCTGCACCCGTTCTCCATGGGGTCCCGATTCTCTCACCTTGGGTGGTTCTCTGGGGTCCCAGCAATTCTACACCTTCTAGACTAGGTCTATTCCCGAGTCGTGGTTCTTATACCACTTATTTAGTATATGGTTTGATCTCCCCCTGGAGCCACTGTGTATTGAGCTACTTACGTTTGATTCTTTGCAACTGCATTATTTGATTTGTGTTCTATCCTCGTGTAGAGGATACTAGAGAGTGTTATAGATAATAAATACATATTTTTGTAACTACTGTGTGGTTTCCCTTTCATTTAACCAATACTATAAGGTTGCATTCTGGTAAACCAAGCTGCTTTACATTCCTCTGAGACTTAGCCTGAAGGCTGCTCTCCATAGCTACCACTAGGATAGCTTTCAATAAAGGTTGTCTTTAACCTATCACCATAAGGGGTTGTTTGGACTGGTACAAGGTGCCCACTAGAACTAGTGGACAACATATACCAGGCCAACTTCTCACAGCGGGTGCGCAGGTTAAGAGCAGGGGGGCGCTATTACAGGGCTATGGCACCTGCCCTGTGGAATTCTATTCCTCTTGCTGCCCGGGGCACGCAAGATTGGGCTTTCATAAAAATTATCAAAACGTGGCATTTCTCCCACCTCTAGTTTAACTCTCTCCACTGTATGCTCCTGTTAGTTTAGCGCGGGGACGCCCTGTTGCGGGGGCAGCCATGCGCTTTATAAGAACAGATAACATAACATAACATTACTACGGGGAACGACCCTCTGCCCGGGGCGATCCAGCCAGCGATAGACAGAGCGGGTGGCTTCACTCATATCAGTCCAGAGGATTGGCCCGGTCCCTTCCAGCGTCTCCATCACTTGCTCCTTGTTCATTGGATCCCATTCACTCACAACCGTAGGGCCCTGTATTCGATCGCTCTTTGTATAAGGGATCAAAAGATGAAATTGTATGAGATGATGGTCTAACCGGGCCCATGGTTCAATGATGCAGCTACCCACAGAGCACTCAGAGGTCCACACGCAATCAAGAACGTGGCCCTTCTGATGCGCAGCTTTATTTATATGTTGCGCCGGATTGGGGGAGGTCATGAGCTCCACAAGTTGTTGCTTTTTTTTCGGTAGAGTGAATATCATATGCCCAATGTAGGAGAGTAGGATCTGCTTCACATTCGTACTCCCACTTTTTGCTGGTGTTTCACTGTTTTTCGACCTTAGTCTGGCTGTGGCCCTGCTAATCAGGACCACAGCCTAGCTGCCTCCTCTCTAAAATGGTTTCCATGTACATTAGGTACATATCTAATTGGATTCTGGAGTGCTTTATAAGCCCCTAGTATATGTATACTATGTACCTAGGGCATAGGTACCTCAGAGGCCTACCAGGGGCTGAAGCATGTATTATGCCACCCCTGGGAAGCACTCCAAAATGACACCACAGGACTGCTACTGCAGCCTGGGTAAGGTGGTGCTTGCACCCCTTACAGTGGTATAGGCTACCTATATCACTACCCTTGCACACACATATAAAACCTATAAGTCACTCTTATGGCAGGCCTTAACAATCCTGATGGCAGAGTGCTTGGTTTTTATGTGAGAGGGTGCCCCTGCATGAGCGGAGCCCCTCTGCAGCATTCGGAGTACCTCCTTTGATGCTGTTTGCAGCCTGACCATATACTCTTAAGGGCATTATAACCTAGCGGTAAATGCTAACTTTGGGATGGCTGCACGGAAACATGTGTTTGGTGTCAAATGCTTTGGAATACTACCCCCTCACCAGTTCTGGCGGCGGGGGTAGCATTCCACCCTTCTAGAGGGAGAGACATGTTCACACTGGTCTAACCCGGTAGGACTTTCTACAGCCCTGGCATCACAAAATGGATGCTTCTGCCACAGACACGGGTCTGGCCTCCTGCTGCTGACCGAAACTCCGGCAGGGGAAGCCTGGACAATAGGTTTCCTGTCGCAGGGAGGTGTAACCACCTCCCCAGACAGGCAGATGTGTATTGGGGCTGGGCCGGAGCACTCTCTGGTGCTTTGAAGTCTTGCACTGGGGGCACACTTGGTGTTCCTGTGCATAGTCCAGTTCAAACCGGTTGCAGGGGCTACCTGCCCCTGCTCTGGTGCGAAACTGGGCAAAGGAAATGCGTGTAACCACCCCTCTTTCCAAACCCTCCCAACGGTGGGTCCCTAGAGTATGTCCAACCCCCAAACTTTGTATAAGTATGGGAACCCAGTCCTTGCGACTTTAGATTACCCTGGACGAAACTCTGCAACATATATCCTGGACCTTCGATGTTCTACTTTGCTTAGAAGACTGAAGAAATCTCCCCTGGGGTCAAGGAGTGACTCCCCTGCTTGGCAGGCACCAAAGAAGCAACTGACTGGTCTGCATCGCTGAAGCTCCCACCGGACACCGAAGTCTTTGCATCACCAGAGGTGGATTTCCGGACTTCCCCGAGGCTACCCTGAGTCCACAGCAAAGCTGAGACACGTGGCTATCATGAGTTACGTGGAACCCTGACCCCTGGACACCGTGAACTTTTGCAGCACCATCATCTTCCTGGTCTTCCTCGAATTTATGCTTTGGGCTCCGAGTAGCCCCAGCCTTGGATATCTCCTGGACCGAAGATTTCTGGCCTCCACTCCACGAGTGACCCGTGGGCCAGGTTCCAGTGTGACTGCTCGAGACTCCTTTGCGATCGCTAGCCCATTGGCTAGTAGGTCCCCACAAAGGCAACTTCTCTTCTGATTGGGCTTTCCTGGTTGCTCCAGACGTGCCCCAACTTACCCTCGCTAGGTGAGTCCCACAGACCTTGCTGGTCTGCACCGCAGTCCTTCCTCTGATTTCCAGTGACTTGGTGTTGCCATGGTTTGTTGGGTCCAATCTGGTCGCCGACACCGCAGCACTCAACAGACTTTGTGGGACAGCTCGAATCCGGCTCGTGGACTTCGTCGACACCTCCTGGGCCTCGTGGCTGAAGAGTCAAGACACCCGTCAACTCACCTGAAGCACCCGACATCTGTGGGCATTGGTCCATCCTGCCCACGGTCACTGGTAAGTGACCCAGAGTCTGTCCCCTCTGCTTTCAGGTTCCTTCCATCCTAGATCCAGGCTTGAATCGCTTCGGACACTTCTCCTCTTCACGGCAGCAGCACTTCATCGCCAGCTACTATTGAAATCGATGACGCGACCTGAGAACAAAAGACACCTATGCACCCGGCTTCCCTGGGTAAGGTAACACGAGTACTCCGGTGCTCCCATGGGTGCTAGCCCTAGAACTTCCTAAGTCCAAAAGGGTTTGGTCCTGACTCGATTCTAAGTGTCCCTAATCTTTAAATTTCCAACCGCGACATTGCCCATAGAAGCTAACGGGAACCCGCGGTTGTGTTTACACACTGCACACGGCCCCCGTGGGTTTCCTGCGTCACTACCTTGGGTGGTTCCTTGGGTTCCCAGCGATTCTACAGGCTCTAGGCCTTGTGTCTAGTTCAGTCATGGTTCTTATACCACTTTATTGGTATATGGTTTGGTATGCCCCTAGGGCCCAAACGTGTATTTGTGCTATTACTGTTGATTGCTAACTTGTAAAATCAGTACTTCGAACTCCAGTCTCAGAAAGAGACTAGAGGGGTGTGTTTTATCTTAAATACATATATTTTAAATATATACCTGGTGTGTTTGTCCTTTCATTTGATCATTCAAGAGATTATAGACTGGTAAAACAAGCTGCTTTACATTCCTTTAAGACTTAGCCTGAAGGCTGCTCTCCATAGCTACCACTAGGATAGCTTTCACTAAAGGTTGTCTTTAACCTATCACCATAAGGGGTTGTTTGGACTGATACAGGGTGCCCACTATAACTAGCGGACAGCATATATCAGGCCACCTTCTCACATTGGTGTGCAGCGTGTGGGATTCCAGCTTGCTATTGTTTTACCAGATAAGCTCAGTTGAATTGATCAACTGAAAACCACTAAAGGTACCTTAGGTACATATAATATCAAGTTTAGTTACTGTAAGTTCTACTGAACTTAGAGTTGTGTGTTAAGGGATAGCACACCCTTTCTACAACTCAAGAGAGTTTAGTAGGCCACACTAGTGTAGGTAGTGCGATACACCACACCACATTAGTAATGTCCAATCAGCCAGGAACCAGTGGGTCCCTGCCAGCAGCCAGTGAGCTCCTTCCTAATAAATATGAGGATCTCTCCTTTGATCAGCTAAGGGCCTTATGTACCATTAGGAAGCTGAAGACAGGCAAAAGTCCATCCACCCAGCATCTCATAAAGATATTTAAGCTGGATGATATCTCAGGGCCTAGTGGGCCTGATGGGGTAGGCAGTGTGGGTGGGGCAGCAGCTGAGGGTGGGCCTAGGGGTGGATACTCCCCTGACCCACCTCTCCTGCTGACCAGACTGGTGACAATGATCAGGATCTGGTGAACACAGATCTCCTGGATGAGGATGAGGAGGATGACAACAATGCTCCCTCCTTTATTCCTCCAGGAAGAGTTGAAAGTAGGGCTAGAAGGGATAGATCTCTCTCAAGGGGATCTGTCCAGTCTAACTCCTCTATAGGGACCTCTGTCTCTTCTCACAGAGGGAGGGAAACCTCCCAGGAGAGGAGAGAGAGACTGCTGAGGTATGAGCAAGACAAGTTCAACCTCAGAAAGCAGCAGATGGCCTTAGATAGGGAAGCCCTAGAGCTCTACAGAGCTAGTCAAAAGGAGGGACTAGAGTCCCTTGGTGGCAGCAATTTCCCTAGAGATAGGGAGAGGTCTTATGACCTTAGAAACCTAAGTAAGATTGTCCCTTCCTACCAGAGTGGGGATGACATCCACAAATGGATAACTGCCTTGGAGAGGGCCTGTAAAGTACAGAAGGTCCCTCAAGGTCTGTGGGAAGCAATCCTATGGCTCTCCTTTGCAGACAAAGGTAGAGATAAGCTCCTCACTGTAAGAGAAGAGGATGCTGATGATTACAAAGTCTTGAAAAGTGCACTGATAGATGGGTTTGGCCTAACCACTGAACAATACAGGTTAAAGTTCAGAGATACCCAAAAAGCACAAAATCAAGACTGGGTTGACTTTGTTGACTGTGCTGCTAATGCTCTGGAAGGTTGGTTATTGGGCAGTAAAGTGTGTGACTTCATAGGATTGTACAATCTGATAATGAGGGAGCAGATTCTTAATAACTGTCAAAATCAGCTGTTGCATCAGTACCTGGTAGACTCTGATCTGACCTCTCCCCAAGAATTGGGAAAGAAGGCAGACAAATGGGTCAGAACCAGGGTGAGGAAGAAGGTACAGAACCAAGGTGGTGACCCAAAGAAGCAGGATTCTAAGAACTCTGACAAGGGTGGGGACAAGGGTAAAGACTAGAAGTCTTCTCAAGGGCCCCAAAAATCTTCTTTTAATGGGGAGTCACAGTCAAACAAGGGAAAAGGCCAAAATAAACCTTGGTGCAAAATCTGTAAACAGAAAACTCACTGGACCAGTGACTGCACCAAGTCCAAAGAATCTACTCCAGGCACCATTGCCCCTAAGGCAACTGTTCCCCCTAGTACAGCTACAATAGGTGGTGGCAATGTGCAGAATAAGGGTGTAGTAGGGTTGACCCTGGGTTCTGAGATGGACTCTGGCCTAGTCAGAGTTACAACTCAGGCTGTGCTTGTCTGTGACGGGGGCATGGATATGTCCCACTTTGTGAGTCCCAGTAATCAGGGCAAATACAGACAACAGCCTTTGATAAATGGAGTAGAAGCTTGGGCATTCAGGGACACAGTACAAAGTGTCACAATTGTGGATCCTGGGCAGATTATACTTGGTGAAATATACCAAGTGACCAATGCTAGCAATGTCAGAACAGACCATTCTCTCGCAGTTGTTAACTTCTCCTGGGGAGGGGTAACTGGCCTTAAGAAGGTTGTGGTAAGTGCAGACCTACCAGTGCAGTGCTTGCTTGGCAATGATCTAGAGACTTCAGCTTGGGCTGAAGTGGAGCTCAGGACACATTCAGAAATGTTAGGGATCCCTGCTCATGTCTTTGCTGTGACTAGGTCACAGGCCAAAATGTCTAAAACTGGACAGGCCCTGGATTCTGGAATAATGGACCAGGTGCCTCACAAGAGGAGGAGCAGTAGGGTTAAGGCAGAGCCTTCCCACCTGACTCAGAATGCTGATCGGTCTCCTCAGGGAGATGATCTTGAGCCTGAAGAAGGAACTGTCCCAGAGGAGCTTGAACATGACCAGGTTGAGTTCTTGGCTACAGGGGGACCTTCCAGGTCTGATCTGAGCCAGGAGCAGAAAACCTGCCCCTCTCTTGAACCCCTCAGAAAGCAAGCTGCTGATGAGGCTGCTGGGAATGCTAGTGGCACCCATAAAGTTTATTGGGATGATGGACTCCTTTACTCAGAGAGTAGAGACCCCAAGCCTGGTTCATCCAGGAGAGTGGTTATACCTCTGAAGTTTAGGGGCTTCCTATTGACACTAGCCCATGATATTCCCCTAGCAGGACACCTAGGCCAGAACAAGACTTGGGACAGAATTGTCCCTCACTTTCACTGGCACCACATGTCTGAAGACACAAAGGCGTTTTGTCGCTCCTGTGTAACCTGCCAAGCCAGTGGCAAAGCAGGTGGCACTACAAAGGCCCACCCCCTGATACCACCTGTGGTGGGGGTGCCCTTTGAAAGGGTAGGGATTGGCATTATTGGTCCCATGGATCCCCAAACAGCATCTGGGCACAGATTTATACTGGTGGATCACGCCACCAGGTACCCAGACGCAATTTCCCTAAGGACCACCACTGTACCTGTGGTGGCAAGAGCTCTCTTGAGTGTGTTCTCAAGAGTAGGCATTCCTAAGGAGGTAGTATCTGACAGGGGTGCAAACTTCATGTCTAGTTACTTGACTGCTATTCCAGATGCTGCACCTTAGAATTAAAATACGACATTCCCAGCAAAAATGATTTTCTTTTTTGGATCCATTTCACAGGGTGCGCAAATAAAAGAAAGTAGAGGAAAGAGAGTGAGAACCCCATCCTGAAGTCAAGGTTTTCAGTAAGAGAAGAACTGCCAGACAGAAATAGAGGGAGGAATGAAAGAGTGGGGAGGGGGGCAGCTGAAGCGGTAGAGCAGAAGCGGACACTGTATTTTCCTTCTCTAAGTAAGAAGGAAAAGACAGAGTCCTGTTACTTCTCTGCCGCCCGTCCTCGAACGCCAGGAAACGCCGAGCTTGAGGGGTGAGGAGGAGGGGAAAGAGTGGGGGGGGGGCAGCTGAAGCGGCAGAGCAGAAGCAGACACTGTATTTTTCTTCTAGTAAGAAGGAAAAGACAGAGTGCTGTTACTTCTCTGCCGCCCGTGAACCATGTGAAATGCAAGCAGGAACAACATTGTTACGTTAACGCTTTTACTCACCGGACTTGAAACGCCGATCCAGCAGCAAGGAAGAGGCGACCCCACATCCCGCTCCGACCGCGCACAAAATGGACGAATCTTCCGAAGCTAAAAAAAAAAAACCACGCCCACCACATGTAAAAGGGGCGGTAAGGGTCGGAGCTTAAAAACACGAAAGGAGTGAAAAAACATGCCCCCGAATCGGAAAAAGACGGGGTTGTTTGGAGAGACAAAGCTCTTCTCCAATGGCTGACCAGCATTTAAGATGCCAGCCAATGGAGAAGAGGGAAGAAGAGGGGCGGGTTCAAGCCCCACTTCTGAAATCATTAAATCTCACGAGCGAGACTGCGCAAGCGCAGCCTTCACTAGCCGAGACCTAAAAAGCAGTCCCAGACATGGTGGTCTGCGGAGCCCAGCAGGCCACCATCCCTGGCAGTGCTAGCCATTCCAAATGGTGTCGCAAATAGCTCCTGTCTCATGACTATTAATGAGGTATGCAATTTGCGACCCCATTGGGAATCGCAAACAGTGTCTGAGACTCTGTTGTACATTCACTTTTGCGAGTCGCTAAATGCAATCATCGTACATCTGGCCCATTTTCTCATGTGAATAGGACCAAAGTTCGAAGGTGCAATCGTGGTATTACATATATAATCTATCGTAATAAAAACCGCATCGGCAAAAAGGATTACGTCCCAGAAGGGACCAAAGAGAAATCGTACAGTCAAATAAATAACATTCATTAAAATGATCGATACAGGCAAATTGAAATAGAAATTCTAATTTATAAATCAAGGGAGAAATGACTCGCAATTATTAATTTCATTACAAACACATTCCATGGATTTAAGATTCACCCATGAGACAAGTTTCAACTGCTATCTGACAACTTGTAATAGATAAGCATCTGTACCTTGGTCCCAGCCAGCATCTTTGAGACAGGAGGCGGCGAGGGCTGGTACCCATGACATGACTCAGTCACTCAGACTTTGCGCCATATAAACAGTCTGAGCCTCGCCCAAGCTCTCCGCGCCAAAACGCCCTCAAGGGGACCAGCCCAAAGCGGTACCTCAAGAATGCAATTTCCGTTCCAGTGGCCAAGGTTGGTTGAGATAATGTGGAACCCTCTGCCCAGGGACAACTTGATATGCAATTTTTGAGTTTGCCAGAAACATCGAAGGCGGAAACAGCAGTATTAATATGAGATGTTGTGTCTCTCCCTGGGACATAAGCGTGCTGTTGCTCCGATACTAACTTATGAATCAGAGAAGCTAAACCTGAAGCCAAGATCTTGGAATTTTTGTTTGCGTCTGCATTTATTGATGATATTGGACGATAAGAACCTCGGTCATCAATGGTCATCAATTGGGATATGCAATTCTTTACTTAAATCTTCAATATCTTGTCTAATTGATGGAAGTTTAGCCTGTTTATTAACTAATTTGGGAAATAATGTATCTAGAAACTTCTTCAACCAGAAGTCCCTTGCTTCTGGTTCTTGTATGGCCCTTTCCAAATAAAGTAGCAAACTGGAAACTTTATTTGTCATTCTCCAAAGATAAAACTTCAGAGTTAGCAATTTTAATGGTTAAAAAGCAAATGTGTGTGTGGTCTTACATCACTATTAGAAATAAAAAGATGTTTCCGACACTAGCAAATTTTATTCAAAGGTTCATAATTTAGATACAAGGGAAGTGGCTCTCACATAGGAAGGGGAGGGTGTGGGACGCCCACCTGTTCATTATCCCACTCACCAAACAGATTACAGGGTTTAATAGAAATGAATGAACTGATTTACCCTTTTATCATATCTCATTTATCATCGTATAGGACCTTAAGCTGTCACACAACAATTCCATATAGTTAATTTTTCTTTTGTCTGAGTTTGTTTTATATGTTGACATGTTTCGACCCATCCCAATTTTTTTTCATTTGGTCTTCTTCAGGGCTAAAGTGGCATTGACATTGACTTCTAGCATGCAATCATTTCCTGGATGGTTAAAGGAATGTTTGTTTTGTCATTTTGTTATAGAGAAGCTGTTGCTTGTGGAAGAAGGATGGTACGCTTTAAATTAAAAAAGCAGACACCTAACAGATACGTTAATTTCCCTGCAACTGCGTATTGCATTTGAATGCATTGAGACAAATATGTTTCTCCAGTTGATGCCATGTCCTAAATACACATATCAGTTTAATTATATTTTGTGTGTCTGATAACTTTGAATGCTTAGCCACTCAGGGCCCAGACAGGGCATACCTCCCACCTTCCTTTCAGCTCTCTCTGGGTCTCTGTCTCTGAGCGCTCATTCCTGGTCCCTTTAGACTCATTCCTTCTTCAGTTCCCTCTCAGGACTCTGCAGTGACTCTCCTTTCCATTCCTGACAGGAGACTTCCTGGTTGTGGTGCATGGAAACTGCATCGTGGAGTATTCGAAGGGAGAGCGGCTGACGTTGCACCCGGCTGTGCCCAGGGGTGATGCGGGGGACACCTCTGGATCCCAGGAGCAGCTGCACCCTCCCCTGCCCCCCTCCAGAGTCCCCGCCTGTGGGCAGGAAGCGGGAGCTGGGACTGAGGTAGAAAGTCCCAGAAAGAGACCCCTGGAGCCTTCTCAGCTTGAACCGAGGCACCCTCAAAGAACCGCGCCTGCTTTGTCCCCCACAAAGCCCACTGTGACTGCCCCCCATGTGGGGCCCCCCCGCCTGCCGCTGCCCAGTTACAGCGCCCTCACCTCTCGCCTGTCTGCCAAGGAAGAGCCCAGCCTTCCAAGGAAGCCAGTGGGGCAACAGAAGGTGGGCCATGAAGGAAGCAAGCCAACCTCAGACCACCCCACTGAGTGGAACCTCGACTCCCCAACAACTGCTGCCAGGCTGACCCCGGTGCCACTGGGCAGGAGCAGCCTCGGCTTGGGCTTCCAACTGACCGATGTGGGTCCTGCAGGGGGCGCTGCAGTGGGAGACATCTGGGACCGCCGGGCCTGCCCACTCCTGGCTGAAGGGGACAAGATTGTGAAGGCCAACGGGGCGGACCTGCGGCACCTCACCGCAGCGCAGGTGCAAGACGTCCTGCGCAAGCGCACCCTGGAAGGAGACATGGTCCTGCTGGTGCAGAGGCCAGGTAAGGGGCGTTCAGCAGAGAGGCCACTATAGGTATGAGCATGGGTACCCTGGAAGGAGACATGGTCCTGCTGATGCAGAGGCAAGGTAAGGGGCGTTCAGCAGAGAGGCCACTATAGTTATGAGGATGCGCACCCTGGAAGGAGACATGGTCCTACTGGTGAAGAGGCAAGGTAAGGGGCGTTCAGCAGAGAGGCCACTATAGGTATGAGCATGCGCACCCTGGAAGGAGACATGGTCCTACTGGTGAAGAGGCAAGGTAAGGAGCGTTCAGCAGAGAGGCCACTATAGGTATGAGTATGCGCACCCTGTAAGGAGACATGGTCCTGCTGGTACAGAGGCAAGGTAAGGGGCACTCAGCAGAGAGGCCACTAAAGTTATGAGCATGTGTACCCTGGAAGGATACATGGTCCTACTGGTGCAGAGGCAAGGTAAGGGGTGTTCAGCAGAGAGGCTAGGTATGAGCATGCATAGTTACAGATGGCTATAGGTGTGAGCTTGCGTACTACAGATGGTTATAGGTACGAACATATGTATACAGATCACTGTTGGTGTTCGCCACCGTGCCACTAAGGACCACTACAGGTGTAAATTGTGCCTACTACAGACTACTATAGATGTGAACATGTATTCTACAGACCACTGTAGGTGTACACTATGCTCTCTACCGACCACCATACCAACTGCAAACAACTCCACGAAAGGTGTACTCCGTGGCCACCACTGAACACTCTAGGTGACACATGCCCACTACAGAGCACTAAAGGTGTGTTCGCTCTCTGTAACAGACAACTGTAGGTGTACACCACTCTCACTACAGACCACTCTGGCTGTATACATGCCGACTAAAGATGACTGTAGGAGTACACCACTCTCACTGCAGACCACTCTAGCTGTATACATGCCCACTAAAGATGACTGTCGGTGTACACCACTCTCACTACAGACCACTCTGGCTGTATACATGCCCACTAAAGATGACTGTAGGAGTACACCACTCTCACTGCAGACCACTCTAGCTGTATACATGCCCACTAAAGATGACTGTAGGTGCACACCACTCTCACTACCGACCACTGTGGCTGTACACATGCCCGCTAAAGATGACTCTAGGTGTACACCACTCTCACTACACACCACTGTAGCTGTATACATGCCCACTAAAGATGACTGTAGCTGTACATCACTCTCACTACAGACCACTCTAGCTGTATACATGCCCAATAAAGATAACTGTAGGTGTACACCACTCTCACTACAGACCACTGTGGCTGTACACATGCCCACTAAACATGACTGTAGGTGTATACCACTCTCACTACAGACCACTGTGGCTGTATACATGCCCACTAAAGATGACTGTAGGTGTACACCACTCTCACTCCAGACCACTCTAGCTGTATACATGCCCAATAAAGATGACTGTAGGTGTACACCACTCTCACTACAGACCACTCTAGCTGTATACATACCCACTAAAGATGACTGTAGGTGTACACCACTCTCACTACAGACCACTGTGGCTGTACACATGCCCACTAAAGATGACTGTAGGTGTACGCCACTCTCACTACAGACCACTCCAGCTGTAATAATGCCCACTAAAGATGACTGTAGGTGTACACCACTCTCACTACAGACCACTCTAGCTGTACACATGCCCACTAAAGATGACTGTAGGTGTACACCACTCTCACTACAGACCACTGTGTCTGTATACATGCCCACTAAACATGACTGTAGCTGTACACCACTCTCTCTACAGACCACTGTGGCTGTACACATGCCCACTAAAGATGACTGTAGATGTACACCACTCTCACTACAGACCACTTTGGCTGTATGCATGCCCTATAAAGATGACTGTAGGTGTACACCACTCTCACTACAGACCACTCTAGCTGTATACATGCCCACTAAAGATGACTGTAGGTGTACACCACTCTCACTACAGACCACTCTAGCTGTATACATGCCCACTAAAGATGAATGTAGGTGTCCACAACTCTCACTACAGACCACTCTAGCCGCATACATGCCCACTAAAGATTACTGTAGGTGTACACAACTCTCACTACAGACCACTCTAGCTGTATACATGCCCACTAAAGATGACGGTAGGTGCACACCACTCTCACTACAGACCACTGTGGCTGTACACATGCCCATTAAAGATGACTGTAGGTGCACACCACTCTCACTACAGACCACTGTGGCTGTACACATGCCTACTAAAGATGACTGTAGGTGTACACCACTCTCTCTACAGACCACTGTGGCTGTATACATGCCCACTAAAGATGACTGTAGGTGTACACCACTCTCACTACAGACCACTCTAGCTGTATTCATGCCCACTAAAGATGACTGTAGGTGTACACTACTCTCACTACAGACCACTCGAGCTGTATACATGCCCACTAAAGATGACTGTAGGTGTACACTACTCTCACTACAGACCACTGTAGCCATATACATGCCCACTAAAGATGACTGTTGGTGTACACCACTCTCACTACAGACCCCTGTGGCTGGATACACGCCCACTAAAGATGAGTGTAGGTGCACACCACTCTCACTACAGACCACTGTGGCTGTACACATGCCCACTAAAGATAAGTGTAGGTGCACACCACTCTCACTGCAGACCACTCTAGCTATATAGATGCCCACTAAATATGACTGTAGGTGTACACCACTCTCACTACAGACCACTGGGGCTGTACACATGCCCACTAAAGATGACTGTAGGTGTACACCACTCTCACTACAGACCACTCTAGCTATATACATGCCCATTAAAGATGACTGTAGGTGCACACCACTCTCACTACAGACCACTGTGGCTGTACACATGCCCACTAAAGATGACTGTAGGTGTACACCACTCTCTCTACAGACCACTATGGCTGTATACATGCCCACTAAAGATGACTGTAGGCGTACACCACTCTCACTACAGACCACTCTAGCTGTATACATGCCCACTAAAGATGACTGTAGGTGTACACTACTCTAGGTACAGACCACTCTAGCTGTATACATGCCCACTAAAAATGACTGTAGGTGTACACCACTTTCTCTACAGACCACTGTGGCTGTACACATTCCCACTAAAGATGACTGTAGGTGTACACCACTCTCACTACAGACCACTCTAGCTGTATTCATGCCCACTAAAGATGACTGTAGGTGTACACCACTCTCACTACAGACCACTCTAGCCATATACATGCCCACTAAAGATGACTGTCGGTGTACACCACTCTCACTACAGACCACTGTGGCTGGATACATGGCCACTAAAGCTGACTGTAGGTGCACACCACTCTCACTACCGACCACTGTGGCTGTACACATGCGCGCTAAAGATGACTCTAGGCGTACACCACTCTCACTACACACCACTGTAGCTGTATACATGCCCTATAAAGATGACTGTAGGTGTACACCACTCTCACTACAGACCACTGTGACTGTATACATGCCCACTAAAGATGACTGTAGGTGTACACCACTCTCACTACAGACCACTCTAGCGGTATACATGCCCACTAAAGATGACTGTAGGTGTACACCACTCTCACTACAGACCACTGTGGCTGTACACATGCCCACTAAAGATGACTGTAGGTGTACACCACTCTCACTCCAGACCACTCTAGCTGTATACATGCCCACTAAAGCTGACTGTAGGCACACACCACTCTCACTACAGACCACTCTAGCTATATACATGCCCACTAAAGACGACTGTAGGTGTACACCACTCTCACTACAGACCACTGTGGCTGTACACATGCCCACTAAAGATGACTGTAGGTGTAGACCACTCTCTCGACAGACCACTGTGGCTGTACACCACTCTCACTACAGACCACTCTAGCTGGATACATGCCCACTAAAGATGACTGTAGGTGCACACCACTCTCACTATAGACCACAGTGGCTGTATACATGCCCACTAAAGATGACTGTAGGTGCACACCACTCTCTCTACAGACCACTGTGGTTGTACACATGCCCACTAAAGATGACTGTAGGTGTACACCACTCTCACTACAGACCACTGTAGCTGTACACATGCCCACTAAAGATGACTGTAGGTGTACACCACTCTCACTACAGACCACTCTAGCTGTACACATGCCCATTAAAGATGACCGTAGGTGTACACCACTCTCACTACAGACCACTGTGGCTGTACACATGCCCACTAAAGATGACTGTAGGTGTACGCCACTCACACTACAGACCACTCTGGCTGTATACATGCCCACTAAGGATGACTGTAGGTGTACACCACTCTCACTACAGACTAGGGGTGGGCGGAATTTGCGAAATTCACTTTCGCAAACTATTGCGAAAATGTTAAAAATCTCTGCAAACACGCGGAAATATCGCGAAGACGCAGAAGTTTTTTTCCCGCCCGTTCGTGGTATTTTCTGCATGATCGCGGCTCGCCAACTTACCCATGCGGTTGCTCACGGGTACGAGATCTCAATCATTACATACTCTTGCGGTGCATGATCGCGAGAAGAAAGACGTGATCGCGCGACGAATGACGTGATCGCGTGACAAATGACGTTAACACGGGCGCGAACTGTCGCGAGACAGCGCAAATGGCTACGAACAATCCAACATCTTGTGGAGAACGCGACCGGATCGGGAAAACTTGTCGGCGAACGCGGGGATTCAGGTAAGGCGATCGCGCGCACACGAGAATGTAGTTTTTTTACAGCACGAGCGGAGCGGAATTTTAGCCCAGGCCTACTACAGACCACTGTGGCTGTATACATGCCCACTAAAGATGACTGTAGCTGTACACCACTCTCACTACAGACCACTCTAGCTGTATACATGCCCAATAAAGATAACGGTAGGTGCACACCACTCTCACTACAGACCACTGTGGCTGTACACATGCCCACTAAAGATGACTGTAGGTGTACACCACTGTCACTACAGACCACTCTAGCTGTATAAATACCCACTAAAGATGACTGTAGGTGTACACCACTGTCACTACAGACCACTGTGGCTGTATACATGCCCACTAAAGATGACTGTAGGTGTACGCCACTGTCACTACAGACCACTGTGGCTGTACACATGCCCACTAAAGATGACTTTAGGTGTACGCCACTGTTACTTCAGACCACTGTGGCTGTATACATGCCCACTAAAGATGACTGTAGGTGTACGCCACTGTCACTACAGACCACTGTGGCTGTACACATGCCCACTAAAGATGACTGTAGGTGTACACCACTCTCACTACAGACCACTCTATCTGTATAAATACCCACTAAAGATGACTGTAGGTGTACACCACTCTCACTACAGACCACTCTAGCTCTATACATACCCACTAAAGATGACTGTAGGTGTACACCACTCTCACTACAGACCACTGTGGCTGTACATATGCCCACTAAAGATGACTGTAGGTGTACGCCACTCTCACTACAGAACACTCCAGCTGTATACATGCCCACTAAAGATGACAGTAGGTGTACACCACTCTCACTACAGACCACTCTAGCTGTATACATGCCCACTAAAGATGACTGTAGGTGTACACCACTCTCACTACAGACCACTGTGGCTGTACACATGCCCACTAAAGATGACTGTAGGTGTACACCACTCTTACTACAGACCACTCTAGCTGTACACATGCCCACTAAAGATGACTGTATGTGTACACCACTCTCACTACAGACCACTGTGTCTGTATACATGCCCACTAAAGATGACTGTAGTTGTACATTACTCTCTCTACAGACCACTGTGGCTGTACACATGCCCACTAAAGATGACTGTAGGTGTACACCACTCTCACTACAGAACACTGTGGCTGTACACCACTCTTACTATAGGCTACTCTAGCTGTATACATGCCCTCTAAAGATGACGGTAGGTGTACACCAATTTCTCACTACAGACCACTCTAGCTATATACATGCCCACTAAAGATGACTGTAGGTGTACACCACTCTCACTACAGACCACTGTGGCTGTACACATGCCCACTAAAGATGACTCTAGGTGTGCACCACTCTCACTACAGACCACTGTGGCTGTACACATGCCCACTAAAGATGACTGTAGGTGTACACCACTCTCACTACAGACCACTCTAGCTATATAGATGCCCACTAAAGATGACTGTAGGTGTACACCACTCTCACTACAGACCACTCTAGCCGTATACATGCCCACTAAAGATGACTGTAGGTGCACACCACTCTCACTACAGACCACTCTAGCTGTATACATGCCCACTAAAGATAACGGTAGGTGCACACCACTCTCACTACAGACCACTGTAGCTGTACACATGCCCATTAAAGATGACTGTAGGTGCACACCACTCTCACTACAGACCACTGTGGCTGTACACATGCCCACTAAAGATGACTGAGGTGTACACCACTCTCTCTACAGACCACTCCAGCTGTATACATGCCCACTAAAGATGACAGTAGGTGTACACCACTCTCACTACAGACCACTCTAGCTGTATACATGCCCACTAAAGATGACTGTAGGTGTACACCACTCTCACTACAGACCACTGTGGCTGTACACATGCCCACTAAAGATGACTGTAGGTGTACACCACTCTCACTACAGACCACTCTAGCTGTACACATGCCCACTAAAGATGACTGTATGTGTACACCACTCTCACTACAGACCACTGTGTCTGTATACATGCCCACTAAAGATGACTGTAGTTGTACACCACTCTCTCTACAGACCACTGTGGCTGTACACATGCCCACTAAAGATGACTGTAGGTGTACACCACTCTCACTACAGAACACTGTGGCTGTACACTACTCTTACTATAGGCTACTCTAGCTGTATACATGCCCTCTAAAGATGACGGTAGGTATACACCAATTTCTCACTACAGACCACTCTAGCTATATACATGCCCACTAAAGATGACTGTAGGTGTACACCACTCTCACTACAGACCACTGTGGCTGTACACATGCCCACTAAAGATGACTCTAGGTGTGCACCACTCTCACTACAGACCACTGTGGCTGTACACATGCCCACTAAAGATGACTGTAGGTGTACACCACTCTCACTACAGACCACTCTAGCTATATAGATGCCCACTAAAGATGACTGTAGGTGTACACCACTCTCACTACAGACCACTCTAGCCGTATACATGCCCACTAAAGATGACTGTAGGTGCACACCACTCTCACTACAGACCACTCTAGCTGTATACATGCCCACTAAAGATAACGGTAGGTGCACACCACTCTCACTACAGACCACTGTAGCTGTACACATGCCCATTAAAGATGACTGTAGGTGCACACCACTCTCACTGCAGACCACTGTGGCTGTACACATGCCCACTAAAGATGACTGAGGTGTACACCACTCTCTCTACAGACCACTATGGCTGTATACATGCCCACTAAAGATGACTGTAGGCGTACACCACTCTCACTACAGACCACTCTAGCTGTATACATGCCCACTAAAGATGACTGTAGGTGTACACCACTCTCACTACAGACCACTCTAGCTATATAGATGCCCACTAAAGATGACTGTAGGTGTACACCACTCTCACTACAGACCACTGTGGCTGTACACATGCCCATTAAAGATGACTGTAGGTGTACACCACTCTCACTACCGACCAATGTGGCTGTACACATGCCCACTAAAGATGACTGTAGGTGTACACCACTCCCACTACAGACCACTCTAGCTGTATACATGCCCACTATAGATGACTGTAGGTGTACACCACTTTCTCTACAGACCACTGTGGCTGTACACATGCCCACTAAAGATGACTGTAGGTGTACACCACTCTCACTACAGACCACTGTGGCTGTATACATGCCCACTATAGATGACTGTAGGTGCACACCACTCTCACTACAGACCACTGTGGCTGTACACATGCCCACTAAAGATGACTGTAGGTGTACACCACTCTCACTACAGACCACTGTGGCTGTATACATGCCCACTAAAGATGACTGTAGGTGCAGACCGAGCGCACTAGGAACCACAATAGCTGTGAATGCGCTGCTTACAGATCAGTGTAGGTGCACACAGTGCCCACTACAGGTCATTGGAGGTGTGAACATGCGCACGTTGGTCACCCCTGCTCAAGAAACCATCCACCGACTCAGCCACGCACGCCCCTCAACTACAGACCCATCTCTGGCATCCTCATCACACCACACCTTAGAGAGCTCCATTGGATCTGGAGACACAAACACACTCCTTTCAAACTCCTCACACACATTCAAGGCACTACTCAACTCAGCGCCACCTACAGGAGCACATGTGCTTCCACCAGCGGCTCAGACACCTCTGCTCCGCAGGACTCCGACTCGCACACGTCCCACGCATGCACAGAACCAGATCAGGAGGACGGGCGCTCTCTTGCATCGCTCCCAGAGAGTGGAATGGACTCCCACTGCACAGCAGAGCTTCCTTCTCCCCCTCAATTCAGCAAGAGGCCGAGGACAGGCCACTGAAGGAGGGCACTGTGTGTTATACCCATAGCTGTGTGTGCACAACAAGAAGAATAGAGACCGCTACAGGTGATAGAGATCAGGGTGTGTATAATATTCCCACTACCACAGATAGAGTAATCTCACAGTTACACGCACATACATTCATCATACGCTAGGGCCCATTTCACTAACATACGCTCAAATACTCTACCAGCAATAAACCTGTGGAAAGAAAACTCCTAGTCACCCTGCATCTATATCGAGGTCGATAAGACCTGGTTATTATGACTGTCCATAAACATAATCTATACAACCTATACGGCAATAATCAAAATATAATACTCAATAATTGACAAGAAATAATATCCAACACCATGTTCAAATTATATTGCTTTATCTAAAATTAGTCAAAATGGAAATCAATCAGAATAAATCATTTTTCTCATAGTTACCTATTCTAGCTAAATGTCAGAACGGGTCAGGACAAGTCTCTCGGTAAAGTCTCTCAAGACGAAGTCCCTTCAGCATCAATCCTCAGCAACGCAGATTCGGTACGCGGCAAAGGCAAATGGCAAGTGGCAAGTGGCCTCTCTAGGCTAACAATTCTTATAATGAATCGAACAAAGGAAAGATACATAGAAAAGTTGTAATATCCGCTGGACCGCTGAGCAGAGCGAGAAGGAAAGGATGTAACATTGCTACATTTGAAAATCTCCGCTCAGGAAAAATCACAAAATAAAGACTACGGAACAGGAACCAAGAAACATAAATGTATCTTGTTAGTTCTACTTCTCCTCGGCAATGAGACCATAGTTCAGAGTCTCTCTAAGGCTCCTTTGTTTCCCAAGGCTGCCAAGGACGTTCCATTTCACTTGGAGATTACCCAGGCTGCTGCTGTCCTCACGGAAATTTTAACAAGGCAAGCAAGGACTGTGGTCAGCTGACTTCAGGACCATATTCAGCAGGGCTCTCTCCCATCACGGTTTTCTACTTTCAAATCGAGGCCAGGCTTACAAAATCGGCCATCTTTGTCTAGGCCACCATAGGCCACAATAGACCATCTTAATTAAAAGAAACAAAAACAACGTTACCACAGCATAGTGATTAAACAGTGCTAATCCCACTAATACCCTTATGTGTATGTATCTATCTAGCACTTGCAACATAGAAAAGCATTAATTCGGAAAGCGTTTTGTGCTCAAAAATAAACAGCACATAGCAACGTTTAAACATGAAAACACGCACGTTATTATTAAACAGCACATTTATGCGTACCCACGTGTAACTCTCTCTTATTAGGACAAACGGATTTATTAATATAAACACACTTGCACAAGACAAATAATTAATTACGAGTAATTAATAAATTAATATGACAAATAGACATACCAGAGCTTCAAAAACAAACGAATTTTCAAACAGAAAACTCTGCTCCAGCAATCCCCCCTTTGGTGATTTTATCACCAAATAAACCCCCCAAAAAAAATTAGTGAAAATTTAGTCCCATTTTAGGAGAAATCGGAAATGTCTTTTTCCCCTTACACAACATTACACACCAGTCACTCTTTCATCATCCCTCTTTGTCTCTAAGTAAACACTCTCCCTCAATTCTTCCAATTCAATTTCTTGCGGTTCTCTTTTCAACCTCTTGTTATTCTTCTCTTTATTCAATTTCTTCTTCCCTCCCCTGTTTTTACAACACACACACACTAATCTCAGTATCAATAAAGCAACAATTATACAAGTTAAAGGAAACAATATTCTACCTATAATAGTACTACCTATTTTTGCAATAAAATCCTTAACAGCTATCATTTTATTAGCTATTTTAGTCCATAAATTCTCAGCTTCAAGTGGTACTAATTCTTCATGCAAATCAGTAATATTTTTGATATAGACCTTCAGGTCTTTGCTTTCGTCTGGAATGTAAGTGCAACAATGTTGAACTTTCAGCATTCCACAGACTCCACCCTCCTTGGCCAATAGAATATCAAGGGCAAGTCGATTTTGCATAGCCATGGCACGTACGGCACTTAATTCCGTATTCACCAAAAGAAACCCTCCAGCGGTATTTGTCGATAAGCGATCAACCACTGTGGACAGTTTCCGAATTCCATAAGCATTCAAAGAAATTCCCACTGCTGGAATCAAAACTCCAAAAATATCACCCACTATTTCAGACCAAGTTTCTCTCTTAAAACGCATTAGTAAATTAATATGTTCCACATCTCTTATCTTATCTATATGAAAAATCTTTGGAAAAACCAGGCCCACATAACACGTGCCATACCAATGGTCAGGCAACTTGTAATAAGCCTTGTTCCCACAAACATAGTATACTCCTGGAAAAATTGTATCTTCTCCACCTCTGAAACCCCAACCTGTTGCAATGAAGTATGTATCATGGCACTCACTAGTCCCAACAAAATATGTATCATATTGGGATTTCCTTCTTGTAATGCAAAGTTTACCCTTCTGTGGTGCATCTAAAGCTAAAGTTGGACTAGCCCCATTCTTCAACTCTTTTCCCATCTCAATGTCCCAAATTGTCTCACTCACTTTATATTTTCCTGCTTTCTCCGGCATGTTCAATCTCCTTTCCTCTACCATATCCAGGAAAGCTTTCTCCTCTCCTTTCAGACTGCAAGTTAAATTATTCTTAAAAATGTAATCTAATGTTAATCCTTTTTCTTCAATAAAAATTTCACCAAAAGTGTTAGCTTCTTTAGCTGGATTCAGCTCCTTGCTCATTGGCAAATGCCCAAAAATACTATCTCTGTTAGACATCTTATAATCTACTTTCCCTAACAAATAAAAAACACTACTTAAAATACTACAAGAAATACCATATGTAGCTGGTAAATGATGATAAGTAACACCCTCTGAAACGGATGCAGGTAATTGCATACAAACGTAGCAATCCCTCACTTCCATTGTTTTCACATATTCATATAACAATTTTGAAAAAACATTACTAGAAAAGTTATTAATTGACCTATCTTTGTGTATGTAAGTATTACTAATTCTAATCGGAACTACTTTTTGCGAATTCTTCTCTACATTTGTCACATTCTCTGTATGCATCTCAAACTCAACTTTAAAAGTAACTAATAAAACTAAAACACCCCATAGAAGCATTAATAATCCAGTACAGCAGCAGCACATTCTACACCACCTTTTAAAGAAGGCACATCTATTTCGATTAACCTCTATGTTAGCCATTTTACTACTTTAATATAGCCTCTACTACTCCCCTACTGAAATTGGAACTCTTAAATTCTTCAACAATTCTTTCCAAAATTTTTTTTTTCCTCTTCAGTTTTTCCAAATGATCTTTTCGTTCACTTAATCCAAGTGAATCCTTCCTTTATTCAGTTTGGATACTTGTCATTCTTCACTTCAATTTCTTCAACATCAAATTGTATTAGATCTCCAACATCAAAATCCTCAGTATTTGACTCTTCTCCAATGTCAGTCAAGAGTACTTTCAGAATTTCACCAGTATCTTCCTCAACCACTTCTCTCAAGATCTCTTCCGGATTATCTCGAGTCACTGTTTCTTCTTTTCCTTCTTCAGACAGTGCCACATAAGACCATTCCGGTGATCTGTACTTTTGGTTGGGTCTTCTTACTCTTTTTATTTCTACTGGTTGTTTTGATTCCTTTGATTCTTCTCCTTCAGCTTTTGAACTTTGACTCGATACTTCATTCACTTGTTCAGCTTTTGATGTATTTGCTCTTATTATTCTGTATCTCAGCCTCTTAACTCTGTTGTTAGGCCAACGATCTCCTTTTATCACCTTTTTCGGCTTTATTTCTTTATTACTTCTTTCTCCAATCCAAGTTCTCTTTTTCAGAACTCGACCCTCTGTTTGTTCATTCTCATCATCCAATTCTGCTTCAAGTGCCTTCTGTTTTCGTTTTCTAGCAGTTTTCTTCTTTTCCACAGACTCTTTCACCACTGTTTGAGATTTCCCTACTTCTGTCCCTCCTCGAGTCTCCGACACGCAATCTTCTTGCTGTCTACTTGTCCCTTCACCTAGCTCATCAAGAATGTTCCCTACACCTCCTCGGGGGTCTTCCGCAATCTGTCCCTCTCTATCTTCTTCTGACCCTACTTCTTCAAGTATAATCTCAAGTGGTTCCTCAATCTCCTCCTCTTCTGATTCAGGAGTAGTCTCTGTGAAATTTCTCTTTTCTTTTCTTTTTCCTTCACTGCTTTTTGAAACTTCAGGCTTTCTTACAGAATCTGATCTTTCCTCTGATACTCGCAGTGGTTCATTTGAAGCTTTTCCTGCTTCTTTCCTCACTGATTCTGTATCTTCATCATCACTGGAATCTGACTCTTCAAAATACTCTTTACCAGTCCCTTCTTTTGGGTTTGGAACTCTCAGAGTATGACTTGCATGTACCCAGTGTTTCACTCCAGCACACTTTACTGCAGTTGTCGTAGTCAGAATAACTTGTCTCGGCCTTCCCCACCTTGGAACCAAGCAATTTCTTCTTCTGTGTACCTTAATCCTCACCCAGTCTCCTGGACTCAGATCATGGGCTTGCTTCTTCTCAAGTGTGGTAGCTTCTTCTCCAACCTGGTGAAACACAGAATGAACTGCGTCAGCCAGGCCTTTACAGTAATCCAAAATCATGTCATCAGTTATTGTCACCAACTTATTGACAGGCACAAATGCATGGCGCATTGCACGTCCCATGATTATTTCGTGCGGACTCAAGCCAGTAGTTCTATCTGGAGTAGATCTAATAGTCATCAGCACTAGAGGTAAAACATCTGTCCATTTCATGCCAGTGGCTAAGCACATTTTTCCAATCCTGTTCTTGATTGTGCCATTAATCTGCTCAACCACACCAGAAGCCTCTGGTCGGTATGCACAATGTAGCTTCTGCTGTATTTTCAATGCTTCACAAATCAAACCCATGAGTTCATTTTGAAAGTGTCCACCTCTATCAGACTCAACTGTCACTGGAAACCCATAACTAGGAATCAACTCCCTTAACAGTAACTTTGCCACTGTTACTCCATCATTTCTTCTAGTCGGATAAGCTTCCACCCATCTTGAAAACAAACAGACTACCACTAGAACATACCTCAGTCTGTTTACTTGGGGCATTTCAATGAAATCAATCTGCATTCTTGTGAAAGGACCTCCTTCTCTGCCTATTGTTCCCAAACTCACCACTGTCTTTTTCCCAGTGTTAAATTGCTGACAAACCAAACACCTCTGACAGATGCTTTCTGCAATTGTCCTGAACTTTGCATTGTACCAGGTCTGCTTGAACGACCTAACCATCGCATCCCTCCCCAAATGTCCCTGGCCATGATACATCCATGCCATTGACGACAAGATTGAGTTAGGCATCACTGGTCTGCCATCTCTGTAGACCCAAACATGGTCTGTTTCTCTTGGAGCACATCCTGCCTTAATCCAATCTTTTTTCTCTTCCTCTCCTGCCTCATCTTGCAACTGTTTCACTTCATCCCATGTTTCTAAGACATTAGTAAACATCACAGAGAGAAAAGACATTTCCCCCTCTCGGTCCCGATTAATGGACTGATTTGTTTTGGCGCAGTATTGCGCAACATCATTGGCGTAACGGTTTCCAACCGTGATAAAATCTTCTCCTGGTCCATGGGCAGCACATTTTACAACTGCTAACTCCTTAGGCAGCTGTATCGCCTCAAGCAATTTCCCAATCATTTCAGCATTCTTTATTGGAGTTCCACTCGATGTCAAGAAACCTCTTTGTAGCCAAAGCTGGCCAAAATCATGCACAACTCCAAATCCATACTGACTATCAGTCAACACAGTTGTCCTCAAATCTTTCCCAATTTCGCAAGCTTTTGTCAATGCCATCAATTCAGCAACTTGCGCAGATTTCACTCCTTTCAATGATGATGCTTCCATGACCTCTGAAACTTTGCACACTGCATATGCTGCACATAGCACACCCTCATCATTCCTCAGGCATGATCCATCCACAAACAACACATGATCACTCTCATGCAAGGGAAGATCCCTTATGTCTGGTCTCGGTTTTGTACAATAATCAAGCACATCCAAACAATCATGATCATCTTCTGTCTTCACACCCACGTTTTCCATATCCGGCAAGAGTGTCGCTGGATTCACATTCACACATCTTTCAAGAGTCACATTTGATGCTCCCAGAATCACTTTCTCATATTTAGTCAACCGACTATGTGACATGTACTGGGTTCTGCTTCTTGTCAAAAGAATTGCCACATTGTGAGGTACGAATACCCTTACAGGATATCCCATTATGATTCCCTCACTTTGTTCCAGACTTCTGCATGTTGCAGCCACAGATTTCAGACAACCTGGTAAACCCACAGCTACAGGGTCAAGTGTCGATGAGAAGTACGCAATAGGCCTTCTCAGTAATCCATGCTTCTGAATTAACACTGAAAGTGCACATCCATTTCTCTCACTGCAGTACAACTCAAACTCCTTTTCATAGTCAGGCATACCCAAAGCTGGAGCCTCACACATTTTACTTTTGAACTCTTCAAATGCTGCCATTTGTTCTGCATCTAGATCCAATGGGTCTGTCATCTCACTTTTTGTCAGTTTAATCAGTGGCTTTGCTATCAAAGAAAAATTAATTATCCACTGACGACAATAACCCACCATACCCAGGAACATTCTCACTTCCCACTGAGTTTTTGGGGCTTTCATTTCTCTGATTATTCTGATCCTGTCATCCGTCACTTTTCTTAGACCTTTTTCAATATTGTGTCCAAGATAATGCACCTCTTTCTTGCAAAATTGCAATTTAGCTGGAGATACCTTTAACCCTCCATCGGCCAGATGATTCAGTAAAGCTATGGTATCTACTTCACAAGCTTCACGTGTCTTTGATGCCACAAGTAGGTCATCAATATACTGCACTAGTACTGAGCTCTCAGGCCTGATCAAACTCTCCAACGATTTCTTCAATAACTGATTGAATATCGAAGGACTCTCCGTATACCCCTGTGGGATACGACACCATGCTAAAATACGCTGGCCAAACCTAAATGCAAAAATCGGCTGGCTATCATGATGTAATGGAATTGAAAAGAACGCATGACACAAATCAATTACTGTATACCACTCGGCATCATGTGGAATTTGATACAGGATCACTGATGGATTTGGCACGATAGGACAACATGCCACCACAATTTGATTAACTTTTCTCAAATCCTGTACGATCCTAAATTTCCCATTAGGCTTTTTTAGTCCCATTATCGGTGAATTACACGGACTACTCAGTAGTTCTCTCAGGACTCCCTGCTGAATCATTTTCTCAATTATAGGAGTTATTCCTTCAATTATTTCTGGTGTCATTTTGTATTGAGGAATGTTAGGATATGTAATTCCCTCTTTTACTGCAATTTTCACTGGATCTACATTATTCTTCAATCCCACATCCTCTCCAGTAAAATCCCAAACTGTCCTTTTCACTGTGTCTCTCAGCTCTCGAGGCAAATCCTCCGGATTAAACACAGCAAATGCACCAATTAACTCACTTTCTCTATTCTCTAGAGTCACTCGGTACAAAACATCCTCATCTGGTGTCTCAAAGGCTATTCCATCCGGTGTACAAAAAATTGTGCAGTTCATCTTGCACAAGTCCCTACCTAACAGGTTCACTGGACTCGTGTCACAGACAATGAATCTGTGCATGTCTGAAAATTTCCCTATCTGTACTCTTACTGGTTCAGTAAGACGTGTTCTGATTTGCGTATTGGCTACACCAACTACTTGGATTGCTTCATACGAGAGAGGAAGATTTCTAACATCTGTTGACCTGACAGTTGATCTTGTCGCACCTGTGTCTACCAAAAAAGTAACACTCTCCTCATTTATTTTCCCATCCACAAATGGTCCTGCCTGGTCTATTTCTAGAGTTGCACCAAGTATGCACTCTTCTTCCTCTCCTCGGCACCGTCAATAATCACCCTCAGATTCACTCCCTTCACTCTTTAACAAGTACTGTTGTACCTTGTTTGAACGTCTTGGTTTGTTTACCTGTTCATCATTGTAGAATCCTGAATCCTTATTATACTTTTGCAACCCTTTATTCTGCGGCAAGGGCGGTTTTGGCTCTTGACTCTGCTGTCTCACAAATTTCTGTTGTTGCTGCTGTTGATTATTTCCTTCGTTCTGCACCTGTTGATTTAAGGATTTATTCTCATTACTCACTAATGGTGGATTAGGACATTCTGATCTCCAATGCCCCAAATGGCCACAGTTGTGACAAGGAAACTTTTTTTTCGCTTCCTCAAGACTTCCTTTTCCTTTCCCTGCATATCTAGGTCTATTCCCTGCATTGTTTCCTGGATTATTCGCCTGTTCCACTAACTGTGCTTCCTGTCTTTCCGCAACTTTCACTTGTGCCCACATTGCTTTCTCTTTCAGCTTTCTTTGTTTCGCTTCAATTTCATCACTGAAGTATTTCGCATGTCTCAGAATCTCATCTACTTTCTTACTCTGCCAATCCACTGTATGCTCACGAATTCTCTCACCAATTTCAGGTCTAAGGCCATATACAAATCTGTATACAAAATGACTCAAATCTTTGTCACCCAGGTGTTCATCTCCACTGAATTGTTTAAATGCTAGTATCAGCCTCTCGTAAAAAGCATGAACTGATTCTTTCGCTTCCTGTTGTGTTCGATCTATCTTTACCCAGTCTGTCTGTTTTGCAGGAACTTTACTCTTCAGGTATACCATCACCTGATCATACTTTCTCATTACCTCTGGATCTGGTGCCCCTGTTCTTGGGTCTCTTGGATATTCCTCAGTAGGCCAACTCACAACTATTTTACACTCAGTCCACAAGTCTGCTGGAACAATTATATCAAACAGACTATTCAGGTCAACCCACAGCACTTTTGACAATTTCACAAACCTATCTACCTGCCTATACCACTCGACGGGCTTTTCTCTCAATCGAGGGAAATCATTCGTGAATGATAAAATATCCTGTCTGGTCCATGGAACATGTACATATCCTCCTCCAGGTATTTCTCTCATAGGATAATTATCCACCGGTTTCTCTTTTTCTCTCACTGGAAATGCTGAATAAGTTGTTCTATCTTCAGCTTCCTCTCTTTTCTTATACCACCTATCCTTCCACTTTTCTACATCACCCCATCTTCGCAATAATGCTACCATTTCCTTAATCTGTCCTGTTCTACCAGTAGCATTCAAATTTTCAATATCCTTCTCTGTAAAATCCATCCTGTAGGTTTTTTGTAAAGCTTTCACTTTATCAATGTCAACTCCCTGCTCATTCGCTATTGCTCTTAGCCTGTCATGTGTATTTCTTGCTCTCCAGGTAATGTTCTTGCACATAAACATTAACTCACCATCATGATGACTCTTCAGAATTTCTGTTGGAACTGTCCCTGTAACAAGCTCTTCTAGTTCTACACGCAACCTAGCCACGTCAATTACTTGTGAATCTTTATCCTTTTTCTGTAGAACTTTCATCCAATCATTCAAATCTTCAACTGTTATTTCAGCAGTTTTTCTCACTGGAACCACTCTCTTCTGCGGTTCTAAAATTGGCATCCCTGAACAACTAGCTTCACTAGTATCCAATATTTCACTACATATGTCATGTCTTGATTGTCTCAGGTCACTTCTTTCTGCTCTTTTGCCTGAATCTCCTGAAGGACCAACTGAATTTGTCAAATTATTCCCAACATATGGAATCACCAGTCCATTTTCACCTGTCCTCTGTTTGTCAAACACAGGCATAACCGGACCTATAGTTACAGGCACCGTAACAGCTTCCAGATTCTTCGTTAACTCCCTAATCTTCTCAGTCAACTCTGTTGTAGTTCTGGCTAATTGTCTGGCATTCTCATCAAGGTAGTAATCACTTCCTAACTCAGGTGTCTCATTTTCTGTCTCATTGACACAAACTGTATCTCTTATCGGAGAAACAACTGGTGTACTCTTATCCGGTTCTGGTCTATTTGGAGGTGGTCTCTTGTAAATCATGTCATTCAAGACCTCATCCTCATACTCATTAACTCCATATTTTCTCATTTCTGACTCAGGAACCTTTTCTGCTCCTCCTTCAACTGTTCTCATCGGATATAATCCCTCTGACATACTAACATCTCGCCACCTTTTCATTCGATCATGATGAGTCTCACGATCATGTCTCCTCCCAAACATATACCTGTAGTACCCTCCAGATCTCTGTTTTTCTCGCTCATGTACTTCCTCTTCCCATTCCACTAAAGCCTCGAACTGTGTAGGTCTTGGTTTCGGGTCTAGACATAACATCTTTTCCCGTAAATTTCTCAACACGGCCAGATTAAATGAACCATGTTCTGGAAATGCTAGAACACCATCTTCTTTAGTATACCTAACCCAATTCTCCAACCATATACAGGTATGAAACCCATGTCTTGCAGCCATGAAGAATGCAGGTGTTTTCGTTGGAGGTAACAACTCACCCTTTCTCGTTTTAACATCTTTATCCTTGTTAAACCACTTTTTAATTTTACCAAAAAATGTTTTCTTCTTTTTCTCTTCTTGGTAATACATTTTAGCGTTTACCAAAAACTCTCTACTCTTTCCGTATTATAAATATACAATACGAATTTTCAACCAATAGCAGCGCGACTCACACCAACGCACCAATCCTGGAGCGTCTACGTCACTAAATAACTCTTCCAATCCTTGCGCGGCTCACACCAACGCACCAATCCTAGCGCGAACACTATTCTGATCCACTATCCAATCAGAGCGCGGTCTTTCTGACGTCAACAGTCGCTGCAGTCGCTTGTCTCCTGTCTTCTGTCACTCGTCTACCCCTCCTTTACAAAATCTTCTCAGTAGACTTCGTGTCAAAATTTCTACAAAATCTATTAGTTACAACATAAAAACATCTCCATTGTTTGCTTCGCTAACCACAGAATAGTAAAAGAGAGTCTATTCCTCAAGAGTCAACAAACTTTCATACATCTCTTAACTGTTTCCTCTAGGACTTGTCCAAAGAGTCTTACAATCAATTAAATGTATATACATTTACACACATTCATACAAAAAAATATAGTACATACACACAGAATCCTGCTTCCCGAGAACAGCGAATAATCTGTCCCACTACAGAATTATAACATACATCAACTAAACAGCTTTCCTCTGCCCAGTTTCTCAAACAAGCTCAGAGAATACCTATTACTTCTCCCGCGATAAGTTTTAACGGTAATCCTTACGGATCCCTGGGACTGAAGACCAGAGTTTCACAGATAACCTTCACTATCATACACACTCTTTATATACCAGAAATATCTAATAGTAACATACGACAATGTCACTGATTCCGAACCCAGACAATGTGACGCGCAACTTCAATTGTCACACGTTATTCCTTACAATTCCGTCTTTCCCGAGAGCAGCATATACTTCCCTCTGCCCTACTACGGAACTGCTACCAGCTCCCAAGTTCCAGAAGCACTACATATAACTCAACATTACGACTCCAACATATAGTATTAGTACATATACCAACATCAACCAATAATCAATAATCAATAAGCTAATGTACAAGCAATCTTATCAGATCAAGACAATCATCAATAACCATCCTCTGCTACCAGGAAATTGATAGAGATCAGGGTGTGTATAATATTCCCACTACCACAGATAGAGTAATCTCACAGTTACACGCACATACATTCATCATACGCTAGGGCCCATTTCACTAACATACGCTCAAATACTCTACCAGCAATAAACCTGTGGAAAGAAAACTCCTAGTCACCCTGCATCTATATCGAGGTCGATAAGACCTTGTTATTATGACTGTCCATAAACATAATCTATACAACCTATACGGCAATAATCAAAATATAATACTCAATAATTGACAAGAAATAATATCCAACACCATGTTCAAATTATATTGCTTTATCTAAAATTAGTCAAAATGGAAATCAATCAGAATAAATCATTTTTCTCATAGTTACCTATTCTAGCTAAATGTCAGAACGGGTCAGGACAAGTCTCTCGGTAAAGTCTCTCAAGACGAAGTCTCTTCAGCATCAATCCTCAGCAACGCAGATTCGGTACGCGGCAAAGGCAAATGGCAAGTGGCAAGTGGCCTCTCTAGGCTAACAATTCTTATAATGAATCGAACAAAGGAAAGATACATAGAAAAGTTGTAATATCCGCTGGACCGCTGAGCAGAGCGAGAAGGAAAGGATGTAACATTGCTACATTTGAAAATCTCCGCTCAGGAAAAATCACAAAATAAAGACTACGGAACAGGAACCAAGAAACATAAATGTATCTTGTTAGTTCTACTTCTCCTCGGCAATAAGACCATAGTTCAGAGTCTTTCTCTAAGGCTCCTTTGTTTCCCAAGGCTGCCAAGGACGTTCCATTTCACTTGGAGATTACCCAGGCTGCTGCTGTCCTCACGGAAATTTTAACAAGGCAAGCAAGGACTGTGGTCAGCTGACTTCAGGACCATATTCAGCAGGGCTCTCTCCCATCACGGTTTTCTACTTTCAAATCGAGGCCAGGCTTACAAAATCGGCCATCTTTGTCTAGGCCACCATAGGCCACAATAGACCATCTTAATTAAAAGAAACAAAAACAACGTTACCACAGCATAGTGATTAAACAGTGCTAATCCCACTAATACCCTTATGTGTATGTATCTATCTAGCACTTGCAACATAGAAAAGCATTAATTCGGAAAGCGTTTTGTGCTCAAAAATAAACAGCACATAGCAACGTTTAAACATGAAAACACGCACGTTATTATTAAACAGCACATTTATGCGTACCCACGTGTAACTCTCTCTTATTAGGACAAACGGATTTATTAATATAAACACACTTGCACAAGACAAATAATTAATTACTAGTAATTAATAAATTAATATGACAAATAGACATACCAGAGCTTCAAAAACCAACGAATTTTCAAACAGAAAACTCTGCTCCAGCACAGGTGCAAACGTGCATCCAGATTTCTAATCCGGCACTTCACTCCACTCTATGACACTCAACTCCATGTCACTGCACTCTACGACAGGCCACTGCACTCTATGACATGCCGCTCCACTGTACTCCACTCTGCGCCCTCCACTCTAAGACACTCTACGACATGCCACTCTACTCTATGACAAGCTGCTCCACTGTACTCCACTCTATGCCCCTCCACTCTAAGACACTCTACGACATGCCACTGCAATCTATGACATGCCGCTCCACTGTACTCCACTCTATGCCCCTCCACTCTAAGACACTCTACGACATGCCATTCTACTCTATGACAAGCTGCTTCACTGTGCTCCACTCTATGCCCCTCCACTCTAAGACACTCTACAACATGCCACTCTACTCTATGACAAGCTGCTCCACTGTACTCCACTCTATGCACCTCCACTCTAAGACACTCTACGACATGCCACTCTACTCTATGACAAGCCGCTCCACTGTACTCCACTCTATGCCCCTCCACTCTAAGACACTCTACGACATGCCACTCTACTCTATGACAAGCTGCTCCACTGTACTCCACTCTATGCCCCTCCACTCTAAGACACTCTACGACATGCCACTGCACTCTACGACATGCCACTCTACTCTATGACAAGCTGCTCCACTGTACTCCACTCTGCTCCCCTCCACTCTAAGACACTCTATCACATGCCACTCTACTCTATGACAAGTTGCTCCACTGTACTCCACTCTATGACCCTCCACTCTAAGACACTCTACGACATGCCACTCTACTCTATGACAAGCTGCTCCACTGTACTCCACTCTGCGCCCCGCCACCCTAAGACACTCTACGACATGCCACTCTACTCTATGACAAGCTGCTCCACTGTACTCCACTCTGCGCCCCTCCACCCTAAGACACTCTACGACATGCCACTCTACTCTATGACAAGCTGCTCCACTGTACTCCACTCTGCGCCCCTCCACTCTAAGACACTCTACGACATGCCACTGCACTCTACGACATGCCACTCTACTCTATGACAAGCTGCTCCACTGTACTCCATTCTACGCCCCTCCACTCTATGACACTCTACGACATGCCACTGCACTCTATGACATGCCGCTTCACCGTACTCCACTCTGCTCCCCTCCACTCTAAGACACTCTATGATATGCCACTCTACTCTATGACATGCCGCTCCACTGTACGCCACTCTATGCCCCTCCACTCTACGACATACCACTGCACTCTATGACATGCCGCTCCACTGTACTCCACTCTGCGCCCCTCCACTCTAAGACACTCTACGACATGCCACTGTACTCTATGACATGCCGCTCCACCGTACTCCACTCTACGCCCCTCCACTCTAAGACACTCTACGACATGCCACTGTACTCTATGATATGCCGCTCCACCGTACTCCACTCTATGCCCCTCCACTCTAAGCCACTCTACGACATGCCACTGCACTCTATGACATGCCGCTCACTGTACTCCACTCTACGCCCCTCCACTCTAAGACACTCTACGACATGCCACTGTACTCTATGACATGCCGCAATACTGTAATCCACTCTATGCCCCTCCACTCTAAGACACTCTACGACATGCCACTGCACTCTATGATATGCCGCTCACTGTAGTCCACTCTAAGACACTCTACGGCATGCCACTGTACTCTATGACATGCCGCTCCACTGTACTCCACTCTACGCCCCTCCACTCTAAGACACTCTACGACATGCCACTGCACTCTATGACATGCCGCTCCACCGTACTCCACTCTGCGCCCCTCCACTTTAAGACACTCTATGACATGCCACTCTACTCTATGACATGCCGCTTCACTGTGCCCAACTCTATGCCCCTCCACTCTAAGACACTCTACGACATGCCACTGCACTCTATGACATGCCGCTCCACCGTACTCCACTCTCCGCCCCTCCACTCTAAGACACTCTACGACATGCCACTCGACTCTATGACAAGCCGCTCCACTGTACTCCACTCTATGCCCCTCCACTCTAAGACACTCTACGACATGCCACTCTACTCTATGACAAGCTGCTCCATTGTACTCCAATCTACGCCCCTCCACTCTAAGACACTCTACGACATGCCACTGCACTCTATGACATGCCGCTCCACCGTACTCCACTCTGCGCCCCTCCACTCTAAGACACTCTACGACATGCCACTGCACTCTACGACATGCCACTCTACTCTATGACAAGCTGCTCCTCTGTACTCCACTCTGCGCCCCTCCACTCTAAGACACTCTACCACATACCACTCTACTCTATGACAAGCTGCTCCACTGTACTCCACTCTATGCCCCTCCACTCTCAGACACTCTACGACATGCCACTGCACTCTACGACATGCCACTCTACTCTATGACATGCCGCTTCACTGTGCCCAACTCTATGCCTCTCCACTCTAAGACACTCTACGACATGCCACTGCACTCTATGACATGCTGCTCCACCGTACTCCACTCTGCGCCCCTCCACTCTAAGACACTCTACGACATGCCACTGCACTCTACGACATGCCACTCTACTCTATGACAAGCTGCTCCTCTGTACTCCACTCTGCGCCCCTCCACTCTAAGACACTCTACGACATGCCGCTCTACTCTATGACAAGCTGCTCCACTGTACTCCACTCTGCGCCCCTCCACTCTAAGACACTCTACGACATGCCACTCTACTCTATGACAAGCTGCTCCACTGTACTCCACTCTGCGCCCCTCCACTCTAAGACACTCTACGACATGCCACTGCACTCTATGACATGCCGCTCCACTGTACTCCACTCTGCGCCCCTCGACTCTAAGACACTCTACGACATGCCGCTCTACTCTATGACAAGCTGCTCCACTGTACTCCACTCTGCGCCCCTCCACTCTAAGACACTCTACGACATGCCACTCTACTCTATGACAAGCTGCTCCACTGTACTCCACTCTTCGCCCCTCCACTCTAAGACACTCTACGACATGCCACTCTACTCTATGACAAGCTGCTCCACTGTACTCCACTCTGCGCCCCTCCAATCTAAGACACTCTACGACATGCCACTCTACTCTATGACAAGCTGCTCCACTGTACTCCACTCTATGCCCCTCCACTCTAAGACACTCCACGACATGCCACTGCACTCTATGACATGCCGCTCCACTGTACTCCACTCTGCGCCCCTCCACTCTAAGACACTCTACGACATACTACTCTACTCTATGACAAGCTGCTCCACTGTACTCCACTCTATGCCCCTCCACTCTAAGACACTCTACGACATGCCACTGCACTCTATGACATGCCGCTCCACCGTACTCCACTCTATGCCCCTCCACTCTAAGACACTCTACGACATGCCACTCTTCTCTATGACAAGCTGCTCCACTGTACTCCACTCTATGCCCCTCCACTCTAAGACACTCTACGACATGCCACTGCACTCTATGACATGCCGCTCCACCGTACTCCACTCTATGCCCCTCCACTCTAAGACACTCTACGACATGCCACTCTTCTCTATGACAAGCTGCTCCACTGTACTCCACTCTGCACCCCTCCACTCTAAGACACTCTACGACATGCCACTCTACTCTATGACAAGCCACTCCTCTGTAGTCCACTCTATGCCCCTCCACTCTAAGACACTCTACAACATGCCACTCTACTCTTTGACAAGCTGCTCCACTGTACTCCACTGTGCACCCCTCCACTCTAAGACACTCTACGACATGCCACTGCACTCTATGACATGCCGCTCTACTGTACCCCACTCTATGCCCCTCCACTCTAATAAACTGTACGACATGCCACTCTACTCTATGACAAGCTGCTCCACTGTACTCCACTCTATGCCCCTCCACTCTAAGACACTCTACGACATGCCACTGCACTCTATGACATGCCACTCTACTCTATGACAAGCTGCTCCACTGTACTCCACTCTATGCCCCTCCACTCTAAGACACTCTACGACATGCCACTGCACTCTACGACATGCCACTCTACTCTATGACAAGCTGCTCCACTGTACTCCACTCTATGCCCCTCCACTCTAAGACACTCTACGACATGCCACTCTACTCTATGACAAGCTGCTCCACTGTACTCCACTCTATGCCCCTCCACTCTAAGACACTCTACGACATGCTACTGCACTCTATGACATTCCGCTTCACCGTACTCCACTCTATGCCCCTCCACTCTAAGACACTCTACGACATGCCACTCTTCTCTAAGACAAGCTGCTCCACTGTACTCCACTCTATGCCCCTCCACTCTAAGACACTCTACGACATGCCACTGCACTCTATGACATGCCGCTCCACCGTACTCCACTCTATGCCCCTCCACTCTAAGACACTCTACGACATGCCACTCTTCTCTATGACAAGCTGCTCCACTGTACTCCACTCTGCGCCCCTCCACTCTAAGACACTCTACGACATCCCACTGCACTCTATGACATGCCGCTCCACTGTACCCCACTCTGCGCCCCTCCATTCTAAGACACTCTACGACATTCCACTCTACTCTATGACAAGCCGCTTCTCTGTACTCCACTCTATGCCCCTCCACTCTAAGACACTCTACGACATGCCACTCTACTCTATGACAAGCTGCTCCACTGTACTCCACTCTATGCCCCTCCACTCTAAGACACTCTACGACATGCCACTGCACTCTACGACATGCCACTCTACTCTATGACAAGCTGCTCCACTGTACTCCACTCTGCGCCCCTCCACTCTAAGACACTCTACCACATGCCACTCTACTCTATGACAAGCTGCTCCACTGTACTCCACTCTATGCCCCTCCACTCTAAGACACTCTACGACATGCCACTCTACTCTATGACAAGTTGCTCCACTGTACTCCACTGTATGACCCTCCACTCTAAGACACTCTACGACATGCCACTCTACTCTATGACAAGCTGCTCCACTGTACTCCACTCTGCGCCTCTCCACTCTAAGACACTCTACCACATGCCACTCTACTCTTTGACAAGCTGCTCCACTGTACTCCACTCTGCGCCCCTCCACTCTAAGACACTCTAAGAAGACATGCCACTCAACTCTATGACAAGCTGCTCTACTGTACTCCACTGTATGCCCCTCCACTCTAAGATACTCTACGACATGCCACTGCACTCTATGACATGCCGCTCCACCGTACTCCACTCTGCGCCCCTCCACTCTAAGACACTCTATAACACGCCACTCTACTCTATGACATGCCGCTCCACTGTACTCCACTCTATGCCCCTCCACTCTATGACACTCTACGACATGCCACTGCACTCTATGACATGCCGCTCCACTGTACTCCACTCTGCGCCCCTCCACTCTAAGACACTCTACGACATCCCACTGCACTCTATGACATGCCGCTCCACTGTACCCCACTCTGCGCCCCTCCATTCTAAGACACTCTATGACATGCCACTCTACTCTATGACATGCCGCTCCACTGTGCCCCACTCTATGCCCCTCCACTCTAAGACACTCTACGACATCCCACTGCACTCTATGACATGCCGCTCCACTGTACCCCACTCTGCGCCCCTCCACTCTAAGACACTCTATGACATGCCACTCTACTCTATGACATGCCGCTCCACTGTGCCCCACTCTATGCCCCTCCACTCTAAGACACTCTACGACATGCCACTGCACTCTATGACATGCTGCTCCACTGTACTCCACTCTATGCCCCTCCACTCTAAGACACTCTACGACATGCCATTCTACTCTATGACAAGCTGCTTCACTGTGCTCCACTCTATGCCCCTCCACTCTAAGACACTATACGACATGCTATTCTACTCTATGGCACACCACTTCACTCTATGAAATGCCCCTCCTCTCTGCGCCCCCCCACTATACATCACTGTACACCCCTACACTCCGCGCACCCCACTCTGCACCCCTCCACTCATCACCACAACACTCTACGCCACTCCCCTCTGACACTTTACTCCACTTCATGCTACAGCACTACTCTCTACTCCACTCTAGTTAACTCCACTCTATGACACTATACTCCACTCTGACACTCTACGCCCCTCCCCTTATAACACTCTACTCCACTTTAAGCCACTATATGACACACAACTTTATCTCTGACACTCCATGCCACTTTACTCCACTCTACTCTATGACACTACTCGACTTTACTCTACTACGCCACTCTACTCCTCTCTACTCTAAGACACTCTACGACATGCCACTCTACTCTTTGACAAGCTGCTCCACCGTACTCCACTCTATGCCTCTCCACTCTAAGACACTCTACGACATGCCACTCTACTCTGACATGCCGCTCCACTGTACTCCACTCTATGCCCCTCCACTCTAAGACACTCTACGACATGCCACTGCACTCTATGTCATGCCGCTCCACTGTACTCCACTCTATGTCCCTCCACTCTAAGACACTCTACGACATGCCACTCTACTCTATGACAAGCTGCTCCACTGTGCTCCATCCACTCTATGCCCCTCCACTCTAAGACACTCTACGACATGCCACTCTACTCTATGACAAGCTGCTCCACTGTGCTCCACACTATGCCCCTCCACTCTAAGACACTCTACGATATGCCACTCTACTCTATGACATGCCACTTCACTCTATGATATGCCCCTCCTCTCTGCGCCCCCCCACTATACATCACTGTACACCCCTACACTCAGCGCACCCCACTCTGCACCCCTCCACTCATCACCACAACACTCTACGCCACTCCCCTCTGACACTTTACTCCACTTCATGCTACAGCACTACTCTCTACTCCACTCTAGTCAACTCCACTCTATGACACTATACTCCACTCTGCCACTCTACGCCCCTCCCCTTATAACACTCTACTCCACTTTAAGCCACTATATGACACACAACTTTATCTCTGCCACTTCATGCCACTTTACTCCACTCTACTGTATGACACTACTCCACTCTACTCTACTACGCCAGTCTACGCCTCTCTACTCTACTCCACTCTACTCCACTCTACAACACTCTACAACACCCTATTCCACTACACTCTACTCTACTCTGCTCTACAACACTCCATTCTACAACAGTCAACGACACTCTATGCCATTCCACTCTACAACACTCTACGCCCGTCTACTCTACAACATCCTACTCCTCTCCATGCAACTCCCTCTATGCCATTCCATGCCACTTTACTCCACTCTACTGTATGACACTACTCCACTCTACTCTACTACGCCAGTCTACGCCTCTCTACTCTACTCCACTCTACTCCACTCTATAACACTCCACTCTACAACACTCTACAACACCCTATTCCACTACACTCTACTCTACTCTGCTCTACAACACTCCATTCTACAACAGTCAACGACACTCTATGCCATTCCACTCTACAACACTCTACGCCCGTCTACTCTACAACATCCTACTCCTCTCCATGCAACTCCCTCTACGCCATTCCATACCACTTCACTCCACTCTACTCCACTCCACTCTGCTCCATTGTACCCAGCCAACTGTACGACACACTGCTCCACTCTGCAACAGTTTATGCCACTCCACAGCACTCTACTCTATGACCCTCCACTCTCCATTCCTCCATTCCACCACACTCTACACACTTCATGACTCTCCACAACACTCCACGTCAGCCTGCGTCATATTACTTCACTGACTTCACTCTACTCCACCCCTCTGTACAACACTCTACTCTGCTCTACGTCACTACCCTATACCTCAGACTCTAGATCGTCAGGTCTGTGGAAGTAGGCGTTTCTCTCCTCATGGAAGAATCTTTCTTCTTGAGCATCCTGTGAAGGAGAAAGCAATATTTAATGAATTTACCCTTCTTCCGAGGGCTAAGATTGACAGTTTCTTTGGTTTAGTCTTGTAATATCCCATTTTTTTCATTCCACGTAACAGTTTTAATTCTACTCATCTGTTCTAGTAGGTTGTATGTCGGAACAACGAGTTCCTCTATCCTGCATACCTGAACAACGCGGTCTCTATAATGACCGCGTCTTAACCACCAATTGCTTTACCAGGCATGCCTTTACCCCACATTTTCGTGGCAACGGCATGTTGGCAAAGGGGTATGCTTGGCTAAAGTTACCACCCCACTCCCCCTCCACCTGAGCCCTAAATACAACTCTGCCCTCCCCTAATCCCTAAAAATTACCCCCATCTCCCTCCCTGAGCCCTAAAAGCAACCCCTTTGAAAAATACCCCGAACACCCCCTGAAAATTTCCACAAACCCCGCTCTACCATTGAAAAATACCCAGAACCCCCCTCCACCCCTAAAAAACGACCACAAACCCCCATCACCCTCTGAAAACTACCCCGAAACCCCACCTCCCTCAAAAACTACCTCTGAATTATCCAGAACCCCCACCACCAGTGAAAACTACCCCAATCCCCCACCCCTGAAAACTACCCTGAACCCCCCTCCACCCCGGAAAACTACCCCTAACCACCAACCCCCTAAAAACTACCCCAAACATCCCTCACCCCTCAAAACTACCCAGAACCCCCACCCCTAAAAACTACCCCGAAACCCCACCTCCCCTAAAAACTTCCCTAAACCCCCACCCCTTAAAACTACCCCAATCCCCCCACTTCCTAAAAACTACCCAGAACCTCCCCCACCCCTGAAAACTACCCCAAAACCTTACCTCCCCTAAAAACTACCCCAAACTACCCACCCCTAAAAACTACCCCGAACCCCCCTAAAAATTACCCCAAACCCCTACCCCCCGAAAACTACCCTGAAACCCCACTTACCTGTACATAGCCGCTTTGTGACACTCTTCTCTACCCGCCCATCCCGAACACTAGAGCGACTTTGCCTTGTTCGGGCGAGTCGTTGGTCGGGCGAGTCGCTGTTCAGGCGAGTCGCTGTTCGGGCGAGTCGCTGTTCGGGCGAGTCGCTGTTGGACTTGCGGGCTTCCATAGCTCGTGGCTCTATTTTCTATTCTATTGTCTATTTTCCGGCTCTGTGACTTCCCTCTCCAGCCTGGTTATCTTGTTTTGTTGTTGTCGCTGCTTCCCGCTGTCGCGACTTGAGGCCTCTTCTAGTGGCTGGTTGTCGATGCGGCCTCTTCATGTGATTCCTTAGACCTATCGATTCAGAGTGCAGCGGTATTACTTGTTGTCCTTTGGGTCGGCCCACGTAGAGTTCAGTCTCTGGAGTATGGAATACATATGTCCATTGGTCTCAGACTCCGCCGTTCTCGGGGAGTCCGGAATTGGGGGTTCCAGTCTTGTCCTTGTTGTTGTAGGGTATCTTTCGTGTCTTTCTCTTTTGCATCCGCCGTCCCTCAGGTCTGCCGGTGTGTTGTGTGTTAACATAAACTGATGTGACGCTCTCACTTTAAGCATTAGGGCTCTTAGTTTTCATTTTTCACGCAGGGCAATGCAGCGGGCAACCGCGCTGCGCTGTGTGTAATGTGAAGGGCCGGTATTCAACGTTATACGGCGCATTCCTGTGCTTTCCTAGCGCTGGTGCACTTTGGGCTGCTGTGAGAAGTTGGCCTGGTATATGATGTTCACTAGTTAAAGTGACCACCTTGTACCATGCCAAGCAACCCTTATGGTGCGGTTGTAAGTCAACCTTTTCAGACTAGCTGCCCTAGTGGTAGTGTAGGCTAAGCAGTCTTTGAGGCTAAACTCGTTAAAGCGTGTTAAGCCGGCTGTTTTACCATATGTAACCCCCCTTTATACCAATGAAAGGACACCACACAGATATGTATTCAAAATATATATGTATTTATTACTCAAAGTATCCCCTAGACTCTTTATGAGCACAGGAGCACAAATCGTTAAACAAGAAAGTATTACAATATACAGAAGTTGCACTTTATATGGATGGGCCCTGGTGGCCACTCAAACCATATACTAAAATAGTGGTATAAGTACCACGAACAGGAAAGAGCAAAGGCCTAGGGCCTCTAGAATCGCTGGGCCTACAAGGAGCTAACTTCAGTTAGTGACCAGGAGGTCCACGGGTCGCGTGTGCAGTGAGGAAAGTTACACGCGGGCTCCCATAGGTTTTCAATGGGTGCGTAAAAGTTTAAAAGTTACTGCAGAAAGGGTCTTCTGGATGGACTACGAACTTAGGACTTAAAACACAGACACTAGAGATGTTTCTCTACACTTGGGCACCGGAGTGCCAGCTTTACCTCACCCACAGGAAGCGGGTGCATAGGTCTCGAAGTGCGTCGGTGTTAGACGGACCGGGAGGGTCGGCCGAGGACAAGGGGAGAGGTCTCCGGGGAGAGCCGTCTCCAGCGATCGTACAGTCGAGTAACTTCCCCCCCACAGATGTACACCACACAAGGATAGGTTTTAACTTTCTTTATAGGCGATTTCTTAAGGTACGATGGAATGGTACAAGGAGGTCTGGACTCAGGGGTCCCCTCGATTCTAGTCTCTTGGTTTGGGAAAAAGGGTAGCGGGACAGTCTGGTTACCAATCTGGTAGATGCGATGATGGATAGCTCACAATCCTCGAGCTCGGTGTTCGGGCTTGGACGGGCCGCGGCAGCGCCAGCAGGTCCCGGTGGAGGTGGTCGTTACACGGTCCGCGGCAGCGCCAGCAGGGCCCGATGAAGGTGGTCGTTACACGGTCCGCGGCAGCGCCAGCAGGTCCCGACGAAGGTGGTAGTTCCAACGGGCTGCGGCAGCGCCAGCAGGTCCCAACGAAGGTGGTAGGCACAACGGTCCGCGGCAGCGCCAGCAGGTCCCAACGACGATGGAGGTTGCAGAAGGCAGGACGATAGTTCACAAGGCAGGGCTACGGCAGCGCCGGTAGTCCGTCAAGGATGAGTTCTTCTCGGTGTCTCTCGACTCCAGGATACAACTGCTTCCCTGCTCTGGAGCTGCCCTAGTTATAGGTCTGGCGCCCTTTGATGTCCGGACTCTCGCACTTGGAGGTCGGAAGGTCCGGGATGAGGGAGTCCAGACACCCAGCAGGGGGGTGGAGCCAGCGCCCGGGGGAGCTGGAGGGCGATCGGCACCTGGCGGGGGAGAGCCATTGGCACTTCTTTCTCCCATTGACCTGCCAAGTGGTCCGTTCACCTCCTGGGTGGATGGTGGTGCCGGGATGTCGGGGCCTGGCCAGGCCCAGGGTTAGGGTCGAGCTGAGGCCATGCGGCCTCGTGGTGCAGTGTCCAAGATGGCGGCTGGTCCGGCCGGGGGAGCCGGTAGTGGTTCGGCCCCATGATACCTGGATGTCCGGGGGCAGGAGTTCCGTCGGGAGACGGGGTGCGGGTTGTTGCTGTGGGTAACACCTGGAGGGCCGGGGCACGGGCCCTGTCATGCGGGGAGGGAGCAAGCCCTTCCTGTGGCCTGTCCAACATGCGTCCCCCCCAGCTGAAGGCGGGGAGAGTCACCCATCCTCTTGGGGACTCTCTTCGTCGAGGCGGAAAAAGCGTGACAGGCCATCCGCGTTGGCGTGGTCTTGGCCCGGTCGATGTTCCACAGTGAAGTCCATCCCCTGCAGGGAGATGGACCAACGCAATAGTTTGGGGTTTTCCCCCCGCATCTGCATTAGCCACTGCAGGGGTCGATGATCTGTTTGCACCCGGAAGTGGGTGCCGAAGAGATAGGGCCGGAGCTTTTTGAGGGCCCACACCACTGCGAAGGCCTCCCTCTTGATTGTGCTCCAGCGCTGTTCTCGGGCCAGGAGGCGTCTGCTGATGAAGGCCACCGGCTGGTCAAGCCCCTCGGAGTTCAGCTGGGAGAGGACCGCCCCGATGCCATGGTCGGAGGCATCCGTTTGCACAATGAATTCCCGGCTGTAATCGGGGGCCTGGAGCACAGGGGCAGTGCACAGGGCGGCTTTCAGCTTTTCGAAGGCCGCTTGACAGTCTGGGGTCCAGTTAATCTTCTTCGGGTGGTTCTTGGATGTGAGTCCCGTGAGGGGCCCCACAATGCTGCCATAGTCCTTCACGAACCGCCGGTAGTAGCCGGTGAGCCCCAAGAAGGCTCGGACCTCGGTCTGCGTGACTGGGGGCTGCCAGGACTGGATGGCAGCGATTTTGAGTTGCAGAGGGGCCACCAGACCGCTTCCCACCTGGTGTCCGAGGTAGGTCACGGATCCCTGACCAATTTGGCACTTGCCGGCCTTGATTGTGAGGCCGGCCCGCTGGAGGGCCTGCAAGACCTCTCGGAGGTGGTGGAGGTGGTCGGACCAGTGGCGGCTGTACACAGCGATATCGTCCAGGTAGGCGGCGCTGAACTCCTCGAGCCCCGCCAAGACCTGGTTCACTAGTCGCTGAAAAGTAGCGGGGGCATTCTTCATGCCGAAGGGCATGACCTTGAAGTGATAGTGGCCATCGGGGGTAGAAAAGGCGGACCGTTCCTGGGCCCGGGGGGTGAGACCGATCTGCCAGTAGCCCGCTGTCAGGTCGAAGATGCTGAGGTAGCGGGCAGCCCCCATGCGGTCGATCAATTCATCCGCTCGGGGGATGGGATGAGCGTCGGTCCTGGTGACAGCATTCAAGCCCCGATAGTCGACGCAGAATCGGAGTTCGGGAGTGGTGCCGGGGGCAGCAGCTTTGGGGACCAGCACGACCGGGCTGGCCCAGGGGCTGTCCGAGGGCTCGATGACCCCGAGCGTGAGCATCTTGGCTACTTCCTCTTGGATGCAGGCCCGCACCCGATCTGGTACGCGGTAGGCCCGGTGTCTGATAGGGGGACTGTCCCCAGTGTCCACGTCGTGCATGCACCAGGGGGTGACCCCTGGGGTGAGGGAAAACAAGGTAGCAAACTGCAGCAGGAGGTCCCGGCAACCTTGGCGCTGTTCGGGGGTGAGGGCATCGGAGAGCCGGACCCCGTCTACGGAACCATCTTTCTCCTGAGTCTTCAGGAGATCAGGGAGAGGCTCGGAGTCTTCTTCCGCTCCACTGTCTGTAGCCATCAGGAGGCTGAGTTCCGAGCGCACAAAGTGGGGTTTGAGTCTGTTGGTGTGGAGGACCCGGAGGGGGTTCCGGGAAGATTCCATATCGATGAGATAGGTGACGGGGCTCTTGCGTTCGACCACTTTGAAGGGGCCCGTCCACTTGTCCTGCAAGGCACATGGTTCGGTGGGGGACATCACCCACACTTGTTGACCAGGTTCGAACTCAACGGAGGAGGCATTTTGATCGTACCATTTTTTCATGTCCTCCTGACTGGCCTCAAGATTTGCTTTTGCCATTTCCCTGAATCGCCGGGTCTGATTGCGTAGTGTCAGGAGGTACTTGAAGATGTCTGGAGGGGTCTTTAGGGGGGCCATCTCCCAACCTTCTTTGACTAGGCTGAGGGGCCCTCGTACAGGGTGCCCGTACAAGAGTTCGAAAGGGCTAAAACCGAGGGACTTCTGGGGAACTTCTCGATAGGCGAAGAGGAGGCACGGAAGTAGTACATCCCACTGGCGACGGAGGGGTTCTTCCAATCCCCCAATCATTCCCTTGAGCGTGCGGTTGAATCGCTCAACCAGTCCGTTTCCTTGAGGGTGATAGGGGGTCGTGAATCGGTAGGTGACCCCGCACTGTTGCCAGAGGGACTTCATATATTTCGAAATAAAGTTTGTGCCTCTGTCGCTGACGACCTCTCGGGAGAAGCCCACCCGGGAGAAGATCCCCATTAAGGCCCGGCCGACCACCGGGGCTGTCACAGTTCGCAGGGGCACAGCCTCGGGGTAGCGGGTGGCGTGGTCCACCAGTACCAGGATGAACCGATGTCCTTGTGCTGTGCGGGGGTCCAGGGGCCCCACAATGTCTATCCCCACCCTCTCGAACGGGGTGGTGACAACTGGGAAGGGTTGCAGAGGTGCTTTGAGTTTGCGGCCGCTCTTCCCGCTGGCCTGGCACGTGGGGCAGGACCGGCAGTGGTTGAGGACGTCGCTTCTCATCTTCGGCCAAAAAAAATGGGTCACCAGGCGACTGTAGGTTTTGTCCTGGCCCAGGTGTCCAGCCAGAGGGACATCGTGGGCCAAATTTAACAGGAAGTCTCTGAAACGGAGGGGCACCACCAACACTCGACTGGCCCCTAACTCCGCGATTCTCTGTTCACTGTATAACAGATCGTTATCCCAATAGATCCAATGGGCTCCGGTGGTGTCCCCGGCGCTCTGGGCGATGGCTTGCTGGCGGAGTCCCTCGAGGGAGGGACAGGTCTTCTGCTCCTGACGGAACTGTTCTTGGGTGGGCCCCCCTTCTTGACGCCACTGAGCCAGGTCGGGAAGGTCCCGGGGCTGGGCGACCCCTTCGGGGGTTTGCTCCGGGGGGTCGGTATAGTCGGTGTCCTCTACTGGAGCGATCGGGGGAGGAGGTGCAGGCCATTCTGGTTCTTCTGGTCGGGGGATGGCACGGGCGGCCATGGACCGGGTGGTTACACACGCCCAGTCCGGGAGGCCCAACATCCCCAGGTGCTCTCTTCTTTCGACGGCGGCCCACGGGGAACTCTCGAGATCATTCCCCAGGAGACAGTCCATGGGGGCATCATCTCGGACCGTCACCTTCAACATGCCGGAGACCCCTCCCCATTCGAAGGGGACGCAGGCCATTCGACATAGGCTTTCTGAATTGTCGGCTGAACGTACGGGGCAGAGAATGTTCGGCAGGATCTGCTCTGGTTTTACCAGGTGACAGCGGACGGCCGTCACACTGGCCCCTGTGTCACGTAGTGCTTCGGCCCGGCGCCCATTAATGTTCACCCACTGGCTATACTTTCTGGTGTTGGCGGGTAGGGGGGCCCGCGGGACCATGTCTTTCCCCCCTAGGCACGCTAGAACCATGGCGGCCGGTTCCCACTCTTGTTGTGCCTGCTCGTATTCTTCTTGTTCTTCGGAGATTTGTTCTCCCCCCAGGGCGGCGGCAGCTACCTGGCGGGGTTTTGGGGTTTGGTTCTGTGGACAGTTCGGGTCATTGGCATAGTGGCCGACTCGCTGGCATCGGTGACACGTGACATTGGCTCGGAACCCCGGGCGCATCGGGGGGTTGCCCCGGCTGGCCGGGGGCGGGGTGCTGGCAGCGGGAGCGGCCAAGACGGTGTCTCTCCCTCGCCCCTGGCCTCCTCCTCCTCCTCGGGGACGGTGTTGACCTTGATTGTTCCGGTTCTGCTCGTGTGGCCCCCTCCGGCCCACTCGGGTGCTTTCCCACCGGTCAGCTTCGGCGGCGAGTTGCCGTGGGTCAGTCAATTTACTGTCGAGGAGGTGCTGCCTGAGCTCGACGAAGCAGTTGTTAGAGAGGTGCTCCCACACCATGAGATTAAAAAGTTGCTCGTAGGTTGTTACGTGGCTCCCCTTGATCCAACCCTCGAAGGCTCGGCTGAAATAGTTGACATATTCCACTCAAGTTGAACCGGGATCCGGGTGCAGTCCTGAAACCTCTGGCGGTACATTTCGGGTGTGAGCCCATATCGGGTGAGGAGGGCAGCCTTCATGTGGTCATAGGATGACATCTGATGGTCTGGGAGCTGTAGCAGGGCATCGCGGCCTTCGTTGACGAACCTCCCCCATAGGCCGGCTCCCCAGTCACTTCGGTCGATCCGGTGGGAGGTCATGGCGATCTCGTAGGCCTTGAACCACTGTTGTATGTCGTCCTCTCGCACATACTCTCGAACGACATCCTTGGGGATGTGGACTTTCTTTTCTGTCGCTCCCGGGGTGCGCGGTCGCTCGGGCACCTCCGGTTCTTTGTTCTGCTTTCGTAGGTCTATTTCTGCCAGTTTGCGCTCGTGTTCGTATGCTAATCTCTTTTCTTCGAGCTCTCTCTGCCTCTGTTTTTCTTCCCGTTCTTCTCGGAGCCGCAGATGTTCTAGGTTTAGTTTTTGCTCGGCTAATTTTAGTTCACCGTCCATTTTGAGCCGTGCCATTTCTAACTTGTGCAGTCTGTTTTTTTCTCTTTCTTGGATCTCTTCCTGCGAGAGGCCCGTTCCTCGCTCCTCGGGAGCCGTGGCGTTCCTCTCTGCTGCTGCACTGTTTTGGTCTGGGGATCTGGCGACCCCGGTTTCTGCCCACGACTCAATGGCGTGTTTGAAATCATCTTTGGTACTCAGGCCGGTGGTAGCAATGCCTAGTTCCATGCAGAATTGTTTCAATTCACGATGGCTGTACTCTTCCAATTTCTCCATCTGGAATTTCTCGGTGGATCCGCTCTCTTTGGTTGACATTGTGGTTTTGTCGTGGGGTGAGCTACTCTCTGTACGATTACGCGTTGATTCGGATCGCGCCGCTGGCCACCAATGTTAGACGGACCGGGAGGGTCGGCCGAGGACAAGGGGAGAGGTCTCCAGGGAGAGCCGTCTCCAGCGATCGTACAGTCGAGTAACTTCCCCCGCACAGATGTACACCACACAAGGATAGGTTTTAACGTTCTTTATAGGCGATTTCTTAAGGTACGATGGAATGGTACAAGGAGGTCTGGACTCAGGGGTCCCCTCGATTCTAGTCTCTTGGTTTGGGAAAAAGGGTAGCGGGACAGTCTGGTTACCAATCTGGTAGATGCGATGATGGATAGCTCACAATCCTCGAGCTCGGTGTTCGGGCTTGGACGGGCCGCGGCAGCGCCAGCAGGTCCCGGTGGAGGTGGTCGTTACACGGTCCGCGGCAGCGCCAGCAGGGCCCGATGAAGGTGGTCGTTACACGGTCCGCGGCAGCGCCAGCAGGTCCTGACGAAGGTGGTAGTTCCAACGGGCCGCGGCAGCGCCAGCAGGTCCCAACGAAGGTGGTAGGCACAACGGTCCGCGGCAGCGCCAGCAGGTCCCGACGAGGATGGAGGTTGCAGAAGGCCGCGGCAGCGCCAGCAGGCAGGACGATAGTTCACAAGGCAGGGCTACGGCAGCGCCGGTAGTCCGTCAAGGATGAGTTCTTCTCGGTGTCTCTCGACTCCAGGATACAACTGCTTCCCTGCTCTGGAGCTGCCCTAGTTATAGGTCTGGCGCCCTTTGATGTCCGGACCCTCGCACTTGGAGGTCGGAAGGTCCGGGATGAGGGAGTCCAGACACCCAGCAGGGGGGTGGAGCCAGCGCCCAGGGGAGCTGGAGGGCGATCGGCACCTGGCGGGGGAGAGCCATTGGCACTTCTTTCTCCCATTGACCTGCCAAGTGGTCCGTTCACCTCCTGGGTGGATGGTGGTGCCGGGATGTCGGGGCCTGGCCAGGCCCAGGGTTAGGGTCGAGCTGAGGCCATGCGGACTCGTGGTGCAGTGTCCAAGATGGCGGCTGGTCCGGCCGGGGGAGCCGGTAGTGGTTCGGCCCCATGATACCTGGATGTCCGGGGGCAGGAGTTCCGTCGGGAGACGGGGTGCGGGTTGTTGCTGTGGGTAACACCTGGAGGGCCGGGGCTCGGGCCCTGTCATGCGGGGAGGGAGCAAGCCCTTCCTGTGGCCTGTCCAACAGTCGGGTTTCGTCTATCTGTTCAATGGAGCCTGATGACAAAGATGCTGCAGGCGGTCGGTCCAGAAGAGATGCGGTGGATCCAAGAGTGGATCGGAGTTGTAGAAGACCTGTAGGCAGAGGGGACAGTGTTCACAGTCACTAGCCAGTGACCGGCGTGGCACCAGGTAGGTACCAGGCGATGTCGGGTGCAAACAGGTGATGAGGTGTAGCTTGTCTCCTCAGCCACGTGGTCCCTGAAGGTCGACGACATCCAGGAGTCGAGTCACGAGCTGTCCCACGCAGGCTCTCGCTGTCGGCAGTGTCGGCGACTCGAAGGAAGCAAACAAGCCTTGGCAAAAGCAGAAGTCGTGAAGAATAAAGAAAGCTGTTTACTCGGACCAGCAAGGTCAGGGGGGTGGCTCCTTTGGAGGGAAGCAGGGGCCAGTCTGGAGCAACCAGACTAGCATCGTAGATTTCAAGGTTCGTCGCCAAAATGGCCACTAGCCAACGGGCCAGGGACCGGGCAGGCGCGTCGAGATGCAAAGTGCAGAGGGGCCCCACGCAGATCGTGGAGATGCTGGAGAGCTCACCTTTGGTGCAGATGCTGCTCGGATGTTGGGCTTCTCAGGACCCAAAGCACAACTTGGAGGGAGCCTCTGTTGTCGCGCTTGCAGCTTGTCGTCGGTCTTTCAAGATGGCTGGCTCCACGTGTCTCGGTGCCTCCACGGGTTCCTTCTTTGCAGGGACTGTGGATCGGGCTGTGAGAGGTCTGGAGGTCCAGGTCTTGTCGGGCTCTGGGCTTGGGCTCCGGCGGGAGGCGGCGGCAAAGCAGATGTCGAATAGCTGGTTGGTGCTTGCGTTAGCAAGATGGTCACTCCCTGACCATAGGGGAGATTTCCTTCTGTCCTCTGTGCAGCAGAGCGTCGAAGTTCCCGTCTTCTTCTTGTGGTTAAGTTGATTCCAGGATGTCTGAAGTCTTAGGACACAGCTCCTACCTTTAAGCGGATTCTAGGGGCCGGACTACCTGTTAGGTCCCTCCCTAAGGGTGGGAACAGGAAGGGGGGTGGTTACACCCCCAATCCTTTGTCCAGCTCGCCCCAGGTCCGGGGCTGGTGTGCCCCAGGACCGGTTTGAACTGGCATATGCACCGAGGCTCCTTGTGAGCCTCAGGCATGTCTGATTCCATTCAAGCCCTACCTGACCAATACACAAAATCCTGTCTGGGGTGGTGCCCGCACCTCCCCTGGCAGGAAACCCTTTGTTCACGTCTCCCAAGCTGGAAGGACTCCCAGCAGCAGGAGGGCAGACTTGTGTCTGTGGTGGCTGCATCCATTTTGTGGAGCTGAGGCTATGTCTGATTTTACCCGGGTTTCAGGTACTGTACATGTCGTGTCCCTCTAGAAGGGTGGAATGCTAACCCCGTCGCCAGAATTGGCGAGGGGTTAGTATTCCAATTCGTATGACACCTTACTCGACATGTTTTGATAAAGCCAAACCAAAGATAGCATTTAACCGCGAGGTTCATAATGCACTTAAGAGTATATGGTATGACGATATCTGGAAACGGTAGAAGGAAGTTGTTTCGACCACTGCAGACAGGCTCAGCTCATGCCAGAGCACCATCTCACATGGAACCAAGCACTCTGCCTTCAGGATTGTTAAGGCCTGCCATAGGAGTGACTTATAGGTTAACATGTGTCCCATTTAAGGTTAGGTATAGGTATACTACACCTAAGTAAGAGGTGGTTACACCAACTTACCCCAGCTGAGTGATCAGCCAGTTGTGTCAAATATGTTAGGCCAGGCCAGGGGTGGCATAATACATGCTTCAGCCCCTGGTAGGCCTTAGATGCACCAATGCCCTGGGTACCTAGTGTACACTGGTACAGGGGCTCACAGGGTGATCCAATTCCAATTGGTCATGCACCTAGGGTGCATAGTGTCAATTTAGTTAGAGAGAACAGCAGGCTGGGGGTCTGATAACAGGCCCACAGCCTCAATATGTCAAAAACCAGTGAAGCAAAAAGCAAAAATTTGGGGTGACCATAGGATAGCAGACCCTACTCTCCTACACAACCCCCCCCCCCCAAACGCAGGGACATTAAACTAGCCTTGACCAGTCTCGTCTTCATGTCCTAAGTGGAAGTACCTGGAGAGACCATCTGCATTCCCATGGTCTGTACCTGGCCGGTGCTCCACTGTAAAGTCCATCCCCTGTAGGGAAATGGACCACCTAAGCAGTTTGGGGTTTTCACCCTTCATCTGATTTAGCCACAAGAGGGGCTTATGGTTGTAGGAAGGTGGATATCTGACTATGGTTACCCCCAACTTTTTGCCTAGTGTCTAGCTGGTTTTTCGACTTAGTTGGCCTGAGATCCTGCCATTCAGGGTCTCAGGCTGTCTGCTCTCTCTTTAAAATGGACTCCATGTACCCTAGGTACATTCCCAATTGGTAAGGATCACCTTATTGGACCCTGTACAGTGTACCCTAGGTACCCAGGGCATAGGTGTACCCTAGGCCTCCCAGGGCCTGCAGCATGTATTATGCCACCCCTGGTCTGGCCTTCCAATCAGACACAACTGGCTGATCACTCAGCTGGGGCAAGGTCGTGTAATCACCCCTTGCTTAGATATAGTATGCCTATATCTACCCTTATATATAGACACATGTGTACCTATCAGTCACTCCTATGGCAGGCCTTAACAATCCTGGAGGCAGAGTGCTTGGTAACATGTGAGATGGTGCTCTAGCATGAGCTGAGCCTGTCTGCAGCTTTCGGAATCATGTCCTTATAGCTGTTCTATGATATAGCCTACCATATACTCTTAAAGTGCCTTATAATCTTAAACGGTTATGGTAACTATGGTTTGGCTTTATCAAAACATGTCGTGTAAGGTGTCTAACACTTTGGAATAATACCCCCATACCATTTCTGGTGATGAGGATATTATTCCTCCCTTCTAGAGGGAGAGACATGTTAAAATCCTACTTTGCTGTTTAACTCTAACCAAAGCCTCAGCATCACAAAATGGATGCTGCTGCCACAGACACAAGTCTGACCTCCTGCTGCTGGGAGTGATCCCGGCAAGGGAGGCTTGGACAATAGGTTTCCTGCTTGGGGAGGTGCTAGCACCTCCCCAGACAGACTTTAGTGTATTGGGGCAGGGAGGGCTGAAAGGAATGAGACATGCCTGGGGAACACAAGGTGTCCCATGCATAGTCCAGTTCAAACCGGTGCTGGGGCACTCCAGCCCCAGTCCTGGCGCGAAACTGGACAAAGGGAAGTGGGTGTAACCACCCCCTCCCAGGTCCCACCCATAAGGCGTGACCTAGCAGGTATCCCAGCCCCCCAGATTAGTATAAGAGTGGGAGTTAGGCCTCAAGACTTTAGATTATCCTGAACCTGCAACTTGAACAGAAACTCTGGACCTTCGACATTCGACGAAAGAAGAAGACTGAAGAATCTCCCTTGTGGCCAAGGAGTGGCTACCCTGTGAAAACAGGCACCATCAAGAGACTACTCTTTGCTTTGCTAAAGTTCTACGAGGGACCGACTGCAGAGCCCGACCAGATCCTTGACTTCCAGACTTCTCCGACCCTGATCCACATCCACAGCAGAGCTGAGATCCGTGGAGGCGACGAGAGACGTGGGACCGGCTACCTGGGAAAAGTGGCTAGTATCTTCAAGCGCAGCTTCTGAGGCACCCTCGAAGTTGTGCACCGGGGATTGAGAAGCCCCACCCCCAAGCACCATCTGCACCGAAGACCAGCCCCCCACACTCCACGAGTCCTGCGTGGGGGCCCTTCTGCATTTTCCTGCTTGCCGCGTCTGTCTGGTTGCTTGCCCGCTGGCTAGTGGCCTTTGTGACGACGCATCCTGAAATCTTCACCGCTGGTTTGGCTCCTCCAGACTGGCTCCTGCTTCTTTGAAAAAGAGAAGCACCCCAGACCTTCCTGGTCTGCACCAGAAGCAAGTCCTCCGTTCTGCGTGGGTTCCGCTTGCCAAGGCTTGGTGGGTCGTAGTCCAACTTCGACGCCGCCGACAGCAAGAGCCTTCGTGGGACAGCTCGCCTCCTGGTCCTGGTCGTCCTCGACGTTCCCTGGTCCTCGTGGCTGCAGCGACAAGCTTCACCTTCACCTGCAATCTTTTTTTTTTTTTTTTTTTTTTTTCGAAACCGTTTATTACAAGACTCAAAAATATACAAATATGGGCCTACAACCTTCCGGCCGGCCGCTAGCAATGAAAGGAGCATACGATATACATTTATAAAACACATGGTGCTGCGGCTGAGCATGCACAGGAGGTAACATCGTTGCGAGCCACACTATCCAGACCCCACTATACGGTTCCATTTTAAACTTAAAGAACAACAAATACAAACAAACCCACAAGGCAATCCTCAATCGGAAATAGCAACACGTGCTCCCCTAGAGGGGGGATCCTAGCCATCCATAGGAATCTCAAGAGGGGGTAGAGATCAGAACTAGGGCTGGGTACACCTAATGCCCAGGTACCGGGGGGATGAGTTGGCTAAGGGGACGGGGCCGGCGACGGATCAGGCAATAACGGTGGAGCACAGATTCCCCCGCGGTAGGCGTTCCAGGGGCCCCACACTTTCACCCATGTCGCAGGCTTACCTCTCGCCACATACACCACCTTTTCCCGAAACATGCACCAATCCATATGTTCCTTCCAGGCCGAGACAGTCGGGGGCCTCTGGGATCCCCACAGCTGGGCAATATCACGCTTGGCAACCATAAACCCCAGAGTCACCCACCACGTCTGCGGCACCGAGTAATCGGTAGGCTCCCACACATTCAACAGGCATCTCCTCGCCTCGGGCAACAGCGCCACATGCGTGACCACTCGCAGCACCTCATGCACACCACGCCAGAACCCCTCCACCTCCGGGCACTCCCACAAGATATGCAGAAAAGTCCCCAGCGCACCACACCCACGCTTACACAAACCGTCCTCAGCATAGCCCATACGCAGGAGCTTTGGCCCCGTCATGTAGACCCTGTGGAGTATCTTGAGCTGGACGAAACGAAGGCGAGCCGGTATGGCCACCTCTTTCGGGGAGGCCACCGCGGCGATCCAGTCCTCGTCGTCCAGCTCCAGCCCATCGGCTACCCAAGCCTCACGAAGGGCCGTCAACAAGTCCGAGCGGTCGTTGATCAGTTTTTTGTAGATCAGTGAGATCGTGCTGTCAGGGACGTGTCCATCCAGCACTCTATCCTCCAGGGGGGAACACTCCGGGATGGAGGCAACGTCCGGAAAGACGGAGCCCAGCGCATGCCGGACCTGCAAATACCGAAAGTACTCGCTGCCCTGCAACTGAAATTCCGTCTGCAGCATCTCGAACGTTTTAAAGCCTCCCCTCGTCCAGAGATCCCCCACTTTGCTAATACCTATTAAGTCCCACTTCTCAAAGCCCTTCGAGGTCCACAAGGAGCCCAACCGCTCGGACGCGTATAGTGGTGACGCCCGGGTCAAACGGTCCTTCCACCTCATAGCTGCATTGGCCGCGTGCCACACTCGCACCATGACACGCATGGGGCCCGTTAGGCGAGCGTCGGGCGCGCTAGAGTAGAGCGCTCGATTATGGTCACCACCTGGAAGTAGCATCCTATCCATTTCAAACGCCGGGTTTAAGGCGGGCCCATATAGGCCCTGATTAATCGCAGCTAGCTGGGAGGCCCAATAGTACCGTTTGATATCCGGGAGGGCAATCCCCCCGTCATACCATGGGAGCGTAAGCTTAGCCAGGGCAATACGTGGCCTCCCGTCCCAGAACAGGAGACGCTGCAAACTCTCCACTTCGCGGAAGTAGCGCGCTGGGACGAGGTCCATAGTGTTCTGCAACGCGTACAGGAAACGCGGCAGCGACATCATTTTAAACAATGCCGCCCGGCCGAGCGGCGAAAGCGGCAAACGCCGCCAGCGCGCGACATCCTCTTTCAGACGCTGGAGGGGGGGAAGCAAGTTCCGATCATACCGAGCCTCCGGGTCCAGAGTAATGAAGACACCCAGGTACCTAAATCCCTGCGGGGCGACCTGGATCGGACAGCCCCGCGGGAGGATAGGAGCCTCCCCGGAGAGAACATACACACACGATTTAGCCCAGTTGATGACCAGACCGGAGTTACGACCGAATGAATGCAAAACATCAACCAGTACTATGAGTGATTTACGTGGGGAAGCTAGGTACAAGAGGATGTCATCAGCGTATAGGGATACGCGGTCCTCATACTCAGGGGTCCAGCGGAGACCACGGATGGAAGGCTCCCACCGCAGCCACTCCGCCAGGGGCTCCAAGGCAAGTGCAAAGAGGAGCGGCGATAAGGGGCAGCCCTGCCGTGTGCCCCGGCCCAGCTCGAACGGAGCCGATACTCTTCCGTTCACCACCACCTGCGCCAATGGGCCCGAATACAGCAATTTGACCCAACTGATGAACCCTGGGCCAAATCCAAACTTCGCAAGCATCGCCCAGATATATGGCCATTCAAGCGTGTCAAAAGCCATGGTGGCGTCTAAGGACGCCAAAATGGCCGGCTCCCGTATGAACGGGGCACGTGCGAGCACACCGTGCAAACGCCGCAGATTAAGGGCTGTGTTGCGATGGGGAATAAAGCCAGACTGGTCCTGATGAACCAAATCGCCCACCACGCCGACCAGCTGATTGGCCAGTACCTTGGCGAGAATCTTGGGCTCCGCATTCAGTAGCGAAATGGGCCGATAGGATGTAACCCGGTCCCGAGGTCTCCCCTCCTTGTGGATGACCACGATTGTAGCCAGACGCTGGTCCAGCGGGAGGGAGCCCACCGAGTGTGCCGCCAGGAACATAGCCCGGAGGTGGGGTGCCAGCGTATCCGGTCGCAACTTGTACAACTCGATAGGGAGACCATTCGGACCCATGGCCTTGCCGGAAGCGACCGAGCGTATGGCGAGGGCGATCTCGTCGGAGGTGGGAGCGGCGTCCAACGACACCCTGTCATCCCCGGAAAGGGACGGCAGCGCGATATCACTGAGCAGGGCACGGGAATCCTCTTCCGAGCAGGGAGACACCGGGGAATACACCCCACGGAAATAATCCGCGAAACAGGAGACGATTTCTTCTGGCTCAGTTACACACACACCATCCGTTTTCTCAATCAGCGGGACCACACGATTCGCTCTCTCTTTTTTGTCCAACCACGCTATAAGTTTACCAGCCTTATCACCCACATCATACAGTCGCCCCTGTTGCTCTCTACTGAGGCCCCTGGCCGCCTCCGTGACGAGGGCCCTATAGGCCGCTTGCTTGAGTTGGAGGACATGTAATGCGGCATCCGTCACCCCACCTTCTAAATTACCCTCCAACTCGGCTATTTCAGCCTCCATCCGGGTCACCTCCTCCCGCTCGCGCCTCCGGGCGTGGGAAATAAGGGATAGGGCCTCCCCTCGGAGTACTGTCTTGAAGGCCTCCCATAGCGGTACAGCCGAAGGCACGGACCCCACATTCTCATCAAAATATCGCTGAAGGGATTTAATCAATGCAGCGCGAATGGTGGGGTCGCGCAGGTACCAAGGATTGATTGGGACCACCCTACCCTCACCCCTCGGAAAGACATCAAAGTGCAGTAGGAGCGGGGAGTGGTCCGAAATACCCCGTGGCAAATGGCGCACCTCTCCCACCCTCCCAACATAGGCCGCCGGGACAAGGACATAGTCTAGTCGTGAGAGACTACCATGGGCTCCCGAGTGGAAGGTGTACTGCAGCTGCGTGGGGTGTTTTAAACGCCAGCAGTCCACTAATCCAAATGTATCCAAGAGGCCGGGTAGCCACGCCTGTGCCCGGGGGAGGTCCCTAGGGGGGTGACGATCCACAGTCCCAGATACCACCGCATTAAAATTCCCCCCCACAACTAAAAGCCCCCCCGGAAGGCCAAGGAGAAGGCGCCCATGGTCCACAAAGGTGGTCGACTGCAGCCCCGGTGGGATGTATACTGACACAAAGACAACCACTTTGCCCTCCAGTCTTCCCACCAAGACCGTGTAACATCCCCTGTCATCGTGGAGCACCTCATCAATCTCCAATGGGAGCGAGTTCTTCACCATGATGCCCACACCCCTTGAGCCAGACGTGAAGCCCGAGTGAGCCACTAGGCGATAGCCACGCCGATTCATGGCGCAGAAGGAGTTGCCAATGAGGTGTGTCTCCTGCAGAAAGACTACATCGGGTGAGATTCGCTTCAAAAACTGCAGGACCACACCTCGTTTGATCCTGTCCCCCAGTCCATTCACATTCCAAGACAACAAAGTTAATTCCCTACCCCCCATCATATACAGAAGCCATCATTCGTCCCCCGGAGAGCACTTTAGAACTAACACAAAAATACGTTTGCCTTGTGATAAAAACGAACAACACCCCATCCCTACCCACCCACCCCAACAGAACTCCCCCCTCCCTGCACCCCTGCATGAGCCCGAATAGCCCCCCCAATGTGCAGTGTGCCTGTCGCCCCATATATAGTTAGACTAACTAGACCCTCTAGAGGAGGAGGGAGAACCCCCAATAGACCCAACACAACCTCCATAGGAGGGGAACTTACAAAAATTGACGCAGAATCGAAAGTGGCATCATTTTCGTCCAGAGTGGGGCCCAATATTAGACCCTCAGTCCCGATCCAGCGTGCCGTCTCCCCCCGCCGCCCCCCCCCCGCCCCCCCGATCATGATCCCCGGGCAGAGGATGCAGCCAGTCCCCGGCCGCTTCGGGACGATCAAAGAAGTGCGTGCGACCATCCACCTCCACTCGCAGCTTGGCTGGGAAGAGCATGGCGTATTTGAGGTTTAGGTCCCGAAGACGGCGTTTGACGCCTAGGAAGCTCAGTCTCTGCTTCTGGACCGCTGGGGTGAAATCAGGATAAAAATTAACCTCCATATTGTCAAGCTTGACCGGTCCATGCAGTCTGGAGGTTTGCAGGATAGCGTCTCTGTCCCGAAAATTGAAAATCCGGGCGATGAGAGGTCTCGGAGGGGCTCCGACCTTCGGCCTTCCCCCGGGAACCCTGTGGGCCCTCTCCACAGCGAAGAGTTTGCTCAGCCCCCGTGGCTGGAGATGGGTAGCAATCAGGTCCTCCACAAAGAGATCCGCCGCCGCCTCCTCGCGTCCCTCGGGCACCCCGATAATGCGGATGTTGTTCCTCCGTGCCCGACTCTCGGAGTCCTCCAGGCGTCGATCCATAAGCGCACTCGCCTGACTAAGCCGGCGCACCTCTGTTTGCAAGGCCGCCACATCTGTCGTTAGGCCCGATGCGGTGTGGGCCAAAGAATCTACTCGGTCGTTGGTTTTGGAAAGATCGGCCCTCACCAGGCCAACATCCACGAGGACCGAGTCGATCTTCTGCGCCAGTGTATCAAACCGCTGGCCCACCGAGGCCTTCATCTCGGCAATGGCGCCCATGACATCACGCAGAGTCAGATCTGCGGGCAGGTCTGGGGCATCAGGAGGGCTCTCAGGGGACTTGCGCGGTCCATCGGGAGATCCCTTCTGGAGGGTATAGCGGTCCATACTGTTGGCCTGATGGACGGCGCCACGCCGGGTCGATTTGGTCTTTGCCCGGTCTCCATCTTGTTTCGTGGCCATGGCCACCAGTCTCCCAGTCGCACCAGCCACGTCGTGTAGGGCAGGAAAGCAGGGCCACGAGCTCCGGGGGGGCCCCCTCAGAGCAGCGGGGTGGATCACAGCCTGCAGGCAGGCAGGGTCTCCCAGCAAGGCCACACCAACACCAAGGGCTCCGCGACCCAACCTCGCAGAGACGACAAGGGGGTGTGAATGCGAAAGTGAAAGTGCGGGGTACGCGAGTCGCCAGGCCCTGCCTGCCGCTGTTGTTCACTTTGTCACTGGACCACCCCACAGCGCAAATCCGGGGTCCGACGAGGGGAAGGCCGCAAACCTCAATCGGTGCTCACTCCGGTGTCCGAGGTCCGATTCGGAAGCGGGAAACGGGTGCCACCTCAGCTCAGGTTCACCAACATAGTCCCCTCATCCAGGGCAGGATAATTTCTGGATAATCGTAGGAGGTTGCGGAGGTCCTCGGGAGCCTCGCACCTACGCGGCCATCTTGGTTGCGCGCTAGGCTCCTCCCCCTTCACCTGCAATCTTCACGACATCGCCTGGTTCCTTCCTGGTTCCACGTGGTCACTGGCTAGTGACCTTGACTCTGTCCCTTCTGCTTGCAGGTCTCCTCTCTTCTTGATCCCAGCCTTGGGATCCACCGGACACTCTTCACTGACTGCCTGTCAGCATCTTTCTTCAGGCATCCATAGGAGTCGACGACGAAACCCGACGCAACTTCACCCCTATGCACCCGCAGCCTGTGGGCTAGGTAACTTGGGTACTCCGGTGCTCATCAGGATAGTGACTATCCTAGTGTCTAGTTTTCCAGTCTCGACTTCCTAGCTACTCCGGAAGTGTCCTAAATCTATCTATTTCTAAACTGTACTATTGCTAGTGACTTTTACGCATTACGCGTGAGTGTTTCCACTCTGCACCTGAATCCCGTGGGCCTCCCACTTCCTAACCTTTGGTAGTATAGTGTAGCCCCAGCGATTCCCTAGGCCTAGGCCTATCCTATTTCCGTGACAGTGGTCCTTATACCACTTACTTAGTATATGGTTTGCGTGGCCCCTAGGGCCTAACTGTATTACTTACCTGTGTGACTTAATGTATGCATAAATAAGACTGTGTTGTACTTACCTCTAATCTCATAAAGAGTGCTGAGGGTTTGACTAGAATAAATACACTTTATTTTATATATATATCTGTTGTGGTGTCCTTTCATTTGGTATTCAAGGGATTATATATGGTATCACAGCTGGCTTCACATGCCATTCAGAGTTTAGCCTAAGACTGCTCTTGTCCATGCTACCACTAGGATAGCTGGTCTATAAGGTTGACTTTACAACCAATCACCATAAGGGTATTTGGACTGATATAAGGTGTACACTAGAACTAGTGACATCATACATCAGGCCAACTTCTCACAATGGTCGGTCTGAATCTTGAAGTGAGTGCCAAACAAGTATGGCCTCAACTTCTTCAGGGCCCACACCACAGCAAAGGCCTCCCTCTCAATAGCTGACCAATTCTTCTCTCTGGGGGTCAACCTTCTGCTAATAAAAGCAATGGGTTGGTCTTGACCATCTACATTAAGTTGTGACAGCACAGCTCCCACACCCAACTCAGAAGCATCTGTTTGGACAATAAACTCTTTGAAGTAGTCAGGACTTTTCAGGATAGGTGCAGAGCACATGGCCTTCTTCAGGTCATCAAATGCCTTTTGACAGCTTACTGTCCACTGAACCTTTTTGGGCAACTTCTTAGTTGTCAGATCATTAAGAGGAGTCACAATGGACCCATAGTTCTTAACAAACTTCCTGTAGTACCCAGTCAAGCCCAAGAAAGCTCGAACTTGAGTCTGGGTGGTTGGAGGAGACCAGTCCTTGATGGATTGTATCTTACTCTCCAGTGGTTGAACTTGGCCTCCACCTACAAGGTGGCCCAAATACACAACCTTACTCTGCCCTATCTGGCACTTAGTAGCCTTGATAGTGAGGCCTGCCTTTTGCAGAGCCTCAAGTACCTTCTTCAGGTGGATCAGGTGATCCTCCCAGGTGGAGCTAAAGACAGCAATGTCATCAAGATATGCTGCACAAAAGTCATCCAACCCAGTAAGGACTTGATTCACCAACCTTTGGAAGGTGGCAGGTGCATTCTTCAGACCAAAGGGCATCACCAAAATTGATAATGCCCACCTGGGGTTGAAAATGCTGTTTTGGCCTTAGACTCCTCAGCTAATCTGATTTGCTAATAGCCAGCTGTCAAATCAAATGTGCTCAAAAACTTAGCAGAAGCCAGTTTATCTATGAGCTCATCTGCCCTTGGAATAGGATGTGCATCTGTCCTAGTGACAGCATTGAGTCCTCTGTAATCCACACAGAACCTCATCTCTCTCTTGCCATCTTTGGTGTGAGGTTTGGGGACCAGAACCACTGGGCTAGCCCAGGGGCTCTCTGAGGGTTCAATGACACCCAGTTCCAGCATTTTGTGTACCTCAGCCTTTATACAGTCCCTGACGTGGTCAGGTTGTCTGTAAAGTTTGTTCTTCACAGGCAGACTGTCACCAGTGTCCACCACATGGGTACACCAGTCAGTTTTAATAGGTATCAATGAAAACACACGCTGAAATGATTGTAGAACCTGTCTATATTCAATCTGCTGATGATCAGTGAGGTTGCCTCCAAGGGTCACTCCTTCAACTGAACCATCTTCAGGGTTCTGAGACAACAAGTCTGGGAGAGGATCACTCTCTTCCTCCTGTCCCTCATCTGTAGCCATGAGTAAGCCCATGTCTGCCCTGTCAACATATGCTTTTAACCTGTTAACATGGAGTACCCTGTGGGGACTCCTGGGAGTTCCTAGGTCCACCAAGTAGGTAACCTCTCCCTTCTTTTCCAGGATTGTATGGGGTCCAGACCATTTGTCTTGGAGTGCTGCTGGGGCCACTGGCTCCAACACCCATACCTTCTGTCCTGGCTGAAACTCAACCAAGACAGCCTTTTGGCCATGCCAAGCTTGCTGTAAGGCCTGGCTTGCCTCAAGGTTTTTGGATGCCTTCTCCATATACTCAGCCATCCTGGAGCGGAGACCAAGTACATAGTCCACTATTTCTTGTTTAGGCTTTTTGAGAGGTAACTCCCATCCTTCCTTCACTAAACACAGTGGGCCTCTCACAGGGTGCCCAAACAACAATTCAAAGGGGCTGTAGCCAACTCCTTTTTGTGGGACCTCTCTGTAAGCAAACAGAAGGCAGGGTAGAAGGATGTCCCATCTTCGCCTGAGCTTTTCAGGTAATCCTTTGATCATACCCTTTAGGGTCTTGTTGAATCTCTCAACAAGCCCATTGCATTGTGGGTGATAAGGAGTGGTGAACTTGTAGTTGACACCACATTCCTTCCACATAGCTGTCAAGTATCCTGACATGAAGTTGGTACCTCTGTCGGAAACCACCTCCTTAGGAAACCCCACTCTGGAGAATACTCCTAGCAGGGCCCTGGCCACAACAGGAGCTGTAGTGGTCCTAAGGGGAATTGCCTCTGGATACCTGGTGGCATGATCCACTACCACCAGTATAAATCTGTGCCCAGATGCAGTGGGAGGATCCATGGGACCCACTATATCTATTCTCACTCTTTCAAAGGGGACCCCCACCACAGGTAGTGGTATTAGGGGGGCCTTTGTTGTGCCACCTGATTTGCCACTGGCTTGGCAGGTCACACAGGAGCGACAAAACTCCTTGGTATCTTCATTCATGTGAGGCCACTGAAAGTGAGGGACAAGCCTGTCCCAAGTCTTGTTCTGGCCTAAGTGTCCTGCTAGAGGAGTATCATGGGCCAAGGTAAAAAGGAAGCCCCTAAATTGCAGAGGTATAACCAACCTCCTGGTTGCACCAGGTTTTGGGTCTCTAGCCTCTGAATAAAGGAGCCCATCATCCCAATACACTTTATGGGTACCTTGAGCATTCCCAGCAGCCTCAGCAGCAGCCAGCTGTCTGAGGGGTTCAAGAGATGGACAGGTTAACTGAGCCTGCCCCAAGTCAGCCCTGGAAGGTCCCCCTGTCCCCAGAAACTCAACCTGATCAGGTTGAAGCTCTTCAGGGACAGTTCCTTCAGGGTTCTCTAGATCATCTTCCTGGGAAGGCTGATCATCACTTGGAGGCAGGGGGAAGGCACAGCCTTAACCCTCCTGTTCTTCTTCTTGGTAGGTGCTTGGTCCATTGTTCCAGGATCCAAGACCTGTGGTTCAGTAAGGCACTTTTTGGCCTGTGACCTGGTCACAGCAAGGACATGTGGTGATATACCTAACATCTCTGCATGTGTCCTGTACTCCACTTCTGGCCATAGAGAACTCTCTAGGTCATTGCCCAACAAACATTCTACTGGGAGGCCGGCACTAACCACAACCCTTTTGAGGCCAGTTACCCCTCCCCATGAGAAGTTAACAACTGCCACACTATGTGAAGTAGTGGCATTGCTGGCATTGGTCACCAGGTAGTTTTCACCTGGTATGTACTGTCCAGGGTCCACAAACCATAGTGACACTGGCACATGTGTCCCTGTAGGCTTGAGCCACTTTTTCATTTATTAAAGGAGTCTGTCTGTACTTGCCCAGGTTACTGGGGCTCACAGTCAGGGACGAATCAATGTCCCCATCACAGATCAAGACTGCCTGTGTCAGGGTTCTGTCTAAGTCAGAATCTCCTTCAGTTCCCATAGTGATTCCCACTACACCCTTTGTCTGGGGACCAACACTGCTAACAGTAGTACTGGGAGCAGGTGCCTTAGGGCCAACAGTGTTGGGGGCTCCACCCTTCTTACAATCACTAGTCCAGTGAGTTGTATTCTTGCAAGATTTGATCAGGGTTTCTTTGGACCTTCTTTCTTCTTCCCTTTAGGCTGGGACCCACCCTCGTTAGTACTAGTTTGGGGCCCTGTTGAAGACTTCTGGTCTTTAGATTTCTGATCTCCACCCTTTTGGTCTGTTTTCTTTTGATCACCCCCTTGGCCCTGGTTCTGGTTCTTTTGCTTAACCCTGGTTCTGACCCATTTGTCTGCCTTCTTTCCCAATTCTTGGGGAGAGGTCAGATCTGAGTCAACCAAGTGTTGATGCAGTTGCTGGTTCTGACAGTTATTTAAAATCTGTTCTCTCATCATCAAATTGTACAATCCTGTATAATCAGATACCTTACTTCCCAGCAACCAACCCTCCAAAGCCTTAGTGGCACATTCAATGTATTCAGACCAGTCCTGAGTCTGTGTCTTCTGGGTGTCTCTGAACATTAACCTGTACTGTTCAGTGGTTAAGCCTAACCCATCAACTAGGACACTCTTCAGGGCTCTGTAGTTTCTGACATCCTCCTCCCTAACAGTGAGGAGTCTATCTCTGCCTCTTCCTTCAAAGGAGAGCCATAAGATTGCTGCCCACTGGTCTTCAGGAACCTGCTGCACTTTGCAGGCTCTCTCAAGAGCAGTCATACACTTGTGGATATCATCCCCACTTTTGTAGGGGGGCACAACCTTGGACAGGTTCCTATTGTCAAAGACCCTATCTTTGTCCTTAGGGACAATGCTGCCACCAGTGGGTATAGACCCACTCTCTCTAGGTTGCCTAGCCTTACTCAGTTTCTCTTCCATCAGAGCTACTTCTAGCTCCTGTCTCCTGATTCTCAGCTGAGCTTCCTTCATTCTGGCCTCATGCTCCCTCCTCTGAGGGCTGGTCATCCCCCTTCTGGGTCCACCTTGAGAGCCTCTAGAGGCATGAGAAGCATTAGAGTCACCTGAGTGATTCCTCTGCCTCCCAAACCCCTGGTTAAGTCCACTAGGGAGATCCAATGGGATGATCCCATTGTCAGTCCCCAGTAGCCTTAGGTTAGCTGGGCCACGTATAACACTTGGCACTGGGCTAGTTCTCCCTTCATCCCCACTACCCTCTGTATCAGTACCCTTCTCACTTTCATCCTCTGTAGTATGATTCTCATCTAAGGGGTGACTATTGGAAAGGGGTACCTCAGTAGCATCTTCAGAAGGGGGGCCTCCTGTTCCAGTCCCTAAGGGGCCTAACTGGGAGGCTTTCTTGAGAGCTTTCTGATCTTCATCAGCCTGTAAGAGTTCTCTGAGCTCAGCAGAGGTAGGGTTCCTGGGCTGTTTAAGGCCCCTGATATTTGCCAACTGCCTGAGCTCATTTTGATTTAGGGTAGCAAAGAGAGTTGGTGCCCTCTGGGGGTCACTCTCGACAGAGATGGGTACAATGGACCCCTCTGCCCCCTCCATTGCTCTTAAGTGTGGGTGGATGTGTTGCAACTACCTACACTTGGGTTTTCCTACTAAACCTATCTAGTAGTTGTAGTCATGGTGTGCTACTCCCTTTGCTCTACAACAACTAAGTTCAGTAGAACTTAAGTATATCTAATCTTGTTTTATATGTACCTAAAGGTACCTGTATGATCTTTCAATTGGTAACAAAGAGATTACAGAGGTAAAACACAGCAAGCTCAAATCCAACCGCTGCTCACCAATGTGAGAAGTTGGCCTGGTATATGATGTTCACTAGTTAAAGTGACCACCTTGTACCATGCCAAGCAACCCTTATGGTGTGGTTGTAAGTCAACCTTTTCGGACTAGCTGCCCTAGTGGTAGCGTAGGCTAAGCAGTCTTTGAGGCTAAACTCGTTAAAGCGTGTTAAGCAGGCTGTTTTACCAAATGCAACCCCCCTTTATACCAATGAAAGGACACCACATAGATATATATTGAAAATATATATATATTTATTACTCAAAGTATCCCCTAGACTCTTTATGAGCACAGGAGCACAAATCGTTAAACAAGACAACGTTATAATACACAGAAGTTGCACTTTATATGGATGGGCCCTGGTGGCCACTCAAACCATATACTAAAATAGTGGTATAAGTACCACGAACAGGAAAGGGAAAAGGCCTAGGGCCTCTAGAATCGCTGGGCCTACAAGGAGCTAACTTCAGTTAGTGACCAGGAGGTCCACGGGTCGCGCGTGCAGTGAGGAAAGTTACACGCGGGCTCCCATAGGTTTTCAATGGGTGCGTAAAAGTTTAAAAGTTACTGCAGAAAGGGTCTTCTGGATGGACTACGAACTTAGGACTTAAAACACAGACACTAGAGATGTTTCTCTACACTTGGGCACCGGAGTGCCAGCTTTACCTCACCCACAGGAAGCGGGTGCATAGGTCTCGAAGTGCGTCGGGTTTCTTCTATCGATTCAATGGAGCCTGATGACAAAGATGCTGTAGGCGGTCGGTCCAGAAGAGATGCGGTGAATCCAAGAGTGGATCGGAGTTGTAGAAGACCTGAAAGCAGAGGGGACAGTGTTCACAGTCACTAGCCAGTGACCGGCGTGGCACCAGGTAGGTACCAGGCGATGTCGGGTGCAAACAGGTGAGGAGCTGTAGCTTGTCTCCGCAGCCACGTGGTCCCTGAAGGTCGACGACGTCCAGGAGTCGGTTCACGAGCTGTCCCACGCAGGCTCTCGCTGTCGGCAGTGTCGGCGACTCGAAGGAAGCAAACAAGCCTTGGCAAAAGCAGAAGTCGGATTAAACAAAACCATTTAAAATAGGGTCCAAGGGATATATATTTTAAAGACCCACACCTGATTTTATCCCCAGCACCAACTGAATGTATAACACACGAAACACAGGGGGTCTAACAGCCAAATTTGAGAGGCTACACTGTCGATACTGAGTCAACAAGATCTCAAAATATCTTTATCGCACACACATAACGTATTAATAAAGATAAAGAAGGAAAAAAGGCTAACACTACATGCATAGAGGAGACCGGTACATCATCGATTATTCGTAAAATGGCTGATTAATCCACAACAGATTGTAAAGGGTTTCCATCAAATTAGACTCAATGATCAGTCCTATCATTTGGCCAAACCCATGTGCAAATGAGGCTGGTCCCCTGATCAGTGGGACACTCAGCTCCGCACCTTATTGTTGTATCAGGATTTGGTCCACCAAATACACAAACCATCCATGATGACTGATCTTTTGATGGTAAAGTAAGAAGAAATAGTGCAACGAACAAAAAAGTGATTTAAAATAGGATGGAATGTCCTCCTTCTAAATACTTTATTCTACGGACTGGACACGCCTCCTAATTAAAAAATAGAATAGTGCAAAAGAAGACAGTGACAATTATCTGTCTACATAAGGGCCAACATGTTTCTGCCTAACGGGTATTTAATCCCTTGGTATTCGTCAGGGCCTCTGTTCGTATAATAGTTGCACTCCTAATAGTGAAATATAGAATTCACCACCATCACCAAAAACAAATTATAATAAAACTGGTTTGAAACGGTACAACCTGTAACAACCATGGACATTAACCCTCCGATTCACAATGATTACTGTGAATTCTGTGAAGGAAAATTTTATATCATTAGTACTGTATTCGATGCATCAGTCTCATGTGCATAGTGTGTCACCAAACCAACCAATAATGTGTGTCAGAAAATTAATTTTTATGCTTACCCTTTGTGGTAGGGCAATAGACCTCACCTCACCTGGACACTGCTCAGGTACTAAGAGGCCCCGCACTACAAAGATATAGGGAAAACAAAAGAATGTGGCAAAGTACTGTAAAGAATTTTTTTTGCTTTATACCCTGCCTATGATCATTCCTATAACCAAATGCCCTGTATCTAGAGGCAAAACATGTGTGGTAGATAAACACCCCAAACTCAGTGTACTAAGCCTCAAAACGACCCAGAAACTCGACTAAGACACCAAACTTTAAGGAAGATTAAAACTCCCTTGTATGCTCATTCAGGAATTTTACAACATACTGATCTACAAAACCTGTTATTTGCTAAAGTTTACAACATAGTATAGCTAAAAATATTCTAAAAATATTCTGTGGTAGCTGCTCACCTTTCCGTCGGTACCTCAAGCTCCCATCTGAGACTTGGGGAGGCACCGATCTGTAGGAGATGCTAGTATAAATAGTCTAGTGAGGGTTTGTTAGTGAAGTATCCCTCCACCTTTAGGATGTATTCTAGTTAGTGGCGATCATATCATGTGTCCCTTCAATTGGTATATATTAATGGCAAGGACACTATTATCAGACATTTATTGTGAAGTAAGCCTTATTGGTCTTTATTTTCAAAAGAAAACTAAGGGCACTACTTTACGCTCGAAATCTCGCGAGAGGAAGTGCTCAGAACTACCATATGATGTCATATCGGCCATCTTTGTAGTTCCTAACACTATGATCTGGTCATCATTAAACAGTCATTATTCCTCACGTGCATATGATGTTAGAATGCCCCCAGTGTTGTGAGTCACTGCCTATTTTTCTCCATAATAAGCCTGCTTGAGCTTGTTTTGTTAGGAACAAGAGCGCACTACTTAGCGCTCGAAATCACGCGGGAAGATGCGCTCAGAACTACCCGATGACAACATATCGGCCATCTTTGTAGTTCTGAAGACTCCAACCTGTATATCATAGAATCACGATTGACCATGTGTTGTTTTTGAAAAAGTACCAGTCATTGGGCAATGACATTTGCCCAATGATGTCATTTCGGACATCTTTGTAGTGCAATGACTGCAACCTATTGGTCCGTGATATTCCAATGTTGTTTTTGGGAACACAAATGCTCTAGGTAGTAAGCCAAGAGTGGCCTCAGAGTGTATTCAATGGGCATAACTATGCAGATGCTCCAAAATCTTAAAATGTGGGAACCATCCTAATGGTTGTGCATAGCTATATGTCACCGTCCAGTGTATGTCAGAAAACTCCCATAATCAAACCTATTTGTGATATTATGAGAAGAGTGTGAGCAAAGTAATTCAGGCATGAATCGATATATACAACATGTTTATATAGACCCACCCTATTACAGTCAGTATATCCCAGTTATTACTCACTAGTGCCAAGGCTACAGGGAGGTCCAAGGAATATCATCATTTAATCCTTCTGTATCTGTCCGAAGTTTATAAATCCATTTTTGCTCTTTTCTAAAAAGGTAACCCGACACATCACTTATGTGACTGGGTATATATGGCTTCTCCAGGACAGTCCATTGGAAATCTGTTTCTAGATGTGCATGCTCCAGGAAATGTCTCGTAAGTTTAGTGTTGTTTTTCTTGCAACGAAAAGAACTCTTGTGTTCCAACATCCTGGTGCGGACTTTGCGGGTCGTCATACCCACATATCGTGTGGAGCAAGGACATGTCAGCATATAAATCAGATTGGTACTATTGCAATTACTATAGTTACTCTGCAACCAAGGTCTCGTGGTGCCTATATCTATCTCCTTCGTATGTTTGGTCTGAGGGCAGACTGAGCAAATGCCGCAAGGGTGATGCCCAACAGCTGGTGGAAGGTTCCACAGTGTTCCACCAAGTTTCCTAGGGAGCTCTTTTGGGCGTGTGTGAACAAGTCGATCCCGAATGCTGCTTGCCCTTTTGAACGCAAACAAGGGTTGCGCAATTTTCTCTCTCCCATGGTTCAGAAGGCGCCAGTGTCTTTTGACAATCTTCTGGATGGCATTGCTTCTAGTATTGAAGGTGCTCACGAAAGTGAGTCTAGTCAGAGGTGGTTTAGGGATTGGAGCTTCCAGGAGGGCCTCCCTATTGTTGTTAACCGCTCTCTTTTTTGATCTTTTTATGAGTGAATTAGGATAGTGTCTGTCCCGTAATTGTCCACAAAGATTCCTAGCATGCACCTCAAAGTCCTCTCTATTGGAGCAGTTCCTGCGAACCCGTAGGAACTGGCCATATGGTAGATTCTGGCGCAGGGAATTCGGGTGGTAGCTCTCGTAAAGGAGAAGTGAGTTCCGCGCCTTAGGTTTCTTGTACAGTTCACTCTGCAATCCTGCAGTAGTGACATAGATCGACAGATCTAGGAATGCAATTCTTTCCTTATTTGTTTCCATGGTAAATTTAAGAAACTGGTTTCTACTGTTTAGCCATTGGTGGAATTCATTTACGGAATTCACCGTGCCTCTCCACACCACCAACACGTCGTCAATATAACGCTTCCACCACCTAATAGAGGTGTGGAAGGGGTTGGTGGGTGTCAGTACGTGTTGTTGTTCGAACTGGTGCACGTATAAATTTGCCAGACTCGGCGCGAAAATGCTGCCCATACTCGTACCCGAGATCTGGAGAAACAGCTTGTCCTCATACTTGAAGAAATTCATTTTCATGGCTATAGTTGCCAAAGCCATTATAAATGGTACAGGGGTGATAGTTTCACATATACTATCCCTCAGGATGGATGTTACGACTTCCAAAGTCTCATCCTGAGGGATAGAAGTATACAGTGATTCTACATCGAAAGAGACCAGGAGGTCTCTTTCAATGGGGAACAACCTTTACAACGCAACTTTTACAACGCACTACACTTACAACGCATTTTTTACAACGCAACATCCATTACAACGCATTCCATTACATAGCATGACACTACAATGCATTTTTAAAAACTACCTTTACAACGCATTCCATTACATCGCATACTACCTTTACAACGCATACCATTACAACGCATAATATTACACTACACTATCCAACACTTACCCTACTGTTGCACCCCCTGGAGTTAGAATAGTAATTTTTACCCCTATACTATCCAACACTTACCCTACTGTTGCACCCCCTGGAGTTAGAATAGTAATTTTTACCCCTATACTATCCAACACTTTCCCTACTGTTGCACCCCCTGGAGTTAGAATAGTAATTTTTACTCCTATACTATCCAACACTTACCCTACTGTTGCACCCCCTGGAGTTAGAATAGTAATTTTTACCCCTATACTATCCAACACTTTCCCTACTGTTGCACCCCCTGGAGTTAGAATAGTAATTTTTACCCCTATACTATCCAACACTTTCCCTACTGTTGCACCCCCTGGAGTTAGAATAGTAATTTTTACCCCTATACTATCCAACACTTACCCTACTGTTGCACCCCCTGGAGTTAGAATAGTAATTTTTACCCCTATACTATCCAACACTTTCCCTACTGTTGCACCCCCTGGACTTAGAATAGCAATTTTTACCCCTATACTATCCAACACTTACCCTACTGTTGCACCCCCTGGAGTTAGAATAGCAATTTTTACCCCTATACTATCCAACACTTACCCTACTGTTGCACCCCCTGGAGTTAGAATAGTAATTTTTACCCCTATACTATCCAACACTTACCCTACTGTTGCACCCCCTGGAGTTAGAATAGTAATTTTTACCCCTATACTATCTAATACTTACCTTAAATGCAATTTATTATTATGCCCCTATACTATCAAACACTGTTGCACCCCCTGGAGTTAGAAAAGTAATTTTTACCCCTATACTATCTAATACTTACCTTCAATGCAATTTAATATTATGCGTTGTAATGGTATGCGTTGTAAAGGTAGTATGTGTTGTAATGGAATGCGTTGTAAAGGTAGTTTTTAAAAATGCGTTGTAGTGTCATGCTATGTAATGGAATGCGTTGCAATGGATTTTGCGTTGTAAAAAATGCGTTGTAAGTGCATGCGTTGTAAAAGTGTGCGTTGTAACGACATACATCCCTTTCAATATCATAATCAATTTCTGGAAGGACCCGCAAGACATCTTTAGTGTCCTGCACATATGTAGGCATTTTCTGTACAATTGGCCGCAGAAAATGATCGACAAAAGTTGACAATGGCTCCAGGAGAGACCCTATTCCTGAAATAATAGGCCTACCAGGCGGTGGCCTCTGTGGTTTATGTACCTTTGGTAAAAGGTAGAAATAAGGAGTGGTTGGGTGTTTAGCAACCAAATAAGTCGCCTCACTTTGAGTGATCCAACCCTCAGATAAAGCTTCTTCAACCATATCCTGTATCTGTTTAGTCACCTCTTCTGTAGGATCTGTAGACAAGGGAGAGTATGCCTGTCTATTGTTTAGTTGTCTATAGCACTCAGTCTGGTAATCCGTGGTATTTAAAATAACTATAGAGCCGCCCTTATCTGCAGGCTTTATAGTTATTAAATGATCCTCTGAAAGTGATTTCAGTGTCATTTGTTCTGATTTGGTAAGGTTGTTAAATGACCTGACTGTTGTGCTCCACAGTGAAGCAATATCACCCGCAACAGCTTGCTCAAAGGCTAAGACCTGTGGAGGAACCGTGTGAATAGGTGGCTGGAATTTAGATTTTGGTCTAAGACCGGTGTTTGTGTCGCAATCAGCATTCATCTGATCCTTGAAGAGATAGTGTAATCTAAGTTTCCTGAAAAACGGACTCAATTCGCATTGGAAAGTGAATGGGTCCCCATGATTCGTCATGACGAAACCCAAGCCTTTATTCAGTACTTGTTCTTCAAGTGGAGTTAGTATCTTGTTAGATAAGTTGACTACGAGGGATTGTTCGATGGGCCTGCTTTCTGGTTCTTGGCAGTTTGGCTCCGTGTACCTGCATGTGGGCCTGTCTGGTCTTCCCATTGTACAACTGTGTTTTGTGCTGCTCGCCTTTTGCCTCTTGGTCGGCGTGGGCCAAACCCTAAAAAATGTTGAGAATTGTAGGCATTTGGAAACCCTTGGAAATTTGGCGGAGGTGGAGGTACAGGGTAAGGCTGTTGGTTCGGTGGAAAACCCCAAGGGGTGGGTGGCCACCATTGCTGGTATGGATCAATATGTTGATTGCCATATGAGTAGGGTCTGTTCCCCCTGGAGAAGCCATATATACCCAGTCACATAAGTGATGTGTCGGGTTACCTTTTTAGAAAAGAGCAAAAATGGATTTATAAACTTCGGACAGATACAGAAGGATTAAATGATGATATTCCTTGGACCTCCCTGTAGCCTTGGCACTAGTGAGTGATAACTGGGATATACTGACTGTAATAGGGGGGGTCTATATAAACATGTTGTATATATCGATTCATGCCTGAATTACTTTGCTCACACTCTTCTCATAATATCACAAATAGGTTTGATTATGGGAGTTTTCTGACATACACTGGACGGTGACATATAGCTATGCACAACCATTAGGATGGTTCCCACATTTTAAGATTTTGGAGCATCTGCATAGTTATGCCCATTGAATACACTCTGAGGCCACTCTTGGCTTACTACCTAGAGCATTTGTGTTCCCAAAAACAACATTGGAATATCACGGACCAATAGGTTGCAGTCATTGCACTACAAAGATGTCCGAAATGACATCATTGGGCAAATGTCATTGCCCAATGACTGGTACTTTTTCAAAAACAACACATGGTCAATCGTGATTCTATGATATACAGGTTGGAGCCTTCAGAACTACAAAGATGGCCGATATGTTGTCATCGGGTAGTTCTGAGCGCATCTTCCCACGTGATTTCGAGCGCTAAGTAGTGCGCTCTTGTTCCTAAGAAAACAAGCTCAAGCAGGCTTATTATGGAGAAAAATAGGCAGTGACTCACAACACTGGGGGCATTCTAACATCATATGCACGTGAGGAATAATGACTGTTTAATGATGACCAGATCATAGTGTTAGGAACTACAAAGATGGCCGATATGACATCATATGGTAGTTCTGAGCACTTCCTCTCGCGAGATTTCGAGCGTAAAGTAGTGCCCTTAGTTTTCTTTTGAAAATAAAGACCAATAAGGCTTACTTCACAATAAATGTCTGATAATAGTGTCCTTGCCATTAATATATACCAATTGAAGGGACACATGATAAGATCGCCACTATCTAGAATACATCCTAAAGGTGGAGGGATACTTCACTAACAAACCCTCACTAGACTATTTATACTAGCATCTCCTACAGATCGGTGCCTCCCCCAAGTCTCAGATGGGAGCTTGAGGTACCGACGGAAAGGTGAGCAGCTACCACAGAATATTTTTAGAATATTTTTAGCTATACTATGTTGTAAACTTTAGCAAATAACAGGTTTTGTAGATCAGTATGTTGTAAAATTCCTGAATGAGCATACAAGGGAGTTTTAATCTTCCTTAAAGTTTGGTGTCTTAGTCCAGTTTCTGGGTCATTTTGAGGCTTAGTACACTGAGTTTGGGGTGTTTATCTACCTCACATGTTTTGCCTCTAGATACAGGGCATTTGGTTATAGGAATGATCATAGGCAGGGTATAAAGCAAAACAATTTCTTTATAGTACTTTGCCACATTCTTTTGTTTTCCCTATATCTTTGTAGTGCGGGGCCTCTTAGTACCTGAGCAGTGTCCAGGTGAGGTGAGGTCTATTGCCCTACCACAAAGGGTAAGCATAAAAATTAATTTTCTGACACACATTATTGGTTGGTTTGGTGCCACACTATGCACATGAGACTGATGCATCGAATACAGTACTAATGATATAAAGTTTTCCTTCACAGAATTCACAGTAATCATTGTGAATCGGAGGGTTAATGTCCATGGTTGTTACAGTTTGTACCGTTTCAAACCAGTTTTATTATAATTTGTTTTTGGTGATGGTGGTGAATTCTATATTTCACTATTAGGAGTGCAACTATTATACGAACAGAGGCCCTGACGAATACCAAGGGATTAAATACCCGTTAGGCAGAAACATGTTGGCCCTTATGTAGACAGATAATTGTCAGTGTCTTCTTTTGCACTGTTCTGTTTTTTAATTAGGAGGCGTGTCCAGTCCGTAGAATAAAGTATTTAGAAGGAGGACATTCCATCCTATTTTAAATCACTTTTTTGTTCGTTGCACTATCTCTTCTTACTTTACCATCAAAAGATCAGTCATCATGGACGGTTTGTGTATTTGGTGGACCAAATCCTGATACAACAATAAGGTGCGGAGCTGAGTGTCCCACTGATCAGGGGACCAGCCTCATTTGCACATGGGTTTGGCCAAATGATAGGACTGATCATTGAGTCTAATTTGATGGAAACCCTTTACAATCTGTTGTGGATTAATCAGCCATTTTACGAATAATCGATGATGTACCGGTCTCCTCTATGCATGTAGTGTTAGCCTTTTTTCCTTCTTTATCTTTATTAATACGTTATGTGTGTGCGATAAAGATATTTTGAGATCTTGTTGACTCAGTATCGACAGTGTAGCCTCTCAAATTTGGCTGTTAGACCCCCTGTGTTTCGTGTGTTATACAAAAGCAGAAGTCGTGAAGAATGAAGAAAGCTGATTGTTCTGACCAGCAAGGTCAGAGGGCCTGCTCCTTTGGAGGCAGCAGGGGCCAGTCTGGAGCAACCAGACCAGCGTCGTAGATTTCAAGGTTCGTCGCCAAAATGGCCACTAGCCAACGGGCCAGGGACCGGGCAGGCGCATCGAGATGCAAAGTGCAGAGGGGCCCCACGCAGATCGTGGAGATGCTGGAGGGCTCACCTTTGGTGCAGATGCTGCTCGGGTGTTGGGCTTCTCAGGACCCAAAGCACAACTTGGAGGGAGCCTCTGTTGTCGCGCTTGCAGCTTGTCGTCGGTCTTTCAAGATGGCTGGCTCCACGTGTCTCGGTGCCTCCACGGGTTCCTTCTTTGCAGGGACTGTGGATCGGGCTGTGAGAGGTCTGGAGGTCCAGGTCTTGTCGGGCTCTGGGCTCGGGCTCCAGCGGGAGGCGGCGGCAAAGCAGACGTCGAATAGCTGGGTGGTGCTTGCATTAGCAAGATGGTCACTCCCTGACCATAGGGGAGATTTCCTTCGGTCCTCTGTGCAGCAGAGTGTCGAAGTTCCCGTCTTCTTCTTGTGGTTAAGTTGATTCCAGGATGTCTGAAGTCTTAGGACACAGCTCCTACCTTTAAGCGGATTCTAGGGGCCGGACTACCTGCTAGGTCCCTCCCTAAGGGTGGGACCAGGAAGGGGGGTGGTTACACCCCCAATCCTTTGTCCAGCTCGCCCCAGGTCCGGGGCTGGTGTGCCCCAGGACCAGTTTGAACTGGCATATGCACCAAGGCTCCTTGTGAGCCTCAGGCATGTCTGATTCCATTCAAGCCCTACCTGACCAATACACAAAATCCTGTCTGGGGTGGTGCCCGCACCTCCCCTGGCAGGAAACCCTTTGTCCACGTCTCCCAAGCTGGAAGGACTCCCAGCAGCAGGAGGGCAGACTTGTGTCTGTGGTGGCAGCATCCATTTTGTGGAGCTGAGGCTATGTCTGATTTTACCCGGGTTTCAGGTACTGTACAAGTCGTGTCCCTCTAGAAGGGTAGAATGCTAACCCCGTCACCAGAATTGGCGAGGGGTTAGTATTCCAATTCGTATGACACCTTACTCGACATGTTTTGATAAAGCCAAACCAAAGATAGCATTTAACCGCGAGGTTCATAATGCACTTAAGTGTATATGGTATGACGATATCTGGAAACGGTAGAAGGAAGTTGTTGCGACCACTGCAGACAGGCTCAGCTCATGCCAGAGCACCATCTCACATGGAACCAAGCACTCTGCCTTCAGGATTGTTAAGGCCTGCCATAGGAGTGACTTATAGGTTAACATGTGTCCCATTTAAGGTTAGGTATAGGTATACTACACCTAAGTAAGAGGTGGTTACACCAACTTACCCCAGCTGAGTGATCAGCCAGTTGTGTCAAATTTGTTAGGCCAGGCCAGGGGTGGCATAATACATGCTTCAGCCCCTGGTAGGCCTTAGATGCACCAATGCCCTGAGTACCTTGTGTATGCATATGCACCGAGGCTCCTTGTGAGCCACAGGCATGTCTGGTTTCTTTCAAGCCCTACCTGACCAATACACAAAATCCTGTCTGGGGTGGTGCACGCACCTCCCCTGGCAGGAAACCCTTTGTCCACACCTCCCAAGCTGGAAGGACTCCCAGCAGCAGGAGGGCAGACTTGTGTCTGTGGTGGCAGCATCCATTTTGTGGAGCTGAGGCTATGTCTGATTTTACCCGGGTTTCAGGTACTGTACATGTCGTGTCCCTCTAGAAGGGTGGAATGCTAACCCCGTCGCCAGAATTGGCGAGGGGTTAGTATTCCAATTCGTATGACACCTTACTCGACATGTTTTGATAAAGCCAAACCAAAGATAGCATTTAACCGCGAGGTTCATAATGCACTTAAGAGTATATGGTATGACGATATCTGGAAACAGTAGAAGGAAGTTGTTCCGACCACTGCAGACAGGCTCAGCTCATGCCAGAGCACCATCTCACATGGAACCAAGCACTCTGCCTTCAGGATTGTTAAGGCCTGCCATAGGAGTGACTTAAAGGTTACCATGTGTCCCATTTAAGGTTAGGTATAGGTATACTACACCTAAGTAAGAGGTGATTACACCAACTTACCCCAGCTGAGTGATCAGCCAGTTGTGTCAAATTGTTAGGCCAAGCCTGGGGTGGCATAATACATGCTTCAGCCCCTGGCAGGCCTTGGGTACACCAATGCCCTGGGTACCTAGTGTACACTGGTACAGGGGCTGACAGGGTGATCCACTTCCAATTGGTTATGCACCTAGGGGGCATAGTTTTAATTTAGTAGAGAGAACAGCAGGCTGATTGGCAGGCCCACAGCCTCAATATGTCAAAAACCAGTGAAGCAAAAAGCAAAAATTTGGGGTGACCATAGGATAGCAGACCCTACTCTCCTACACAACCCCCCCCCCAAACGCTGGGACATTAAACTAGCCTTGACCAGTCTCGTCTTCATGTCCTAAGTGGAAGTACCTGGAGAGACCATCTGCATTCCCATGGTCAGTACCTGGCCGGTGCTCCACTGTAAAGTCCATCCCCTGTAGGGAAATGGACCACCTAAGCAGTTTGGGGTTTTCACCCTTCATCTGATTTAGCCACAAGAGGGGCTTATGGTCGGTCTGAATCTTGAAGTGAGTGCCAAACAAGTATGGCCTCAGCTTCTTCAGGGCCCACACCACAGCAAAGGCCTCCCTCTCAATAGCTGACCAATTCTTCTCTCTGGGGGTCAACCTTCTGCTAATAAAAGCAATGGGTTGGTCTTGACCATCTACATTAAGTTGTGACAGCACAGCTCCCACACCCAACTCAGAAGCATCTGTTTGGACAATAAACTCTTTGGAGTAGTCAGGACTTTTCAGGATAGGTGCAGAGCACATGGCCTCCTTCAGGTCATCAAATGCCTTTTGACAGCTTACTGTCCACTGAACCTTTTTGGGCATCTTCCTGGATGTCAGATCATTAAGAGGAGTCACAATGGACCCATAGTTCTTAACAAACTTCCTGTAGTACCCAGTCAAGCCCAAGAAAGCTCAAACTTGAGTCTGGGTGGTTGGAGGGGACCAGTCCTTGATGGATTGTATCTTACTCTCCAGTGGTTGAACGTGGCCTCCACCTACAAGGTGGCCCAAATACACAACCTTACTCTGCCCTATCTGGCACTTAGTAGCCTTGATAGTGAGGCCTGCCCTTTGCAGAGCCTCAAGAGCCTTCTTCAGGTGGATCAGGTGATCCTCCCAGGTGGAGCTAAAGACAGCAATGTCATCAAGATATGCTGCGCAAAAGTCATCCAACCCAGTAAGGACTTGGTTCACCAGCCTTTGGAAGGTGGCAGGTGCATTCTTCAGACCAAAGGGCATCACCACAAACTGGTAGTGCCCACCTGGGGTTGAGAATGCTGTTTTGGCCTTAGACTCCTCAGCTAATCTGATTTGCCAATAGCCAGCTGTTAAGTCAAATGTGCTCAAAAACTTTGCAGAAGCTAGTTTGTCTATGAGCTCATCTGCCCTTGGAATAGGGTGTGCATCTGTCCTGGTGACAGCATTGAGTCCTCTGTAATCCACACAGAACCTCATCTCTCTCTTGCCATCTTTGGTGTGAGGTTTGGGGACCAGAACCACTGGGCTAGCCCAGGGGCTCTCTGAGGGTTCAATGACACCTAATTCCAGCATTTTATGTACCTCAGCCTTTATACAGTCCCTGACGTGGTCAGGTTGTCTGTAAAGCTTGTTCTTTACAGGCAGACTGTCACCAGTGTCCACCACATGGGTACACCAGTCAGTTTGACTAGGTATCAAGGAAAACATATGTGAAAATGATTGTAGAACCTGTCTACATTCAGTCTGCTGATGGGCAGTGAGGTTGCCTCCAAGGGTCACTCCTTCAACTGAGCCATCTTCAGGGTTCTGAGACAACAGGTCTGGGAGAGGGTCACTCTCTTCCTCCTGTCCCTCTTCTGTAGCCATGAGCAAGCCCATGTCTGCCCTGTCAACATATGCTTTAAGCCTGTTAACATGGAGTACCCTGTGGGGACTCCTGGGAGTTCCTAGGTCCACCAAGTAGGTAACCTCTCCCTTCTTTTCCAGGATTGTATGGGGTCCAGACCATTTGTCTTGGAGTGCTGCTGGGGCCACTGGCTCCAACACAGATACCTTCTGTCCTGGCTGAAACTCAACCAAGACAGCCTTTTGGTCATGCCAAGCTTTCTGTAAGGCCTGGCTTGCCTCAAGGTTTTTGGATGCCTTCTCCATATACTCAGCCATCCTGGAGCGGAGACCAAGTACATAGTCCACTATGTCTAGCTTAGGCTTTTTGAGAGGTAACTCCCATCCTTCCTTCACCAAACACAGTGGGCCTCTCACAGGGTGCCCAAACAACAATTCAAAGGGGCTGTAGCCAACTCCTTTTTGTGGGACCTCTCTGTAAGCAAACAGAAGGCAGGGTAGAAGGATGTCCCATCTTCGCCTGAGCTTTTCAGGTAATCCTTTGATCATACCCTTTAGGGTCTTGTTGAATCTCTCAACAAGCCCATTGCATTGTGGGTGATAAGGGGTGGTGAACTTGTAGTTGACACCACATTCCTTCCACATAGCTGTCAAGTATCCTGACATAAAGTTGGTACCTCTGTCAGATACTACCTCCTTAGGAAACCCCACTCTGGAGAATACTCCCAGCAGGGCCCTGGCCACAACAGGAGCTGTAGTGGCCCTAAGGGGAATTGCCTCTGGATACCTGGTGGCATGATCCGCTACCACCAGTATAAATCTGTGCCCAGATGCAGTGGGAGGATCCATGGGACCCACTATATCTATTCCCACTCTTTCAAAGGGGACCCCCACCACAGGTAGTGGTATTAGGGGGGCCTTTGTTGTGCCACCTGATTTGCCACTGGCTTGGCAGGTCACACAGGAGCGACAAAACTCCTTTGTATCTTCATTCATGTGAGGCCAGTGAAAGTGAGGGACAAGCCTGTCCCAAGTCTTATTCTGGCCTAAGTGTCCTGCTAAAGGAATATCATGGGCCAAGGTAAGAAGGAAGCCCCTAAATTGCAGAGGTATAACCAACCTCCTGGTAGCACCAGGCTTGGGGTCTCTAGCCTCTGAATAAAGGAGCCCTTCATCCCAATACACTTTATGGGTACCTTGAGCATTCCCAGCAGCCTCAGCAGCAGCCAGCTGTCTGAGGGGTTCAAGAGAGGGACAGGATAACTGAGCCTGCCTCAAGGCAGCCCTGGAAGGTCCCCCTGTCCCCAGAAACTCAACCTGATCAGGTTCAAGCTCTTCAGGGACAGTTCCTTCAGGGTCCTCTAGATCAGCTTCCTGGGAAGGCTGATCATCACTCTGAGGCAGGGGGGAAGGCACAGCCTTGACCCTCCTGTTCTTCTTCTTGGTAGGTGCTTGGTCCATTGTTCCAGGATCCAAGACCTGAGGTTCAGTGAGGCACTTTTTGGCCTGTGACCTGGTCACAGCAAGGACATGTGATGATATACCTAACATCTCTGCATGAGTCCTGTACTCCACTTCTGACCATAGAGAACTCTCTAGGTCATTGCCCAACAAACATTCTACTGGGAGGTCTGCACTAACCACAACCCTTTTGAGGCCAGTTACCCCTCCCCATTAGAAGTTAACAACAGCCACACTATGTGAAGTAGTGGCATTGCTGGCATTGGTCACCAGGTAATTCTCACCTGGTATGTACTGTCCAGGGTCCACAAAGCCTGGTGTCACCATAGTGACACTGGCACATGTGTCCCTGTAGGCTTGAGCCACTTTTTCATTTATTAAAGGAGTCTGTCTGTACTTGCCCAGGTTACTTGGGCTCACAGGGACAAATCAATGTCCCCATCACAGATCAAGACTGCCTGTGTCAGGGTTCTGTCTAAGTCAGAATCTCCTTCAGTTCCCATAGTGATTCCCACTACACCCTTTGTCTGGGGACCAACACTGCTAACAGTAGTACTGGGAGCAGGTGCCTTAGGGGCAACAGTGTTGGGGGCTCCACCCTTTTTGCAATCACTAGTCCAGTGAGTTGTATTTTTGCAATGATTGCACCAGGGTTTCTTTTGACCTTCTTTCTTCTTTTTGGACTGTTGTTGGGACCCACCCTCCTTAGCAGTAGTTTGGGGCCCTGTTGAAGACTTCTGGTCTTTAGGTTTCTGATCTCCACCCTTTTGGTCTGTTTTCTTCTGATCACCCCCTTGGCCCTGGTTCTGGTTCTTTTGCTTAACCCTGGTTCTGACCCATTTGTCTGCCTTCTTTCCCAATTCTTGGGGAGAGGTCAGATCAGAGTCAACCAAGTGTTGATGCAGTTGCTGGTTTTGACAGTTATTTAAAATCTGTTCTCTCATCATCAAATTATACAATCCTGTAAAATCAGATACCTTACTTCCCAGCAACCAACCCTCCAAAGCCTTAGTGGCACATTCAACATATTCAGACCAGTCCTGAGTCTGTGTCTTTTGGGTGTCTCTGAACATTAACCTGTACTGTTCAGTGGTTAAGCCTAACCCATCTACCAGAACACTCTTCAGGACTCTGTAATTTCTGACATCCTCTTCTCTAACAGTGAGGAGTCTGTCTCTGCCTCTTCCTTCAAAGGAGAGCCAGGGGATTGCTGCCCACTGGTCTTGAGGAACCTGCTGTACCTTGCAGGCTCTCTCAAGAGCAGTTATCCATTTGTGGATGTCATCCCCACTTTTGTAGGGGGGCACAACCTTAGACAGGTTCCTATTATCAAAGACCCTATCTTTGTCCTTAGGGACAATGCTGCCACCAGTGGGTATAGACCCACTCTCTCTAGGTTGCCTAGCCTTGTTCAGTTTTTCTTCCATCAGGGCTACTTCTAGCTCCTGCTTCCTGATCCTCAGCTGGGCTTCCTGCATTCTGGCCTCATGTTCCCTCCTCTGAGGGGTGGTCATCCTTTTCCTGGAGTGACCTTGAGAGCCTCTAGAGCCATGGGAAGCATTGGAGTCACCTGAGCGATTCCTTTGCCTCCCAAGCCCTGTGTTAAGTCCACTGGGGAGATCCAATGGGGTAAACCCATTGTCAGTCCTCAATAGCCTTAGTTTAGCTGGGCCAAGTATAACACTTGGCACTGGGCTAGTTCTCCCTTCATCATCACTACTTTCTGTATCAGCCCCTTTATCACTCTCATCCTCTGTGGTATTATTGCCATCTAAGGGGTGACTATTGGAACTGGGTACCTCTGTAGCATCTTCAGAAGGGGGGCCTCCTGTTCCTGACCCTAAGGGGGCTAACTGGGAAGCTTTCCTGAGTTCTCTCTGATTCTCATCATTTTGCAAGAGTTCTCTGAGCTCAGCAGAGGTAGGGTTCTTGGGCTGTTTAAGGCCTCTAAGAGTTGCCAAATGCCTGAGCTCATTCTGGTTAAGGGTAGCAAAGCTGGATGGTGCCCTCTGGGGGTCACTCTCAACAGAGATGGGTACAGTGGACCCCTCTGCCCCGGCCATTGCTCTTAAGTGTGGGTCGATGTGTTGCAATCTACCTACACTTGGGTTTACCTACTAAACCTATCTAGTAGTTGTAGTCAGGGTGTGCTACTCCCTTTGCTCTACAACAACTAAGTTCAGTAGAACTTATGTATATCTAATCTTGTTTTATATGTACCTACAGGTACCTATGTGATCTTTCAATTGGTAACCAAGAGATTACAATGGTAAAACACAGCAAGCTCAAATCCAACCGCTGCTCACCAATGTGAGAAGTTGGCCTGGTATATGATGCTCACTAGTTAAAGTGATCACCTTGTACCATGCCAAGCAACCCTTATGGTGTGGTTGTAAGTCAACCTTTTCGGACTAGCTGCCCTAGTGGTAGCGTAGGCTAAGCAGTCTTTGAGGCTAAACTCGTGAAGCGTGTTAAGCCAGCTGTTTTACCAAATGCAACCCCCTTTTATACCAATGAAAGGACACCACACAGATATATATTCAAAATATATATGTATTTATTTCTCAAAGTAACCCCTAGTCTCTTTATGAGCACAGGAGCACAAATCGTCAAACAAGATTACAGTAGAATACACAGAAGTTGCACTTTATATGGATAGGCCCTGGTGGCCGCTCAAACCATATACTAAAATAGTGGTATAAGTACCACGAACAGAAAAGGGAAAAGGCCTAGGGCCTCTAGAATTGCTGGGCCTACAAGGAGCTAACGTCAGTTAGTGACCAGGAGGTCCACGGGTGGCGTGTGCAGAGCAAATAGTCACACGCGTGCTCCCATAGGTTTCAATGGGTGCGTAAAAAGTACAAAGTTACTGCAAGGAGGATCTTCCGGATGGACTAGGAACTCAAGATTTGGAACACAGGCACTAGAGATGTAATACTACACTTGGGCACAGGTGTGCCAGCTTTACCTCACCCACAGGAAGCGGGTGCATAGGCCTCGAAGTGCGTTGGGTTTCTTCTATCTGTTCCGTGGAGCCTGAAGACAAAGATGCTGCAGGCGGTCGGTCCGGGAGAGATGCAGTGGATCCAAGAGTGGATCGGGGATATTGAAGACCTGTAAGCAGAGGGGACAGTGTTCACAGTCACTAGCCAGTGACCGGCGTGGCACCAGGTGGGTACCAGGCGATGTCGGGTGCAAACAGGAAGAAAGGTGTAGCTTGTCTCTGCAGCCACGTGGTCCCTGGAGATCGACGACGTCCAGGAGTCGGTTCACGAGCTGTCCCACGCAGGCTCTCGCTGTCGGCGACTTGATCGAAGCAAACAAGCCTTGGCAAAAGCAATTGTTGTAGGAGATGAAATAAGCTGAGGGTTCTGACCAGCAAGGTCAGAGGGACTGCTCCTTTGGAGGGGAGCAAGGGCCAGTCTGGAGCAACCAGACCAGCGGTGTATTTTGTAGAGTTCGTCGCCAAGATGGCTACTAGCCAGCGGGCCAGCAACCGGTTAGGTGCGTCGAGTGGCAAAATGCAGAAGGGCCCCACGCAGATCGTGGAGATGCTGGAGGGCTCACCTTTGGGGCAGATGCTGCTCGGGTGTTGGGCTTCTCAGATCCCAAAGCACAACTTGGAGGGAGCCTCGGTTGTTGCACTTGTCAGCTTGTCGTGGTCGTTTCAGGATGGCTGGCTCCACGTGTCTCGGTGCCTCCACGGGTCTCCTCTTTTCAGGGACTGTGGATCGGGCGGTGAGAGGTCTGGAGGTCCAGGTCTTGTCAGTCTCTGGGCTCGGGCTCCGGCGGGAGGCGGCGGCAAAGCAGACGTTGATTCGCTGGATGGTGCTTGCGTTAGCAAGGTGGTCACTCCCTGACCACAGGGGAGATTGGCTTCAGTCCTCTGTGCAGCAGAGCGTCGAAGTTCCCGTCTTCTTCTTAGTGTTAAGTTGATTCCAGGATGTCTGAAGTCTTAGGACACAGCTCCTACCTTTAAGCGGATTCTAGGGGCCGGACTACCTGCTAGGTCCCTCCCTATGGGTGGGACCAGGAAGGGGGGTGGTTACACCCCCAATCCTTTGTCCAGCTCGCCCCAGGCCCGGGACTGGTGTGCCCCAGGACCGGTTTGAACCGGCATATGCACCGAGGCTCCTTGTGAGCCACAGGCATGTCTGGTTTCTTTCAAGCCCTACCTGACCAATACACAAAATCCTGTCTGGGGTGGTGCACGCACCTCCCCTGGCAGGAAACCCTTTGTCCACACCTCCCAAGCTGGAAGGACTCCCAGCAGCAGGAGGGCAGACTTGTGTCTGTGGTGGCAGCATCCATTTTGTGGAGCTGAGGCTATGTCTGATTTTACCCGGGTTTCAGGTACTGTACATGTCGTGTCCCTCTAGAAGGGTGGAATGCTAACCCCGTCGCCAGAATTGGCGAGGGGTTAGTATTCCAATTCGTATGACACCTTACTCGACATGTTTTGATAAAGCCAAACCAAAGATAGCATTTAACCGCGAGGTTCATAATGCACTTAAGAGTATATGGTATGACGATATCTGGAAACAGTAGAAGGAAGTTGTTCCGACCACTGCAGACAGGCTCAGCTCATGCCAGAGCACCATCTCACATGGAACCAAGCACTCTGCCTTCAGGATTGTTAAGGCCTGCCATAGGAGTGACTTATAGGTTACCATGTGTCCCATTTAAGGTTAGGTATAGGTATACTACACCTAAGTAAGAGGTGATTACACCAACTTACCCCAGCTGAGTGATCAGCCAGTTGTGTCAAATTGTTAGGCCAAGCCTGGGGTGGCATAATACATGCTTCAGCCCCTGGCAGGCCTTGGGTACACCAATGCCCTGGGTACCTAGTGTACACTGGTACAGGGGCTGACAGGGTGATCCACTTCCAATTGGTTATGCACCTAGGGGGCATAGTTTTAATTTAGTAGAGAGAACAGCAGGCTGGGGGTCTGATTGGCAGGCCCACAGCCTCAATATGTCAAAAACCAGTGAAGCAAAAAGCAAAAATTTGGGGTGACCATAGGATAGCAGACCCTACTCTCCTACACAACCCCCCCCCAAACGCTGGGACATTAAACTAGCCTTGACCAGTCTCGTCTTCATGTCCTAAGTGGAAGTACCTGGAGAGACCATCTGCATTCCCATGGTCAGTACCTGGCCGGTGCTCCACTGTAAAGTCCATCCCCTGTAGCGAAATGGACCACCTAAGCAGTTTGGGGTTTTCACCCTTCATCTGATTTAGCCACAAGAGGGGCTTATGGTCGGTCTGAATCTTGAAGTGAGTGCCAAACAAGTATGGCCTCAGCTTCTTCAGGGCCCACACCACAGCAAAGGCCTCCCTCTCAATAGCTGACCAATTCTTCTCTCTGGGGGTCAACCTTCTGCTAATAAAAGCAATGGGTTGGTCTTGACCATCTACATTAAGTTGTGACAGCACAGCTCCCACACCCAACTCAGAAGCATCTGTTTGGACAATAAACTCTTTGGAGTAGTCAGGACTTTTCAGGATAGGTGCAGAGCACATGGCCTCCTTCAGGTCATCAAATGCCTTTTGACAGCTTACTGTCCACTGAACCTTTTTGGGCATCTTCTTGGATGTCAGATCATTAAGAGGAGTCACAATGGACCCATAGTTCTTAACAAACTTCCTGTAGTACCCAGTCAAGCCCAAGAAAGCTCGAACTTGAGTCTGGGTGGTTGGAGGGGACCAGTCCTTGATGGATTGTATCTTACTCTCCAGTGGTTGAACTTGGCCTCCACCTACAAGGTGGCCCAAATACACAACCTTACTCTGCCCTATCTGGCACTTAGTAGCCTTGATAGTGAGGCCTGCCCTTTGCAGAGCCTCAAGAGCCTTCTTCAGGTGGATCAGGTGATCCTCCCAGGTGGAGCTAAAGACAGCAATGTCATCAAGATATGCTGCGCAAAAGTCATCCAACCCAGTAAGGACTTGGTTCACCAGCCTTTGGAAGGTGGCAGGTGCATTCTTCAGACCAAAGGGCATCACCACAAACTGGTAGTGCCCACCTGGGGTTGAGAATGCTGTTTTGGCCTTAGACTCCTCAGCTAATCTGATTTGCCAATAGCCAGCTGTTAAGTCAAATGTGCTCAAAAACTTTGCAGAAGCTAGTTTGTCTATGAGCTCATCTGCCCTTGGAATAGGGTGTGCATCTGTCCTGGTGACAGCATTGAGTCCTCTGTAATCCACACAGAACCTCATCTCTCTCTTGCCATCTTTGGTGTGAGGTTTGGGGACCAGAACCACTGGGCTAGCCCAGGGGCTCTCTGAGGGTTCAATGACACCTAATTCCAGCATTTTATGTACCTCAGCCTTTATACAGTCCCTGACGTGGTCAGGTTGTCTGTAAAGCTTGTTCTTTACAGGCAGACTGTCACCAGTGTCCACCACATGGGTACACCAGTCAGTTTGACTAGGTATCAAGGAAAACATATGTGAAAATGATTGTAGAACCTGTCTACATTCAGTCTGCTGATGGGCAGTGAGGTTGCCTCCAAGGGTCACTCCTTCAACTGAGCCATCTTCAGGGTTCTGAGACAACAGGTCTGGGAGAGGGTCACTCTCTTCCTCCTTTCCCTCATCTGTAGCCATGAGCAAGCCCATGTCTGCCCTGTCAACATATGCTTTAAGCCTGTTAACATGGAGTACCCTGTGGGGACTCCTGGGAGTTCCTAGGTCCACCAAGTAGGTAACCTCTCCCTTCTTTTCCAGGATTGTATGGGGTCCAGACCATTTGTCTTGGAGTGCTGCTGGGGCCACTGGCTCCAACACCCATACCTTCTGTCCTGGCTGAAACTCAACCAAGACAGCCTTTTGGTCATGCCAAGCTTTCTGTAAGGCCTGGCTTGCCTCAAGGTTTTTGGATGCCTTCTCCATATACTCAGCCATCCTGGAGCGGAGACCAAGTACATAGTCCACTATGTCTAGCTTAGGCTTTTTGAGAGGTAACTCCCATCCTTCCTTCACCAAACACAGTGGGCCTCTCACAGGGTGCCCAAACAACAATTCAAAGGGGCTGTAGCCAACTCCTTTTTGTGGGACCTCTCTGTAAGCAAACAGAAGGCAGGGTAGAAGGATGTCCCATCTTCGCCTGAGCTTTTCAGGTAATCCTTTGATCATACCCTTTAGGGTCTTGTTGAATCTCTCAACAAGCCCATTGCATTGTGGGTGATAAGGGGTGGTGAACTTGTAGTTGACACCACATTCCTTCCACATAGCTGTCAAGTATCCTGACATAAAGTTGGTACCTCTGTCAGATACTACCTCCTTAGGAAACCCCACTCTGGAGAATACTCCCAGCAGGGCCCTGGCCACAACAGGAGCTGTAGTGGTCCTAAGGGGAATTGCCTCTGGATACCTGGTGGCATGATCCACTACCACCAGTATAAATCTGTGCCCAGATGCAGTGGGAGGATCCATGGGACCCACTATATCTATTCCCACTCTTTCAAAGGGGACCCCCACCACAGGTAGTGGTATTAGGGGGGCCTTTGTTGTGCCACCTGATTTGCCACTGGCTTGGCAGGTCACACAGGAGCGACAAAACTCCTTTGTATCTTCATTCATGTGAGGCCAGTGAAAGTGAGGGACAAGCCTGTCCCAAGTCTTATTCTGGCCTAAGTGTCCTGCTAAAGGAATATCATGGGCCAAGGTAAGAAGGAAGCCCCTAAATTGCAGCGGTATAACCAACCTCCTGGTAGCACCAGGCTTGGGGTCTCTAGCCTCTGAATAAAGGAGCCCTTCATCCCAATACACTTTATGGGTACCTTGAGCATTCCCAGCAGCCTCAGCAGCAGCCAGCTGTCTGAGGGGTTCAAGAGAGGGACAGGATAACTGAGCCTGCCTCAAGGCAGCCCTGGAAGGTCCCGCTGTCCCCAGAAACTCAACCTGATCAGGTTCAAGCTCTTCAGGGACAGTTCCTTCAGGGTCCTCTAGATCAGCTTCCTGGGAAGGCTGATCATCACTCTGAGGCAGGGGGGAAGGCACAGCCTTGACCCTCCTGTTCTTCTTCTTGGTAGGTGCTTGGTCCATTGTTCCAGGATCCAAGACCTGAGGTTCAGTGAGGCACTTTTTGGCCTGTGACCTGGTCACAGCAAGGACATGTGATGATATACCTAACATCTCTGCATGAGTCCTGTACTCCACTTCTGACCATAGAGAACTCTCTAGGTCATTGCCCAACAAACATTCTACTGGGAGGTCTGCACTAACCACAACCCTTTTGAGGCCAGTTACCCCTCCCCATGAGAAGTTAACAACAGCCACACTATGTGAAGTAGTGGCATTGCTGGCATTGGTCACCAGGTAATTCTCACCTGGTATGTACTGTCCAGGGTCCACAAAGCCTGGTGTCACCATAGTGACACTGGCACATGTGTCCCTGTAGGCTTGAGCCACTTTTTCATTTATTAAAGGAGTCTGTCTGTACTTGCCCAGGTTACTGGGGCTCACAGTCAGGGACAAATCAATGTCCCCATCACAGATCAAGACTGCCTGTGTCAGGGTTCTGTCTAAGTCAGAATCTCCTTCAGTTCCCATAGTGATTCCCACTACACCCTTTGTCTGGGGACCAACACTGCTAACAGTAGTACTGGGAGCAGGTGCCTTAGGGGCAACAGTGTTGGGGGCTCCACCCTTTTTGCAATCACTAGTCCAGTGAGTTGTATTTTTGCAATGATTGCACCAGGGTTTCTTTTGACCTTCTTTCTTCTTTTTGGACTGTTGTTGGGACCCACCCTCCTTAGCAGTAGTTTGGGGCCCTGTTGAAGACTTCTGGTCTTTAGGTTTCTGATCTCCACCCTTTTGGTCTGTTTTCTTCTGATCACCCCCTTGGCCCTGGTTCTGGTTCTTTTGCTTAACCCTGGTTCTGACCCATTTGTCTGCCTTCTTTCCCAATTCTTGGGGAGAGGTCAGATCAGAGTCAACCAAGTGTTGATGCAGTTGCTGGTTTTGACAGTTATTTAAAATCTGTTCTCTCATCATCAAATTATACAATCCTGTAAAATCAGATACCTTACTTCCCAGCAACCAACCCTCCAAAGCCTTAGTGGCACATTCAACATATTCAGACCAGTCCTGAGTCTGTGTCTTTTGGGTGTCTCTGAACATTAACCTGTACTGTTCAGTGGTTAAGCCTAACCCATCTACCAGAACACTCTTCAGGACTCTGTAATTTCTGACATCCTCTTCTCTAACAGTGAGGAGTCTGTCTCTGCCTCTTCCTTCAAAGGAGAGCCAGAGGATTGCTGCCCACTGGTCTTCAGGAACCTGCTGTACCTTGCAGGCTCTCTCAAGAGCAGTTATCCATTTGTGGATGTCATCCCCACTTTTGTAGGGGGGCACAACCGTAGACAGGTTCCTATTATCAAAGACCCTATCTTTGTCCTTAGGGACAATGCTGCCACCAGTGGGTATAGACCCACTCTCTCTAGGTTGCCTAGCCTTGTTCAGTTTTTCTTCCATCAGGGCTACTTCTAGCTCCTGCTTCCTGATCCTCAGCTGGGCTTCCTGCATTCTGGCCTCATGTTCCCTCCTCTGAGGGGTGGTCATCCTTTTCCTGGAGTGACCTTGAGAGCCTCTAGAGCCATGGGAAGCATTGGAGTCACCTGAGCGATTCCTTTGCCTCCCAAGCCCTGTGTTAAGTCCACTGGGGAGATCCAATGGGGTAAACCCATTGTCAGTCCCCAATAGCCTTAGTTTAGCTGGGCCAAGTATAACACTTGGCACTGGGCTAGTTCTCCCTTCATCATCACTACTTTCTGTATCAGCCCCTTTATCACTCTCATCCTCTGTGGTATTATTGCCATCTAAGGGGTGACTATTGGAACTGGGTACCTCTGTAGCATCTTCAGAAGGGGGGCCTCCTGTTCCTGACCCTAAGGGGGCTAACTGGGAAGCTTTCCTGAGTTCTCTCTGATTCTCATCATTTTGCAAGAGTTCTCTGAGCTCAGCAGAGGTAGGGTTCTTGGGCTGTTTAAGGCCTCTAAGAGTTGCCAAATGCCTGAGCTCATTCTGGTTAAGGGTAGCAAAGCTGGATGGTGCCCTCTGGGGGTCACTCTCAACAGAGATGGGTACAGTGGACCCCTCTGCCCCGGCCATTGCTCTTAAGTGTGGGTGGATGTGTTGCAATCTACCTACACTTGGGTTTACCTACTAAACCTATCTAGTAGTTGTAGTCAGGGTGTGCTACTCCCTTTGCTCTACAACAACTAAGTTCAGTAGAACTTATGTATATCTAATCTTGTTTTTTATGTACCTACAGGTACCTATGTGATCTTTCAATTGGTAACCAAGAGATTACAATGGTAAAACACAGCAAGCTCAAATCCAACCGCTGCTCACCAATGTGAGAAGTTGGCCTGGTATATGATGCTCACTAGTTAAAGTGATCACCTTGTACCATGCCAAGCAACCCTTATGGTGTGGTTGTAAGTCAACCTTTTCGGACTAGCTGCCCTAGTGGTAGCGTAGGCTAAGCAGTCTTTGAGGCTAAACTCGTGAAGCGTGTTAAGCCAGCTGTTTTACCAAATGCAACCCCCTTTTATACCAATGAAAGGACACCACACAGATATATATTCAAAATATATATGTATTTATTTCTCAAAGTAACCCCTAGTTTCTTTATGAGCACAGGAGCACAAATCGTCAAACAAGATTACAGTAGAATACACAGAAGTTGCACTTTATATGGATAGGCCCTGGTGGCCGCTCAAACCATATACTAAAATAGTGGTATAAGTACCACGAACAGAAAAGGGAAAAGGCCTAGGGCCTCTAGAATCGCTGGGCCTACAAGGAGCTAACGTCAGTTAGTGACCAGGAGGTCCACGGGTGGCGTGTGCAGAGCAAATAGTCACACGCGTGCTCCCATAGGTTTCAATGGGTGCGTAAAAAGTACAAAGTTACTACAAGGAGGATCTTCCGGATGGACTAGGAACTCAAGATTTGGAACACAGGCACTAGAGATGTAATACTACACTTGGGCACAGGTGTGCCAGCTTTACCTCACCCACAGGAAGCGGGTGCATAGGCCTCGAAGTGCGTCGGGTTTCTTCTATCTGTTCCGTGGAGCCTGAAGACAAAGATGCTGCAGGCGGTCGGTCCGGGAGAGATGCAGTGGATCCAAGAGTGGATCGGGGATGTTGAAGACCTGTAAGCAGAGGGGACAGTGTTCACAGTCACTAGCCAGTGACCGGCGTGGCACCAGGTGGGTACCAGGCGATGTCGGGTGCAAACAGGAAGAAAGGTGTAGCTTGTCTCTGCAGCCACGTGGTCCCTGGAGGTCGACGACGTCCAGGAGTCGGTTCACGAGCTGTCCCACGCAGGCTCTCGCTGTCGGCGGTGTCGGCGACTTGATCGAAGCAAACAAGCCTTGGCAAAAGCAATTGTTGTAGGAGATGAAATAAGCTGAGGGTTCTGACCAGCAAGGTCAGAGGGACTGCTCCTTTGGAGGGGAGCAAGGGCCAGTCTGGAGCAACCAGACCAGCGGTGTATTTTGTAGAGTTCGTCGCCAAGATGGCTACTAGCCAGCGGGCCAGCAACCGGTTAGGCACGTCGAGTGGCAAAATGCAGAAGGGCCCCACGCAGATCGTGGAGATGCTGGAGGGCTCACCTTTGGTGCAGATGCTGCTCTGGTGTTGGGCTTCTCAGATCCCAAAGCACAACTTGGAGGGAGCCTCGGTTGTTGCACTTGTCAGCTTGTCGTGGTCGTTTCAAGATGGCTGGCTCCACGTGTCTCGGTGCCTCCACGGGTCTCCTCTTTTCAGGGACTGTGGATCGGGCGGTGAGAGGTCTGGAGGTCCAGGTCTTGTCAGTCTCTGGGCTCGGGCTCCGGAGGGAGGCGGCGGCAAAGCAGATTTGCTGGATGGTGCTTGCGTTAGCAAGGTGGTCACTCCCTGACCACAGGGGAGATTGGCTTCAGTCCTCTGTGCAGCAGAGCGTCGAAGTTCCCGTCTTCTTCTTAGTGTTAAGTTGATTCCAGGATGTCTGAAGTCTTAGGACACAGCTCCTACCTTTAAGCGGATTCTAGGGGCCGGACTACCTGCTAGGTCCCTCCCTATGGGTGGGACCAGGAAGGGGGGTGGTTACACCCCCAATCCTTTGTCCAGCTCGCCCCAGGCCCGGGACTGGTGTGCCCCAGGACCGGTTTGAACTGGCATATGCACCGAGGCTCCTTGTGAGCCACAGGCATGTCTGGTTTCTTTCAAGCCCTACCTGACCAATACACAAAATCCTGTCTGGGTGGTGCACGCACCTCCCCTGGCAGGAAACCCTTTGTCCATACCTCCCAAGCTGGAAGGACTCCCAGCAGCAGGAGGGCAGACTTGTGTCTGTGGTGGCAGCATCCATTTTGTGGAGCTGAGGCTATGTCTGATTTTACCCGGGTTTCAGGTACTGTACATGTCGTGTCCCTCTAGAAGGGTGGAATGCTAACCCCGTCGCCAGAATTGGCGAGGGGTTAGTATTCCAATTCGTATGACACCTTACTCGACATGTTTTGATAAAGCCAAACCAAAGATAGCATTTAACCGCGAGGTTCATAATGCACTTAAGAGTATATGGTATGACGATATCTGGAAACAGTAGAAGGAAGTTGTTCCGACCACTGCAGACAGGCTCAGCTCATGCCAGAGCACCATCTCACATGGAACCAAGCACTCTGCCTTCAGGATTGTTAAGGCCTGCCATAGGAGTGACTTATAGGTTACCATGTGTCCCATTTAAGGTTAGGTATAGGTATACTACACCTAAGTAAGAGGTGATTACACCAACTTACCCCAGCTGAGTGATCAGCCAGTTGTGTCAAATTGTTAGGCCAAGCCTGGGGTGGCATAATACATGCTTCCGCCCCTGGCAGGCCTTGGGTACACCAATGCCCTGGGTACCTAGTGTACACTGGTACAGGGGCTGACAGGGTGATCCACTTCCAATTGGTTATGCACCTAGGGGGCATAGTTTTAATTTAGTAGAGAGAACAGCAGGCTGGGGGTCTGATTGGCAGGCCCACAGCCTCAATATGTCAAAAACCAGTGAAGCAAAAAGCAAAAATTTGGGGTGACCATAGGATAGCAGACCCTACTCTCCTACACTTGTGTCATGGTGCAAGGGTGCCTGCCTTATAGACAGGATTGTTTATGTACAGGAAGGGATCCCTTCCAGCAATCCTGGTCGTCATTCTCCTCTTTCTGTGCTCTGTGCACCTATAGAAAGACGAAGAAATGAGGAGAAATAAAGTTATTTCTCCTTGTTGCACCTCACCTGGGGCGGCGTAGCATTCTGACACATTTCTACTCATAGGTGAATCTGGGGATGCCCCAGAATCCATGGGGGGGGTGTGGGAACGCCCATGGAACGCCTCCTGCCGCAGACTGGTGCACACGCCCATGGAACGCCTCCCGCCGCAGACTGACGCACGGCAGTGATTTGCGCTGCGTTGCATTGCGCTGGATTCCATGGGGGGGGGGGAACGCCCATGGAACACCTCCTGCCGCAGACTGACGCACAGCAGTGATTTGTGCTGCATTGCATTGCGCTGGATTCCATGGGTGGTGTGTGGGAACACCCATGGAACACCTCCTGCCGCAGACGGACGCACGGCAGTGATTTGTGCTGTGTTGCATTGCGCTGGATTCCATGGGGGGGGGGTGGGAACGCCCATGGAACACCTCCTGCCGCAGACTGACGCACGGCAGTGATTTTTGCTGCGTTGCATTGTGCTGGATTCCATGGGTGGTGTGTGGGAACGCCTCCTGCCGCAGACTGACGCACGGCAGTGATTTGTACTGCGTTGCATTGCGCTGGATTCCATGGGGGGTGTGTGGGAACACCCATGAAACACCTCCTGCCGCAGACGGACGCACGGCAGTGATTTGTGCTGTGTTGCATTGCGCCGGATTCCATGGGGGGTGTGTGGGAACGCCCATGGAACGCCTCCTGCCACAGACGGACGCACGGCAGTGATTTGTGCTGCGTTGCATTGCATTGGATTCCATGGGTGGTGTGTGGGAACACCCATGGAACGCCTCCTGCCGCAGACTCACGCACGGCAGTGATTTGTGCTGCATTGCATTGCGCTGGATTCCATGGGCGGTGTGTGGGAACGCCCATGGAACGCCTCCTGCCGCAGACTGCCGCACGGCAGTGATTTGTGCTGCGTTGCATTGCACTGGATTCCATGGGGGGTGTGTGGGCACGCCCATAGAACGCCTCCTGCCGCAGACTGACGCACGGCAGTGATTTGTGCTGTGTTGCATTGCGCTGGATTCCATGGGGGTGTGTGGGAACGCCCATGGAACGCCTCCTGCCGCAAACTGACGGACGGCAGTGATTTGTGCTGCGTTGCATTGTCCTGGATTCCATGGGGGGGGGTGTGGGAACGCCCATGGAACGCCTCCTGCCGCAGACTGACGCACGGCAGTGATTTGTGCTGTGTTGCATTGCGCTGGATTCCATGGGTGGTGTGTGGGAACACCCATGGAACGCCTCCTGCCGCAGACGGACGCACGGCAGTGATTTGTGCTGCGTTCCATTGTCCTGGATTCCATGGGGGGTGTGTGGGAACGCCCATGGAACGCCTCCTGCCGCAGACTGACGCACGGCAGTGATTTGTGCTACGTTGCATTGCGCTGGATTCCATGGGTGGTGTGTGGGAACACCCATGGAACGCCTCCTGCCGCAGACTGACGCTTGGCAGTGATTTGTGCTGCGTTGCATTGTGCTGGATTCCATGGGTGGTGTGTGGGAACGCCCATGGAACGCCTCCTGCCGCAGACTGACGCACGGCAGTGATTTGTGCTGCGTTGCATTGTGCTGGATTCCATGGGTGGTGTGTGGGAACGCCTCCTGCCGCAGACTGACGCACGGCAGTGATTTGTGCTGCATTGCATTGTGCTGGATTCCATGGGTGGTGTGTGGGAACGCCTCCTGCCGCAGACTGACGCACGGCAGTGATTTGTGCTGCGTTGCATTGCGCTGGATTCCATGGGTGGTGTGTGGGACCGCCCATGGAACGCCTCCTGCCGCAGACTGACGCACGGCAGTGATTTGTGCTGCGTTGCATTGTGCTGGATTCCATGGGGGGTGTGTGGGAACGCCCAAGGAACGCCTCCTGCCGCAGACTGCCGCACGGCAGTGATTTGTGCTGCGTTGCATTGCACTGGATTCCATGGGGGGTGTGTGGGCACGCCCATAGAACGCCTCCTGCCGCAGACTGACGCACGGCAGTGATTTGTGCTGTGTTGCATTGCGCTGGATTCCATGGGGGTGTGTGGGAACGCCCATGGAACGCCTCCTGCCGCAAACTGACGGACGGCAGTGATTTGTGCTGCGTTGCATTGTCCTGGATTCCATGGGGGGTGTGTGGGAACGCCCATGGAACGCCTCCTGCCGCAAACTGACGGACGGCAGTGATTTGTGCTGCGTTGCATTGTCCTGGATTCCATGGGTGGTGTGTGGGAACACCCATGGAACGCCTCCTGCCGCAGACGAACGCACGGCAGTGATTTGTGCTGCGTTCCATTGTCCTGGATTCCATGGGGGGTGTGTGGGAACGCCCATGGAACGCCTCCTGCCGCAGACTGACGCACGGCAGTGATTTGTGCTACGTTGCATTGCGCTGGATTCCATGGGTGGTGTGTGGGAACACCCATGGAACGCCTCCTGCCGCAGACTGACGCACGGCAGTGATTTGTGCTGCATTGCATTGTGCTGGATTCCATGGGTGGTGTGTGGGAACGCCCATGGAACGCCTCCTGCCGCAGACTGACGCACGGCAGTGATTTGTGCTGCGTTGCATTGTGCTGGATTCCATGGGTGGTGTGTGGGAACGCCTCCTGCCGCAGACTGACGCACGGCAGTGATTTGTGCTGCGTTGCATTGTGCTGGATTCCATGGATGGTGTGTGGGAACGCCTCCTGCCGCAGACTGACGCACGGCAGTGATTTGTGCTGCGTTGCATTGCGCTGGATTCCATGGGTGGTGTGTGGGAACGCCCATGGAACGCCTCCTGCCGCAGACGGACGCACGGCAGTGATTGGTGCTGCGTTGCATTGCTCTGGATTTATCAAGCCACCCAGGGCTAGGCACGGCTGGCTTGGTACATCTCACTTAGGTTTTACGTCGCCCTTGCGGGGGCGTCTCAAAGCCTTGATAAACCTGGCCCGAGGCGTCTTACTGTTTGCTGTGTGGCCAGCCGCGTGCTGGAAGCTCGTGGCGAAGCCAAAAGCCCATTGGCCGACCACCAGGTGACACTGCGTCTTCCGCTTGTGGGTCAGAGTGTTGTTGCGTTGCCTTCTCGTGCTCTGATGGCTTGCCTGAAGCCTGTTTCCGCCTCAACTGCTCTTAGCGAGCTCAGGGTTCTGTTTGGTGAAGCCCTTGGGTCCAGGGTACATGTGCACTTACAGGCCTGTGACCACTGGTCTCTCCAGACGTCAGATTCATGGCGTGGCGCTCGGCTTTGCTTTTTTGCATCGCTCATGCACAATGGAACTCAGGGCCTGGAAGGGTGCCCACAGCTTGGCATCGGTGTGATGCTCCCACAGCACATGTGGGGTGGGTGCCTTCAGCCTGGCATCGGGGTGGGTGCCCACAGCATGGCACCAGCAGTGGTGTGCCCACAGCAGGAGTGAAGTGGGTGCCCTCAGCCTGGCATCAGGGTGGGTACCCACAGCCTGGCTTAGGGGGTGGGTGGCCTCAGCCTGGCATCAGCAGTGGTGTGCCCGCAGGAGGTGTGGGGAGGGTGCCCACAGCCAGACCGTGATAATGTGAACGCTGGCACCGCGGTGGTCTCTCCACCGGGGTCTTTATGGACTGTCCTCACAGACTTCCCAAGAACCCCCCTTAGAATGGGCAGCCAGGGGAGGGTCGCGCAGCCTTCAACAGGGGGGCGGCAGCATTTTATCCAAACTAGAACCGTTGAAGGACCTTAGCTGGTGTTCTTCATAAAGATGGCATCAGGGCCCGGCTGGGGACCGAGGAGCAGAGCTGGGGATCAAACCAGAGGCGCTGCCTCGTCTCCTGCTGTAATCTCTCTCTCTCCTTTTCTCTTCTCTCTCTCCTCCCTCTCTGTTCGCTCTCTCTCCCTTCCTCCCCCTCTCTCTCTCCTCACTCTCTCCTCTTCTCTCTCTCTCTCCCTCCCTCTCTCCTCTTCTCTCTCTCTCTCTCCGTCTCTCCTCTTCTCTCTCTCTCTCCCTCTCTCCTCTTCTCTCTCTCTCTCTCTCCGACTCTCCTCTTCTCTCTCTCTCTCTCTTTCTCTCCCTCCCTCTCTCCTCTTCTCTCTCTTCTCCATCTCTGTTCGCTAGCTGTCTCTCTCTCCCCCTTCCCCTCTCTCTCTCCTTTTCTCTTCTCTCTCTCCTCCCTCTCTGTTCGCGCTCTCTCTCTCCCCCTTCCCCTCTCTCTCCTTTTCTCTCTCTCCTCTCTCTCTCTTCGCTCTCTCCCTCTCTCTCTCTTCGCTCTCTCTCTCTCTCTCTCTCTCTTCCCCTCACTCTCCTTTTCTCATGTCTCTCTTCTTCCTCTCTGTTCACTCTCTCTCCCTTCCTTCCCTCTCTCTCTTCTTCCTCTCTCTCTCTCGCTCTCCCTCCCTTCCTTCCTTCCCTCTCTCTCCTCTTCTCTTCTCTCTCTGCTCCCTCTCTGTTCGCTCTCTTTCCCTTTACCCTACCTCCTTCTCTCCTCTCCCCTCTCCCCCTTCTCTGTTCCCTCTCTTCTCCCTCCCTCCCTCTCTCCCTTCCTTCCCTCTCTCCTTCTCTTTCTTCTCCCTCTCTGTTCACTCTCTCCTTTCCCCTCTCTACCTCCCTCTCTCTCTCTCTCCTCTCCTTTTCTCTCTCTTCTCCCTCTCTGTTTCGCTCTCTCTCTCCCTCTCTCTTATTCTCTCTTCTCCCTTCCCCTCCCTCCCTCTCCTCTTCTCTTTTCTCTCTCTCTTCTCCCTCTCTGTTCGCTCTCTCTTCCTTTCCCCTCCCTCCCACCCTGTCTCTTGCAGGCTCCAGTGCCTGCTGTAGTTCCCCTCATGGAGCTGGGGAGAGTGACAGAGGCGCCATAAGCGGCCTGCAGGGTCCCACCGGGGAAATGCCCGGTGGCATGAAAGGCCAGTCCGGCCCGGTGGCCTTGCGGTAATCCACCCTTGATTGGATTAAGGCATTGATGACCGTACGTCAAGGTGAGAATCTAAAAAAGGAAGAAGTCTTCAGATGAAAAAGCAGCAGCTGGCGACTCTCTGTGGTCACTTGAGGGCGAGGGCGGGATCTAAACGGAGTCCCGGATTCCTTCCTGTGGAGAAGGCGCCGGGCGGGCGCGGACCCACGGAGGAGCCAGGCACAGGCTGTTCCAGAGGTCTGAGTTTGCAGGTGTAAGTGTGCCAAGGGCCGGATGTAGAGCTTGGCGGACGGGTTACTCCATCACAAACGCAGAATGCTCGGCATTGCTTGGCACAGGGATCTCGTCTGCGCCAGGGATCTCGTCTGCGCCAGGGATCTCGTCTGCGCCAGAGATCTCCTATGCGCGCCGATGGCTTCTCTGACTTTTGGTCACTTCTCTCTCCTAAGGCCTCCATTACTAGCATCGCACCTGTAAATAACAAGTCTACAGTGTACGTAATTTATCAGGCGCCATAGATAGCACCTAGAATGATCTTGTGGGGAATAACACGTGGATTTTGATCCAAAATCTACTTTAAATGGTAAATAACATATGATTTTTCCCTGTTACATTTGGGCAGGTTTGACTCGACGGAATGTAATGAAGGTTGAGGTATTTAATGCATCCAATAATTATCATATATGTTAAATATATCCAAGCTCATAATACAGATCACTCTGCAGACCAGGGTTTACACGGGGTCAGAAATAACTTCTCCCTCGTAATCAGGCCGGAAGTAGGTATTAAACCCTCTCTTAAAACCGTGCACGGCCCACGCCATCACGCCCGATGGCTGGACGTGCTGCTCTAAGTGTGGCAGCCGCAGGTCCGCCCAGGGCTCAGCACACGCAGTCATTAAAAGTAATATATATTAAAACAGGTCTGTCCATATCAGCGTAACAGGTCGACACAAGCAGCGTCACCAGCATTAGAGCTCCTGCGGTGACACAACCGGTGAAAGTACAAACACGCCCTTCACTTGCTGACTTTAAATCCCAAACCCACGTCACTTGTGGGCGCTGTGAAAGAGATGTGAGCAGACGCGTTGTGGTATGTTGCCAAGTGTGCAAGAGTTCTTCAGAGTGTGTCCAAGATACAAGAGTGACACTGACTTAAAATGTTGATAGTGATTTTTTGGAACAGAAAGATTTTTTTATTCCACACCTGGGAGGTGATTGGTTTATTTGTTTTTTTGTCACCATCCTCGAGGACTTTCAAAGTGCTTTTCCTCCCTCACTGTGGATAAACATTATACAACCATGTATCCCATCGAAGTGGCGAAGCGTAAGGGATGTCGGCAAAGAAAATGTAAAGAAATGGGAGGCTTGCTGCCCTTGCCTCTCCTAAGCTCTATGATGGAAATGGGAGGCTTGCTGCCCTTGCTTCTCCTAAGCTCTATGATGGAAATGGGAGGCTTGCTGCCCTTGCTTCTCCTAAGCTCTATGATGGAAATGGGAGGCTTGCTGCCCTCGCCTCTCCTAAGCTCTATGATGGAAATGGGAGGCGTGCTGCCTGCAGCTTCTCCTAAGCTCTATGATGGAAATGGGAGGCTTGCTGCCCTTGCTTCTCCTAAGCTCTATGATGGAAATGGGAGGCTTGCTGCCCTCGCCTCTCCTAAGCTCTATGATGGAAATGGGAGGCGTGCTGCCCTTGCTTCTCATAAGCTCTATGATGGAAATGGGAGGCTTGCTGCCCTTGCTTCTCCTAAGCTCTATGATGGAAATGGGAGGCGTGCTGCCCTTGCTTCTCCTAAGCTCTATGATGGAAATGGGAGGCTTGCTGCCCGCAGCTTCTCCTAAGCTCTATGATGGAAATGGGAGGCGTGCTGCCCTTGCCTCTCCTAAGCTCTATGATGGAAATGGGAGGCTTGCTGCCCTCGCCTCTCCTAAGCTCTATGATGGAAATGGGAGGCTTGCTGCCCTCGCCTCTCCTAAGCTCTATGATGGAAATGGGAGGCTTGCCGCCCTTGCTTCTCATAAGTTCTATGATGGAAATGGGAGGCTTGCTGCCCTCGCCTCTCCTAAGCTCTATGATGGAAATGGGAGGCGTGCTGCCCTTGCTTCTCCTAAGCTCTATGATGGAAATGGGAGGCTTGCCGCCCTTGCTTCTCCTAAGCTCTATGATGGAAATGGGAGGCTTGCTGCCCTTGCTTCTCCTAAGCTCTATGATGGAAATGGGAGGCGTGCTGCCCTTGCTTCTCCTAAGCTCCATGATGGAAATGGGAGGCTTGCTGCCCTTGCCTCTCCTAAGCTCCATGATGGAAATGGGAGGCTTGCTGCCCTTGCTTCTCATAATCTCTATGATGGAAATGGGAGGCGTGCTGCCCTTGCTTCTCCTAAGCTCTATGATGGAAATGGGAGGCTTGCTGCCCTTGCCTCTCCTAAGCTCTATGATGGAAATGGGAGGCTTGCCGCCCTTGCTTCTCCTAAGCTCTATGATGGAAATGGGAGGCTTGCTGCCCTCGCTTCTCCTAAGCTCTATGATGGAAATGGGAGGCGTGCTGCCCTCGCTTCTCCTAAGCTCTATGATGGAAATGGGAGGCTTGCCGCCCTTGCTTCTCCTAAGCTCTATGATGGAAATGGGAGGCTTGCTGCCCTCGCTTCTCCTAAGCTCTATGATGGAAATGGGAGGCGTGCTGCCCTTGCTTCTCCTAAGCTCTATGATGGAAATGGGAGGCGTGCCGCCCTTGCTTCTCCTAAGCTCTATGATGGAAATGGGAGGCTTGCTGCCCTTGCTTCTCCTAAGCTCTATGATGGAAATGGGAGGCGTGCTGCCCTTGCTTCTCATAAGCTCTATGATGGAAATGGGAGGCGTGCTGCCCTTGCTTCTCCTAAGCTCTATGATGGAAATGGGAGGCTTGCTGCCCTTGCTTCTCCTAAGCTCTATGATGGAAATGGGAGGCGTGCTGCCCGCAGCTTCTCCTAAGCTCTATGATGGAAATGGGAGGCGTGCTGCCCTTGCCTCTCCTAAGCTCTATGATGGAAATGGGAGGCTTGCTGCCCTCGCCTCTCCTAAGCTCTATGATGGAAATGGGAGGCTTGCTGCCCTCGCCTCTCCTAAGCTCTATGATGGAAATGGGAGGCTTGCTGCCCTTGCCTCTCATAAGCTCTATGATGGAAATGGGAGGCTTGCTGCCCTTGCTTCTCCTAAGCTCTATGATGGAAATGGGAGGCGTGCTGCCTGCAGCTTCTCCTAAGCTCTATGATGGAAATATGAGGCGTGCTGCCCTTGCCTCTCCTAAGCTCTATGATGGAAATGGGAGGCGTGCTGCCCTTGCTTCTCATAAGCTCTATGATGGAAATGGGAGGCTTGCCGCCCTTGCTTCTCATAAGCTCTATGATGGAAATGGGAGGCGTGCTGCCCTTGCTTCTCATAAGCTCTATGATGGAAATGGGAGGCGTGCTGCCCTCGCCTCTCCTAAGCTCTATGATGGAAATGGGAGGCTTGCTGCCCTTGCTTCTCATAAGCTCTATGATAGAAATTGGAGGCGTGCTGCCCTTGCTTCTCCTAAGCTCTATGATGGAAATGGGAGTCTTGCTGCCCTTGCTTCTCCTAAGCTCTATGATGGAAATGGGAGGCTTGCTGCCCTTGCTTCTCATAAGCTCTATGATAGAAATTGGAGGCGTGCTGCCCTTGCTTCTCCTAAGCTCTATGATGGAAATGGGAGGCTTGCCGCCCTTGCTTCTCCTACGCTCCATGATGGAAATGGGAGGCTTGCTGCCCTTGCTTCTCCTAAGCTCTATGATGGAAATGGGAGGCTTGCCGCCCTTGCTTCTCATAAGCTCTATGATGGAAATGGGAGGCGTGCTGCCCTTGCTTCTCCTAAGCTCTATGATGGAAATGGGAGGCGTGCTGCCCTTGCTTCTCATAAGCTCTATGATGGAAATGGGAGGCTTGCTGCCCTTGCTTCTCATAAGCTCTATGATGGAAATGGGAGGCGTGCTGCCCTTGCTTCTCCTAAGCTCTATGATGGAAATGGGAGGCTTGCCGCCCTTGCTTCTCCTAAGCTCTATGATGGAAATGGGAGGCTTGCTGCCCTCGCTTCTCCTACGCTCCATGATGGAAATGGGAGGCGTGCTGCCCTTGCTTCTCATAAGCTCTATGATGGAAATGGGAGGCGTGCTGCCCTTGCTTCTCCTAAGCTCTATGATGGAAATGGGAGGCGTGCTGCCCTTGCTTCTCCTAAGCTCTATGATGGAAATGGGAGGCTTGCCGCCCTTGCTTCTCCTAAGCTCTATGATGGAAATGGGAGGCTTGCCGCCCTTGCTTCTCCTAAGCTCTATGATGGAAATGGGAGGCGTGCTGCCCTTGCTTCTCCTAAGCTCTATGATGGAAATGGGAGGCGTGCTGCCCTTGCTTCTCCTAAGCTCTATGATGGAAATGGGAGGCTTGCCGCCCTTGCTTCTCCTAAGCTCTATGATGGAAATGGGAGGCTTGCTGCCCTTGCTTCTCCTAAGCTCTATGATGGAAATGGGAGGCGTGCTGCCCTTGCTTCTCCTAAGCTCTATGATGGAAATGGGAGGCGTGCTGCCCTTGCTTCTCCTAAGCTCCATGATGGAAATGGGAGGCTTGCTGCCCTTGCTTCTCCTAAGCTCTATGATGGAAATGGGAGGCTTGCCGCCCTTGCTTCTCATAAGCTCTATGATGGACTGTGACTTTTTGACCAGTTCTCCTGTCCAGGGGGCTTCTCCACGACAGAGAAATACCCGTAAAACACACTTAGGGGCTCATTTACAAGCCAATTGCGCCGCCCGCGCATCACTTTTCTTGACATTCGACAGAGCAGAGTGAAGCCCCATTTTTATGAGGCCCCCCAAAACCACTTTCTGAGGCTTTTCATGGCCTCGTAAATATGGAGAATGGCAAAGAAGCGCAAGTCGCTGCGTTGCCTTATTCTGCATCGAAGAGGCGTTCCATGGGTGTTGCGGTGGGTGTTCCCACGCAACACCCATGGATTTTAAAGCATTCCCAGAGTTACAAGGACTTGCAAACCTGGCAATGCATCAAAATCCTACGCGTCCTCATGAGACGCAGAATGCGGAGAAATAACGTTATTTCTGCTTGTTGTTTCCACTTTCTATGTGTGCCGCAGGATGCAGTACACATAGAAGGAGGGAAACGCCTCCATTTATTGCTTTGGTGCGCTTCTTGCACAAAAATATGAATTCCTACAACGCAGACACCCTTGCACCATGGCGCCATGGTGCCTGCGTTGGCGAATGGCAGGCAATTGTGCATCATTGCAGGGAAAGAGGACAGGAGTGCGCTGTATCTCATAGATACAAGCAGAAGGAACAAATGATGGACGGAATGCTGAACAATGCAAACATTCACCCCCGTCACGGAGATCTGGGTTTAATCCATCGTTCTTTTGCTCTCCACGCCACCCCAGTTTGGACCAAGCTGGGGCGCTGTAGCACGGATCTCATAGACACGGCGCATTCCCGCCCTTTTCTTGTGACGCAGGTGCTGTAGCACGGATCTCATAGACACGGCGCATTCCCGCCCTTTTCTTGTGACGCAGGCTCTAGCACGGATCTCATAGATACGGCGCATTCCCGCCCTTTTCTTGTGACGCAGGCGCTGTAGCACGGATCTCATAGATACAGCGCATTCCCGCCCTTTTCTTGTGACGCAGGTGCTGTAGCACGGATCTCATAGATACGGCGCATTCCCGCCCTTTTCTTGTGACGCAGGTGCTGTAGCACGGATCTCATAGATACGGCGCATTCCCGCCCTTTTCTTGTGACGCAGGTGCTGTAGCACGGATCTCATAGACACGGCGCATTCCCGCCCTTTTCTTGTGACGCAGGCTCTAGCACGGATCTCATAGATACGGCGCATTCCCGCCCTTTTCTTGTGACGCAGGCGCTGTAGCACGGATCTCATAGATACAGCGCATTCCCGCCCTTTTCTTGTGACGCAGGTGCTGTAGCACGGATCTCATAGATACGGCGCATTCCCGCCCTTTTCTTGTGACGCAGGTGCTGTAGCACGGATCTCATAGATACGGCCCATTCCCGCCCTTTTCTTGTGACGCAGGTGCTGTAGCACGGATCTCATAGATACGGCGCATTCCCGCCCTTTTCCTGTGACGCAGGCGCTGTAGCACAGATCTCATAGATACGGCGCATTTCCGCCCTTTTCCTGTGACGCAGGCGCTGTAGCACAGATCTCATAGATACGGCGCATTTCCGCCCTTTTCTTGTGACGCAGGTGCTGTAGCACGGATCTTATAGATACGGCGCATTCCCGCCCTTTTCTTGTGACGCAGGTGCTGTAGCACGGATCTCATAGATACGGCGCATTCCCGCCCTTTTCTTGTGACGCAGGCGCTGTAGCACAGATCTCATAGATACGGCGCATTCCCACCCTTTTCCTGTGACGCAGGTGCTGTAGCACGGATCTCATAGATACGGCGCATTCCCGCCCTTTTCTTGTGACGCAGGCGCTGTAGCACGGATCTCATAGATACGGCGCATTCCCGCCCTTTTCTTGTGACGCAGGCGCTGTAGCACGGATCTCATAGATACGGCGCATTCCCGCCCTTTTCTTGTGACGCAGGCGCTGTAGCACGGCTCTCATAGATACGGCGCATTCCCGCCCTATTCTTGTGACGCAGGCTCTAGCACGGATCTCATAGATACGGCGCATTCCCGCCCTTTTCTTGTGACGCAGGCGCTGTAGCACGGATCTCATAGATACGGCGCATTCCCGCCCTTTTCTTGTGACGCAGGCGCTGTAGCACGGATCTCATAGATACGGCGCATTCCCGCCCTTTTCTTGTGACGCAGGGGCTGTAGCACGGACCTCATAGATACGGCGCATTCCCGCCCTTTTCTTGTGATGCAGGCTCTAGCACGGATCTCATGGATACGGCGCATTCCCGCCCTTTTCTTGTGACGCAGGCGCTGTAGCACGGACCTCATAGATACGGCGCATTCCCGCCCTTTTCTTGTGACGCAGGCTCTAGCACGGATCTCATAGATACGGCGCATTCCCGCCCTTTTCTTGTGACGGAGGCGCTGTAGCACGGATCTCATAGATACGGCGCATTCCCGCCCTTTTCTTGTGACGCAGGCGCTGTAGCATGGATCTCATAGATACGGCGCATTCCCACCCTTTTCTTGTGACGCAGGCTCTAGCACGGATCTCATAGATACGGCGCATTCCCGCCCTTTTCTTGTGACGCAGGTGCTGTAGCACGGATCTCATAGATACGGCGCATTCCCGCCCTTTTCTTGTGACGCAGGTGCTGTAGCACGGATCTCATAGATACGGCGCATTCCCGCCCTTTTCTTGTGACGCAGGCGCTGTAGCACGGATCTCATAGATACAGCGCATTCCTGCCCTTTTCTTGTGACGCAGGCTCTAGCACGGATCTCATAGATACGGCGCATTCCCACCCTTTTCTTGTGACGTAGGGGCTGTAGCACGGATCTCATAGATACGGCGCATTCCTGCCCTTTTCTTGTGACGCAGGCTCTAGCACGGATCTCATAGATACGGCGCATTCCCGACCTTTTCTTGTGACGCAGGCGCTGTAGCACGGATCTCATAGATACGGCGCATTCCCGCCCTTTTCTTGTGACGCAGGCGCTGTAGCACGGATCTCATAGATACGGCGCATTCCCGCCCTTTTCTTGTGACGCAGGTGCTGTAGCACGGATCTCATAGATACGGCGCATTCCCGCCCTTTTCTTGTGACGCAGGCCAGCACAGCAAAGTGACTTGCTGCGCTGCGTCAACATTTTTGAAATGACCTCTTAGTTTGGCCAAATGTGGCTCCAGGCTGCTTTTTCTGCTTTCTACCAGGATCAGCTCATTTTCTTTGCTGGGTCGCCGGAGCTGGGACGCCTTGTCGCCGGGTGTGGGTACTGGTAAGGCTTGCAGAAGAGCAGCCAGGGCTGGAGGTGTGTGGTGACCTGAGCACAAGTGCTGCAGTACCAGCCATATGTTCCCTTCTCAAGACTAATAACTAGTTACTTCCAAAACAATGTATAGAACAGTGCGAGCATATTTATGCACTACGCAGACATGTATCTCTGACCATTTCAATAATATTACATGTATGTGCATTTGGGTGTATATATGGGTCCATGCCTTGCATAGAGATATGACTACGGATAAAGTCAATACATAGGTATACACTCATTTTTTATATGAGAAAAATGAAAAGAGAAACCGTCCACGTTTTCCTTTTCCGCCCACTCTCGGACCCATCCCAAACCTTACCGACTTCAGTGGACCCCGGACATCCTTCCAAGCGCGTCTCTCTTTCGACCGACTCTTCGCACGTGTCCGGCACTCCCAGCAACATCGCACGTCTTCCCTTTATTCATCCACTTTAATTAATCAATCTTTCTTTAGAACCTTACATACATGAACTCTCACCAGCACAAACTTACAAAAACTAACCCTACAAGAAAAAGAAAGCACCTGACACTGACCTCTCACCGGTTCGCTTCTAACCTTGTGTTCCAGCGTAGCGTGCTACTCACTGGAAAGTGCTTCAATACTTTGTCTGGGGTAGTAAGCGCTATATAAAGACAATTTACAATTACAATGGGGATGACATGTTATCATACATCATAACACGCACCTTTTCTAGCAGTGCTAGTGCGTAATGGTGCCTTCTGAACCCCTTTTTGCCCTATAAACTGTAGATTCCATCCACGTGTAATGGTTATGGATCCGCGTTCTGGGGTTGTGCACTGTATCGTGTGAAACTGTTATGTAGAAGTACATGTTCGATGTTGGGATGGATGCATGGCCAGAGTGGGAGTTAAGGTGAACTGAGCAAAGCCAGGGAGGGACCAGCCCATCGTGACTCCGGAAATCCTAGGTGCTGGCCGTGCGGTTCACAAACATCGCACTTCTGTGGTGAGAGTGCAATGGACCAGATCGCACACTGGTAAGAGGTGATTGCCATGCCATGCCGTTCACCCACAGTGCGGGCAGATCATGGCACTGTCATTAGACCCCACCCCATCCCATTTCTGCTCCATGTATATGGTGAGTGTACTTCTAGTGTTTTTTTTTGTTTGTATCTTCCAGCTTTGAGGGTCCCTGTGCCCCCGACGATACCATTGCCTGATGTGGCAACAACCTCCCTGTCCCACACCGCCAGTCACAGGCCTCACCTGCTCAAAACTGTTGTGGAAGATGAAACGGCTCCCAGCAAGGGTCCACCATGCCTGCAATCTCCTGGTGCCACAACTCGAGGCCGGGAAGGAAAGGACGGCCGCATGGTGGATCAGGGGTCCTCCAAGATGGTCAGGGCTCCCACCGAGGGAGGAGCCCCCAGGACTCAGGCCACCCAACGTGAAGGTCGCAGCTCAGGTGGAGACAAGGAACAGAACAGAGGCCACAAGCTATGCGCTCAGCGCGGCAGGCCGGTGATGGCAAGACCCTCCCAGCACCTTCTGGAGTCTTCTGAGGGATGGGCTGCCCCAGAAGATGTCATCAAGGCTACCAGCTTCATGGACCCAGTGCCCTGCGACCTCGTGCTGTGCCAGAAGAGCCTGCAAGACCTGGTTCAGGTGTCAAGGCAGACTCTAGCACTCACCTCCCTGGGGACAGTGGACCCCATCCCTTCACCGACCTGCAGTCCAGCCACTGGACGACGTATGGCAGCCCCCATGTCCTCCTCAAACTCCAGTCCAGCCACCGGTCCAGGGACGGCAGCCCCCATGTCCTCCTCAAACTCCAGCCCAGCCACCAGCTCTAGGACGGCAGCTCCCATGTCCTCCTCAAACTCCAGTCCAGCCACCGGCCCAGGGACAGCAGCCCACAACTACTCATCAAACTCTAGTCCAATCACCGGCCCGATACCAGTGGCTCCTCATCCCTCATCAGACTCCAGTCCAGTCACCGGGCTGACACCAATGGCTCCTCATTCCTCCTCAGACTCCAGTCCAGTCACCTGCCCGACACCTGTGGCGCCTCGTCCCTTACCAACTCGCAATCAGGTCACAGGTCTGGCAGACAGGCCGCACCGGCCATCCAGGCTGGCCGAAGTGGAGCTGGAACGGAAGGAGCGTGAAGGCTTTGGCTTCGTCATCATCAGTGAAATTCCCGCCTCTGGAAAAGAAGGTGAGAGCGGCACACACTGTGAGTACATGATGGGTAATCTCTGAGTAGAGAAGTTGAAGTGTGAGCATATTTAAAGTCAGATGTGAGTACAAGAGGTCAGATATAGATATACGAGAGGTCAGTTGTAAGTACACAAGATGTCAGGTGTGAGTACTTGAAGTTATAAGTGCTCAAAAGGTTGGTGTGAGTACTTGAAGTTATAAGTGCTCGAAAGGTTGGTGTGAGTACTTGAAGTTATAAGTGCTCAAAAGGTGGGTGTGAGTACTTGAAGTTATAAGTGCTCGAAAGGTCGGGTGTGGGTACTTGAACTTATAAGTGCTCGAAAGGTCGGGTGTGAGTACTTGAAGTTATAAGTGCTCAAAAGGTTGGTGTGAGTACTTGAAGTTATAAGTGCTCAAAAGGTGGGTGTGAGTACTTGAAGTTATAAGAGCTCGAAAGGTTGGGTGTGGGTACTTGAAGTTATAAGAGCTCGAAAGGTTGGGTGTGGGTACTTGAACTTATAAGTGCTCGAAAGGCCGGGCGTGAGTACTTGAAATGATAAATGCTCGAAATGTCGGGTGTGAGTACTTGCAGTTATAAGTGCTCGAAAGGTAGGGTGTGAGTACTTGAAGTTATAAGTGCTTAAAATGTCGGTTGTGACTACTTGAAGTTATAAGTGGTCGAAAGTTCGGGTGTGAGTACTTGAAGTTATAAGTGCTCGAATGGTCGGGTGTGAGTACTTGAAGTTATAAGTACTTGAAAGGTCGGTGTGAGTACTTGAAGTTATAAGTGCTCGAAATGTCGATGTGAGTACTTGAAGTTATAAGTGCTCGAAAGTACTTGAAGTTATAAGTGCTCGAAAGGTCGGTGTGAGTACTTGAAGTTATAAGTGCTTGAAAGGTCGGTGTGAGTACTTGAAGTTATAAGTGCTCGAAAGGTTGGTGTGAGTACTTGAAGTTATAAGTGCTCGAAAGGTCAGATGTGAGTACTTGAAGTTAGCCGCAAATACCCTAGCGATCGGGTGTGAATGCACAAATCTTTGCCACAAGTACTCAGTTGAATTTTTGAATACACAAGTTGTCTTATCTGAGCACTCTTTTTGTTTTAGAACTCAGGTATGACTACATGTAGGGCTAAAAGTTCCTGCCACTGTGAAACTAATTGCAATGTATTTTAATATATTTTAAATAATGTTATTTTTACCACACAATTTTAGTTATTAGTACTGTACCATTATTTTATTTAGTTCTATATTTATTAAATATAAACAATAAATGTATATTAATATTTAGTATCAAATATTTGTACAAATGTTTCCTAAGTTTAATAAGCTTGCTTACTTTCCCCTGTGCTTTACCATGTGGAGATCTCCAATATGACTGATTGAAATGTAAAAAAGTTTATTAAACTTGAAAAAAGTTTTAAAAATATGTTTATGTTAAATATTAATGTAAATTAATTTTATATATTTATTTTAAATGTATAACTAGATACAAAAATAATTATTATTTTCTGCTACATTTTGAAATAGATATTTAATTAATGTAAATATATTAAATTAAAATTATTTTTCCCAAGTTTAAAATAAAAAATACGTTCTCACCTAAAGTACAAAAATATTTTGTACTATCCACTAATAATTATTAAAAATGTCATTTAATTATATTTAATAAAATGTATTCTTACATTCATTTTTTAATGCAAAAAGTCATTCAAATATTTTATAATTAAATTAATTGGGGAGGGGGTGTATCCTTATGGCTAGAGAGGTTGACCTCGAAGCTGGGGAACCGGGTTCGAGTCTCAGGAATGACGCTCAACATCCTGTGATTCTGAGAAAATCACTTAATCTCCCCGTGCCAACCACAATGAATGTGCCCATCTGTAACAAAACTGGTGCTCATGTAAAGCGTTGTAGTTCACGCTATATAAAAAAACTCCCCCTTCAAAAAATTGGTGTATGTACCATTTTCTATATTTTTTTACTTTAAATTAAATGTGTTGATACGTTTAACTATTTAAAAGATTTGATCTAATTTAATATTATTTCCTACATCAATTATTTTCAATGGGAGGGTGTTGCACTACCAGTGGTTGGCCATGTGTGGTAGTGGCTACTGAACTGGGTGCATAAGGTTTCAGGCACTCGTATAGAAATCACAAAAAAGTATCTACCAATACAATTATTTATAGCGGTGCATTCAGAATGGGAAGATGCACCCTACTTCCCCATTTATCAATCGAGGATTGAAGAAGAGAATGCACAAAGTTCGAAGCACATGGTGCTTAACCTCTTCAGCGCTGCGCGGATTCCCGCGCGGTGCTGAAAGATCTGAGTGCGGGCGGGGCCATGACGGAACGGTTCCGTCATAAGCACAGCCCAACCGACGTGCATGACGGAACCGTTCCGTCATCGGCGTCGAAGAGGTTAAATCAGTTACGGTGTAGTACAGTGATAGAGTATCATAACACAATGACAGAATTCAGTATCTTCTTGTGTGTTACTTTTATTCCATCCACTTATTTTAGCCTTAGCCAACGCGTTTCGTTGCTTGGGGGTGTCACCCCTACGACTTCCTCAGGGCTTTGGTCTCAATGCGGTCGAATATATAGACCTCCTAAAACCAATGTCGATTAGAATGTCAAACGTTCAAACTTTCAGCATAAACCAACGTTCTGCGTAGATATGTCAAAATCCAGTAGTGGAATCGACAGAATATAGTCCTCCTCCAATTGGCTATCAAACTTGTCGAATGTATATGATATGTAAAATCAATCCCCGGAAGAATAAATAAGCTCCCGAATTGTCAGGCCCCAATTGAGGGAACCCTGATGCCGTGATTATCGGTGATGTGTGGTACTAGACTTACTTCAGCTGTGAACTGGAGTAATTTACTAGAGTTTACGTCCCTTTTGGCTTTAGTAACTATAGAAGTGAAGCTTGTGAATAGCAAGGGGCTTACTTGTTTGTGAGTGAGTACGCATCCCACTGTAAACCCCTCATCTGACCTTCCCTTAGCCCCTCCTTACTTGTCCTAAAGCCCTTCCTGTTAGACCTGGCACCTTGGTGTGAGTCTCCCTTCCACTTTTTGTCGCTGTGCCTCATGTGTTTTGCTGGTGTTGGCCGCTCAGAGCACTGTGCCACTGCCAACCAGTGCCACAGTGCAAGTGCTCCCTGTATAAAATGTATATGTTGGTTGGATTCCATGATTGGCTTATTTGGTTTACTGTCAGACCCCAGTAAAGTGCACCAGGGGTGCCAGGGGGTGTAAATACGAATGCCGCTGGTGGGCTTGCAGCACTGGTTGTGCCACCCACAGAAGCGTCCTGGTAAAATGTGTCTAGGTCTGCCACTGCAGAACCTGCGTGCAGTCTGGTGCTGTCATGCTGACTGGCAAGTGCACCCACTTGCCAGTCCCTAAACCTTCCCTTAACTTCATGTTAGTCACCCCTCTGGTAGGCCCAAGGGCAGGGTGCATTGTAAGCATAAAGTAGGACAAGCCCTGATGTGTGTGGCATGTCCTAATAGTGAATTACAGCCATTTTCGTTTTTCACTATTGTAAGGCTACCTGCTCTCCATAGGCCAGAATGGGCTGTTAGAATTGTTCCATCCTATGATCCTAACAGACCCAGGGAACATGGTAGAAAATCGAGTTTAGTATGCCTGAACTCAGAATAATAAAATACATCTTTTAGCAAAGTTTATTTTAATGTTCTGTTTTTGCAAATGCCACTTTTAGAAAGTTAACATTTGCTTGCCTAACCATTTCAGCCCGCCTCTGCGCTGATGTGTATCTGCTGTCTGGCTTGTGTGAGTGACAGGGCTGGGGAATCCCAGATGGGCAGGGCTAGGTAGCCTGGTGGTGAATAGAGAGATCGACATATAGATGGGTGGGAGGAGTACACCTGGACTCTGAATAGGGCTGTGCTCTGCCACCACAATGCTGGCTCCGCCCCCATGCGGAGCGTCTTATGACTCTGCCCTGCACACTGAAAGAAGAAGCCTGCATCATGTCAACAAAGTGCTCAGAAACCGGACCGAACTAGGCAAGGGCCCCCCTGGCCTGCAAGAACAAAAGAAATGGCGTATAAATGTAGGAGCCCTGCTCCTAAGAAATCAGATCCTGCTACAAGACGAACCTCTGCCTGAGGGGAAGGAACCGGGAAAGCTGTAGGAGGAGTACTGTCCCTGACCTGGGGGATTGGCCTGCAGTGGTTGCCTTGCTGCTGAAGGAGAGGAGAAAGATTGCTGACAAACTTCATTTCCACTTGTGCTGTTTAAGATCTCCAAGGGCTTGTGACTGAGCTTGCCCCCTGAACGAAGTCCCAGGACCAGTGGACTTCACCGCCGTTTTCCCCGTAATCCTGAAGCGAACTGCTGTGTACGCCTCGATGATCGAAGCGTACCCCCCCTGGAAGCCTGCACCAAGCTGTCCGGCCCGAACAACGTGACTAGGGCCCCCCTACGAACCGTAGTTCGCAACGCAAAGGCAGGTATCGTCCGGCCTAAGCGATGCGACTAACAGGCCCCTACGAGCTGTAGCTCGCACTGTAACAAAAGGACTGTGAACCGTACTTGCTTCCATCCCCTACTGTAGGAGAGTAGGGTCTGCTATCCTATGGTCACCCCAAATGTTTGCTTTTTGCTTCACTGGTTTTTGACATATTGAGGCTGTGGGCCTGCCAATCAGACCCCCAGCCTGCTGTTCTCTCTACTAAATTAAAACTATGCACCCTAGGTGCATAACCCATTGGAAGTGGATCACCCTGTCAGCCCCTGTACCAGTGTACACTAGGTACCCAGGGCATTGGTGTACCCAAGGCCTGCCAGGGGCTGCATTATGTATTATGCCACCCCAGGCCTGGCCTAACAATTTGACACAACTGGCTGATCACTCAGCTGGGGTAAGTTGGTGTAATCACCTCTTACTAAGGTGTAGTATACCTATACCTAACCTTAAATGGGACACCTGGTAACCTATAAGTCACTCCTATGGCAGGCCTTAACAATCCTGAAGGCAGAGTGCTTGGTTCCATGTGAGATGGTGCTCTGGCATGAGCTGAGCCTGTCTGCAGTGGTCGGAACAACTTCCTTCTACTGTTTCCAGATATCGTCATACCATATACTCTTAAGTGCATTATGAACCTCGCGGTTAAATGCTATCTTTGGTTTGGCTTTATCAAAACATGTCGAGTAAGGTGTCATACGAATTGGAATACTAACCCCTCGCCAATTCTGGCGACGGGGTTAGCATTCCACCCTTCTAGAGGGACACGACATGTACAGTACCTGAAACCCGGGTAAAATCAGACATAGCCTCAGCTCCACAAAATGGATGCTGCCACCACAGACACAAGTCTGCCCTCCTGCTGCTGGGAGTCCTTCCAGCTTGGGAGGTGTGGACAAAGGGTTTCCTGCCAGGGGAGGTGCGTGCACCACCCCAGACAGGATTTTGTGTATTGGTCAGGTAGGGCTTGAAAGAAACCAGACATGCCTGTGGCTCACAAGGAGCCTCGGTGCATATGCCAGTTCAAACCGGTCCTGGGGCACACCAGTCCCGGGCCTGGGGCGAGCTGGACAAAGGATTGGGGGTGTAACCACCCCCCTTCCTGGTCCCACCCATAGGGAGGGACCTAGCAGGTAGTCCGGCCCCTAGAATCCGCTTAAAGGTAGGAGCTGTGTCCTAAGACTTCAGACATCCTGGAATCAACTTAACACTAAGAAGAAGACGGGAACTTCGACGCTCTGCTGCACAGAGGACTGAAGCCAATCTCCCCTGTGGTCAGGGAGTGACCACCTTGCTAACGCAAGCACCATCCAGCGAATCAACGTCTGCTTTGCCGCCACCTCCCGCCGGAGCCCGAGCCCAGAGACTGACAAGACCTGGACCTCCAGACCTCTCACCGCCCGATCCACAGTCCCTGAAAAGAAGAGACCCGTGGAGGCACCGAGACACGTGGAGCCAGCCATCTTGAAATGACCACGACAAGCTGACAAGTGCAACAACCGAGGCTCCCTCCAAGTTGTGCTTTGGGATCTGAGAAGCCCAACCCTCGAGCAGCATCTGCACCAAAGGTGAGCCCTCCAGCATCTCCACGATCTGCGTGGGGCCCTTCTGCATTTTGCCACTTGACGCGCCTAACCGGTTGCTGGCCCGCTGGCTAGTAGCCATCTTGGTGACGAACTTCAAGAAATACACCACTGGTCTGGTTGCTCCAGACTGGCCCTTGCTCCCCTCCAAAGGAGCAGCCCTTCTGACCTTGCTGGTCAGAACCATCAGCTTATTTCATCTCCTACAACAATTGCTTTTGCCAAGGCTTGTTTGCTTCGATCAAGTCGCCGACACCGCCGACAGCGAGAGCCTGCGTGGGACAGCTCGTGAACCGACTCCTGGACGTCGTCGACCTCCAGGGACCACGTGGCTGCAGAGACAAGCTACACCTTTCTTCCTGTTTGCACCCGACATAGCCTGGTACCCACCTGGTGCCACGCCGGTCACTGGCTAGTGACTGTGAACACTGTCCCCTCTGCTTACAGGTCTTCAACATCTCCGATCCACTCTTGGATCCACTGCATCTCTCCCGGACCGACCGCCTGCAGCATCTGTGTCTTCAGGCTCCACGGAACAGATAGAAGAAACCTGACGCACTTCGAGGCCTATGCACCCGCTTCCTGTGGGTGAGGTAAAGCTGGCACTCCTGTGCCCAAGTGTAGTAATACATCTCTAGTGCCTGTGTTCCAAATCTTGAGTTCCTAGTCCATCCGGAAGATCCTCTTTGCAGTAACTTTGTACTTTTTACGCACCCATTGAAACCTATGGGAGCACGCGTGTGACTATTTGCTCTGCACACGCCACCCGTGGACCTCCTGGTCACTAACTGACGTTAGCTCCTTGTAGGCCCAGCGATTCTAGAGGCCCTAGGCCTTTTCCCTTTTCTGTTCGTGGTACTTATACCACTATTTTAGTATATGGTTCGAGTGGCCACCAGGGCCTATCCATATAAAGTGCAACTTCTGTGTATTCTACTGTAATCTTGTTTGACGATTTGTGCTCCTGTGCTCATAAAGAGACTAGGGGTTACTTTGAGAAATAAATACATATATATTTTGAATATATATCTGTGTGGTGTCCTTTCATTGGTATAAAAGGGGGTTGCATTTGGTAAAACAGCTGGCTTAACACGCTTCACGAGTTTAGCCTCAAAGACTGCTTAGCCTACGCTACCACTAGGGCAGCTAGTCCGGAAAGGTTGACTTACAACCACACCATAAGGGTCGCTTGGCATGGTACAAGGTGATCACTTTAACTAGTGAGCATCATATACCAGGCCAACTTCTCACATTGGTGAGCAGCGGTTGGATTTGAGCTTGCTGTGTTTTACCATTGTAATCTCTTGGTTACCAATTGAAAGATCACATAGGTACCTGTAGGTACATATAAAACAAGATTAGATATACATAAGTTCTACTGAACTTAGTTGTTGTAGAGCAAAGGGAGTAGCACACCCTGACTACAACTACTAGATAGGTTTAGTAGGTAAACCCAAGTGTAGGTAGATTGCAACACATCCACCCACACTTAAGAGCAATGGCCGGGGCAGAGGGGTCCACTGTACCCATCTCTGTTGAGAGTGACCCCCAGAGGGCACCATCCAGCTTTGCTACCCTTAACCAGAATGAGCTCAGGCATTTGGCAACTCTTAGAGGCCTTAAACAGCCCAAGAACCCTACCTCTGCTGAGCTCAGAGAACTCTTACAGAATGATGAGAATCAGAGAGAACTCAGGAAAGCTTCCCAGTTAGCCCCCTTAGGGTCAGGAACAGGAGGCCCCCCTGCTGAAGATGCTACAGAGGTACCCAGTTCCAATAGCCATCCCTTAGATGAGAATCATACTACAGGGGAGGAAAGTGGTGAGGATACAGAAAGTAGTGATGATGAAGGAAGAACTAGCCCAGTGCCAAGTGTTATACTTGGCCCAGCTAAACTAAGGCTATTGGGGACTGACAATGGGTTTACCCCATTGGATCTCCCCAGTGGACTTAACACAGGGCTTGGGAGGCAAAGGAATCGCTCAGGTGACTCCAATGCTTCTCATGGCTCTAGAGGCTCTCAAGGTCACTCCAGGAAAAGGATGACCACCCCTCAGAGGAGGGAACATGAGGCCAGAATGCAGGAAGCCCAGCTGAGGATCAGGAAGCAGGAGCTAGAAGTAGCCCTGATGGAAGAAAAACTGAACAAGGCTAGGCAACCTAGAGAGAGTGGTTCTATACCCACTGGTGGCAGCATTGTCCCTAAGGACAAAGATAGGGTCTTTGATAATAGGAACCTGTCTAAGGTTGTGCCCCCCTACAAAAGTGGGGATGACATCCACAAATGGATGACTGCTCTTGAGAGAGCCTGCAAAGTACAGCAGGTTCCTGAAGACCAGTGGGCAGCAATCCTCTGGCTCTCCTTTGAAGGAAGAGGCAGAGACAGACTCCTCACTGTTCGGGAGGAGGATGTCAGAAACTACAGAGTCCTGAAGAGTGTTCTGGTAGATGGGTTAGGCTTAACCACTGAACAGTACAGGTTAATGTTCAGAGACACCCAAAAGACACAGACTCAGGACTGGTCTGAATATGTTGAATGTGCCACTAAGGCTTTGGAGGGTTGGTTGCTGGGAAGTAAGGTATCTGATTTTACAGGATTGTATAATTTGATGATGAGAGAACAGATTTTAAATAACTGTCAAAACCAGCAACTGCATCAACACTTGGTTGACTCTGATCTGACCTCTCCCCAAGAATTGGGAAAGAAGGCAGACAAATGGGTCAGAACCAGGGTTAAGCAAAAGAACCAGAACCAGGGCCAAGGGGGTGATCAGAAGAAAACAGACCAAAAGGGTGGAGATCAGAAATCTAAAGACCAGAAGTCTTCAACAGGGCCCCAAACTACTGCTAAGGAGGGTGGGTCCCAACAACAGTCCAAAAAGAAGAAAGAAGGTCAAAAGAAACCCTGGTGCAATCATTGCAAAAATACAACTCACTGGACTAGTGATTGCAAAAAGGGTGGAGCCCCCAACACTGTTGCCCCTAAGGCACCTGCTCCCAGTACTACTGTTAGCAGTGTTGGTCCCCAGACAAAGGGTGTAGTGGGAATCACTATGGGAACTGAAGGAGATTCTGACTTAGACAGAACCCTGACACAGGCAGTCTTGATCTGTGATGGGGACATTGATTTGTCCCTGACTGTGAGCCCCAGTAACCTGGGCAAGTACAGACAGACTCCTTTAATTAATGACAAAGTGGCTCAAGCCTACAGGGACACATGTGCCAGTGTCACTATGGTGACACCAGGCTTTGTGGACCCTGGACAGTACATACCAGGTGAGAACTACCTGGTGACCAATGCCAGCAATGCCACTACTTCACATAGTGTGGCAGTTGTTAACTTCTCATGGGGAGGGGTAACTGGCCTCAAAAGGGTTGTGGTTAGTGCAGACCTCCCAGTAGAATGTTTGTTGGGCAATGACCTAGAGAGTTCTCTATGGTCAGAAGTGGAGTACAGGACTCATGCAGAGATGTTAGGTATATCATCACATGTCCTTGCTGTGACCAGGTCACAGGCCAAAAAGTGCCTCACTGAACCTCAGGTCTTGGATCCTGGAACAATGGACCAAGCACCTACCAAGAAGAAGAACAGGAGGGTCAAGGCTGTGCCTTCCCCCCTGCCTCAGAGTGATGATCAGCCTTCCCAGGAAGCTGATCTAGAGGACCCTGAAGGAACTGTCCCTGAAGAGCTTGAACCTGATCAGGTTGAGTTTCTGGGGACAGGGGGACCTTCAAGGGCTGACTTGAGGCAGGCTCAGTTATCCTGTCCCTCTCTTGAACCCCTCAGACAGCTGGCTGCTGCTGAGGCTGCTGGGAATGCTCAAGGTACCCATAAAGTGTATTGGGATGAAGGGCTCCTTTATTCAGAGGCTAGAGACCCCAAGCCTGGTGCTACCAGGAGGTTGGTTATACCTCTGCAATTTAGGGGCTTCCTTCTTACCTTGGCCCATGACATTCCTTTAGCAGGACACTTAGGCCAGAATAAGACTTGGGACAGGCTTGTCCCTCACTTTCACTGGCCTCACATGAATGAAGATACAAAGGAGTTTTGTCGCTCCTGTGTGACCTGCCAAGCCAGTGGCAAATCAGGTGGCACAACAAAGGCCCCCCTAATACCACTACCTGTGGTGGGGGTCCCCTTTGAAAGAGTGGGAATAGACATAGTGGGTCCCATGGATCCTCCCACTGCATCTGGGCACAGATTTATACTGGTGGTAGTGGATCATGCCACCAGGTATCCAGAGGCAATTCCCCTTAGGACCACTACAGCTCCTGTTGTGGCCAGGGCCCTGCTGGGAGTATTCTCCAGAGTGGGGTTTCCTAAGGAGGTAGTATCTGACAGAGGTACCAACTTTATGTCAGGATACTTGACAGCTATGTGGAAGGAATGTGGTGTCAACTACAAGTTCACCACCCCTTATCACCCACAATGCAATGGGCTTGTTGAGAGATTCAACAAGACCCTAAAGGGTATGATCAAAGGATTACCTGAAAAGCTCAGGCGAAGATGGGACATCCTTCTACCCTGCCTTCTGTTTGCTTACAGAGAGGTCCCACAAAAAGGAGTTGGCTACAGCCCCTTTGAATTGTTGTTTGGGCACCCTGTGAGAGGCCCACTGTGTTTGGTGAAGGAAGGATGGGAGTTACCTCTCAAAAAGCCTAAGCTAGACATAGTGGACTATGTACTTGGTCTCCGCTCCAGGATGGCTGAGTATATGGAGAAGGCATCCAAAAACCTTGAGGCAAGCCAGGCCTTACAGAAAGCTTGGCATGACCAAAAGGCTGTCTTGGTTGAGTTTCAGCCAGGACAGAAGGTATGGGTGTTGGAGCCAGTGGCCCCAGCAGCACTCCAAGACAAATGGTCTGGACCCCATACAATCCTGGAAAAGAAGGGAGAGGTCACCTACTTGGTCGACCTAGGAACTCCCAGGAGTCCCCACAGGGTACTCCATGTTAACAGGCTTAAAGCATATGTTGACAGGGCAGACATGGGCTTGCTCATGGCTACAGATGAGGGACAGGAGGAAGAGAGTGACCCTCTCCCAGACCTGTTGTCTCAGAACCCTGAAGATGGCTCAGTTGAAGGAGTGACCCTTGGAGGCAACCTCACTGCCCATCAGCAGACTGAATGTAGACAGGTTCTACAATCATTTTCACATATGTTTTCCTTGATACCTAGTCAAACTAACTGGTGTACCCATGTGGTGGACACTGGTGACAGTCTGCCTGTAAAGAACAAGCTTTACAGACAACCTGACCACGTCAGGGACTGTATAAAGGCTGAGGTACATAAAATGCTGGAATTAGGTGTCATTGAACCCTCAGAGAGCCCCTGGGCTAGCCCAGTGGTTCTGGTTCCCAAACCTCACACCAAAGATGGCAAGAGAGAGATGAGGTTCTGTGTGGACTACAGGGGTCTCAATGCTGTCACCAGGACAGATGCACACCCTATTCCAAGGGCAGATGAGCTCATAGACAAACTAGCTTCTGCAAAGTTTTTGAGCACATTTGACTTAACAGCTGGCTATTGGCAAATCAGATTAGCTGAGGAGTCTAAGGCCAAAACAGCATTCTCAACCCCAGGTGGGCACTACCAGTTTGTGGTGATGCCCTTTGGTCTGAAGAATGCACCTGCCACCTTCCAAAGGCTGGTGAACCAAGTCCTTACTGGGTTGGATGACTTTTGCGCAGCATATCTGGATGACATTGCTGTCTTTAGCTCCACCTGGGAGGATCACCTGATCCACCTGAAGAAGGCTCTTGAGGCTCTGCAAAGGGCAGGCCTCACTATCAAGGCTACTAAGTGCCAGATAGGGCAGAGTAAGGTTGTATATTTGGGCCACCTTGTAGGTGGAGGCCAAGTTCAACCACTGGAGAGTAAGATACAATCCATCAAGGACTGGTCCCCTCCAACCACCCAGACTCAAGTTCGAGCTTTCTTGGGCTTGACTGGGTACTACAGGAAGTTTGTTAAGAACTATGGGTCCATTGTGACTCCTCTTAATGATCTGACATCCAAGAAGATGCCCAAAAAGGTTCAATGGACAGTAAGCTGTCAAAAGGCATTTGATGACCTGAAGGAGGCCATGTGCTCTGCACCTATCCTGAAAAGTCCTGACTACTCCAAAGAGTTTATTGTCCAAACAGATGCTTCTGAGTTGGGTGTGGGAGCTGTGCTGTCACAACTTAATGTAGATGGTCAAGACCAACCCATTGCTTTTATTAGCAGAAGGTTGACCCCCAGAGAGAAGAATTGGTCAGCTATTGAGAGGGAGGCCTTTGCTGTGGTGTGGGCCCTGAAGAAGCTGAGGCCATACTTGTTTGGCACTCACTTCAAGATTCAGACCGACCATAAGCCCCTCTTGTGGCTAAATCAGATGAAGGGTGAAAACCCCAAACTGCTTAGGTGGTCCATTTCCCTACAGGGGATGGACTTTACAGTGGAGCACCGGCCAGGTACTGACCATGGGAATGCAGATGGTCTCTCCAGGTACTTCCACTTAGGACATGAAGACGAGACTGGTCAAGGCTAGTTTAATGTCCCAGCGTTTGGGGGGGGGGGTTGTGTAGGAGAGTAGGGTCTGCTATCCTATGGTCACCCCAAATTTTTGCTTTTTGCTTCACTGGTTTTTGACATATTGAGGCTGTGGGCCTGCCAATCAGACCCCCAGCCTGCTGTTCTCTCTACTAAATTAAAACTATGCACCCTAGGTGCATAACCAATTGGAAGTGGATCACCCTGTCAGCCCCTGTACCAGTGTACACTAGGTACCCAGGGCATTGGTGTACCCAAGGCCTGCCAGGGGCTGCAGCATGTATTATGCCACCCCAGGCTTGGCCTAACAATTTGACACAACTGGCTGATCACTCAGCTGGGGTAAGTTGGTGTAATCACCTCTTACTAAGGTGTAGTATACCTATACCTAACCTTAAATGGGACACCTGGTAACCTATAAGTCACTCCTATGGCAGGCCTTAACAATCCTGAAGGCAGAGTGCTTGGTTCCATGTGAGATGGTGCTCTGGCATGAGCTGAGCCTGTCTGCAGTGGTCGGAACAACTTCCTTCTACTGTTTCCAGATATCGTCATACCATATACTCTTAAGTGCATTATGAACCTCGCGGTTAAATGCTATCTTTGGTTTGGCTTTATCAAAACATGTCGAGTAAGGTGTCATACGAATTGGAATACTAACCCCTCGCCAATTCTGGCGACGGGGTTAGCATTCCACCCTTCTAGAGGGACACGACATGTACAGTACCTGAAACCCGGGTAAAATCAGACATAGCCTCAGCTCCACAAAATGGATGCTGCCACCACAGACACAAGTCTGCCCTCCTGCTGCTGGGAGTCCTTCCAGCTTGGGAGGTGTGGACAAAGGGTTTCCTGCCAGGGGAGGTGCGTGCACCACCCCAGACAGGATTTTGTGTATTGGTCAGGTAGGGCTTGAAAGAAACCAGACATGCCTGTGGCTCACAAGGAGCCTCGGTGCATATGCCAGTTCAAACCGGTCCTGGGGCACACCAGTCCCGGGCCTGGGGCGAGCTGGACAAAGGATTGGGGGTGTAACCACCCCCCTTCCTGGTCCCACCCATAGGGAGGGACCTAGCAGGTAGTCCGGCCCCTAGAATCCGCTTAAAGGTAGGAGCTGTGTCCTAAGACTTCAGACATCCTGGAATCAACTTAACACTAAGAAGAAGACGGGAACTTCGACGCTCTGCTGCACAGAGGACTGAAGCCAATCTCCCCTGTGGTCAGGGAGTGACCACCTTGCTAACGCAAGCACCATCCAGCGAATCAACGTCTGCTTTGCCGCCGCCTCCCGCCGGAGCCCGAGCCCAGAGACTGACAAGACCTGGACCTCCAGACCTCTCACCGCCCGATCCACAGTCCCTGAAAAGAAGAGACCCGTGGAGGCACCGAGACACGTGGAGCCAGCCATCTTGAAACGACCACGACAAGCTGACAAGTGCAACAACCGAGGCTCCCTCCAAGTTGTGCTTTGGGATCTGAGAAGCCCAACCCTCGAGCAGCATCTGCACCAAAGGTGAGCCCTCCAGCATCTCCACGATCTGCGTGGGGCCCTTCTGCATTTTGCCACTCGACGCGCCTAACCGGTTGCTGGCCCGCTGGCTAGTAGCCATCTTGGCGACGAACTTCAAGAAATACACCGCTGGTCTGGTTGCTCCAGACTGGCCCTTGCTCCCCTCCAAAGGAGCAGCCCTTCTGACCTTGCTGGTCAGAACCATCAGCTTATTTCATCTCCTACAACAATTGCTTTTGCCAAGGCTTGTTTGCTTTGATCAAGTCGCCGACACCGCCGACAGCGAGAGCCTGCATGGAACAGCTCGTGAACCGACTCCTGGACGTCGTCGACCTCCAGGGACCATGTGGCTGCAGAGACAAGCTACACCTTTCTTCCTGTTTGCACCCGACATAGCCTGGTACCCACCTGGTGCCACGCCGGTCACTGGCTAGTGACTGTGAACACTGTCCCCTCTGCTTACAGGTCTTCAACATCTCCGATCCACTCTTGGATCCACTGCATCTCTCCCGGACCGACCGCCTGCAGCATCTGTGTCTTCAGGCTCCACGGAACAGATAGAAGAAACCCGACGCACTTCGAGGCCTATGCACCCGCTTCCTGTGGGTGAGGTAAAGCTGGCACTCCTGTGCCCAAGTGTAGTAATACATCTCTAGTGCCTGTGTTCCAAATCTTGAGTTCCTAGTCCATCCGGAAGATCCTCTTTGCAGTAACTTTGTACTTTTTACGCACCCATTGAAACCTATGGGAGCACGCGTGTGACTATTTGCTCTGCACACGCCACCCGTGGACCTCCTGGTCACTAACTGACGTTAGCTCCTTGTAGGCCCAGCGATTCTAGAGGCCCTAGGCCTTTTCCCTTTTCTGTTCGTGGTACTTATACCACTATTTTAGTATATGGTTCGAGTGGCCACCAGGGCCTATCCATATAAAGTGCAACTTCTGTGTATTCTACTGTAATCTTGTTTGACGATTTGTGCTCCTGTGCTCATAAAGAGACTAGGGGTTACTTTGAGAAATAAATACATATATATTTTGAATATATATCTGTGTGGTGTCCTTTCATTGGTATAAAAGGGGGTTGCATTTGGTAAAACAGCTGGCTTAACACGCTTCACGAGTTTAGCCTCAAAGACTGCTTAGCCTACGCTACCACTAGGGCAGCTAGTCCAGAAAGGTTGACTTACAACCACACCATAAGGGTTGCTTGGCATGGTACAAGGTGATCACTTTAACTAGTGAGCATCATATACCAGGCCAACTTCTCACACCTACGAACTGTACTGCCCAGCATACGCTCCTTTCCCCAGCTTTGGGAAGGCTGCGGTGCGTACGGTAGTCGTGTACGTCTCCCCTGAGCGGAGCGTACTGTTCGCTTGTGTCCAGCACTTCAAATCAAGATTGCCGATCTCACGGTACGGCGCTTACGCCGCGACGAACATTGAAAGCACCGCACCTACGCACCGTCCCCCGGAGCCCTGTAAACCCAAGGTCCAATGTACCGTAGTACGCACCGCACCAGGAGGACAATGCACCGTGCATCGCACTTGATGTCAGCGCAGCCCCCGTGACAAACTCACCAAAAGATAAAGGTACTATGCCTGTTCGCACCGTAGGGTGTACGCTTCATCCCGAAGCGCCTACAGTGCGTGTGAGACCCGTTCCCAAGCAGTTTTGACCACGTACGAAGTGTACGGAAAGGAACGATGCGCACAGAACTTTAAAACTACGGTAAACCCAAGAACTCTTTTTCTAATAAGTATTGTGGGCCGTTTAAACGTTATCTGGTCTTGTGCTAAGCCTAATCTATATACATAAAGTACTATTTTTTATATATCCCAGTTTGGAGTCCATTTGTGGGGTTGTCACTGAGTAACTGTGTGTGTGCTCACAAATGCTTAACCTAAACGCTCTGAGATAGGCCTTGTCTGCTCGCGCCAAGCTACCTAGAGGATGAGCAGGGGTTATTGTTGGAGTGTACCCCCCTACCCTGACTAGAGGAAAGGTTCCCTGCTTGACACAAGTACCTACCTGTGCCAACCAGAGAACCCGGATTCTAACACTTCCCCTTTAGTAGTAAGTGTTTCCCATTTTACTGCCGCTCTATCCTATCCCTCCCATATTCACTACTAAAACATATCCTATGTATACGGATACTCTGCAGTCGGGTGGAGATCTCCGCACATACAAAGGTAGGACAGGCCGAGGCGTAAACTCCACATGTAGGTTTGTGAATAGCATTTTGTGGAATTTTCGTAGTACTATCGTATACTACAAAAACGTATCACAAAATGTTCTTTGTGAACAGGCCCCAATATTTATATTGATGGCGGTAATGTATGTTGTTATAAATCTGAATATTATTTGGGGTGTTGACTCCCCACCTCAAGGAATAATCATGCCCCTTCTCTCAAGTTTCTTTCTTCTCTCATTCAACGATCCATTCAATGGTCTTTGAAGAAAACAAGGTGGAAGTGCATTATACTAGTGGTGAGGTTTCATATCTCAAGCTCCCATTATATGGCCACCTCAATACAGACAAAATGTTTTTTGGGAAAATATGTGAGAGATAACCTTTGATACCATATACGTTGGGTGTGAGTGAGAGAGAGGAAAGCTTCGAATTTGAGGCAGTGCATGAGACTTCAGTTAGGTGCAGAGATTGTCTTTTGTAAATATTGAAGGGATAATGAACAAGTATGGAAGAAGTTTGGTGTGTATACAAGTGCCCGGGTCTGTCTACATGAGATTCATTGATACCATGAGGGGGAGGTCAGATGCTCTGAGCCGCGATTAGCGATACACAATCCTTAAATGACTTGACAGATATTGGGATCCAGTGACATCAACTCTGGACATATTTGTGATTTTCTTTGTGGGAAAAGAGCTATTGAGGTCAAGATACGCCAGCAATGCAAAGCAGCTGTCTGATGCCTGAAAATCTCAGCTTTTTAGACACTGGAGCAGTGGTTTACACTGTGGCAGCAGGGGAGTTTAACTGGCAGATACCAAGGCTGTGGCTCAGCCACATTGCAAGAAACGTGTGCATGTGGGATGCGAAACACATAAAAGTTAGAGGAAGGCATTAAGTCTAGATACAGCAAGGAACAGTGAAGTGATTGAGAATTGTATGCTAATAGAGACTGGGGCTGGCATGCTACTTAACTGTAGCACAGGTGAGCCAGAACAACTCATTGACTTTGTGCTAATAGTGAATACCAGTGAAATGAAAGTGATCCATAACCAATATCTTTTTACTAGAATGTAGTATCTCTGTGAGAATAAAGTTGAGCCGTTCAAATATGAGACAGTTTGACAAGTGTTCCTTTCATGTTCGCTCTAAAGTGAAGACAAGAATAGAAGATCTGGACATCATTGAGATGGTCAAAATTCCCACTGCTTGGGTCACACTGATTTTTGTCATGAAAAATTCCCTACACAGGGGGAAAGCACGCATATGCGTAGATATCAGGCTCCTAATAGGTCTTCGTGCTAAAGCTGCCTGTCACACCAAGAACTGAAAACATCATTGGAGATATTGTTTGGACACAGTTTGTCTCCAAATTCGACGTAAACACTTTCCTATCAGCTCCAGCTCCAAAAAGAGCCCAAATCATTATCAACATCCTCCCCTGCATTGGACTGATGCGGTTCAAGAAGTTGAGTTTCGCCAATTCGTCTGCAGCTGAATTGTCCAGAATGCATTAGAGAGAGCAGATCTGATCTTCCAGCTGTCCAGAGTCATTGGCGGCCATTGCTGTCCCACATTAACTGCAATACGAAAGCTGTTGCCCGTACGAAACGGTCTGTAAAAATATATATATATTTGCAGCAGATTGTGGATGGGCGAACTTCTGTTAAAGATTTTTTTCAGCATCAGTGCTTCTCCACATTTTGTGTCTGCTCCTGTACAAAACCTTCTAGAGTATTGGCAACAAATAAATTATGTTATGCAATTTATATGTCATTTAAAGTAAACGCTTTATTACAAATTGTTTCAAAATTACACAAAACTTTACTATTTACCATCATTGCTGGTTGCTTCTAAAATGAAGGCCACCCTGGCACCAGGTTTGCTGAATCTGGAAGAGAGGAGCTCTCTCATTGGGCGCTGAGAGTTCCAGACATACATGGATCAAAGTCTGGCCTCGCCTCCTTAGAAAGCCTCCTTGCTGCTGGTTACAGCTTGAGACTGCCCTCTGGTGACTGGACAGAGCACTGCACGTCCTGCTCTGCTTGGTTTTACAGAATGAATCTTCGGGTTTTGGAAGTGAGTTTTCGTGTGCCCTTGCACACGTGTTCTACAGCTTTAAATGAGGCCTCCCTCTACCCAGGGGTGGGGCGCCATCGCACACCCTCATACACAACCTGCCTCCACCGCTAATCTCATTGACATTCCCCGGAAATCTGATTTACCTAGAATTTCTCTCCCTCGTCACTTGGACAGTAGACCCTCTACTCCTCCTTTGAACCCCTTGAATGGGAGCATTACTAATCCGGCTCCCCGCGTCCAACCTCTCCCCTCTCCTAACCCCACTGATTCTGTCCAATCCCCGATCCCTGTTCACTCTCCCTCCAAAGACCCAAGTCATTCTCGGCCCCTGCCTAAAACCTTAAACTTTTTCAGCTCAATAGCACAGCAACTGAACAGAATGGAGCTGAAAATTAACTCCCTTGCTGCGGATTTCCTATACTTACAACAAGATCCTCTCAACAGGACCAAGCCGCCGTGCTCCCTCTCCCCGGGTAGATTTCCTCCCACCCCGCTCAATACCGCTCCCTTGGCCCACTCAGTGCACCCCTCGTCCCTCCAGTCCATCAGGGAGTCAGGCACTTTGACCCAACCGGGATCGCCAAACCTTTTTGATACCGAAACCTGATGAGATCAACAACTCTTACCTCACTTTGAGCCAAAAGTCAGCCCCTTTCCCCATCCCTGTTATTATCGTCACTAACAGAATCCCTAAAAATGTCCACTCGCCTAGACCACCTGCTCAATACTCCTCTATCCACCTTACTCCCCCCCATCATCGAGGCTCCCCGTCCTCTCTTGCATGCTCCTCAACTGCAGATCAGCAGTACAACACGCCACAGACATTGCTGAAGCTCTACTCGCTGAATAAATTGACATCGCTTTCCTCACTGAATCCTGGCTCAATGTCCACTCCACCCCCATTCTTGACATTCTCACCCCTCCAGGGTACACCATCATCAGACAAGACAGACTGATCAAAACGGGAGGAGGACTAGCCATCATCCACAAGGCAGGAATACAGATTACGAAACTGAAACCTGCAGAATACCTATCGTTTGAATACCTGGGTGTCGTACTCATTGCCAAGGGCACCTCACCCATCAAATTCCACACCATCTACCATCCTCTTGGAGAGCGTACCCTTTTCCCCGAAGAACTAACAGACCTAATATCACGGTTCTCCATGACAGACACTAAAGACGTGTTCCTGGGTGACCTCAAAATCCACTGGAATGACCCAGAAGACTCCACTGCCCAGAACCTATCCAACCTACTTGAAATATATAACCTCAAACAACTCTGCAACAAACCAACTCACATCAAAGGTGCAACACTGGATGCGATCATTACCAACTATGATCTGGTCTCTCTGACAGCGATTTCTCCCATTGACTGGTCCGACCACCACCTCATTCTGTTCAAGATTGATGCACTTGTCTTCCACCAACCTATTCATGATGACAAACCTAAACACTGGACCAGAAATATCAAAGCAGTCCCTTTATCCGAACTTGAATCCAGGATTCATGCCCATCTTCAACTCCAACCCTCATCATCGACGGCCGATGACCTCACTACACACTTTAACTCAAAAATGACAGAGGTTCTAGACCAAGTATCTCCTCTCAAACTCAAACAATTGAGGCAAACCAAATCTAAACCCTAGTTTAACGTGGATCTGAATGAGGAAAGGCGTCAACTCAGACAAACGGAAAGGTCTTGGAGACTAAACCCCTCGACCTTACACCTAGCGCAACTTAGATCTGCTCGGCAAGCATACAAAAAACACATTTTCAGTGAAAAGGCGCCTTTCTTCTGCAGCCAACTAGATCTGGCAAAAAACAGACCGCGAGAACTCTTCAACATTGTCAAAAGCCAAACTAACTGCACTCCCTCTCAAGAAGTCAAAGCCACCAATGAGCGATGTGAAGACATTGCCACCTTCTTCACTAATAAAGTCTCTAAAATTGATCAATACTTCATCCAAACCTCTAACCCTCCTTCCCTCTTAACCTGCCCCACTCTAACCACCCCTGATCATTCAGAAAGAGTTCTTACCAAGGACAATCAGGTCTGCCTCCAGCTAAAAAACAATGCGCATTGGTCCAACTTTGAGCTAATGTCGGGAAATTAGGTTTTCAGTATAATTTCTAACCTAAAACCTTCCTCCCACACTATGGACCCCATCCCATCCACAATCATAAAAGAACTTAACCACACCATTTCCCCTTCCTGGACTAAAATCATCAATGCCTCTCTCACCTCAGGCTGTGTCCCAGACTCCCTTCAACTTGGACAAATCACACCCATTCTCAAAAACCCAGGGGCCGACCCTAATGATCTCAACAACCTCAGACCTATCTCCAACCTCCCGTTCCTTGCAAAAACATTGGAGAAATGCGTTCTCCACCAACTCAACAAACACATTGAGTTCAACCTCCTCGACACCTTTCAATCAGGATTCAGGAAAGGCTGTAGCACGGAAACAGCTATGCTCAACGTCTCTGACGATATTCACAAGGCTTTAGATGAAGGTGATGCCTGCCTACTCATCCTTGTTGACCTATCTGCGGCATTCGACACAGTAAATCATCCAGCGCTTCTGGAGACCTTGTCGAAGCGCTCCGGCATCAATGGCACAGTACTAAAATGGTTCACCTCCTTCCTTCAACACCGCTCGCAACAAATTAAAATCAACTCCTGTCTCTCGAAGCCAAAAAAAGTCACACTTGGGGTCCCGCAAGGCTCGATCCTCTCCCCGGCCCTCTTCAATCTTTTCATGGAGCCCCTCACAATCATCTTGAAAAAAGCTGGAGTGAATTACCACCTTTACGCTGATGACACCCAAATCTATTTCAAAATCAAGTCTCCCAGCGACATCAAACACCTCAATGCCACTCTAGCCGAGCTCCAAACTTGGTTCAACGCGAACCACTTAAAACTCAATCCAGATAAAACAGAACTAATCCTATTCTCTCCAAAAAGCAACCATCGTCCAATCCAAGAGTGGCTCAAGAATCTGGTCGCCCTAAACTGCCCCATCGTCCTATCCGACTCAGTTAAGTCTCTAGGCATCACCCTTGACAAGAACTTATCTTTGGAGGCCCACATCAAAAACTCTGCAAAAAGTGCTCTTTTCTCTCTAAAACACCTCAAGAAATTGAAACCTTTTCTTCCCCATGATGACCTCAAGACAGTAGTCCAATCCCTAGTTCTCTCTAAAATCGACTACGGGAACGCCATCCCAACAGGGACTCCAAAAGCTTACCTAGCCCCTCTAAGGGCAGTGTTGAACATGGCCACTCAACTCGTATCTGGAGTAAAAAGATTTGATCACATCACTCCAGCTCTCAACTCCCTCAACTGGCTTCCCATGGAAGGGAGGTGTATTTACAAACTGGCCTGCATCACACACAAAACCCTTCACTCTCCGGCCCCTAACTACCTGAACAACAAACTGGTAAGAGCAGGTCAATCCAGAACGCTGAGAAGCTCCAACTCACTCCTTCTTATTCCTCTGAAACTGAAAAAGAAAACCACACAATACCGATCGTTCTCTGGCAACGCTCCCAGGATGTGGAATGCTCTCCCTAGAGTCCTCAGATGCAACCCCTCCTTCTCCTGTTTCAAAAGGGACCTGAAAATCCATCTCCTGAACAAATACTTTCCTGACCAACGTCAACTAACCTAGACTTCAATATCCGAGTTTACTCCTCTCGCTTGACATTCAAGGATAGTTGGTGACCGGACTGTGTTAACCACCTTGTCTTTCATGCTGTCTTTTTTCTATCCCCGGTTTTGCTTCCTTACTGCCTGCCTACTATGTAATGCAATTCCGTCTGTTTTTCTTTACAGTATGTATGTGTAAAGCGCTCTGATACCCACGGGTCAAGCTAGCGCTATATAAAACTTTTAAAATAAAAAAAATAAAAAAATAAACATAATGCCCGGTCTGCCTGCCCACACTTGGCACAGAAAGGTGCAACCTGCATTTCCCGTGCATAATGTATGATGTGGTATTATGTGTGAGTAAATCTCTCCAGGGACGGGGAGTGAGAGTTCCAGTCACGCCCTAGAAAGTTTGGGAACACCCACGTGCGTCAGTTTGTGAGTATCCCAAAATGTCTCCACCAGCCATCCCCGCCCTGGAAAGAGCCAGCTGTGCACTTCTGCCAAACACAGGAGAACATCTGTCCCATCGGCGGGAATGGTAAGTCCCTGCCCCCGAACTGGGATGGAGTGGGAGGGAACGAGTTTCCTCACACAAAACAATGAATTGACTAAAAGTTCCATTGCACCGGTGGAAAGGCTGCTCCCAGGGGCGGCCGCTCACAGCGCTCCCACTCATTGCACCGGTGCAAAGGCTGCTCCCAAGGATCGGCCGCACACAGCGCTCCCACTCATTGCACCGGTGGAAAGGCTGCTCCCAAGGGCGGCCGCACACAGCGCTCCCACTCATTGCACCGGTGCAAAGGCTGCTCCCAAGGGCGGCTGCACACAGCGCTCCCACTCATTGCACCGGTGCAAAGGATGCTCCCAGGGGCATCCGCACACAGCGCTCCCACTAATTGCACCAGTGCAAAGGCTGCTCCCAAGGGTGGCCGCACACAGCGCTCCCACTCATTGCACCGGTGCAAAGGCTGCTCCCAAGGGTGGCCGCACACAGCGCTCCCAGCTCCCACTCATTGCACCGGTGCAGAGCCTGCTCCCAAGGACGGCCGCACACAGCGCTCCCACTCATTGCACCGGTGCAGAGGCTGCTCCCAAGGGCGGCCGCACACAGCGCTCCCACTCATTGCACCGGTGGAAAGGCTGCTCCCAGGGGCGGCCGCTCACAGCGCTCCCACTCATTGCACCGGTGCAAAGGTTGCTCCCAAGGGCGGCGGCACACAGCGCTCTCACTCATTGCACCGGTGCAAAGGCTGCTCCCAGGGGCATCCGCACACAGCGCTCCCACTAATTGCACCAGTGCAAAGGCTGCTCCCAAGGGTGGCCGCACACAGCGCTCCCACTCATTGCACCGGTGCAAAGGCTGCTCCCAAGGGTGGCCGCACACAGCGCTCCCACTCATTGCACCGGTGCAGAGGCTGCTCCCAAGGACGGCCGCACACAGCGCTCCCACTCATTGCACCGGTGCAGAGGCTGCTCCCAAGGGCGGCCGCACACAGCGCTCCCACTCATTGCACCGGTGGAAAGGCTGCTCCCAGGGGCGGCCGCTCACAGCGCTCCCACTCATTGCACCGGTGCAAAGGTTGCTCCCAAGGGCGGCGGCACACAGCGCTCTCACTCATTGCACCGGTGCAGAGGCTGCTCCCAAGGGCGGCCGCACACAGCGCTCCCACTCATTGCACCGGTGCAGAGGCTGCTCCCAAGGGCAGCCGCACACAGCGCTCCCACTCATTGCACCGGTGCAAAGGCTGCTCCCAAGGGTGGCCGCACACAGCGCTCCCACTCATTGCACCGGTGCAGAGGCTGCTCCCAGGGGCGGCCGCTCACAGCGCTCCCACTCATTGCACCGGTGCAAAGGCTGCTCCCAGGGGCGGCGGCACACAGCGCTCCCACTCATTGCACCGGTGCAAAGGCTGCTCCCAGGGGCGGCGGCACACAGCGCTCCCACTCATTGCACCGGTGCAAAGGCTGCTCCCAAAGGCCGCCGCAAACAGCACTCCCACTCATTGCACCGGTGCAAAGGCTGCTCCCAAGGGCGGCCGCACACAGCGCTCCTACTCATTGCACCGGTGGAAAGGCTGCTCCCAGGGGCGGCCGCACACTGCGCTCCCACTCATTGCACCGGTGCAGAGGCTGCTCCCAAGGGCGGCCGCACACAGCGCTCCCACTCATTGCACCGGTGCAGAGGCTGCTCCCAGGGGTGGCTGCACACAGCGCTCCCACTCATTGCACCGGTGCAGAGGCTGCTCCCAGGGGTGGCTGCACACAGCGCTCCCACTCATTGCACCGGTGGAAAGGCTGCTCCCAGGGGCGGCCGCTCACAGCGCTCCCACTCATTGCACCGGTGCAAAGGCTGCTCCCAAGGGCGGCCGCACACAGCGCTCCCACTCATTGCACCGGTGCAGAGGCTGCTCCCAGGGGCGGCGGCACACAGCGCTCCCACTCATTGCACCGGTGCAAAGGCTGCTCCCAAAGGCGGCCGCAAACAGCGCTCCCACTCATTGCACCGGTGCAAAGGCGGCTCCCAAGGGCGGCTGCACACAGCGCTCCCACTCATTGCACCGGTGCAGAGGCTGCTCCCAGGGGCGGCCGCTCACAGCGCTCCCACTCATTGCACCGGTGCAAAGGCTGCTCCCAAGGGTGGCCGCACACAGCGCTCCCACTCATTGCACCGGTGCAAAGGCTGCTCCCAAGGGTGGCCGCACACAGCGCTCCCACTCATTGCACCGGTGCAGAGGCTGCTCCCAAGGACGGCCGCACACAGCGCTCCCACTCATTGCACCGGTGCAGAGGCTGCTCCCAAGGGCGGCCGCACACAGCGCTCCCACTCATTGCACCGGTGGAAAGGCTGCTCCCAGGGGCGGCCGCTCACAGCGCTCCCACTCATTGCACCGGTGCAAAGGTTGCTCCCAAGGGCGGCGGCACACAGCGCTCTCACTCATTGCACCGGTGCAGAGGCTGCTCCCAAGGGCGGCCGCACACAGCGCTCCCACTCATTGCACCGGTGCAGAGGCTGCTCCCAAGGGCAGCCGCACACAGCGCTCCCACTCATTGCACCGGTGCAAAGGCTGCTCCCAAGGGTGGCCGCACACAGCGCTCCCACTCATTGCACCGGTGCAGAGGCTGCTCCCAGGGGCGGCCGCTCACAGCGCTCCCACTCATTGCACCGGTGCAAAGGCTGCTCCCAGGGGCGGCGGCACACAGCGCTCCCACTCATTGCACCGGTGCAAAGGCTGCTCCCAGGGGCGGCGGCACACAGCGCTCCCACTCATTGCACCGGTGCAAAGGCTGCTCCCAAAGGCCGCCGCAAACAGCACTCCCACTCATTGCACCGGTGCAAAGGCTGCTCCCAAGGGCGGCCGCACACAGCGCTCCTACTCATTGCACCGGTGGAAAGGCTGCTCCCAGGGGCGGCCGCACACTGCGCTCCCACTCATTGCACCGGTGCAGAGGCTGCTCCCAAGGGCGGCCGCACACAGCGCTCCCACTCATTGCACCGGTGCAGAGGCTGCTCCCAGGGGTGGCTGCACACAGCGCTCCCACTCATTGCACCGGTGCAGAGGCTGCTCCCAGGGGTGGCTGCACACAGCGCTCCCACTCATTGCACCGGTGGAAAGGCTGCTCCCAGGGGCGGCCGCTCACAGCGCTCCCACTCATTGCACCGGTGCAAAGGCTGCTCCCAAGGGCGGCCGCACACAGCGCTCCCACTCATTGCACCGGTGCAGAGGCTGCTCCCAGGGGCGGCGGCACACAGCGCTCCCACTCATTGCACCGGTGCAAAGGCTGCTCCCAAAGGCGGCCGCAAACAGCGCTCCCACTCATTGCACCGGTGCAAAGGCGGCTCCCAAGGGCGGCTGCACACAGCGCTCCCACTCATTGCACCGGTGCAGAGGCTGCTCCCAGGGGCGGCCGCTCACAGCGCTCCCACTCATTGCACCGGTGCAAAGGCTGCTCCCAGGGGCGGCCGCACACAGCGCTCCCACTCATTGCACCGGTGCAGAGGCTGCTCCCAAGGGCCATTATATGCGGGCACGTTTTTGGGACCCTTGAGCCCATCATTAGGCATTTCTGCAGGGAACCCCCCTCCATGTCAAGTTTTAGTATATCTAATTTGGCTTTGCTCCGCTTTCCAGCCCAGACCAAGGATATCGGGAGGCTTCCGGGGAGGCTGGGTACTTGTGCACAATGAATACTGCTGGACATTGGGGTACTTGTGGACACTCTGCACTGGTGTACACTGGGTACTTGTGGACACTGGGTTTTTCTGGACACTGGGCACTTTAGGACACAGGGCACTTGTGGACATGGGGTACATGTGAACACTGGTACTTGTGGAGACTGGGTACTTGTGGACATGGGGTACATGTGAACACTGGTACTTCTGGAGACTGGGCACTTGTGGACATGGGGGTACATGTGAACACTGGTACTTGTGGAGACTGGGTACTTGTGGACATGGGGTACATGTGAACACTGGTACTTCTGGAGACTGGGTACTTGTGGACATGGGGTGCATGTGAACACTGGTACTTGTGGAGACTGGGTACTTGTGGACATGGGGTGCATGTGAACACTGGTACTTGTGGAGACTGGGTACTTGTGGACATGGGGGTACATGTGAACACTGGTACTTCTGGAGACTGGGTACTTGTGGACATGGGGGTACATGTGAACACTGGCACTTGTGGAGACTGGGTACTTGTGGACATGGGGTACATGTGAACACTGGTACTTGTGGAGACTGGGTACTTGTGGACATGGGGTGCATGTGAACACTGGTACTTGTGGAGACTGTATACTTGTGGACATGGGGGTACATTGGAACACTGGTACTTGTGGAGACTGGGTACTTGTGGACATGGGGGTACATGTGAACACTGGTACTTGTGGAGACTGGGTACTTGTGGACATGGGGTACATGTGAACACTGGTACTTGTGGAGACTGGGTACTTGTGGACATGGGGGTACATTTGAACACTGGTACTTGTGGAGACTGGGTACTTGTGGACATGAGGGTACTTGTGAACACTGGGGTACTTGTGGACATGAGGGTACTTGTGAACACTGGGGTACTTGGGGACACAAGATACTCTGTACACTGGGTACTTTTGGACATGGGGTCCTTCTGAACACTGGGTAGTTGTGGCCACTGGGTACTTTTGGATGGAGGGTGCTTGTGGACACTGAGGTACTTGTGGACAGTAGGTACTTGTCGACACGGGGTACTTGCGGACAACAGGTACATGTGGACACAGGGTACGTTTGGACACTGGTACTTGTGGACATGGGGGTCTTGTGGACTCAGGGCACTTGTGGTCACGGGGGTCTTGTGGTCACTGGATACTTGTGATCACGGGGGTCTTGTGGACTCAGGGTACTTGTGGTCATGGGGGTCTTGTGGTCACTGGATACTTGTGGTCATGGGGGTCTTGTGGTCACTGGATACTTGTGGTCATGGGGGTCTTGTGGACGCAGGGCACCTTTGGACAGGACATACAGCATCGACTGGCCTCCACGGTGGCCCCAGCAGATGGCGAGGTGGAGCTTTCATACACACAGTCCACAAGACCCCTGGCTACAACTCAGCAGGGGATGAGCCCAGAAGGAGGGGTTTTGGGTCTCCTGAGAGCACAGTGGGGGCCCCACTCTTTGACGTCACTCACGCTGGGCTCTCCAGGATGGGGCCGTCCAGCTAAAGCATGCTGGGGGCATCTCTACAGGTGGCACCCACCCACCTCTGATGGGATATGAAGGCACGGACCTTACCCTGTGGGCCCTTGCATTTGAGAGACATTCCTGCATCCGGTACAAACTGATACCCCTGCCTCGTCCAGCCCCCCAGCCGCTGAACCCCACACACCTTTCCACTGGGGCTTAGGCCAGGTCTGGTGGCTGAGTGGACGTATGTGCCCACTGGAGGGGCCTGTGTGCGACCTCATGGTCACAGGTTCAAATCACGGCAGGTCCACTCAGCCTTTCATCCTTCTGAGGTGGGTAAAATGAGTACCATTGAGTAACAATAAGCATCTGTTATTCAGCACCAAGATACCCTTCCGCTTTACAGATACAGGTGTCATGTCACTTATGGCTGGGCAGCGTTCACACAGGGACAGACCCTGGGGGTGAAACCCGAATGGGTGGTCACCCTGATTGGGGTGAGGGGCCCCTGGGCGTGGGCCAGTGTCCTGGCACCCGTGGCTGCTCCTACTCGCCGAGCCCTACAGCTCCTGCACAGAATCCAGGCCGGTGCCTGTGCGTCCATTGAAGCAGAGGTGGAGTGTGCAACCTTCTGTTGTGCTTTCTTTAAAAACAAGCACTGACAAAGCTCACGTCGGCTTACATTCATGTTTTTACTAAAACGTTAAAAGCAAGTATTCTGCTGCAGTGAAAAAAGTCAACCAAAAAGCGATTTCTTTCTCTAGTGAAAGCACCCGTGGTATAAGATAGGTAGATAGTGGAGGTTCAGTGTATGTTTGAAATAATAAAGAACACAGCCCCTCGTGGATTGCAAGGCACCCACTCCATAGTGCGGGAATGATACACCAAAAAAGGCGGATTGGACAAGAGAGCCCTCCAATGGGCGGAGCCAAAGGCCGCTCTGTGTACATTTGAAATAATTGGTAGCAATAGATAGAACGGACAGCTGTGCTGTCAACCAGACCTAACAAGCATTGGCATAGCCAATAGGTCTCGCTTTTGGGACCTTATAAGTATTTAGTTATGCAGCAGAATATCCTTGGTGCAACAACATCAACTGTTGCATGGCTAAACACTTATAAGGTCCCAAAGGCGAGACCTATTGGCTATGCCAATGCTTGTTTTGATTGCAATGGGCGTTTACACGTACCTCCCTTTTGCTTACGGTGGTTCCTGGTAATGGTCTCGGTCACTCACGAATGCGATGGATCAGTCGTCCACCCAGCATAGGTTCTTGGGGTGGCAGTGAAATAAATCTCAAGGAGTGTTTGTATCTTTTATGTAACTTGTACTCGGATCTCCTTATGTAATGTAACTGGTCCTTTAGTAAAGTGCTCTGACACCTTTAGGTAAAGTTCGTCCTATATAAAATCGCATTAAATAAAAAAAGAATTACAAAAAAAAATGAAGTTATGTGGTGGTATAAAGAAGCCGACAGATTAAGGAAGCAATTGAGAGTAGTACCTGGCAGTACAATCGATAAAGCGGCACTGCTGCATAGGACATCCCCACCATGCCCACGGCTGCTGCTGCAATATAAGTTAGCACAGTTTTATTTCGGCTCTTCCACTCCCGCTACTGGCCACGGGTGAATGGGTTCCGCCCTTGCAAACCTCGCACCGGCTGCCATAGACACAGAAAGCCATGCAGCCTCCCTGTGTGTAAAGGGTCAAATCTGACACACGTCTTCAACCACGGCCTACAGAAGCTACACAGGCCTCCAATCCCACCAGGAAGCCGCAGCGTCCACATCCCCGAGCAAGGGGGGGGAAGAACAGAAGCCAGAAAATAGTCCAGGAGAAACTGTCACCTTCGCACCATTGCCGCCATGTTCAAATTATTAGACATAGAAATGAGACATCACAGAAAATAAGTCACGAAAGCGAGCACACACGAACCATGTTCCAAAAAGGGAGGAGGGAGATGCGAGCAGAGTATATGGTGTGCACTTTCGCGGCCACTTTGATGTTCTCAGTGGCCGCGCGGCTCACTGAGAACATAAAAGCGGCCGTGAAAGTGATCACGCAGGATGACAAATGGTGCGCGCACCCGGCGCACATGCAATGTAGCTAGAGGCCTGAAAAGCCACTAGTCTGCATTTCCAAATCCCGCTTACTAAAACTCTCGCCAGAGCAGCACTAAAGCGCTGGCTCAGGCGAGACCTAAAAAGGACTCACAGAGGTAGATGCGCCTACATCCACCCACAGAAGGAGACGCGCCCACATCCACCCACAGAGGGAGACACTCCCACATCCACCCACAGAGGGAGACGTGCCCACATCCATCTACAGAGGGAGACGCGCCCACATCCACCCACAGAAGGAGACGCGCCCACATCCACCCACAGAAGGAGACGCGCCCACATCCACCCACAGAGGGAGACGTGCCCACATCGACCTACAGAGGGAGAGGTGCTTCCATGGTTGTAGTGATGGAGGCATTGAGGATGCTGGTGAGCTGGTGGCTGATCTTGTTGCTTCCGGGATTGAAGACCCAATGTGGGCTGGGGTCGGTGAGTGCTCCAGAGAGGATGGATTTCATCAGGGTGGTCGTAGTTGATGTGCTGAGATGTTCCCATGTGGTGAGCGAGTGGTTGCTAGTTGTGTTCCATGGGTTGCTGGTTGTGGTCGATGAGTGGCTGAGGATGTCAGAAGGTTGGGGTTCCAAGTTTGTGTAGATGGTTGCTATCTTGATTTGGAAGTGGCCAGTGAGGGAGTTGCAGAGTTCTTGAAAGGTAGGGTTCATGCCTTTTGTGGCTGAGGAGCAGGAGACCCCTCAGACGATGGTGAAGAGTTCCCACCTCTGTGATGTTGCCCCTCTCTCACAGCCTCTGTGCTGCTGCCCTTTTCTCAGCCTCTGTGCTGCGGCCCTTCTCCCAGCCTCTGTGCTGCGGCCCCTCTCTCAGCCTCTGTGCTGTGGTCCCTCTCTCAGCCTCTGTGCTGTGGCCCCTCTATCAGCCTCTGTTCTGTGGCCCCTCTTTCAGCCTCTGAGCTGTGGCCTTTCTCCCAGTCTCTGTGATGTGGCCCCTCTCCCAGCCTTTGTGCTGTGGCCCCTCTCTTCACCTCTATGCTGTGGCCTCTCTCTCAGCTTCTGTGCTGAGACCCCTCTCTCAGGACCTGTGCTGTGGCCCCTCTCTCAACCTCTGTGCTGTGCCCCCTCTCCCAGCCTCTGTGCTGTGGCCCCTCTCCATCTCTGTGCTGTGGCCCCTCTCCCAGCCTCTGTGTTGTGGCCCCTGTCTCAGCCTCTGTGCTGTGGCCCCTCTCCATCTCTGTGCTGTGGCCCCTCTCCCAGCCTCTGTGCTGTGGCCCCTCTCTCAGCCTCTGTGCTGTGGCCCCTCTCCATCTCTGTGCTGTGGCCCCTCTCTCAGCCTCTGTGCTGTGGCCCCTCTCTCTCCACCTCTGTGCTGTGGCCCCTCTCTCTCCACCTCTGTGATGTGGCCCCTCTCCCAGCCTCTTTGCTGTGTCCTCTCACTCAGCCTCTGTGCTGTGGCCCCTCTCCCAGCCTCTGTGCAGTGACCCCTCTGTCTGCCTCTGTGCTGTGGTCCCCTCTCTCAGCCTCTGTGCTGTGTCCTCTCTCTCCACCTCTGTGCTGCGGCCTCTCTCCCAGCCTCTGTGCTGCGGCCTCTCTCCCAGCCTCTGTGCTGCGGCCTCTCTCTCAGCCTCTGTGCTGTGGCCTCTCTCTCAGCCTCTGCGCTGTGGCCCCTCTCTCATACTCTGTGCTGTGACTCCTCTGTCAGCCTCTGTGCTGTGCCCCCTCTCTCAGCCTCTGTGCTGTGCCCCCTCGCTCAGCCTCTGTGCTGTGCCCCCTCGCTCAGCCTCTGTGCTGTGGCCCCTCTCTCTCAGCCTCTGTGCTGTGGACCCTCTCCATCTCTGTGCTGTGGCCCCTCTCCATCTCTGTGCTGTGGCCCCTCTCCCAGCCTCTGTGCTGCGGCCTCTCAGTCTCTGTGCTGTGACCCCTCTGTCAGCCTCTGTGCTGTGCCCCCTCTCTCAGTCTCTGTGCTGTGGCCCCTCTCTCAGTCTCTGTGCTGTGCCCCCTCTCTCAGCCTCTCTGCTGTGGCCTGTTAGAGTCGGGGATCTCTGGTTGGCGCAAGGTTGCCCTTGTGTCAAGCAGGAACCCTCTCCTCCACGTCAGGGCGCAGGATAACCCCTCGCGAATGACCCTTGCTCACCCTCTAGGTGCGTGGCGTGAGCAGCCAAGGCGATTCCTCAGGCGTTGGTGGTTAAGCACTTACAATCGTACACACAGTAAATACATCAATCCCCCCAGAAACGGACACCAGACTTGGATATATATAAAAATACGATTCTTTATGTAAAAATAGGTATATATATCTCAGCAGACTTATCACAAGACCAATAGCGTTTTCGCTATGCCACCAGGTTATACAGCAGGCAAATGTTCTTGGTTCGTAGTTTCAAATGGATAGTTCGTAGGTTCTTTACTTGTAGTTCCAGTACTCACAGAGATCGGTTCCTGCGAACGGGGAAATAAGGCGTTGCGGGCCCCGAGCCCGATACTGGAACTTCTTTCGTGATGTGGAGAGTCGGCACAGGTCGGTGCGACTCTCAGCTTGGGAAGTGTTCTTGGGTCCTCAATCAGCAGGTGTGGGCACGTAGGCAGGCGCGGCCAGCGACCCTTTAGCACGGCGGTGCAGGAGGGTCTCCACAGCGGGGGCGGCGCGGCCTGAGATGTCCGGGGATAGCGAAGCGGGGTCGCAGGGCACGGTCAGTGCAGCTGGATGACCCGGCGTAGATCACAGTCGTCGGACGGCTTCCGGCAGGAGGGGTGATAGCACGTTCAGCGCACTCCAATGGCAGGCGGTGACAGGGATGCAGGCGGCCTGGCCCGGGAACAGAGAGCGGCTCCGGACGGAGCGGGGCTCTCACGGGTTGGAGGCAGGCGAGCTTCTGAGTGTCACGGCCCTAGGAGGGGCGATGAGGGGCGCAGTCTCTTTTCCAGCGGGATGCACACACGGCTCGAATTGGAGGACGAGCAAAAGCACAGAGAACCCACTGGTCCTGGGGTTCAGTTCAGGGGGCAAGCTCAGATCAAGCCCTTGGAGAATGTTCAAGCACAAAGTAGCAAAGTCTTTTCAGTAAGTCTCTTCCTCTCCTTTCTCAGCAAGGCAAGCAGCAGGCCAGCTCCTCCAGCGTCTTCTTCTCCTTCTAGTCGGGCAGAGGTTCTTTGTGGTAAACAGGATTCTGATTTCTTAGGAGCCAGGCTCCTACTTTTATACCATGATTCTTTTGTTCTTTAGCGCCAGGGGGCCTAGGCCTGGCTCAGTCCAGTTCTGGAGCACTTTGTTATGGTGACTCTGCTCTTTCCTTTCAGCAGCAGGGCAGAGACATCAGCCGCCCCACAGGGGGTGGCGCCGGCTTTGTGGTGGCAGAGCACAGGTCTATTCAAGAGTCAGGGTGTACTCCTCCCACCCATCCTGGTGTCATCTCTCTACCCACCACCTGGCAGCCAACCTGTCTCTGGGGATCCCCCCCACCCTGCTCCTACTGTTGCCAGGCAGAACACACACACACACAGCAGAGGCGGACTGAGATGGTCAGGTCAGTAAATACTAACTTTCTAAAAGTAGTATTTACAAACCCAGGATATTAAAATAAACTTGACTACAAGAAGTATTTTATCATCCTGAGTTCAGGCATACTAAACTTGACACTTCTACCATGCTCTCTGAGTCCACTGGGGTCACAGCGTTGGCGTGATCCCGGCAGCCCATTCTGGCCTATGGAGAGCAGGTAGCCTTCAATAGTGAAGAACGGAAATGGCTGTAATTCACTACTAAGACATGCCACACACATCAGGGCATGTCCTACCTTATGCCTACAATGCACCCTGCCCTTGGGCCTACCAGAGGGGTGGCTAATATGTAGGTAAGGGAAGGTTTAGGGACTGGCAAGTGGGGGCACTTGCGCAGTCAGCGTGACGGTCCCGGACCGCGCACAGGGTCTGCGGTGGCAGACCCTAGACACACTTTACAAAGCCGCTTTCTGTGGGTGGCGCAACCAGCGCTGCAAGCCCACCAGCAGCATTGGCATTCACAAGCCCTGGCACCCCTGGTGCACTTTACTGGGGACTGACAGTGAATCCAATAAACCAATCATGGACATCCATTACAGGTACACTTTACCTAGGGAGCACTTGCACTGCGGCACGGATTAGCCGTGGCGCAGTGCCCTGAGCGGACAACACCAGCAAAACAATCGAGGCACACCATCAAAAAAAAGTGGGAGGGAAACTCACGCCAAGGTGCCAGGTCTAACACGTGTCCCCTCCAGCTGAAATGTGGGGAGAACTACCCTTGCCCAGGGGGTTCCTCGTCACTAAGGCGGAAATACCTGGACAGACCGTCAGCGTTGGCGTGATCTGTACCAGGACGGTGTTCCACCGTAAAGTCCATACCCTGTAGGGAGATGGACCACCTCAACAGCTTCGGGTTCTCACCCCTCATTTGCATCAACCATCTGAGGGGCCTGTGGTCCGTCTGAACCCGGAAGTGAGACCCAAACAAGTAGGGTCTTAGCTTCTTCAGCGCCCAGACCACAGCAAATGCTTCTCGCTCAATTGCACTCCACCTACTTTCCCGTGGAAGTAACCTCCTACTGATGAAGGCTACGGGTTGGTCCCAGCCCTCCTCAGTCATCTGTGAGAGAACAGCCCCTACACCATGCTCTGAAGCGTCTGTCTGTACTAGGAATTCCTTGGAGAAGTCAGGGGCCAAGAGCACGGGCGCCGCGCACATGGCAGTCTTCAGGGTGTCGAAAGCTTTCTGACAGGTGTCAGTCCAAATCACGTTCCTGGGCTGCTTCTTGGAAGTCAGCTCTGTCAAGGGGGCAACGATCGTTCCATAGCCCTTGACAAACCTCCTGTAGTACCCAGTGAGCCCCAGGAAGGCCCTCACTGCGGTCTGCGTCTTGGGGGGTTCCCAAGCCAGGATGGTCTCAATTTTGGGTTGCAAGGGTGCCACCTTGCCACTCCCCACTTGGTGTCCCAAGTACACCACGGAACCCTGCCCGATCTGGCACTTGCTTGCCTTGATCGTGAGGCCTGCTCGGCGCAGAGCCATCAACACTTCCCAGAGGTGGTGCAGGTGTTCGGGCCAGGTGGCACTGAACACTGCGATGTCATCCAGGTAGGCGGCACTGAACGCATCCAGCCCAACCAGTACCTGGTTGACCAACCTCTGAAAGGTGGCAGGGGCATTCTTCATTCCAAATGGCATGACTCGGAACTGGAAGTGCCCATCTGGAGTGGAGAATGCGGACCTCTCTTTGGCCCCATCGGTCAAGGCGATCTGCCAGTACCCAGACGTTAAATCAAACGTGCTGAGGAACCGGGCAGCCCCCAGCCGATCAATGAGCTCATCAGCTCTGGGGATGGGGTGCGCGTCAGTCTTTGTTACTGAATTGAGTCCTCTGTAGTCCACACAGAACCGGAGTTCAGGTGTGGCTCCCGGCGCAGCAGCCTTTGGGACCAAGACCACGGGGCTGGACCAAGGACTGCTGGAGGACTCAACCACCCCTAGCGCAAGCATCTTGGAGACCTCCTCCTTGATGCAAGCTCTGACCCTGTCAGTTACCCTGTAAGCCTTGTGCTTCACCGGTAAGCTGTCTCCTGTGTCCACATCATGGACGCACCAATCTGTGACACCAGGAACCAGGGAGAATCGGTCGGAAAACTGTCCCAGCAAGTGGCGGCAATCTTCCTGTTGTTCGGGCGTCAGGGTGGGTGAGAGGTTAACTCCATCCACTGACCCATCTTTCTCAGAGGCCACTAAGAGGTCAGGAAGAGGCTCGGTCTCCTCTTCCATTCCATCATCAGTGGCCAGCAGCATGCCCACTTCGGTCCTCTCTAAGTGGGGCTTAAGGCGGTTAACATGTAGGACCCTCAAAGGGTTCCTGGGAGTCTGCATGTCCACCAAGTAGGTGATAGGACTTTTGCGCTCCACAACCTCAAATGGACCTGTCCACTTATCCTGAAGTGCACACGGCTCCACTGGGGCCAAGACCCACACCTTTTGTCCAGGTTGAAGCTCTACCAGAGTGGCATTCCGGTCGCACCACCGCTTCATCTCCTCCTGGCTGGCTTCCAGATTTGCCTCAGCAAGTTGCCTGAAACGCCGAGTCTGGTTTCGGAAGGCCAGCATGTAACTATATACATTCTGGGGAGGGTTCCTGGGAGATTGCTCCCAGCCTTCCTTTACCAAACTCAGAGGTCCTCTTACCGGGTGACCATACAGAAGCTCAAAGGGGCTGAACCCTAGAGACTTCTGCGGCACCTCTCGGTAAGCGAAGAGCAGGCATGGCAAGAGGACGTCCCAATTACGCCTCATTGGACCGTCCAGGCCCATGATCATGCCTTTGAGGGTTCGGTTGAATCTCTCAACCAACCCATTTCCTTGGGGGTGGTAAGGAGTGGTGAACTTGTAAGTTACCCCACACTCCTTCCACAGGGATTTCATATATGTGGATATGAAATTGGTCCCCCTGTCGCTCACCACCTCTAGAGGGAATCCCACTCGGGAGAAAATTCCCATCAATGCCCGTCCCACCACGGGGGCCGTCACTGTCCTCAGAGGGATGGCTTCAGGGTACCGGGTGGCATGGTCCACCAAGACCAGGATGAACCTGTTGCCCAGGGCTGTCTTGGGATCCAGAGGCCCCACAATATCAATACCCACTCGTTGGAATGGCGTACCGACCACAGGGAAAGGTTGCAGAGGAGCCTTGTGCTTCCCTCCGCTCTTACCACTTGCCTGGCAAGTCTGACAGGTTCTGCAGTAGGAATCTGAATTCTTATGCATTTGGGGCCAGTAAAAGTGGGTGACAAGCCTGTCATAGGTCTTGTCCATCCCCAAATGTCCTGCTAAAGGCACATCGTGAGCCAGCCCCAGTAGGAAGGTTCTGAACTTCTGGGGTACCACCAGCACACGGGCTGACCCAGGTTCAGCAGCCTTAGGCTCGGAATACAGGAGGTCACTCTCCCAGTACACGTAGTGCGTTTTGGCCTGAACACCATTGGCCTGGTCCGCAGCCTGTTGCCGCATACCCACGAGAGAAGGGCATTCTTTCTGCTCCCTGCAGAATTCCTCCCTGGAGGGACCTCCTTCTTGCTGCCAATGGGTCAGCTCAGGCAGATCTCCCAGTTCGGCAATCTGTTCCCCGGTAGGCTCCAGAGCATCCCCCTCCGGGTCTACTTCCTCCTGGGCCGTGGGAACTTCGGGGGCCGGTTTCCCGCGCCTCCTGCGCCTTCTCCCTAAGGCCGGTTCCTGGACCTCTCCCTCAGGCTCCAGGACCCTCTCAACACCCCTACTGGCTGCCATGGACCGGGTGGTCACGCACGCCCAGTCGGGTAGACCCACCATCCTCAGATGCGTGGTCTTCTCCACCTTTTCCCAAGGGGAACTCTCCAGGTCGTTCCCTAGCAGACAGTCTACAGGCATGTCAGTTCTCACAGCGACTTGTAGAGTACCAGAGACCTCCTCCCACTCAAAGGGAACTTGAGCCATTGGACAACGGCTCTCTATGTTGTCAGCATTGACAACCCTACAGTAGGCATTGGGTACAATCTGCTCTTGAGACACCAGGTGTTGCCTCACCGAGGTCACGCTGGCTCCTGTATCTCTAAGAGCCTCAACCTTCTTTCCATTGATGGTCACTACTTGCCCATATTTCTTAGTGTTAGAGGGCAGGTAGGTTACAGGGACCATCTCACTGTCTCCTAGCGAGACTAGGGTCATCTGCCCGGGACCCCCACCCTCCTGGACTGCTACCTCCTCCCCAAAGTTAACACTAGCTACTTGCCGGGGTGGAGCACCAGTGGGTGCGGTTTTACCAAACAGGCGACACTTAGGATCAGAGGCAATGTGACCCGGGTCACCACACCTATAACAATTGAAGGGCCCCTTTGGAACAGGTCTACCTGTCGGGGCCCCGTTCTGCTGCGGGGTTGGGGGAGGCTGAGAACCCTTCTGCTGGTTCCCTTGGGAATTACTTTGGGGGCCTTTTTGGAACCCCTTCTGTTTACCCTTGTCCCCCCCACTCTTCTGCTGGGGACCCTGCCCACCTTTGGCGGAGTCTCCCACTTGACCCTTGTGGACCCTGGTGCTGAGCCAGCGGTCCGCCTCCTCAGCAAGCTTCCGCGGGTTGGACAGCTTGCTATCTATCAGGTGCTGGCGTAGCTCAGGAAAACATTGACTGGACAAGTGCTCCCATGCAATTAAATCAAGCAGCCCTTGATAATCATTCACTTTGCTACCCTTCACCCAACCATCCAGCGCTCTGCAGAAAAAGGTCACATATTCCACATACGTACTCTCAGGGATCTTCTTGGTCTCCCTGAACCTCTGTCTATATAGCTCAGGAGTTAACCCATACCTGGTCATTAAAGCTTCCTTCATATGGGGGTATGAGGTCTGGACTTCTAAGGGCAAATCTAACAGTGTGTCCCGCCCTTCCGCAAGGAACCTTCCCCACAACCCCGCTCCCCAGTCTTTCTCAGGGACCCGGTGTGAGGACATGGCCACCTCGTAGGCTCTAAACCACTGCCCTATGTCATCCTTTCTAAAATACTCCTTTACTACATCTTTGGGGATGTACACCTTGGACTCTACCTGCGCTGGTGGAGTGCTGCCACCAGAAGGAGCGGTGTCCAAACTTTTCGCCTTCAGCTCCAACTCCTTCAATCTTATATCATGATCCATTTGGCGTTGTTGTGCCTCCAGGGCCAACTTCTGCTTTTCCATTTCCATTTGTCCGGCCAACTTTGCCATCTCCATTGCATGCGCCCTGTCGGCTGCCCTGTCTGCCAGCTCCTCTGGCGACCGGACTCTGCTGGGTTCCTCAAGGTTGTCGGGTGGAACGATGTCCCCCGCATTCCGTGGGTCTCGTGACTCCTTCCAGGCTCTCAACGCCTTGAGGTACTGGTTCTTCTTCCTGAATCCAGCATGGGGGACTCTGAATTTTACACTGTAGCCTTTCAATTGCTCCGTTGTGTAACCTTCCAGTCTCTCCCAATCCACCTCATCTATTCCAGAAATCACGGAGAGCGCTCTTCCAGCAGAGAGTGAGCCAGGCATGGTTGCAGTAATGGCAGATGTCTCAACAAAGTTCCAAAAATGAAAACCTGTGGCTGCGTTACTTGGTCTGCTCTCACTATCTGGTGATTAATAATTCACTGTATGCAAATTATAAGTGCAAATCCGAAATCCCAACCGCTGCCAACAATGTTAGAGTCGGGGATCTCTGGTTGGCGCAAGGTTGCCCTTGTGTCAAGCAGGAACCCTCTCCTCCACGTCAGGGCGCAGGATAACCCCTCGCGAATGACCCTTGCTCACCCTCTAGGTGCGTGGCGTGAGCAGCCAAGGCGATTCCTCAGGCGTTGGTGGTTAAGCACTTACAATCGTACACACAGTAAATACATCAATCCCCCCAGAAACGGACACCAGACTTGGATATATATAAAAATACGATTCTTTATGTAAAAATAGGTATATATATCTCAGCAGACTTATCACAAGACCAATAGCGTTTTCGCTATGCCACCAGGTTATACAGCAGGCAAATGTTCTTGGTTCGTAGTTTCAAATGGATAGTTCGTAGGTTCTTTACTTGTAGTTCCAGTACTCACAGAGATCGGTTCCTGCGAACGGGGAAATAAGGCGTTGCGGGCCCCGAGCCCGATACTGGAACTTCTTTCGTGATGTGGAGAGTCGGCACAGGTCGGTGCGACTCTCAGCTTGGGAAGTGTTCTTGGGTCCTCAATCAGCAGGTGTGGGCACGTAGGCAGGCGCGGCCAGCGACCCTTTAGCACGGCGGTGCAGGAGGGTCTCCACAGCGGGGGCGGCGCGGCCTGAGATGTCCGGGGATAGCGAAGCGGGGTCGCAGGGCACGGTCAGTGCAGCTGGATGACCCGGCGTAGATCACAGTCGTCGGACGGCTTCCGGCAGGAGGGGTGATAGCACGTTCAGCGCACTCCAATGGCAGGCGGTGACAGGGATGCAGGCGGCCTGGCCCGGGAACAGAGAGCGGCTCCGGACGGAGCGGGGCTCTCACGGGTTGGAGGCAGGCGAGCTTCTGAGTGTCACGGCCCTAGGAGGGGCGATGAGGGGCGCAGTCTCTTTTCCAGCGGGATGCACACACGGCTCGAATTGGAGGACGAGCAAAAGCACAGAGAACCCACTGGTCCTGGGGTTCAGTTCAGGGGGCAAGCTCAGATCAAGCCCTTGGAGAATGTTCAAGCACAAAGTAGCAAAGTCTTTTCAGTAAGTCTCTTCCTCTCCTTTCTCAGCAAGGCAAGCAGAAGGCCAGCTCCTCCAGCGTCTTCTTCTCCTTCTAGTCGGGCAGAGGTTCTTTGTGGTAAACAGGATTCTGATTTCTTAGGAGCCAGGCTCCTACTTTTATACCATGATTCTTTTGTTCTTTAGCGCCAGGGGGCCTAGGCCTGGCTCAGTCCAGTTCTGGAGCACTTTGTTATGGTGACTCTGCTCTTTCCTTTCAGCAGCAGGGCAGAGACATCAGCCGCCCCACAGGGGGTGGCGCCGGCTTTGTGGTGGTAGAGCACAGGTCTATTCAAGAGTCAAGGTGTACTCCTCCCACCCATCCAGGTGTAATCTCTCTACCCACCACCTGGCAGCCAACCTGTCTCTGGGGATCCCCCCCACCCTGCTCCTACTGTTGCCAGGCAGAACACACACACACACAGCAGAGGCGGACTGAGATGGTCAGGTCAGTAAATACTAACTTTCTAAAAGTAGTATTTACAAACCCAGGATATTAAAATAAACTTGACTACAAGAAGTATTTTATCATCCTGAGTTCAGGCATACTAAACTTGACACTTCTACCATGCTCTCTGAGTCCACTGGGGTCACAGCGTTGGCGTGATCCCGGCAGCCCATTCTGGCCTATGGAGAGCAGGTAGCCTTCAATAGTGAAGAACGGAAATGGCTGTAATTCACTACTAAGACATGCCACACACATCAGGGCATGTCCTACCTTATGCCTACAATGCACCCTGCCCTTGGGCCTACCAGAGGGGTGGCTAATATGTAGGTAAGGGAAGGTTTAGGGACTGGCAAGTGGGGGCACTTGCGCAGTCAGCGTGACGGTCCCGGACCGCGCACAGGGTCTGCGGTGGCAGACCCTAGACACACTTTACAAAGCCGCTTTCTGTGGGTGGCGCAACCAGCGCTGCAAGCCCACCAGCAGCATTGGCATTCACAAGCCCTGGCACCCCTGGTGCACTTTACTGGGGACTGACAGTGAATCCAATAAACCAATCATGGACATCCATTACAGGTACACTTTACCTAGGGAGCACTTGCACTGCGGCACGGATTAGCCGTGGCGCAGTGCCCTGAGCAGACAACACCAGCAAAACAATCGAGGCACACCATCAAAAAAAAGTGGGAGGGAAACTCACGCCAAGGTGCCAGGTCTAACATGGCCCCTCTCCACCTCTGTGCTGTGGCCCCTCTTTCTCAGCCTCTGTGCTGTGCCCCCTCTCCATCTCTGTGCTGTGGCCCCTCTCCCAGCCTCTGTGCTGTGGCCCCTCTCTCAGCCTTTGTGCTGTGGCCCCTCTCTTAGCCTCTGTGCTGTGGCCCCTCTCTCTCCACCTCTGTGCTGTGGCCCCTCTCCATCTCTGTGCTGTGGCCCCTCTCCATCTCTGTGCTGTGGCCCCTCTCCATCTCTGTGCTGTGGCCCCTCTCCCAGCCTCTGTGCTGCGGCCTCTCTCTCAGTCTCTGTGCTGTGACCCCTCTGTCAGCCTCTGTGCTGTGCCCCCTCTCTCAGCCTCTGTGCTGTGCCCCCTCTCTAAGCCTATGTGCTGCGGCCCCTCTCCCAGCCTCTGTGCTGTGGCCCCTCTCCCAGCCTCTGTGCTGTGGCCCCTCTCCCAGCCTCTGTGCTGTGGCCCCTCTCTCTCCACCTCTGTGCTGTGGCCCCTCTCTCAGCCTCTGTGCTGTGGCCCCTCTCCCAGCCTCTGTGCTGTGGCCCCCTCTCTCAGCCTCTGTGCTGCGACCCCTCTCTCAGCCTCTGTGCTGTGACCCATCTCCCAGCCTCTGTGCTGTGGCCCATCTCTCAGCCTCTGTGCTGTGGCCCCCTCTGTCTGCCTCTGTGCTGTGGTCCCCCTTTCAGCCTCTGTGCTGCGACCCCTCTCTCAGCCTCTGTGCTGTGGCCCCTCTCTCAGCCTCTGTGCCTTGGTCCCTCTCTCAGCCTCTGTGCTGTGGCCCCTCTCTCAGCCTCTGTGCTGTGCCCCCTCTCTCAGCCTCTGTGCTGCGACCCCTCTCTCAGGACCTGTGCTGTGGCCCCTCTCCCAGCCTCTGTGCTGTGGCCCCCTCTCTCAGCCTCTGTGCTGCGACCCCTCTCTCAGCCTCTGTGCTGTGACCCATCTCCCAGCCTCTGTGCTGTGGCCCATCTCTCAGCCTCTGTGCTGTGGCCCCCTCTGTCTGCCTCTGTGCTGTGGTCCCCCTTTCAGCCTCTGTGCTGCGACCCCTCTCTCAGCCTCTGTGCTGTGGCCCCTCTCTCAGCCTCTGTGCTGTGGCCCCTCTCTCAGCCTCTGTGCTGTGCCCCCTCTCTCAGCCTCTGTGCTGCGACCCCTCTCTCAGGACCTGTGCTGTGGCCCCTCTCTCAGCCTCAGTGCTGTGGCCTCTCCCAGTCTCTGTGCTGTGGCCCCTCTCCCAGCCTCTGTGCTGCGGCCTCTCTCTCAGCCTCTGTGCTGTGACCCCTCTGTCAGCCTCTGTGCTGTGCCCCCTCTCTCAGCCTCTGTGCTGTGCCCCCTCTCTGAGCCTCTGTGCTGCGGCCTCTCTCTCAGCCTCTGTGCTGTGGCCCCTCTCCCAGCCTCTGTGCTGTGGCCCCTCTCCATCTCTGTGCTGTGGCCCCTCTCCCAGCCTCTGTGTTGTGGCCCCTGTCTCAGCCTCTGTGCTGTGGCCCCTCTCCCAGCCTCTGTGCTGTGGCCCCTCTCCATCTCTGTGCTGTGGCCCCTCTCCCAGCCTCTGTGTTGTGGCCCCTCTCCCAGCCTCTGTGCTGTGGCCCCCTCTGTCAGCCTCTGTGCTGTGCCCCCTCTCTCAGCCTCTGTGCTGTGCCCCCTCTCTCAGCCTCTGTGCTGCGGCCCCTCTCCCAGCCTCTGTGCTGTGGCCCCTCTCCCAGCCTCTGTGCTGTGGCCCCTCTCTCTCCACCTCTGTGCTGTGGCCCCTCTCTCAGCCTCTGTGCTGTGGCCCCTCTCCCAGCCTCTGTGCTGTGGTCCCCCTTTCAGCCTCTGTGCTGCGACCCCTCTCTCAGCCTCTGTGCTGTAGCCCCTCTCTCAGCCTCTGTGCTGTGGCCCCTCTCTCAGCCTCTGTGCTGCGGCCCCTCTCTCAGCCTCTGTGCTGTGGTCCCTCTCTCAGCCTCTGTGCTGTGCCCCCTCTCTCAGTCTCTGTGCTGTGGCCCCTCTCTCAGCCTCTGTGCTGTGCCCCCTCTCTCAGCCTATGTGCTGTGCCCCCTCTCTCAGGACCTGTGCTGTGGCCTCTCTCTCAGCCTCAGTGCTGTGGCCTCTCCCAGTCTCTGTGCTGTGGCCCCTCTCCCAGCCTCTGTGCTGCGGCCTCTCTCTCAGCCTCTGTGCTGTGACCCCTCTGTCAGCCTCTGTGCTGTGCCCCCTCTCTCAGCCTCTGTGCTGTGCCCCCTCTCTGAGCCTCTGTGCTGCGGCCTCTCTCTCAGCCTCTGTGCTGTGGCCCCTATCCCAGCCTCTGTGCTGTGGCCCCTCTCCATCTCTGTGCTGTGGCCCCTCTCCCAGCCTCTGTGTTGTGGCCCCTGTCTCAGCCTCTGTGCTGTGGCCCCTCTCCCAGCCTCTGTGCTGTGGCCCCTCTCCATCTCTGTGCTGTGGCCCCTCTCCCAGCCTCTGTGTTGTGGCCCCTCTCCCAGCCTCTGTGCTGTGGCCCCTCTCTCAGCCTCTGTGCTGTGGCCCCTCTCCATCTCTGTGCTGTGGCCCCTCTCCCAGCCTCTGTGCTGTGGCCCCTCTCCCAGCCTCTGTGCTGTGGCCCCTCTCTCTCCACCTCTGTGCTGTGGCCCCTCTCCATCTCTGTGCTGTGGCCCCTCTCCCAGCCTCTGTGCTGTGGCCCCTCTCCCAGCCTCTGTGCTGTGGCCCCCTCTCTCAGCCTCTGTGCTGCGACCCCTCTCTCAGCCTCTGTGCTGTGACCCATCTCCCAGCCTCTGTGCTGTGGCCCATCTCTCAGCCTCTGTGCTGTGGCCCCCTCTGTCTGCCTCTGTGCTGTGGTCCCCCTTTCAGCCTCTGTGCTGCGACCCCTCTCTCAGCCTCTGTGCTGTGGCCCCTCTCTCAGCCTCTGTGCTGCGACCCCTCTCTCAGCCTCTGTGCTGTGGCCCCCCTCTCAGCCTCTGTGCTGCGACCCCTTTCTCAGCCTCTGTGCCTTGGTCCCTCTCTCGGCCTCTGTGCTGTGGCCCCTCTCTCAGGACCTGTACTGTGGCCCCTCTCTCAGCCTCTGTGCTGTGACCCATCTCCCAGCCTCTGTGCAGTGACCCCTCTGTCTGCCTCTGTGCTGTGGCCCCTCTCCCAGCCTTTGTGCTGTGGCCCCCCTCTCAGCCTCTGTGCTGTGGCCTCTCTCTCAGTCTCTGTGCTGTGACCTCTCTCCACCTCTATGCTGTGGCCCCTATCTCAGCCTCTGTGCTGCGGCCTGTCTCTCAGCCTCTGTGCTGCGGCCTGTCTCTCAGCCTTTGTGCTGTGGCCCCTCTCTCAGCCTCTGTGCTGCGGCCTGTCTCTCAGCCTCTGTGCTGCGGCCTGTCTCTCAGCCTCTGTGCTGCGGCCTCTCTCCCAGCCTTTGTGCTGTGGCCCCCCTCTCAGCCTCTGTGCTGTGGCCTCTCTCTCAGTCTCTGTGCTGTGGCCTCTCTCTCAGTCTCTGTGCTGTGACCTCTCTCCACCTCTATGCTGTGGCCCCTATCTCAGCCTTTGTGCTGTGGCCCCTCTCTCAGCCTCTGTGCTGCGGCCTGTCTCTCAGCCTCTGTGCTGCGGCCTGTCTCTCAGCCTCTGTGCTGCGGCCTCTCTCCCAGCCTCTGTGCTGCGGCCTCTCTCTCAGCCTCTGTGCTGCGGCCTCTCTCTCAGCCTCTGTGCTGTGACCCCTCTCTCAGCCTCTGTGCTGTGGCCCCTCTCTCAGCCTCTGTGCTGTGACCCCTCTCTCAGCCTCTGTGCTGCGGCCTCTCTCCCAGCCTCTGTGCTGCGGCCTCTCTCTCAGCCTCTGTGCTGCGGCCTCTCTCTCAGCCTCTGTGCTGTGACCCCTCTCTCAGCCTCTGTGCTGTGGCCCCTCTCTCAGCCTTTGTGCTGTGGCCCCTCTCTCAGCCTCTGTGCTGCGGCCTGTCTCTCAGCCTCTGTGCTGCGGCCTGTCTCTCAGCCTCTGTGCTGCGGCCTCTCTCCCAGCCTCTGTGCTGCGGCCTCTCTCTCAGCCTCTGTGCTGCGGCCTCTCTCTCAGCCTCTGTGCTGTGACCCCTCTCTCAGCCTCTGTGCTGTGGCCCCTCTCTTCACCACTTTGCTGTGGCCTCTCTCTCAGGACCTGTGCTGTGGCCTCTCTCCATCTCTGTGCTGCGACCCCTCTCTCCACCTCTGTGATGTTGCCCCTCTCTCACAGCCTCTGTGCTGCTGCCCTTTTCTCAGCCTCTGTGCTGCGGCCCTTCTCCCAGCCTCTGTGCTGCGGCCCCTCGCTCAGCCTCTGTGCTGTGGCCCCTCTATCAGCCTCTGTTCTGTGGCCCCTCTTTCAGCCTCTGAGCTGTGGCCTTTCTCCCAGTCTCTGTGATGTGGCCCCTCTCTTCACCTCTATGCTGTGGCCTCTCTCAGCTTCTGTGCTGCGACCCCTCTCTCAGGACCTGTGCTGTGGCCCCTCTCTCAACCTCTGTGCTGTGGCCCCTCCCTCAGCCTCTGTGCTGTGGCCCCTCCCTCAGCCTCTGAACTGGGGCCCCTCTGTTAGCCCGAGGGGCTGTGGCCCTTCTAGCTGCTGATGCCAGGTAGTGCTGCACTCACTGGTGCCCACCCCTCGCTCGGGCACAATCTTCAATGCATTCAACTGTCTTTGGCGCGTGGGCACAATACATATTTCTGTGACCAGCCCACGCACATGCCACACTGGGGCCTGGCACTGTGCCCATGCGAAGGGACCACTGTGGGTGGTAAGTACAGCTTATGACTGCTTCAAGGAATGAGAGGAACTTAAAGCGTCATGAACATCATGCGAGGGGGGTCAGGGCTGGGCCTGCGGATCAGGAAACTTCCTTACTTCAGTGACATCAGCTTTGCCTGCCAGAGGAAAAGGGTGTGAACCCCTGGTATTATAACCTCACAGGTGTATACTTACTCCTTGAGTGCGTATGTACGATCAGTACTTAGGATACCCTGTAGTTGTTGCATTTCCAGTACCCTCGGTGTCGTAGAAAGCCTCGAATTGTGATGCCTCCAGGACCCTTAGTACGTCAGATAGCTTGTAATTAATTCTGAGGTGCCTGGCACCTTCTCCAATGTGTGGTTGTTAGAATCCGGATTCCCTGGGTGACACAGGTGAGTACCTGGGACAACCAGGGGGTCCTTCTTCCAGTAAGGGTAGGGGGATACACTCTAACAATAACCCCTGCTCACCCTCTAGGTAGCTTGGCGCGAGCAGACAAGGCGTTATCTTAGGCGTAATGGTTAAGCATTTGTGATCACATACAACAATCCAATGTCACCCCCACAAATGGACTCCACACTGGGAGTATCAAAAATATACTTGGTTTATAGAATTCAGAATTATCACAAGACCCAATAACGTGTAAGCGGGTCCACAATATTACTTGGCAAAAAGAGTTCTTAGTTCAGTGTATTGTTACAAGGTCCATGCACTTCGTACCCGGTTTGGTTGGGGGAGCGGGTCTCACTCGCTCTGTGGGCGCTCCAAGGGGGAGCGTGCACCTCGAGGTGCGATCGGGCACAGTACCTTTATCTTTTGGAAGTTGGCGCGAAGGCTGTGCAGCAGTCAGTGCGATCTCTGATGCGGGGTCGTCCTGGCGATGCGTACTACGGTACTCGGCGACCTTGGGCGTACAGGCTCAGGGGATGGACATCCGGGGGCACTTTCCAGCGGGTTGCGGCGTTCGCGCCGTGCCGGTGATGGGTAACTTGACGATCACGCTGCGGGGCACAAACACTCGTACACTCCTCACAGGGGAGACGCATGGGATCACCACACGCGCCGCGGCTTTCCCCAAAGCAGAGGGAAGACGCGTACGCAGGCAAGGTGGTTCGTTAGGGGGGGTGAAGCCGTACGGTCACAGTCCTTCCGTTACGGTGCGGGTTGCAACTCGTAGGGGCCAATAGTCACGATGCTCAGGCGGAGTGAGACCCTCCTTTGCGGTGCGAGCTACGGCTCGTAGAGGGGCCACAATTACGTTGTTCGGGCCGGACAGCGGGTGCAAGTTTAGGGAAAGTACGCTTCGTTCGGGAAGCGCATGCAGCAGTTCACTTCCAGATTCCAGGGAAAACGGTCCGTTTTCCTGCTCTCTCACACGGCGGTGAAGTCCACTGGTCCTGGGACTTCGTTCAGGCGGCAAGCTCAGCACAAGCCCTTGGAGATCTTAAACAGCACAAGTTGAGGCAAAGTTTATCAGCAATCTTTCTCCTCTCCTTCAGTAGCAGGGCAACCACTGCAGGCCAATCCCCCATGTCAGGGACAGTATTCCTCCCACAGCTTTCCCGGTTCCTTCTCCTCAGGCAGAGGTTCGTCTTGTAGCAGGATCTGATTTCTTAGGAGCAGGGCTCCTACATTTATACTACATTACTTCTGTTCTCCCAGGCCAGGGGGGCCCTTGCCTAGTTCAGTCCAGTTCTGGAGCACTTTGTTTATGCGATGCAGACTTCTTCATTCAGGGTGCAGGGCAGAGTCATCAGACGCTCCACAGGGGGCGGAGCCGGCATTGTGGTGGCTGAGCACAGTCCTATTCAGAGCCCAGGTGCGCTCCTCCCACCCATCTACCTGCCAATCGTCCTATTCTCCACCAGGCTACCTAGCCCTGCCCATCTGGGTTTCCTCAGCCCTGTCACTCACGCAAGCCAGACAGCAGATACACATCACGCAGAGGCGGGCTGAAATGGTTAGGCAAGCAAAGGCCAGCTTTCTGAAAGCGGCATTTGAAAACGCGGAATATTAAAATAAACCTTACTAAAAGGTGTACCTTATTATTCTGAGTTCAGGCATACTAAACTCGATTTTCTACCATGTTCCCTGGGCCTGTTAGGATCATAGGATGTAACAATCTTAACAGCCCATTCTGGCCTATGAGAACAGGGTAGCCTTACAATAGTGAAAAACGAAAATGGCTGTAATTCACTATTAGGACATGCCACACACATCAGGGCTTGTCCTACCTTATGCTTACAATGCACCCTGCCCTGGGGCCTACCATAGGGGTGACTAATATGAAGTTAAGGGAAGGTTTTAGGGACTGGCAAGTGTGTGCACTTGCCCAGTCAGCATGTCAGTACCAGACTGCACGCAGGTTCTGCAATGGCAGACCTTAGATACATTTTACCAGGCCGCTTCTGTGGGTGGCACAACCAGTGCTGCGAGCCCACCAGCGTTTTTTGTATTTACACGCCCTGGCACTCCTGGCGCACTTTACTGGGGTCTGATAATAAACCAAATAAGCCAATCATGGAATCCAACCAACATATACATTTTACATAGGGAGTGTTAGACCTGTCAGCCCTAGGGTGGACTCCCCCTGTATTTTTGACCATGCCTCATTTTTTCCACCCTCATTTTTGTGTTGGACTTAGGTCCCGGGCGCCTTTTCATTGCCAATCAGTGTTAAGGTGCAGGTGCTCCCTTCCCCTAAGATGGCTGCCACAGGCCCCTGCTACTGCGGAGTGGCCTTTCTAGTAGCACCCTAGCTGCCAGGAGCTGGCTGGAACCCCACAACAATGTTGCGACACCAGCCCGCCTTTTTTGTCCTATAGTTAGTGTTAGAAATGGGATTTCTGGTTGGCTAGGGCTTGCGCCAAAGCCAGACAGAAACCACCACTCTAGTCAGGGCTGGGGAGTTACACGCCAAAGATAACCCCTGCTCACCCCCTTGGTAGCTTGGCACGAGCAGTCAGGCTTATCTCTGAGGCGATGTGTAAAGCGTTTGCGCGCGCACCCAGCAACAACACCCAAGGCCCACCACAAAGGAAACTCCACACAAGGTATTCTATAAAAATAACCTTTGTATTACACAACACATTAGATAAAAACACACACTCTACAATGTGCCAACAGGCACGGGCAGAATTTACAAGGGATTATATATACAGGGGACAGGGCCACCTGGACCACTGTCAGGAATTAGCACTTTTTAGAACATAGGCATAATACTGTAGTACAAAATAGCAAATGTAGCACACAACCAGTAACTACTGGTAACCAGAAAGTACCACCTACGCAACCCTAACCACCTTAGGAGAATATTGCGCAGGGAATCAGGACCTCACTAGCACCACCTGTGTTAGGGAGAAAACAACCACCTAAGTATCACAATACCTGTAGGGGTCTAAGCACCTAAACACATGATGCATAACATTCAGAGGTGTAAAGCAAAGCACATGACGCATAAACACATTCAGAGGTGCAGGAAAGGTACAATGGCGCAAAAACTCACATTAGCCACTATCTGTGGCAGTCCCTGGGCCAACTGGCCTTGAAGGGGCTAGGACGCCCTATGTCCCAGTAAAGCTGCGCCAGCCAAAATGTAAATTATCCCCAACCTAAACGTGGCAGTTGCCCACTAAGTGCTGGGCAACTGGAGAAATGCTGGGGCCAACGTTGGAGCCTCCCAGGGCTCTGAACAACTGAAATGCCCCCCCTAGCGCCTCGCAGGCTCTAAGTAATAATGTGCCCCCTTGTTGGAGCCTCACGGGCTCTAGCAAAAGGTGGGGGCGACGTTGGAGCGGCCCGCTGCCTTCCGGGGCCGCTCTGCTGATAAAATAAAAATGCCCCCTAGTAGTTGGAGCCTCGTGGGCTCGAAATCCAATGTGCCCTACTCGTGGGAGTCCCTTTGGACTCGAAGATGATGCCTTTGCTGGCACGGCGGCCGCTGCCCACTGTCAGGCGGGGCAGCGGGGAGGGGGAATGAGGACTACGCTCGCCGACCTGGACTTCGATACGGGGGGGGGGGGCGGGCACCGAGAAGCATGCCCCGACACACCCCCAACCACCCAGTGGCCGAGCCCCACTCACCGGCAGCACCACGTTGGAGTCCCCCTCTGGGACTCAGGACAACCACTCACCGGGATGAAGGCTCCCTCCGGGCGACGCGGGGCTCTCCTTCACCGACGGAGGCGGGGTAGGCTCCCGCCCTCCGTCCGGATTCCGGCTGACGCTCGTCTTGCTGATCACAGGAGCGCGGGGTAGGCTCCCGTCCGCTTCCTGTTTTGAATGAGGCCCCGCCCACGTCCCAACCAGGACAGCCTGACTTCCTGTCCCAGCCCGGGCCGCGGCGGTGATCCCAACTTCGGCACAAAGAGGGGTAGGCTCCCTCGTAATAAGTAATATACGGTGGGGTGGGCACCCGCCGTAAGAAAATAATTAAATAAGCGGGGTAGGCACCCGCAAGCGCACCACAATGCCGGGTGGGCACCGGCCTCCAGAATAAAGCGCTCCTAGCGCTACGGCCAACGTAAAGCGCTCTAGAAGCACTGGGGGCACCAAATAAAGCGCTCCTAGCGCTAAGGCAAATAAGAAGCGCTTCCAGGCGCTTTGGGGACACAAATAAAGCGCTTCCAGCGCTGTAGGATGAAAAGCACCACAAAGTCCAGCAAAGTTCTTCCCTGCATGCAGCAGGGCAGGGGTGGGGGGGCAAGGCTGGACCCAGAGCCAGCGCACTGGGCCTCCAGGCAGGGAGGTAGTCCAAGTGGCGGTCCTCTGGTCCAGCAGCAGCAGCAGCCCCCCTCAGGTAAGATCCTGGCAGAGAACAGTTTCTGTGGGGACACAGCCCCATTTTTATACAGGCAAACCCTTTGTTCTGGGTTCAGGGTGAGGGGGAAAACCAGTCGCAGCTGGTTGGGGAGCACCCTTGATGTGCTCAGCCCCTCATTCTATTCACTGGAAGGGCTAGGGTCGTCAGTCGCACCACAGGGGGCGGGGCCAGCATTGTGTTTGGAAAACCCTGTCCTATTCAGGACCCAGGTGGACTCCTCCCACCCATCTAGCTGCTGATCTCCCCATTCACCACTGGGTGACTCATCCTGACACTGGGGAATCCCTAGCCCGTCACATGACACGACCAGCCAATCACGCGACAGACACACTGCACACAGAAGTGCCCACTTCTAGAAGTGGCACTTCCACACTAGGTACATGCACGCCGCACACATCATCGCGCAGCATTCACTCCCACGAGTCCGCACATACCAAACTCGGGCCTGCACACCCCACGCATCAGGAACTACTAGGGACACATACATTCCCCATGCATTCCTATGGGAGGGCAGGCCTATCTCACCACATGCACTCAGAGCACGCACGCACTTTACCCTGGGACACAGGGAAAGTGCGCAGAGACCAAACAATCACCATACCAAGTCACCAATAAAAAGCCAAAAAGTCCAGGGGTGAACCTGCCAGAAGGGCCAAGTCCAACAGTTAGAATGGGGAAGCTCCTGGAATGTGCTGGAACCTTCTAGAAGGGAGGTGGGGTTTTACTTTTGCCGCCTTAGAGAGTGGTCACCTGACCTAGGGCTACTTAACAGAGGGAGGGAACTTTTTCTAGGCAGTTGGAGTAACGCAGACCTGGGGAACCCACGCAGGAGTTTTAGGCGGTAGGGCCTAGTCAGGGACTTATGCCTCTGAAAGTGACAGGGCTTAGGTGCTGCCTTTTAAGTGAGTGAGGGATCCTGTACTAGCCCACTGATCTAGCCCAGCGGTAGGGGAACCCAGGGGCCATCTGCCAAGCTTGACTAGGAGGGAACTAGTCACCAACTCAACCCCCCCCCCCAAGGAACAGAACCCCTGAGGGCGCCAGAGCCATCTGCGCCATTAAGACTGCTGAAACCTATTGCTGAAGCTTACTGCTGAAACCTATTGCTGAAGCTTACTGCTGAAACCTATTGCTGAAGCTTACTGCTGAAACCTATTGCTGAAGCTTACTGCTGAAAGCTACTGCTGAAACTGAATGCTGAAACTGAAAGCTGAGAATTACTGCTGGGGGATCGACCAGGTACTAGCGCTGAGACCCCTGCGCTCCTCGACCTTGCCTGGGATCCCCCAAGTCAGTCCATGTTGCGGGGACCAGAGGTGCACTCACCGCTGCGGCCCAGGGCCAAGAAGCCTGCCTCCGTCGTCACCGGGGCCCACGGAGAAGCCCGGTGCCCCGCCGCTGACGTCGCAGCCTGCCGCCTGCAGCCGGAGTTCGGGAAAGGCCTTGAGAGGCCGTGAAGCCGCCCTCCACCCTCACGTGACGGGGGCGAACTGCGCGACGCCGCCTCCGCCGCTCAGCAACTCGTCCCCCTGGGCCGCGTCCCCGCAGGCCGCACTGCCATTGGTGGCTGCGGGGGCGGGCCCCTGAATCAAGGAAGGAATTCCCCCGGAGCAGCGTCGTTCACGCGGAGCTCCCCGGCCACGTCTGGCCCGTACGGGGAGCCCCCGCGCCCTCGGCCATCGACCCGGACATCGCCGGGAGCGCCGGAGGGCCTGCCACACCGAGGGACTAAGAATCCAGGTAACCCCCCTGGGGAGGCGGGCGGACGGCCGTGCAGAGGCCTTGGACGTGCCCTTCCCCCTGGGGGAGGCCCGCGTGAGACTCGAGTGGGCCCCCACTGATGCCGATGAGGCGCGAAACGCTGGCTCGTGTCCCTTACCCCTGCAGGGCCCACTAACTTACCAATTGGCCGATGAGGCGTGAAACACTGGCCCAGAACCCTTGCCCTAGCACCTGTCGCCCTCTGAAGGGCTCCCGGAAAGTACTTTGGGGCCCTCTGGAGTAGTTAGTCGCTAGGCTGAGGCGCCAGTCCTGAAGCGCTCGTGATATACGGAAACACCACTCTGCTGGAGGGCCTATTTGAGGTGCTACGCTCCCTGAAAGCCCCGTTGAATGTGCCCATGTCCCTAGGCCATGTTTTAACGCGCTAGAAATTGGCTATGTGCCGCGCTATGGTCCTAGGTCTGATTAAAAGCATTATTCAATTGCTATGTGCAGCGTTATGTTCCTAGGCCTGAGTTAAAGCTCTATTCAATTGCTATGGTCAGCGCTATGTTCCTATGCCTGATTTTAAACGCTGTTTAGTTGCTACGCGCAGCGCTATCTTGAACCACTGTGTTTGACGCTCCCCAGGATCACCAGGTGTCTGTCGCATCTTGGTCCCATACCAGGGTTAATGTATTCAGGTATTGCCAGTTGAACCATAATGAACTGCTTTTGAATCGAACGTGATTTAGATAAACCTGATTCATTTTCATTGAACCTACTGTGTGGTGTCAGTTATTGCGTGCGCTTCCTGCTTCAGGGGATGTGTGTGTTGTATGGTCGCTTTACACTTAAGCCTTCGGGTGCCTACCTGCTCGAGTCACGTTACCCCCTTAGGGCCTGGTGACCCCCGGTCCTACAGGGAGCACTTGCACTGTGGCACTGGTTGGCAGTGGCACAGTGCTCTGAGCGGCCAACACCATAAAAACACATGAGGCACAGCGACAAAAAGTGGAAGGGAGGCTCACGCCAAGGTGCCAGGTCTAACACGTTTCCCCTCCAGCTGAAAAGTGGGGAGAACTACCCTACCCCAGGGAGTTCCTCATCACTAAGGCGGAAAAATCTGGACAGACCGTCAGCATTGGCGTGATCTGTACCAGGGCGATGTTCCATCCTGAAATCCATACCCTGTAGGGAAATGGACCACCTCAACAGCTTTGGATTCTCACCCCTCATATGCATCAACCATCTGAGGGGCCTGTGGTCTGTCTGAACCCGGAAGTGAGACCCAAACAGATAGGGTCTTAGCTTCTTCAGCTCCCAGACCACAGCAAATGCCTCACGCTCAATAGCACTCCATCTTTGTTCCCGTGGAAGTAACCTCCTGCTAAGAAAGGCTACAGGTTGATCTAGGCCATCTTCATTAATCTGTGAAAGAACAGCCCCCACACCATGCTCTGAAGCGTCTGTCTGAATGATAAACTCTTTGGAGAAGTTGGGAGTCAAGAGCACGGGCGCCGTGCACATAGCAGCTTTCAGGGCCTCAAAAGCCTTCTGACAGGTGTCAGTCCAAATCACATTCCTGGGCTGCTTCCTGGAAGTCAGCGCTGTCAAGGGGGCAACAATGTTGCCATACCCCTTGACAAACCTCCTGTAGTACCCGGTGAGACCTAGGAAGGCTCTCACCTCCGTCTGGGTTTTGGGCGCCTCCCAATTCAGGATGGTTTCTATCTTGGGCTGAAGGGGTGCCACCTGGCCACTCCCAACTTGGTGTCCCAAGTACACCACGGAACCCTGCCCGATCTGGCACTTACTCGCCTTGATCGTGAGGCCTGCCTTGCGCAGCGCCATCAACACTTCCCAGAGGTGGCGCAGGTGTTCTTCCCAAGTGGAGCTGAACACTGCGATGTCATCCAGGTAGGCTGCGCTGAACGAATCCAGTCCAACCAACACCTGGTTGACCAACCTCTGGAAGGTGGCAGGGGCATTCTTCATCCCAAAGGGCATGACCCGGAACTGGTAGTGCCCATCTGGGGTGGAAAATGCTGACCTCTCTTTGGCCCTGTTGGACAGGCCACACGAAGGGCTTGCTCCCTCCCCGCACGACAGGGCCCGAGCTCCGGCCCACCAGGCATAACCCACGAAAAGCACCTGTGGCCCGTCTCCCGACGGATCTTCTGCCCTCGGACCTCTACTCATCACGGGGCCCAGCCCCACCGGCTCCCCCGGCCGGTTCAAGCCGCCATCTTGGGCCCTGCACCACGAGGCCGCGTGGCCTCGGCCCGACCCTAACCCCGGGCCTGGCCGGCCCCGACATCCCGGCACCACCCTCCACCCAGGAGGTGAGCGGACCACTTGGCAGGGCAATGGGAGAACGAAGTGTCAAGAGCTCTTCCCCCCGCCAGGTGCCGATCGCCTCCAGCTCCCCCAGGCGCTGGCTCCACCCCCTGCTGGGTGTCTGGACACCTTCATCCCGGGCCCTCCGACCTCCAAGTGCGAGGGTCCGGACATCAAAGGGCGCCTGCCCTATAACTGGGACAGCTCCGGGGCAGGAAGGCAGTTGTATCCTGGAGTCGAGAGACACCGAGAGAACTCAGCCTTGACGGACTACTGGCGCTGCCGTAGCCCGCTCTTGTGAACCATCGTCCTGCCTGCTGGCGCTGCCGCGGCCTTCTGCAACATCCATCCTAGTCGGGACCTGCTGGCGCTGCCGCGGCCCGTTGTAACGACCATCTTCGTCGGGACCTGCTGGCGCTGCCGCGGCCCGTTGTATCGACCATCCTCACCGGGACCTGCTGGCGCTGCCGCGGACCGTACATCGACCATCTTTCCGGGACCTGCTGGCGCTGCCGCGGACCGTGTACCGACCATCTCAACCGGGACCTGCCGGCGCTGCCGCGGCCCGTTCCAACTAAACCACCAAGCTCGAGGATTGTGAGCTAGTCATCATCTCATCCGACCTACCTGACTGGTAGACAGACTGTCCCGCTACCCCTTACCCTGCTTTGAGAGACTTGAATCGAGGGGACCCCTGAGTCCAGACCTCCTTGTACCATTCAACCGTACCTTAAGAAGTGCTTATAAAGAACACTGAACCTTATCCGTGTGTGGTATCTGTCTGTGGGGGGGAAGTTACTTGTCTGTACGATCGCTGGAGACGGCTCTCCCCGGAGACCTCTCCTCCTGACCCCGGCCGACCCTCCCGGTCCGTCTACCCTTTCTAACATTGGTGGCCAGCGGCGCGATCCGAATCAACGCGTAATCGTACAGAGAGTAGCTCACCCCACGACAAAAACACGATGTCAGCCAAAGATAGCAGCTCCACCGAGAAATTCCAAATGGATAAATTAGAAGAATACAACCACCGCGAACTGAGACAATTCTGCATAGAACTTGGCATTGCTACCACCGGCCTGAGTACCAAGGAGGATCTAAAGCACGCCCTAGAGTCGTGGACAGAGACTGGGGTCGCCGGACCCTCCGACCAAAGCAGCATCACACCAGAGGGGAACGCCACGGCTCCCGAGGAGCGGGGAACGGGCCTCTCGCAGGAGGAGATCCGAGAAAGAGAAAGAACCAGATTGCACGAGTTGGAAATGGCACGACTCAAGATGGATGGGGAACTCAAGTTAGCTGAACAGAAACTCAACCTCGAGCATATGCGGCTCCGAGATGAACGAGAAGAGAAGCAGAGACAGAGAGAGCTGGAGGAGAAAAAAATAACGCTCGAGCACGAGCGCCAACTAGCGGAGATAGAACTTCGGAAACAGAATAAAGAACTGGGGGTGCCTGAGCGACCACACACCCCGGGGCCAATCGAGAAAAAAGTCCACATCCCCAAGGATGTTGTCCGCGAGTATGTCCGAGAAGACGACATACAACAGTGGTTTAAAGCCTACGAGATCGCCATGACCTCCCACCGGATCGACCGGAGTGATTGGGGAGCCGGACTTTGGGGGAGGTTTATCAACGAGGGTCGCGATGCCCTGCTGCAGCTCCCAGATCACCAAATGTCGTCCTACGACCACATGAAGGCTGCCCTCCTCACCCGCTACGGCCTCACACCCGAGATGTACCGCCAGAGGTTCAGAGATTGCACCCGGATCCCAGGTACAACTTGGGTAGAATACGTGAACTATTTCAGCCGTGCCTTCGAGGGTTGGATAAAGGGGAGCCATGTCACCACCTACGAACAACTCTTTAACCTTATGGTATGGAAACACCTGTCGAACAACTGTTTCGTCGAGCTCAGGCAGCACCTCCTCGACAGTAAGCTGACTGACCCCCGGCAGCTCGCCGCCGAAGCTGACCGATGGGAAAGCACCCGAGTGGGCCGGAGGGGGCCACACGAACAGAACAGAAGCAACCAAGGCCAGCACCGTCCTCGGGGAGGAGGAGGGGGCCAGGGGCGAGGGAGAGACGCCTTGCCAGCAACACCCGTGACCAGCACCCCGCCTCCGGCCGGCCGGGGCAACCCCCCGTGGCGTCCTGGGGTCCGAGCCAACATCACGTGCCACCGATGCCAGCGAGTCGGCCACTACGCCAATGACCCGAGCTGCCCGCAGAACCAAACACCCAAGCCCCGCCAGGTAGCTGCCGCCGCCCTGGGGGAAGAGCGATCATCGGAGGAACCAGAAGAGTATGAGCCGGCCCAGCAAGAGTGGGAACTGGCCGCCATGGTCCTGGCGTGCTTGGGGGGAAGAGACATGGTCCCGCGGGCTCCCCTACCCGCTAACACCAGGAAATACGGTCAGTGGGTGACCATTAATGGACAGCGAGCCGAGGCCTTGCGTGACACAGGCGCCAGTGTGACGGCCGTCCGCTGTCACCTGGTGAAGCCCGAGCAGATCCTGCCGAACATTCTCTGCCCCGTCCGCTCGGCAGACAACTCTGAAAGTATGTGTCAAATGGCCTGCGTCCCATTCGAATGGGGAGGGGTCTCCGGCCTGTTGAAGGTGACGGTCCGGGACGATGCCCCCGTGGACTGCCTCCTGGGGAATGACCTCGAGAGTTCCCCGTGGGCCACCGTTGAGAGAAGAGAGCACCTGGGGATGCTGGGCCTCCCGGACTGGGCCTGCATAACCACCCGGTCCATGGCCGCCCGTGCCGTCCCTCGATCAGAAGAACCGGAATGGCCAGCACCTCCGCCCCCGGTCGCCCCAGTAGAAGACAACGACGAGGCCAGCCTCCCAGACCCGACGACCGAAGGGGACGCGCAACCCCAGGACCTCCCTGACCTGGCTCAGTGGCGTCAAGAAGGGGGGCCCACCCAAGAACAGTTCCGCCAGGAACAAAAGACCTGTCCCTCCCTCGAGGGACTCCGCCAACAAGCCAGCGCCCAGAACGCAGGGGACTCCACCGGAACTCACTGGGTCTACTGGGATAACGACCTGCTATACAGCGAGCAAAGAATCGCCGAGCTGGGGGCCGGTCGAGTACTGGTGGTACCTCTCCGCTTCAGAGACTTTCTGCTCAACCTGGCCCACGATGTCCCCCTGGCTGGACACCTGGGCCAGGACAAAACGTACAGCCGCCTAGTGACCCACTTTTTCTGGCCGAAAATGAGGAACGACGTCCTGAACCACTGCCGATCTTGCCCCACATGCCAAGCCAGCGGGAAGAGTGGCCGGAAGCTAAAAGCCCCTCTGCAACCCTTCCCTGTGGTCACCACCCCGTTCGAGAGGGTGGGGATAGACATTGTGGGGCCTCTGGACCCCCGCACGGCACAAGGACACAGATTCATCTTAGTACTGGTGGACCATGCCACCCGCTACCCCGAGGCGGTGCCCCTACGGACCGTGACAGCTCCGGTGGTTGGCCGGGCCCTAATGGGGATCTTCTCCCGGGTAGGCTTCCCCCGAGAAGTCGTCAGCGACCGAGGCACGAACTTTATATCCAAGTACATGAAGTCCCTCTGGCAACAATGCGGGGTCACCTACAGATTCACGACCCCCTATCACCCCCAAGGGAACGGACTAGTGGAGCGTTTTAACCGCACTCTCAAGGGGATGATTGGGGGATTGGAAGAGCCCCTCCGTCGCCAGTGGGATGTACTACTCCCGTGCCTCCTCTTCGCCTACCGAGAAGTTCCCCAGAAGTCCCTCGGTTTTAGCCCTTTCGAACTCCTGTACGGGCACCCTGTGCGAGGGCCCCTCAGCCTCGTAAAAGAAGGTTGGGAGATGGCCCCCCTAAAGACCCCTCCAGACGTCTTCAAATACATCCTGGCCCTACGCAACCAGACCCGGCGCTTCAGAGAGATGGCCAAGGCGAACCTCGAGGCCAGCCAGGAGGACATGAAGAGGTGGTATGATCACAATGCCTCCTCCGTTGAGTTCGAGCCCGGACAACAAGTATGGGTGATGTCCCCCACCGAACCATGTGCCTTGCAAGATAAGTGGACGGGGCCCTTCAAAGTGGTCGAGCGCAAAAGCCCCGTCACTTATCTCATCGACCTGGGGACCTCCCGGAACCCCCTCCGGGTCCTCCACACCAACCGACTCAAACCACACTTTGTGCGCTCAGAACTCAGCCTCCTGATGGCTACGGACAGTGGGGCAGAGGAAGACTCCGAACCCCTCCCGGATCTTCTGAAGACTCAGGAGAATGACGGCTCCGTGGACGGGGTCCGGCTCTCTGACGCCCTCACTTCGGAGCAACGCCAGGGCTGCCGGAACCTCCTGCTGCAGTTCGCTACCCTGTTCTCCCTCACCCCCGGGGTCACCCCTTGGTGTTTGCACGACGTGGACACCGGGGACAGTCCCCCTGTCCGACAACGGGCCTACCGCGTACCAGATCGGGTACGGGCCTGCATACAGGAGGAAGTGGCCAAGATGCTCACAATCGGGGTCATCGAGCCCTCGGACAGTCCCTGGGCCAGTCCGGTTGTATTGGTTCCCAAAGCCGCTGCCCCCGGCACCGCACCTGAACTGAGATTCTGCGTCGACTACCGGGGCTTGAACGCTGTCACCCGGACCGACGCTCATCCGATTCCCCGAGCAGACGAGCTGATCGACCGGCTGGGGGCCGCCCGCTACCTTAGTATCTTCGACCTAACAGCGGGCTACTGGCAGATCGGCCTCACACCCAGGGCTCGGGAACGGTCAGCCTTCTCTACCCCCGATGGCCACTACCAATTCAAGGTCATGCCCTTCGGCATGAAGAATGCCCCCGCCACGTTTCAACGCCTCGTGAACCAGGTCTTGGCGGGGCTCGAAGAGTTCAGCGCTGCCTACCTGGACGATATCGCTGTATACAGCCGCCACTGGCCCGACCACCTCCGTCACCTCCAAGAGGTCCTACAGGCCCTCCAGCGGGCCGGCCTCACAATTAAGGCCGGCAAGTGCCAAATTGGCCAAGGGTCTGTGACTTACCTTGGGCACCAAGTGGGAAGCGGGCTGGTGGCCCCGCTACAACTTAAGATTGCTGCCATCCAGTCCTGGCAGCCCCCCGCCACCCAGACCGAGGTCCGAGCCTTCTTGGGGCTCACCGGCTACTACCGGCGGTTCGTGAAAGACTACGGCAGCATCGTGGGGCCCCTCACGGGTCTCACGTCCAAGAACCAGCCGAGGCGGATTAACTGGACCCCCGATTGTCAAGCGGCCTTCGAGAAGCTGAAGGCCGCCCTGTGCACCGCCCCTGTGCTCCAGGCCCCCGATTACAGTCGGGAATTCGTGGTACAGACCGACGCCTCCGACCACGGCATCGGAGCCGTCCTTTCTCAGCTAAACCCCGAGGGTCATGACCAGCCGGTGGCCTTCATCAGTCGACGTCTCCTGGTCCGAGAACAGCGCTGGAGCACCATCGAGAGGGAGGCCTTCGCAGTGGTGTGGGCCCTCAAAAAGCTCCGGCCCTATCTCTTCGGTACCCACTTCCGGGTACAAACCGACCATCGACCCCTGCAGTGGCTGATGCAGATGCGGGGGAGAACCCAAAACTCCTGCGCTGGTCCATTTCCCTGCAGGGAATGGACTTCACTGTGGAGCACCGACCAGGCCAAGACCACGCCAACGCGGATGGCCTGTCCCGCTTTTTCCGCCTCGACGAAGAGAGTCCCCAAGGAGATGGGTGACTCTCCCCGCCTTCAGCTGGGGGGGACGCATGTTGGACAGGCCACACGAAGGGCTTGCTCCCTCCCCGCACGACAGGGCCCGAGCTCCGGCCCACCAGGCATAACCCACGAAAAGCACCTGTGGCCCGTCTCCCGACGGATCTTCTGCCCTCGGACCTCTACTCATCACGGGGCCCAGCCCCACCGGCTCCCCCGGCCGGTTCAAGCCGCCATCTTGGGCCCTGCACCACGAGGCCGCGTGGCCTCGGCCCGACCCTAACCCCGGGCCTGGCCGGCCCCGACATCCCGGCACCACCCTCCACCCAGGAGGTGAGCGGACCACTTGGCAGGGCAATGGGAGAACGAAGTGTCAAGAGCTCTTCCCCCCGCCAGGTGCCGATCGCCTCCAGCTCCCCCAGGCGCTGGCTCCACCCCCTGCTGGGTGTCTGGACACCTTCATCCCGGGCCCTCCGACCTCCAAGTGCGAGGGTCCGGACATCAAAGGGCGCCTGCCCTATAACTGGGGCAGCTCCGGGGCAGGAAGGCAGTTGTATCCTGGAGTCGAGAGACACCGAGAGAACTCAGCCTTGACGGACTACTGGCGCTGCCGTAGCCCGCTCTTGTGAACCATCGTCCTGCCTGCTGGCGCTGCCGCGGCCTTCTGCAACATCCATCCTAGTCGATACCTGCTGGCGCTGCCGCGGCCCGTTGTAACGACCATCTTCGTCGGGACCTGCTGGCGCTGCCGCGGCCCGTTGTATCGACCATCCTCACCGGGACCTGCTGGCGCTGCCGCGGACCGTACATCGACCATCTTTCCGGGACCTGCTGGCGCTGCCGCGGACCGTGTACCGACCATCTCAACCGGGACCTGCCGGCGCTGCCGCGGCCCGTACCAACTAAACCACCAAGCTCGAGGATTGTGAGCTAGTCATCATCTCATCCGACCTACCTGACTGGTAGACAGACTGTCCCGCTACCCCTTACCCTGCTTTGAGAGACTTGAATCGAGGGGACCCCTGAGTCCAGACCTCCTTGTACCATTCAACCGTACCTTAAGAAGTGCTTATAAAGAACACTGAACCTTATCCGTGTGTGGTATCTGTCTGTGGGGGGGAAGTTACTTGTCTGTACGATCGCTGGAGACGGCTCTCCCCGGAGACCTCTCCTCCTGACCCCGGCCGACCCTCCCGGTCCGTCTACCCTTTCTAACAGGCCCCATCGGTCAAGGCGATCTGCCAGTACCCAGACGTTAAATCAAACGTGCTGAGGTAGTTGGCAGCCCCAAGCCGATCTATGAGCTCATCAGCTCTGGGGATGGGGTGTGCGTCAGTCCTGGTGACCGAATTGAGTCCTCCGTAGTCCACACAGAACCGGAGTTCGGGTGTGGCTCCCGGCGCTGCAGCCTTTGGGACCAAGACCACTGGGCTGGCCCAAGGACTGCTTGAGGACTCAATTACCCCGAGGGCAAACATCTTGGAGACCTCCTCTTTGATGCAGGCCCTCACCCTGTCAGTCACCCTGTAGGCCTTGTGCCTCACGGGGGTACTATCCCCAGTGTCCACATCATGGACGCACCAATCAGTGACACTGGGAAACAGGGAAAACAGATCAGAGAATTGTCCCAGCAGCTGGCGACAATCATTCTGTTTCTCAGGGGTCAGGGCGGAAGAGAGGATGACACCATCCACTGACCCATCTTGCTCCTGGGCTGACAGGAGGTCAGGAAGAGGCTCGGTCTCCTCTTCCATCCCAGCATCTGTTGCCAAGAGCATGCCCACTTAGGACCTCTCCAAGTGGGGCTTGAGGCGGTTGACATGAAGGACCCTTAAGGGGGTTCCTTGGAGACCGCAAGTCCACCAAGTAGGTAACAGGACTCTTGCGCTCCACCACCTCAAAGGGACCGGTCCACTTATCCTGGAGCACACAGGGCTCCACTGGGGCCAAGACCCATACCTTTTGTCCAGGCTGAAGCTCTACCAGAGTGGCATTCTGGTCGTACCACCGCTTCATCTCCTCCTGGCTGGCTTCCAGATTTGCCTCAGCAAGTTGCCTGAATCGCCTAGTCTGATTCCTGAAGGCCAGCATGTAACTATATACATTCTGGGGAGGTTTCCTGGGAGATTGCTCCCAGCCTTCCTTGACCAGACTTAGAGGTCCTCGCACTGGGTGGCTGTACAGGAGCTCAAAGGGGCTGAACCCTAGAGACTTCTGTGGCACCTCACGGTAAGCAAAGAGAAGGCATGGTAAGAGGACGTCCCACTTATGCCTCATGGGTCCTTCTAGGCCCATTATCATGCCTTTGAGGGTTCTGTTGAATCTCTCAACCAATCCGTTTCCTTGGGGGTGGTAAGGTGTGGTGAACTTGTAGGTTACACCACACTCTTGCCAAAGGGATTTCATGTATTTGGACATGAAACTGGTACCTCGGTCAGACACCACCTCTAGAGGGAATCCCACTCTGGAGAAAATTCCCATCTGTGCACGTCCCACCATGGGGGCCGTCACTGTCCTCAGAGGGATGGCTTCCGGGTACCGGGTGGCATGGTCCACCAGGACCAGGATGAACCTATTGCCCATCGCTGTCCTGGGGTCCAGTGGCCCTACAATGTCAATCCCCACTCGCTGGAATGGGGTACCGACCACAGGGAATGGCTGGAGAGGAGCCTTCTGCTTCCTCCCACTCTTTCCACTTGCCTGGCAAGTCTGACAGGTCCTGCAGTGAGTGTCTGAACTCCTGCGCATTTGAGGCCAATAAAAGTGGGTGACAAGCCTTTCAAAGGTCTTGTCCTGCCCCAAATGTCCTGCCAATGGCACATCGTGAGCCAGCCCCAGTAGGAAGGCTCTGAAGTCCTGGGGTACCACCAGCGCACGGGCTGACCCAGGCTCAGCAACCTTTGGCTCTGAATACAGGAGGTCGTTCTCCCAGTAAATGAAATGTGTTCCAGACTGATCACCGTTGGCCTGGTCTGCAGCCTGCTGCCGCACACCCACGAGAGAAGGGCATTCTTTCTGCGCCTTGCAAAAGTCCTCCCTGGTGGGACCTCATTCCTGCTGCCAATGGGTCAGCTCAGGCAGGTCCCCCAGTTCAGCTATCTGTTCCCCTGTAGGCTCCAGGGCATCCCCCTCAAGGTCTACTTCCTCCTGGACCAGGGGAACTTCAGGGGCCGGTTTCCCACGCCTCCTGCTCCTTCTCTCTAAGGCCGGTCCCTGGGCCTCCCTCTCAGGCTCCAGGACCTCTTGAGCACCTCTACTTGCTGCCATGGACCGTGTGGTGACACACGCCCAATCCGGCATGCCCAACATCTCCAGGTGAGCACTCCGCTCCACCTTAGCCCAAGGTGAGCTCTCCAAATCGTTCCCTAGCAGACAGTCTACAGGCATGGCAGGCCTCACAGCTACCTGAAGAATACCAGAGACCCCCCCCCCCACTCAAAGGGAACCTGAGCCACCTTGCAGTGACTCTCTGTGTAGTCAGCTGCAACAACTGGATATAATGCTCCTGGGACAACCTGCTCTTGAGTCACCAGGTGACACTTGACAGCTGTCACACTGGCTCCTGTATCTCTCAGAGCTTCCACTCTACGGCCATTGATGGTCACCCACTGCCTGTACTTCTTAGTGTTATCAGGCAGCTGGGTTTGGGGGACCACTTCACAGTCTCCTAATGAGACAAGGGACATCTCTGCAGGACCCCACCCACCTTGGACTGCTATCTCCTCCCCCAAGGCTACACTAGTCACCTGCCGGGGTGGAGCACCAGTGGGTGCTGGTTTACCAAACAAAGGACATTTTAAATCAGAGGCATGATGACCTATGTTACCATACTTGTAACATTTGATGGGCCCCTTCTGAACAGGAGGACCTGTCGGGGCCCCGGTCGGTTTCGGCTGAGAACCTTTCCCTTGGTTCCCTTGGGGATTACTTTGGGGCCTTTTTGGGAACTCCCTCTGGTTACCCCTGTCCCCCCCCACTCTTCTGCTGGGGACCCTGCCCACCTTTGGCGGAATCTCCCACGTGACCCTTGTGGACCCTGGTACTGATCCAGCGGTCCGCCTCCTCAGCAAGCTTCCTAGGGTTAGTCAGCTTACTATCAATCAGGTGTTTGCGTAGCTCAGGAAAACAATTACTGGACAAGTGCTCCCAAGCCATTAAGTCAAGAAGCCCTTGAAAATCATCAACCTTGCTACCCTTCACCCAACCATCCAGTGCTCTGCAAAAAAAAGTTACATACTCCACATACGTACTGTTAGAAATCTTAGTGCAACCCCTGAACCTTTGTCTATACAACTCAGGGGTCAACCCATACCTAGACATCAATGCTGCCTTCATATGGGGATAAGAATTATAAACATCTGAAGGTAAGTCTAGCAGTGTGTCCCGCCCCTCACTAAGGAACCGTCCCCTCAACCTCGCTCCCCAATCTTTCTCAGGGACCCGGTGGGAGGACATGGCTACCTCATAGGCCTTGAACTACTGCCCTATGTCATCATTCTTAAAAAATTCCTTAACCACATCCTTGGGTATGTACACCCTTGATTCTGCCTGCACTGATGGTGTGCTGCCACCAGAGGGAGTGGACTCTAAACTTTTAGCTTTCAGATCAAACTCCCATAACTTCATTTCATGCTCCATTTGGATTCTTCTCTCTTCCAGAGCCAGCTTTTTGCGTTCTAGCTCCAGTTGTCCACTCAATTTAAGTTTTGCCATCTCCATTTCATGCATCCTGGTTTCTTTCCTGTCTGCCAATTCTCCTGGCGACAGGCCTCTTCCAAAACTCCGGACACTTTCTGCTGGTTCAACAACTACTACATCTCCAGGTGCCCTTGACTCAATCCAGGCTCTCAGTGCCTTGAGTAGATCTGCCTTGAGCTTACATCCAACAGTGGGGACTTTGAACTTTTTACAGAAGCCCTTCAGCTGGGCCTTGGTGTAGCTCTCTAGTCTCTCCTCTTCCCATTCAACATCCTCAATTTCAGAGACGACAGCTGCTGCTCTCTCCATAATGACTGAATCAGGCATGGTTTCTTCCAACAATGGCGATTTCCAGCAAAACGAAAATTTAAACAAGTATGTGGCTACGTTATGGGTCTGAACTCAATATGTGGTGTTTCACAAAAAATTGCTGTACATAAATCACAAATGCAAATTCAGAATCCTCACCGCTGACCACCAATGTTAGAATCCGGATTCCCTGGGTGACACAGGTGAGTACCTGGGACAACCAGGGGGTCCTTCTTCCAGTCAGGGTAAGGGGGTATACTCTAACAATAACCCCTGCTCACCCTCTAGGTAGCTTGGCGCGATCAGACAAGACATTATTTTAGGCGTAATGGTTAAGCATTTGTGATCACATACAACAATCCAATGTCACCCCCACAAATGGACTCCACACTGGGCGTATCAAAAATATACTTTGTTTATAGAATTCAGAATTATCACAAGACCCAATAACGTGTAAGCGGGTCCACAATATTATTGGCAAAAAGAGTTCTTAGTTCAGCGTATTGTTACAAGGTCCATGCACTTAGTTCCCGGTTCGGTTGGGGCAGCGGGTCTCACTCGCTCTGCGGGCGCTCCAAGGTGGAGCGTGCACCTCGAGGTGCGATCGGGCACAGTACCTTTATTTTGTGGAAGTTGGCGCGAAGGCTGCGCAGCAGTCAGTGCGATCTCTGATGCTTGAAGATCACGCTGCGGGGCACAAACACTCGTACACTCCTCACAGGGGAGACGCACGGGATCACCACACGCGCCGCGGCTTTCCCCAAAGCAGAGGGAAGGCGCGTACGCAGGCAAGGTGGTTCGTTAGGGGGGGTGAAGCCGTACGGTCACAGTCCTTCCGTTACGGTGCGAGTTGCGACTCGAGGGGCCAATAGTCACGATGCTCAGGCGGTGTGAGACCCTCCTTTGCGGTGCGAGCTACGGCTCGTAGAGGGGCCACAATCACGTTGTTCGGGCCGGACAGCGGGTGCAAGCTTCAGGGAAAGTACGCTTCGTTCGGGAAGCGCATGCAGCAGTTCACTTCCAGATTCCAGGGAAAACGGTCCGTTTTCCTGCTCTCTCACACGGCGGTGAAGTCCACTGGTCCTGGGACTTCATTCAGGGGGCAAGCTCAGCACAAGCCCTTGGAGATCTTAAACAGCACAAGTTGAGGCAAAGTTTATCAGCAATCTTTCTCCTCTCCTTCAGTAGCAGGGCAACCACTGCAGGCCAATCCCCCAGGTCAGGTACAGTATTCCTCCCACAGCTTTCCCGGTTCCTTCTCCTCAGGCAGAGGTTCGTCTTGTAGCAGGATCTGATTTCTTAGGAGCAGGGCTCCTACATTTATACTACATTTCTTTTGTTCTCCCAGGCCAGGGGGGCCCTTGCCTAGTTCAGTCCAGTTCTGGAGCACTTTGTTTATGCGATGCAGGCTTCTTCATTCAGGGTGCAGGGCAGAGTCATCAGACGCTTCACAGGGGGCGGAGCCGGCATTGTGGTGGCAGAGCACAGTCCTATTCAGAGCCCAGGTGCGCTCCTCCCACCCATCTACCTGCCAATCGTCCTATTCTCCACCAGGCTACCTAGCCCTGCCCATCTGGGTTTCCCCAGCCCTGTCACTCACGCAAGCCAGACAGCAGATTCACATCACGCAGAGGCGGGCTGAAATGGTTAGGCAAGCAAAGGCCAGCTTTCTAAAAGCGGCATTTGCAAACGCGGAATATTAAAATAAACCTTACTAAAAGGTGTACCTTATTATTCTGAGTTCAGGCATACTAAACTCGATCTTCTACCATGTTCCCTGGGCCTGTTAGGCTCATAGGATGTAACAATCTTAACAGCCCATTCTGGCCTATGAGAACAGGGTAGACTTACAATAGTGAAAAACGAAAATGGCTGTAATTCACTATTAGGACATGCCACACACATGAGGGCTTGTCCTACCTTATGATGCTTACAATGCACCCTGCCCTGGGGCCTACCATAGGGGTGACTAATATGAAGTTAAGGGAAGGTTTTAGGGACTGGCAAGTGTGTGCACTTGCCCAGTCAGCATGTCAGTACCAGACTGCACGCAGGTTCTGCAATGGCAGACCTTAGATACATTTTACCAGGCCGCTTCTGTTGGTGGCACAACCAGTGCTGCGAGCCCACCAGCGGTATTTGTATTTACACGCCCTGGCACTCCTGGCGCAATTTACTGGGGTCTGATAGTAAACCAAATAAGCCAATCATGGAATCCAACCAACATATACATTTTACATAGGGAGCACTTGCACTGTGGCACTGGTTGGCAGTGGCACAGTGCTCTGAGCGGCCAACACCATAAAAACACATGAGGCACAGTGACAAAAAGTGGAAGGGAGACTCACGCCAAGGTGCCAGGTCTAACAGTGGTACTTGCCACGCTGCCAGTATCTTTCATGATTCAGATGCCCTTTAGTTGTCAGGTACTTTAGTACATCAGATGTCTTGTAATTAATTCTGAGGTGTCTGACACCTTCTCCAATGTCTGGTACTTATTACGATGCGAGTATCGTTAGTGTTTCAGATACCCTGTAGTGGTCAGGTACTTTAGTACTACAGACTGTTACTTTTTAAGCCATCAGTATCTTTAGTGCTTCAGATACCCTGTAGTTGTCAGGTACTTTAGCCTGGTACTTGTTGCGCTACTAGCATTCACCCCATGCTCTAAGTAGGTGACCATGTTGCTGCTCTCTGCCCCCTCAGGTAACCCCATAATATGGACTTTGTTGCGCTGATTCCGCTCCTCCATGTCCTCGGCATGTGCTCCAAGATCCGCACCCTCTTAGTTACATCCGTCATTTGATATTGTGAAGAGTGCTGCGCCGGTCGTTGTTCCTCCACAAGCGGGTCGGTGGCTTTAACTTTATTGGCTGTTTGTGGTGGTCCACCCTGAGAAGACCCAGCTCCATCGCCACCACACCAATCTGGTGCTGAGTTTTTCCTTGGCGTCCGCAATAGCAGCCAGTATTTTATCCAGCGATAGGTGCAGTTTTTATTTATGTTTATTTATTTATTTGAGTTTTATATAGCGCTGGCTAGACCTGGTGGTATCAGAGCGCTTTACATGAGGATTAAGATGTGTTACTGCATTAACTCAGTTACATTACAGTTACATCTATTGCTAGTGCATTCAATAAACATAGTAAAACCAGACCTATGGAGTAAAGAGGGTAATAGGGGGAAAAGTAAGGGGTTTGAGTGCGGATCAGGAATCAGCAGAAAGGTAATGGGGAAAAGAACAAGTAGGGGACACCAGAAGAGTCAGACTCAGACAAAACCGGTGGAGATCCCATGATCACCCATATCAGATCTGAAAATCCTTGTAGCGTCGGGCCGCAATAAGAGATGGAGCTGGGCTGAGGGAGAGGGAGTAAAAGGAGTCTCCTGAGGATCAAGTCCCTTGAGGCTGGGGAGGGAAAGGAACATACCTGCAGCAGATAACGCCAATGGTGGAATACATGTATTATGTCATGGATGATGGTTAACTAAGGGAACCTCAAACTGGTGTCTAATGTGCCATGACGTACGTATCTGCCAATAAAACAATTGCACCAAATCTACAGACACTAAATGGCGACACTTCCCATTAGCAACATCAGAATGTAATCTGTGAGGGAAACTGTGAGAAGTTGGCCTGGTATATGATGTTCACTAATTAAAGTGACCACCTTGTACCATGCCAAGCAACCCTTATGGTGTGGTTGTAAGTCAACCTTTTCGGACCAGCTGCCCTAGTGGTAGCGTAGGCTAAGCAGTCTTTCAGGCTAAACTCGTTTAGGCATGTGAAGCAAGCTGTTTTACCTCATGTAACCCCCTTTTATACCAATGAAAGGACACCACACAGATATATATTCAAAATATATATGTATTTATTACTCAAAGTATCCCCTAGACTCTTTATGAGCACAGGAGCACAAATCGTTAAACAAGAAAGTATCACAATATACAGAAGTTGCACTTTATATGGATAGGCCCTGGTGGCCGCTCAAACCATATACTAAAATAGTGGTATAAGTACCACGAACAGGAAAGGGAAAAGGCCTCGGGCCTCTAGAATCGCTGGGCCTACAAGGAGCTAACTTCAGTTAGTGACCAGGAGGTCCACGGGTCGCGTGTGCAGTGAGGAAAGTTACACGCGGGCTCCCATAGGTTTTCAATGGGTGCGTAAATGTTCAAAAGTTACTGCTAGAAGGGTCTTCTGGATGGACTACGAACTTAAGACTTCAAACCTAGACATTAGAGATGTTACTCTACACTTGTGCACCGGAGTGCCAGCTTTACCTCACCCACAGGAAGCGGGTGCATAGGTCTCGAAGTGCGTCGGGTTTCGTCTATCTGTTCAATGGAGCCTGATGACAAAGATGCTGCAGGCGGTCGGTCCAGAAGAGATGCGGTGGATCCAAGGATGGATCGGAGTTGTAGAAGACCTGTAAGCAGAGGGGACAGTGTTCACAGTCACTAGCCAGTGACCGGCGTGGCACCAGGTAGGTACCAGGCGATGTCGGGTGCAAACAGGTGATGAGGGGTAGCTTGTCTCCGCAGCCACGTGGTCCCTGAAGGTCGACGACGTCCAGGAGTCGGTTCACGAGCTGTCCCACGCAGGCTCTCGCTGTCGGCGGTGTCGGCGACTCAAAAGAAGCAAACAAGCCTTGGCAAAAGCAGGAGTCGAAGAAAGCTGTTGGCTCTGACCAGCAAGGTCAGAGGGGCTGCTCCTTTGGAGGGAAGCAGGGGCCAGTCTGGAGCAACCAGACCAGCATCGTAGTTTTCAAAAAGGTTCGCCAAGATGGCCACTAGCCAACGGGCCAGGGACCGGGCAGGCGCGTCGAGTCGCAAAGTGCAGAGGGGCCCCACGCAGATCGTGGAGATGCTGGAGGGCTCACCTTTGGTGCAGATGCTGCTCGGATGTTGGGCTTCTCAGGACCCAAAGCACAACTTGGAGGAAACCTCGGTTGTCGCGCTTGCAGCTTGTCGAGTGTCTTCCAAGATGGCTGGCTCCACGTGTCTCGTGCCTCCACGGGTTCCTGCTTTGCAGGGACTGTGGATCGGGCTGTGAGAGGTCTGGAGGTCCAGTTCTTGTCGGTCTCTGGGCTCGGGCTCCAGCGTGAGGCGGCGGCAAAGCAGACGTCGATTCGCTGGATGGTGCTTGCGTTAGCAAGATGGTCACTCCCTGACCATAGGGGAGATTTCCTTCAGTCTTCTGTGCAGCAGAACGTCGAAGTTCCTGTCTTCTTCTTAGTTTCAAGTTGATCCCAGGATGTCTGAAGTCTTAGGACACAGCTCCTACCTTTAAGCGGATTCTAGGGGCCGGACTACCTGCTAGGTCCCTCCCTAAGGGTGGGACCAGGAAGGGGGGTGGTTACACCCCCAATCCTTTGTCCAGCTCGCCCCAGATTTGGGGCTGGTGTGCCCCAGGACCGGTTTGAACTGGCATATGCACCGAGGCTCCTTGTGAGCCTCAGGCATGTCTGATTCCATTCAAGCCCTACCTGACCAATACACAAACTCCTGTCTGGGGTGGTGCTCGCACCTCTCCTGGCAGGAAACCCTTTGTCCACATCTCCCAAGCTGGAAGGACTCCCAGCAGCAGGAGGGCAGACTTGTGTCTGTGGTGGCAGCGTCCATTTTGTGGAGCTGAGGCTATGTCTGATTTTACCCGGGTTTCAGGTTCTGTACATGTCGTGTCCCTCTAGAAGGGTGGAATGCTAACCCCGTCACCAGAATTGGCGAGGGGTTAGTATTCCAATTCGTATGACACCTTACTCGACATGTTTTGATAAAGCCAAACCAAAGATAGCATTTAACCGCGAGGTTCATAATGCACTTAAGAGTATATGGTATGGCGATATCTGGAAACGGTAGAAGGAAGTTGTTCCGACCACTGCAGACAGGCTCAGCTCATGCCAGAGCACCATCTCACATGAAACCAAGCACTCTGCCTTCAGGATTGTTAAGGCCTGCCATAGGAGTGACTTATAGGTTAACATGTGTCCCATTTAAGGTTAGGTATAGGTATACTACACCTAAGTAAGAGGTGGATACACCAACTTACCCCAGCTGAGTGATCAGCCAGTTGTGTCAAATTGCTAGGCCAGGCCTGGGGTGGCATAATACATGCTTCAGCCCCTGGTAGGCCTTAGATACACCAATGCCCTGGGTACCTAGTGTACACTGGTACAGGGGCTCACAGGGTGATCTAGTTCCAATGGGTTATGCACCTAAAGTGCTTAGTGTCAATTTAGCAGAGAGAACAGCAGGCTGGGGGTCTGATTAGCGGGCCCACAGCCTCAATATGTCAAAAACCAGTGAAGCAAAAAGCAAAAAGCAAAAATTTGGGGTGACCATAGGATAGCAGACCCTACTCTCCTACAGAAACTATGAGCGACTGAGCGTGGAGATCAGCTTTGTGCTTTGGTCGGTTTGGCAATGCCAGTGCTGATGAGTGGTGAGCCTGGCATTGACACTGGCTCACAGTAATGCCAACATCTAAAAAGAAAATAGGGATCTTCCCATTGGATTTGGTGTCAAACGTATGGTAGTCCCAGCTGATAATGAATGAAATAAACTGCAGAAGGGATATGACGGGCTGTTATTGCACGACGGGTTTATGGTCCTTTCCATGTATCTTGTATTCAAGTGGGTGCACGGCGACTGACCCGCACCTTTTAGATTCAGAGTATACTGCAGTGCAAAGCCCAAGGGAAAATGACCCGACGGGAAACAGCCTGCTTAAATATACCTCAAAATAATGCAGGTGGGATACAGCCTCCGTAAATATACCGCAAAATAATGCAAGTGGGATACAGCTTGCGTAAATATACCTCAAAATAATGCAAGTGGGATACAGCTTACGTAAATATACCTCAAAATAATGCAAGTGGGATACAGCTTGCGTAAATATACCTCAAAATAATGCAAGTGGGATACAGCTTACGTAAATATACCTCAAAATAATGCAGGTGGGATAGAGCTTGCATGAATATACCTCAAAATAATGCAAGTGGGATACAGCTTGCGTAAATATACCTCAAAATAATGCAGGTGGGATACAGCTTGCGTGAATATATTTCAAAATAATGCAAGTGGGCTACAGCTTGCGTAAATATACCTCAAAATAATGCAAGTGGGATACAGCTTGCGTAAATATACCTCAAAACAATGCAGGTGGGCTACAACTTGCGTGAATATACCTCAAAATAATGCAGGTGGGATAGAGCTTGCATGAATATACCTCAAAATAATGCAAGTGGGATACAGCTTGCGTAAGTATACCTCAAAATAATGCAAGTGGGATACAGCTTGCGTAAAGGTGCATTCAAATAATGCAAGTGGGATACAGTGAGCATTGAGATGCATCTTAAAGTAGTGTAAGTGGGATATAGCGTGCATTCAGATGCAATAACATACAGCTTTCAAAAAGCACCATGAATTGCACTGCAGGAAAGCTTATTTGCCCCTAAGATTGTGGGCAATTTCATCATAAGGAACAGAGATGGCTAGCACGTACCCAACAGGGTCCCAAAACCTTCATTGGCTTCTCTCTCACAACACAGTGTCTCCTAACACCGAATTAGCTGCCGCTTCTATAAAATGCCACCTCTCGGGGTTCAACAATCATGTCTTCGTTTTTAGCTGGTACTTCCTCACTGGCATGCTCAGCAAAGCATGAGATATTGTCTTCCAGGTCTGGCCACAATGTAAGAGAAGCTTCTGCCAACTGACTGCTCCTTCTTTGAGATGAGACACTGAAAGCTCTTTTAACCTCTGCGTGCACAATTCACAATGGAACTCTTATGTGGCCCATGTCTTTCATACAAGACCTGAACAATAATACAGACCAATCCGTGAATCCCTTATTACTACACAAACATGCCGATCAATAAACAGTAAATGCAAGGCTCGTAGGGTACGCAGTCTTATTCGAGTGCGTTTTAGTGCACGGAGAGACAACACGGGGCCTTCCTTCCTTCAGGAGATGACTAAAATAGGTTTAAAGACACTTTGTACACTGTTCTGACTGAACTGCATTTAAATAAAATGCTTACTTTCTGTACAGACAACATCAGAAAAGTAAGCACAATACAACACATTCCTGTTTCATATCAGAACTGTGTCCAAGGCAACATTATTATAAGATTACACGGGGACATTCCAGAGAACATGATTGTGTCACAAGAGTGATGGCATCTTCACTTCTGCTCCACCGTTTGAGGGGCTTTTTTTCTCTTCACTCAACAGGTTAAACGTCACCCGCTTACCCTCATGGGTGCGTGGGGTCTCTGGAGCTCTGTCCTCCAGATCTTCCACCACACGGTCCATCACAGCTCCATGCTTCAGGAACAAAGGGCGAATGACTTTTGCATTCAGTTTCTCAGCCCCATGGGCTGGACTTGGGGCCACGAACCACCCCAGAAAACCACCCTTTAGCAAGTAGTAGAAAGAGAAATGGGAGATGCTAAAAGCGCCAGACACCACCAGCAGGTCAGCCACAGGGGTCGCCCTCTTTGTTGGGACTCTCAGTGGCCTCTATAGACATGTATGAGGGGTACACGAATCCAATGAGGCTGCAGAGCAGGGGGCGCCATCGCCGATGACCAGGTCCAGGGACAGGACAGCGATGGCGGCCGCTGCAATGTCAATCCTGGTCACCCCCGTTTCTTCTCGATCTTTCCCAGCAGGTCAGTCGCGATATTCTTCTCATGAAGGGAATGCTCGAACCTCTGCTTGAAGGACGCAGACCTGGTGGAAGCTCCGCTTGTCCTGTAGGCCGGCGAATGAGACACAATGCCGTGCCGTGCCATGCCGTGCCAGGGCATGTGGCAGGGGTTCCGAACCAGTCCCCGGGGAGCGACCCCCTGCCCGGGACCCTCCCTATGTGTTCGCAGATGAGCCTCCGTCCTTCTGTCTAGTTCTGCCCATTGTCTTAGTGCCACCGAGCATCACACAGGGCCACCAGCAGGCGTCGCTCCCAGCAGTGACTACTCCCCTACCAGCAAGGCAGGAGGGTCAGCACCCCCAGCCAGCCAGGGTATAGGGCCACGTGTCCCTCACTCTCGACCACTGTCCTCTCCTCAGCAAGCACCAGGAGCTGAACTGTGCACGAGCAACCCCCGCACATCCCACCCATCCTCCAGTGGGGCCAACCCCTCAGATCTGGACCCAGTGAGGACCTCTCAGGCCAGGGGCCTGCCCCTCGCATAATTTTACTAAATACGGTGGTATTGGTAATAGGTAATAGGCGCCTGTAGGTAATTCACCAGATATTTGTGGAGATTATATTAGTAACGGTGCTCAAGGGTTAGGGAGAACCACCTGCCTCCCTCAGTTATTGTGGCAAAAGCAACAAAGAGTCATGTATGTACCCAAGCACACGCAAAATTTCAGTTTTACAGTTAGTGAATTAGATTACACATGAAACACAATAAATCAATCTTTGGTTTCTTTCTCGTATCTTTCTTCTTTTTAATAATTCCGTTTGTACAGTAGTTCCCAAGCCAACACGTGTTTCGTCGCCTTCGTGTGATCATACATGCGATTTGTTCACGGCTGGGTCGAGAGTGATAGGATATTTTACATTAGTTTGTTGTCATAATGATTCCTCGCAAACATTTGTTATTGTTACAAACAAATGTGCTCCCAGGGTGATTACAAAGACAATGTGCTAATTGATTTGTTAACACCACATAGTTCGGTGTTTGTTCATGCAAAAGATGCCATCCGTGACATGTAATCAGGTGTCGCGTCACACTTTGAAAAAAAGTTATACCGAAATATTCATTAGTGCTGAATGGTGAGAAGTGCGCATGATAGTGGCCGATTGTGCGTCGGAAATATTTTCTATATGGATTGTTCCATTGGTTTCTTCAATTTAAGTTCTACAGGGGTCTCCCAGTGACACAACCTTAAACGCAACAATATAGTCCAAAAGTTAAGTAAGTCAAGATTACTCTTTACCCTACCTAACTTATTCAATCAGGACTCACTGACCTGAACACCTTTTTCGTATTGCGGTCTGTAAATATATATAAGAAGGAGAGAAGGGAGAAAAAGAAACAAAACCGTGTAAATACAATTCTGTGTTGATCTCTCAGACTTCGAGCTTAAAATAAAAGCTGTCAAGTGATGACACTCTGTTTAAACGATCCGTGAGTATATACGTACTTATAGTGCGACGATGTTTCCAAGCCACACTAATCCTGTGGCGTGAGGGGAATTCCTAATGAGGGCTGCACTTGGATATCACGAAGACTTCAAAATATTTAAACTTGTGGTCCCAATCTAATTTTAGAGAAAGACAAATATAGCATGTCTTAGCTTTAGTGGATTGTAGCATTGTAGTTTAAGCGAGATTTCACTTTGTATTTTTGGAGATCTTCTATTACACGTTCTAACGTGTACAAGTCAGAATATGCTATGTTTCCTTACCTCTGGACTGTATAAAATGCGCTGCCGAATGACGCAGCTTCCTCCTCACGCCAGACTCCAAATGCGAGTACCGGCATAACGTCAATACACAGTGCCGAAGGGGGCCCCCCATGCTCCGGCCCCTGCTCTCAGGCCATGGGCCCGCCATCTGTGCGTAGTGCTGGAGGAGGCCCCTCATGCTCCGGCCCCAGCTCTCAGGCTATGGGCCCGCCATCTGTGCACAGTGCCGAAGGGGGCCCCTCATGCTCCGGCCCCAGCTCTCAGGTCATGGGCCCGCCATCTGTGCACATTGCTGGAGGAGGCCCCCATGCTCCGGCTCCAGCTCTCAGGCCATGGGCCCGCCATCTGTGCACAGTTCTGAAGGAGGCCCCTCATGCTCCGGCCCCAACTCTCAGGCCATGGGCCCGCCATCTGTGCACAGTGCTGGAGGAGGCCCCCATGCTCCGGCCCCAGCTCTCAGGCCATGGGCCCGCCATCTGTGCACAGTGCTGGAGGAGGCCCCCATGCTCCGGCCCCAGCTCTCAGGCCATGGGCCCGCCATCTGTGCACAGTTCTGAAGGAGGCCCCCATGCTCCGGCCCCAGCTCTCAGGCCATGGGCCCGCCATCTGTGCACAGTTCTGAAGGAGGCCCCTCATGCTCCGGCCCCAACTCTCAGGCCATGGGCCTGCCATCTGTGCACAGTGCTGGAGGAGGCCCCCATGCTCCGGCCCCAGCTCTCAGGCCATGGGCCTGCCATCTGTGCACAGTTCTGAAGGAGGCCCCTCATGCTCCGGCCCCAACTCTCAGGCCATGGGCTCGCCATCTGTGCACAGTGCTGGAGGGGGCCCCCATGCTCCGGCCCCAGCTCTCAGGCCATGGGCCCGCCATCTGTTAGCCAGTCACATTTCCCCCTCTTGAGGCGAAAAGCCGGGAGGTCCTTCCTTGCACTCCTGCCCTGTTTAATTAATTTTCACTGTTTGATTTGCTTGTTTTACGAAGCTTTTACTCTGCTTGTTTTAAAATTGCGTTTTTATCAGCATTTGTGCTTTGTGTCTGAAACTTCCCCCAGAGACTGTAATTTGCCTTGTCACCTGCCAAGGTGCTTCCCCAACCAGTCGCTGCCCGGGCCGCTCTCAGCTGAGCATTGACGCTAAGAGCTCGGCCCCGGGGAGGCGAACCTGGTTTTGGCGGCCATATTGGGGGTATTCCAGCGCGCGGACGCGCTCTAGTCGTCTATATAAGGGGATGACCTCTCCCCCGCGCAGCGGACGCGCTTGGCGGACGGGCCAGACTCAGGCCGGAGTCATGCCAGAGTCATGCCAGAGTCATGCCAGAGTCATGCCAGAGTCATGCCCGTCAGCGCCCGTCAGCGTTAAGGAGGCGCAAGGGGCCAGGGATGCTGTCCGGTGTCTTAGCTCTCCGCCTATTAACCGGCTGAACTCAATCAGCACCCTTAAATCTCTCAGACCCCCCCTGTTAAAATGTCATCATAAACTTTCACCTGGGCAACTGCGCCGTAGTCTGAACTGTAGATGTCTGAAGGAGTCTGGGACAGAACTCCCGGCACCTGTTACTAACTCAGTCAGGAAATTCGGGACACAGGAGCCCCCACCTCCCTTGAAAGAATTAGGCTTTCTCATCAATGCCGTTCTCTGGTCAAAAATAATTTAGCCTTCAGAGACTTTGTATCTCAATGGAAACCCTCCTGGGTTTTTGTAACTGAAACGTGGGGTTCGGACTCAGCAGGCCCTAATTTGGTTAACGCTCTCCCTGACGGCTATGCCATGGTAAGACAGGATAGAGAGGGCCGTAAAGGGGGGGGGGAATAGGTATTATTTATAAGAACGCCTTTACCGGTCGCATGGAGTCTCTTCCTTCTCCCTATAATTCCTTTCAGGCCATGTTCTTTTCCCTCAGCTCCTCTCCCATGGAAAATGTCTCTGGTATTCTTATTTACAGACCCCCAGGCTCCAGATCCTTGTTTGGCTCCGACCTTCTGGAAGCTATAGAGCCTTTTCTAAATAGGCCCTCCCTTACTATTCTTGGGGGTTTCAATTTCCACTTGGAAAATAGTAATTCTAGTGATACGCTATTCCTCGTGGATCTGCTGGCCTCCCTCAATCTTTTTCAAAAGGTATTATCTCCTACCCATACTGCCGGCCATACGCTAGATGGAGTCTTTACGAATGACCCTAGATTGGAGTTGGGTCCTTCCTTTCTCCTCTCTTGGTCCGATCATAACGCAGTTTCTATGGAATTCACTCCCTGTGCCTCTCTCGCCCCTAGAAAAGATATAAACTGTTGGGTGCAGAAGAGGAGCTTCCGGGGGTTGACTGATCAATCCCTGGGTCCCCTCATTGCCAATTTCAAGTCTCTTCCCTTTCAGGATATCGACTCTTCGGCACGGGAGCTTGCGAGCACTATCGCAAAGGCAGTGGACACTCTTGCCCCCCTCAAATCTCTATATAGCGCCAGGAAGCGCCTCTCAGCGCCCTGGTACTCCGACTCTCTCAGAGTTCAGAGGCAGGCATGTAGGAGGCAAGAAAGGCTCTGGAGAGCACAGCCGATGCGGAAGGTCGGACTAAGCATAGAAATCTCCTTAAGAGCTATAAAGCGGCGGTGCTGGTTGAAAAGCAATCTTATTTCTCTAACCTCACTTCCTCTCTTACTTCCCCTGGAGACCTGTTTAAAATTGTAGACACCTTATCTCTTGTCCATCACCCAGACCCCATAGTCCCTTCACAAGAACTCTGTGATCAGATTTCTTCCTTTTTCCACACCAAAATTTTAGACATTTACACAGCCCTCCAGACGGACAATTTGACTCGGGCCTTCTCTCCTGATTCGGGGAATACTACTCTCCCTATCGAAACCTACCCCAGTTTCCCCCTTCTCATGGCCAAGGACCTTGATAAACTCTTGGATTCTCTTAGGTCAGGCTCTCCTCTTGACCCCTGTCCGCTCAAAGTCTTAAAAAACTGTAGGGCAACTCTAATCCCCCCCTGTTGGCAGTTATGAACAGGGCTATATCCAGTGGTGCTTTTCCAGCCTCCTGGAAAACAGCTATTGTAAAGCCCCTCTTAAAAATGGCCACTTTGGACCCTGGGACTTTAAAGAACGTTCGTCCCATCTCCCTTCTCCTTGCCCCGGCCAAGATGTTGGAGGCTCATCTGAATTTCCATCTCAGCGCCTTTCTTGATAAAACCTGCCTGCTTGATCCATCTCAGCACGGTTTCAGAAAGGCGCATAGTACTGAGCCAGCTATCACAGTAGTGGTCAATAATATCCGCGCTAAGGTCGACAGGGGTCAGACCACCCTTCTGATCCTGCTCGACCTTACAGCCGCGTTTGACACCCTGTCCCCCACTATCTTGGCCTCCCGTCTCAGTGAGATGGGGGTGGAGGGTCTGGCTCTTAGTCTCCTTACCTCCTTTCTTAACAACAGGGAGCAAAGGGTTAAATTGGGTGACTTCCTCTCCACCGCCAAGCCTTTGCAGGGCGGGGTCCCTCAGGGCTCTTCTTTGAGCCCTACACTTTTCAACGTTTATGTGGCCCCACTCGCTAGGCTTGTCAGGTCTTTTGGACTGGAAGTTCTCTCGTACGCCGATGACACCCAAATCATGGTCTCCCTGTCACAATCTGTTGGGTCCACGGCCCTAAACTTTAGGAACTGTATGGGGGCCGTGGCAGGTTGGATGACGTCAAACTTTCTAAAGTTGAATGGGGAGAAGACTGAGATCCTTGTGTTCGGGGGAAACAAGGAGGTTTGGTCAGCCGATTGGTGGCCATCGACTCTGGGAGTATGCCCCCAGCCATCCCCCGTTGCCCGAAATCTGGGAGTCCTATTTGACACCTCACTTGCCTTTGATAAGCAAGTGAATAGGACCGTTTCCACCTGCTGTGGGGTCCTAAGGGTGCTGAGAAAGCTCACCCATTACCTCACCCCTGACGCCCGGAAACAAGTCTCGGTTGCCCTCCTATCTTCGCGCTTGGACTACTGCAACGCCCTCTATCTTGGGATGAGCAACAAACTGGTTCATCAGCTGCAAGTGGTCCAGAACGTGGCAGCAAGGTTTGTCGTTAATGCCCCTAGTCGCTCCTCAGGAACTGCGATCAGGAAACATCTTCATTGGCTCCCGGTGCATGCCAGAATAAAATTTAAAACCCTGATTATCATCCACCGGGCTCTTCATGACGCAGGGGCCGAGGGCATTAGGTCTCTGCTGTAGTACTACACCCCAGGTAGGGCCCTGCGATCCGCCAGTCAGAAGTTGCTAACCGTCCCACGCATTGCGAAAGCAAGGTGGGGTGGCAGGGCCTTCTTCGCTCTTGCCCCCAGACTTTGGAACGAGCTTCCCCTTGATCTCAGGAATCAGGAATCTCTTACTCTGTTTCGCAGAGGCCTTAAAACTTTGCTTTTCTCTAAAGCTTACCCTTAATGCTTCTTCCTCTCCTTATCTTGGATCTGGCTGATTGCTTTCCATCAGTTGCGCCTTGACGCCTTCGGGCAAAGTAGCGCATTATAAATTCCCTATCAATCAATCAATCTGTGCACAGTGCCGAAGGGGGCCCCTCATGCTCCGGCCCCAGCTCTCAGGCCATGGGCCCACCATCTGTACGCAGTGCTGGAGGAGGCCCCCATGCTCTGGTCCCAGCTCTCAGGCCATGAGCCCGCCATCTGTGCACAGTGCTGGAGGAGGCCCCATGCTCTGGTCCCAGCTCCCAGGCCATGGGCCCGCCATCTGTGCACAGTGCTGGAGGAGGCCCCTCATGCTCCGGCCCCAGTTCTCAGGCCATGGGCCCGCCATCTGTGCACAGTGTTGGAGGAGGCCCCCATGCTCCGGCCCCAGCTCTCAGGCCATGAGCCCGCCATCTGTGCGCAGTGCTGGAGGAGGCCCCCATGCTGCGGCCCCGGCTCTCAGGCCATGAGCCTGCCCCTCGTGCACAGTGCCGAAGGGGGCCCCTCATGCTCCGGCCCCAGCTCTCAGGCCATGGGCCCGCCATCTGTGCGCAGTGCTGGAGCAGGCCCCTCAAGCTCTGGCCCCAGCTCCCAGGCCATGGGCCTGCCATCTGTGCACAGTGCCGAAGGGGGCCCCTCATGCTCCGGCCCCAGCTCTCAGGCCATGGGCCCGCCATCTGTGCACATTGCTGGAGGAGGCCCCCATGCTCCGGCCCCAGCTCTCAGGCCATGGGCCCGCCATCTGTGCACATTGCTGGAGGAGGCCCCCATGCTCCGGCCCCAGCTCTTAGGCCATGGGGCCGCCATCTGTGCACAGTGCTGGAGGAGGCCCCCGTGCTCCAGCCCCAGCTCTCAGGCCATGGGCCCGCCATCTGTGCACAGTGCTGGAGGAGGCCCCCATGCTCCGGCCCCAGCTCTCAGGCCATGGGCCCGCCATCTGTGCACAGTGCTGGAGGAGACCCCATGCTCTGCCCCCAGCTCTCAGGCCATGGGCCCGCCATCTGTGCACAGTGCCAAAGGTGGCCCCTCATGCTCCGGCCCCAGCTCTCAGGCCATGGGCCCGCCATCTGTGCACAGTGCCGAAGGGGGCCCCTCATGCTCCGGCCCCAGCTCTCAGGCCATGGGCCCGCCATCTGTGCACAGTGCTGGAGGAGGCCCTCATGCTGCAGCTATTTGCTTTGTTCACCCTAAGTTGGCAGAGTATGTCCAGACGTGGGTCCCTTGCTCACTTTGCCACTGAATTCAAGATAGCCTGGCTGATGAGGGGTGTTATCTAGAAACCGGTCCCAGACGTGGGTCCCTTGCTCATTTTGCCACTGGATTCAAGATAGCCTGGCTGATGAGTGGTGTTACCTAGAAACCAGTCTCAGACGTGGGACCCTTGCTCACTTTGCCACTGGATTCAAGCATGCCTGGCTGATGAGGTGTGCTACCCAGAAACCGGTCACAGGGTGCTTGTTTCCGGTCCAAAGAAGACCTATCTTGGCAGTTCGGGCTGGACTGTTCCCATGAGGCACAGGGTAAAGACTGATTTGCATATATCTGGGTCTGATCTGGGGTGGCGAAGTGAGCTAAAGAATGATGATGGATTCAACCCAGATCTGTGACTGGGGGTGAGTGTCTGAAAAGTTTCAGCGCTCCGTCCATCATCTCCTTTGCCATGCCCCAGTGGGGACCTCTCAGGACAGGGACCCGCCATCTGTGCACAGTGCCGAAGGGGCCCCCTATGCTCTGGACCCAGTTAGGAGCCCTCAGGACAGGGGCCACCGCCCGTGTGCAGCATTGCGGGGCTGTTGTTCAACCAATGGGCCCCTCCAGCACACCCAGGAGCACCCCAGGGCACCAGGTTTGATGGTTGTCGAACTCTTCTGGATGGAGCGGCCAGGATGGGGTGGGGGGCGTGGGGACTGGGAGGGTGAAAGCTCCCTAAGGACTGTTTGAGGTGAGGTGGCCACAGGGTGCAGAGGCCTAACTGAATCAAACCTTTAGACCATTAAACCAGGAATGATCAGTTCGAGTTGTAAAGTTGATGAGAGAGTGTTCTGTCCAGACTCAGGTGGGACATGTGACACAGGAATCAAATCTCCTGCAGCCAAAGTCGGGTCCTGTGTGAGTGACGTCAGCGGGCCTGTGAGTGACTGCTGGAGACCCAGAGCGGCCAGGGATGGCACTGGGTCCCAGGGGCTCGGGTGGGGCTCCTCGGCCCAGATGTGCAAATCCCCCAGAATGAAGAAAGATGCGTGAGATCAAAAGGTGCGTCAAAGTCTGCGAGTGATTGAGCGAAATCCATGCCCATCCTGGGGGCGCCAGCAAAGCCCCCGCAGTGGAACAAGATGCGGAGAGCCTCGGGGACAGATCTGAGAGTTCGGTTGCAGGGACAGACAGATCTGAGAGTTCGGCTGCAGGGACAGACAGATCTGAGAGTTCGGCTGCAGGGACAGACAGATCTGAGAGTTGAGCCGCAGGGACAGACAGATCTGAGAGTTCAGCTGCAGGGACAGGCAGATCTTAGAGTTCAGCCGCAGTGACAGACAGACCTGAGAGTTCAGCCGCAGGGACAGACAGATCTGAGAGTCCAGCTGCAGGGACAGACAGATCTGAGAGTTCAGCCGCAGGGACAGGCAGACCTTAGAGTTCAGCCTCAGGGACAGATAGATCTGAGAGTTATGTTATGTTATATCAGCTTATAGAGCGCACTAATACCCGAAGGTGTCCTAGCGCTATAGCAGAATGTCTGGAGAGGAAATGAACAGGACTCACGGCCAGAAGCGATGTCCGTGCCTAGACTGAAAACAGCCAGGTCTTCAGGCCCTTTCTGAAGGAAAGGAGATCAGAGGTGGACCTGAGAAAAAAAGAAAGTTCGTTCCAGGCATAGGAGGCCTTACGCACAATACTCTTACCACCCCAATTGGCCTTTTTTGCCCTGGTGACAACAGCCAGTTTAGCATCCCTAGAGCGAAGAGCTCTCCCCGGGATGTACCACTGGAAGCGTTCTCTAAGGTCTTGTGGTCCAGCTCCATATAATGATTTATGAGCTATACATAGGGCCTGTTGGACTTGGCCCTTCTGGCAGGTTCACCCCTGAACTTTTGGCTTTTACTGGTGACCTGGTGGTAGTGATTTTTGGTTTCTGCGCACTTTCCCTGTGTCCCAGAGTAAAGTGTGTGCGCACTCTGAGTGCATGTGGTGAGATAGGCCTACCCTCCCATAGGAATGCATGGGGAATGTATGTGTCCCTGGTAGATCCTGATGCATGGGGTGTGCAGGCTCGAGTTTGGTATGTGCGGACTCGTCTGATTGAATGCTTCGCAATGATGTATAATGCGTGATTATGTCATGTGCGGAAGTGCCACTTCTAGGAGTTGGCATATTAGTGTAAAATGTGTCTGGCGTGTGATTGGTTGGAGCTGGCTGGTGAGCCTGGCTCCAGGAGTCTGGGTGGGTCTGCCCCAGTGGTGAGTGTGAGGTTAGCATGCTGATGGCTGGGGAGGAGTGCACCTTGGACCTGAATAGGGCAGGGCTTTCCCCCACACAATGCTGGCTCCGCCCCCTGTGGTGCGACTGACGACCCTAGCTGTTGGACCCGGCCTCGTGGCGTGGTCCTTAACCCCCCTGGACTGTGGCCGTTCCCCGCCCCGGCCTTCACGGGCCACCCGTCTGAACTGCTCCAAGGCCCTTCACCTGGAACTGCACGTGGTCGCATGCTCCTCATGGCTCCGCCATCTTGTTGGCATCTACGTCACCCCGTACACCAGCCGGCGCGACCCCGCTCAACCCGGCCTCGACCCCAGCGAAGCCCCGACCTCGAGGCACCACGGACTGGCCAGGGGGTGCCGCAGGAACCATTCATCGCCCCCGGCGGAGGACGGTATCGTTGGGACCCCCAACTGTCCTCCCCTCTCGAGGTGTGATCGCCCTGCAAACTCCCATGGGCCTGGCGCCTCTCCTGCTGGGCGTCTGGCCACCTCCACCCGGCCACTCCGCCCCCTCGGGCGCAAGGGTCCGGACATCAAAGGGCTCCAGACCTATATCTGGGGCGACCCCACCACAGCTCGGCAGTTGTATCCCGGAGTCGAGAGCCCTGCTGATCGAATCGCGGCTGACCCTACGGAGAAGAACTCTTGTCGGAACCATCACGAGCCCTGCTGACTGCGTCGCGGCTCCCTCTTGTGAACCTTTCCTGAACCACCTGGAACATCGGAGCCCTGCAGACGCCGTCGCGGCCCCACCTCGCTGAGACCTTCCTCGGAGCCCTGCTGACGACGTCGCGGCTCGAGCTGAGCAGAAACCATCTTGAGAGCCCTGCTGATTGAATCGCGGCTCTCCACGAACTGTACGCCAGAGCCCTGCTGACGCCGTCGCGGCTCGACCCCTCCGAGATCGGAGGTCCTCCAGCTTGAGGATAAGAACTGGGCCCCAGGTACCCTCGTACCACATTCCTGCCAAAGACTGTCCCGCTACCCCTACCCTTCCAAAGAGACATTGAGACTTTTGGTGGATCCCTCGATCCCTTCGTGTAAATATTGAACTCGTAACCTTTTATTGATGATAAAGAATTGCTTGTCTTGAGACAACCTCCTTGAGTCCGGTGTGGTGGTGTTACTGTGCTAGTACGTGATAGGAGAAGGATCTCTCAGGAGACTTCTCGGCAGCGCTCGGCTACTTCGTGCAGTGCGAGGGCCCCCCCTTGGTGGTCTCACCGACTCCTCGGGGTCCGCCTTCCAACATTTGGTGGCCAGCGACGGGATCCGAGCCGAACGCAGTACGTACCAGCCAGTACCCACTAGCTACCCATCCAAACGAATAGCATCATGAGCAGCCAGGAAAACAACGCGACAATGGAGTTCCAGCCCGAACGGCTGGAAGAATATACGCACAAAGAATTAAAACAGTTCTGCAGAGACAAAGGCATTGCAACCACCAGCCTCGGTACCAAGGAAGAGATGCAGAAAGCTCTGAGGACATGGCTGGAGGCCAGGGCAGGCCCCTCCCAGGAAGAAGGGCCCTTGCCCCTGACGGAGACCACAGCAACCGCACTGACCCCGGCAACCGGAGGACGAAAGAGCCTAGAAACCGGCCTCTCCGAAGAAGAAATACGAGAGCGGGAAAAGGTCCGGAGCCACGAGCTAGAGCTCGCCCGACTGCGACTGGACGGCGAACTCCAGCTGGCAGAAAAGAAACTGGCCCTCGAGCAGCTACCCCTTCAAGAAGAGATAGAAGAGAAGAGACGACACCGGGAGTTGGAGGAAAAGAAGCTCACCCTTGAGCACGAGCGCAGCCTCAAGGAGCTCGAGATCAAGGCCAAGAACGGAGGGACCAACACCCCCAGTACGAGAGACACTCTACCGCCTGCCGAGGCCAAAGTACAGATCCCGAAGGAGGTCGTCAAGGAGTATTACAAAAATGACGATATCCAACAATGGTTCAAGGCCTATGAGGTGGCCATGACCTCCCATCGAGTGCCCCGAAAAGACTGGGGCGCAGGCCTGTGGGGGCGATTCCTGAGTGAAGGGCGGGACACGCTGCTCCAGCTACCGGAGGAAGTGATGACCTCCTACGATCACATGAAGGAGGCCCTGCTCACCCGCTACGGGCTAACAGCGGAGATGTACCGCCAGCGGTTCCGAGACTGCAAGAAAATCCCGGGTACCACATGGGTGGAATATGTGGACTTTTTTAGTCGGGCCCTAGAAGGGTGGATCAAAGGCAGCAAAGTAACCACCTACGGGCAGCTGGTCGACCTCATCGTGTGGGAACATCTTTCCAACAATTGCTTCGTGGAGCTGAGACAGCACCTCCTCGACAGCAAAATGACCGACCCGCGGAAACTGGCCGTCGAGGCCGATCGATGGGTCAACTCCCGGGTCCCCCGGAGCTCAATGGGGGAGTACCAGAGGAACCCCAACGGACCCCCACGCCAGCGCGGTGGGGGGGGAGGGCCGAACAGGAACCGAGACCCTCCCGCTGGGGCCCCCAGGAGCCCCCCTCGAGGGCCACCGCAGCCACATCTCTCCCCGAGCCTAGCACGAAGGGTGGGCCCGGCCCGACCCGGACCACGGCCACCAGTGACCTGCTATGGCTGCCAACAAACCGGACACTTTGCCAGCGACCCGGCCTGCCCTCTGAACCGAAGAAACGGGGCCGGCGGGCCCCCGCCCCGGCAGCTGACAGCCGCCGCCTTGGGGGGAGGAGAAGAGGAAGGAGAGGCCCTCGACCGAGAAAACACTGAGTGGGAGCCGGCAGCCATGTCCCTGGTCTGCCTGGGTAGCCGGGAGATGGTACCCTGCACCCCCATCCCAACCAACACCCAGAAGTACCGGCAGCAGGTCACGGTCAACGGACAACGGGCCGAAGCCCTTCGCGACACCGGCGCCAGTATCACCGCTGTCCGCTGCCACCTGGTGACCCCTGAACAGATTCTACCGAATGTGCTGTGCCCTGTCCGGACGGCCGACAACAGTGAAAGCCTATGCCAGATGGCCCTGGTCCCCTTCGAGTGGGGAGGGGTGACGGGCCTGCTGAAGGTGACAGTGCGCGACGACGCCCCGGTCGACTGCCTCCTGGGGAACGACTTGGAGAGTTCCCCCTGGGCTCAAGTAGAACGACGAGAGCACCTCCGAATGTTGGGGCTGGCTGATTGGGCCTGCGCCATCACCCGGTCCATGACCGCCCAGGCCCCCCGCTCATCCTCGACCTCCGGGACCGCCCGACCCGAGGGGCTCACACCCCCTCCCGCCAGCAGCGAGGAGGAGGCGGACACCGACCCTGGGTCCAGCGAATCCTCCCCCGAAGAGATGACTTCTCCGAGCGCCCTACCAGAGCTGACGCAATGGCAACACGAAGGGGGCCCCACCCGAGAGCAGTTCCAGCAAGAGCAACAGTCCTGTCCCTCTCTCGAAGGGGTCCGGCAGCAGGCGACCGCGCAAGCCAACGGTGACCAGACCGGCACCCACTGGATCTACTGGGCCGAGGGCCTGTTGTACAGTGAACAGAAAGTAGCAGAACTCGAGGCCAGCCAGGAGGACATGAAGCGGTGGTACGATCGCAACACTTCTACTGTAGAATTCGAGCCAGGTCAGAAAGTATGGGTCATGGCCCCGGTCGAACCCGGCGCCCTCCAGGACAAGTGGACCGGGCCCTTCAAGGTGGTGGAGAAGAAGAGTCCCGTCACCTACTTGGTCGATCTGGAGTCCCCCCGGAACCCCCTCCGGGTCCTACATGCTAACAGGCTAAAACCCCACTTCGCCCGGACCGAACTGAGCCTGCTGCTGGCGACCGACGAGGGGGGCGAGGACGACTCCGAGCCCCTGCCCGACCTCTTGCAAGCCGACATTCACGATGGATCGATCGAAGGGGTCCAACTCGCCTCGTCCCTGACCCCGGAACAGCGCAACGACTACCAGCGATTACTGCGGGACTACGCAGCCCTCTTCTCTCTCACCCCGGGGGTGACCCACTGGTGCGTCCACGACGTCGACACCGGGGAGAACCCCCCCATACGACACAGAGCCTACCGGGTGCCTGACCGAGTGCGGGCCTGCATCCAGGCCGAAGTAGCGAAGATGCTGGCCCTGGGGGTCATCGAGCCTTCCGACAGCCCGTGGGCCAGCCCTGTCGTCCTGGTGCCCAAGGCCGCAGCTCCCGGCCACCCCCCGGAGTTGCGATTCTGCGTGGACTACCGAGCCCTGAATGTAGTAACCAAGACGGACGCACACCCGATACCCCGGGCCGACGAACTCATCGACCGCCTAGGGGCCGCTCGCTACCTGAGCACGCTGGACCTCACCGCCGGGTACTGGCAAATCCAGCTCACCCCCGGCGCCCAAGAAAGATCCGCCTTTTCGACTCCGGATGGGCATTACCACTTTCGGGTGATGCCCTTCGGAATGAAGAACGCCCCGGCCACCTTCCAGCGACTGGTGAACAAAGTTTTGGCCGGGCTTGAGGCCTTCAGCACGGCCTACTTAGATGACATTGCCGTGTACAGCAACCACTGGGCCGAGCACCTCCTCCACCTAAAGGCCGTCCTGGCCGCCCTCCAGCGGGCCGGGCTCACAATCAAGGCCAGCAAATGCCAAATCGGCCACGGATCCGTGACCTACCTGGGCCATCAAGTGGGGAGCGGGCAGGTGGCCCCCCTCCAAGCAAAGATAGATGCCATCCAGACCTGGGAACCCCCCACTACCCAGACCGCTGTCCGGGCCTTCCTGGGCCTCACCGGATACTACCGACGGTTTATCCGGGACTATGGGAGCATTGTCGGCCCCCTCACAGAGTTAACGTCCAAAAAGCAGCCCAAGAAGGTACACTGGACACCCCGCTGCCAAACAGCCTTCGACACCCTCAAAACGGCCATGTGTACTGCTCCGGTGCTGCAGGCCCCGGACTACCAGAAGGAGTTCGTGGTACAGACGGACGCCTCCGAGTATGGGATCGGGGCCGTTCTCTCCCAAACTGACGAAAAGGGGCTCGACCGACCAGTGGCCTTCATCAGCCGGCGACTACTGCCCCGGGAGCAACGCTGGAGCACTATTGAGCGCGAGGCCTTCGCTGTGGTGTGGGCCCTCAAGAAGCTCCGGCCCTACCTCTTTGGCGCCCACTTCCGGGTCCAGACCGACCCCCGGCCCTTGCAATGGTTAATGCGAATGCGGGGCGAGAACCCCAAACTGCTGCGATGGTCCATCTCGCTACAAGGGATGGACTTTGACGTCGAACACCGGCCCGGCAATGACCACGCCAACGCCGACGGCCTGTCCCGCTTCTTCCGCCTTGACGAGGAGAATCCCCAAGGAGATGGGTGACTCTCCATGCCTTCGGCTGGGGGGGACGCCTGTTGGACCCGGCCTCGTGGCGTGGTCCTTAACCCCCCTGGACTGTGGCCGTTCCCCGCCCCGGCCTTCACGGGCCACCCGTCTGAACTGCTCCAAGGCCCTTCACCTGGAACTGCACGTGGTCGCATGCTCCTCATGGCTCCGCCATCTTGTTGGCATCTACGTCACCCCGTACACCAGCCGGCGCGACCCCGCTCAACCCGGCCTCGACCCCAGCGAAGCCCCGACCTCGAGGCACCACGGACTGGCCAGGGGGTGCCGCAGGAACCATTCATCGCCCCCGGCGGAGGACGGTATCGTTGGGACCCCCAACTGTCCTCCCCTCTCGAGGTGTGATCGCCCTGCAAACTCCCATGGGCCTGGCGCCTCTCCTGCTGGGCGTCTGGCCACCTCCACCCGGCCACTCCGCCCCCTCGGGCGCAAGGGTCCGGACATCAAAGGGCTCCAGACCTATATCTGGGGCGACCCCACCACAGCTCGGCAGTTGTATCCCGGAGTCGAGAGCCCTGCTGATCGAATCGCGGCTGACCCTACGGAGAAGAACTCTTGTCGGAACCATCACGAGCCCTGCTGACTGCGTCGCGGCTCCCTCTTGTGAACCTTTCCTGAACCACCTGGAACATCGGAGCCCTGCAGACGCCGTCGCGGCCCCACCTCGCTGAGACCTTCCTCGGAGCCCTGCTGACGACGTCGCGGCTCGAGCTGAGCAGAAACCATCTTGAGAGCCCTGCTGATTGAATCGCGGCTCTCCACGAACTGTACGCCAGAGCCCTGCTGACGCCGTCGCGGCTCGACCCCTCCGAGATCGGAGGTCCTCCAGCTTGAGGATAAGAACTGGGCCCCAGGTACCCTCGTACCACATTCCTGCCAAAGACTGTCCCGCTACCCCTACCCTTCCAAAGAGACATTGAGACTTTTGGTGGATCCCTCGATCCCTTCGTGTAAATATTGAACTCGTAACCTTTTATTGATGATAAAGAATTGCTTGTCTTGAGACAACCTCCTTGAGTCCGGTGTGGTGGTGTTACTGTGCTAGTACGTGATAGGAGAAGGATCTCTCAGGAGACTTCTCGGCAGCGCTCGGCTACTTCGTGCAGTGCGAGGGCCCCCCCTTGGTGGTCTCACCGACTCCTCGGGGTCCGCCTTCCAACACTAGCCCTGCCAGTGAATAGAGTGAGGGGCTGAGCACATCAAGGGTGCTCCCCAACCAGCTGCGACTGGTTTTCCCCCTCACTTTGAACCAAGAACAAAGGGTTTTACAGTATAAGAAGGGGCTGTGTCCCCTTACAATTTGTTCTCTTCCAGGATCCTGCCTGAGGGGGCTGCTGCTGCTGCTGGACCAGAGGACCGCCACTTGGACTACCTCCCTGCCTGGAGGCCCAGTGAGCTGGCTCTGGGTCCAGCCTTGCCCCCCACCCCTGCCTTGCTGTATGCAGGGGAGAACTTTGCTGGACTTTGTTTGTATCCTCCTTTAAGCGCTGGGAGCGCTTTATTTCTCCCCTAAAGCGCCTGGAAGCGCTTTTCTTTCACTTATAGCGCTAGGAGCTGTAGTATTGGGGCCAGCAGCGCGGAGCTGCAATTACTAGCGAGGGAACCCCGACGTAGGGATTCCCTGCTATTTTGTTGTATCTCACGGCGGGTGCCCACCCCACCGTGTATCTCCTAAAGCGAGGGAGCCTACCCCTCTTATTGCCGAAATTTCGAAATCCTCGCCCTCCGGCACCCAACCAGGAAGTCAGGCGGGCCGGGGGCAGGCCTCCAGGACAACCGGAACAGGAAATAGGAAATAGGAGGGCGGGAGCCTACCCCGCCTCCCTCCGAAGACTCGCGGCTGCTATTGGGCCCCGGAGCAGGCAAGAGCCGACCCTGCGCCCCGGTGCCCTCGCCCGAGGAGAGAAGGGTCCCCGAGGTACTGGCTGCCCGAGCGGGGCTCTCGTGAGGAAGAAGAGAGCCCCGCCGCCTTCGGAGACGTCAGCACAGCCTCCGCCAGAGTCCCGGTGAGTGGGGGCAGCATTCTTGTTTGCAGAGCGCCTGACGCTCTGTGAGGCTCCAACGCGTGCCTCGGTGTGTCACGAGTCCCCCGAGTGGGACTCAAACATAGGGGGCAGTGTCCTTGAGCCCCCGAGAGGCTCCAACGAAGGGGCCCATTGTTTCTAGAGCCTGCGAGTTTCCCGAAGTGGAACTCCAACCCCGGGGGCATTATTTATTGCTTGAGCCCCGAGAAGGCTCCACCGTTTGGGGGCTTATTTGTTTTAGAGCGCTAGGCGCTCCAACCTACCGGGCATTTGTCGACTAGTAAGAGCGGCCCCGGAAGGCAGCGGGCCGCTCCAACGTTGCCCCCACATTTGGGTCCAGAGCCCACGAGGCTCCCACGCCGGGCATTACTTGTTGCTCAGAGTCCAGAGGGACTCCAACGACGGCGCATTGGTTGTTCAGAGCCACGGAGGCTCTAGGGGGCATTTCTTGTGTTTTGAGCCCAGCGAGGCTCCAGCGTTGGCCCCCCCCCATTGTTTACAGCTGCCCAGCACTTTGTGGGCAGCTGCTCCGTTTTGGCCCCTGACACTGACACAGGGCGTCCTGGCCCCAACAAGGCCAGTTGGCCTAGGGACTGCCACAGGTGGTGGCTAATGTGAGTTTTGCGCTATTGTTCCTAACCTGCACCTCTGAATGTGTTTTTATGCGTCATGTGCCTTGTTTTACACCGCTGAATGTATGTTATGCATCATGTGTTTTCCTTCCCTACACCTCTGAATGTGTTGTGATGCATCATGTGTAATGTGCTTAGACCCCTACAGGTATTGTGATACTTAGGTGGTTGTTTGTCTCCTAGTACAGGTGGTGCTAGTGAGGTCCTGGTTCCCTGTGCAATATTTTCCTAAGGTGGTTAGGGTTGCGTAGGTGGTACTTACCTGTTACCAGTAGTTACTGGTTGTGTGCTACATGTGTTATTTTGTGCTACAGTAATTTTATATCCTATGTTCTAAGTGCTAAGTTCTAAAAGTGCTAATTCCTGACAGTGGTCCATGTGGCCCTGTCCCCTGTACATATAATCCCTTGTAAAATTCTGCCCAGTGCCAGTTGGCACAGTGTACATTGTGTGTTTTTATCTAATGTGTTTTGGTATAATACAAAGGCTATTTTTATATAATACCTTGTGTGGAGTTTCTTTTGTGGTGGGCCTTGGGTGTTGTTGCTGGGTACGCGCGCAAACGCTTTACACATTGCCTCCGGGATAAGCCTGACTGCTCGTGCCAAGCTACCAAGGGGGTGAGCAGGGGTTATCTTTGGTGTGTAACTCCCCAGCCCTGACTAGAGTGGTGGTTTCTGCCTGGCTTTGGCGCAAGCCTCAGCCAACCAGAAATCGCCATTTCTAACAGGGCCTTAAAATGGACCCGTTGTTTCATAGGGAGCCAATGCAGATGCCGTAGTTCTGCTGCAGGGACAGACAGATCTGAGAGTTCAGCTGCAGGGACAGACAGATCTGAGAGTACAGCCGCAGGGACAGACAGATCTGAGAGTTCAGCTGCAGGGGACAGGCAGATCTGAGAGTTCAGCTGCAGGGACAGACAGATCTGAGAGTTCAGCTGCAAGGGACAGACAGATCTGAGAGTTTGGCTGCAAGGACAGACAGATCTGAGAGTTCGGCTGCAGGGACAGACAGATCTGAGAGTTCGGCTGCAGGGACATCTGCCAGTTGAAATGATTTCAAAGTGATCGAGTCCCAGAGGGTCAGTGCTGACCTGCCCCCCCATCCCCCTCTGAAGAGGACGCGGGATTGAACATGTTGTAAGCATCAGTACCTGCAGGTCCCTCATCAGGCGTGAGGCGCAGGCACAGCGCGGATCCCTTACACATGAAAGGTCCAGGCAGCCGACAGCAGTGAGGCATCATCTCCCCCCACATCCTTTAGAGGTGAGTGAGCATTCATCGGCTGCACCTTGGAGTCCTGATGGTGAGGGTGAGGGAGCCGTGACCGGTGCTGTGTGCCAGCCGTGCTCCCTGGCTCTCAGAAGGGACAGACAGACTGACAGACATGTCTGTATAAAGAGGCAGGGGCAGGTATGACATGACTTCAGCAGCTGCTCTCTAGAGGGACTTAATCTGCTCCAGTCAGCATGCTCACGGATTATACAGTCAGCCAATCAGGAGCATGGCTGGCACTGTGCGCAGCCGGTGAGCAGATGGTCTTGCCTTTGGTGTGCCAGCGGTGGGCCGAAGGTGCGTCCGCTGTGCGCGGCTGGTGCGTAGATGGTCTTGCCTTTGGTGCGTCTTTGGTGTGCTGGCATTGTCCTGCTGTGTGCAGCCGGTGCGTAGATGGTCTTACCTTCGGTGTGCCAGTGGTACATCTTCTGTGTGCACCCGGTGTGCAGATGGTCTTGCCTTTGGTGTGTCTTCGGTGTACCTGCGGTGCGTCTGCAGGGCACAGACGGTGCGCAGATGGTCTTGCCTTTGGTGTGCCAATGATGCGCCAGCTGTGCACGACCAGTGCGCAGATGGTCTTACCTTTGGAGTGTCAGCAGTGTGTCTGCTGTGTGCAGCTGGTGTGCAGATGGTCTTGCCGATGGTGCGTCTTCTGTGTGCCAGCGGTGCACCTGCTGTGCACGGCTGTAGCGCAGATGGGCTTGCGTACGGTGCATCTTCGGTGTGCCGGGCCTGTGTCTGCTGTGAGCGGCCAGTGCACAGATGGGCTTGCTAATGTGCGTCTTTGGTGTGCTGGCAGTGTCCTGCTTGTAGGAGAGTAGGATCTGCTTCACATGGGTACCCCCACTTTTTGCTGGTGTTTCACTGTTTTTCGACCTTAGTCTGGCTGTGGCCTTGCTAATCAGGACCCCAGCCTAGCTGCTTCCTCTCTAAAATGGTTTCCATGTACATTAGGTACATATCTAATTGGATTCTGGAGTGCCTTATAAGCCCCTACTATATGGTATACTATGTACCTAGGGCATAGGTACCTCAGAGGCCTACCAGGGGCTGAAGCATGTATTATGCCACCCCTGGGAAGCACTACAAAATGGCACCACAGGTCTTCTACTGCAGCCTGGGTAAGGGTGTGCTTGCACCCCTTACTGTGGTATAGGCTACCTATATCACTACCTTATACAGACACATATAAACCTATAAGCCACTCCTATGGCAGGCCTTGACAATCCTTCAGGCAGAATGCTTGGTTTTTATGTGAGAGGTTGCCCACGCATGAGCAGAGCCCCTCTGCAGCGTTCGGAGTACCTCCTCTGATGCTGTTTGTGGTGCAGCCTGACGATATACTCTTAAGTGCATTATAACCTCGCGGTAAATGCTAACTTTGGGATGGCTGCACGGAAACATGTCGTGTTTGGTGTCAAACGCTTTGGAATACTACCCCCCCCTCCGACAGTTCTGGCAGTGGGGGTAGCATTCCACCCTTCTAGAGGGAGAGACATGTTCACACTGGTCTAACCCGGTAAAGACTTTCTACAGCCCTGGCATCACAAAATGGATGCCACAGACACGAGTCTGGCCTCCCGCTGCTGACCGAAACTCTGGCAGGGTAGGCCTGGACAATAGGTTTCCTGTCCCAGGGAGGTGTAACCACCTCCCCAGACAGGCAGATGTGTATTGGGGCTGGGCAGGAGCACTCTCTGGTGCTTTGAAGTCCTGCACTGGGGGCACACTTAGTGTCCCTGTGCATAGTCCAGTTCAAACTGGTTGCAGGGGCTACCTGTCCCTGCTCTGGTGCGAAACTGGGCAAAAGAAATGGGTGTAACCACCCCTCTTTCCAAACCCTCCCATAGGTGGGTCCCTAGAGTATGTCCAACCCCCAAACTTTGTATAAGTATGGGAACCCAGTCCTTGCGACTTTAGATTACCCTGGACGAAACTCTGCAATATATATCCTGGACCTTCGACGTTCTACTTTGACTAGAAGACTGAAGAAATCTCCCTTGGGGTCAAGGAGTGACTCCCCTGCTTGGCAAGCACCAAAGAAGCAACTGTCCGGTCTGCATCGCTGAAGCTCCCGCCGGACGCCGAAGTCTTTGCATCACCAGAGGTGGATTTCCAGACTTCCCCGACGCTACCCTGAGTCTACAGCAAAGCTGAGGCCCGTGGCTATCGTGGGTGATGTGGAACCGTTACCCGTGGACACCGTGATCTTTTGCTGATCCATCATCTTCCTGGTCTTCCTCGAAGTTGTGCTTTGGACTCTGCGTAGCCCCAACCTTGAGCACCTCCTGCAGTGAAGATTTCTGGCCTCCACTCCACGAGTGACCCGTGGGCCAGTTTCCAGTGCGACTGCTTGACGCTCCTTCGCGATCGCTAGCCCGTTGGCTAGTGGGTCCCCACGAAGGCAACTCTTCTTCTGATTTGGCTTTCCTGGTTGCTCCCGACGTGTCCCAACTTACCCTCGCTTGGTGAGTCCCCCAGACCTTGCTGGTCTACACCAACGTCCTTTCTCTGATTCCAAGTGACTTGCCGTTGCCAAGGCTTGTTGGGTCCAATCTGGTCGCCGACACCGCAGTACTCGACAGACTTCGTGGAAAAGCTCGAATCCAGCTCCTGGTCATCATCGGCACCTCCTGGACCTCATGGTTGAAGAGTCAAGACACCAGTCAACTCACCTGAAGCACCCGACATCTGTGAGGATTGGTCTATCGTGCCCTTGGTCACTGGTAAGTGACCCAGACTCTGTCCCCTCTGCTTACATGTTCCTTCCATCCTAGATCCGGGCTTGGATCTCTCCGGACACCACTTCTCTTCACTGCAGCATTACTTCATGAGCAGCTTCCATTGAAAACAGCGACGCGACCTGACACCATTTGACACCTATGCACCCGGCTACCCTGGGTGAGGTAACTCGAGTACTCCGGTGCTCCTGTGGGTGTTGGCACTAGACACCTCTAAGTCCAAAAGGGTTCGCTCATAGATATCTTCTAAGTGTCCTTAAACTCTAAATTTCCAACCGCGACATTCCCCATAGAAGTAAACGGCGATTTGCGGATGTGTTCTCACACTGCACGCGTCTCCCGTGGGTCCCCTGTGTCACTACCTTGGGCAGTTCCTTGTGGTCCAAGAACTTCTAACGGCTCTAGGCCTTGTGTCTAGCTCATTCGTGGTTCTTATACCACTTTATTGGTATATGGTTTGGTACGCCCCTAGAGCCCAAACGTGTATTTGTGCTATTACTGTTGATTGCTGACTTGTGACTTAAGTACTTCGAACTCCAGTCTCATAAAGAGACTAGAGGGGTGTGTTTTATCTTAAATACATATATTTTAAATATATACCTGGTGTGGTTGTCCTTTCATTTGATCATTCAAGAGATTATAGACTGGTTAAAAACAAGCTGCTTTACATTCCTTCAAGACTTAGCCTGAAGGCTGCTCTCCTTAGCTACCACTAGGATAGCTTTTAATAAAGGTTGTCTTTAACCTATCACCATAAGGGGTTGTTTGGACTGATACAAGGTGCCCACTATAACTAGTGAACAGCATATATCAGGCCAACTTCTCACACTGCTGTGCACAGCCGGTGCGCAGATGGTCTTGCCTTTGGTGTGTCTTTGGTGTGGCAGTGGTGCAACCGCTGTGCTCGACCGGTGCACAGATGGTCTTGCCTATGGTGCATCTTCAGTGTGCTAGCGGTGCGTCCGCTGTGTGTGGCCGGTGCGTAGATGGTCTTGCCTATGGTGCATCTTCGGTGTGCCGGCGGTGCATCTGCCGGGCAAAGCCGGTGTGCAGATGGTCTTCCCTTTAGTGTGCCGGCAGTGCGTCTTCTGTGCGTAGCCGGAGTGCAGATGGTCTTGCCTACAGTGCATCTTCAGTGTGCCGGCCGTGTGTCTGCTGTGCGTGGTCGGTGCGCAGATGGGCTTATCTATGGTGCATCTTCGGTGTGCCGGTGGTGCATCAGCTGTGCACTGCCAGTGCGCAGATGGTCTTACCTTTGGTATTTCTTTGGTGTGTCAGTGGTGCGTCCACTGTGTGCAGCTGGTGTGCAGATAGTCTTGCCTATAGTGCGTCTTCGGTGTGCCGGCGGTGCGTTTGCTGTGCACAGCCGGTGCGCAGATGATCTTTTCTTTGGTGTGTCTTTGGTGTGCCGGTGGTGCAACCATTGTGCCCGGCCAGTGCACAGATGGTCTTGCCTGCCTTGCGTCTTTAGTGTGCCGGCGGTGCACCTGCTGTGCACAGCCGTTGCGCAGATGGGCTTGCCTACGGTGCATCTTCGGTGTGCCGTGCCGGTGTCTGCTGTGCGTGGCCGGTGCGCAGATAGGCTTGTCTACTGTGCGTCTTTGGTGTGCCGGTGATGCGTCTGCTGTGCGTGGCTGGTGCAGAGATGGTCTTGCCTATGCTGTGTCTTTGATGTGCCTGCGGTGCATCCGCTGTGCGCGGCCGGTGAGCAGGTGAGCTTGCCTTTGGTGCACCTTTGGTGTTCAGGCGGCGTGCCCACTAATGACAGCCAGTGCGCCTATGGGCTTGCCTTTGGTGCGCCTTCAATGTGCTGCCAGTGCAACCACCGTGCAAATGAGCGTGCCTTTGATGCACCCTTTGTGTTCCGGCGGTGTGCCCGCTGCGTGTGGCAGGTGCACAGATGGACTTGCGTTTGGTGTGCCTTCCGTATGCCAGCGGTGCGCCCGGTGCACGCAGCTGCACAGCAGACAGAAATAAACAGTAAAATGTCTAGAGCTCTAACAATTAGCGCCATAATCCGTGCAACAATGAAGGAGGGAAAATGGCGCCACGCTGAGGAGTGCACCACGTCAGCCCATGCCAGACAAGAAAGATGGCGCCAAAGAGGGCGAATTTATAGAAAGAGTCAAGTGCAGAATACCACGTGCAGCTAAGAGGCCGGTAGAATGACGCAGCCAGGTCAAAACACGACAACAATTAATGATAAAAGACAGGACCAGGAAAGGGGTGGAGTTAGGAGCTACAGAGCTTGAAAAGCAGTTCGATAGTCAGCTTATACATTTATTCTAAAAAAATATGCTGCTAAAAATTGACAATAGGCACATGTTGGACAGGCCACACGAAGGGCTTGCTCCCTCCCCGCACGATAGGGCCCAAGCTCCGGCCCGCCAGGCGTGACCCACGAAAAGCACCTGCACCCCGTCTCCCGACGGAACTTCTGCCCTCGGACCTCCATGCATCACGGGCCCCAGCCCCCACCGGCTTCCCCGGCCGGGTCAAGCCGCCATCTTGGGCCCTGCACCACGAGGCCGCGTGGCCTCCCCCCGACCCTAACCCTGGGCCTGGCCGGCCCCGACATCCCGGCACCACCATCCACCCAGGAGGTGAGCGGACCACTTGGCAGGTCAATGGGAGAACGAAGCGTCAAGAGCTCTTCCCCCGCCAGGTGCCGATCGCCTCCAGCTCCCCCAGGCGCTGGCTCCACCCCCTGCTGGGTGTCTGGACACCTTCATCCCGGACCCTCCGACCTCCAAGTGCGAGGGCCCGGACATCAAAGGGCGCCTGCCCTATAACTGGAGCAGCTCCGGAGCAGGATGGGAGTTGTATCCTGGAGTCGAGAGACACCGAGAGAACTCAGCCTTGACGGACTACTGGCGCTGCCGTAGCCCTATCTTGCGAACTATCGTCCTGCCTGCTGGCGCTGCCGCGGCCTTCTGCAACATCCATCCTCGTCGGGACCTGCTGGCGCTGCCGCGGCCCGTTGTAACGACCATCTTCACCGGGACCTGCTGGCGCTGCCGCGGACCGTACCTCGACCATCTTCACTGGGACCTGCTGGCGCTGCCGCGGACCGTGTACCGACCATCTCCACCGGGACCTGCTGGCGCTGCCGCGGCCCGTACCAGCTACACCACCAAGCTCGAGGATTGTGGGCTAACCATCATCTCATCCGAACTACCTGACTGGTAAACAGACTGTCCCGCTTCCCCTTCCCTATCCTAAGAGACCGAAATCGAGGGGACCCCTGAGTCCAGACCTCCTTGTACTATTTCATCGTACCTTAAGAAGTGCATATAAAGAACACTAAATCTTATCCTTGTGTGGTGTCCGTCTGTGGGGGGGAAGTCACTTGTCTGTACGATCGCTGGAGACGGCTCTCCCCGGAGACCTCTCCCCCTGACCTCGGCCGACCCTCCCGGTCCGTCTAACATTGGTGGCCAGCGGCGCGATCCGAATCAACGCGTAATCGTACAGAGAGTAGCTTACCCCACGACAAAACCACGATGTCGGCCAAAGATAGCGGTTCCACTGAAAAATTCCAAATGGATAAGTTAGAAGAATACAGCCACCGCGAACTGAAACAATTCTGCATGGAACTAGGCATTGCTACCACCGGCCTGAGTACCAAAGATGATTTGAAGCACGCCCTTGAGTCGTGGACAGAAACTGGGATCGCCGGGCCCTCTGACCGAAACAGTGTCGCACCAGAGGGGAACGCCACGGCTCCCGAGGAGCGGGGAACGGGCCTCTCGCAGGAGGAGATCCAGGAAAGGGAAAGAACCAGATTACACGAGTTGGAAATGGCACGGCTCAAGATGGACGGTGAACTCAAGTTAGCCGAGCAGAAACTAAATCTAGAGCATATGCGGCTCCGAGAAGAACGAGAAGAAAAGCAGAGACAGAGAGAGCTTGAGGAAAAAAGAATAACACTCGAACACGAGCGCAAACTGGCGGAAATAGAACTTCGGAAACAGAATAAAGAATCGGGGGTGCCTGAGAGACCGCACACCCCGGGGCCAACCGAGAAAAAAGTCCACATCCCCAAGGATGTTGTCCGCGAGTATGTCCGAGAAGACGACATACAACAGTGGTTCAAAGCCTACGAGATCGCCATGACCTCCCACCGGATCGACCGGAGTGATTGGGGAGCCGGACTATGGGGGAGGTTCGTCAACGAAGGTCGCGATGCCCTGCTACAGCTCCCAGATCACCAAATGTCGTCCTACGACCACATGAAGGCTGCCCTCCTCACCCGCTACGGCCTCACACCCGAGATGTACCGCCAGAGGTTCAGAGATTGCACCCGGATCCCGGGTACAACTTGGGTGGAGTACGTTAACTATTTCAGCCGTGCCTTCGAGGGTTGGATCAAGGGGAGCCATGTCACGACCTACGAGCAACTCTTTAACCTTATGGTATGGGAGCACCTGTCGAACAACTGTTTCGTCGAGCTCAGGCAGCACCTCCTCGACAGCAAGCTGACTGACCCCCGGCAGCTCGCCGCCGAAGCTGACCGATGGGAAAGCACCCGAGTGGGCCGGAGAGGGCCACACGAGCAGAACCGAAGCAACCAAGGCCAGCACCGTCCTCGGGGAGGAGGAGGAGGCCAGGGGCGAGGGAGAGAAGCCTTGCCGGCAACCCCCGTGGCCAGCACCCCGCCTCCGGCCGGCCGGGGCAACCCCCCGATGCGTCCTGGGTTCCGAGCCAACGTCACGTGCCACCGATGCCAGCGAGTCGGCCACTACGCCAATGACCCGAGCTGCCCGCAGAACCAAACACCCAAGCCCCGCCAGGTAGCTGCCGCCGCCCTGGGGGAAGAGCGACTATCAGAGGAACAGGAAGAGTATGAGCCGGCCCAGCAAGAGTGGGAACCGGCCGCCATGGTCCTGGCGTGCCTAGGGGGAAGAGACATGGTCCCGCGGGCTCCCCTACCCGCTAACACCAGGAAATACGGTCAGTGGGTGACCATTAATGGACATCGGGCCGAGGCCTTGCGTGACACAGGCGCCAGTGTGACGGCCGTCCGCTGTCACCTGGTGAAGCCCGAGCAGATCCTGCCGAACATTCTCTGCCCCGTCCGCTCAGCCGACAATTCTGAAAGTATGTGTCAAATGGCCTGCGTCCCATTCGAATGGGGAGGGGTCTCCGGCCTGTTGAAGGTGACGGTCCGGGACGATGCCCCCGTGGACTGCCTCCTGGGGAATGACCTCGAAAGTTCCCCGTGGGCCACCGTCGAGAGAAGAGAGCACCTGGGGATGCTGGGCCTCCCGGACTGGGCCTGCATAACCACCCGGTCCATGGCCGCCCATGCCGTCCCCCGATCAGAAGAACCGGAATGGCCAGCACCTCCGCCCCCGGTCGCCCCAGTAGAAGACAACGACGAGGCCAGCCCCCCAGAGCCAACGACCGAAGGGGACGCACAACCCCAGGACTTTCCCGGCCTGGCTCAGTGGCGTCAAGAAGGGGGGCCCACCCAAGAACAGTTCCGCCAGGAACAAAAGACCTGCCCCTCCCTCGAGGGACTCCGCCAACAAGCCAGCGCCCAGAACGCAGGGGACTCCACCGGATCTCACTGGGTCTACTGGGATAACGACCTGCTATACAGCGAACAAAGAATCGCAGAGCTAGGGGCCGGTCGAGTGCTGGTGGTACCTCTCCGCTTCAGAGACTTCCTACTCAACCTGGCCCACGATGTCCCCCTGGCTGGACACCTGGGCCAGGACAAAACTTACAGTCGCCTAGTGACCCACTTTTTCTGGCCGAAAATGAGGAACGACGTCCTGAACCACTGCCGGTCCTGCCCCACATGCCAAGCCAGCGGGAAGAGTGGTCGGAAGCTGAAAGCCCCTCTGCAACCCTTCCCTGTGGTCACCACCCCGTTCGAAAGGGTAGGAATAGACATTGTGGGGCCTCTGGACCCCCGCACGGCACAAGGACACAGGTTCATCCTGGTACTAGTGGACCATGCCACCCGCTACCCCGAGGCGGTGCCCCTACGGACCGTGACAGCTCCGGTGGTTGGCCGGGCCCTAATGGGGATCTTCTCCCGGGTGGGCTTCCCCCGAGAAGTCGTCAGCGACCGAGGCACGAACTTTATCTCCAAATACATGAAGTCCCTCTGGCAACAATGCGGGGTCACCTACAGATTCACGACCCCCTATCACCCCCAAGGGAACGGACTAGTGGAGCGTTTTAACCGCACTCTCAAGGGGATGATTGGGGGATTGGAAGAGCCCCTCCGTCGCCAGTGGGATGTACTACTCCCGTGCCTCCTCTTCGCCTACCGAGAAGTCCCCCAGAAGTCCCTCGGCTTTAGCCCTTTCAAACTCCTGTACGGGCACCCTGTGCGAGGGCCCCTCAGCCTAGTCAAGGAAGGTTGGGAGATGGCCCCCCTAAAGACCCCTCCAGACGTCTTCAAATACCTCCTGGCCCTACGCAATCAGACCCGGCGCTTCAGGGAGATGGCCAAGGCGAACCTCGAGGCCAGCCAGGAGGACATGAAGAGATGGTATGATCACAATGCCTCCTCCGTTGAGTTCGAGCCTGGTCAACAAGTGTGGGTGATGTCCCCCACCGAACCATGTGCCTTGCAAGATAAGTGGACGGGGCCCTTCAAAGTGGTCGAGCGCAAAAGCCCCGTCACTTACCTCATCGACATGGGGACCTCCCGAAACCCCCTTCGGGTCCTCCACACCAACCGGCTCAAACCACACTTTGTGCGCTCAGAACTCAGCCTCCTGATGGCTACGGACAGTGGGGCAGAGGAAGACTCCGAACCCCTCCCGGATCTCCTGAAGACTCAGGAGAATGACGGCTCCGTGGACGGGGTCCGACTCTCTGACGCCCTCACCTCGGAGCAACGCCAGGGCTGCCGAAACCTCCTGCTGCGGTTCGCTGCACTGTTCTCCCTCACCCCCGGGGTCACCCCGTGGTGTTTGCACGACGTGGACACCGGGGACAGTCCCCCTATTCGACACCGGGCCTACCGCGTACCAGATCGGGTACGGGCCTGCATACAGGAGGAAGTGGCCAAAATGCTCACGATCGGGGTCATCGAGCCCTCGGACAGTCCCTGGGCCAGCCCGGTTGTATTGGTTCCCAAAACCGCTGCCCCCGGCACCACACCTGAACTGAGATTCTGCGTCGACTACCGGGGCTTGAACGCTGTCACCCGGACCAACGCTCATCCGATCCCCCGAGCGGACGAACTGATCGACCGGCTGGGGGCCGCCCGCTACCTCAGTATCTTCGACCTAACAGCGGGCTACTGGCAGATCGGTCTCACACCCCGGGCCCAGGAACGGTCAGCCTTCTCTACCCCCAATGGCCACTACCAATTCAAGGTCATGCCCTTCGGCATGAAGAATGCCCCGCCACGTTTCAACGCCTTGTGAACCAGGTCTTGGCGGGGCTCGAAGAGTTCAGCGCTGCCTACCTGGACGATATCGCTGTATACAGCCGCCACTGGTCCGACCACATCCTCCACCTCCAAGAGGTCCTACAGGCCCTCCAGCGGGCCGGCCTCACAATTAAGGCCGGCAAATGCCAAATTGGCCAAGGGTCCGTGACCTACCTTGGGCACCAAGTGGGAAGCGGGCTGGTGGCCCCGCTGCAACTTAAGATTGCTGCCATCCAGTCCTGGCAGCCCCCCGTCACGCAGACCGAGGTCCGAGCCTTCTTGGGGCTCACCGGCTACTACCGGCGGTTCGTGAAGGACTACGGCAGCATCGTGGGGCCCCTCACGGGTCTCACGTCCAAGAACCAACCAAAACGGATTAACTGGACCCCCGATTGTCAAGCGGCCTTCGAGAAGCTGAAGGCCGCCCTGTGCACCGCCCCTGTGCTCCAGGCCCCCGATTACAGTCGGGAATTCGTGGTACAGACAGACGCCTCCGACCACGGCATCGGGCCGTTCTTTCTCAATTAAACCCCGAGGGTCATGACCAGCCGGTGGCCTTCATCAGTCGGCGTCTCCTGGCCCGAGAACAGCGCTGGAGCACCATCGAGAGGGAGGCCTTCGCAGTGGTATGGGCCCTCAAAAAGCTCCGGCCTTACCTCTTCGGTACCCACTTCCGGGTACAAACCGACCATCGACCCCTGCAGTGGCTGATGCAGATGCGGGGGGAGAACCCAAAACTATTGCGCTGGTCCATTTTCCTGCAGGGAATGGACTTCACCGTGGAGCACCGACCGGGCCAAGATCACGCCAACGCGGATGGCCTGTCACGATTTTTCCGCCTCGACGAGGAGAGTCCCCAAGAAGATGGGTGACTCTCCCCGCCTTCAGCTGGGGGGGACGCATGTTGGACAGGCCACACGAAGGGCTTGCTCCCTCCCCGCACGATAGGGCCCAAGCTCCGGCCCGCCAGGCGTGACCCACGAAAAGCACCTGCACCCCGTCTCCCGACGGAACTTCTGCCCTCGGACCTCCATGCATCACGGGCCCCAGCCCCCACCGGCTTCCCCGGCCGGGTCAAGCCGCCATCTTGGGCCCTGCACCACGAGGCCGCGTGGCCTCCCCCCGACCCTAACCCTGGGCCTGGCCGGCCCCGACATCCCGGCACCACCATCCACCCAGGAGGTGAGCGGACCACTTGGCAGGTCAATGGGAGAACGAAGCGTCAAGAGCTCTTCCCCCGCCAGGTGCCGATCGCCTCCAGCTCCCCCAGGCGCTGGCTCCACCCCCTGCTGGGTGTCTGGACACCTTCATCCCGGACCCTCCGACCTCCAAGTGCGAGGGCCCGGACATCAAAGGGCGCCTGCCCTATAACTGGAGCAGCTCTGGAGCAGGATGGGAGTTGTATCCTGGAGTCGAGAGACACCGAGAGAACTCAGCCTTGACGGACTACTGGCGCTGCCGTAGCCCTATCTTGCGAACTATCGTCCTGCCTGCTGGCGCTGCCGCGGCCTTCTGCAACATCCATCCTCGTCGGGACCTGCTGGCGCTGCCGCGGCCCGTTGTAACGACCATCTTCACCGGGACCTGCTGGCGCTGCCGCGGACCGTACCTCGACCATCTTCACTGGGACCTGCTGGCGCTGCCGCGGACCGTGTACCGACCATCTCCACCGGGACCTGCTGGCGCTGCCGCGGCCCGTACCAGCTACACCACCAAGCTCGAGGATTGTGGGCTAACCATCATCTCATCCGAACTACCTGACTGGTAAACAGACTGTCCCGCTTCCCCTTCCCTATCCTAAGAGACCGAAATCGAGGGGACCCCTGAGTCCAGACCTCCTTGTACTATTTCATCGTACCTTAAGAAGTGCATATAAAGAACACTAAATCTTATCCTTGTGTGGTGTCCGTCTGTGGGGGGGAAGTCACTTGTCTGTACGATCGCTGGAGACGGCTCTCCCCGGAGACCTCTCCCCCTGACCTCGGCCGACCCTCCCGGTCCGTCTAACAGCACATATGTAACAGTAAAGCTGTTCCAGCTTACTGAATTGGTCACAAACCGGGTGTATTTTAAGATATCTCACAGGGTTAAGACACCTGCTGCAGAGATCTTGGTGCCCAGCAATTCTGAGAGATTGTAATTGCTGTGAGACGACTCTAGGGGTTAACACAGTTCTCAGAGTCACAGTTTTTAATCCTAAAGTAGCAGAGAGGGTTAATGTGCCTGCTGCTAAGCCCATCGTGTAACATGCAGATCACAGATTTGTATTTTATGTCGATCGGTAAGTGGCTGCTGCTTCTGACGCCGAGATGATTTTAGTTCATAAATTGCAGGACTTCAAATATAGCACAGCGATCTCTCCGCCAGCATCAAGGAGCCGCGTGCAAACTGTGCATCACGGGCTTAGATCCTCGCTGGTTTTGGTTTTCTCAGCCTGTTGTTATTTTAAGATTACAAAGAAGGGTGCATTCGGGAAGTAATAGCGTCTTGTTAGTGCAGACAGTCAGTGCGCTACATGTTAAATCCCGACCAAGCTTTTTTCCCGACCATTCACCATGAACATATAAGGACTAGAAGTATGGACGAGTCCTTCCCTTAAAACCCTCACTGTCTTTAGTTACATTTCCTGGACCCTTATGTGCACACTTGTATGATTTTTTGTGCCTCTGTGTGTGATGTAAAGCGCTCTGACACCCTACAATGGGAGAAGTAGCACTATTAAATTTAATTAAAAATAGGTGCCTTTTCAATCATTGTCGTGTCATTTCTCATACATTCCTGTGCATGCCCATCTCTGACATAGGGGTGTGAGCTAAGTCAAAAACCTGCCTCCGAGCCCCAGTCTCTTGATTGTGAAGTGGTAAGCTGGACGCCTCTGTTTCCTTGGCATCTAGATTGGCTCCAGTTGGCTCCCAGCCACGCCGACAGCTGAACAAAAGAAGGGCTGTTGACCCTTTAAAGCAGGCCTTTGTTTTAGGCCTGGTTTCAGAAGTAAAAACATGAACTGCCCCCTCACTCGGGGCCAGCAGGCTGCTGATGGAATAGAATGCAGGCGAGGGCAGGAGCTGCTGATTGTCACCAGGACACGTCATCATGTCTGTCTGGAGACCCGGCCCAGAAACAGCTGCTGGGGCCCAGGTCTGGCGGGTCCCCTCTACTTCCCAATCCCAGCACTGTCCGTGCGGCGCTATGTGAAACTTCCCAATAAATCAACAGCGGCCTCGCGCCACCTGCGATGCCAAGGAAGACCCGGGCACAGAGGCAGCAGTGAGAGAAACCCCAGGGGGGGGACAAGAACCGACGGAACCAGCACCGGAGACCGATGCCCCCGGGCGTGGGCGTCAGCGGCTCCCGCCCCTGGCCTGCCCCCTGGTACCCCCATCAGTTCCTTCCGCCCCTGGCCTGCCCCTTGGTACCCCCATCAGTTCCTTCCGCCCCTGGCCTGCCCCCTTGGTACCCCCATCAGTTCCTCCCGTCCCTGGCCTGCCCCCTGGTACCCCCATCAGTTCCTTCCGCCCCTGGCCTGCCCCCTTGGTACCCCCATCAGTTCCTTCCGCCCCTGGCCTGCCCCCTTGGTACCCCCATCGGTTCCTTCCGCCCCTGGCCTGCCCCCTTGGTACCCCCATCAGTTCCTTCCACCCCTGGCCTGCCCCCTGGTGCCCCCATCAGTTCCTCCCGCCCCTGGCCTGCCCCCTGGTACCCCCATCAGTTCCTTCCGCCCCTGGCCTGCCCCCTGGTGCCCCCATCAGTTCCTCCCGCCCCTGGCCTGCCCCCTGGTACCCCCATCAGTTCCTTCCGCCCCTGGCCTGCCCCCTTGGTACCCCCATCAGTTCCTTCCGCCCCTGGCCTGCCCCCTGGTACCCCCATCAGTTCCTCCCGCCCCTAGCCTGCCCCCTGGTGCCCCCATCAGTTCCTCCCGCCCCTGGCCTGCCCCCTGGTACCCCCATCAGTTCCTTCCGCCCCTGGCCTTGCCCTTGGTACCCCCAACAGTTCCTCCCGCCCCTGGCCTGCCCCCTGGTACCCCCATCAGTTCCTCCCGCCCCTGGGACCCCCATCAGTCCCTTCAGTAGCTATGAAGGGGTGAGTGGAACAGAAGTCAGAGGACCCCTCAAACTCTAGGTTCATCTCCCTACCCTCCTCCGAGTCCCAGCCCCTCTGTGATGTCAATAGGGGTCAAAGGGTGTGCGATGCCACTTACCTGGCACTGTGACGAATGAACACTCTGTGACACCTGTCACTGGCAGCAACCTTCCAGCTCACAGAGCTGGACAGTCCTGGGGACCTCTGACCCTTGACCTTTGACCCTTGAACTCTGACCGTAGGGCTGCAGCCCTGGGCCCCTCCTAGGACTTTACTCCTAATAGAAAGTCTGGGGTGACCCTGGGCGTGCGTGGGACCTGCAGGCGAGACCACCGGAAGGAGGCATGGGGGGCACTCGTGCATAGTGCAAACACGAGGAAGTGCTGGAGGTGCGCGCGCGCACACACACGCACACGCACGCACACACGTCCTGCTGGAATCCCGGATCACAGTGTACTCGGCGTGTTTACTGTACCAGAGCCTGTCGAGCTCCTGCGCCAGTAAAGCACTTTATGTTAAATAAACTAATCAGGAGGGGCGGAGTCAAGGGGGGGAGGGGCGATGGACAGAAAGGTCACCGAGAGAGGGGAGAGCAGGGCATGAGGAGGAGAGTGCAGAGACCCCCCTCTTGTGCTGAGCCCTCGGTCCCTTGTGCACAGACCCCCCCTCTTGTACTGAGCCCTCGGTCCCTTGTGCAGAGACCCCCCTTGTGCTGAGCCCTCGGTCCCTTGTGCAGAGACCCCCCTCTTGTACTGAGCCCTCGGTCCCTTGTGCAGAGACCCCCCTCTTGTACTGAGCCCTCGATCCCTTGTGCAGAGACCCCCCTCTTGTACTAAGCCCTCGATCCCTTGTGCAGAGACCCCCCTCTTGTACTGAGCCCTCAGTCCCTTGTGCAGAGACCCACCTTGTGCTGAGCCCTCGGTCCCTTGTGCAGAGACCCCCCTCTTGTACTGAGCCCCCAGTCCCTTGCGCAGTCTCCCCCCTCTTGTACTGAGCCCTCGATCCCTTGTGCAGAGACCCCCCTTGTGCTGAGCCCTTAGTCACTTGTGCAGGGACCCCCCTTTTTGTACTGAGACCTCGGTCCCTTGTGCAGAGACCCCCTCTTGTACTGAGCTCTCGGTCCCTTGTGCAGAGACCCCCCTCTTGTACTGAGCCCCCAGTCCCTTGTGCAGAGACACCCCCCTCTTGTGCTGAGCCCTCGGTCCCTTGTGCAGAGACCCCCCTCTTGTACTGAGCCCCCAGTCCCTTGTGCAGAGACACCCCCCTCTTGTGCTGAGCCCCGGTCCCTTGTGGAGAGGCCCCCCTTCTTGTGCTGAGCCCTCGGTCCCTTGTGCAGAGACCCCCTCTTGTACTGAACCCTCGGTCCCTTGTGCAGAGACCCCCCTCTTGTACTGAGCCCCCAGTCCCTTGTGCAGAGACCCCCTGTGAGAAGGTGGCCTGGTATATGCTGTCCACTAGTTCTAGTGGGCACCTTGTATCAGTCCAAACAACCCCTTATGGTGATAGGTTAAAGACAACCTTTATTGAAAGCTATCCTAGTGGTAGCTATGGAGAGCAGCCTTCAGGCTAAGTCTTGAAGGAATGTAAAGCAGCTTGTTTTGCTAGTCTATAATCTCTTGAATGATCAAATGAAAGGACAACCACACCAGGTATATATTCAAAATATATGTATTTAGTATAAAACACACCCCTTCTAGTCTCTTTATGAGACTGGAGTTCGAAGTACTTAGTTTATAAGTCAGCAATTATCAGTAATAGCAGAAATACACGTTTGGGCCCTAGGGGCGTACTAAACCATATACCAAAAAAGTGGTACAAGAACCACGACTGGGATAGACACAAGGTCTAGAGCCTGTAGAATCGCTGGGACCCCAAGGAACCACCCAAGGTAGAGACACAGGGGACCCACGGGGACTGTATGCAGTGTGAAAACACAACAGCGGGTTCCTATTAACTTCTATGGGCAATGTCGCGGTTGGTAATTTATAGATTAGGGACACTTCTAATCGAGTCTGGACCAAACCCTTTTGGACTTAAGAAGTTCTAGGGCTAGCACCCACGGGAGCACCGGAGTACTCGAGTTACCTCACCCAGGGAAGCCGGGTGCATAGGTGTCTTTTGGTGTCGGGTCAGGTCGTCGATTTCAATGGGAGCCTGCAAAGAACTGCTGCTGCCGTGAAGAGGAGAAGGAGAAGTGTCTGCAGAGATCCAAGGCCGGATCTAGGATGGAAGGAACCTGAAAGCAGAGGGGACAGAGTCTGGGTCACTTGCCAGTGACCGAGGGCAGGATGGACCAATGCCCACAGATGTCGGGTGCTTCAGGTGAGTTGATGGGTGTCTTGACTCTTCAGCCACAAGGTCCAGGAGGCGTTGACGAAGTCCACGAGCCGGATTCGAGCTGCTCCACAAAGTCTGTCAAGTGCTGCGGTGTCGGCGACCAGAATGGACCCAACAAGCCTTGGCAACGACAAGTCACTGGAATTTAGAGAAAGGACTGCTGTGCAGACCAGCAAGGTCTGAGGGACTCACCCAGTGAGGGTAAGTCAGGGCACGTCTGGAGCAACCAGGAAAGCCCAAGCAAAAAAGGAGTTGCCTTCATGGGGACCGGCTAGCCAATGGGCTAGGGATCGTGAAGGAGCCTCGAGTGGTCGCACTTGAAGCTGGCCCACGGATCACTCGAGGAGTGGAGGCCAGCAATCTTCAGTGCAGGAGGTGCTCAAGTCTGGGGCTACTCGAAGCCCAAAGCACAACTTCGAGGAGGACCAGGAAGATAGTGTTGTTGCAACAGTTCACGGTATCCAGGGATCACAGTTCCACGTCACCCACAATAGCCACGGACCTCAGCTTTGATGTGGACTCAGGGTAGCCTCAGGGAAGTCTGGAAATCCACCTCTGGTGATGCAAAGACTTCGGCGTCCGGCGGGAGCTTCATCCTGACAGTCTTCTAGTCAGGATAGAACGTCGAAGGTCCAGGATATCTGTAGCAGAGTTTCGTCCAGGGTAATCTAAAGTCCTGGGGACTGGATTCCCATACTTATAGTAAGTTTAGGGGATGGATTAACTCTAAGGCCCCAACTATGGGTGGGCCTGGAAAGAGGGGTGGTTACACCCATTTCCTTTGTCCAGTTTCGCGCCAGAGCAGGGGCAGGTAGCCCCTGAAACCGGTTTGAACTGGGCTATGTACAGGGACAGCAAACGTGCCCCCAGTGCAGGACTTCAAAGCACCAGAGAGTGCTCCCGCCCAGCCCCAATACACATCTGCCTGTCTGGGGAGGTGGTCACACCTCCCTTCGACAGGAAACCTATTGTCCAGGCCTCCCCTGCCAGAGTTTCGGTCAGCAGCAGGAGGCCAGACCCGTGTCTGTGGCAGAGGCATCCATTTTGTGATGCCAGGGCTCAGGAAAGTCCTACCGGATTTAGCCAGTGTGAGCATGTCTATCCCGCTAGAAGGGTGGAATGCTACCCCTGCCGCCAGAACTTGCGGGGGGGGGGGTAGTATTCCAAAGCGTTTGACACCAAACACGACATGTTGTGATGCAGTCATTCCAAAGTTAGCATTTACCACAAGGTTATAATGCACTTAAGAGTATATGGTATGGCTGTATCACAGAACAGACATAAGGAAGTATTTCCGAAAGCTGCAGAGGGGCTCAGCTCATGCTTGGACACCCTCTCACATAAAACCAAGCACTCTACCTTCAGGATTGTCAAGGCCTGCCATAGGAGTGGCTTATAGGTTTATATGTGTCTGTATATAGGTGTGGATATAGGTAGCCTATACCACTGTAAGGGGTGCAAGCACACCCTTACCCAGGCTGCAGTAGCAGAACTGTGGTGCCATTTAGGAGTGCTTCCCAGGGGTGGCATAATATATGCTTCAGCCCCTGGTAGGCTTCTGATGTACCTATGCCCTAGATACTTAGTATACCATATACTAGGGGCTTATAAGGCACTCCAGAATCCAATTAGATATGTACCTAATGTACATGGAAACCATTTTAGAGAGGCAGCAGCTAGGCTGTGGTCCTGATTAGCAGGGCCACAGCCAGACCAAGGTCGAAAAACAGTGAAACACCAGCAAAAAGTGGGTGTACCCATGTGAAGCAGATCCTACTCTCCTACACCCCCCTCTTGTGCTGATCCCTCAGTCCCTTGTGCAGAGACCCACCTTGTGCTGAGCCCTCAGTCCCTTGTGCAGAGACCCTCCTTGTGCTGAGTCCTCAGTCCCTTGTGCATAGACCCACCTTGTGCTGATCCCTCAGTCCCTTGTGCAGAAACCCCCCCTCTTGTACTGAGGCCTCAGTCCCTTGTGCAGAGACCCCCCTCTTGTAGTGAGCCCTCAGTCCCTTGTGCAGAGACCCCCCTCTTGTACTGAGCCCTCAGTCCCTTGTGCAGAGACCCCCCCCTCTTGTTCTGAGCCCTCAGTCCCTTGTGCAGAGACCCACCTTGTGCTGAGCCCTCCGTCCCTTGTGCAGAGACCCACCTTGTGCTGAGCCCTCGGTCCCTTGTGCAGAGACCCCCCTCTTGTGCTGAGCCCTCGGTCCCTTGTGCAGAGACCCCCCACTGGTGCTGAGCCCTTAGTCCCTTGTGCAGAGACCCCCCTCTTGTACTGAGCCCTCAGTCCCTTGTGCTGAGACCCCCCTCATGTGCTGAGCTCTCAGTCCCTTGTGCAGAGACCCACCTTGTGCTGAGCCCTCAGTCCCTTGTGCAGAGATCCCCCCTCTTGTGCTAAGCCCTCAGTCCCTTGTGCAGAGACCCACCTTGTGCTGAGCCCTCAGTCCCTTGTGCAGAGACCCACCTTGTGCTGAGCCCTCAGTCCCTTGTGCAGAGACCCACCTTGTGCTGAGCCCCAGTCCCTTGTGCAGAGACCCCCCTCTTGTAATGAGCCTGCAGTCCCTTACGCAGTCTCCCCCCTCTTGTGCTGAGCCCTCAGTCCCTTATGCTGAGGCCCCCCTCTTGTGCTGAGCCCTCAGTCCCTTGTGCTGAGACCCCCCTCTTGTGCTGAGCCCTCGGTCCCTTGTGCTGAGACCCCCCCCTCTTGTGCTGAGCCCTCAGTCCCTTGTGCAGAGATCCCCCCTCTTGTGCTGAGCCCTCAGTCCCTTGTGCAGAGACCCTCCTCTTGTGCTGAGCCCTTAGTCCCTTGTGCAGAGATCCCCCCTCTTGTATTGAGACCTCAGTCCCTTGTGCAGAGACCCCCCTCTTGTACTGAGACCCCCCTCTTGTGCTGAGCCCTCGGTCCCTTGTGCTGAGACCCCCCTCTTGTGCTGAGCCCTCGGTCCCTTGTGCTGAGACCCCCCTCCTGTGCTGAGCCCTCGGTCCCTTGTGCTGAGACCCCCCTCTTGTGCTGAGCCCTCGGTCCCTTGTGCTGAGACCCCCCTCTTGTGCTGAGCCCTCGTTCCCTTGTGCTGAGACCCCCCTCTTGTGCTGAGCCCTTAGTCCCTTATGCAGAGACCCCCCCTCTTGTAATGAGCCCTCAGTCCCTTGCGCAGTCTCCCCCCTCTTGTGCTGAGCCCTCAGTCCCTTGTGCTGAGACCCCCCTCTTGTGCTGAGCCCTCGGTCCCTTGTGCTGAGACCCCCCTCTTGTGCTGAGCCCTTAGTCCCTTATGCAGAGACCCCCCCCTCTTGTACTGAGACCTCAGTCCCTTGTGCAGAGACCCCCCTCTTGTACTGAGACCCCCCTCTTGAGCTGAACCCTCAGTCCCTTGTGCAGAGACCCCCCTCTTGTGCTGAGCCCTCAGTCCCTTGTGCATAGATCCCCCTCTTGTACTGAACCCTCAGTTCCTTGTGTCCCCTCGTGTCGTGTGGCCCTCCCTGCCTCCCATCCCCTCTCCCTTGAACAGAGCCCCCCTCCAGCTGCTCCTCTCTCATTTCCCTTCAAGCTCTAGACTTAATAAGATTGTAATCCCTCTCACCCTCCGCCCCCCACCCCCGCCTCCTCCTGAGCCGTGCCCTCTCTTGTCCCACTCTATACCCCTCCCTCCATGCCCCTCCTCCTGCTGCATGCCTTCTGTTTGCCCTCTGTGCCCTGGGGCAGTTCACAGTGGAGGATTTCTTGAGCCACCTTTTTTTGTTTTTATATAGCGCAATCTTGGCCCAAGGGCATCAGGGCGCTTTTACACGAGCACCAGATTATGTTACACAAGGCCGGATTTTTTTAGACACAGGGAGATTAAGTGATTTGCCCAGAAACACAGGTTGTTGAGCGGACGCTGAGATTCGAACCTGGTGCCTCAGTTCTAAGTGGGCAGCTCAGGCGTTGGGCCACATCTGCTGTATTCTTGGGGTGTTTTTGAGTTCCTTTTGGGGTGCTTGGTCCCTGCCTCACTCTCCCCCGCCGTCTCTCTGTGCGGAATGGGGTGCAGAAAGGGGAGTTGTTTTGTATTGCATTTAAGCATTTTTATAGTGCTTACTACCCCTACCTGGGTCGCTGAGGCTTTTGCCTACCTGAGTAGCACGCTACACCTTGTAGGGTGTGTGGTTGGAAGGTTGTTGTCTTTGTTTTGATCCTATGTGGTTAGTGCTTCCGTGCTGTGTTTGATGACCCGCGAGGTGCAGGTATCGTGTTTTGGAACGCAGCGCGTAGAGGTCATCGTGTTATGGGACGCACGTGTAGAGGTTATCATGTTATAAGACGCATCACATAGTGGTTATCGTGTTATGGGACGCACGTGTAGAGGTTATCATGTTATAGGACGCATCACATAGTGGTTATTGTGTTATGGGACGCAGCGCATAGTAGTTATCGTGTTATGGATCGCAGTGCATGCAGTTATCGTGTTATGGATCGCAGCGGGTGTGGTTATCATGTTTTGGAATGCAGAGCGTATTGGTTATCGTGTTATGGATCGCATCGCGTGCGGTTATCGTGTTATAGATCGCAGTGTGTGCAGTTATTGTGTTATGGAACGCAGCACGTGCGGTTATCGTGTTATGGATCGCAGTGTGTGCAGTTATTGTGTTATGGAACGCAGCGCGTGCGGTTATCGTGTTATGGATCGCAGTGTGTGCAGTTATTGTGTTATGGAACGCAGCGCGTGCGGTTATCGTGTTATGGATCGCAGTGTGTGCAGTTATTGTGTTATGGAACGCAGCGCGTGCGGTTATCGTGTTATGGATCGCAGTGCGTGCAGTTATCGTGTTATGGATAGCAGCGCTTGTGGTTATCGTGTTATGGATCGCAGTGTGTGCAGTTATTGTGTTATGGATCGCAGTGCGTGCAGTTATTGTGTTATGGAACGCAGCGCGTGCGGTTATCGTGTTATGGATCGCAGTGCGTGCAGTTATCGTGTTATGGATAGCAGCGCTTGTGGTTATCGTGTTATGGATCGCAGTGTGTGCAGTTATCGTGTTATGGATCGCAGTGCGTGCAGTTATCGTGTTATAGATAGCAGCGCTTGTGGTTATCGTGTTATGGATCGCAGTGTGTGCAGTTATTGTGTTATGGATCGCAGTGCGTGCAGTTATCGTGTTATGGAACGCAGTGTGTGCAGTTATCGTGTTATGGATAGCAGTGCGTGCAGTTATCGTGTTATGGATCGCAGTGCGTGCAGTTATTGTGTTATGGAACGCAGCGCGTGCGGTTATCTTGTTATGGATCGCAGTGCGTGCAGTAATCGTGTTATGGAACGCAGCGAGTAGCGGTGTGGCGGATGATGATGAGTGAGAGACAGATGCACAGTTTTTTGGTTTTCGGTAGCTGGTACCTTTGGACAGCTCTGTAGGGCCCTTCGTGGTATCGCTCATGATATAGTCGGCTTTGCTAGCTACGGCGCTGGGTATCCATTCGTAGACCTGGTGTAGGGCTGTGGTCCTGAGCTGGCATGGTCGGAGGAGAGAGAAGGGGCGATCTGTTGGGATGGGCGTTTTTACTGTCATCCCATATCTGGGTTTCTTTGTGAGATGTAAAGAAGCGGTCAGATTGTGCATTTATTTGGGGTCTGCAGGAAATGGGGAATATTAAAGTCCTCTGTCCAGTGATGTGTGACCGATCCTTTGTTTTTTGGCTGTTCAGTGCTGGTGATGGACAACCCTCATAGCAGATATGTCTTCTGTGAAGTTATAATGTGTTGTTGAAGCTGCATATTATGGTTTTGGTATTATTGTGGGTCATAGCAGTTTTATATGAAGTACATAATTATATAACGGCCCGGTGCAACACCACTCGGCCCTTCTGAGCTTATCGGCATATCGAAAGCAGTTTGTTGGTTGCGCTGTTTGTGGGTTGTAAGCTGAGGATTGCACTTGAGGGGGGACTGTTTCCTGGGCTTTGTTGCCAGGATGTGGGTGGTGCACTTACCTACGACACAGCCATGTTTTCATCCGTCTTCGTAAGAGTGCATGCTCCCGGGTGCTTCTAACGTTGGCTGGTAGCGATGTCTAGAGCTCGGCGGCTTGTACTGAGACAGCTGTGCCTCCTACGGGTGGTACGGTGACTTGTAGTGCGAGCCTGGAGTGCAGTGATCGGTTGGGTTTAGATTGCTTGACTTTAACTTGTTGGTGTAGCGGTTCTTTGCCTTGGCAGGCTCTGTGGCCAGTGCCGAGTGCCCTCAACATTGCTCTTCTCGCTATAGGCCGCCGGTGGAGAGATTGCAGGACTGGAGACAAGCGTTCTCGTGGGTGAAGGTGGAAAAGAAGCCTGCGGCAGCATTTTGGATTCGTTTTATTGTGTGTTTAAGTAGGAGCAGGAACTCCAAGGTATAGGCTGTTGGCTTAGCCAAGCTTGGCGATTATGAGCATGAGGATGGCTCGCAGTCTAAGCTGGTGTGAAGGGATGGGAAGGTGCGACGCAGTGCTCTCATTGCAGAAGGCACTCCTTGTGCCTGTTAGCATGAGGTATCAAGGAGAAGTCTGAATCCATGGTTACTCCTACGTTTCTTACTTCTCTCGATGTTGTCGGAGGGGCTTCGGGTTTCCTAGGCTATACGGCGGTCGGCTCCTACTTTTGCCCTTGTCCGCAGGTCACAATCTCTGCCCTTCTGTTATTGAGCTCTTGATGGTTCTGCGTCATTCATCAGTCTTGACCCTGCTCCTCATGCCAACAGTACAGCTCGAACTGCCTCTGAGACCCGTGGTGTAGCTTTTTGGGACCCCCTGGCACAGCCCCTCGAGACTCCCAGCACTGCCGCTTGAGATGCTTGGCACTACCCTTGAGACTCCCAGCACTGTCACTTGAGACACCTGGCACTGCCTTGTGAGACCCCTGGTAGAGCTCTTTGTGACACCTGCCAATGCCCCTTGAGATGCCTGGCACTGCTTCTTGAGACACCTGCCACTGCCCGTCGAGTTGCCAAGCACTGTCCCTTGAGACTCCCGGCACTGCCCCTTGAGACCCCTGGTAAAGCTCTTTGAGACGCCTTGTACTGCCCCTTGAGACACCTGCGCTGCCCCTTGAGACACATGACACTGCCCCTTGAGTTGCCTGGCACTGCCCCTTGAGTCCCCTTGTAGGAGAGTAGGATCTGCTTCACATGGGTACCCCCACTTTTTGCTGGTGTTTCACTGTTTTTCGACCTTAGTCTGGCTGTGGCCTTGCTAATCAGGACCACAGCCTAGCTGCTTCCTCTCTAAAATGGTTTCCATGTACATTCGTTACATCTATAACTGGATTCTGGAGTGCCTTATAAGCCCCTAGTATATGGTATACTATGTACCTACGGCATAGGTACCTCAGAGGCCTACCAGGGGTTGAAGCAGGTATTATGCCACCCCTGGGAAGCACTCTAAAATGGCACCACAGGTCTGATACTGCAGGCTGGGTAAGGGTGTGCTTGCACCCCTTACTGTGGTATAGGCTACCTATATCACTACCATTGCACACACATATAAAACCTAAAAGTCACTCCTATGGCAGGCCGTAACAATCCTGAAGGCAGAGTGCTTGGTTTTTATGTGAGAGGGTGCCCCTGCATGAGCAGAGCCCCTCTGCAGCGTTCAGAGTATCTCCTCTGATGCTGTTTGTGGTGCAGCCATACCATATACTCTTAAGTGCATTAGAACCTTGCGGTTAATGCTAACTTTGGGATGGCTGCACGGAAACATGTTGTGTTTGGTGTCAAACGCTTTGGAATACTACCCCCCCGCCAGTTCTGGCGGCGGGGGTAGCATTCCACCCTTCTAGAGGGAGAGACATGTTCACACTGGTCTACCCCGGTAGGACTTTCCTGAGCCCTGGCATCACAAAATGGATGCTTCTGCCACAGACACGGGTCTGGCCTCCTGCTGCTGACCGAAACTCCGGCAGGGGAGGCCTGGACAATAGGTTTCCTGTCCCAGGGAGGTGTAACCACCTCCCCAGACAGGCAGATGTGTATTGGGGCCGGGCGGGAGCACTCTCTGGTGCTTTGAAGTCCTGCACTGGGGGCACACTTGGTGTCCCTGTGCATAGTCCAGTTCAAACCGGTTGCAGGGGCTACCTGCCCCTGCTCTGGTGCGAAACTGGACAAAGGAAATGGGTGTAACCACCCCTCTTTCCAAACCCTCCCATAGGTGGGTCCCTAGAGTATGTCCAACCCCCAAACTTAGTATAAGTATGGGAACCCAGTCCATGCGACTTTAGATTACCCTGGACGAAACTCTGCAATATATATCCTGGACCTTCGACGTTCTACTTTGACTAGAAGACTGAAGAAATATCCCTTGGGGTCAAGGAGTGACTCCACTGCTTGGCAGGCACCAGAGAAGCAACTGACCGGTCTGCATCGCTGAAGCTCCCGCTGGACGCCGAAGTCTCTGCATCCCCAGAGGTGGATTTCCAGACTTCACAGAGGCTACCCTGAGTCCACAGCAAAGCTGAGGCCCGTGGCTATCAAGGGTGATGTGGAACCGTGACCCCTAGACACCGTGAACTTTTGCAGCAACACTATCTTCCTGGTCTTCAAGTGCGACCGCTTGAGGCTCCTTCGCGATCGCTAGCCCATTGGCTAGTAGGTCCCCACGAAGGTAACTCCTCTTCCACTTGGACTGTTCTGGTTCCTCCAGACATGCCCTGAACCCTCGCTGGGTGAGTCTCACAGACCTTGCTGGTCTGCACCACAGTCCTTTCTCTAATTTCCAGTGACTTGCCGTTGCCAAGGCTTGTTGGGTCCATTCTGGTCGCCGACACTGCAGCACTCGACAGACTTTGTGGGACAGCTCAAATTTGGCTCGTGGACTTCATCGATGCCCTCTGGACCTCGTGGCTGAAGAGTCAAGACACCGGGTCAACCAGGGCAGAGTCAGCACAGAACCCTCGTTCAGCGCCGAAGAGAGCGCGAGCGACCGCCCTACTTTATACCCGCTGTTGCCCACAGAAACGGGAAACAGGTTCAAATGAACAGTTACCGTTGGGATTAATTAACCCAAATTCTTTCACCTTAAAGATCCTGTGAATATTCAGGTCTTTATCTCACCTCCTAGGTCCTGAAGAAAGCCCGTGTGACCCTTCGGGGCATAACAAGGGCTGAAACATGTCGACCTTTTTTAAAGACACTTTTGTAGAATGCACAGGGTCCTAACTCACCCCTGAGTGCACACTGAGGAATCTACAAAACTCTCCAACATCCAGTACAATTAAAGAATTTTTACTAGCTCTGTTGGATTTTAAATATTTCCTTTTTTTCTCACCACTAAACACTTCACCAAACTCACTCTTTTTCATTTACGATCACTACCAATACAACCAGTGGTACGATCTCCAGGTGGAGAAAGCATTACAACAAACCCAATGATGATGCTGTCACGTTACCAATAACGAAGCGGAGAATGAAAATATACCGCTAACATCTGAAACGTTTATAACGTGATTGAGGGTTTTTTAAACAGTACCTTATACTGCTTTTGCACACCCTGGTTCTTTGGGACTAGTGACCCACTCCCTTTTGATTTTTGTATATGAGTCAAGACACCCACCAACTCACCTGAAGCACCCGACATCAGTGGGCATTGGTCCATCCTGCCCTCGGTCACTGGCTAGTGACTCACACTCTGTTCCCCTCTGCTTTCAGGTTCCTTCCACCCTAGATCCAGGCTTGGATCTCTTCGGACACTTCTCCTCTTCACGGCAGCAGCAGTTCTTTGCCAGCTTCCATTGTAATCGACGACGCGACTCGACACCAAAAGACACCTATGCACCCGGCTTCTCGAGTACTCCGGTACTCCCATGGGTGCTAGCCCTAGAACTTCTTAAGTCCAAAAGGGTTTGGTCCTCACTCGATTCTAAGTGTCCCTAATCTTTAAATTTCCAACCGCGACATTGCCCATAGAAGCGGGAACCCACGGTTGTGTTTACACACTGCACACGGCCCCCGTGGGTCCCCTGTGTCACTACCTTAGGTGGTTCCTTGGGGTCCCAGCGATTCTACAGGCTCTAGGCCTTGTGTCTAGTTCAGTCGTGGTTCTTATACCACTTTATTGGTATATGGTTTGGTACGCCCCTAGGGTCCAAACGTGTATTTGTGCTATTACTGTTGATTGCTAACTTGTAAGTTAAGTACTTCGAACGCCAGTCACATAAAGAGAGTAGAGGGGTGTGTTTTATACTAAATACATATATTTTGAATATATTCCTGGAGTGGCTGTCCTTTCATTTGATCATTCAAGAGATCATAGACTGGTAAAACAAGCTGCTTTACATTCCTTCAAGACTTAGCCTGAAGGCTGCTCTCCATAGCTACCACTAGGATAGCTTTCAATAAAGGTTGTCTTTAACTAATTCACCATAAGGGGTTGTTTGGACTGATACAAGGTGCCCACAAGAACTAGTGGACAGCATATATCAGGCCACCTTCTCACACCCCTGGCACTGCCCACTAAGATACCTGGCACTGACCCTTGAGACCCCTAGCACTGCCCAAAGAGATGCCTGCCACTGCCCTAGGCCCCTTCTCCCAGCCTGTTTGTGCACTCAGGACTGTACTTCAAACAGGGCTTCCCCTGCGAGAGGACACAGCGTGCAGGAAATCTTCTGAAAAAAAGACATCCTGGCTTTCACTTTGAGACCCCTGGTAAAGGTCTTTGAGACCCCTGGTAAAGTTTTTTAAACCAGTCCCAGGATTACATGGCCTGGCGGTTCGGGCTGAACTGTTCCCACAAGGAGCAGGCTCTAGACTGATTTGCATATGGCTGGGTCCAAACTGTGGCGGCGAAGTGAGCAGAAGAACTATGATGAATTCTACCCAGATCTGTGACTGGGGGTGAGTGTCTGAAAGGTTTCGGCACTCTGTCCATCATCTTAATGTGTTTGCTATATTCACCCTAAGTGTCCAGGGTATGCCCAGACATGGGTCCCTTGCTCACTTTGCCACTGGACTCAAGCTAGCCTTGCTGATGAGGGGTGATACACTGAAACCGGTCCCAGGATGCTTGTTTCCAGTAGGAAAGTAGGATCTGCTTTCATGGTCACCCCCACTTTTTGCTGGTGTCGTTATGTTTTTCTGACTAGTCTTGACTGTGATCCTGCTAATCAGGACCCCAGTCTCTGTGCTTCTTCCCGAAATTGGACCTTGGTGAGTACTTGGGTACCTCCCAGATTGGCTACTGGTGTACCCTTGTAAGTCCCTAGTCTATGGTACTAAGGTACCCAGGGCATAGGTACACCAGGGGTCCCCCATGGGCTGAAGCATGTATTATGCCACCTATGGGAGACCACTCACTTTGTAACTACAGGCCTGCCATTGCAGCTTGTGTAAGCTGGCGCTAGCACCACTTAGGACAGATATAAGTTTCCTTATGAGGTCACTGCACTTAAAACCTATACGTCACCCCTAAGGTGTCCTTTCACCCAGGCTGTAAGTGCATCAGCCATTACAATACATAGAGTGGCCATGCATCATTATGTGATGACCATCTCTAAACTGGCTTTAATGAACCCTGTCATGTTTGGTATCAAACATGTTGGAATCATGTCCCCACACCGTGGGGTGTGGGAAGCATGATTCCATGCACTGTAAAGCTCCTCCAGGAGGCCCTCTGTGCTCCCTGTCCCAGTCTTCTAGACCTGGACAGCAAACTGCGGCTGCCGCCAACCAGAGACACGATTCTGCCCTCCAGCTGCTGTGCCAAGCTCGAGCAGGGGAGGCAGGACAATAGGTTTCCTGTCACAGGGAGGTGAGACCACCTCCCAGACAGGGTTTATAGTATTGGGACAGGGTGGGGGCGCTTGCCAGCGCCACTCAGACTGCTTTAAGGGCACATTTGGTGCCCTCCTTGCCTACTCCAGTCCAAACCAGTTCAGGGAGCCATTGGCTCTGGCACAAATCTGGACAAAGGACTTGGGAGCCTCCTCCTCATTGTCCAGCCCCTCCTCTGGGAGGGACCTCTGAGTCTTTCCAACCTTTTCTCTAGGATACTTAAGGGCTTACCTGTGAGTGGATACCTAGATTCGTCACTGGACAAGATCACATACCACTTCAACTTCAACCGCCTGGGCACTCTGGACCTCGCTGGACTTAGCTGGACTTAGCGTTGGGAATCGAGACTGCAACTGGGAAGACTCCTGCTGCTTCTGGTCTTGTCGTCGTGCAAGTCTGCTGCAACAAGGCCCATGGACATCCAAGACACCTGAAGGAATCTCCGTTGGAGTGAAGGAGTCACTCCCCTGCATCTGTAGGCACTGCAACGCAGCTGACCGGTCTGCTGATCCCGGGCTCCCACGGACTCCGAAAGTCTCAGCAAGTGGTATTTCTGCAACTTCCTCGAGGCCTGCACTGTCTTCTCACCGAGTTTGAGGCCAGTATCCCTTGTCGGGACCACTGGAACTCAACCCTGTGCACTGTGTCGATTTGCTGGAGCAAACTTTTGTTGACTCTCTCCTCCAGAGATCTTTGGGCTCCAAGAAGCTCTAACCTCAAGTATCTCCTTCAGCGAAGATCTTTGCCTGCATCGCATCCCCTGCATCATGGGCCTTCATCTTTGGTGAGCTGCTCGAGGTCCTCTAGCGACTCCTATGCCTTCGGCCAGTGGGTCCTCTCGAGGGTCTTCTTTGGTTCCAGTGGGCTCCCCTGCTTGCTCAGCCACTGTCTTACTTGCTCGTTGTGAGTCAAGTGGACCTTGCTGGTCCCGACACTGCACCTTTTTCTTCAACTACGTTGGTTGCTGTTACCAAGACTTTTTGGGGCCCTTGCTGGACACTGACCCCTTGGCTCTTGACACCCAGCGTGGGACAGTTTGTGAACGGCTCATGGTCTTCCTCAACATTACCTGGTCCGTACAGCTGCAACTTCAATGGCACCGTCAACCTCTCCTGCATCTTCGACATCGGTGGGCACTCGTCTCCTGTGCCTCCTGGTCACTCCTGAGTGGTACAGACTCTGTCCCCTGTGCTCGCAGGTACCTCTTATCTTGAATCCACCTTTGGGTTGCAGCGGACACTTTCACCTCCTTCGCCAGAGGCATCTTTTCCGAAGTCCTTCATTGTAGTCTATGGCGGTTTCCAACGTCACTTGACACCTATGCACCCGGCTTCCCTGGTGTAGGTATCCTGGTTCCTGGGGTATCCATGGGTGGGGTGACTCTCCAAACTTCCATCTTCCATGGGGTTTCCTCGGGGTCCGCTGGTAAGGGTCCTTCTTCTTTAAAATTGCAACTGCAACTTACCTGTTGACTAACATTGAGCATGCAGACGTTTTCCCACTCCGCACACGACCTCGGTGGGGCTCCTGAATACTTACCTTTGGTTATTCCTTTGGTCCCGGCTCTTTTACGTCTTCTGGGTCTATTCTCAACTTAGGTCGTGGTTCGCATTCCACTATTGTAGTATATGCTTTGGTCTCCCCCTGGAGACCACTGTGCATTCTGTGCTATTCATGTATTCTATTTACAAAGTATTGTGTTATATCTCCGAGTAGGGGATAATACATTGTGTTAGCAAGTGTTAATAATAAATACATATTTTTATAACTACACTGTGTGGTTCTTTTTCACTTAACCTACACCATAAGATTATGTTCTTGTAAAACAAGCTGTTTCACACTCCTTCTGGTCTAAGCCTGAAGGCTGCTCTCCACAGATACCACTTAGAGAGCTTTCTAAGGTTGTCTAAGACCACTAAAATCACCATAAAGGTTGTCTAGATTAGTCCAGGGTGCTACACATACATATGTGAGCGCCATATACCATGCCAGCTTCTCACATTACCGGTCCAAGAAGGACCTGGCCTGGCAGTTCGGTCTGAACTGTTCCCATGAGGCACACGGTCAATACTGATTTGCACATGGCTGGATCCAAACTGGGGTGGCGAAGTGAGCAGAAGAACGATGATGGAGTCTACCCAGACACGTGACTGAGGTGAAGGTCTGAAAAGTTTCAGCACTCTGTCCATCATCGTGTTTGCAAAGCTTTTTGAGACCCCTGGCTTGCACCTTGGGACCCCTGATAAAGCTCTTTGAGACCCCTGTTAAAGCTCTTTGAGTCCCCTGGTAAACTATTTGAGATCCCTGGCAAAGCTTTTTGAGACCCCTAGATTGCACATTGAGATCCCTGGTAAAGCTCTTGGAGACCCTAGCTAAAGCTTTTTGAGACCCCTGGTAAAGCCCTTTGAGAACCCTGGTAAAGCACTATGAGACCCCTGGTAAAGCTCCTTGAGACACCTGGTAAAGATTTTTGAGACCCCTGGCTTGGACTTTGAGACCCCTGGTAAAGCTCTTTGAGACCCTTGGTAAAGATCTTTGAGACCCCTGGCAAGACTTTTTGAGACCCTTGGTTTGCACTTTGAGACCCCTGGTAAAGCTCTTTGAGAATCCTGGTAAAGCTCTTTGAGACCCCTGTTAAAGCCCTTTTGAGAAACACACAAAGGTGATGGAGCTGCTGCTTGCAATAAGGCTAACCACTGGCGATCGCTCGGGGTAGCAGTCCAACCCATTGTTCATCTGCCCACCATGCCACCTCAGATCAGACCCAGTCCTATGCAAATAAGTCTTGACCCTGCTCCTCATGCGAACAGTCCAGCCCGAACTGCCTTTGAGACCTGTGGTGTAGCTTTTTGGTACCCCTGGCACAGCCCCTTGAAACTCCTAGCACTGCCGCTTGAGATGCTTGGCACTAACCTTGAGACTCCCAGCACTGCCACTTGAGACGCCTGCCATTGCCCTTTGAGACCCCTGGTATAGCTCTTTGGGACACCTGTCTCTGCCCCTTGAGAAACCTGCCACTGCCCATTGAGATGCATGGCACTTCCCCTTGAGACACCTAGCACTGCGCCTTCAGACCCTTGGCACTGCCTCTTGAGACACCTGCCACTGCCCATCCAGTTGCCTGGCACTGTCCCTTGGGGCACCCTGCACTGCCCCTTGAGACCCCTGGTAAAGCCCCTTGAGACACCTGCACTGCCCCTTGAGGCGCCTGGCACTGCCCCTTGAGATGCCTGGCACTGCCCCTTGAGACCCCTGGTACTGCCCACTAAGATGCCTGGCACTGCCCCGTGAGACCCCTGGCACTGCCCCTTGAGTCCCCTGGCACTGTCCATTGAGATGCCTGACGCTGCCTCTAGAGACCCCTGGTATAACTCTTTGGGACCCCTGGCACTGCCCCTTGAAACCCCAGGCACTGCCCCTTGAGACCCCTGTCATTGCCCCTTGAGACACCTGGCACTGCCCCTTGAGACTCCTGGCGCTGCCACTTGAGACCCCTGGCGCTGCCCCTTGAGACCCCTGGCACTGGCCCTTGAGACCCCTGGCACTGCCCATTGAGTTGCCTGGCACTGCCCCTTGAGACCCCTGGAATAGCTGTTTGGGACCCCTGGCACTGCCCCTTGAGATGCCTGGCACTGCCCATTGAGATGCCTGGCACTGCCCCTGGAGACCCCTGCTAAACCTCTTAGGGATCTCTGGACTTGGCCCTTGAGATACTAGGTAATGCCCCTTGAGACCCCTGGTGCTGCCCCTTGATACCCCTGGCACTGCCCTATGAGACCCCTGGCACTGCCCTTTGAGACCCCTGGCACTGCTCCTTGAGACCCCTGGCTCTGCCCATTGAGATGCCTGGCACTGCCCCTTGAGAATCCTGGAATAGCTGTTTGGGACCCCTGGCACTGCCTCTTGAGATGCCTCGCACTGCTCATTGAGATGCCTGGCACTGCCCCTTGAGACCCCTAGTATAACTCTTTGGGACCACTGGCACTACCCCATGAGATCCCTGGTGCTGCCCCTTGATACTCCTGGCAGTGCCCCTTGAGACCCCTGGCACTGCCACTTGAGGCCCCTGGCACTGCCCATTGAGATACCTGCACTGCCTCTTAAGACCCATGGTATAACTCTTTGGGACCCTGGCACTGCCTCTTGAGATTGGCACTGCCCTTTGAGATGCCTGGCACTGCTCCTTGAGACCCCAGGAATAGCTGTTTGGGACCCCTGGCACTGCCCCTTGAAATGCCTGGCACTGCCCATTGAGATGCCTGGCACTGCCCCTTGAGACCCCTGGTAAAACTTTTAGGGATCCCTGGCACTGGCCCTTGAGACCCCTGGCACTGGCCCTTGAGATGCCTGGCACTGCCAATTGAGACTCCTGGCACTGCCCCTTGAGAACCCTGGTATAACTTTTTGGGACCCCTGGCACTGTCCCTTGAAACCCCTGGCACTGCCCCTTGAGACCCCTGGCACTGCCCATTGAAATGCATGTCACTGGCCCTTGAGACCCCTGGTATAACTCTTTGGGACCCCTGGAACTGCCCCTTGAGACCCCTGGCACTGCCCATTGAGATACCTGCACTGCCTCTTAAGACCCATGGTATAACTCTTTGGGACCCTGGCACTGCCTCTTGAGACTGGCACTGCCCTTTGAGATGCCTGGCACTGCTCCTTGAGACCCCAGGAATAGCTGTTTGGGACCCCTGGCACTGCCCCTTGAAATGCCTGGCACTGCCCATTGAGATGCCTGGCACTGCCCCTTGAGACCCCTTGTTGGACAGGCCACATAAAGGGCTTGCTCCCTCCCCGCATGACAGGGCCCAAGCCCCGGACTCCCAGGTGTTACCCACAAGGGCAACCCGCACCCCGTCTCCCAACGGAACTCCTGCCCCCGGACAGCCATGTATCATGGGGCCGAACCACCACCGGCTCCCCCGGCCGGATCAGCCGCCATCTTGGGCGCTGAGCCACGAGGCCGCGTGGCCTCGGCTCGACCCTAACCCTGGGCCTGGCCGGCCCCGACATCCCGGCACCACCATCCACCCAGGAGGTGAGCGGCCCACTTGGCAGGTCAATGGGAGAAAGAAGTGTCGATGGCTCTCCCCCGCCAGGTGCCGATCACCCTCCAGCTCCCCCAGGCGCTGGCTCCACCCCCTGCTGGGTGTCTGGACTCCCTCATCCCGGACCCCCCGACCTCCACGTGCGAGGGTCCGGACATCAAAGGGCGCCAGACCTATAACTAGGGCTGCTCCAGAGCAGGAGGGCAGTTGTATCCTGGAGTCGAGAGACACCGAGAGAACTCAGCCTTGACGGACTACTGGCGCTGCCGTAGCCGTGCCTTGTGAACTATCGTCTTGCCTGCTGGCGCTGCCGCGGCCTTCTGCATCATCCATCCTCGTCGGGACCTGCTGGCGCTGCCGCGGACCGTTGTAACGACCACCTTCATCGGGACCTGCTGGCGCTGCCGCGGACCGTGTAACGACCACCTCCATCGGGACCTGCTGGCGCTGCCGCGGACCGTGTAACGACCATCTTCACCGGGACCTGCTGACGCTGCCGCGGCCCGTCCAAGCTAGAACACCGAGCTCGAGGATTGTGAGCTATCCACCATACCATTTCAGCTACCAGATTGGTAACCAGACTGTCCCGCTACCCCCTTTCCCCAAACCAAGAGACTCGAATCGAGGGGACCCCTGAGTCCAGACCTCCTTGTACCATTTCATCGTACCTTAAGAAATCACCTATAAAGAACGCTAAATCCTATCCTTGTGTGGGGTATATCTGTGGGGGGGAAGTTATTCATCTGTACGATCGCTGGAGACGGCTCTCCCCGGAGACCTCTCCCCTTGTCCTCGGCCGACCCTCCCGGTCCGTCTAACATTGGTGGCCAGCGGCGCGATCCGAATCAACGCGTAATCGTACAGAGAGTAGCTCACCCCACGACAAAACCACGATGTCAACCAAAGAGAGCGGATCCACTGAGGAATTCCAGATGGATAAATTGGAAGAGTATAGCCATCGTGAACTTAAACAATTCTGCATGGAACTAGGCATTGCTACCACCGGCCTGAGTACCAAAGACGATTTGAAGCACGCCATTGAGTCGTGGGCGGAAACCGGGGTCGCCGGATCCCCAGACCAAAACGGTGCAGCATCGAAGGGGAACGCCACAGCTCCCGAGGAGCGAGGAACGGGCCTCTCGCAGGAAGAGATCCAAGAAAGAGAAAGAAACAGATTACATGAGTTGGAAATGGCACGACTCAAGATGGACGGTGAACTAAAATTAGCCGAGCAAAAACTGAACCTAGAACATCTGCGGCTCCGAGAAGAACGGGAAGAAAAACAGAGGCAGAGAGAGCTCGAAGAAAAAAGACTAACATTCGAACACGAGCGCAAAGTGGCGGAAATAGAACTTCGGAAACAGAATAAAGAACCGGAGGTGCCTGAGCGACCGCGCACCCCGGGAGCAACCGAGAAGAAAGTCCACATCCCCAAGGATGTTGTCCGAGAGTATGTCCGAGAGGACGACATACAACAGTGGTTCAAAGCCTACGAGATCGCCATGACCTCCCACCGGATCGATCGGAGTGACTGGGGAGCCGGCCTATGGGGGAGGTTCGTCAACGAAGGCCGCGATGCCCTACTGCAGCTCCCAGACCATCAGATGTCATCCTATGACCACATGAAGGCTGCCCTCCTCACCCGATATGGGCTCACACCCGAAATGTACCGCCAGAGGTTCCGAGACTGCACCCGGATCCCGGGTACAACTTGGGTGGAATATGTCAACTATTTCAGCCGAGCCTTCGAGGGTTGGATCAAGGGAAGCCACGTAACGACCTACGAGCAACTCTTTAATCTCATGGTGTGGGAGCACCTGTCTAACAACTGCTTCGTCGAGCTCAGGCAGCACCTCCTCGACAGTAAATTGACTGACCCACGGCAACTCGCCGCCGAAGCTGACCGGTGGGAAAGCACCCGAGTGGGCCGGAGAGGGCCACACGAACAAAACCGAAACAACCAAGGTCAGCACCGTCCCCGAGGAGGAGGAGGAGGCCAGGGGCGAGGGAGAGACACCGTCCGGGCCACTCCCGCGGCCAGCACCCCGCCCCCGGCCGGCCGGGGCAATCCCCCGATGCGGCCGGGGTTCCGAGCCAATGTCACGTGTCACCGATGCCAGCGAGTCGGCCACTACGCCAATGACCCGAGCTGCCCGCAGAACCAAACGCCAAAGCCCCGCCAGGTAGCTGCCGCCGCCCTGGGGGGAGAACAAATCTCCGAGGAACAAGAAGAATATGAGCAGGCACAACAAGAGTGGGAACCGGCCGCCATGGTTCTAGCGTGCCTAGGGGGAAAGGACATGGTCCCGCGGGCTCCCCTACCCGCCAACACCAGGAAATATGGCCAGTGGGTGAACATTAATGGGCGCCGGGCCGAAGCCCTACGTGACACAGGGGCCAGTGTGACGGCCGTCCGCTGTCACCTGGTAAAACCAGAGCAGATCCTGCCGAACATTCTCTGCCCCGTCCGCTCAGCCGACAATTCCGAAAGTCTATGTCGGATGGCCTGCGTCCCCTTCGAATGGGGAGGGGTCTCCGGCATGTTGAAGGTGACGGTCCGGGATGATGCCCCCGTGGACTGTCTCCTGGGGAACGACCTTGAGAGTTCCCCGTGGGCCGCCGTCGAAAGAAGAGAGCACCTGGGGATGCTGGGCCTCCCGGACTGGGCATGCGTAACCACCCGGTCCATGGCCGCCCGTGCCATCCCCCGACCAGAAGAACTAGAATGGCCAGCACCTCCTCCCCCGGTCGCTCCAGTAGAGGACAACGACTATACCGACCCCCCAGAGCCAACCCCCGAAGGGGTCGCCCCGCCCCAGGACCTTCCCGGCCTGGCTCAGTGGCGTCAAGAAGGGGGGCCCACCCAGGAACAGTTCCGCCAGGAGCAGAAGACCTGCCCCTCCCTCGAGGGACTCCGCCAGCAAGCCAGCGCCCAGAGCGCAGGGGACTCCACCGGAACCCATTGGGTCTATTGGGATAACGACCTGCTATACAGTGAACAAAGAATCGCGGAGTTAGGGGCCAGTCGAGTGCTGGTGGTGCCCCTCCGTTTCAGAGACTTCCTGCTAAATTTGGCCCACGATGTCCCCCTGGCTGGACACCTGGGCCAGGACAAAACCTACAGTCGCCTGGTGACCCACTTTTTCTGGCCGAGGATGCGAAACGACGTCCTCAACCACTGCCGGTCCTGCCCCACGTGCCAGGCCAGCGGGAAGAGCGGCCGCAAGCTCAAAGCACCTCTGCAACCCTTCCCAGTGGTCACCACCCCGTTCGAGAGGGTAGGAATAGACGTTGTGGGGCCCCTGGACCCCCGCACAGCACAAGGACATCGGTTCATCCTGGTACTGGTGGACCACGCCACCCGCTACCCCGAAGCTGTGCCCCTGCGAACTGTAACAGCTCCGGTGGTCGGCCGGGCCCTAATGGGGATCTTCTCCCGGGTGGGCTTCCCCCGAGAAGTCGTCAGCGACCGAGGCACAAACTTTATCTCGAAATATATGAAGTCCCTCTGGCAACAGTGCGGGGTCAGCTACCGATTCACGACCCCCTATCACCCTCAAGGGAACGGACTAGTTGAGCGATTCAACCGCACACTCAAGGGAATGATTGGGGGATTGGAAGAGCCCCTCCGTCGCCAGTGGGATGTACTACTTCCGTGCCTCCTCTTCGCCTATCGAGAAGTTCCCCAGAAGTCCCTCGGCTTTAGCCCTTTCGAACTCCTGTACGGGCACCCTCTTCGAGGACCCCTCAGCCTAGTCAAAGAAGGTTGGGAGATGGCCCCCCTAAAGACCCCTCCAGACGTCTTCAAGTACCTCCTGGCACTACGCAATCAGACCCGGCGCTTCAGGGAAATGGCAAAAGCGAATCTTGAGGCCAGTCAGGAGGACATGAAAAAATAGTACGATCAGAATGCCTCCTCCGTCGAATTCGAACCTGGTCAACAAGTGTGGGTGATGTCCCCCACCGAACCATGTGCCTTACAAGATAAGTGGACGGGGCCCTTCAAAGTGGTCGAACGCAAGAGCCCCGTCACCTATCTCATCGACATGGAGTCCCCCCGGAACCCCCTCCGGGTCCTCCACACCAACAGACTCAAACCCCACTTTGTGCGCTCGGAACTCAGCCTCCTGATGGCTACAGACAGTGGGGCGGAAGAAGACTCCGAGCCCCTCCCTGATCTCCTGAAGACCCAGGAGAAAGACGGTTCCGTGGACGGGGTCCGGCTCTCCGATGCCCTCACCCCAGAGCAACGCCAGGGCTGCCGGTACCTCCTGCTGCAGTTTGCTACTCTGTTTTCCCTCACCCCAGGGATCACCCCTTGGTGCTTGCACGACGTGGACACCGGGGACAGTCCCCCTATCCGACACCGGGCCTACCGCGTACCAGATCGGGTGCGGGCCTGCATCCAAGAGGAAGTATCCAAGATGCTCACGCTCGGGGTCATCGAGCCCTCGGACAGCCCCTGGGCCAGCCCGGTCGTGCTGGTCCCCAAAGCCGCTGCCCCCGGCACCACTCCTGAACTCCGGTCCTGCGTCGACTATCGGGGCTTGAACGCTGTCACCAGGACCGACGCTCATCCTATCCCCCGAGCGGATGAATTGATCGACCGCCTGGGGGCCGCCCGCTACCTCAGCATCTTCGACCTGACAGCGGGCTACTGGCAGATCGGTCTCACACCCCGGGCCCAAGAACGGTCCGCCTTTTCTACCCCCGATGGCCACTACCACTTCAAGGTCATGCCCTTCGGCATGAAGAATGCCCCAGCTACTTTTCAGCGTCTAGTGAACCAGGTCTTGGCGGGGCTCGAAGAGTTCAGCGCCGCCTACCTGGACGACATCGCTGTATACAGCCGCCACTGGTCCGACCACCTCCACCACCTCCGAGAGGTCCTGCAAGCCCTCCAGCGGGCCGGCCTCACGATTAAGGCCGGCAAGTGCCAAATTGGTCAGGGGTCCGTGACCTACCTCGGACACCAGGTGGGAAGCGGTCTGGTGGCCCCTCTGCAACTCAAAATTGCTGCCATCCAGTCCTGGCAACCCCCAGTCACGCAGACCGAGGTCCGAGCCTTCTTGGGACTCACAGGCTACTACCGGCGGTTCGTGAGGGACTATGGCAGCATTGTGGGGCCCCTCACGGGTCTCACGTCCAAAAACCACCCGAAGAAGATTAACTGGACCCCCGACTGTCAAGCGGCCTTCGAGAAGCTGAAGGCCGCCCTGTGCACCGCCCCTGTGCTCCAGGCCCCCGATTACAGTCGGGAATTCATTGTACAAACGGACGCCTCCGACCACGGCATCGGGGCGGTTCTTTCCCAGCTGAACCCCGAGGGTCTTGACCAGCCGGTGGCCTTCATCAGCAGACGCCTCCCGGCCCGAGAACAGCGCTGGAGCACAATCGAGAGGGAGGCCTTCGCAGTGGTGTGGGCCCTCAAGAAGCTCCGGCCCTATCTCTTCGGTACCCACTTCCGGGTGCAAACGGATCATCGACCCCTGCAGTGGCTAATGCAGATGCGGGGGGAAAACCCAAAACTATTGCGCTGGTCCATCTCCCTGCAGGGAATGGACTTCACTGTGGAACATCGACCGGGCCAAGACCACACCAACGCAGATGGCCTGTCACGCTTTTTCCGCCTCGACGAGGAGAGTCCCCAAGAGGATGGGTGACTCTCCCCGCCTTCAGCTGGGGGGGACGCATGTTGGACAGGCCACATAAAGGGCTTGCTCCCTCCCCGCATGACAGGGCCCAAGCCCCGGACTCCCAGGTGTTACCCACAAGGGCAACCCGCACCCCGTCTCCCAACGGAACTCCTGCCCCCGGACAGCCATGTATCATGGGGCCGAACCACCACCGGCTCCCTCGGCCGGATCAGCCGCCATCTTGGGCGCTGCGCCACGAGGCCGCGTGGCCTCGGCTCGACCCTAACCCTGGGCCTGGCCGGCCCCGACATCCCGGCACCACCATCCACCCAGGAGGTGAGCGGCCCACTTGTCAGGTCAATGGGAGAAAGAAGTGTCGATGGCTCTCCCCCGCCAGGTGCCGATCACCCTCCAGCTCCCCCAGGCGCTGGCTCCACCCCCTGCTGGGTGTCTGGACTCCCTCATCCCGGACCCCCCGACCTCCACGTGCGAGGGTCCGGACATCAAAGGGCGCCAGACCTATAACTAGGGCAGCTCCAGAGCAGGAGGGCAGTTGTATCCTGGAGTCGAGAGACACCGAGAGAACTCAGCCTTGACGGACTACTGGCGCTGCCGTAGCCCTGCCTTGTGAACTATCGTCTTGCCTGCTGGCGCTGCCGCGGCCTTCTGCATCATCCATCCTCGTCGGGACCTGCTGGCGCTGCCGCGGACCGTTGTAACGACCACCTTCATCGGGACCTGCTGGCGCTGCCGCGGACCGTGTAACGACCACCTCCATCGGGACCTGCTGGCGCTGCCGCGGACCGTGTAACGACCATCTTCACCGGGACCTGCTGCCGCTGCCGCGGCCCGTCCAAGCTAGAACACCGAGCTCGAGGATTGTGAGCTATCCACCATACCATTTCAGCTACCAGATTGGTAACCAGACTGTCCCGCTACCCCCTTTCCCCAAACCAAGAGACTCGAATCGAGGGGACCCCTGAGTCCAGACCTCCTTGTACCATTTCATCGTACCTTAAGAAATCACCTATAAAGAACGCTAAATCCTATCCTTGTGTGGGGTATATCTGTGGGGGGGAAGTTATTCATCTGTACGATCGCTGGAGACGGCTCTCCCCGGAGACCTCTCCCCTTGTCCTCGGCCGACCCTCCCGGTCCGTCTAACACCCCTGGTAAAACTTTTAGGGATCCCTGGCACTGGCCCTTGAGACCCCTGGCACTGGCCCTTGAGATGCCTGGCACTGCCAATTGAGACTCCTGGCACTGCCCCTTGAGAACCCTGGTATAACTTTTTGGGACCCCTGGCACTGTCCCTTGAAACCCCTGGCACTGCCCCTTGAGACCCCTGGCACTGCCCATTGAAATGCATGTCACTGGCCCTTGAGACCCCTGGTATAACTCTTTGGGACCCCTGGAACTGCCCCTTGAGACCCCTGGCACTGGCCCTTGAGACACCTGACACTGCCCCTTGAGATCCCTGTTTTAGCAGTCTGGGACCCCTGCCACTGCTCCTTGAGGCGCCTGACACTGCCCCTCAAAACCCCTGGTATAACTCTTTGGGGCTCCTGGCACTGACCCTTGAGAACCCTACACTGCCCCTTAAGACGCCTGGCACTGCCACTTGAGATGCCTGGCACTGCCACTTGAGACCCCTGGCACTGCCCCTTGAGACCCCTGCACTGCCCCTTGAGTCATCTGGCACTACCCCTTGTGACCCCTGGTATATTTTTTTGGGATGCCTGGCACTGCCCCTTGAGACGCCTGGCACTGCCGATTGAGATACCTGGGATAACTCTTTGGGACCCCTGGCACTGCCCCTTGAGACTCCTGGCACTGCCCCTTGAGACTCCTGGCACTGCCCCTTGAGATGCCTGCCACTGCCCCTTGAGACGGTTGGCACTGCCCCTTGAGACCCCTGGCACTGCCCCTTGAGACGTCTGGGCACTGCCACTTGAGACGCCTGGCACTGCCAATTGAGATGCCTGGGATAACTCTTTAGGACCCCTGGCACTGCCCCTTGAGATGCCTGGCACTACCCCTTGAGACCCTTGGCACTGCCCCTTGAGATACCTAGCACTGCCCCTTGAGACGCCTGGCACTGCTCCTTAAGACCCCTGGCACTGCCCCTTGAGACGTCTGGGCACTGCCACTTGAGACGCCTGGCACTGCCGATTGAGATGCCTGGGATAACTCTTTAGGACCCCTGGCACTGCCCCTTGAGATGCCTGGCACTGCCCCTTGAGACCCCTGGCACTGCCCCTTGAGATGCCTGGCACTGCCCCTTGAGACGCCTGGCACTGCCCCTTGAGACCCCTGGCACTGCCCCTTGAGACGCCTGGCACAGCCCCTTGAGACCCCTGGCACTGCCCCTTGAGACCCCTGGCACTGCCCTAGGCCCCTCCTCCCGGCCTGTTGGTGCACTCAGGACTGTACTTCAAGCAGGGCTGCCCCTGCGAGAGGACACAGTGTGCAGGAAATCTCCTGAAAAAAGAAAACAAGCATCAAGGGCGGCCCCGCGGGCGGTACCAGCCGGGCCTATCGGACCGGGCCAGGGCCCGGGAGGCGCCCTTTCAACATAGCGCCTCTTGGCGGCTTCTCAAGCTCGCAGTGTTGTTTTGAAGACAGCGCGGCCCCGCCCCTCTCCCAGCTTGTAATCAGCCCCGCCCCCAGCTTGTAATCAGCTTAAACCCCGAGTCCAATCGTTCACTGTCACTAGACTCTCCACTGGAAGTGTGCAGAGTCCAGTAACCGCGAGGGCACTCGTGCGGCTGTGGTGAAATGTATGGTGTCAAGGGCCGTTCACCACAGGGCTGTCCCAGCCCAGTGCACTGGACTCCCACGGTGACGGGCAGCCCCCCCCCCCCCCCCCCAGAGAGGCATCCTTTGACATTATATGTCCCGCCCCACCCCCAGAGAGGCATCCTTTGACATTATATGCCCCCCCCCAGAGGCATCCTTTGACATCATATGTCCCGCCCCTACCCCCAGACCAGAGAGGCATCCTTTGACATTATATGTCCCGCCCCACCCCCAGAGAGGCATCCTTTGACATTATATGTCCCGCCCCCACCCCTAAAGGCATCCTTTGACATTATATGTCCCGCCCCACCCCCAGAGAGGCATCCATTGACATTATATGTCCCGCCCCACCAGCAGAGAGGCATCATTTGACATTATATGCCCCCCCCCCCAGAGGAATCCTTTGACATCATATGTCCCGCCCCTACCCCCAGACCAGAGAGGCATCCTTTGACATTATATGCCCCCCAGAGGCATCCTTTGACATTATATGCCCCCCCAGAGGCATCCTTTGACATTATATGTCCCGCCCCCACCCCCAGAGAGGCATCCTTTGACCTTATATGCCCCCCCCAGAGGCATCCTTTGACATCATATGTCCCGCCCCCACCCCCAGACCAGAGAGGCATCCTTTGACATTATATGCCCCTCCCGCCAGGCATCCTTTGACATTATATGTCCCGCCCCCACACCCACCCCCAGAGAGGCATCCTTTGACATTATATGCCCCCCCCCAGAGGCATCCTTTGACATCATATGTCCCGCCCCCACCCCCAGACCAGAGAGGCATCCTTTGACATTATATGCCCCTCCCGCCAGGCATCCTTTGACATTATATGTCCCGCCCCCACACCCACCCCCAGAGAGGCATCCTTTGACATGATATGCCCACCCCCAGAGGCATCCTTTGACATTATATGTCCCGCCCCCACCCCCAGAGAGGGATCCTTTGACATTATATGCCCCCCCCCCTCCCCAGAAGCATCCTTTGACACTCTGGGGCAGATTTACAGGCCCCTTGTGACACTTTTACGCCGCCGTTGCGTCACTTTTGTGACACAGCGGCGGCGTAAACCATGCGCCACATTGCGACTTATTTACAACGTGATGCATCTAGGCAGATGCGTCACGGTTGTAAAGCCCTGCGCCACATGAAACCTGCGTCAGGTTTCATGTGGGCGTTCTGTCACAGGGTGGGCGTTCCCTCGCAGGCAAGCCCCGTAAAACTGACGCAGTGAAATCTACAAGATTTCACGGAGTCAATTTTACGACGCTGCTGCGTCAAATCCTTACGCCTGCTTCAAGCAGGCGTAAAGAGTGACGCACCACGTGAAGTATGGGCGGCCCCTGTGCATTGCAGGAGTTGCGTCGCGCTTGCGATGCGACTCCAGCAATGCGCCGCCCATACGCCACAAGATGAACACGCATCTTCCCCTCGTTGCACCATGGTGCGCCGCATTGTAAATGCGACGCATCCGTGGTGGCGCAAGGGGGGGATTACGTGACGCATCTGTTCTGGCGCATCCGTGCTGATTTGCAGAGATTCGCCAGAAGTTGTAAATCTGCCCCACTATGTTTATTTGGAGGTTTCACCAGAGGCACAGACACGTCTGCCGAGGGTCACACACGGTGTCGGCCGGATAGTGCCAACACCCCCTTGTCCTGTGGTGGTTGTGAGAAGGGCAGTGGGGTACAAAGATCGAATATAACTTGAGATTTCCCGTAATTCCAGTGCCCCGCTGATAACCACCCCTGTCCTCTCACAGAAGCACCTGCCAGGTGTCTCAAGGGTCACTGTTGGTACCAGCCTGATGTCTCAAGGGTCACTGTATGAACCTGCCAGCTGTCTCAGTGGTCACTCTAGGTACCTACCTGTCTCAAGGGTCACTGTAGGTACCTGCCTATCTCAAGGGTCACTGTAGGTACCTACTGTCTCAAGGGTCACTGTAGGTACCTGCCAGCTGTCTCAAGGGTCATTGTAGGTACCTACTGTCTCAAGGGTCACCGTTGGTACCTTTCTGTCTCAAGGGTCACTGTAGGTACCAGTCTGTTGTCTCAAGGGTCACTCTAGGTGCCTGCCTGTCTGAAGGGTCACTCTAAGTACCAGTCTTTTGTCTCAAGGGTCACTCTAGGTATCTACCTGTCTCAAGGGTCACTCTAGGTACCAGTCTGGTGTCTCAAGTGTCACTCTAGGTACCTGCCAGGTGTCTCAAGGGTCACTGTAGGTACTTGCCAGGTGTCTCAAGTGTCACCGTTGGCACCTTTCTGTCTCAAGGGTTACTGTAGGTACCAGTCTGTTGTCTCAAGGGTCACTCTAGGTGCCTGCCTGTCTCAAGGGTCACTCTAGGTACCAGTCTGGTGTCTCAAGGGTCACTCTAGGTACCTGCCAGGTGTCTCAAGGGTCACTCTAGGTACCTGCCAGATGTCTCCAGGGTCACTATAGGCACCAGCCTGATGTCTCAAGGGTCACTGTATGAACCTGCCAGCTGTCTCAGTGGTCACTCTAGGTACCTACCTGTCTCAAGGGTCACTGTAGGTACCTGCCTATCTCAAGGGTCACTGTAGGTACCTACTGTCTCAAGGGTCACTGTAGGTACCTGCCAGCTGTCTCAAGGGTCATTGTAGGTACCTACTGTCTCAAGGGTCATTGTAGGTACCTGCCAGCTGTCTCAAGGGTCATTGTAGGTACCTACTGTCTCAAGGGTCACCGTTGGTACCTTTCTGTCTCAAGGGTCACTGTAGGTACCAGTCTGTTGTCTCAAGGGTCACTCTAGGTGCCTGCCTGTCTGAAGGGTCACTCTAAGTACCAGTCTTTTGTCTCAAGGGTCACTCTAGGTACCTACCTGTCTCAAGGGTCACTCTAGGTACCAGTCTGGTGTCTCAAGTGTCACTCTAGGTACCTGCCAGGTGTCTCAAGGGTCACTGTAGGTACTTGCCAGGTGTCTCAAGTGTCACCGTTGGCACCTTTCTGTCTCAAGGGTCACTGTAGGTACCAGTCTGTTGTCTCAAGGGTCACTCTAGGTGCGTGCCTGTCTCAAGGGTCACTCTAGGTACCTGCCAGGTGTCTCAAGGGTCACTCTAGGTACCTGCCAGATGTCTCCAGGGTCACTATAGGTACCAGCCAGGTGTCTCAAGGGTCACTGTAGGTACCTGCCTGTCTCAAGGTTCACTCTAGGTACCTGCCCGGTGTCTCATGGGTCACTGTAGGTACCTACTGTCTTAAGGGTCACTGTAGGTACCTACTGTCTCATGGGTCACTGTAGGTACCTACTGTCTCAAGGGTCAGTGTAGGTACCCGCCTGATGTTTCAAGGATCACTCTAGGTACCTGCCTGTCCCAAGGGTCACTGTAGGTACCTGCCAGGTATCTGAAGGGTAACTGTAGGTACCTTCCAGGTGTCTGAAGGGCCAATGTAGGTACATGCTTGATGTCTCATGGGTCACTGTAGGTACCTACTGTCTCAAGGGTCACTCTAGGATCCTGCCAGGTGTCTCAAGGGTCACTGTAGGTACCAGCCTGATGTCTCAAGGGTCACTGTAGATACCTTCCAGGTGTCTGAAGGGTCACTGTAGGTACCTGCTTGATGTCTCATGGGTCCCTGTAGGTGCCTGCCAGGTGTCTCAATGGTCACTATAGGTACCTAACTGTCTCAAGGGTCACTGTAGGTAGCTGCCTGTCTCAAGGGTCACTGTAGGTACCTACCAGCTGTCTCAAGGGTCACTGTAGGTACCTACTGTCTCAAGGGAAACTGTAGGTACCTGCCAGGTGTCTCAAGGGTCACTGTAGGCCAGTTGTCTCAAGGGTCACTGTAGGTACCTGCCAGTTGTCTCAAGGGTCACTGTAGGTACCAGCCAGGTGTCTCAATGGTCACTGTACCTGCCAGGTGTCTCATGGGTCACTGTAGGTACCTACTGCCTTAAGGGTCACTGTCGGTACCTGCCAGGTGTCTGAAGGGTCACTGTAGGTAACTGCCAGGTGTCTGAAGGGTCACTGTAGGTACTTGCCAGGTGTCTCTAGGGTCACTGTAGGTACCTGCCTGATGTCTCAAGGGTCACTCTAGGTACCTGCCTGTCTCAAGGCTCACTGTAGGTACCTGCTTGATTTCTCAATGGTCACTCTAGGTACCTGCCTGTCTCAAGGCTCACTGTAGGTACCTGCTTGATTTCTCAATGGTCACTGTAGGTACCTGCTTGATGTCTCATGGGTCCCTGTAGGTGCCTGCCAGGTGTCTCAATGGTCACTATAGGTACCTACCTGTCTCAAGGGTCACTGTAGGTAGCTGCCTGTCTCAAGGGTCACTGTAGGTACCTGCCAGCTGTCTCAAGGGTCACTGTAGGTACCTACTGTCTCAAGGGTCACTCTAGGTACCAGCCAGGTGTCTCAAGGGTCCCTGTAGGTACATGCCAGATGTCTCAAGGGTCACTGCAGGTACCTGTCTGGTGTCTCAAGGGTTACTCTAGGAACCTGCCAGGTGTCTCAAGGGTCACTCTAGGAACCTGCCAGGTGTCTCAAGGGTCACTGTAGGTACCTGCAAGATGTCTCAAGGGTCACTGTAGGCACCAGTCTGATGTCTCAAGGGTCTCTGTATTTATCTTAAGAATCTGTCTAAAAAGTTGCACAATTCCTTTTTCATTTCTCTCTCACGGAGCTCCCTCTCTGTCTAGAGGCCACTGTCAGTTCTGCTCTCTCTCTCTGTCCTCCAGGACGCTCCCTCTCTCCCTGCTGCAGGCTCCCTCTTCTCCTCTCTTTCCTCCTCTTTCTCTCCCTCCCTCCTCTCGCCCTCTCTCCTTCAGGACTCCCCCTCCCCTCCTCTCTCCTCTCGGAGTCTCCCTCTCCCCCTCTCTCCCTCCAGGACGCTCCCTCTCTCCTCCAGGGCCCTCCCACCCCTCCTCTCTGCCTTCTCCAGGCTCCCTCTCTCCCTCGCTCTCTCTCCAGGATCCTCCTCCCTCTCCCCCTCTCTCCCTTCTCCCCCCTCTCCCTGCTCCCTCTCCTTTCTCCGCCAGGACCTTCTCTTTCCTCCTCCCTCCCTCTCCTCTCCCTCTGTGCTCCCTTCCCTCCTCTCTCCCTTCTCCAGGCTCCCTCTCTCTCTCGTTCTCTCTCTCCAGGATCCCCCCCCCCCTCTCTCCCTCCTGCCTCTCCCTCTCTCTCCTCCAGGACGCTCCCTCCCTCCTCCAGGGACCTGGGCCCTCCCTCCCCTCCTGGCTCCCGCCTGGCAGTGCCAGGGTTAAGCCCCTCACTGCCCAGTTTCGGCCCCGCCGGCCGGAGCATTCCACCGAGAGCGGCGGGGGGAGGAGGGCCGAGGGCGGGGGCCCGGCGGGGGCCCTCGGGGAGGGAGGGCCCGGGATCCGGAGCCAGTGACGGGAGAGGGCGTCCGCCGAGGGCACTCACCCGAGAGGGACTGATGGACACTGACGGACTCTCACCGGAGAAGGAGTGAGGGACTCTCACCTGAGAGGGACTGAGGGACTCTCACCGGAGAGGGAGTGAAGGACACTCACTGGAGAGGGAGTGAGGGACTCTCATCGGAGAGGGAGTGAAGGACTCTCACCGGAGTGAGGGTCGCTCATGGGCACTCTTCGGAGAAGGAGTGAGGAACTCTCAGCGGAGAGGGAGTGAGGGACACTGACGGGCACTCACTCGAGAGGGACTGATGGACACTGACGGACTCTCACTGGAGAGGGACTGAGGGACACTGACGGGCACTCATCGGAGAGGGAGTGAGTGACGCTCACGGGCACTCATCGGAGAAGGAGTGAGGGACTCTCACCGGAGAGGGAGTGAAGGACACTCATCGGAGAGGGACTGAGGGACACTGACGGGCACTCATCGGAGAGGGAGTGAGGGACGCTCACGGGCACTCATCGGAGAAGGAGTGAAGGACTCTCACCAGAGAGGGAGTGAGGGACACTCACCTGAGCGGGAGTGAGGGACACTGACCAGAGCGGGAGTAAGGGACACTCATCGGAAGGGAGTGAGGGCCTCCCCGGAGAAGGAGTGAGGCCCACCCCGGAGCCCCCTCCAGCCGCCATGTTCGAGCGGGTGCAATCCGCGCTGAGGACGGCCAAGGACTTCAACGGTAACTCACTCTTGATCCGGGGCCGGGGTGGGGGGGAGGGGGGGGGTTGCAGGTGGTGACAAGTGGGCGTGACGTCATTAGTGTGCAGGTGGGAGTGACTGTGTAACGGTGGGGGTGCAGGTGAGTGACCTTGGAGGTGTGTGAGTGCAGGAGTGCAGGTGAGTGTGACTTGGTGTGCGCGCGCGCACCTTCCCATGCAAGTGTGAGAGTGCAGGCGCATGCATGAGCTACAGGCCAGGTGTGTGAGGAGGTGTGTGAGTCTGTGCAGGTGAGCGTGCTGGCGTGACACTGCACAGGTGTGTTTGAGTGCCCATGTACCCCAGGCGGTAAACAGACATAATATCGAATAAAAAATATCGACTGGACAGAATATCGAGTTTTTAATATAAAATGGACAGAATATCGAATTGCCTAAATATAGTGGTGAAGAATATCGAAAATCAGGTAAGAAATATTGATTTAAATAATATAGAAGTAAGTAATATCGACAGTCATAATATAGTTGTTAAAAATATCGATTTTTTTTATAGTGTTTTAAGTGTTAGTATATGTGTTAAAAGTATGTATTAATTTTGGAATGTATGTTTGAATATTTTTAAAGTAATTAATTTTATGTTATTTAATTTTTGTGTAATTTTATTCCGGAGCGGGTTGTGGGTTTATAGGGGATTAGGGTGGGAGGTAATTTAATTATAGTACATTAAATAATAATTTTTAGGAATTAATAATTATTTTTAATTTAATTTTGCATTTTACTTCTGTAGCGGGTTGTGGGTTTATAGGGGAGTAGGGTGGGAAGTAATTTAATTGTTATTAGGTAATTATAATTGGTATTGTAAATTAATTGGTTGTTGATTAATTATTAATTGGTAAATAATTTGTATTAATTGGTAATTAATTTGTATTAATTGTTTAATTGATAATTATGTTAATTGTATTAATTTATTATTTGTAGCGGGTTGTGGGTTTATAGGGGAATATGGTGGGAAGTAATTTAATTGTAACTAATAAATTATTGAAATAATTTTTGTATATTGATAATTAATTTATTATTAATTAATTATTAATTGGTATTATTTGTATTTATTAATTCTTGGTATTGAAAATTAGTTGGTTGTTAATTAATTATTAATAGGTAATTAAGAAAAAAGCATTATTGGTATTTATAATTAATTAATTATTAAATATTGTGTGATTGGTAAATAATTGTAATACTTTTTTTTGGTAGTAATAATTAATTTCTTTTGAATAAAATATTAAATTATTATTTTCCCTACTATTGCACTCACTGGAGTGGTAATAATAATTTTTACCCCTACGCTATCCAACGCTTTCCCTACTGTTGCACTCTTTGGAGTGGGAATAGTAATTTTTACCCCTATGCTATCCAACGCTTTCGCTACAGTTGCACTCACTGGAGTGGGAATAGTAAATTTTACCCTCCCGCTATCCAACGCTTTCCCTACTGTTGCACTCACTGGAGTGGGAATAGTAGTTTTTACCCCTACGCTATCCTACGCTTTCCCTACTGTTGCACTCTCTGGAGTGGGAATAGTAATGTTTACCCCTACGCTATCCAACGCTTTCCCTATTATTGCACTCTCTGGAGTGGTAATAGTAATTTTTACCCTCCCGCTATCCAACGCTTTCCCTACTGTTGCACTCTCTGGAGTGGGAATAGTAAGTTTTTACCCCTACGCTATCCAACGCTTTCCCTACTTTTGCACTCTTTGGAGTGGGAATAGTAATTTTTACCCCTACGCTATCCAACGCTTTCCCTACTGTTGCACTCTTTGGAGTGGGAATAGTCATTTTTACCCCTTCTCTATCCAACGCTTTCCCTACTGTTGCCCTGTCTGGAGTGGGAATAGTAATTTTTACCCCTACTCTATCCAATGCTTTCCCTACTGTTGCACTCTTTGGAGTGGGAATAGTAATTTTTACCCCTACGCCATCTGACGTTTTCCCTACAGTTGCACTCACTGGAGTGGGAATAGTAATTTTTGCCCTCCCGCTATCCAACGCTTTCCCTACTATTGCACTTACTGGAGTGGGAATAGTAATTTTTGCCCTCCCGCTATCCAACGCTTTCCCTACTGTTGCACTCTCTGGAGTGGGAATAGTAATTTTTACCCCTACGCTATCCAACGCTTTCCCTACTGTTGCACTCTCTGGAGTGGGAATAGTAATTTTTACCCTCCCGCTATCCAATGCTTTCCCTACTGTTGCACTCTCTGGAGTGGGAATAGTAAGTTTTTACCCCTACGCTATCCAACGCTTTCCCTACTGTTGCACTCACTGGAGTGGGAATAGTAATTTTTACCCCTACGCTATCCTACGCTTTCCCTACTGTTGCACTCTCTGGAGTGGGAATAGTAATGTTTACCCCTACGCTATCCAACGCTTTCCCTATTATTGCACTCTCTGGAGTGGTAATAGTAATTTTTACCCTCCCGCTATCCAACGCTTTCCCTACTGTTGCACTCTCTGGAGTGGGAATAGTAAGTTTTTACCCCTACGCTATCCAACGCTTTCCCTACTTTTGCACTCTTTGGAGTGGGAATAGTAATTTTTACCCCTACGCTATCCAACGCTTTCCCTACTGTTGCACTCACTGGAGTGGGAATAGTAATTTTTGCCCTCCCGCTATCCAACGCTTTCCCTACTGTTGCACTCTCTGGAGTGGGAATAGTAATTTTTACCCCTACGCTATCCAACACTTTCCCTACTGTCGCACTCTCTGGAGTGGGAATAGTAAATGTTATCCTCCCGCTATCCAACGCTTTCCCTACTGTTGCACTCTCTGAAGTGAGAATAGTAATTTTTGCCCTCCCGCTATCCAACGCTTTCCCTACTGTTGCACTCTCTGAAGTGGGAATAGTAATTTTTGCCCTCCCGCTATCCAACGCTTTCCCTACTGTTGCACTCTCTGGAGTGGGAATAGTAATTTTTAACCCTACGCGATGCAGCGTTTTTCCTAATGTTGCACTCTCTGGAGTTGGAATAGTAATTTTTACCCCTCCGCTATCCAACGCTTTCCCTACTGTTGCACTCACTGGAGTGGGAATAGTAATTTTTACCCCTACGCTATCCAATGCTTTCCCTACTGTTGCACTCACTGGAGTGGGAATAGTAATTTTTACCCTCCCGCTATCCAACGCTTTCCCTACTGTTGCACTCTCTGGAGTGGGAATAGTAATTTTTACCCTCCCGCTATCCAACGCTTTCCCTACTATTGCACTTACTGGAGTGGTAATAGTAAATTTTACCCGCCCGCTATCCTACGCAAAAAATATTGAATATTTTTAATTAATATTACGTTAATATATATGTATTAATTTAATTTTTTTACTTACATTAATTATTTATTAATGTTAAAGTTATTTAAGTATTTTTAAGTATGTTTCAGTTAATTATGTGTATTATTTCATTAATGTTACATTACTTTTAAGACATTTAAAAAATTAGATATTTTGACTAACTATATTTTTTACAACGATATTTTGTATTCTATATTTTTGTACTTACCTGTTTGGAGATAGGGGTTCCATATTTTGGCATTCTATATTTTTTCCTCGATATTTTGGTAGGTCAATATTCTCCTTCTCGATATTTTGTCAGTGATCCACCTCAGGCTCGACGCCCCTTGCAGGAGTGTGTGAGTGCAGGTGTGAGTTTGTGCAGGCGACACTCCGTGCAGGTCTTTGAGTGCCACACATACTGAGAGGCTCGAGTCCCTTTGCAGGTGTGTGAGTGCAGGTGAGACACTGTTTTTCATGCCACACATACCGAGAGGCTTGAGTACCTTTGCAGGTGTGTGAGTGCAGGTGAGACACTGTGTTTGCATGCCACACATACCAAGAGGCTCAAGTCCCTTTGCAGGTGTATGAGTGCAGGTGAGACACTGTGTTTGCATGCCACACATACCGAGAGGCTCGAGTCCCTTTGCAGGTGTGTGAGTGCAGGTGTGAGTTTGTGCAGGTGGCACACTGTGTTTGAGTGCCAATGTACAGCGGGCTCGATGCCCTTTGGAGGTGAGTGAGCACAGGTGTGACTGTGTGATTTCACCACCCTGTGAGCGCAGGTATGACTAAAAGAGTGATTATAGAGACCCGTGAGTGAGTGCAGGTGTGACTGTAAGTATGATTGCACATGTCTGTGAGTGCAGGTGAGGGAGCGCAGGTGTTACTGTAAGAGTGATTGCCCAGCTTGAGTGCAGGTGAGTGAGCGCAGGTATGACTGTAAGAGTGATTGCATGGGCCTGTGAGTGCAGGTGTGACTGTAAGAGTGAGTACACAGGCCTGTGAATGCAAGTGAGTGATCGAATGTGTGACTGTAAGTGTAATTGCAAATGCCTGTGAGTGCAGGTGAGAGAGCACAGGTGTGAATGTAAGAGTAATTGCCCAGGCTGTGTGTGCAGATGAGTGAGCACAGCTTTGACTGTAAGAGTGATTGAACATGCCTGTGACTGCAGGTGAGTGAGGGCAACTGTTACTCTAAGACTGATTTCCCAGGGCTGTGAGTGCAGGTGAGTGAGCACAAGTATGCCTATAAGAGTGATTGCACCAGCCTGTGAGTTCTGGTGAATGAGCGCAGGTATGACCGTAAGAGCAATTGATGGGACTGTGAGCACAGGTGGCTGTATGAATGAATACACAGGCCCATGAGTGCAGGTGAGTGAGCACAGGGGTGACTGTAAGTGTGATTGCACCAGTCTGCGAGTGCAGGTGTGACTGTAAGAGTGATTGCATATGCCTGTGAGTGCAGGTGAATGAGGGTAGCTGTGACTGTAAGAGTGATTGCACATGTCTGTGAGTACAGGAGAGTGAGGGCAAGTGTTACTCTAAAACTGATTTCCCAGGGCTGTGAGTGCAGGTGAGTGAGCACGGGTGTGACTGTAAGTGTGAGTGCACAAGCCTGTGAGTGCATGTGTATGAGCAGAGGTGTGACTGTGAGAATGAATGCACATGCGTGTGAGTGCAGGTGTGGGAGTGCAGGTGTGACTGTAAGAATGATTTCCCAGGCTTGTGAGTGCAGCTGAGTGAGTGCAGGTGTGACTGTAAGAATGATTTCCCAGGCTTGTGAGTGCAGCTGAGTGAGTGCAGGTGTGACTGTAAGAATGATTTCCCAGGCTTGTGAGTGAAGCTGAGTGAGTGCAGCTGTGACTGTAAGAATGATTTCCCAGACTTGTGAGTGCAGGCGAGTAGCGCAGGAGTGACTGTAAGAGTGATTGCACATGGCTGTGTGTGCAGGCGAGTAGCGCAGGAGTGACTATAAGAGTGATTGCACATGGCTGTGTGTGCAGGCGAGTAGCGCAGGAGTGACTGTAAGAGTGATTGCACATGGCTGTGTGTGCAGGCGAGTAGCGCAGGAGTGACTGTAAGAGTGATTGCACATGGCTGTGTGTGCAGGCGAGTAGCGCAGGAGGGACTGTAAGAGTGATTGCGCATGCCTGTGATTACAGGCGAGTAGCGCAGGAGGGACTGTAAGAGTGATTGCACATGGCTGTGTGTGCAGGCGAGTAGCGCAGGAGGGACTGTAAGAGTGATTGCGCATGCCTGTGATTACAGGCGAGTAGCGCAGGAGGGACTGTAAGAGTGATTGCGCATGCCTGTGATTACAGGCGAGTAGCGCAGGAGGGACTGTAAGAGTGATTGCGCATGCCTGTGATTACAGGCTCTGCTGAACTTGCTGCTGTGAGTGCTGCTGACAGTGAACAAGCAGGTGATTGAATGTAGATGTGTGTGTGTGTTTGTGCAGATGTGAATTTGGGATGGAATGTATTAGTGTTTCATTCTTCAGGTGTGAGCGGCGGTGCATGGGTGCACGAGTGAGATCACAGGTGTGTAATGGTAGGAGCATACTCGCGGGAGTATATCTGTCAAGTATTTACTGACTGAATGGGTGATTAATTCAAGGAAGTTGGCGCTCTAAACGAATTCCACACGTTATTCATTCTCCTCTAACTATGAGTGCGGTGCTTATAAGGTAGGGAGACCCGCCCCCTCCCCGTCCCCTCCCCAACACGTGACCCAATACAATCACCAATGTCGCATACTTTTATCCGGGTCTGGCTGCTCAGTGGAGTAATGCATCCACTGCAGGGGCCTGTGCTCGACCTCATGGTCACAGGTTCAAATCCCGGCGGGTTCATTCAGCCTTTCATCCAATTGTGGTCGATAAAATGAGTACCATTGAGTTGGGTAACGATATACATCTGTCATTCAGTGCCAAGATGCCCTGTTGCTGGGTGAACGTGCGCTTTACAAATACACATGTTATGTTATGTTATCCTCCAGCACACACTAGCCTCAAATGCAAAGGGTTCATTAGTATTTGAGATTTTCACGTTTCTTTTTATTCTTTCAGTCCTTTTGTTCAGTTCCTTAGCCAACACGTGTTTCGTCGCACAAGGATTCAAGCCGCGACTCCCTCAGGGCTAAAGGAATACAGAGAACACATTCCATTGTGATGTGACACTATATTTTCGAATCATTTGCACCTTAATGGCGGTTACATGGTTGTGGCTCATGGCCGGATTTGTGGTTCTTTTTAGTGACATGTTAGTGGAAACCCGTGTGCATTCATATAATATACCGTTCCTCAATTCCCAAGCCGTGTTGTATGTAAGAGTACATGATACATTGTCCATACCTCGTACCCAATCATAGGCACTGATTGGCCCGGTGTAGAGATCGCACCCCCAAATTGTGTTTCTACATCACGTGCAAAATGAACTCTAATTCTGTGCCGCTCCGACCCTAGTGTGTTATATGAGGGTGCGATCCGCATCGCTGGAGAATCTTATGGTCAACATTGATAGGTACCTGTTTCTATGTCACAAAGGTTCCTGGTCAAAGCAAGGAGATAAAAACAGGAGAGACGGGAGGCCACCGTGAATTATCAAAGTTTTACTCCCACTTGGTATTATCTTTACTAAAACTCTTATCTGTTCGATATTGGGGAACCATACCTGAAAGCCGTTTGTAGTTCCTGGTATGGACATAATACTTCTGTGGGTATTTTCTGCAAACATGAAAAACTACCCCCAGACTTCAACATTATCACACTTATGACCCAAAGTCTCATAACGGAAGCCGTGTGCACTCCCCCGTTTCCCAGTTTCACGTATATTCTTGAACAAAATATATCACTGCGCACCCCGCGATGTCAGTTATATTTTCTTCGTACCCTTATCCTTTAAACAAAATCATATTTGGGATTAATCACAACTTGTTTCACCTTCGACGCTATCTGAAATTTCTATGAAAATGTTTCTACTCTTATAACTGGTAGTATGCTTAGCGGTGCCGCAGCAGTTGTTTCACGGAAGCACCGAGCGAGGGCGCTCGCGTGAACCGCGGCTGGATAAGGTCCTTCCAATACGTCCAACAAAAGTGAGAACGGGCTATTGCTACAGTGTCCTGTATAATGCTTAGGGCCTGGGTGTAGTTCGTGGAGTTTTGCTATGCAGAACTCTGCAAAGTTACCAAAAAACTGCGCAAAGAACCGCGAGTGGCGGAGTGCAGTGCGAACTGCAGTTTGTGCTGGTATTCCTGCCGCTTGGGTAGAAATTGTACCCGAGTGTCAGCTCGTGCTCCCGAACGTACTTTTCGCGACTGCAAACTTACCGTTCGCGAGTGGGGAAAAAACTCTGCCGCACATCGCAAATTAGAGTTTGCCGAAAACTCGGCAAACTCTGAGAACGGAGCGAAGTTCACCGCCCAGGCCTAATAATGCTCCAGCTGTAGAGTATTCCAGGACCGCGCATGCCTCGCCGTGTCAGTCCAGGTTTTTTTCTGTTGTATTTTGGATCTTGTAGTCTTGTTTAATCCTATTATAAAACCAACAATACAAGTCCCAAGCATTGGCAATGCCAAAAGGTTTGGTCTTGGCCAGCTGATCAGTGGCTACAGTTTTTTGGGTATTTTAAGTATATTCCACAACATAAAACATTATAAAGCAAAACACACCCCCTAAACGGGCACGGCTTACAACACAGATTTTACATCTTTAAAAAACATAACGTTTGCATATAATTGTGATAGTGCAGGGTGGGGCTTCCTTGCTGGCGGCGAGGCTTTGAACAAGTTTGCACCCATTTTTCCACAGGAAGGTTAGATTCCTATTAATGCAAAAAAGGTATTATTGGCTTTAAATTAACGTAATCTGAAGAAATATTATCAACACAAAAGGATGTCACATAATAAGGGACAAAGAATGGAAAGAAAACGCATCAGTAAAGACAAGAATTGTCCATCAATCAATCAATCAATCAATCAATTTATATAGCGCGCTGCTCACCCGCAAGGGTCTCAAGGCGCGGGGGGGGGGGGGGGGTCCGTTACTGCTCGAAAAGCCAGGTCTTGAGTTGCTTCCTGAAGGAGAGTTGGTCCTGGGTCAGCCGTAGGTGGATGGGGCGGGAGTTCCATGTCTTGGCTACCAGGTAGGAGAAGGATCTTCCTCCGGCGGTGGCTCTGCGAATGCGTGGAACGGTGGCGAGGGCGAGGCTGGTCGATCGCAGCTGGCGGGTGGGCGTGTAGAAAGTGAGGCGGTTGTTGAGGTAGCTGGGGCCCAGGTCGTGGAGGGCTTTGTGTGCGTGGGTGAGGAGTCTGAACGTGATCCTCTTGCTGACGGGGAGCCAGTGCAGGTCTCTCAGGTGGGCGGAGATGTGGTTGTGGCGGGGGATGTCCAGGACGAGTCGTGCGGAGGCGTTCTGTATGCGCTGGAGTCTTTTCTGTAGTTTGGCTGTGGTTCCCGCGTGGAGGGTGTTCCCGTAGTCCAGTTAGCTGGTGACGAGTGCCTGGGTGAATGTGCACTTCTGCTGTCACTCACAGTGCAAGAGGGCCGGAGGCTGGAGTGGGCGGAGCCATTGCCCCACGCTGTATGCAGTGATTGGGCAGCACAATGCTGACGGCTGAGCAGGCCAATAGATGAAGTGGGCGGAGCCATTGCAGCATGCTGTATGCAGTGATTGGGCAGCACAATGCTGATGGCTGAGCAGGCCAATAGATGAAGGGGGCGGAGCCATTGCCCCACGCTGTATGCAGTGATTGGGCAGCACAATGCTAGTGACAGCTAAATAGGCCAATAGATAAAGGGGGCGGACCCATTGCCCCACGCTGTATGCGGTGATGGGGCAGCACAATGCTGACGGCTGAGCGGGCCAATAGATGAAGGGGGCGGACCCAACGCCTCCCTTTGAATGGATTTATTTTATGCAAACATTAATTACGAATTGTTTGATTGCACGAGGCTGTGAGGCAGCTTGGGGTGTCTCTAAACCAGGCACAGGGACCGGAACTCGAGCCTCAGGCACGGACCTGGGCAACCTGGCAGCTGTGTAGGATGAATGTAGGGGGGGTCAGGGTTACCCCGCCCACCCTGTACATCAACAGGACACCCTGCTTCCACGCCTGGGTCTTCCTGTCACAAATCAAGGTCACCAGGGGAGTCAGTCAATCAAGGCTGTAATCCCAGAATGCACCAGGCTGGTGATCCTTAACTCACATCTGACCACATACAATGAGTTGGTAACTGGGTGGGCTTCACGGTGACAGCAGGTGCAGGTGTGAGCGCACACCAGGTGAGTGTGAGTGTCCCCTGTGAGTGCATCAAAAGTATTCTTACAGGCAAGTGCTTCTGTGTTACAGCAGGGCTGGGCCAGGGTCTTTCCCATTACAGGTGTAGCCAGGGAGGGCTGAGCCAGAGTCAGTCACATGTCAGGTAAAGTCAGGCAGGGCTAGGAAAGAGTCAGTCACATGTTTGGTAAAGTCAGGCAGGGCTGAGACAGAGCCGGTCACATGTCAGGTAAAGTCAGGCAGGGCTGAGGCAGAGTCATTCACATGTCAGGTAAAGCCAGGCCGGGCTGAGGCAGAGTCAGTTACATGTCAGGTAAAGTCAGACAGGGCTGAGGCAGAGTCATTCACATGTCAGGTAAAGTCAGGCCAGACAGAGGCAGAGTCAGTTACATGTCAGGTAAAGTCAGGCAGGGCTGGGACAGAGTCAGTCACATGTTAGGTAAAGTTAGGCAGGGCTGGGACAGAGTCAGTCACATGTTTGGTAAACCCAGGCAGGGCTGGGATAGAGTCGGTCACATGTCAGGTAAAGTCTGGCCGGGCTCAGCCAGAGTCATTCACATGTCAGGTAAAGTCAGGCAGGGCTGGGACAGAGTCGGTCACATGTCCGGTAAAGTCAGGCAGGGCTGGGACAGAGTCAGTCACATGTTTGGTAAAGTCAGGCAGGGTTGGGACAGAGTCGGTCACATGTCAGGTAAAGTCAGGCAGGGCTGGGACAGAGTCAGTCACATGTTTGGTAAAGTCAGGCAGGGTTGGGACAGAGTCGGTCACTTGTCAGGTAAAGTCAGGCAGGGCTGTGGCAGAGTCAGTCACATGTTGGGTATAGTCAGGCCGGGCTGAGGCAGAGTCAATCACACGTTGGGTAATGCTAGGCAGGGGCACTGTCTAGCTCAAGTTATTTTCTCAGCCAGGTGGACAGGAGAGTGACCAGAGGGCTCTGTAGGTGATGCGGCCAGAGCAGTCGCTGCAGGGTCGGGTGATGAGCGGGTCGGACAGAGCAGTGTGGTGTGGAAGAGACCCTTCAGCAGGGTGTTGCCTCTGAGGTCGTCTTGGGGCAGGGAAAGTGTTCCTTGGCTAGGACAGGAGAGGTTTCACCATGGAGCCTTGGGTTTCCTGGTGAAGGAGCAGGCGGTGGGTCTACAGGGCTCCGACTCACACACATCCCATGCGTACACAGAACCAGATCAGGAGGACGGGCGTTCTCTCACATCACTCCTAAAGCGTGGAACGACTCGCACTGCACATCAGAGCGTTCTCCTCCCTTCATGAATTCTGCAAGAAGCCAAAGAGCCGGCTTTTCAAGTAACCATCCTACCCTAGGCAGGGCTCGGCACACCCCTGCTCAGCGCCAGGATACCCTCGCGGGTGATGAACCATCCTACCCTAGCAGGGCTCAGCACACACCTGCTCAGCGCCAGGATACCCTCGCAGGTGATGAACCATCCTACCCATGGCAGGGCTAGGCACACACCTGCTCAGCGCCAGGATACCTTCGCGGGTGATGAACCATCCTACCCTAGGCAGGGCTCGGCACACACCTGCTCAGCGCCAGGATACCCTCGCGGGGGATGAACCATCCTACCCTAGGCAGGGCTCGGCACACACCTGCTCAGCGCCAGGATACCCTCGCGGGGGATGAACCATCCTACCCTAGGCAGGGCTCGGCACACCCCTGCTTAGTGCCAGGATACCCTCGCGGGTGATGAACCATCCTACCCATGGCAGGGCTAGGCACACACCTGCTCAGCGCCAGGATACCTTCGCGGGTGATGAACCATCCTACCCTAGGCAGGGCTCGGCACACACCTGCTCAGCGCCAGGATACCCTCGCGGGGGATGAACCATCCTACCCTAGGCAGGGCTCGGCACACACCTGCTCAGCGCCAGGATACCCTCGCGGGGGATGAACCATCCTACCCTAGGCAGGGCTCGGCACACACCTGCTCAGCGCCAGGATACCCTCGCGGGGGATGAACCATCCTACCCTAGGCAGGGCTCGGCACACACCTGCTCAGCGCCAGGATACCCTCGCGGGGGATGAACCATCCTACCCTAGGCAGGGCTCGGCACACACCTGCTCAGAGCCAGGATACCCTCGCGGTGATGAACCATCCTACCCTAGCAGGGGTAGACGCACACCTGCTCAGCGCCAGGATACCCTCGCGGGTGATGAACCATCCTACCCTAGCAGGGGTAGACGCACACCTGCTCAGCACCAGGATACCCTCGCGGGGGATTAACCATCCTACCCATGGCAGGGCTAGGCACATCCCTGCTCAGCTCCAGGATACCCTTGCGGGTGATGAACCAACCTACCCTAGGCAGGGGTAGGCACACACCTGTTCAGTGCCAGGATACCCTCGCGGGTGATGAACCATCCTACCCTAGGCAGAGCTCGGCACACACCTGCTCAGTGCCAGGATACCCTCGCGGGTGATGAACCATCCTACCCTAGCAGGGGTAGGCACAGACCCCTGCTCAGCGCCAGGATACCCTCGCGGGTGATGAACCATCCTACCCATGGCAGGGCTCGGCACACACCTGCTCCGTGCCAGGATACCCTCGCGGTGATGAACCATCCTACTGTGGCAAGGGGTAGGCACATACACCTGTTCAGCGTCTGGATGCCCTTGTGGGTGATTAACCAACCCACCAGAGGCAGGGCTAGGCACACAAACTCCTGATCAGCCCCAGGATACCCTCGCGGGTGATTTACCATCCTTCACTAGGCAGGGGTAGGCACACACACCTGCTCAGTGCCAGGATACCCTCGCGGGTGATGAACCATCCTACCCTAGCAGGGCTAGACGCACACCTGCTCAGCGCCAGGATACCCTTGTGGGTGAGTACCCATCCTACCCTAGGCAGGGCTAGGCACACACACCTGCTCAGTGCCCGGCACCCTATCGGGCGATGAACCTTCCTACCCTAGGCACGGCTAGGCACACACACCTGCTCAGTGCCAGGGCACCCTCGCAGGGGACATTGCGCTCTACAAATACACATAGCATTGGCGAGGTGAAGCTATACAGGTTCATTTCTCAGAGGGAGGCCGGAAGTTAAGGTCGTTTGTTGCTGTTGGTGAACAGGAGGAATTCTGCCTTCAATGGGTTGAGTTTTGGGTCAGTGCTGGGGATAGAGCGAGATCCCAGCAGGTTTCGGAGTTTCAGAACAGATGTTGAAGATGGTGGGGGGAGGGTGAAGCCATGCTCTATGGTCAAGGAGTATTTTCCCTTTCTTGACAGAAGGGCAGAGCCAAAGACATCAGATGGGACCGCTTAAGGGAGGGAAAGCCTGACATATGGCTGACTGTGGTCCTTGTGGAAGCACTGACCTGTCTCAATAGTAAAGCTCCCTCTACACATGTAAAGGTTTTTAGGTGCTATGTAGATCAGCCTCTCTAACCTCTTGTTTCTCTTGCCCCCCCACCTGCAGCTCGGTCTCTGGTGCCACACAAGGTGAGCGAGGTGCGAAAGGACAGCCCAGCTGGCCGTGATGGGCACCTGAAGGTGGGCGACCGTGTGGAGGGTGTTGACGGGCGATCTATCGCCCATATGTCCCCACGGGACATCACCCAGCTCTTCAGACAGGCGGGCAACAAGATACGGCTACGAATTCTGTCCAAGAGCGATACAGGTAAGTGTGTGAGAGTCGCCATCTAGCGCCGAGACACTGATTGAGAGCCGCAGGGCCCAGCGCCGAGACACTGATTGAGAGCTGCATGGCCTAGCGTTGGGACACTGATTGAGAGCCGCAGGGCCTAGCGCTGAGACACTGATTTGGAGCCACAGGGCCTAGCGCTGAGACACTGATTGAGAGCTGCAGGGCCTAGCGCCGAGACACTGATTGAGACCCGCAGGGCCTAGCGCCGAGACACTGATTGAGAGCTGCAGGGCCTAGTGCTGAGACACGGATGGAGAGCCGCAGGGCCTAGCGTTGAGACACTGATAGAGAGCTGCATGGCATAGCATTGGGACACTGATTGAGAGCTGCATGGCCTAGCGTTGAGACACTGATTGAGAGCCGCAGGGCCTAGCGCCGAGACACTGATTGAGAGCCGCAGGGCCTAGCGCCGAGACACTGATTGAGAGTCGCAGGGCCTAGTGCTGAGACACTGATTGAGAGCCTCAGGGCCTAGTGCAGAGACACTGATTGAGAGCCGCAGGGCCTAACATTGGAACACTGATTGAGAGCCGCAGGGCCTAGCGCTGAGACACTGATTGAGAGCTGCATGGCCTAGCGTTGAGACACTGATTGAGAGCCGCAGGGCCTAGCGTTGAGACACTGATTGAGAGCCGCATGGCCTAGCATTGGGACACTGATTGAGAGCCACAGGGCCTAGCACCAAGACACTGATTGAGAGCTGCATGGCCTAGCGTTGAGACACTGATTGAGAGGTGCAGGGCCTAGCGCCGAGACACTGATTGAGAGCCGCAGGGCCTAGCGCCGAGACACTGATTGAGAGCCGCAGGGCCTAGTGCTGAGACACTGATTGAGAGCTGCATGAACTAGCGTTGAGACACTGATTGAGAGCTGCAGGGCCTAGCGTTGAGACACTGACTGAGAGCTGTATGGCCTAGCGTTGAGACACTGATTGAGAGTCGCAGGGCCTAGCGCCGAGACACTGATTGAAAGCCGCAGGGCCTAATGCTGAGACACTGATGGAGAGCCGCAGGGCCTAGCGTTGAGACACTGATTGAGAGCCGCAGGGCCTAGCGCAGAGACACTGATTGAGAGCCACAGGGCCTAGGGCAGAGACACTGATTGAGAGCCGCATGGCCTAGCATTGAGACACTGATTGAGAGCCGCAAGGCCTAGCGCAGAGACACTGAATGAGAGCCGCAGGCCCTAGTTCTGAGACACTGATTGAGAGCTGCATGGCCTAGCATTGGGACACTGATTGAGAGCTGCATGGCCTAGCGTTGAGACACTGATTGAGAGCTGCATGGCCTAGCATTGGGACACTGATTGAGAGCCGCAGGGCCTAGCGCCGAGACACTGATGGAGAGCCGCCGGGCCTAGTGCTGAGACACTGGTTGAGAGCCGCAGGGCAGAGGATTGGGACACTGATGGAGAGCCGCAGGGCCTAGCGCCGAGACACTAGTTGAGAGCTGCAGGGCCTAGTGCTGAGACACTGATTGAGAGCTGCAGGGCCTAGCGCAGAGACACTGATTGAGAGCCGCAGGGCTCAGCGCAGAGACACTGATGGAGAGCCGCAGGGCCTAGCGCAGAGACACTGATTGAGAGCCGCAGGGCCTAGTGCTGAGACACTGATTGAGAGCTGCATGGCCTAGCGTTGAGACACTGATTGAGAGCCGCAGGGCCTAGCGCAGAGACACTGATTGAGAGCCGCAGGGCCTAGCGCAGAGACACTGAATGAGAGCCGCAGGGCCTAGCGCAGAGACACTGATAGAGAGCCGTACGGCCTAGCGCAGAGACACTGATTGAGAGCCGCAGGGCCTAGCATTGGGACACTGATTGAGAGCTGCATGGCCTAGCATTGAGACACTGATTGAGAGCCGCAGGGCCTAGCGCCGAGACACTGATTGAGGGCCGCAGGGCCTAGCGCCGAGACACTGATTGAGGGCCGCAGGGCCTAGCGCCGAGACACTGATTGAGAGCCGCAGGGCCTAGCGTTGAGACACTGATTGAGAGCTGCATGGCCTAGCGTTGAGACACTGATTGAGAGCTGCAGGGCCTAGCGCCGAGACACTGATTGAGAGCCGCAGGGCCTAGCGCCGAGACACTGATTGAGAGCCGCAGGGCCTAGTGCTGAGACACTGATGGAGAGCCGCAGGGCCTAGGACAGAGACACTGAATGAGAGCCGCAGGCCCTAGTTCTGAGACACTGATTGAGAGCTGCATGGCCTAGCATTGGGACACTGATTGAGAGCTGCATGGCCTAGCGTTGAGACACTGATTGAGAGCTGCATGGCCTAGCATTGGGACACTGATTGAGAGCTGCATGGCCTAGCATTGGGACACTGATTGAGAGCCGCAGGGCCTAGCGCCGAGACACTGATGGAGAGCCGCCGGGCCTAGTGCTGAGACACTGGTTGAGAGCCGCAGGGCAGAGGATTGGGACACTGATGGAGAGCCGCAGGGCCTAGCGCCGAGACACTGATTGAGAGCTGCATGGCCTAGTGCTGAGACACTAGTTGAGTGCTGCAGGGCCTAGTGCTGAGACACTGATTGAGAGCTGCAGGGCCTAGCACAGAGACACTGATTGAGAGCCGCAGGGCTCAGCGCAGAGACACTGATGGAGAGCCGCAGGGCCTAGCGCAGAGACACTGATTGAGAGCCGCAGGGCCTAGTGCTGAGACACTGATTGAGAGCTGCATGGCCTAGCGTTGAGACACTGATTGAGAGCCGCAGGGCCTAGCGCAGAGACACTGATTGAGAGCCGCAGGGCCTAGCGCAGAGACACTGAATGAGAGCCGCAGGGCCTAGCGCAGAGACACTGATAGAGAGCCGTACGGCCTAGCGCAGAGACACTGATTGAGAGCCGCAGGGCCTAGCATTGGGACACTGATTGAGAGCTGCATGGCCTAGCATTGAGACACTGATTGAGAGCCGCAGGGCCTAGCGCCGAGACACTGATTGAGGCCCGCAGGGCCTAGCGCCGAGACACTGATTGAGGGCCGCAGGGCCTAGCGCCGAGACACTGATTGAGAGCCGCAGGGCCTAGCGTTGAGACACTGATTGAGAGCTGCATGGCCTAGCGTTGAGACACTGATTGAGAGCTGCAGGGCCTAGCGCCGAGACACTGATTGAGAGCCGCAGGGCCTAGCGCCGAGACACTGATTGAGAGCCGCAGGGCCTAGTGCTGAGACACTGATGGAGAGCCGCAGGGCCTAGGACAGAGACACTGATTGAGAGCTGCAGGGCCTAGCGCCGAGACACTGATGGAAAGCCGCAGGCCCTAGTTCTGAGACACTGATTGAGAGCTGCATGGCCTAGCATTGAGACACTGATTGAGAGCCGCAAGGCCTAGCGCAGAGACACTGAATGAGAGCCGCAGGGCCTAGTGCTGAGACACTGATGGAGAGCCGCAGGCCCTAGTTCTGAGACACTGATTGAGAGCTGCATGGCCTAGCATTGGGACACTGATTGAGAGCTGTATGGCCTAGCGTTGAGACACTGATTGAGAGCCGCAGGGCCTAGCGCAGAGACACTGATTGAGAGCCGCATGGCCTAGCATTGAGACACTGATTGAGAGCCGCAAGGCCTAGCGCAGAGACACTGATTGAGAGCCGCAGGGCCTAGCGCCGAGACACTGATGGAGAGCCGCAGGCCCTAGTTCTGACACACTGATTGAGAGCTGCATGGCCTAGCGTTGAGACACTGATTGAGAGCCGCAGGGCCTAGCGCCGAGACACTGATGGAGAGCCGCAGGGCCTAGTGCTTAGACACTGGTTGAGAGCCGCAGGGCATAGGATTGGGACACTGATGGAGAGCCGCAGGGCCTAGCGCCGAGACACTGATTGAGAGCTGCATGGCCTAGCATTGGGACACTGATGGAGAGCCGCAGGGCCTAGCGTTGAGACACTGATTGAGAGTCGCAGGGCCTAGCGCCGAGACACTGATTGAGAGCCTCAGGGCCTAGTGCTGAGACACTGATGGAGAGCCGCAGGGCCTAGTGCTGAGACACTGATTGAGAGCCGCAGGGCCTAGTGCTGAGACACTGATTGAGAGCCGCAGGGCCTAGTGCTGAGACACTGATTGAGAGCCGCAGGGCCTAGCGCAGGGACACTGAATGAGAGCCGCAGGGCCTAGCGCAGAGAGACTGATAGAGAGCCGTACGGCCTAGCGCAGAGACACTGATTGAGAGCCGCAGGGCCTAGCGCTGAGACACTGATTGAGAGCCGCAGGGCCTAGCGCAGAGACACTGATTGAGAGCCGCAGGGCCTAGCGCCGAGACACTGATTGAGAGCCGCAGGGCCTAGTGCTGAGACACTGATGGAGAGCTGCATGGCCTAGCGCTGAGACACTGATTGAGAGCCGCAGGGCCTAGCGCCGAGACACTGATGGAGAGCCGCCGGGCCTAGTGCTTAGACACTGGTTGAGAGCCGCAGGGCATAGGATTGGGACACTGATGGAGAGCCGCAGGGCCTAGCGCCGAGACACTGATTGAGAGCTGCATGGCCTAGCATTGGGACACTAATTGAGAGCCGCAGGGCCTAGCGTTGAGACACTGATTGAGAGTCGCAGGGCCTAGCGCCGAGACACTGATTGAGAGCCTCAGGGCCTAGTGCTGAGACACTGATGGAGAGCCGCAGGGCCTAGTGCTGAGACACTGATTGAGAGCCGCAGGGCCTAGTGCTGAGACACTGATTGAGAGCTGCATGGCCTAGCGTTGAGACACTGATTGAGAGCCTCAGGGCCTAGCGCCGAGACACTGGTTGAGAGCCGCAGGGCCTAGTGCTGAGACACTGATTGAGAGCCGCAGGGCCTAGCGCAGAGACACTGATGGAGAGCCGCAGGGCCTAGTGCTGAGACACTGATTGAGAGCCGCAGGGCCTAGCGCAGAGACACTGATGGAGAGCCGCAGGGCCTAGTGCTGAGACACTGATTGAGAGCCGCAGGGCCTAGTGCTGAGACACTGGTTGAGAGCCGCAGGGCCTAGTGCTGAGACACTGATTGAGAGCCGCAGGGCCTAGGATTGGGACACTGATTGAGAGCTGCATGGCCTAGCGCCGAGACACTGGTTGAGAGCCGCAGGGCCTAGCGCCGAGACACTGATTGAGAGCCGCAGGGCCTAGCGTTGAGACACTGTTTGAGAGCCGCAGGGCCTAGCGCAGAGACACTGATTGAGAGCTGCATGGCCTAGCATTGGGACACTGATTGAGAGCCGCAGGGCCTAGTGCTGAGACACTGATTGAGAGCTGCATGGCCTAGCGTTGAGACACTGATTGAGAGCCGCAGGGCCTAGCGCAGAGACACTGATTGAGAGCCGCAGGGCCTAGCGCAGAGACACTGAATGAGAGCCGCAGGGCCTAGCGCAGAGAGACTGATAGAGAGCCGTACGGCCTAGCGCAGAGACACTGATTGAGAGCCGCAGGGCCTAGCGCAGAGACACTGATTGAGAGCCGCAGGGTCTAGTGCTGAGACACTGATGGAGAGCTGCATGGCCTAGCATTGGGACACTGATTAAGAGCTGCATGGCTTAGCATTGAGACACTGATTGAGAGCTGCAGGGCCTAGCGCCGAGACACTGATTGAGAGCCGCAGGGCCTAGCGCCGAGACACTGATTGAGAGCCGCAGGGCCTAGCGCCGAGACACTGAGAGCTGCAGGGCCTAGTGCCGAGACACTGATTGAGAGCCGCAGGGCCTAGCGCAGAGACACTGATTGAGAGCCGCAGGGCCTAGCGCCGAGACACTGATTGAGAGCCGCAGGGCCTAGTGCTGAGACACTGATGGAGAGCCGCAGGGCCTAGCGTTGAGACACTGATTGAGAGCTGCATGGCCTAGCGCCGAGACACTGATTGAGAGCCGCAGGGCCTAGCATTGAGACACTGATTGAGAGCCGCAGGGCCTAGCGCAGAGACACTGATTGAGAGCCGCAGGGCCTAGCGCCGAGACACTGATTGAGAGCCGCAGGGCCTAGTGCTGAGACACTGATTGAGAGCCGCAGGGCCTAACATTGAGACACTGATTGAGAGCTGCATGGCCTAGCGCCGAGACACTGATTGAGAGCCGCAGGGCCTAGCATTGAGACACTGATTGAGAGCTGCATGGCCTAGCATTGAGACACTGATTGAGAGCCGCAGGGCCTAGCGCCGAGACACTGATTGAGAGCCGCAGGGTCTAGTGCTGAGACACTGATTGAGAGCTGCATGGCCTAGCGTTGAGACACTGATTGAGAGCCGCAGGGCCTAGCATTGGGACACTGATTGAGAGCCGCATGGCCTAGCATTGGGACACTGATTGAGAGCCGCAGGGCCTAGCGTTGAGACACTGATTGAGAGCTGCATGGCCTATGATTGGGACACTGATTGAGAGCCGCAGGGCCTAGCGCCGAGACACTGATTGAAAGCCGCAGGGCCTAGTCCAGAGACACTGATTGAGAGCCTCAGGGCCTAGTGCTGAGACACTGATGGAGAGCCGCAGGGCCTAGCGCCGAGACACTGATTGAGAGCCGCAGGGCCTAGCGCCGAGACAGTGATTGAGAGCCGCAGGGCCTCGTGCTGAGACACTGATGGAAAGCCACAGGGCCTAGTGCTGAGACACTGATTGAGAGCTGCATGGCCTAGCGTTGAGACACTGATGGAAAGCCACAGGGCCTAGCGCCGAGACACTGATTGAGAGCCGCAGAGGCCTAGCATTGAGACACTGATTGAGAGCTGCATGGCCTAACATTGAGACACTGATTGAGAGCCGCAGGGCCTAGCGCCGAGACACTGATTGAGAGCCGCAGGGCCTAGCGTTGAGACACTAATTGAGAGCCGCAGGGCCTAGCGCCGAGACACTGATTGACAGCCGCAGGGCCTAAAATTGAGACACTGATTGAGAGCCGCAGGGCCTAGTGCTGAGACACTGATGGAAAGCCACAGGGCCTAGTGCTGAGACACTGATGGAGAGCTGCATGGCAGAGGATTGGGACACTGATGGAGAGCCGCAGGGCCTAGCGCCGAGACACTGATTGAGAGCCGCAGGGCCTAGTGCTGAGACACTAATGGAGAGCCACAGGGCCTAGCGTTGAGACACTGATTGAGAGCTGCATGGCCTAACATTGAGACACTGATTGAGAGCCGCAGGGCCTAGCGCCGAGACACTGATTGAGAGCCGCAGGGCCTAGTGCTGAGACACTGATGGAGAGCCGCAGGGCCTAGTGCTGAGACACTGATTGAGAGCTGCATGGCCTAGCATTGAGACACTGATTGAGAGCCGCAGGGCCTAGCGCCGAGACACTGATTGAGAGCCGCAGGGCCTAGTGCTGAGACACTGATGGAAAGCCACAGGGCCTAGCGTTGAGACACTGATTGAGAGCTGCATGGCCTAACATTGAGACGCTGATTGAGAGCCGCAGGGCCTAGCGCCGAGACACTGATTGAGAGCCGCAGGGCCTAGTGCTGAGACACTGATGGAGAGCCGCAGGGCCTAGTGCTGAGACACTGATTGAGAGCTGCATGGCCTAGCATTGAGACACTGATTGAGAGCCGCAGGGCCTAGCGCCGAGACACTGATTGAGAGCCGCAGGGCCTAGCGCCGAGACACTGATTGAGAGCCTCAGGGCCTAGTGCAGAGACACTGATTGAGAGCCGCAGGGCCTAGCGCCGAGACACTGATTGAGAGCCGCAGGGCCTAGCGTTGAGACACTGATTGAGAGCTGCATGGCCTAGCGTTGAGACACTGATTGAGAGCTGCAGGGCCTAGCGCCGAGACACTGATTGAGAGCCGCAGGGCCTAGCGCCGAGACACTGATTGAGAGCCGCAGGGCCTAGTGCTGAGACACTGATGGGGTGCCCCAGGGCCTAGCACAGAGACACTGATTGAGAGCTGCAGGGCCTAGCGCCGAGACACTGATGGAGAGCCGCAGGGCCTAGCACAGAGACACTGATTGAGAGCTGCAGGGCCTAGCGCCGAGACACTGATTGAGAGCCGCAGGGCCTAGTGCTGAGACACTAGTTGAGAGCTGCATGAGCTAGCGTTGAGACACTGATTGAGAGCTGCAGGGCCTAGTGCTGAGACACTGATGGAAAGCCACAGGGCCTAGCGCAGAGACACTGATTGAGAGCCGCATGGCCTAGCATTGAGACACTGATTGAGATCCGCAAGGCCTAGCGCAGAGACACTGAATGAGAGCCGCAGGGCCTAGTGCTGAGACACTGATGGAGAGCCGCAGGCCCTAGTTCTGAGACACTGATTGAGAGCTGCATGGCCTAGCATTGGGACACTGATTGAGAGCTGTATGGCCTAGCGTTGAGACACTGATTGAGAGCCGCAGGGCCTAGCGCCGAGACACTGATTGAGAGCCGCAGGGCCTAGTGCTGAGACACTGATGGAAAGCCACAGGGCCTAGTGCAGAGACACTGATTGAGAGCCGCAGGGCCTAGCGCCGAGACACTGATTGAGAGCCGCAGGGCCTAGCGCCGAGACACTGATGGAGAGCCGCAGGGCCTAGTGCTGAGACACTGATGGAAAGCCACAGGGCCTAGCGTTGAGACACTGATTGAGAGCTGCATGGCCTAACATTGAGACACTGATTGAGAGCCGCAGGGCCTAGCGCCGAGACACTGATTGAGAGCCGCAGGGCCTAGTGCTGAGACACTGATGGAGAGCCGCAGGGCCTAGTGCTGAGACACTGATTGAGAGCTGCATGGCCTAGCATTGAGACACTGATTGAGAGCCACAGGGCCTAGCGCCGAGACACTGATTGAGAGCCGCAGGGCCTAGCGCCGAGACACTGATTGAGAGCCTCAGGGCCTAGTGCAGAGACACTGATTGAGAGCCGCAGGGCCTAGCGCCGAGACACTGATTGAGAGCCGCAGGGCCTAGCGCCGAGACACTGATTGAGAGCCGCAGGGCCTAGTGCTGAGACACTGATGGAAAGCCACAGGGCCTAGTGCTGAGACACTGATTGAGAGCTGCATGGCCTAGCGTTGAGACACTGATGGAAAGCCCCAGGGCCTAGCGCCGAGACACTGATTGAGAGCCGCAGGGCCTAGCATTGAGACACTGATCGAGAGCTGCATGGCCTAGCATTGAGACACTGATTGAGAGCCGCAGGGCCTAGCGTCGAGACACTGATTGAGAGCCGCAGGGCCTAGTGCTGAGACACTGATTGAGAGCTGCATGGCCTAGCGTTGAGACACTGATGGAAAGCCACAGGGCCTAGTGTTGAGACACTGATGGAGAGCCGCAGGGCCTAGCGCCGAGACACTGATTGAGAGCCGCAGGGCCTAGTGCTGAGACACTGATGGAAAGCCACAGGGCCTAGTCCTGAGACACTGATGGAGAGCCGCAGGGCCTAGTGTTGAGACACTGATGGAGAGCCGCAGGGCCTAGCGCCGAGACACTGATTGAGAGCTGCATGGCCTAGCGTTGAGACACTGATGGAAAGCCACAGGGCCTTGCGCCGAGACACTGATTGAGAGCCGCAGGGCTTAGTGCTGAGACACTGATTGAGAGCTGCATGGCCTAACATTGAGACACTGATTGAGAGCCGCAGGGCCTAACATTGGGACACTTATTGAGAGCCGCAGGGCCTGGCGCCGAGACACTGATTGAGAGCCGCAGGGCCTAACATTGGGACACTGATTGAGAGCCGCAGGGCCTGGCGCCGAGACACTGATTGAGAGCTGCATGGCCTAGCGTTGAGACACTGTTTGAGATCCGCAGGGCCTAGCGTTGAGACACTGATTGAGAGCCGCAGGGCCTAGTGCAGAGACACTGATTGAGAGCCGCATGTCTAGCTCCTATACACTGATTGAGAGCTGAAGGGCGTAATGCTAGGGGTCTGAGTGAGAGCTAAGCCTAGAGCCAAGACACTGAGAAAGAAGTACCAATCCCAAAGCACAAAGAATGAGTTCCACGTAGGGTGACCTGGCGTCCTGGATTTGCCTGGACAGTCCCGGTTTTTGGCCAGCTGTCCCGGCAGAATACAGGAAAGTAAGTTCATGTCCTGTTTTTTTTTTCGAAAGGGTTGGCTGAAAACGGTAGGAGGTATCTTTGTATGTTTTGCAAAGCAGGGAGAGTTAGCAGCTGTTATAAGAAAGCAATTTAATTAACAGGCATGCTACTGGCTTTAAAAGGGCATTTTATGAATGTTCTTACTGCCTCATCTGTAATTCTCTGCTAAGGAGCACTGTCATTTTGTGCGCTGGGTTGAAGTAAAGTTGTAGTCCTTCTTCTATTTTTGGGAAATATCCCGGTTTTTAGCTTTAAAATTCTGGTCAGCCTAGTTCCACAGCGCTGCTCATTGCGGCGGCTCTTCGAGAGATGCAGGGTATTGGTGACCCTCAGGGGGGCAGCATGTGCTGCACCTGTTCAAGGCAGGGCCTGTCACAGGCTTGCCTTATCTGTAAAGGACGGTCACCTGAGTTTCTTGTCGCCGACTCATCAAGAAGAAAAAATAGTGCCATTGACTCGCCCCCATCCAGATATTTCTCCAGGTTGATTTGATCATCCCACAAGTAACCCCTTGTGCCGCTCTCCCCGGGGAGCCTGTGACCCCTCTGCCTCGCTGCCGCACCCCTCCCCGAGGAGCCTGTGACCCCTCGGCCTCGCTCCCGCACCCCTCCCCGAGGAGCCTGTGACCCCTCGGCCTCGCTCCCGCACCCCTCCTCGAGGAGCCTGTGACCCCTCGGCCTCGCTGCTGCACCCCTCCTCGAGGAGCCTGTGACCCCTCGGCCTCGCTGCCGCACCCCTCCCCGAGGAGCCTGTGACCCCTCGGCCTCGCTGCCGCACCCCTCCCCGAGGAGCCTGTGACCCCTCGGCCTCGCTGCCGCACCCCTCCTCGAGGAGCCTGTGACCGCTCGGCCTCGCTGCCGCACCCCTCCCCGGGGAGCCTGTGACCGCTCGGCCTCGCTGCTGCACCCCTCCCCGAGGAGCCTGTGACCCCTCGGCCTCGCTGCCGCACCCCTCCCCGAGGAGCCTGTGACCCCTCTGCCTCGCTGCCGCACCCCTCCTCGAGGAGCCTGTGACCGCTCGGCCTCGCTGCTGCACCCCTCCCCGAGGAGCCTGAGACCCCTCGGCCTCGCTGCTGCACCCCTCCCCGAGGAGCCTGTGACCCCTCTGCCTCGCTGCCGCACCCCTCCTCGAGGAGCCTGTGACCGCTCGGCCTCGCTGCCGCACCCCTCCCCGGGGAGCCTGTGACCGCTCGGCCTCGCTGCTGCACCCCTCCCCGAGGAGCCTGTGACCCCTCGGCCTCGCTGCCGCACCCCTCCCCGAGGAGCCTGTGACCCCTCGGCCTCGCTGCCGCACCCCTCCCTGAGGAGCCTGTGACCCCTCGGCCTCGCTGCCGCACCCCTCCCCGAGGAGCCTGTGACCCCTCGGCCTCGCTGCCGCACCCCTCCCCGAGGAGCCTGAGACCCCTCGGCCTCGCTGCTGCACCCCTCCCCGAGGAGCCTGTGACCGCTCGGCCTCGCTGCCGCACCCCTCCCCGAGGAGCCTGTGACCGCTCGGCCTCGCTGCCGCACCCCTCCCCGAGGAGCCTGTGACCCCTCGGCCTCGCTGCCGCACCCCTCCCCGAGGAGCCTGTGACCGCTCGGCCTCGCTGCCGCACCCCTCCCTGAGGAGCCTGTGACCCCTGGGCCTCGCTCCCGCACCCCTCCCCGAGGAGCCTGAGACCCCTCGGCCTCGCTGCCGCACCCCTCCCCGAGGAGCCTGTGACCGCTCGGCCTCGCTGCCGCACCCCTCTCCGAGGAGCCTGTGACCCCTGGGCCTCGCTCCCGCACCCCTCCCCGAGGAGCCTGAGACCCCTCGGCCTCGCTGCTGCACCCCTCCCCGAGGAGCCTGTGACCGCTCGGCCTCGCTGCCGCACCCCTCCCCGAGGAGCCTGTGACCCCTGGGCCTCGCTCCCGCACCCCTCCCCGAGGAGCCTGAGACCCCTCGGCCTCGCTGCTGCACCCCTCCCCGAGGAGCCTGTGACCGCTCGGCCTCGCTGCCGCACCCCTCCCCGAGGAGCCTGTGACCGCTCGGCCTCGCTGCCGCACCCCTCCCCGAGGAGCCTGTGACCCCTCGGCCTCGCTGCCGCACCCCTCCTCGAGGAGCCTGTGACCCCTCGGCCTCGCTGCCGCACCCCTCCCCGAGGAGCCTGTGACCGCTCGGCCTCGCTGCCGCACCCCTCCCCGAGGAGCCTGTGACCCCTCGGCCTCGCTCCCGCACCCCTCCCCGAGGAGCCTGTGACCCCTCGGCCTCGCTGCCGCACCTCTCCCCGTGGAGCCTGTGACCCCTCGGCCTCGCTGCCGCACCCCTCCCCGAGGAGCCTGTGACCCCTCGGCCTCGCTGCCGCACCCCTCCCCGAGGAGCCTGTGACCCCTGGGCCTCGCTCCCGCACCCCTCCCCGAGGAGCCTGAGACCCCTCGGCCTCGCTGCTGCACCCCTCCCCGAGGAGCCTGTGACCCCTCGGCCTCGCTCCCGCACCCCTCCCCGAGGAGCCTGAGATCCCTCGGCCTCGCTGCTGCACCCCTCCTCGAGGAGCCTGTGACCCCTCGGCCTCGCTCCCGCACCCCTCCCCGAGGAGCCTGAGACCCCTCGGCCTCGCTGCTGCACCCCTCCCCGAGGAGCCTGTGACCCCTCGGCCTCGCTCCCGCACCCCTCCCCGAGGAGCCTGTGACCCCTCGGCCTCGCTGCCGCACCTCTCCCCGTGGAGCCTGTGACCCCTCGGCCTCGCTGCCGCACCCCTCCCCGAGGAGCCTGTGACCGCTCGGCCTCGCTGCCGCACCCCTCCCCGAGGAGCCTGTGACCCCTCGGCCTCGCTCCCGCACCCCTCCTCGAGGAGCCTGTGACCGCTCGGCCTCGCTGCCGCACCCCTCCCCGAGGAGCCTGTGACCCCTCGGCCACGCTGCCGCACCCCTCCCCGAGGAGCCTGTGACCCCTCGGCCACGCTGCTGCACCCCTCCTCGAGGAGCCTGTTACCCCTCGGCCTCGCTCCCGCACCCCTCCCCGAGGAGCCTGAGACCCCTCGGCCTCGCTGCTGCACCCCTCCCCGGGGAGCCTGAGTCCCCTCGGCCTCGCTGCCGCACTCCTCTCCGCGGAGCCTGTGACCCCTCGGCCTCGCTGCCGCACCCCTCCCCGAGGAGCCTGTGACCCCTCGGCCTCGCTGCCGCACCCCTCCCCGAGGAGCCTGAGACCCCTCGGCCTCGCTGCTGCACCCCTCCCCGAGGAGCCTGTGACCCCTCTGTGGTAACGGAGCCACCCGGCCCGTTCAGCCACGCTGAGCACGCACCCACGCACCCGGAGGGCGGGCACGCCCGAAGGCATAAATAAAAGGGCGCAAGACCGCTCGTGGTCTTCGGCCCACACCAGTGACCCTGACTGCTGTGTCCTGTTTGTCCCGTAGTTACCCCCTGTCCTTAGGCCTGCCCTATCACCCACGATACCACATTGGCGACGAGAGCGGAGCCTACCCGCGCCTCGCCCCCCCGCGCACCTGCTGATCCGGCTGGCGGTGCTCCAGGCTGTCCGCGGAGGCGGAACACGAAGGACTTTCCAAGGCGCGCCCTCGCGTTGGCTGGCTGGGCCGCGCGCGCGCTATTCTGGTGCCTGGAGGGGATTCCAGCGTCCTGTGCTGTGCTGGTAAGCTCTGTCGGAGGGGGGAGTCGGCCCTCGTGAGCCCGGCCCGCGTCTGCGTGAGGAGAGCACATTACAGCTCTGGTGTGCAAGGCCCCGAGAGAGAGACGAGTGGCAGGGGCGTCCATGAAAGTGCCTGCAGGGGGAGATCGTCTGCATAAAGCTTTGTGAAAAAAAAGAAGGGCTCCGGTGGTCTCGCCCTCGCGCAGCACCAGCCAGGCAGCCTATCTGCGTCACGGTGCACAGCCGTTGGTCGCGCCTGCGCGCAGCGACAACCAGGCAGCCTGCATCATCCCTAAGCGGGGGAGGAGAGTGACAGTGGTCTCGCCTGGAGAACAGACCTGCAGCCACGGCCTGTGTGGTGGGAGGTGACGGAGAGGGGCAGCAAGCATGACCACCCCTGTCACCAGCGGAGGTGGCACCGCGCAGCCACCACAGCAGCGGGCCCCGCAGCCAGCGGCCGCCGCACCTGGACACAGTGCGGTAGCCCCGTTGCCACCGTTCAGCGAGCTGTCGGATCCCTCCACGGCGGCGGTGCGATGGCGATCATGGATCGGACGGCTGGAGCACTACTTTGTCGGGGTGCGGGAGACGGACAATACAGTCAAGAGGTCTCTCCTCATGTGCTACGGTGGCGAGGAGCTGTACAACCTCTTCGAGACCCTACCAGATAGAGGGAACGACAACGACTATGCGGGCGCCATAAGGGCCCTGAATCGCCATTTTGACCCCCAAACCAACCCCGACTTCGAGTGGTTCAAGCTCCGCCAGGCGCGACAAGAGGAAACAGAGAGCATCGACGTTTTCTACGCCCGCCTTCGAAAACTCTCGCTGTCATGCGAACTACCGGACCAGAGAGCAGAGATTCGGGCGCAGCTCATCCAGGGGTGCAGGTCGGTCCCGTTGCGGCGCCTAATCCTACGGCAGCCAGGCATCTCCCTGGATGATATCTTAATCCTGGGCCGGTCTCACGAGCTATTGAACGCTCGGGCGGACGTGATGGAAGCAGCCCTCAACCGGCCGGCTGTGGCCCCGAAACCGCCGGCAGTCAAGGAGGAGAGGGTGGATGTGCTGCAGAGGCGGCCGAACCAGCAGCGCGGAGCCGCGAGGGCTCCACAAAGAGACACCTGTGGCAACTGCGGCCTAGGTCACCCGCCTGGCGGGCGGTGCGTCGCAAGAGGACAAACGTGTCTGAAGTGCGGACGAGCGAACCATTTCGCGAAGGTCTGCCGAGGCGGAAGGATGCGCGGCGGTACTGGGGGCCCGCGAGGTGCAGCGGCGAGCGTGCACCAACTGACAGAGGAAGAATCCGCCGCCCTGAGAGACAACACCAAGGCGGAATTCGTGGAAGAGGTAGAGGATGATGAAGTATTCTTCGTCTCGTTCGTTGGCCGGGAAGGCACGAGGCGAAGGCCGCCGCCCATGTGTGACATCATGGTGGCCGGATCCCCGGTGAGCGCTCTCATCGACACGGGGGCGTCAGTGAACGTAATGGACAGCTGCCAGTATGAGAGGCTGTCGCCACGACCGCCCCTGAGGCCCTCCAAAGCCCAAATCTTCACATATGACAGTGACAAGCCGCTGTCCCTGCGAGGGGTGATTGACGTTGAAGTCGTCAGTGACGGCAGGAAGCTGGCCACGACGTTCCACGTGGCCGAAGGCAAGAGGGGCACCTTACTGAGCTGTCACACTGCCGAAGATCTGGCGCTGGTGTTTTTCGCGAATCAAGTGCATGACTTGCATGCCAGGGAGATGTTGAAGGACTTTCCCATGCTGTTCCGAGGTCTAGGGTGCCTACGCGGGAAACAGTTCAAACTACACGTGGACCCGACAGTCCGGCCCATGGCGCTGCGCCACAGGAGAATACCATTCCTCCTGAGACCACGAGTGGAGGAGGAGTTGAAGAAGTTGGAAGACCTGGGGGTGATCGAAAAGGTATCCGGCCCCACCCTGTGGGTGTCCCCCCTAGTCGTGGCGCCCAAACCCAAGCAGCCAGGCGCCATCCGTTTGTGCGTCGATATGCGCCTCCCGAACAAGGCAGTAAAGCGCGAAAGACACCTCACGCCCACCATGGACGATATCGTGGCTGACCTCAATGGTGCACAGTGGTTCACAAAACTGGACCTCAACGCGGGATACCATCAGCTAGAACTCCACCCGGACAGCCGCAACATCACCACTTTCTCCACCCACGTTGGCTTGCGGAGATACAAGCGGCTGAGTTTCGGGATTTCGTCAGCGGCTGAAGTGTTCCAAAATGCCATACGGGAGACTCTCTCGGGACTCCAGGGAGTCATCAATTTGAGCGACGATATCTTGGTGTTCTCGAAGACTCTGGAAGAGCACCATCGGCATCTTCGGGACACGCTGCAGCGGCTGGCGGACAGTGGCCTCACCTTGCACGAGGCCAAGTGCTCCTTCTACCAGGAGTCGGTCGAGTTCTTCGGCTATGTCTTCTCGAGGGAAGGCCTGAGAGTGGATCCGAAGAAGGCGGAAGCAATCCGAGCAGCCCCGAGGCCCACCTCCGCCACCGAGGTCAGGAGTTTTCTAGGGATGGCAACCTACTGTGGACGCTTCATTCCCAACTTGGCGTCCCTGTCGGAGCCGCTCCGGCTTCTCACGAAGAGTGGCCAGCCCTGGACCTGGGCAGCCAAGGAAGATCTCGCGTTCCAGGCGGTCAAGGACGCGCTAATCGACGACAAGGTCATGGCGTACTTCCGGCCTCATAGGCGGACAGAGGTGGTGGTGGACGCGAGCCCTGTTGGGCTGGGCGCAGTCCTGATGCAGGAAACGGAGGCGAAGGAATGGGTCCCGACCGCATACGCCAGCAGAGCCCTGACGGCCACCGAGATGCGGTACGCGCAGATTGAGCGGGAGGCGCTGGCCATCAAGTGGGCCTGTCAGCACTTTCATCTCTACTTGTATGGTCACGACTTCCGGGTGGTCACCGACCACAAACCCCTTGTCCCGCTCTTCGCTGGCACGGCACGTCTGGGCCCCCCGCGGATCGAGAGATGGGCAGTCCAATTGCAAGCTTACCGATTTGAGGTCGTCTTCCGACCTGGTGCCAACAACCCGGCGGATTTCCTGTCCCGGCACCCGGGGCCGGCCCCATCACACCCTGATCAGTCGGATGAGCGCGGCACGGAAGAGTTCGTCAGGATGGTGTCGCAGGCAGCGTGCCCGGTGGCACTCACGCTGGAGGACATCGGCAGGGCCACGGAGCTGGATGAGTGCCTCGTAAAGGTGAAGCGCACGTTGGCGAACCGCAATTGGCGGAACTTCCTGGATGGGGTGCAAGCCCTCACCGAAGACGAGAGAGTCTTTCGACAGCAAGTGTGGAATGCGCAGAGTGAGCTCAGCGAAGGGCCGCATGGCGTGGTCATGAGAGGCGCAACACTCGTCATTCCGAGGAGTCTCCAAGGGGAGGTGGTTCGGTTGGCGCACCAAGGGCATCAAGGCGTCTCCAAGACCAAGGCCAGGCTGCGGAGCAAGGTGTGGTTCCCTCGGATGGATGCCATGGTTGAGGAAGTCGTCCGCAACTGTCACTCGTGCAACATCACCGGGGGCGAGCCGGCGCCTCATCCGGTAATCACGGAAGAACCATGCCTAGAACCCTGGTCCAAGCTGTGTGTGGATTTTGGATCCTTCCTGGACGGGCGACACACCTTGGTGGTGGTGGATTCGCACTCCAAGTTCCCGGTGGTGGAAGTGGTTTCCTCCACAGCGTTCAGCCAGGTGAGAGCGGCGTTGGACCGCATATTTGCCATGATGGGACTACCTGAGGAAGTCCGGTCGGACAATGGGCCACCTTTTCAAGGAAGAGAATTCCAAGACTACTTAGCAGCTCGAGGGGTCAGGCACAGGAAGATCACCCCGCAATGGCCCCAGGCGAATGGAGAGGTAGAGCGGTTTATGCGCACGATGAACCGGGCGCTGAGGATCGGAGTCGAACAAGGGGAAGACGCGGATCAATGCCTCTCACAGTTTCTCAGCGCGTACTGCCGGACACCTCACTGCACCACTCAGTGTGCGCCAGCGCATCTTCTCTTCAAGAAGGCCCCCAGGGACAACATCCCGGCGAGCCAAGTGTGGCGGCCTCGGCCGCTGAACCAAGGGGCGGCTCAAGAGAGAAGGCGGACATCCAACGAGAAGGCCAGTCGGGCGAGGAGAGCCCAAGCGAGGAGTCTCCAGGTGGGGGACGTGGTCATCATGAGAGACCGTTACCCAAATTGGAAGTATCGCACCCCGTTTGAACCGGAAGTGTGGGAGGTGACCAGAGTGCAGGGCACCATGGTGTCAGTCCGGAGAGGAACACGGACAGTGACTCGAAATGCGTCCTGGTTCAAACAGGTCACCTCAGCTCCCCCCGAGACCGACCCGCAGGAGGAGGAGTTCGAGGCCAGAGAAGGGGGCAGCTCACCAGGAGGGCAGGCGAGCACATCGCGGAGCGCGCCCCCACTGTCCGGCGTGGGAGAACGAGAGAACGGGTCCTCCGAAGATGTGGGGGTACCCTGTGAGAAAGGAGCCTGCGGGACCGGACGAGGAGACGTCCCCCGGAGCCAGCCGTACGGCCTTCGGCCAAACCCGGCCCCTAATCAGAGACTGAGAGACTTTGCGTGGTGTGCGCAAGAGCCGAACTGTTCTGTGATAACTGATCTCTGTATCTGAAAGATTGGAGGGATGTGGTAACGGAGCCACCCGGCCCGTTCAGCCACGCTGAGCACGCACCCACACACCCGGAGGGCGGGCACGCCCGAAGGCATAAATAAACGGGCGCAAGACCGCTCGTGGTCTTCGGCCCACACCAGTGACCCTGACTGCTGTGTCCTGTTTGTCCCGTAGTTACCCCCTGTCCTTAGGCCTGCCCTATCACCCACGATACCACACCCTCGGCCTCGCTGCCACACCCCTCCCCGAGGAGCCTGTGACCGCTCGGCCTCGCTGCCGCACCCCTCCCCGAGGAGCCTGAGACCCCTCGGCCTTGCTCCCGCACCCCTCCCCGGGGAGCCTGTGACCGCTCGCCCTCGCTGCTGCACCCCTCCCCGAGGAGCCTGTGACCCCTCGGCCTCGCTGCCGCACCCCTCCCCGAGGAGCCTGAGACTGCTTGGCCTCTCAATCCTGAGAGTGAAGTGCCAAGAGGTCTGTACTTGGTCCATTCTGCAGAACCATAGTAGGGCAGCCCCAGGACATCAGTGCCCGGGACTTCAAGCACCACTGTTGGGACTGAGTACCCCACGTCACCCCTGTCTGCTCTCTGCTTCCTCCCGAACAGGGTCTGCGGCTTCCACTGTACAGAGTTGTGTGTGAGGCGTTCCTCAGAGGTGCTGGTCCTGGTCAGATAGACCCGTTGGTTAAAGCGCCTTGTGCAGCGCACCCTCTTCTTACCCTGTATGCCACGTGTTCTCTATTTAATGTGGGAGCCGTCCCTCCTGGCAGAGTGAGCTCCTGGTCTCCTCTAGCCTCGCCTCTAGTCCACACCCTCCCCACTCTGTTCTGTCTAAAATCTACCTCTGTTTCCCTGTGTCCCCTGTAAGGGCCCATGGGACAGGGTGAGGGCCCCGGAGACCAGAAGGCTGGGCTGTGAGCTGCGGCGCCCCCTTGGCTGGGCCTTTATGGACCCATGGACAGGGGCCTGGAGACCGTAGGGTGGGCTGTGAGCTGCGGGGACCCTCTGTCCTATGTAAGGCCCCATGCCCCGGGGCCCGGAGATCATAGGGTGGGCTGTGAGCTGAGGGCCCCTCTGTTACATGTAAGGGCCCCATGGACCGGGGCCTGGATACCGTAGGGTGGTCTGTGAGCTGCGGGGACCCTCTGTCCTATGTAAGGGCCCATGCCCCGGGCCCGGAGATCATAGGGTGGGCTGTGAGCTGAGGGCCCCTCTGTCCCATGTAAGGGCCCCATGGACCGGGGCCTGGAGACCGTAGGGTAGGCCTAGAGCTGCAGAGCCCCCCTGAGTTGATCACAGCCTCACCGGTGCTGCAAGGGCCCCTGTCAGTACTCTTAATGCAGGGCAGCTCGAGCTATAACCCACCGACCCCCCACAGGATCCGGTGCGCACCGGAGCAGATCACATTCCTGAGCGTCTTGGCAACAACAAAGAGATCTGTGATCTTGGCCTTAGAGGTCTGAGCGGGCCAAGCCCTGCTATGAACGCCCCGCCCCCTCCGCCCTCTGGGAGAGGCTCCCACTGCAGCCATTGTCCGCTTCTGTTGGGGACCGCCCTGTCCTGGGAACTGTCCTGTGCTGGGGACTGCCCTGTCCTGGGGGGCGCCCTGTCCTGGGGACTGCCCTGTCCTGGGGGCGCCCTGTCCTGGGGACTGCCCTGTCCTGGGGAGTGCCCTGTCCTGGTGCCCTGTCCTGGGGGGGCGACCTGTCCTGGGGACTGCCCTGTCCTTGGAAGCACCCTGTCCTGGGGACTGTCCTGTCCTGGGGAGTGTCCTGTCCTAGTGCCCTGTCCTGGGGACTGCCCTTTCCTGGGGACTGCCCTCAGTGCCCTGTCCTGGGGACCGCTCTGTCCTGGGGAGGCGCCCTGTCTTGGAGACTGCCCTATCCTGAGGGGGGGGGGCACCCTGTCCTGGGGGCACCCTATCCTGAGGTTGCTCTGTCCTGGGGAGCGCCCTGTCCCGGGGACTGCCCTGTCCTGTAAAATTACGGGGAACGTGTAGGGATAAAGGGAAGAGTAGTGGCGGCCATGTGGCTGCGCGAGTGGACTTATGTCCTTACCCTGTCCCTGTTCCCCCGGCCGCCTTTGTGAGGGACTGTCCACGCTCTGCCCAATGGGGTAAGCAGCTGGGTGATATTTTCAGGCCAATGCTTGTTTACACTTGTTGGACTTGGCCCTTCTGGCAGGTTCACCCCTGGACTTTTTGGCTTTTTATTGGTGACTTGGTATGGTGATTGTTTGGTCTCTGCGCACTTTCCCTGTGTCCCAGGGTAAAGTGCGTGCGTGCGCTGAGTGCATGTGGTGAGATAGGCCTGCCCTCCCATAGGAATGCATGGGGAATGTATGTGTCCCTAGTAGTTCCTGATGCGTGGGGTGTGCAGGCCCGAGTTTGGTATGTGCGGACTCGTGGGAGTGAATGCTGCGCGATGATGTGTGCGGCGTGCATGTACCTAGTGTGGAAGTGCCACTTCTAGAAGTGGGCACTTCTGTGTGCAGTGTGTCTGTCGCGTGATTGGCTGGTCATGTCATGTGACGGGCTAGGGATTCCCCAGTGTCAGGATGAGTCACCCAGTGGTGAATGGGGAGATCAGCAGCTAGATGGGTGGGAGGAGTCCACCTGGGTCCTGAATAGGACAGGGTTTTCCAAACACAATGCTGGCCCCGCCCCCTGTGGTGCGACTGACGACCCTAGCCCTTCCAGTGAATAGAGTGAGGGGCTGAGCACATCAAGGGTGCTCCCCAACCAGCTGCGACTGGTTTTCCCCCTCACCCTGACCCCAGAACAAAGGGTTTGCATGTATAAAAATGGGGCTGTGTCCCCACAGAAACGGTTCTCTGCCAGGATCTTACCTGAGGGGGGCTGCTGCTGCTGCCGCTGGACCAGAGGACCGCCACTTGGACTACCTCCCTGCCTGGAGGCCCAGTGAGCTGGCTCTGGGTCCAGCCTTGCCCCCACCCCTGCCCTGCTGCATGCAGGGAAGAACTTTGCTGGACTTTGTGGTTCTTTCTATCCTAAAGCACCAGGCAGTGCTTTCCTTTCCCTCATAGCGCTGGGAGCGCTTTTCTTGGCTTCATAGCGCTGGGAGCGCTTTGTTTGGGTCCCCTAAGCGCCTGGAAGCGCTTTAATTGAGGCCGGCAGCGCAACGCTGCGATTATCAGCAAGGGAACCCCGACGTAGGGATTCCCTGCTATTGTGCTATATTCGAAGCGGGTGCCCACCCCGCATTGTGTGCTTGTTGGCGGGTGCCCACCCCGCTTATTGAAGTATTCCTACGGCGGGTGCCCACCCCGCCGTGTACTGCATATCGAGGGAGCCCACCCCTCTTATCCCCGGAGAAATCACCGCGGCGGCCCGGTTCTCAAACCGGAAGTCAGGCAACGGCTCGTGGGACGGGGGCGGAGCCTCGACCTGCAACGGAAGTCCAGGCGGGAGCCCACTCCGCACTGGACGGCTTCCTGGAGGAACGAGAGGAGGCTGCCGGGGAAGAGAGAGAGCCCCCGAGGAGCGGGAGCTCTCTAGTGCCGGCCGCCCTGACCCCGACGCGTCCAGTGAGCCTGGAGCCTCGGAGGCTCCACGAGAAGCGTCGCCGGAGTCCCGGTGAGTGAGGCTCCGAGGGGGGGGGTCCGGACCGCATTTCGCTCCCGCCCCAGCGGGGGCCTGTCTATGCTCGAGTCCCAGAGTGGGACTCCAACCTTCTGGGGGCAGTATTCTGGAGCAGGCCAGAGCGCGAGTGGCGCTCCAACTACGGGGGCATTTCTCCTGCAGTCAGAGCGGCCCCGGAAGGCAGCGGGCCGCTCCAACGAAGGGGCCCGCATTATTTTCTCGAGCACTTGTGTGCTCCAACGGCCTGCATTGGTTTGCCCTGAGCCCCGAGAAGGCTCCAACGTTACGGGGCATTCTCGTCCTCAGAGCCCACGAGGCTCCACCCAGGCGCATTCTTCAGGAGCCTAGGAGGCTCCCCGGGGGCATTTCTATTGGCCATTTCGAGCCCCAGAGGCTCCAACGAAGGGGCATATTATTCTTTAGAGCCTGCGAGGCTCAAGGGGCACAGTATTGATTCAGAGCCCTGGGAGGCTCCAACGTTGGCCCCAGCATTTCTCCAGTTGCCCAGCACTTAGTGGGCAACTGCTACGTTTAGGTTGTAGCCTCTGTGTTTTGGCTGGCGCAGCTGGCGCAGCCGTGCCCTAACTTCTCTGGACATAGGGCGTCCTTACCCCTCCACGGCCAGCTGGCCCAGGGACTGCCACAAATGGTGGCTAATGTGAGTTTTTTTGCGCCATTGTACCTGTTCTGCACCTCTGAATGTGTTTTTGCGTCATGTGCTTTGCTTTACACCTCTGAATGTTATGCATCATGTGTTTATGTGCTTAGACCCCTACAGGTATTGTGATACTTAGGTGGTTGTTTTCTCCCTAACACAGGTGGTGCTAGTGAGGTCCTGATTCCCTGCGCAATATTTTTCTAAATGTGATTTATGCCCCTGTGATAGATGCAGGATAGGTTTTATACCTGATGCTAGTGTGATGACGCTGAGGTCATTATTGCGCCAGTAGAGACTGGTTATGTTCTACATGTACACTTGGTAATTTGTGTTATGTTCTAAGAGTGCTAATTCCTGACAGTGGTCCATGTGGCCCTGTCCCCTGTATATATAATCCCTTGTAAATTCTGCCCGTGCCTGTTGGCACATTGTAGAGTGTGTGTTTTTATCTAATGTGTTGTGTATAATACAAAGGCTATTTTTATAGAATACCTTGTGTGGAGTTTCCTTTGTGGTGGGCCTTGGGTGTTGTTGCTGGGTGCGCGCGCAAACGCTTTACACATCGCCTCAGAGATAAGCCTGACTGCTCGTGCCAAGCTACCAAGGGGGTGAGCAGGGGTTATCTTTGGCGTGTAACTCCCCAGCCCTGACTAGAGTGGTGGTTTCTGCCTGGCTTTGGCGCAAGCCTCAGCCAACCAGAAATCCCATTTCTAACATTGGTGATCAGCGGTGGGATTTGGACTTGCGTTTGCGCTGTACCGCAGCGGCAACTGGCCGCACTACAAAACTCTGCATTTAGATAAATCACATGGTATAGGGATTATTGTTTTAAAATTGCTTTTAATTGTCATTTCTTTGGAAATGTGTTTTTGTGCACTGTGAGTTAGGTGTCCCTAGCTCGGGAGGGTAGATCATCCCCCTTAGTGCATTTTGTGTTTCTGGATTCACCAGAGGGTGGGATCCAGTGGTGGCAGCGTAATAGTGTCCTGTACATTTGTCCCCCGCCCTGCGCCCAGAGTTGGTACCTGTGTCACGTGGTGGTCAGGTTGAGGAATCAGGGGTGGTAGAAACTGCCTTACCAGTCCGAGGGGAGGGTTGTGTGTGTGGATGAATGGTGTGTGGCACTAGGCAAGTGAGTGTGAGTTCTCTGGGTTAGAGAGCTTGCTGAATCTTTTTGTGAATTGTGTGCTCCTGTGTGAAACTCAGACCCCTAGGTTCCCTGTATAATTGTTACCATAACGTCCGCCAGAATGGAGCCTGCTTGTGATCCCTATGAGCTAGCTTGGCGCCAGAGGCAGGAGTTAGAAAGGTACTGTACAGAGGAAGAGTCAGAAGAGGAGGTAGAGGATGACAATACCTGGACGCCAGTAGAGAGTGAGGACCCCATAGGTAGGGCGTCCCGTGCTGGGTCCAGCGTAGGAGGCAGCGCCTCATCCCTTTCCCTGTCCCCAGAGGAGTGGGAAGATAGGAGGAAAGAAAGGGAGCACCAGCTGGCGTTAGAGAAGCTCAGGTTAGAGCATGCTCAGGCTATGACGCAGCTGGAGGCCAGGAAGCAACAGCGAGAGACTGAGTGGGTCTTGGCGCGGGAGAGGGTAGAGGAGGCTGAGAGGGCCTCCACCAGAGGCAAAGTAGCTCTGGAGGGTAGAATATCCCCTGCGCGCAGTTTTAATTTTCTGGGCTCCCCAGGGAGGGTTGAGTCCAGTGGTAGTAGCGATGTAGATTCCAGTGTAGGAAATCCCAGTCCCAGTTCCCCCAGTCTGGTACCTGTTCCCCAGGAGGAGGAGTTACGGTTGAAATTCAGGGGCAGTAGGAAACTGTCTCACCAGACTTGGGAGGAGTTTGTGGATGGATGTGAGGATGCAATGTTTGATTGGATTTCCACAGCAAGTGATTTTGATATACTGTGTAATCTGGTTCTCAAAGAACACCTGCTCAGTTGTTGTGTGCCGGGGCTGCGCCAACACCTGTTGGGGTGTGGATTGTCTGAGCCATTTGACCTGGCGGAGGAAGCAGAGCGCTGGGAAAGGGCTAGAGGTTCTCTAGAGTCATTAGGGAGTGACTCCAAAAGTAGTGGGTCAGGTATCTTCCAGCCCAGCGTGGTGGAAGAGGCTCAGTGTAGCCCAGCTAGGTCCCAGGATAGCGAGGAGGGTGTAGGGGCTCACTGCCTGGCTCAGTGGAGCAGGAGTGAGAGGGTGACCGAGGGTCCCCTAACGTACGAAACCCTGCCTCAGGACTTGGATGGTTCCATGAGGGAACACCAAGTTGGGGACCTAGGCTGTCCTGTTAGCCCATTTGAGGGAGATCTCCTGGTGAGTAGAGGACCTGGAGCACCTGTAACCAGGGCTCCTGTGGTTCTAGAGTCTGGCAGTACCGCTCCGGTAGGGAGGGTACAGGAGTCCAGTGTGAGGAGTGATTGGGGGATGAGTTTCCCAGTGGAAGAGCCTGTGGGTCAGGGACTACCCAGTTGGGCTAGGATCCCGTGTAGTGACCAGGGTGGCACCACTTCTGTTCTGGGGGATCTCCGCGCACTGTCAGGTGGACAGGGGACGGGAGATCAGCGCCAGACAGACAGTCGCTTGACGTATGTGTCCTTTGATAGCCTCAGGGGGATGGAGTGGAAATCCCCAGAAGTCCTGGAGTGCCAGGCAATTATTCCACCAAAGGTTCTAGGCCGGAGGTTGGGAGGCCAGGTTCAGGATCAGCCTGACCTGAAGGGTGGGACGTCTGTAATCAGCGTCCCGACCAGTTCTTCTTCCAGAGGTACCGCCCCAGTTGGTAGGGAGCAGGGTTCTGGAAGGGGGTGCAGAGGGTGGGAGAGCCCACCTCTGCCCCCGGTACAACCTGAGGGGTTAAACCCTGGGTTGGAATGGCGTTCTAGGTGTACCCCTCGCCAGAGGAGGAGGAACCCTAGGAGAAGAGGTAGGGGGAGGAGAGCCTTCCCTGAGACTCCTGGTCCGCCTGAGGGTGTAGACCCTAGGCTGGAGAACCAGTGGCAGTCTAGTCCTGTCTTTCAGAGAGGAAGAGTGGAGAATGGCCGCTATGTGCCAGGGGTTACTACCCCCCACTCTGTGGTTAGGCAAAGACCAGTGGCACCTGGGTGGCCTAGGGCCTGGTCTTGGCCGCGGACAGCTTGGGAGTACCAGTGGGGTAGCCCAGTTGGTCCGGACAGTGGTGTTAAAAAGAATTCCATGGGTTCACCGTGGCGTAGAACCGGAGGGTGTCCATGCAGTTGCGGGCCCGCGTCCGTGTTCTATCGCCCCAAGCAGGGAAGTCCATCACGGTGGTGATTGGTCTGCCCTGCGTTTTGGCTGGAAGGGGGTTGTGTTGGACTTGGCCCTTCTGGCAGGTTCACCCCTGGACTTTTTGGCTTTTTATTGGTGACTTGGTATGGTGATTGTTTGGTCTCTGCGCACTTTCCCTGTGTCCCAGGGTAAAGTGCGTGCGTGCGCTGAGTGCATGTGGTGAGATAGGCCTGCCCTCCCATAGGAATGCATGGGGAATGTATGTGTCCCTAGTAGTTCCTGATGCGTGGGGTGTGCAGGCCCGAGTTTGGTATGTGCGGACTCGTGGGAGTGAATGCTGCGCGATGATGTGTGCGGCGTGCATGTACCTAGTGTGGAAGTGCCACTTCTAGAAGTGGGCACTTCTGTGTGCAGTGTGTCTGTCGCGTGATTGGCTGGTCATGTCATGTGACGGGCTAGGGATTCCCCAGTGTCAGGATGAGTCACCCAGTGGTGAATGGGGAGATCAGCAGCTAGATGGGTGGGAGGAGTCCACCTGGGTCCTGAATAGGACAGGGTTTTCCAAACACAATGCTGGCCCCGCCCCCTGTGGTGCGACTGACGACCCTAGCCCTTCCAGTGAATAGAGTGAGGGGCTGAGCACATCAAGGGTGCTCCCCAACCAGCTGCGACTGGTTTTCCCCCTCACCCTGACCCCAGAACAAAGGGTTTGCATGTATAAAAATGGGGCTGTGTCCCCACAGAAACGGTTCTCTGCCAGGATCTTACCTGAGGGGGGCTGCTGCTGCTGCCGCTGGACCAGAGGACCGCCACTTGGACTACCTCCCTGCCTGGAGGCCCAGTGAGCTGGCTCTGGGTCCAGCCTTGCCCCCACCCCTGCCCTGCTGCATGCAGGGAAGAACTTTGCTGGACTTTGTGGTTCTTTCTATCCTAAAGCACCAGGCAGTGCTTTCCTTTCCCTCATAGCGCTGGGGGCGCTTTTCTTGGCTTCATAGCGCTGGGAGCGCTTTGTTTGGGTCCCCTAAGCGCCTGGAAGCGCTTTAATTGAGGCCGGCAGCGCAACGCTGCGATTATCAGCAAGGGAACCCCGACGTAGGGATTCCCTGCTATTGTGCTATATTCGAAGCGGGTGCCCACCCCGCATTGTGTGCTTGTTGGCGGGTGCCCACCCCGCTTATTGAAGTATTCCTACGGCGGGTGCCCACCCCGCCGTGTACTGCATATCGAGGGAGCCCACCCCTCTTATCCCCGGAGAAATCACCGCGGCGGCCCGGTTCTCAAACCGGAAGTCAGGCAACGGCTCGTGGGACGGGGGCGGAGCCTCGACCTGCAACGGAAGTCCAGGCGGGAGCCCACTCCGCACTGGACGGCTTCCTGGAGGAACGAGAGGAGGCTGCCGGGGAAGAGAGAGAGCCCCCGAGGAGCGGGAGCTCTCTAGTGCCGGCCGCCCTGACCCCGACGCGTCCAGTGAGCCTGGAGCCTCGGAGGCTCCACGAGAAGCGTCGCCGGAGTCCCGGTGAGTGAGGCTCCGAGGGGGGGGGTCCGGACCGCATTTCGCTCCCGCCCCAGCGGGGGCCTGTCTATGCTCGAGTCCCAGAGTGGGACTCCAACCTTCTGGGGGCAGTATTCTGGAGCAGGCCAGAGCGCGAGTGGCGCTCCAACTACGGGGGCATTTCTCCTGCAGTCAGAGCGGCCCCGGAAGGCAGCGGGCCGCTCCAACGAAGGGGCCCGCATTATTTTCTCGAGCACTTGTGTGCTCCAACGGCCTGCATTGGTTTGCCCTGAGCCCCGAGAAGGCTCCAACGTTACGGGGCATTCTCGTCCTCAGAGCCCACGAGGCTCCACCCAGGCGCATTCTTCAGGAGCCTAGGAGGCTCCCCGGGGGCATTTCTATTGGCCATTTCGAGCCCCAGAGGCTCCAACGAAGGGGCATATTATTCTTTAGAGCCTGCGAGGCTCAAGGGGCACAGTATTGATTCAGAGCCCTGGGAGGCTCCAACGTTGGCCCCAGCATTTCTCCAGTTGCCCAGCACTTAGTGGGCAACTGCTACGTTTAGGTTGTAGCCTCTGTGTTTTGGCTGGCGCAGCTGGCGCAGCCGTGCCCTAACTTCTCTGGACATAGGGCGTCCTTACCCCTCCACGGCCAGCTGGCCCAGGGACTGCCACAAATGGTGGCTAATGTGAGTTTTTTTGCGCCATTGTACCTGTTCTGCACCTCTGAATGTGTTTTTGCGTCATGTGCTTTGCTTTACACCTCTGAATGTTATGCATCATGTGTTTATGTGCTTAGACCCCTACAGGTATTGTGATACTTAGGTGGTTGTTTTCTCCCTAACACAGGTGGTGCTAGTGAGGTCCTGATTCCCTGCGCAATATTTTTCTAAATGTGATTTATGCCCCTGTGATAGATGCAGGATAGGTTTTATACCTGATGCTAGTGTGATGACGCTGAGGTCATTATTGCGCCAGTAGAGACTGGTTATGTTCTACATGTACACTTGGTAATTTGTGTTATGTTCTAAGAGTGCTAATTCCTGACAGTGGTCCATGTGGCCCTGTCCCCTGTATATATAATCCCTTGTAAATTCTGCCCGTGCCTGTTGGCACATTGTAGAGTGTGTGTTTTTATCTAATGTGTTGTGTATAATACAAAGGCTATTTTTATAGAATACCTTGTGTGGAGTTTCCTTTGTGGTGGGCCTTGGGTGTTGTTGCTGGGTGCGCGCGCAAACGCTTTACACATCGCCTCAGAGATAAGCCTGACTGCTCGTGCCAAGCTACCAAGGGGGTGAGCAGGGGTTATCTTTGGCGTGTAACTCCCCAGCCCTGACTAGAGTGGTGGTTTCTGCCTGGCTTTGGCGCAAGCCTCAGCCAACCAGAAATCCCATTTCTAACAACACTGATCTGAGCGGCGCCCAAATCCCTTCTGACACATAGACCACTCTTATCACCTCAAATCCAGGGGGGAACGCATCCCATGTGTTCCTTAGTACAAGCGGGGATATACACGTGGCGGCGCAGTGCCTGAGCGGTGGCCTTCACCAGGTCCTCCTGCTTGCATCTTGGATGGTTCTTGTAGCTTCCCGGTCACGGAGGCAGTGCATTACCAGTGTCGGCTCACCCACTGGGTACCGAGTGCCCGCATGGTGGGTTCAAAGTCCTGACATCACCCGCGAAGTGACTCACAGCCATGCTTTTATCCACCAAGTGTCTCACTACAACAGCAGTGAACACCTAGGCCACGAGACACTCCTCAAAGGCTCCACATTTCACCAAAGCGTGTTCTGTGGTCGGCCTCCACGGGTTTTGGAATGGGTCACGGCCCTCGTGCCAGGACAAGGAAAATAAAATGTTCTTTCACAGACATCTGGACACCTGTTCCTAGCTCCAGGAAGACACACTGTGGTGTCGAAACATGCTTGTTACACACCCACTCCCTTTGGGCGTGATAACGTGAGTATGGTTTTCGCACCCCAAAAACGTGCAACTAATGGCCACAGAGAAAAGAGAATCTCTGTGTAGAGAGGGTAACACTGGATCCCAGTGGAGTTGGGTAACAAGTGTGAGGCTGTCACCATCTTCACAAGGCCTGAGAGAACTTCAGACCATCTGCACTTGCTGGTCTACTCCACGGTTACTACTCTGCGAGAGAGCTTCCCCTGGAGGCGAGCGCCCCCTGCATGCGCCCATGATGAACCGCCTCAGGTGGGGGGACCACACTGCGTGAGCCCAACCCCTGGAGACGAGCGCCCCCTGCCTGCACCGAGGATGTACCGACTCAGGTGAGGGGACCACACTGCGAGAGAGCTTCCCCTGGAGACGAGCGCCCCCTGCCTGCGCCCAGGATGAACTCTCTCAGGTGAGGGGACCACACTGCGTGAGTGCTTCCCCTGGAGACGAGCGCCCCCTGCCTGCGCCCAGGATGAACCGTCTCAGGTGAGGGGACCACACTGCGTGAGCGCTTCCCCTGGAGACGAGCGCCCCCTGCCTGCGCCCAGGATGAACCGTCTCAGGTGAGGGGACCACACTGCGAGAGAGCTTCCCCTGGAGACGAGCGCCCCCTGCCTGCGCCCAGGATGAACCGTCTCAGGTGAGGGGACCTGGGACCACACTGCGTGAGTGCTTCCCCTGGAGACGAGCGCCCCCTGCCTGCGCCCAGGATGAACCGTCTCAGGCGAGAGGACCACACTGCGTCAGAGCTTCCCCTGGAGACGGGCGCCCCCTGCCTGCGCCCATGATGAACCGTCTCAGGTGAGGGGACCACACTGCGTGAGTGCTTCCCCTGGAGACGAGCGCCCCCTGCCTGCGCCCAGGATGAACCGTCTCAGGTGAGGGGACCACACTGCAAGAGAGCTTCCCCTGGAGACCAGCGCCCCCTGCCTGCGCCCAGGATGAACCGTCTCAGGTGAGGGGACCACACTGCGAGAGTGCTTCCCCTGGAGACGAGCGGCCCCTGCCTGCGCCCAGGATGAACCGTCTCAGGCGAGAGGACCACACTGCGTCAGAGCTTCCCCTGGAGACGGGCGCCCCCTGCCTGCGTCCATGATGAACCGTCTCAGGTGAGGGGACCACACTGCGTGAGTGCTTCCCCTGGAGACGAGCGCCCCCTGCATGCGCCCATGATGAACCGCCTCAGGTGGGGGGACCACACTGCGTGAGCCCAACCCCTGGAGACGAGCGCCCCCTGCCTGCACCGAGGATGTACCGACTCAGGTGAGGGGACCACACTGCGAGAGAGCTTCCCCTGGAGACGAGCGCCCCCTGCCTGCGCCCAGGATGAACTCTCTCAGGTGAGGGGACCACACTGCGTGAGTGCTTCCCCTGGAGACGAGCGCCCCCTGCCTGCGCCCAGGATGAACCGTCTCAGGTGAGGGGACCACACTGCGTGAGCGCTTCCCCTGGAGACGAGCGCCCCCTGCCTGCGCCCAGGATGAACCGTCTCAGGTGAGGGGACCACACTGCGAGAGAGCTTCCCCTGGAGACGAGCGCCCCCTGCCTGCGCCCAGGATGAACCGTCTCAGGTGAGGGGACCTGGGACCACACTGCGTGAGTGCTTCCCCTGGAGACGAGCGCCCCCTGCCTGCGCCCAGGATGAACCGTCTCAGGCGAGAGGACCACACTGCGTCAGAGCTTCCCCTGGAGACGGGCGCCCCCTGCCTGCGCCCATGATGAACCGTCTCAGGTGAGGGGACCACACTGCGTGAGTGCTTCCCCTGGAGACGAGCGCCCCCTGCCTGCGCCCAGGATGAACCGTCTCAGGTGAGGGGACCACACTGCGAGAGAGCTTCCCCTGGAGACGAGCGCCCCCTGCCTGCGCCCAGGATGAACCGTCTCAGGTGAGGGGACCACACTGCGAGAGTGCTGCCCCTGGAGACGAGCGCCCCCTGCCTGCGCCCAGGATGAACCGTCTCAGGTGAGGGGACCACACTGCGAGAGAGCTTTCCCTGGAGACGAGCGCCCACTGCCTACACCCAGGATGAACCGTCTCAGGTGAGGGTACAACACTGCGAGAGAGCTTCCCCTGGAGACGAGCACCCCCTGCCTGCGCCCAGGATGAACCGTCTCAGGTGAGGGGACCACACTGCGAGAGAGCTTCCCCTGGAGACGAGCGCCCCCTGCCTGCGCCCAGGATGAACCGTCTCAGGTGAGGGGACCACACTGCGTGAGTGCATCCCCTGGAGGCGAGCGCCCCCTGCCTGCGCCCAGGATGAACTGTCTCAGGTGAGGGGGTAACACTGCGTGAGCCCCTCTTCTGGAGACGAGCGCCCCTTGCCTGCGCCCAGGATGAACCGTCTCAGGTGAGGGGACCACACTGCGTGAGCCCCTCTTCTGGAGACGAGCGCCCCTTGCCTGCGCCCATGATGAACCGTCTCAGGTGAGGGGACCACACTGCGAGAGAGCTTCCCCTGGAGACGAGCACCCCCTGCCTGCGCCCAGGATGAACCGTCTCAGGTGAGGGTACAACACTGCGAGAGAGCTTCCCCTGGAGACGAGCACCCCCTGCCTGCGCCCAGGATGAACCGTCTCAGGTGAGGGGACCACACTGCGTGAGTGCATCCCCTGGAGGCGAGCGCCCCCTGCCTGCGCCCAGGATGAACTGTCTCAGGTGAGGGGGTAACACTGCGTGAGCCCCTCTTCTGGAGACGAGCGCCCCTTGCCTGCGCCCAGGATGAACTGTCTCAGGTGAGGGGGTAACACTGCGTGAGCCCCTCTCCTCGAGACGAGCGCCCCCTGCCTGCGCCCAGGATGAACCGTCTCAGGTGAGGGGATAGAACAGTTTCAGCCCTGGTACAAAGATTTTGAGCCCCCCAAAGTTATCCTTTCCCGAGTGTGTGCTGCCTTCCTCCTCGAACTTGGCCATTTTGAGACCATGTTTTGCACTCTGGCGCCCTCCTGTGGCCAGCAGTGAAGCTGCTGTAAAGCATCCGTAGGGTGCCAGCTCTTTGTCTTTGGGGCGAAGCTGTGAAATCCGCCCCCAGAAGGGCTGCCCACAAAGATACCCCCTCATCATGCCCGAGGACCCCCCGCCGCTGCCTGTCGTGTTTGGGCTCTGGCGGGGGTTTCTAGCAGGCGCTGTCCTGGGGTGCCCCGGTACCAGAGTCACCAAATGACTGGGGTTTCAATTCCGGATCCCATGATCAGCTCCATGGAGGCCCAGTGGCCTCTGGGATGGGGTGCCCTGAGCAAACACACTCCACCGCTCACACCAGAACCACAAACTGGCTCATTCATGTTATATAGCGCCAAGTGGTCACCAGCGGGCTTCCAAGCACTCTTCATTCAGAGAACAAGTCCTGAAGAAAGAGGTGCTGGAATACTCAGCAGAGGCACTGTGCAGCGGTGTCACGTGACACGTCGCCATCATAGGGAGGGCTGTCGCACCCTTACACGCCCTCTTTTTCACTCATAGCTCAGGTAAAATCTTGGATTCAAATATACATTTTTCATACGCAAACCACATGATCACTATGCGCGCTCTGCCGCGTGTGGTGCTGTTTCTTCCTGCGCGGTGCCGGCGCGGGTCTTTTGGATGCGAGGGGGCATCTTATATTAAGAAAACAGCAATAAAGGCTGGTAGTAGGTTCGCGGAAAGTCCTTCCCCAAGAACACTTTCCGCGAGCCCGGGCGGCGGCTCCTGCTCGCCATTCGCAAGATGCATCCTCGCGTCCATGTTGGGTGCGGGAGGCTTCTCACTGGTTCCTCAGTGTGATCTGTGGTCACTGAGGCTTCTCGCTGGTTCTTCTGTTTGTGTCTCTCTGGTCACTGAGGCTTCTTACTGGTTCTTCTTTTTGTGTCGCTGTGGTCACTGAGGCTTCTCACTGGTTCTTCGCTGTGTCTCTGTGGTGACTGAGGCTTCTCACTGGTTCTTCTGTTTGTGTCTCTCTGGTCACTGAGGCTTCTCACTGGTTCTTCTGTTTGTGTCTCTGTGGTCACTGAGGCTTCTCACTGGTTCTTCTGTTTGTGTTGCTGTGGTCGCTAGGACTTCTCATTGGTTCTTTGTTGTGCCTCTCTGGTCACTGAGGCTTCTCACTGGTTCTTCTGTTTGTGTCTCTCTGGTCACTGAGGCTTCTCACTGGTTCTTCTGTTTGTGTCTCTGTGGTCACTGAGGCTTCTCACTGATTCTTCTGTTTGTGTTGCTGTGGTCACTAGGACTTCTCATTGGTTCTTTGTTGTGTCTCTCTGGTCACTGAGGCTTCTCACTGGTTCTTCTGTTTGTGTCTCTCTGGTCACTGAGGCTTCTCACTGGTTCTTCTGTTTGTGTCTCCGTGGTCACTGAGGCTTCTCACTGGTTCTTCTTTGTGTCTCCGTGGTCACTGAGGCTTCTCACTGGTTCTTCGTGTGTCTCTGTGGTCACTGAGGCTTCTCACTGGTTCTTCTGTTTGTGTCTCTGTGGTCACTGAGGCTTCTCACTGTTTCTTCTGTTTGTGTTGCTGTGGTCACTAGGACTTCTCATTGGTTCTTTGTTGTGTCTCTGTGGTCACTGAGGCTGCTCACTGGTTCTTCTGTTTGTGTCTCTCTGGTCACTGAGGCTTCTCACTGGTTCTTCTTTTTGTGTCGCTGTGGTCACTAGGGCTTCTCATTGGTTCTTCTTTGTGTCTCCGTGGCCACTGAGGCTTCTCACTGGTTCTTCGTTGTGTCTCTGTGGTGTCTCTGTGGTCACTGAGGCTTCTCACTGTTTCTTCTGTTTGTGTCGCTGTGGTCACTAGGGCTTCTCATTGGTTCTTTGTTGTGTGTCTGTGGTCACTGAGGCTTCTCACTGGTTCTTCTGTTTGTGTCTCTGTGGTCACTAGGGCTTCTCGCGGGTTCTTGTGTTTCTGTGTAGGACGCTGGCTCTCTATATACTGCACTAAACCGAAGTACAGTGTGCCGAGTGTCCAGGGAGACGCAGATTTGTACACTGGCGAAACTAGATAATACGAACGCTGTCTTTTGTGGTGGTGCGGGCGAGCAGTTGGGCTCATCAGAAAGCGATGCTGAGCACTTGTACTCACAGAGGCAATAAATGAGACACGCACTCAAGAATAAATCTGAGACCAATTTATACAAAAATACCCATGAAAGTGTTCCAGAATGAAGCGACGGCATCCAGCGGCACTCTGGTTCTCTGATGAACTCATGGCTCTTAGGCAGTCATGCTGAAAACATGAAAGAAAGTGGAGAATGAGTTATAGTGAGGAGGAGAGGGCCAGAGACAAGGGTGGTCTGCTATATACAAAGCCATGATCTCCAAAGCAAAGTCTTCTTTTACTGGGAACATTAAAGACGCAGGGAATTCTTCAAAATAACAGTTTCTAACTATAAAAAACACACATACTGCTGACACATCCTTGGTGACAACAGAATATAGTCAATCCTTTCGCGACTCGTTAGCGCCTGCATTCTGCCGCAAGCAAAGTACAGGAGGTTTACAACACGTTTTCCATCTGTAACTCCTGCTTCTCACGAGTCACAGAGCCTTGTTCACAAGTCGTGGCAGCTCCGTCACTATCTCATTGTATTCCCCTTCATCGCAAGAAGTCAGTAAAAGGATAGAATCCTCTAAATCTGGCTCGCCAGGAGACCCACGTCCTCCTCGAGTCGCATCTGTGGCTGCTGAGATCAGGGCCAACGCTTGCTGATATTTCTAGTCTGCTGTGTCCATCTGGAACTTTTCCCTCGGTCTGGAAGATAGTGTCGGTCAGACCTTTGCTAAAAAAGAAAGCTGCACTTGACTCCTCAGATACAGGCAGCTATCGACCTATTTCTTGCATATGCCAACCTTCAAAAATCATTGATAGAGCCACGAACGAGCAGCTAGTGGACAATGTCCAGAAAAATAGTCTGCTAGACGCTACCCAATACGGGTCTCAATCAGGAAACAGCACGGAGACAGCCCTTATCAAGGCTACAGAGGAGATCCGGATGTCCCTCGACCAGGGAGGGAGAGCCGACCTTATCCTGCTTGATCTGTCGGCAGCCTTCGACACGGTGAGCCATGGGCTGCTGAAGCATCGGTTAGGCAGGATCGGGGTGACTGGTTCAGCATGGAACTTGATCAACTCCTTTCTCACAGACCAGGAGCAATCTGTCATATCCTCAGCTGCTTTCTCTCTCCCTTGCGGGGTCCCGCGGGGATCCCCGATGAGTCCGACACTTTTTAACATTTAGGTTACGCCCCTCATAGAATGAATGCGCCCTTTTGGCTTTACATTAACGTCCTATGCCGATGACACACAGATTGTGGTGTCGGTCACTCCAGGTGACCAGGAGGTTGCCAGCTATTTCTGCCACTGTATGAGAGAATGTATTTGCTGGATGGCTTCGAATTGTCTTAAGCTTAATGCCAGGAAGACCGAGGTGGTGCTGGTCGGGCTCAGCCCTCGTTCTGGTCTCCACTGTGGTGGCCTTCAGAGCTTGGAACTCCTCCGTTTCCAGTTAAGCCAGCCAGGAACCTGGGAGTCGTCCTGAATGACAAATTGTCTTACACAGATCAGGTCACTGCGGCCACTTCACCTGCCTTTGCAATCTTATATATGGCAAAGAAGGTCTGGGTTTTCATTCCGCCTGATTTACGGAAGACCGTGATTACGGCACTGGTACTATCATGGATAGATTATTGTAACGGGCGCTACTTCCACGCACACCAGTGCATTTTGAATAATCTACAGACCTTACTAAATGTGGCAGCTCTGGTCTTTTTAAGATTTCCAAGTACCAGTCGGCCTCCCAGGCAATCAAGAAACTTCACCGGCTTCCAGCTAGGAAGAGAATCATCTTTTTTTTTTGGGGGGGGAAAAAGTTTTATTGAATATTTGGCATACATCAATACAATTCCAGTAGAATAACGTGTAGTCATTGGCATATCTCAGCAATAATCCAAACATACATATATATGACATACCATCATGCACTTGATAATACCTCCAGCTACCCGCCCGCGTCCCTTGGGTGTAATGTAATGTAATGTAGCTAGCCCTGTCTCGCTCCTTCGTATTGGTCAGTCGCTATCCCCAGATACCTGCACGAGTGGGGGAGGTTCGCAGATGTCACCCTGATAGTGATTCCACTTACCCCAAATCCGAGTCCATTTCTTAGGGCATCCTCTGTGTATGTACACTGATTTCTCTGTCACCATTGTGTGGTCCATGTCTAGACACCATTGCCGTGACGTCGGAGTGGCTCCGAACCCCAACGCCGTGCTATATTGCGTTTGGCCAGAGTCATCCCTAATGTCACCCAGTCACGGTCTGCATGATTCAAGTCTGTGGGCTCCCAGATATTAACTAGACAAGATTTTGGAGTGAGCGGGATGACTATGTTGGTGACCTGGGACATGGTCGTACCACCGAGGTCCAGTAAGATGCGATCCGTGGGCAGATCCAAAGTGTGTGCCAGAAAGTACCCTCGGCACCGCATTGTCGGAGGCAAAGTGAAGTTTGCGCCTTACCTATTTTGTGAAGCAGGGTCCTTGTATAATAGATTCGGTGTAGGATTTTTAATTGGAGTAATCTAAGGGTGGAGGGTATCGCCACCTCCCTCGGGGACATCAGGGCCGTCTGCCACTTCTCCTCGTCTAGGTCGCCGACCTCTGCCTCCCATTTCTCCTTAAGGACTGCTGTCGGATCAGATTGGTTGTTTATTATTTTACGATACGTCAAGGAGATGGCTTTTGTTTGGAGGTGGTCTGTGAGAAGCCTGTCCTCTAATGAGGAGGATTCAGGTAGTTGTGTGCCTGGTGGGATCGCTGCCTGTAAGGCATGTCTTATTTGAGTGTATCTATAGCGTTCGGTTTGTGCCAGTTTATGTGTCCTGTAGTTGGGTGAAAGGGACAACCCCGCCCTTCTGCCACAAGTCTCCCACCCTGGAGATCCCGATTAGGTCCCATTGTTGGAATACCTTTGTGTTTCTCAGCCTCCCGAGTTTCCGAGTGTCCCACAGTGGTGTCACCTGTGTGAGAATCCCCGCCCACCCCATCTTCCTCTGTGTCTCATGCCAAACTTGTAGTGTGTGAGCCGTGGGGCCGTGTAATGTTGTTTCTTGGGGTTGTTATATAGGGCTCCCATTATTCCTTCTGTGTCAAGGAGGTGGCGATCCATACGGAATGCGGGATCGTCTTGTGGTGCGGGAAGCCACTGGTTTATTGCCGTGAGTTGCGATGCCCTGTAGTAAGTGTTTATGTTTGGGAGAACGATCCCTCCATCGTACCATCCCCTAACGAGTTTGGTCATGGCGATGAGAACTGTTCCGCCGTCCCAGAGAAGTTTGGTTACTGCGGCGTTAATCAAGGTAAAAAAGGAGGGGGAGACGTGGAAGGGGGTATTTTGAAGGACGTATAGAAATCTGGGCAATGACATCATTTTAAAAAGCGCCGCTCTGCCCAGCAATGTAAGTGAAAGAGAGCGCAGTGCTTCACATCGCGGCGGAGGCGTGTCAGCGGTTTCATGAGATTTTCTTCGATGAAGTGTGACTCCTGTGGGGTTATATATATATGCCGAGGTACTTAAAGCCTCTTTCTGCTATGTGAATGTCACAACTCCACAGCAGTTTAGGAGGGGGGCCATGGAGGAGAAAAAGCGATGATTTCGACCAGTTAATGGTGTAGCCCGAGGCTTTGCCATAGGCCGCACAGATGTCAAGGAGACAGTTCAGCGATCTAGTGGGAGACGCCATATAGAGTAGGATGTCATCCGCATACAGTGATATGCGGCCCTCCCATCCCATCGGCTACTTGAGTCCCCTGATGACAGGGTCTTGGCGGATCCACGCCGCCAGTGGTTCGAGTACTATAGCGAACAGGAGGGGGAAGAGCGGGCATCCCTGTCTCATTCCTTTGCCCAGAGGGAAGTTCTCTGAAGTGCGACCATTGGCCACGACATGTGCCATGGGTTTGGTGTAGATGTACCCAGGCGCAGAACTTGGGGCCAAACCCCATGTGCCGGAGCACTGCAAAAAGGAAGGGCCATTCTACCATGTCGAACGCCATGCGGGCGTCCAATGAGAGCATGACCGCATCCTCCGCGATTGTGGGACTACGAGCTATTACTCCGTAAAGTCTACGAAGATTGAGGGCCGTGTTACAGTGGATCAAGGCAGTGAGGTATGGCTGGAGGCGAAGCGCCAGCACCTTGGCCAGGATTTTTGCCTCAGCATCAATAAGGGAGATTGGCCTGTAAGAGGCACATTCTTGCTGTGGTTTCCCAGTCTTGTGAATTGCGACTGGTCCTCTGGGAGCTCGCCCTTTTCTAGACTGGCGTGGTACATATTTAGGAGATGTGGCGTAAGGTGTGTTGTCATTTTTTTATAGAGTTCAACCGGCACGCCATTCAGGCCCAATGCCTTCCCAGGTTGGAGCGTCGCAATGGCAGATGCTAGTTCGTCCTCAGTTAGCTCGGCTTCAAGCGCCGAGACCGCATCGTCTGGCAAAGAGGGCATGCGAACATCTTTCAGGAATGCGAGGTTATCTTCTAATGTGTTAGTGGCTGTCGGTGTGTATACCTCTCTCTAATAAGTGGCGAGTGAGTCCACTATTTGCTGCGGGTCCCTAGCTATCTCTCCGTTCTCCCTATGGATCTGAGCTATCCACCTACTGGCTCGATCCTGTTTGGCTAGCCAGGCCAGTAGCTTACCTGCCTTGTCCCCTGCTTCATATATAGTATGTCCTGTGGCCGTGAGTTTTGCCGGCGCCACCTCTTATGCGAATGTTTTAAATTCCTGCTGTACGAGACTCAGCGCATGTAAGGAGTCAGTTGTCAAATCTAGTGCGTGAGTCGCCTCTGCGTCCGCCACCTCCCTCTCAAGATCTTCCATTTGCTGTCTCTGCGTTTTCTTGTGCCCGGCTATCAATGAGATTGCCTGTCCTCGCAGTACTGTTTTATAGGCTTCCCAGAGTGTTACGGGGGAGGACACGGATTTCACATTTTCGGCAAATAGTGGTTCGTGGTTGCACTGAGTCCCTTGCCTATCGTGGGGTCTTGGAGGTAACCCGGGTGTATGGGGAACACTCTCTGACGCAGAATATGAGGAGAGGAGAGCGCCATGTATAGTGATGAGTGGTCCGATATTCCGCGGGGTAGGTGTTGGATCCCCGCTACGTGATCCAGCCCTGCCGTGAGCATGAATATGGAATCAATCCTGGAGAGGCTATTGTGTACGCCAGAGTGAAATGTGTATTCCTTATTGTCTGGGTGGGTTGTTCTCCACACGTCTGTTAAACCAATGGCCTCGGTAAATCCTGTCAACTTGACATGAGCGTGAGGGGAGTCTCTGGGGGGATGTTTGTCAAGGGAGGCATCCCTCACCGCATTGAAATCTCCCCCTATAATAGTGTCGCCCACCGGTAAGGATAATAGACATGTACCGAGGGCTGGGAGGGCTGTATGGTGTAACGCTGGCGGTACATACACCAACACCAGGTTATATGTCCTCCCCTCCCATTGGCATGTTAGTCCCGCAAAGCACCCTTGGTCGTCCGTCTTGGCGTCAGTGAGTATAAGTGGGAATCGTTTATTAAGTAGAATCCCCACCCCTCGGGAGCTTGAGGTGAATTCCGAGTGGACCACCATGGTATATCCCCATCTATCAAGGGCCTTAGTGGCCGAACCTGTTAGGTGCGTCTCTTGCATCAGGACTATTGCTGGACCTTTGCGCTTGATATATTGCAGGATAAGCCCTCTTTTGATCTTATCTCCCAGGCCATTTACGTTTCATGAGAGCACCGTTAGGGGGGGCCGGGCCCATTGGGCTGTGGGTCAGACTATCCGCGGCGACCGTCTGCCGGTTAGTGTGTGCCAGTTATGTTATAGCGGTACTGGGGATGGGAATTGCATGAGATGTATGCCCTAGCCGATCGATGTGTGTGTCATTGTAGAAATCGATTAAAAATAACAAACCAAGAAGCGTCCCTTTCTTCACCCCCCCCTCCTCCCTGCCTCCCTGCCCGGCAGATCCCAAACTACCTGCCTCCCCAACTGAGCAGAGTGCTTTGATCCCATAACAAGTACTTGCGTGGGGGGGTGAGAGATTGTCCAAGAGCAGCTGTGGCCCCCTCATTTGACGTCGTAGCAACGGCTTACTTCTTCCCCTGAGTCTCAATTCTTGCCCACAGATTCATGGTGTGGTCCATAGGCGCACTGGGTGCGCAAGTTGCATACTGCTGAAAAGAACAGTGCGGCCCCCGTTGGGGGGGACCATATACTCCACAAGTCAACAAAGAGTCTCTAACCACCGTCTCGCAATTGTTTTAGTCCCCCTTACCACTGGATTCCCCCGATCCGGATCTTTGCGAGTCCTGGCGTTGGTGCTGTTGCTGGGTTCTGGTCTTTGCAGGTTTAACCGCTGGGCGCCATCTGTCCAGCCAGTCTCGGGCCTCCTCCGGCGTTAGGAAAAACCAAGCCTTCCCCTCCGCCTCCACTCTTAGTTTTGCCAGAAAGAGCATGGAGTATTTGAAGTCCCTGGCTCTTAGTTCCTTTTTAACATCCATAAACCCTCGACGTTGCTTGGATACTGCCGCTGTGTAATCCGGGTACATCGTGATCACTTGGTTGTCCAAACAAATCGGCGGGGCGATTCTGTCCGCCTGCAGGATTACGTTTCGGTCGCGAAAATTAAAGATGCGTGCCAGGATAGGTCTGGGGAGGAGCTCCAGGCCTGGGCCTCCCACCAGGTACTCGGTGTGCCCTCTCAACCGACAAGAAGCTCGATAGACCTCACGGCTGCAGTTGGTTTTTGACCAGGTCTTCGATGAAAAGGTCTAGGGCCGGACCACCTGCAGTTTCTGGCACTCCAATGATGCGTATATTGTTGCGCCTTGCCCGGCCTTCCTGATTATCCAGCTTGGCGAGGATATGTTTGCTGTCTATTTCTAGCTGACTTACCTGGCGTTGGAGTTGTGCTGTGTCAGTGGTCAGCACCGTCGTTGTGGACTTCACTTCCGTCAGTCTCCCTGAAAGCTTGGAGTAATCAGCGCGGATCAGAGAGATATCAGTGGAGATCGTGCCTATCGAAGACTGGATTAGCTGTAGGGTGACCATGATGTCCGTGAGTGTAACCGAGTCAGCTGCTTGCTGTGGTGGGGTCTCTGTCTCTGTCGGTTGATCCTCCAAGTCTTGCGGGAGAGGAGGGGGGAGGGGCGGTAGTCACCGCCGCTTGCCGTGCTATCGTGCGCAGCGCGCGGCCTTTCGGGTTTCTCGACCCTCAACCCCCTGCAGCGTCTGGCAATGAGGAAGAAGTGCATTAATTCTGTACGCTACTGAATGTCCTTGCGTCCGCAGTTTGCCAGCGGATGATGCCGGTCTGTGCTCAGCGCCAAACCTGTGGAGCAGGCCGAGAGAGACAGGCGTCTCGTAACTTCTGTTGCGATGCTATGGAACCATGGAGCCCCTGCCCCAGCCACCTGCCTCAAATCGCCGGCACCATCTACACCGTGCAACCAGCCTCCGCAGGCCTGCCTACGGCGACCAGGGCCTGTAGATATGGCCTCTGTGGATGGTGAGGATCCTGGCGTCACGTGGTGTTTCGGCTGGTCCGCCACATCGAGTGCGAGTGAGAATCATCTTTAAAGCTCTTTGCTTGGTGCACAAGGCACTTCACCAGCAGGGCCCCTCTTTTTAAGGAAGAGTATTTCCTGGTACACACTGAGTAGACCCCTACGCTCGTCCTCTGCCAACTTGGTGGTCATCCCTAGATTTCATCGCTGAAGTGGGAGGGAAGAGGATTTGTGCTGGAAGCATCCAAGGCCTCGAATGGCCTACCCCCCTATCTCAGAGCTACATCTGATCATTTAGCATTCAGAAAACGCTTGAAGACCTGGATTTTCTCTTCCATTTCATTTGCTGGGTTATTCAGTGACTAGAAGCATCAAACTAGCGCTTAGACACCTTATTTTGGCATTAGAGTGCTTTATAAGCAGACATAACATTAACATTCCCCTTAAAACCGATTTGTGTGTGATTTTTCAGACCAAGAACTTCGTTCTACAGTAAGTACTTTTTAAGTTATGAATTTTTCAAGTTCGCAAAATGAATTACTTTTGTGTGCAATGACGCACCATTGAAGTCAATGGGAGAAAAGAACAAAAGGCATATAAAATCATACGGAGGGATCCCCTTCAGAATGTAAGTAGGTGACAAGACCAGGCCCAATGTGCTATGAAGAAGGGGCCACTTGGAAGCACACTGCACAAAGGGACTAGAGGTAAGCCCGAGGGGTCCCACTTGAGAAAGCAGGCCGCAAGAGCCTCAGGACCACTGGAGTACCGCTGGATCAACGTTGCCAAGGTTGTTCGGCCTGGTGCAGAGCAGCTAGGTCAGCCAGGTGGCGTGTGTCAAGATGTCCTTGTTGTCAGGAGTAGGCGGCCTGGAGAGGCAATTTCGGGACAGCTGGGCCACTCACGAAGTGGGTCTCAGGGGTCTCGATGTCCCTTGATGGGTGCTTGCTTCCTGGCAGTTGGAATCCGGATTGGAATCTTCATTTCGCTGGATGCTGTATGGGGTGCGGTACCCCGGGTATTGGTGCGGCATGGCTCTGGTAGATCCTGGTGTCTCCAAACTTGGTGGAGAGACAGATCTGATCCTCCGAAGCTGGTGTACCACTTTTGTTTTAAGTGCTGCATCAGAGTCGCCGAGGAGCAGCAAGTCGACAAACCTAACTTCGCGGGTTCAGTGCCTGCAGACTGCAGGGGAACAGTACCTCTACTCCAAGGGAGTTCTTTGGCGATTTGTCAAATGCTGGAGGAGCTCCAGAGTTATTGGAAGCATCACAGTTGCAGGACGAGACGTCACACCACGATTGTCGAGTCCTTAAGGTAGCAGACAGGTTTTAGCGCCAATTTTCATCAGCAGGGCTTCAGTCTTCGGGCCAGCAGCTCTTCTTTGTCCTTTTCTTCTCTGTATCAGCTGAATCTAAGTTGCAAGGTCCAGGGATGCCACCTAAATGCTACATTTAGGGGCATTAAAGGGAGTGACAGGAGGTAGCCAATGGGCTACTTACCTTTAGGGTGTCAACACCCTCTAAGTGACCATTTCTTGTGGAAAGGGACACTACACTGACCCTAATTGGCTAATTACCCCTCAAACCAAGATGGAGGGAAATGAAAAGTGGGGCCCACATCGCCTGCCCCACCTTAGGGGTGACGATGGCTGAATTGGGACCCACCTCCTAATTTACCAGATTTTCTCACCTGTCCTCCTGCCAAGTGTGGATCAGGAAAGAGGGCTCGCATCCTCCACTGCCTGAAGCTGCCTGGTTCGCATGTGCGCCAAGTCGACTCTTCAGATTTCTCTGCACCAAGACACACAGCCTGCAATGGCAGTGTGCATGCTCTTGGTGAGGGGACCCTGGGGTGGCACAAATTGTGCTGCAGCCCCTTCTTCACCTGCTTCAGGGCCAATCCCCTGGTACCAGGGGTACCTTTAACTAGGGACTTATAGAGGTTGCTGAAGTGCTGCGGATTATGGTACAGTTTAAGAGAAAGAACACTGGTACTGGGAACTTGATTAGCAGGGACCCCGTACACCTCACTCAAAGTTGCATCAAAAACCAGGCAAAAAGTGGGGGCTACTGCAACAAGAACCCAGTTTCTCACATTTCTGTCTCTGTGGTCACTGGGGTTTGCCACTATTTCTTCCATTTGTGTTTCTGCTGTAACTAAGGCTTGTCACTGGTTCTTCTGTTTGTGTGTCTGTGGTCACCAAGGCTTCTTGCTGGTTCTTCTGTTAGTGTCTCTGTGGTCTGTTTGTCCCTCTGTGACCACTACGTCTTCTTGCTGGTTCTTCTGCTTGTCTCTCTGTGATTTCTGTGGCTTGTTGCTTGTTCTGTTTGTGTCTCTGCGGTCTTTAAGGTTTGTTGCTGGTCATTCTGTTTGTCTCTCTGTGGTCACTGAGACTTGTCGCTTGTTCTTCTGTTTGTCTTTCTGTGGTCACTGAGGCTTGTCACTTGTTCTTCTGTTTGTGTCTTTGTTGCCACCAAGGCTTCTCGCTGCTTTTTCTGTTTGTCTCTCTGTGGTCACTAAGTCTTGTCTCTGGTTCTTGTGTTTGTCTCTCTGTGGTCACTAAGGCTTGTTGCTTGTTCTTCTGTTCGTGTCTTTGTGGTCACTGACTCTTGTCGCTGGTTCTTGTGTTTGTCTCTCTTTGGTCACTAAGTGTTGTCGCTGGTTTTTGTCTCTTCTTGGCCAACGATGCACCTCACTGATTTGGTGTCCTTTGTTTTACCTCAGATGGGGATAGTATTTCCGAAGCCGCAGAGATCGAAGTGGATGAAAAGAGAACGCCGTCCAGTCCTGTGACCCAGGGGCCCCGGTCCCCACAACCAGTGGGGTCCAGAGAACCACAAGGCCAGGTACAGACCACCAACTATCGGAGTCGTCTAACTAGAGGTACTCATTGCTTCTCTAGAGGGACAAGAAAACACAAGACCACAGCAGGCATTCTCATGGTTAGTGGGAGGTGTACAATGGGTAGTAGGTAGTGTTCGATAGGTAGTAGGTGACATTTGATGGTTAGTGGGTGGTGTTCGATGGTTAGTGGGTGGTGTTCAATGGTTAGTAGGTGTCGTTCGATGGTTAGTGGGTGGTGTTTGATGGTTAGTGGGTGGTGTTCAATGGTTAGTAGGTGGCGATTCGTTGGCTAGTTGGTGGTGTTTGATGGTTAGTAGGTGCGTTCGCTGGGTAGCAGGTGTCGTTCAATGGTTTGTAGATGGTGTTCGATGGTTAGTGGGTGGCATTTGATGGGTAGCAGGAAGTGTTTGATGGGTAGTAGGTGGCGTTCAATGGTTAGCGAGTGGCGTTCGATGGTTAGTAGGTGGCGTTCAATGGTTAGTGGTGGAGTTTGATGGTTAGTGGGTGGCTTCGATGGTACGTATTTGGAGTTTGATGGTTCGTGGGTGGAGTTTGATGGGTAGTATGTGGCGTCCGATGGGTAGCAAGTGGCGTTTGATGGGTAGGAGGTGCTGTTAATACTGGAGTTGGGCAGCTTCAACAGGGCCTGTCTGTGGTGAAAACTGCGGTGGCCTCCTGAGGAATATCTTGGGCTGTATGCTGTTTTACAAATGAAGCACAGGCAGTCTCTGAGTGGGCACTCTTGTTTACCCCGGGTGTCCCAGTGCCACAATACTGGTGCCCTCCAACTGCACGGGCACTTGACTTCTTTTGGCTTCTTGACTCTCTCAGGGTGGTGGGGACGAGCAGCCAAGGCTCCCTCTGGGAGGTGGTGCTCGCTAGAAACTTTGGGCCAGGTATACAACCCGTTTTTGCATGCGCAAACGGGTTTACAAACCCATTTGCGCATGCAAAAACCTATTGGGCCATGTACATAGCCTATTTAGCGAGTCACAATTTTTATGCGACTCGCTAAATAGGTTTTGCGACTTGCTATTTCAAAGGCGCGTTCCCTTCCAAATAGCGAGTCTCAAAACCATGTACAAATGTTTTGCGACCGCAATTGCGGTCGCAAACACTCACAATTACTACCTACTTCAAGTAGGTGGTAATGCATTTGCAAATGGGAAAAGGTCCCCAGGGGACCCCTTCCCCTCCGCAAATGCATGCGCAACTATTTTTTAAGGGCAGGCAGTGGTTTCAGGGACCATTGACTGTCCTTAAAAAATGAAATGAAAATGTTTCCTTTTCTTTTTTTTTAAATGCACCCCGTTTTTCTTTAAGGAAAACGGGCTGCTTTTAAAAAAATAACTGCTTCATTTAAAAGCTGTCCCAGACATGGTGGTCTGCTGAGCCCAGCAGGCCACCGTCCCTTGGAGGGCTGGCATACCTAATGGGGTTGCAAATTGCGAGAGGCTCATTAATATTCATGAGCCTCGCACTTTGCGACCCCCATTGGGAAATGCAAACAGTGTTAAACACACTGTTGTACATTTCATTTAGCGCCTCGCAATTTGCGACACGCAATGTGTCACAAATTGAGAGGCGCTAAATGAAATGGTCGTACATCTGGCCCTTAGATACTATTGGACACAGCGGATTACACCCAGTACGGCCAATGGTCGCTAGAGCTGTGGCTTTAAAAGAATGGGCTTTGAGTCACCTGATGGACATGTGTGGCAGCACAAATGATAAACTGCAGAACGGCGTGAGGCTCTTTCACCACCTGGGGCCGAGATAGGAGCCCAGCAGGGCGGGTCTGGCCCTAGCAGGCATTGGGCGTCTGCCCAGAAGGCTGGAAGGGTGGAGCCGGTTTTGCAGCGGCGGGACGGTTTTGGTACTGGGGGGCTGGTTTTGTTACTTGGGGCTGTTTTTGTTGCTATGGGCTGGTTTTGTTGCTGGGGGCTGGTTTTGTTGCTATGGGCTGGTTTTGTTGCTATGGGCTGGTTTTGTTGCTGGAGGCCGGTCTTGTCACTGGGGTCTGGTTTTGTTGCTGGAGGCCAGTTTTGTTACTGGGGGCTGGTTTTGCAGCAGTGGGGGCCGGTTTTGTTGCTATGGGCTGGTTTTGTTGCTGGGGGCTGGTTTTGTTGCTATGGGCTGGTTTGTTGCTATGGGCTGGTTTTGTTGCTATGGGCTGGTTTTGTTGCTATGGGCTGGTTTTGTTGCTATGGGCTGGTTTTGTTGCTGGAGGCCGGTCTTGTCACTGGGGGCTGGTTTTGCAGCAGTGGGGGCCGGTTTTGTTGCTATGGGCTGGTTTTGTTGCTGGGGGCTGGTTTTGTTGCTATGGGCTGGTTTGTTGCTATGGGCTGGTTTTGTTGCTGGGGGCTGGTTTTGTTGCTATGGGCTGGTTTTGTTGCTATGGGCTGGTTTTGTTGCTGGAGGCCGGTCTTGTCACTGGGGGCTGGTTTTGTTGCTGGAGGCCAGTTTTGTTACTGGGGGCTGGTTTTGCAGCAGTGGGGGCCGGTTTTGTTGCTATGGGCTGGTTTGGTTGCTGGGGGCTGGTTCTGTTACTGGGGGGGCTGGTTTTGTTGCTGAAGGCCAATTTTGTTACCGGGGGCTGGTTTTGCAGCAGTGGGGCCGGTTTCGTTACTGGGGGCTGGTTTTGCACCAGTGCGGCCGGTTTCGTTACTGGGGGGCGGTTTTGCAGTAGTGCTTCAATATCGGCCCCAGTAACAAAAGCAGCAAACAAGCCTTTGCAGCTTCCGGGGGCCGGGCCGTGCTTCACCAGGGGCTGGTCTGATAAACTTGCCAGGGCTTCTTTGGATTCCCAGTCCGGCCCTCGAGCCCAGGTACTCTTCTAGTGCCTAGATATTAAAGTGCTAGAATAACCCTGGGGTCTCTGCTCTAAGGACATAAAGGCACCACACCTCAGGCACTTTTATAACTATCAGAGCCAGGTGTAGCCAGAACAGTGCCAGGTGTTCCAAAGTACAGTGCCAAGGCTAGCAAGGGTTACGGCCAGGAGTGGCGAGGGCAGTGCCAGGTGTTCCAAAGGACAGTGCAAGGCTAGCAAGGGCAGTGCCAGGCAGCCCTCTCTAGCCAGGGCATGGCCAGGAGTGGCTAGGGCAGTGCCAGATGTATTGGAGGACAGTGCCAAGGCTAGCAAGGGAAGTGCCAGGCAGCCAGCTGTAGCCAGAGCATGGCTAGGAGTGGCGAGGGCAGTGCCAGGTGTTCCAAAGGACAGTACCAAGGCTAGCAAGGGCAGAGCCAGGCAGCCAGCTGTAGCCAGAGTATTGGAGGAGTGGCGAGGGCAGTGCCAGGTGTTCCAAAGGACAGTGCAAGGCTAGCAAGGGCAGTGCCAGGCAACCCTCTCTAGCCAGGGCTTGGCCAGGAGTGGCTAGGGCAGTGCCAGATGTATTGGTGGACAGTGCCAAGGCTAGCAAGGGCAGAGCCAGGCACCCAGCTGTAGCCAGAGTATTGGAGGAGTGGCCAGGGCAGTGCCAGGTGTACCAAAGGCCAGTGCCAAGGATAGCAAGGGCAGAGCCAGACAGCCAGCTGTAGCCAGAGCATTGCCAGGAGTGGCTAGGGCAGTGCCATGCATGCCTAGGGCAGAGCTAGCTGTAGCCAGAGGAGCACAAGGTGTAGCAAGAGCAGTGCCAGAAATAGCAGGGGCAGAGCCAGCTGTAGCCGGGGCAGTGCCAGACGGAATTGGACTGAGCCAGGTGCAGCCACAGCCGTGTCAGGTGTAGCTGGTATAGTGCCAGGCACAGCTAGGGCAGCACCATAGGTACGAAAGGGCCATGCACCACTGGGGTAGAGCTAGCTGTAGTTCGAGCAGTGATAGGTGTAGCAAGGGCAGTGGCAGGTACAGGTGGGGTAGAGCTAGCTGTAGTCAGAGCAGTGCTAGGTGTAGCAAGGGCATTGGCAGGTGCAGGTGGGGCAGAGCCAGCTGTAGCTAGGAAAGTGCCAGGCATTGCAGGGGCACAGTCAGCTGTAGCTAGGACAGTGTGAGGTGGAATGGGACTGAGGAATCACCCACAAAATATCGACTACCACAATATCGAAAACATATCGAGGTCCAAAATATTGTTGTAAAAAATATCGTTTTTTTTAAATGTTAAAAAAAATGTAAAATAAAGTAAATAATACATATAATGTTAAAATTAATTAAACATATACATATAAAATATAATATATATACTTACTTAATACTATTCATAAATAAATATTTTAATAACTTAAATTGTTAAAAACATTTTATAAATTATAAGTACATATATACACATACACAAATAATATAAATACAAATATAAAAAATATATATAACAAATTTAAAAACTACAATATTTTTAATCTTTTTAAAATAAATTATACACAACATTAACTAAAACAATACAGAAAAATATTGGATAGCAGAAGGAAATAAAATTACTATTCCCACTCCAGTGAGTGCAACAGAAGAGAAAGTGTTGGATAGCGTGAGGGTAAAAATGACTATTCCAACTCCAGAGAGTGCAACAGTAGGGAAAGCGTTTGGATAGCGGGAGGGTAAAAATTACTATTCCAACTCCAGAGAGTGCAACAGTAGGGAAAGCGTTGGATAGCAGGAGGGCAAAAATAACAAACTTATCAATTAAATTATTTTTTTAATTAAATAATGAATCAGTAATAAATTAACAAAAAATTAATTATAAATACCAATAAATTAAAATTAAAAAATACTTTAATAACATTAAATTACTTCCCAACCTATTCCGCAATAAACCCACAACCTGCTCTGCATAAAAGTTAACACAATTAATATAATTATCAATTAATCGGTTAATAAAAATTAATTACCAATTAATAATTAATTAACAATAAATTAATTATCAATACCAATAAATAAAAAGTAATCATTACTTAATTACAATTAAATTACTTCCCACCCTATTCCCCTATAAACCCACAACCTGCTACAGTACTAAAATGCAAAATGTACTTACATTTTTTTTACTAACTTCTAAACATTTAATACATTTATTTAAAAAAAAATACAAAATATAACAAAACGTGTGGAACACATACTTATAAAATACAGAACACTAACATAAACATTGATATTATTAACATCGACATTTCGGCTATCAATATTACTAACTTCGATATTAACAAAAACAATATTTCTTACCTTCAGGTCGATATTCTGGTCACCGATATTCTTGATGTCTATATTCTGTCCCTACGATATTTTAAACTCGATATTAATGTAGGTCGATATTATGTCTGTGCACCAGGACTGAGCCAGGTGTAGTCTCAGCTGTGCGAGGTGTAGCTTGTACAGTGCCAGGCATAGCCAGGGCAGTGCCATAAGTACCAATGGGCAGTACCAGGTGCAGCCAGGGCAGTGCCTTAAGTACCAATGGGCAGTACCAGGTGCAGCCAGGGCAGTGCCATAAGTACCAATGGGCAGTACCAGTTGCAGCCAGGGCAGTGCCTTAAGTACCAATGGGCAGTAGCAGATGCAGCCAGGACAGTACCACGGGTACCGCGGGGCAGACCCCTCACTGACTCCAATGGCAGCTCGGATCTCAAGGGGTGGGGCTGTCCAGAGCACTCACCCACCCACTGCCCTCTTCTGGTTGCAGGTAGAGCTGGCCCCGGAGGGCGGACAGTACCAGGTGGAGCTTCATAGGGGCCCCACCGGCTTCGGCTTCAGCCTGCGGGGGGGCAGTGAGTACAAAATGAACATCTACGTGCGAGGCATGATGGAGGGGGGGCCCGCCGAGAAGAGCGGCCGCATTCAGGTAACTGTCTCTGTCTCAGCAGCCCCTGTGTGTGCAGCAGTCTGTCTCTGTCTGAGCACCCTGCCTCTGTGTGCAGCAGCCTCTGTGTGTGTGCAGCACCCTCTGTGTGTCTGCAGCAGCCTGTCTGTGAAGCAGCCTCTGTGTGTGTGCAGCACCCTCTGTGTGTGTGCAGCACCCTCTGTGTGTGTGTGCAGCAGCCTCTGTCTGTGAAGCAGCCTCTGTGTGTGTGCAGCAGCCTCTGTCTGTGAAGCAGCCTCTGTGTGTGTGCAGCAGCCTCTGTCTGTGAAGCAGCCTCTGTGTGTGGGCAGCACCCTCTGTGTGTGTGCAGCAGCCTCTGTCTGTGAAGCAGCCTCTGTGTGTGTGCAGCACCCTCTGTGTGTGCAGCAGCCTCTGTCTGTGAAGCAGCCTCTGTCTGTGAAGCAACCTCTGTGTGTGTGCGGCAGCCTCTGTGTGCAGCAGCCTCTGTGTGTGTGCAGCACCCTCTGTGTGTGCAGCAGCCTCTGTCCGTGAATCAGCCTCTGTGTGTGGGCAGCACCCTCTGTGTGTGTGCAGCAGCCTCTGTCTGTGAAGCTGCCTCTCTGTGTGTGCAGCACCCTCTGTGTGTGTGCAGCACCCTCTGTGTGTCTGCAGCAGCCTCTGTCTGTGCAGCAGCCTCTGTCTGTGAATCAGCCTCTGTGTGTGTGCAGTACCCTCTGTGTGTGTGCAGCAGCCTCTGTGTGTCTGCAGGAGCCTCTGTCCGTGAAGCAGCCTCTGTGTGTGTGCAGCAGCCTGTCCATGTTTGCAGCAGCCCCTGTGTGTGCAGCACCCTCTGTGGGTGTGCAGCACCCTCTGTGTGTCGGCAGCAGCCTCTGTCTGTGCAGCAGCCTCTGTCTGTGCAGCAGCCTCTATCTGTGCAGCAGCCTCTGTGTGTGTGCAGCAGCCCCTCTGTGTCTGCAGCAGCCTTTGTGTGTGCAACAGCCTGTGTGTGTCTGCAGTAGCCTCTGTGTGTGGGTTTGTGTGTGCAGCAGCCTCTCTGTGTCCGCAGCAGCCTTTGTGTGTGTGTGCAGCAGACTCTCTGTCTGCAGCAGCCTCTGTGTGTGTGTGCAGCAGTCTCTGTGTGTGCAGCAGCCTTTGTGTGTCTGCAGCAGCCTCTGTGTGTGCAGCAGTCTGTGTGTGTCTGCAGCAGCCTATCTGTGTCTGCAGCAGCCTCTGTGTGTGTGTGTGTGTGCAGCAGCCTATCTGTGTCCTCAGCAGCCTCTGTGTGTGTGTGTGTGTGTGTGCAGCAGACTCTCTGTCTGCAGCAGCCTCTGTGTGTGTGTGCAGCAGCCTCTGTGTGTGTGTGTGCAGCAGCTTCTCTGTGTCCGCAGCAGCCTCTGTGTGTGCAGCAGCCTGTGTGTGTCTGCAGCAGCCTCTGTGTGTGTGTTTGTGTGTGCAGCAGCCTCTCTGTGTCCGCAGCAGCCTCTGTGTGTGCAGCACCCTCTGTGTGTGTAGCACCCTCTGTGTGTCTGCAGCAGCCTCTGTCTGTGCAGCAGCCTCTGTCTGTGCAGCAGCCTCTGTGTGTGTGCAGCAGCCCCTCTGTGTCTGCAGCAGCCTCTGTGTGTGCAGCAGCCTCTGTGTGTCTGCAGAAGCCTCTGTGTGTGTGTGTGTGTGTGCAGCAGCTTCTCTGTGTCCGCAGCAGCCTCTGTGTGTGCAGCAGCCTGTGTGTGTCTGCAGCAGCCTCTGTGTGTGTGTTTGTGTGTGCAGCAGCCTCTCTGTGACCGCAGCAGTCTCTGTGTGTGCAGCAGCCTTTGTGTGTCTGCAGCAGCCTCTGTGTGTGCAGCAGTCTGTGTGTGTCTGCAGCAGCCTATCTGTGTCTGCAGCAGCCTCTGTGTGTGTGTGTGTGTGCAGCAGCCTATCTGTGTCCTCAGCAGCCTCTGTGTGTGTGTGTGTGTGTGTGCAGCAGACTCTCTGTCTGCAGCAGCCTCTGTGTGTGTGTGCAGCAGCCTCTGTGTGTGTGTGTGCAGCAGCTTCTCTGTGTCCGCAGCAGCCTCTGTGTGTGCAGCAGCCTGTGTGTGTCTGCAGCAGCCTCTGTGTGTGTGTTTGTGTGTGCAGCAGCCTCTCTGTGTCCGCAGCAGCCTCTGTGTGTGCAGCACCCTCTGTGTGTGTAGCACCCTCTGTGTGTCTGCAGCAGCCTCTGTCTGTGCAGCAGCCTCTGTCTGTGCAGCAGCCTCTGTGTGTGTGCAGCAGCCCCTCTGTGTCTGCAGCAGCCTCTGTGTGTGCAGCAGCCTCTGTGTGTCTGCAGAAGCCTCTGTGTGTGTGTGTGTGTGTGCAGCAGCTTCTCTGTGTCCGCAGCAGCCTCTGTGTGTGCAGCAGCCTGTGTGTGTCTGCAGCAGCCTCTGTGTGTGTGTTTGTGTGTGCAGCAGCCTCTCTGTGACCGCAGCAGCCTCTGTGTGTGTCTGCAGCAGCCTCTCCAACAGCGTGAAGGATTGCCACAAAAAGAGCGCCAGCTGGGCAGGAAAGGTATTTATACCTGGCTCCCCGCCCACCAGCGCGCCAAAATGACGTGGGGCGCGCCCGACCCAGAGGGGGTCCCCAAAACACTAGACTGTCGCCGTGTGCCATCATGTGGCACTAAAGCGGCCACCCTCTTATGGGGGCCCCCTGCGTGGGCCGTGGGCAGCCACAGTCTCTGCAGGCTGCTGTGCACAGTGGGGTTTGCCAAGGCTCCCCTCGGCCCTGCCCCTCACACCCCACAGGCAGCCACCCTCCTGCTGTGCACAGCCTTAGCCCATGTGCAGGCCTTGGCTGCAGGGCCTGGCCTCAGAATAGACCCTCGCCCAAAACTCAGCAGGTGGGCAACCTCACCTTGTGCAGTCAAAGGTCATGTCCAGTGGGGGGGGCCTTGGCTGCCCATGTGGGGGGTTATGTCCGGGGGGGATTGCCACAGGGCTTGGCCAGCGACCAGTCCCTGCACCCAACCTACCACGGGTGGCTAGCGCCCCTCCCTGCACACGGCTGAAACCTGCACAGTGAGGGTTTGGCGGCAGAGCACAGGGGTTGGGTGCAGGACACGGCCACAGGTGGACATTTGAGGGGGTTGGGTGCAGGACATGGCCACAGGTGGACGTTCACGGGGGTTGGGTGCAGGGCATGGCCACAGGTGGACGTTCACGGGGTTGGGTGCAGGGCACGGCCACAGATGGACGTTCTCTGTGGTTGGGTGCAGGGCATGGTCACAGATGGACGTTCACGAGGGTTGGGTGCACGGCATGGCCACAGATGGACGTTCACGGGGGTTGGGTGCAGGGCACGGCCAACAGATGGACGTTCTCTGGGGTTGGGTGCAGGGTATGGCCACAGATGGATGTTCACGGGGGTTGTGTGCACGGCATGGCCACAGATGGACGTTCACAGGGGTTGGGTGCTGTGAGACCGGCCTCCCGGCGTTGCCCTCCCAATCATCCAGCCAACCTGCAACCACCCTCAAGACACGACATCTCCGACTCCGGCCGCCCCAGCCACCCAGATCCGAGGGCCGGCCAGAGCCCTGACAGACTCGACACCCTACCATGCATGTCCGACCGAGGGAGCGGGAACCCTCGAGCCAGACCCAAAGGCGCCAGCCCAGTCACACCTCGGGTCGCCTTCCCCGGGAAGACTCGATCGGCCACCAGGCCCCTGGGGAGCAGGCGCCTCCCCTGCCGAGCGTCTGGGGTCCCTCCCAGACCCACCTGAAAAGACCAAAGAAGTGAGCGGCAGGAAATCCCGCCGAACCCCCTCCGTCACCCCAGTCCCCCCTCTGCGAGGACCCCGGACTTCAAAGAGCAAGCGGAGTATAACAAGGGGTGCCGGAGAAACGAAGGTAGAGAAGACCTGGAACCATCCGAGCCTGCTGACGCTGTCGCGGCTCCTGAACGCTGAAGTCACCTGGGCCTGCTGAGTGACTCGCGGCCTCTTGCTATTGAACCATCTGAGCCCTGCTGACGAGGTCGCGGCACCCGAGCACTGAACCACCTGGGCCTGCTGAGTGACTTGCGGCCCCCAGCTATTGAACCATCTGAGCCTTGCTGACGGAATCGCGGCTCCCGAACTCCGACCACCTGTGCCTGCTGAGAGACTCGCGGCGCTCCCCTTGAGGACGACTCGGTAAGAGATCGCCCAGAGAATCGACACCCTCCAGCTCGAGGATTGTGAGCTATCCGCAGGGTATTTCGCAGAGACACTATCTTGAAAGACTGTCCCGCTACCCCCATTCCCGCCGACCGATTTGTGGTACTTTGTGCCACTGCTGTACTACGTGCATCTTGGATCATAAAGATCCCTTGAAAATCATCGATAAAAGAACCTATCGTCCTACAAAGAATACGTGTGGTGTCACTCTGTTCGTAGTGTATATCAGGGTGTGCGCGCCTTGTTCGGCCTACGTGGGAGAGGTGGGTCAAAGGGGCGGGCAAGACGGGCATCGAACCCCCCTCCGGCGAACGCCTTTCCAACAGGTGCAGGGCATGGCCACAGATGGACGTTCACGGGGGTTGGGTGTAGGGCACAGCCACAGGTGGACGTTCACGGGAGTTGAGTGCAGGGCATGGCCACAGGTGGACGTTCACGGGGGTTGGGTGCAGGGCATGGCCACAGATGGACATTCACGGGGGTTGGGTGCAGGGCACGGCCACAGGTGGAGGTTCACGGGGTTGGGTGCAGGGCATGGCCACAGATGGACGTTAACGGGGGTTGGGTGCAGGGCATGGCCACAGGTGGACGTTCACGGGGGTTGGGTGCAGGGCATGGTCACAGGTGGACGTTCACGAGGATTGGGTGCACGGCACGGCCACAGGTGTACGTTTGAGGGGGTTGGGTTCAAGGCATGGCCACAGGTGTACGTTTGAGGGGGTTGGGTTTAGGGCATGGCCACAGGTGTACATTTGAGGGGATTGGGTGCAGGGCACGGCCACAGATGGATGTTCATGGGGGTTGGGTGCAGGGCATGGCCACAGGTGGACGTTTACGGGGCTTGGGTGCAGGGCATGGCCACAGATGGACGTTCACGGGGGTTGAGTGCAGGGCATGGCCACAGATGGACGTTCACGGGGGTTGAGTGCAGGGCATGGCCACAGATGGACGTTCACGGGGGTTGAGTGCAGGGCATGGCCACAGGTGGATGTTCACGGGGGTTGGGTGCAGGGCATGGCCCCATGCGGATGTCCTCAGGGGATGTATGACGTTACAACGCACACTTTTACAACGCATGCACTTACAACGCATTTTTTACAACGCATAATCCATTACAACGCATGACATTACAACGCATGACACTACAACGCATTTTTAAAAACTACCTTTACAACGCATTTCCATTACAACGCATACTACCTTTACAACGCATACCATTACAACGCATAATATTAAATTGCATTTAAGGTAAGTATTAGATAGTATAGGGGTAAAAGTTACTTTTCTAACTCCAGGGGGTGCAACAGTAGGGTAAGTGTTGGATAGTATAGGGGTAAAAATTACTATTCTAACTCCAGGGGGTGCAACAGTAGGGTAAGTGTTGGATAGTATAGGGGTAAAAATTACTATTCTAACTCCAGGGGGTGCAACAGTGGGGTAAGTGTTGGATAGTATAGGGGTAAAAATTACTATTCTAACTCCAGGGGGTGCATCAGTAGGGTAAGTGTTGGATAGTATAGGGGTAAAAATTACTATTCTAACTCCAGGGGGTGCAACAGTAGGGTAAGTGTTGGATAGTATAGGGGTAAAAATTACTATTCTAACTCCAGGGGGTGCAACAGTAGGGTAAGTGTTGGATAGTATAGGGGTAAAAATTACTATTCTAACTCCAGGGGGTGCAACAGTAGGGTAAGTGTTGGATAGTATAGGGGTAAAAATTACTATTCTAACTCCAGGGGGTGCAACAGTAGGGTAAGTGTTGGATAGTATAGGGGTACAAATTACTATTCTAACTCCAGGGGGTGCAACAGTAGGGTAAGTGTTGGATAGTGTAGTGTAATATTATGCGTTGTAATGGTATGCGTTGTAATGGTAGTATGCGTTGTTTGGAATGCGTTGTAAAGGTAGTTTTTAAAAATGCGTTGTAGTGTCATGCGTTGTAATGTCATGCGTTGTAATGGATTATGCGTTGTAAAAAATGCGTTGTAAAGGTAGTGCGTTGTAAAAGTTGCGTTGTAAAGGTTGTTCCCCGTCCTCAGGGGTTGGGTGCAGGGCATGGCCACAGGTGGACGTTTACAGGGTTGGGTACAGGGCATGGCCACAGGTGAACGTTCACGGGGGTTGGGTGCAGGGCACGGCCACAGATGGATGTTCACGGGGGTTGGATGCAGGGCATGGCCACAGGTGGACGTTCACAGGGGTTGAGTGCTGGGCATGGCCACAGGTGTACGTTTGAGGGGGTTGGGTGCAGGACACAACCACAGGTGGATGTTCACATGGGTTGGATGCAGGGCTTGGCCACCGGTGGACGATCGAGGGGGTTGGGTGCAGGGCATGGCCACAGATGGACGTTCACGGGGGGTTGGGTGCAGGGCACGGCCACAGATGGATGTTCACGGGGGTTGGATGCAGGGCATGGCCACAGGTGTACGTTTGAGGGGGTTGGGTGCAGGACACAGCCACAGGTGGATGTTCACAGGGGTTGGATGCAGGGCTTGGCCACTGGTGGACGATCGAGGGGGTTGGGTGCAGGGCATGGCCACAGATGGACGTTCACGGGGGTTGGGTGCAGGGCATGGCCACAGGTGGACGTTCGCTGAAGTTGAGTGCAGTGCCTGACCTGAGTCCAAGCCCTGTGGCTAACCCTCCTTTGTGCATGGCCCGAGGCACCGCCGTGGCCAGGAGGCACCAGGAGACAGCTCTCACCTTCCCATGGAGGCATCATTTAGAAAAGCAGGTGAGGGGTCTCCAAGAAGGCCACTGTCTGACAAATATCTGAGCAAAGTTTGGAGCCCAACCCTCACCTTTAGTGAACATTCCCTCCTGTGATCCTGAAAAAATCCCTCTAGTCCAGTGCATTGTGGGATGCGCCTCTGAGCACCCTCATTCCCACCCCCTCCTCTCCCTCTCAGACCCCCAACACCCGCCCAACTCCTTTTCCAGTTCAATTTAAAAATGCATTATTGGGGACAATTATTGGTTCACATGTATATTTAAGGCAGTGTCAGAGGGCATGGGGGAGGGTCCACCCACCTCTCCTGGTTTCCCTTGGTATCTTCCTGCCCTCCCTCCCCCCTCTCTAGCAACTCTCTTATGGTCTCTTCCACCCTCCCTTCTCTGTCACCTTCAGCTTATCTCTCTCTCTCCTCTGCTCCGTATCCGCTCTGCCTCCCTCTCATAGCTCAGCTCCAACACATCCCAATACACCCTCAACACAACCTCAACAGAAACCCTGATACACCCTCAACACAACCTCACCAGAAACCCTGATACACCCTCAACACAACCCAACTCACTCTCAAAATAACCCCAGTGCACTCTCAACACAACCTCAACAGAAACCCTGATACACCCTCAACACAACCTCACCAGAAACCCTGATACACCCTCAACACAACCCAACTCTCTCTCAAAATAACCCCAGTGCACTCTCAACACAACCTCAACACAACCCAACTCTCTCTCACAATAACCCCAGTGCTCTCTCAACACAACCTCAACAGAAACCCTGATACAACCTCAACACAACCCAACTCTCTCTCAAAATAACCCCAGTGCACTCTCAACACAACCTCAACAGAAACCCTGATACACCCTCAACACAACCCAACTCACTCTCAAAATAACCACAGTGCACTCTCAACACAACCTCACCAGAAACCCTGATACACCCTCAACACAACCCAACTCTCTCTCAAAATAACCCCAGTGCACTCTCAACACAACCTCACCAGAAACCCTGATACACCCTCAACACAACCCAACTCTCTCTCAAAATAACCCCAGTACACTCTCAACACAACCTCACCAGAAACCCTGATACACCCTCAACACAACCCAACTGTCTCTCTAAATAACCCCAGTGCACTCTAAACACAACCTCACCAGAAACCCTGATACACCCTCAACACAACCCAACTCTCTCTCAAAATAACCCCAGTGCACTCTCAACACAACCTCACCAGAAACCCTGATACACCCTCAACACAACCCAACTCAACTCTCTCTCAAAAACACCCCAGTGCACTCTCAACACAACCTCAACAGAAACCCTGATACACCCTCAACACAACCCAACTCTCTCTCAAAATAACCCCAGTGCACTCTCAACACAACCTCAACAGAAACCCTGATACACCCTCAACACAACCCAACTCTCTCTCAAAATAACCCCAGTGCACTCTCAACACAACCTCACCAGAAACCCTGATACACCCTCAACACAACCCAACTCTCTCTCAAAATAACCCCAGTGCACTCTCAACACAACCTCAACAGAAACCCTGATACACCCTCAACACAACCCAACTCTCTCTCAAAATAACCCCAGTGCACTCTCAACACAACCTCAACAGAAACCCTGATACAACCTCAACACAACCCAACTCACTCTCAAAATAACCCCAGTGCACTCTCAACACAACCTCAACAGAAACCCTGATACAACCTCAACACAACCCAACTCTCTCTCAAAATAACCCCAGTGCTCTCGCAACACAACCTCAACAGAAACCCTGATACAACCTCAACACAACCCAACTCTCTCTCACAATAACCCCAGTGCATTCGCAACACAACCTCAACAGAAACCCTGATACAACCTCAACACAACCCAACTCTCTCTCAAAATAACCCAGTGCAATCTCAACACAACCTCACCAGAAACCCTGATACAACCTCAACACAACCCAACTCTCTCTCAAAATAACCCCAGTGCAATCTCAACACAACCTCAACAGAAACCCTGATACAACCTCAACACAACCCAACTCTCTCTCAAAATAACCCCAGTGCACTCTCAACACAACCTCAACAGAAACCCTGATACCACCTCAACACAACCCAACTCTCTCTCAAAATAACCCCAGTGCAATCTCAACACAACCTCAACAGAAACCCTGATACACCCTCAACACAACCCAACTCTCTCTCAAAATACCCCAGTGCAATCTCAACACAACCTCAACAGAAACCTTGATACATCCTCAACACAACCCAACTCACTCTCAAAATAACCCCAGTGCACTCTCAACACAACCTCAACAGAAACCCTGATACAACCTCAACACAACCCAACTCACTCTCAAAATAACCCCAGTGCTCTCTCAACACAACCTCAACAGAAACCCTGATACAACCTCAGCACAACCCAACTCTCTCTCACAATAACCCCAGTGCTCTCTCAACACAACCTCAACAGAAACCCTGATACAACCTCAACACAACCCAACTCTCTCAAAATAACCCCAGTGCAATCTCAACACAACCTCAACAGAAACCCTGATACACCCTCAACACAACCCAACTCACTCTCACAATAACCCCAGTGCTCTCTCAACACAACCTCAACAGAAACCCTGATACAACCTCAACACAACCCAACTGTCTCTCAAAATAACCCCAGTGCTCTCTCAACACAACCTCAACAGAAACCCTGATACAACCTCAACACAACCCAACTCTCTCTCACAATAACCCCAGTGCTCTCTCAACACAACCTCAACAGAAACCCTGATACAACCTCAACACAACCCAACTCTCTCTCAAAATAACCCCAGTGCTCTCTCAACACAACCTCACCAGAAACCCTGATACACCCTCAACACAACCCAACTCACTCTCACAATAACCCCAGTGCTCTCTCAACACAACCTCAACAGAAACCCTGATACAACCTCAACACAACCCAACTGTCTCTCAAAATAACCCCAGTGCTCTCTCAACACAACCTCAACAGAAACCCTGATACAACCTCAACACAACCCAACTCTCTCTCACAATAACCCCAGTGCTCTCTCAACACAACCTCACCAGAAACCCTGATACACCCTCAACACAACCCAACTCTCTCTCAAAATAACCCCAGTGCACTCTCAACACAACCTCAACAGAAACCCTGATACACCCTCAACACAACCCAACACTCTCTCAAAATAACCCCAGTGCACTCTCAACACAACCTCAACAGAAACCCTGATACAACCTCAACACAACCCAACTCACTCTCAAAATAACCCCAGTGCACTCTCAACACAACCTCAACAGAAACCCTGATACAACCTCAACACAACCCAACTCACTCTCAAAATAACCCCAGTGCACTCTCAACACAACCTCAACAGAAACCCTGATACAACCTCAACACAACCCAACTCTCTCTCAAAATAACCCCAGTGCTCTCGCAACACAACCTCAACAGAAACCCTGATACAACCTCAACACAACCCAACTCTCTCTCACAATAACCCCAGTGCATTCGCAACACAACCTCAACAGAAACCCTGATACAACCTCAACACAACCCAACTCTCTCTCAAAATAACCCAGTGCAATCTCAAAACAACCTCACCAGAAACCCTGATACAACCTCAACACAACCCAACTCTCTCTCAAAATAACCCCAGTGCAATCTCAACACAACCTCAACAGAAACCCTGATACAACCTCAACACAACCCAACTCTCTCTCAAAATAACCCCAGTGCACTCTCAACACAACCTCAACAGAAACCCTGATACCACCTCAACACAACCCAACTCTCTCTCAAAATAACCCCAGTGCAATCTCAACACAACCTCAACAGAAACCCTGATACACCCTCAACACAACCCAACTCTCTCTCAAAATAACCCCAGTGCAATCTCAACACAACCTCAACAGAAACCTTGATACATCCTCAACACAACCCAACTCACTCTCAAAATAACCCCAGTGCACTCTCAACACAACCTCAACAGAAACCCTGATGCAACCTCAACACAACCCAACTCACTCTCAAAATAACCCCAGTGCTCTCTCAACACAACCTCAACAGAAACCCTGATACAACCTCAACACAACCCAACTCTCTCTCACAATAACCCCAGTGCTCTCTCAACACAACCTCAACAGAAACCCTGATACAACCTCAACACAACCCAACTCTCTCAAAATAACCTCAGTGCAATCTTAACACAACCTCAACAGAAACCCTGATACACCCTCAACACAACCCAACTCACTCTCACAATAACCCCAGTGCTCTCTCAACACAACCTCAACAGAAACCCTGATACAACCTCAACACAACCCAACTGTCTCTCAAAATAACCCCAGTGCTCTCTCAACACAACCTCAACAGAAACCCTGATACAACCTCAACACAACCCAACTCTCTCTCACAATAACCCCAGTGCTCTCTCAACACAACCTCAACAGAAACCCTGATACAACCTCAACACAACCCAACTCTCTCTCAAAATAACCCCAGTGCTCTCTCAACACAACCTCAAGGGAAACCCTGTTACAACCTCAACACAACCCAACTCTCTCTCACAATAACCCCAGTGCACTCTCAACACAACCTCACCAGAAACCCTGATACAACCTCAACACAACCCAACTCTCTCTCAAAATAACCCCAGTGCACTCTCAACAGAACCTCAACAGAAACCCTGATAGACCCTCAACACAGCCCAACTCTCTCTCAAAATAACCCCAGTGCACTCTCAACACAACCTCAACAGAAACCCTGATACAACCTCAACACAACCCAACTCTCTCTCAAAATAACCCCATTGCACTCTCAACACAACCTCAACAGAAACCATGATACAACCTCAACACAACCCAACTCTCTCTCAAAATAACCCCAGTTCAATCTCAACACAACCTCAACAGAAACCCTGATGCACCTTCAACACAACCCAACTCTCTCTCAAAATAACCCCAGTGCAATCTCAACACAACCTCAACTGAAACCCTGATACATCCTCAACACAACCCAACTCTCTCTCAAAATAACCCCAGTGCAATCTCAACACAACCTCAACAGAAACCCTGATACATCCTCAACACAACCTAACTCTCTCTCAAAATAACCCCAGTGCAATCTCAACACAACATCAATGGAAACCCTGATACATCCTCAACACAACCCAACTCTCTCTCAAAATAACCCCAGTGCACTCTCAACACAACCTCAACAGAAACCCCGATACAACCTCAATACAACCCAACTCTCTCTCAAAATAACCCCAGTGCACTCTCAACACAACCTCAACAGAACCCAACTCACTCTCAAAATAACCCCAGTGCACTCTCAACACAACCTCAACAGAAACCCTGATACACCCTCTACACACAATAGCACACCCTCAACACAACCCCAATACACCCACAACACAACCCCAATACACCCTAAACACAACACATCTAACTCTCAACACAACACAACTCACCCTAAACACAACTCCAATACACCCTCAACACACCCTCAACACAACTCCAATACACCCTCAACACAACTCAACTTACCCTCAACACAACCCAACTCTCTCTCAAAATAACCCCAGTGCACTCTCAACACAACCTCAACAGAAACCCTGATACACCCTCAACACAACCCAACTCACTCTCAAAATAACCCCAGTGCACTCTCAACACAACCTCACCAGAAACCCTGATACACCCTCAACACAACCCAACTCTCTCTCAAAATAACCCCAGTGCACTCTCAACACACCCTCACCAGAAACCCTGATACACCCTCAACACAACCCAACTCAACTCTCTCTCAAAATAACCCCAGTGCACTCTCAACACAACCTCAACAGAAACCCTGATACACCCTCAACACAACCCAACTCTCTCTCAAAATAACCCCAGTGCACTCTCAACACAACCTCAACAGAAACCCTGATACACCCTCAACACAACCCAACTCTCTCTCAAAATAACCCCAGTGCACTCTCAACACAACCTCAACAGAAACCCTGATACACCCTCAACACAACCCAACTCTCTCTCAAAATAACCCCAGTGCACTCTCAACACAACCTCAACAGAAACCCTGATACAACCTCAACACAACCCAACTCACTCTCAAAATAACCCCAGTGCACTCTCAACACAACCTCAACAGAAACCCTGATACACCCTCAACACAACCCAATTCTCTCTCAAAATAACCCCAGTGCACTCTCAACACAACCTCAACAGAAACCCTGATACAACCTCAACACAACCCAACTCACTCTCAAAATAACCCCAGTGCACTCTCAACACAACCTCAACAGAAACCCTGATACAACCTCAACACAACCCAACTCTCTCTCAAAATAACCCCAGTGCTCTCGCAACACAACCTCAACAGAAACCCTGATACAACCTCAACACAACCCAACTCTCTCTCACAATAACCCCAGTGCATTCGCAACACAACCTCAACAGAAACCCTGATACAACCTCAACACAACCCAACTCTCTCTCAAAATAACCCAGTGCAATCTCAACACAACCTCACCAGAAACCCTGATACAACCTCAACACAACCCAACTCTCTCTCAAAATAACCCCAGTGCAATCTCAACACAACCTCAACAGAAACCCTGATACAACCTCAACACAACCCAACTCTCTCTCAAAATAACCCCAGTGCACTCTCAACACAACCTCAACAGAAACCCTGATACCACCTCAACACAACCCAACTCTCTCTCAAAATAACCCCAGTGCAATCTCAACACAACCTCAACAAAAACCCTGATACACCCTCATCACAACCCAACTCTCTCTCAAAATAACCCCAGTGCTCTCTCAACACAACCTCAACAGAAACCCTGATACAACCTCAACACAACCCAACTCACTCTCAAAATAACCCCAGTGCTCTCTCAACACAACCTCAACAGAAACCCTGATACAACCTCAACACAACCCAACTCTCTCTCACAATAACCCCAGTGCAATCTCAACACAACCTCAACAGAAACCCTGATACACCCTCAACACAACCCAACTCACTCTCACAATAACCCCAGTGCTCTCTCAACACAACCTCAACAGAAACCCTGATACAACCTCAACACAACCCAACTGTCTCTCAAAATAACCCCAGTGCTCTCTCAACACAACCTCAACAGAAACCCTGATACAACCTCAACACAACCCAACTCTCTCTCACAATAACCCCAGTGCTCTCTCAACACAACCTCAACAGAAAACCTGATACAACCTCAACACAACTCAACTCTCTCTCAAAATAACCCCAGTGCTCTCTCAACACAACCTCAACAGAAACCCTGTTACAACCTCAACACAACCCAACTCTCTCTCACAATAACCCCAGTGCACTCTCAACACAACCTCACCAGAAACCCTGATACAACCTCAACACAACCCAACTCTCTCTCAAAATAACCCCAGTGCACTCTCAACACAACCTCACCAGAAACCCTGATACACCCTCAACACAACCCAACTCAACTCTCTCTCAAAATAACCCCAGCGCACTCTCAACACAACCTCAACAGAAACCCTGATACACCCTCAACACAACCCAACTCTCTCTCAAAATAACCCCAGTGCACTCTCAACACAACCTCAACAGAAACCCTGATACACCCTCAACACAACCCAACTCTCTCTCAAAATAACCCCAGAGCACTCTCAACACAACCTCAACAGAAACCCTGATACACCCTCAACACAACCCAACTCTCTCTCAAAATAACCCCAGTGCACTCTCAACACAACCTCAACAGAAACCCTGATACACCCTCAACACAACCCAACTCTCTCTCAAAATAACCCCAGTGCACTCTCAACACAACCTCAACAGAAACCCTGATACAACCTCAACACAACCCAACTCACTCTCAAAATAACCCCAGTGCACTCTCAACACAACCTCAACAGAAACCCTGATACAACCTCAACACAACCCAACTCTCTCTCAAAATAACCCCAGTGCTCTCTCAACACAACCTCAACAGAAGCCCTGATACAACCTCAACACAACCCAACTCTCTCTCACAATAACCCCAGTGCATTCGCAACACAACCTCAACAGAAACCCTGATACAACCTCAACACAACCCAACTCTCTCTCAAAATAACCCAGTGCAATCTCAACACAACCTCACCAGAAACCCTGATACAACCTCAACACAACCCAACTCTCTCTCAAAATAACCCCAGTGCAATCTCAACACAACCTCAACAGAAACCCTGATACAACCTCAACACAACCCAACCCTCTCTCAAAATAACCCCAGTGCACTCTCTACACAACCTCAACAGAAACCCTGATACCACCTCAACACAACCCAACTCTCTCTCAAAATAACCCCAGTGCAATCTCAACACAACCTCAACAAAAACCCTGATACACCCTCAACACAACCCAACTCTCTCTCAAAATAACCCCAGTGCACTCTCAACACAACCTCAACAGAAACCCTGATACAACCTCAACACAACCCAACTCACTCTCAAAATAACCCCAGTGCTCTCTCAACACAACCTCAACAGAAACCCTGATACAACCTCAACACAACCCAACTCTCTCTCACAATAACCCCAGTGCTCTCTCAACACAACCTCAACAGAATTCCTGATACAACCTCAACACAACCCAACTCTCTCAAAATAACCCCAGTGCAATCTCAACAAAACCTCAACAGAAACCCTGATACAACCTCAACACAACCCAACTCTCTCTCACAATAACCCCAGTGCTCTCTCAACACAACCTCAACAGAAACCCTGATACAACCTCAACACAACTCAACTCTCTCTCAAAATAACCCCAGTGCTCTCTCAACACAACCTCAACAGAAACCCTGTTACAACCTCAACATAACCCAACTCTCTCTCACAATAACCCCAGTGCACTCTCAACACAACCTCACCAGAAACCCTGATACAACCTCAACACAACCCAACTCTCTCTCAAAATAACCCCAGTGCACTCTCAACAGAACCTCAACAGAAACCCTGATAGACCCTCAACACAGCCCAACTCTCTCTCAAAATAACCCCAGTGCACTCTCAACACAACCTCAACAGAAACCCTGATACAACCTCAACACAACCCAACTCTCTCTCAAAATAACCCCATTGCACTCTCAACACAACCTCAACAGAAACCATGATACAATCTCAACACAACCCAACTCTCTCTCAAAATAACCCCAGTTCAATCTCAACACAACCACAACAGAAACCCTGATACACCCTCAACACAACCCAACTCTCTCTCAAAATAACCCCAGTGCAATCTCAACACAACCTCAACTGAAACCCTGATACATCCTCAACACAACCCAACTCTCTCTCAAAATAACCCCAGTGCAATCTCAACACAACCTCAACAGAAACCCTGATACATCCTCAACACAACCCAACTCTCTCTCAAAATAACCCCAGTGCAATCTCAACACAACCTCAATAGAAACCCTGATACATCCTCAACACAACCCAACTCTCTCTCAAAATAACCCCAGTGCACTCTCAACACAACCTCAACAGAAACCCCGATACAACCTCAATACAACCCAACTCTCTCTCAAAATAACCCCAGTGCACTCTCAACACAACCTCAACACAACCCAACTCACTCTCAAAATAACCCCAGTGCACTCTCAACACAACCTCAACAGAAACCCTGATACACCCTCTACACACAATAGCACACCCTCAACACAACCCCAATACACCCACAACACAACCCCAATACACCCTAAACACAACACATCTAACTCTCAACACAACACAACTCACCCTAAACACAACTCCAATACACCCTCAACACACCCTCAACACAACTCCAATACACCCTCAACACAACTCAACTTACCCTCAACACAACCCAGACACACCCTCAACACAACCCCGAGATACCCTCAACACAACCCAACTCATCCTCAACACAACCCTGATACACCCTCAACACAACCCCAGCACCCTCTTACACACACTCTTCCCTTTCTCTCTAACGCTCTCTTATATCTCTTCTCTCCCCTCTGACTTCCTGACCCTCCCAACCCCTCTTCTCTCCCCTCCCAACCCCGTCTCAATAATCCTCTCTTCTCTCCTCTCTCTCTCTGCTCCTTCCACCACCCTCTCGCTCCACTCTGTCGTCCATTTATTGCTTCCTCCTCTTCCGTTCCTTCTCCTATTTCTTCCCGTTTGTCTGCCCCCCTCTCTCCCCTCCCCACCCACCCTCATGCTGTTGTAGACCTGTGCGTGTTTATCTGGCCCTGGCAGCTGGCCATGCTTTTCATCAGTGCCACGAAGTGCCAGCTGGTGCCATTCCCTTCTGTACCCAGCATGCACACGTGCCAAGGGGCGGGGCGGGCTCTGTGCACCCGAATACACCCTGCTCAGGAGTGCAGGTTCAGTGCTCAAATGCACTGCGCTGGACAAGGTTGCAGTGTACCCATAATGCACCTGGGCGCGAGGGGTGAGCCTGCTGTGTACCCAGCATGCACTCTGCCCAGAACGGGATCCTTTGTGTGCCCTGGACCAGCCTGCGCTCAGGAACAATCCCCCTGTCTACCCTACAGGCACCGTGCTCATGGCGGCTTCCTTTGTGTCCCAGGATGCACCGGTGCCCAAGAGGGGTGCCTTCGTGTTGTGCAACATCCATCTGTCCTCAGGGAGTGGCATGTTTGAGTACCCAGCAGCATGCACCCATGCTCAGGAGCAGTTCACTCTGTGTACCCAGCATGCACCTGTGTTTCAGAGGGGTATCCTATGTGTACCCAGCTGCACCTGTGCTCGGGAGCAGTTCACTCTGTGTACCCAGCATGCACCTGTGTTCAGGAGCAGTTCACTCTGTGTACCCAGCATGCACCTGTGCTCAGGAGCAGTTCACTCTGTGTACCCAGCATGCACCTGTGCTCAGGCGAAGTTCACTCTGTGTACCCAGCATGCACCTGTGCTCAGGAGCAGTTCTCTGTGTGTACCCAGCATGCACCTGTGTTCCAGAGGGGTATCCTATGTGTACCCAGCATGCACCTGTGCTCAGGAGCAGTTCACTCTGTGCACCCAGCATGCACCTGTGCTCAGGAGGGATACTCTCGATGTACCCCCCATTAGGGGAGCGCTCTCTGTTCTGGGTGAAATCAGGTCAGCTGACTCTGTGCGTCTATCCGGAGTAAGCATCCAGCCCTCTTTCTACTTCCGGTTCCTGCCTCCTCTCTGAAGCCCCGGCCCACCCTCGAGCTGTGGCCTGTCCTGTGTCTGTGGTCTCTGTGGCGTTACAAGGCTCAGTACTGTCGTGTACGGATCCTTCTCCAGTACAGGGGTCAGGCTCCTCACCCCTTATAAGGAATCCAGAGCCGAACATGGCGGCAGAAGCCTCATGATAGTGCGGAGAGTATGGGGTCCACAGCGGGCAGGGGTGGGCAGTCTGCATATGGGCCATAGAAGCCCCATAAGGAACCAATCTACCCAGTGGGAGAACGTGGGTAAATATGTGTGCTGCCCACACATCCGGTGCCAGTGCCTCAGACTGCAAGATGCCTCGTGCCCTCACCCAGGGCTTGCTCGAAGGGGTCAGGCTGGTCAAGTGGGCTCACTGTCTGCGCTGCCACGAATGCCTAAAACCCACCTCAAGGCAGTCTTCGCTCATCAAAGGTGGTACCTCATTCAGGGCACCCAAGTAGCCAGGCCCGATGCCAGCTCCAAGACATCAGGGTCTCTGGTATCCTGCCCGAGTGCTGGTGCTCTGCCGCGCTCCGTGCTGGGCAGTCGCTTCTCCTGCGTTGCTCCACCAGCTCCTCTGAAGACCCTTCGCTTGCATCAGTGGCCCAAGCTGTGGTCACGAGGGCCAGCTGTTGGCCATTGTGCGGACCCTATGAAAGTCTCTGGCCTGAGTTGTCCCAGGCCGTGCTTTGTGTCCCGTGTGGGCTCCTGTGGAAGGGGTGCACCAGACGTCTTGACTGGACCTACCCGGGAGGGGTCTCCAGCTCAAGTTCTGCCTCCTTCCCTGGGACAGTAGAAGACATTCTAACTTGGGGGCATATTAGCAACAAAATGCGATAATTATCGCAATCCTCGTTTAGCGAGGTTTCTATTATCGCTGGATTACATCGCCCTGTTAGCGGCGTATTATCAACTCGCCGACAATAGGCGATGTAAAATCCAGCGATAGGGGTGATAACCTGCGATAGCGGGAGAAATCCTGCGATAAAAATATAGCGATATGAAAAAGCTTGCTAATACGCAAGTGTAGTCTTAACCCATCAATCCACCTCCCATTGGAAAGATGGTTAAGTCAGGTTTTCAACAGAAGTTAAATTTCTGCGATAACCGCGGTTAGCGCGAGTTTTATTATCGCCTGGCGGGTCAGGGGCTGCATTGATAATAGGGCAATGTTGAGTTTGCGACTATTTTAATGGAGTTTAAGTAAGGAACGCCTGCCTTGCATGTCATTAGCGGTAAATATCGCTGACAAGCAAGGCGATGGAAAAAGTGCCTGAAAGCTTGCGCTAACGCATGTTAGCGCAGGCTTGCTACTAGGGCGATGAAGATATCGCCGCTTTTTCGGCAAAAAGTGCCGCAAAAGCGGCGATATTGCCCTTGATAACATGCCCCTTGGTTGTTTCTTCACCTGCCCTGAGAGGCGGAAAACTGCCCACACCTGTGACTAGTCCTGCATCTGCCTTGTTGCCTCCACCAGCAGTACTGACAGGGCTTCCATGGCACCCATTTACTGTCTCCCAAGTCCTAGTGTCACATATGGAGCAGGTGCCACAGTGCCCGTTGGTGGCTGGGGTGACCCATTGGCATTTCCTCCTGACTGACTGTCCCACCTTTGCTCACTCCTGCTTGGCATGATCCATTCATCCCAACACCGCTTGCACATCTTCCGCTTGCAGTGAAGACCACTTGGGACCTACTTGCACCAGATTTGTGAATCAAAATGGCCGCCGCCTGATGACAGCCTGGGCCGCCCTTTAGATATGGGAGCCGCTCCTCGTTATCGACGATGCATTCTGAAAGGTGAGCATCACAACATGTGCTCCTTATATACTGTTGAGAGAATGGATCCCTAACTAGGATTTTATAGAACCAAAAGCAGCTTGCAGCTTAGCAATGCTGAGTAAATTACGGGAAATCCATCCCTAAGGGGCCGATTCCGATCCGGGTCGGAAAGCACTCCAACCGAGTCGGATCCAGAGTGTTTTCTGACCGAGCCGGACCCCTACAGTCCGACCGAGCGAGTACGATGCGCACGTATGCTGTCAGACTCGGTTCGGTCGGACTCCCATAGAAGTCAATGGGAGCCAGTTGTACGACGCGTACATGCTCTCTGTTGGAAAGGCGTTCGCCGGAGGGGGGTTCGATGCCCGTCTTGCCCACCCCTTTGACCCACCTCTCCCACGTAGGCCGAACTAGGCGCGCACACCCTGATATACACTACGAACAGAGTGACACCACACGTATTCTTTGCAGGACGATAGGTCTTTTTTTATCGATGATTTTCAAGGGATCTTTATGATCCAAGATGCAAGTAGTACAGCAGTGGCACGAAGTACCACAAATCGGTCGTGGGGAATGGGGGTAGCGGGACAGTCTTTCAAGATAGTGTCTCTGCGAAATACCCTGCGGATAGCTCACAATCCTCGAGCTGGAGGGTGTCGATTCTCTGGGCAATCTCTTACCGAGTCGTCCTCAAGGGGAGCGCCGCGAGTCTCTCAGCAGGCACAGGTGGTCGGAGTTCGGGAGCCGCGATTCCGTCAGCAAGGCTCAGATGGTTCAATAGCTGGGGGCCGCGAGTCACTCAGCAGGCCCAGGTGGTTCAGTGCTCGGGAGCCGCGACCTCGTCAGCAGGGCTCAGATGGTTCGATAGCAAGAGGCCGCGAGTCACTCAGCAGGCCCAGGTGGTTCCGTGCTCGGGAGCCGTGACCTCGTCAGCAGGGCTCAGATGGTTCAATAGCAAGAGGCCGCGAGTCACTCAGCAGGCCCAGGTGACTTCAGCGTTCAGGAGCCGCGACAGCGTCAGCAGGCTCGGATGGTTCCAGGTCTTCTCTCCCTTCGTTTCTCCGGCACCCCTTGTTATACTCCGCTTGCTCTTTGAAGTCCGGGGTCCTCGCAGAGGGGGGACTGGGGTGACGGAGGGGGTTCGGCGGGATTTCCTGCCGCTCACTTCTTTGGTCTTTTCAGGTGGGTCTGGGAGGGACCCCAGACGCTTGGCAGGGGAGGCGCCTGCTCCCCAGGGGCCTGGTGGCCGATCGAGTCTTCCCGGGGAAGGCGACCCGAGGTGTGACTGGGCTGGCGCCTTTGGGTCTGGCTCGAGGGTTCCCGCTCCCCCGGTCGGACATGCGTGGTAGGGTGTCGAGTCTGTCATGGCTTTGGCCGGCCCTCGGATCTGGGTGGCTGGGGCGGCCGGAGTCGGAGATGTTGTGTCTTGAGGGTGGTTGCAGGTTGGCTGGATGATTGGGAGGGCAACGCCGTGAGGCCGGTCTCACACGCGCCCCCCCAGCTGAAAGGCGTGGAGAACTACCCATCCACTGGGGGATTCTCCTCGCCGAAGCGGAAGAACCGGGACAGGCCGTCGGCGTTGGCATGATCCGCCCCGGGGCGATGTTCGACAGTGAAATCCATCCCTTGGAGAGAGATGGACCATCGTAGTAGCTTGGGGTTCTCCCCCCTCATCTGCATGAGCCACCGCAAGGACCGGTGGTCCGTCTGTACTCGGAAATGGGTTCCGAACAAGTAGGGCCGTAGTTTCTTGAGGGCCCAGACTACGGCAAAGGTCTCTCGTTCTATAGTACTCCAACGCTGCTCTCGCGGCAGCAGCCTTCGGCTGATGAAGGCTATGGGCTGATCGATGCCCTTGTCATCGAACTGCGAGAGGACGGCCCCGATGCCGTGTTCGGAGGCGTCGGTCTGGACCACAAACTCTTGGGAGTAGTCGGGGGCCTTGAGTACGGGGGCGGTGCACATGGCGGTTTTCAAGGCGTCGAACGCCTGCTGGCACGGGGTGGTCCACTGCACCTTCTTCGGAAGCTTTTTGGAGGTCAACTCCGTGAGGGGCCCCGCGATACTACCATAGTTTTTAATGAACCTCCGGTAGTACCCTGTAAGGCCCAGGAAGGCCCGGACCACCGTCTGCGTGGTGGGGGGCTCCCAGGACTTGATGGCGTCGATCTTCGGTTGGAGGGGGGCGACCTGGCCGCTGCCCACCTGATGCCCCAGGTAGACCACGGAGCCTTGCCCGAGCTGGCATTTGCTGGCTTTCACTGTTAGGCCGGCTTGGCGCAGGGCCATGAGTACTTGTCGGAGGTGCTGGAGATGCTCGTGCCATTGAGAGCTGAATACGGCGATGTCGTCAAGGTATGCTGCGCTGAACTCCTCGAGTCCGGCCAGGACCTTGTTCACCAACCGCTGGAATGTGGCCGGGGCGTTCTTCATCCCGAACGGCATGACCCTGAAGCGGTAGTGGCCATCTGGTGTGGAAAAGGCAGAGCGTTCTTTCGCTCCCTCCGTGAGAGCAATCTGCCAGTATCCGCAGGTCAGGTCGAAAGTGCTGAGGAACCGGGCGGCCCCCAGGCGGTCGATGAGTTCGTCGGCGCGGGGGATAGGGTGAGCGTCTGCCCGGGTGACCGCATTGAGCCCCCGGTAGTCCACACAGAATCTTAGTTCGGGGGCGACCCCCGGGGAAGCCGCCTTCGGGACCAGGACCACCGGGCTGGCCCAGGGGCTGTCGGAGGGTTCGATTACTCCAAGGGTGAGCATCTTCTGTACCTCGGTCTTGATGCAGGTGCGGACCCGGTCAGGCACCCGGTAGGCTCGGTGTCTCACAGGCGGGCTGTCGCCGGTGTCCACGTTGTGGACACACCAGTCGGTGACCCTTGGAATGAGGGAGAAGAGGTCTGCGAATTGTCTGAGCAGCTGGCGGCAGTCGTCGGACTGTTGGGGAGTGAGGGTGGTTGAAAGTCGTACTCCCTCCACGGAGCCATCCAGGTCTTTAGCGCACAGGGGGTCAGGCAGGGGTTCGGTGTCTTCTTCCGCCCCATCATCGGTGGCCAGTAGCAAACTTAATTCCGTTCTCACAAAGTGGGGCTTGAGACGGTTCACGTGGAGAACCCGGAGGGGGTTCCGGGGGGACTGTACATCGACCAGGTACGTGACCTGGCTCTTCCGCTCGATCACCTTGAAGGGACCAGTCCATTTGTCTTGTAGGGCGCAGGGCTTCACCGGGGCCATGACCCAAACCTGCTGGCCCGGCTGGAACTCGACCAGGGTTGCGTTCTGGTCATACCAGCGCTTCATTTCTTCTTGGCTGGCCTCGAGGTTAGCCTCTGCGAGTTCTCTGAATTTCCTCGTCTGGTTGCGGAGCGCCAGGATGTAGCGGAACACATCAGGGGGTGTCCCCCAGGGGCTTGTCTCCCAGCCCTCTTTGACCAGGCTCAGGGGCCCTCGGACGGGATGTCCGTATAGCAGTTCGAAAGGGCTGAACCCCATAGACTTTTGGGGAACTTCTCGGTATGCGAACAGGAGGCAAGGGAGGAGGACGTCCCATTTCCGGCGCAGGGGCTCTTCGAGGCCCAGGATCATTCCCTTTAGGGTACGGTTGAAGCGTTCCACTAGGCCGTTGCCCTGGGGGTGGTAGGGGGTCGTGAACTTATACGTGACTCCCCACTGCTGCCACAGGGACTTCATGTAGCGGGATATAAAGTTAGTGCCGCGATCACTCACAACCTCGCGGGGAAATCCGACACGGGAGAAGATCCCCATGAGAGCTCGGCCCACCACGGGAGCCGTCACGGTGCGGAGGGGGATGGCCTCGGGGTAGCGGGTGGCATGGTCCACCAGGACAAGGATGAACCTGTGGCCCTGGGCGGTCTTCGGATCCAGGGGTCCCACGATGTTGATGCCGACCCGCTCGAACGGGGTACTCACAACGGGGAACGGTTGTAAGGGAGCTTTGCGTTTTCCGCCACTCTTCCCACTGCCCTGGCAGGTGAGGCAGGATTTGCAGTGTACTTCTACATTCGCTCGCATCTTGGGCCAATAGAAGTGGGTAACCAATCGCTGATATGTCTTGTCTTGGCCTAAGTGTCCTGCCAAGGGTACATCGTGGGCCAGGCCCAGGAGGAAGCTCCGGAAACGCAGGGGTACCACCAGTACCCGGGCTGCGCCTAGCTCGGCGGACTTTTGCTCGCTGTATAGGAGGCCATTGTCCCAATAGAACCAATGGGTTCCGGTTCGGTCACCGGCGGCCTGGGCTTCGGCTTGTTGTCTGAGTCCCACGAGGGAGGGGCAAGTGGCCTGTTCCTGGCAGAATTCTTCCCGGGAGGGCCCCCCCTCACAGCGCCACTGGCCCATCTCGGGCAGTTCTCCGAGCTCAGTCAGGGCCTCCGGGGCGGAAGGTTCTGGCCCTTCTCCCGGGTTAGTGTCCTCTTCTCCCTCCGAAGGAGGGTTGTCCGCTTCTGGTAGAGTGTCCCGGCTCTCGGGGATAGTGTTCGGTAGGAGGGCCTCACTGCCCTCGGAGAGAGGCAATCGCGCGGTCATGGAGCGCGTGGTGGCGCAGACCCATTCTGGTAGGCCCATCATCTACAGATGGGCTCTTCGTTCTACTTGCCACCACGGGGAACTCTCCAGGTCATTGCCCAGGAGGCAGTCTACGGGCTGTGATGTCCGGACCGCTACCTTCAGTTCTCCGGAGACCCCTCCCCACTCGAAGGGCACCAGCGCCATCTGGCAGAGGCTCTCAGAATTGTCGGAGGATACGACCGGACAGAGGGCACCGGTTAGGATCTGGTCTTCGGAAATTAGGCTGCGGTGGACATCGGTGACACTCGCCCCGGTGTCGCGGAGGCCCTCGACTCGGTGGCCGTTGATGGTCACTTGCTGTCGGTATTTCTTTGTTTTGGCGGGCAAGGGTGTCCCGGGGACCATTTCTCGATCACCAAGGGAGACCAGGGCCATGGCCGCCGGTTCCCATTCTTCGGAGTCCTCCATCTCTTCCCCCAGAGCTACGGAGGCCATCTGCCGGGCCGGGGGGTTGGTCGTTGTGGTTCGCTGATACTGGGGACACTGGGGGTCATTGGCGTAGTGTCCGGGCCGTTGGCAGCGGAAGCAGGTGATCCTAGCTCGTGGACCTAGCCGTCCTGCGACTCCGGTGCTTGCTGGAGACGGGGCTGAACCCGCCGCTGGTGGGCTGCTGGGGGGGCTGGTTGAGGACCCCCCGGGGAAGTCTCTTGGTCGGCCGTGGTTCCCTCCGCCCCTCTGGCGGGGGGGGGGCCTTGATTGTGGCGGCCGTAGTCCCCCACGGGGCCTCGGGTGGCTCGGGTATTCACCCAACGATCAGCCTCAGCGGCCAGTTTCCGAGGGTCGGTGAGTTTGCTGTCCAGGAGATGCTGGCACAGTTCTACAAAGCAATTGCCCGCTAAATATTCCCAGGCAATCAGATCAAACAGTTCTTCGAAGGTGGAGACCTTGCTGCCCTTGATCCACCCGTCCAAGGCTCGGCTGTAAAAGTTCACGTATTCTACCCACGTGGTGCCCGGTATCTTCTTACAATCTCGGAACCGTTGTCGGTACATTTCGGGGGTGAGTCCATACCGGCCCACGAGGGCTTCCTTCATGTGGCTGTAGGAGTTCATGACCGTGGAGGGCAGATCTAGCAGGGTGTCTCTTCCTTCGCTTAAGAACCGGCCCCATAGGCCAGCCCCCCAATCCTTCTGCGGGACTCGGTGAGAGGTCATGGCGACTTCGTAGGCCTTAAACCACTGCTGGATATCGTCGTTCTTGTAATACTCTTTTACCACATCCTTGGGGATGTGGACTTTGGTTTCCCCGGTGGGAGCGGGCGGTGGATTCCCGGGTGGCTGTGACTTTTCGTTTTTAGCCCGCCACTCGATCTCCTTCAGGCTGCGTTCATGTTCTAGCTGGAGCTTCTTTTCGTCGTGCTCTCTTTGGCGTCTCTTCTCTTCGAGTTCCCCTTGTAGCCGTAACTGCTCGACGGCCAACTTCTTCTCTGCTAGTTTTAGTTCTCCCTCGATTTTTAGTTTTGCCAGTTCAAGTTCGTGGTTGCGGCTTCTCTCTCGGTCCGCTAGCTCCTCGGGGGACAGGTTCCCCTCTGGCCCGTTGTTTCTCGCCGGGATGCTTTGTGGTTCATGGGCAGAGTCTCCTTCCGTTTGGGTCGGGGGCGCCCCCGTCTCGACCCAGGTTTTCAATACTTTCTGGAAGTCTTCCTTTGTGCTTAATCCGGTGGTAGCGATGCCAAGGTCTTTGCAAAACTGTTTTAATTCTCTATGTGTGTAATAGTCCAATTGATCCTCTCGGAACGGTGAGCTTATTTCGGTACCTGCGGCACCCAGGGAGGTTTCTCCTTCCATCTCTGTTTGGTAGTGTGTCAGTCGTTTACTGCACGCTCTCTTTCGGTGTCGGCTCGGATCCCGTCGTCTGCCACGAAATGTTGGAAAGGCGTTCGCCGGAGGGGGGTTCGATGCCCGTCTTGCCCACCCCTTTGACCCACCTCTCCCACGTAGGCCGAACTAGGCGCGCACACCCTGATATACACTACGAACAGAGTGACACCACACGTATTCTTTGTAGGACGATAGGTCTTTTTTTATCGATGATTTTCAAGGGATCTTTATGATCCAAGATGCAAGTAGTACAGCAGTGGCACGAAGTACCACAAATCGGTCGTGGGGAATGGGGGTAGCGGGACCGTCTTTCAAGATAGTGTCCCTGCGAAATACCCTGCGGATAGCTCACAATCCTCGAGCTGGAGGGTGTCGATTCTCTGGGCGATCTCTTACCGAGTCGTCCTCAAGGGGAGCGCCGCGAGTCTCTCAGCAGGCACAGGTGGTCGGAGTTCGGGAGCCGCGATTCCGTCAGCAAGGCTCAGATGGTTCAATAGCTGGGGGCCGCGAGTCACTCAGCAGGCCCAGGTGGTTCAGTGCTCGGGAGCCGCGACCTCGTCAGCAGGGCTCAGATGGTTCGATAGCAAGAGGCCGCGAGTCACTCAGCAGGCCCAGGTGGTTCCGTGCTCGGGAGCCGTGACCTCGTCAGCAGGGCTCAGATGGTTCAATAGCAAGAGGCCGCGAGTCACTCAGCAGGCCCAGGTGACTTCAGCGTTCAGGAGCCGCGACAGTGTCAGCAGGCTCGGATGGTTCCAGGTCTTCTCTCCCTTCGTTTCTCCGGCACCCCTTGTTATACTCTGCTTGCTCTTTGAAGTCCGGGGTCCTCGCATAGGGGAGACTGGGGTGACGGAGGGGGTTCGGCAGGATTTCCTGCCGCTCACTTCTTTGGTCTTTTCAGGTGGGTCTGGGAGGGACCCCAGACGCTCGGCAGGGGAGGCGCCTGCTCCCCAGGGGCCTGGTGGCCGATCGAGTCTTCCCGGGGAAGGCGACCCGAGGTGTGACTGGGCTGGCGCCTTTGGGTCTGGCTCGAGGGTTCCCGCTTCCCCGGTCGGACATGCGTGGTAGGGTGTCGAATCTGTCAGGGCTCTGGCCGGCCCTCGGATCTGGGTGGCTGGGGCGGCCGGAGTCGGAGATGTCGTGTCTTGAGGGTGGTTGCAGGTTGGCTGGATGATTGGGAGGGCAACGCCGTGAGGCCGGTCTCACACTCTCCCATTGACTGAATGGGTACGTCTCGAACAAGTGCGCTCCCTACAGTGGGTACGCATTGGTGCCATCCGCACCGTACATGCCTGTGTTGGGGAGACCCAGTGTGCGAGTCGTACGGCTGCGGGTGTCGGGGGGTCCGACGCGGACACCCGAAGTCTGACTCCGGGAGCTTTTGCGAGCCGGACACTCCGGCTCGCACAGGCTGTCCGACGCGTGCATCGTACTGGCTCGGTCATGAATCGCATCCATTGCACGCCACGGTTAGCTTACGACCGAGACGCACGGAGCAGTTCGGACCCGGAAACGACTCGGTCAGTGAATTTCATGTAGCTCGCATCGTACTGGCTCGCTCGTACAGCTGTACAAGTCGGCCATAAAACACGCGTACGGCTCGTAGTTTTCCGGCCGGATCGCGTTCGGTGCCCTTCCGACCCGGATCGGAATCGGCCCCTTAGTGTAGAGGTAAGACCCCCTGTAGGCTAAACTCTAGCACTGACAGTTCAATATGGGGTAAGACCCCTCGTAGGACTAAACTCTAGTGCTGATGGTTCATTATGGGGTAAGACCCTTTAAAGAGCTAAACTCTAGTGTGATGGTTCAGTATGGGAGAGGACCCTTCGTAGTTCTTAACTCTAGCACTGATGGTTCAGTACCGCATAAGGCCCTTCATAGGCGTAAACTCTAGTGTGATGGTTCGGCATGGAATAAGACCCTTCACATTCCTATACTCTAGCACTGATGGTTCAGTACAGCAAAAGGCCCTTCATAGTCGTAAACTCTGGTGTGAAGGTTCAATACGGGATAAGGACCTTCCTAGGCGTAAACTCTAGTGTGATGGTTCAATACGGGATAAGGACCTTCGTAGGCGTAAACTCTAGTGTGATGGTTCGGCATGGGAAAAGGCCCTTCGATGATGTACGTTCCCACATTCTGCTGTGACCTGTCCTTTCAGGGCATCCTAGTGGGATTGCAGAACACATGCACACCCCACTTGACAAGGACACCCCACTTATCCATACCAAGTGAGAGGGGGCAAGTTATAAGGATGATGGACAGATAGCCGAAAGTAGAGCATAGTAAACCCTGCAGACGTCTTTAACATATCCTTTCCTCTCTCCCCTCATGCAGGGGTCCCCATCGTGCCCCTATGTGTCTATCCTTGTGCAAGGGCGTCTATGGTGTCCCTGTGTCTCACCCTTTCAACCAGGGTCTCCAGCTTGTACCTCTCACCTTGTGCAGGGATCTCTATTGTGCGGCTGTCTCTCTCCATGTCCAGACGGTCTCTATGGTGTACATGTGTCTCATCCCTTTTGCAAGTGTCTTTATTGTGTCCCTATATCTTTCACCTTCTTTAAGAGTCTGTACCATGTCCCCATGTCTCTCCACTTGTGCAGAAGCCTCTAACATGTTCTCTGTGTATCTCCCCATCTGCAGGGATGTGCCCCTGTGTCTCCCACCTTCTTCTGGGGCTCTAACTTGTTTCTGTGTCTCTCCTCATGTCCTGAGGTTTCTAAGATGTCCCTGTGTCTCTTCCCATGTTCTCGCAGGTCAGTGACCAGCTCATGGAGATCAATGGCACAAGCACAGCGGGCATGAGCCACGCCGAGGCCGTGGAGCAGATCCGCAGCGGGGGCAACAAGATCAAATTAGTCTTGAGGAGAGGAAATGGCTATATACCTGACTCTGGTGAGTGCTGCGCATGAGCGCCAGGTGGAGCCTGGAGTGAGGTCTACTTTGGGGGTGAACGCTGGGGAGTGAGCACTGGGGAAGCCTGAGGTGTGGTCTGAAGGAAAGTGCGGGGTGGTCACCAGAGGAGCCTGGGGTGAGTTGGGGGGAATGAACGCTAGGGGGCTGCGGGGTGAGGTCTGGAGGAGAGCAAAGTGGAGGAAGCAGCGGAGGAGGCTGGGGTGACCTCTGTGGCTTCTGTTCCCTGGAGTCCACGTGACGCCTTATGTCCACTAACTCTCTTGCAGTCTGTTTCCAGTCGATACCTCCTCTATCAAAATTATTATTCTAAATGCTTACTCCCCTCAAGTAAAGTTGCCCAGAGTCTAAATACACCTACTCACCCATCTATATGACACCCACATAGCAGCCAGTACCTGCTTCTTCACAGCCAAGGAACCCCACACTCCATAACCACCCAGTAATTCTGACTTGTAACACCCAACGACCAGAATCTGATCACTCAGATTGTAATCCTCAGAGCTGAGATACCAGGTATCAAAAATAATCTTCATTTCACCCCAAATTACAACAATAATGAATCCTAGCCAAGGCTCCCCATATCTGCTTCTGGGTGACCTGTAGAATAAGGATGACCAAACACCACTGACGAAAGGTCTCTCTATGGACTATCAGTTAATCCAGGTTGACCAATCACCTCAATGTTTCGACCGTAGTTGACCAACACCTCCTTATGTGCTATGTGTTGGCCATCATTGACCAAACGCCTCCTTGTGTCCCATGTGTTGGCCATCATTGACCAAACGCTTCCTTGTATCCCATGTGTTGGCCATCATTGACCGAAGCCTCCTTGTGTCCCATGTGTTGGCCATCATTGATCAAGCGCCTTTTTGTGTCCCATGTGTTGGCCATCGATAACCAAACGCCTCCTTGTGTGCTATGTGTTGGCCATCATTGACCAAAAGTCTCCTTGTATCTCATGTGTTGGCCATCATTGACCAAACGCCTCCTTGCGTCCCATGTGTTGGCCATCATTGACCAAACGTCTCCTTGTGTCCTATGTGTTAGCCTCCTTGTGTCCCATGTGTTGGCCATCATTGATCAAGCGCCTTTTTGTGTCCCATGTGTTGGCCATCGATAACCAAACCCCTCCTTGTGTGCTATGTGTTGGCCATCATTGACCAAAAGTCTCCTTGTATCTCATGTGTTGGCCACCATTGACCAAACGCCTCCTTGCGTCCCATGTGTTGGCCATCATTGACCAAACGTCTCCTTGTGTCCTATGTGTTGGCCATCATTGACCAAATGTCTCCTTGTGTGCCATGTGTTGGCCATCATTGATCAAATGCCTCATTGTGTCCCATGTGTTTGCCATCAATGCCCAAACACCTCCTTGTGTCCCATGTGTTGGCCATCGATGACCAAACGTCTCCTTGTGTGCTATATGTTGGCCATCGTTGACCAAAGGCCTCCTTTTGTCCCATGTGTTGGCCATCATTGACCAAATGTCTCCTTGTGTCCCATGTGTTGGCTGCCATTAACCAAACGCCTCCTTGTGTCCCATGTGTTGGCCATCATTGACCAAACGCCTCCTTGTGTCCAATGTGTTGGCCATCATTGACCAAACGTCTCCTTGTGTCCCATGTTTTGGCCATCATTGACCGTAGCTTCTTTGTGTCCTATGTGTTGGCCATCATTGACCAAAGCTTCCTTGTGTCCCATGTGTTGGCCATCATTGACTGAAGCCTCCTTGTGTCCCATGTGTTGGCCATCATTGACCAAACGCCTCCTTGTGTCCCATGTGTTGGCCATCATTGATCAAGTGCCTTTTTGTGTCCCTTGTGTTGGCCATTGATAACCGTACACCTCCTTGTGTGCTATGTGTTGGCCATCATTGACCAAAAGTCTCCTTGTATCTCATGTGTTGGCCATCATTGACCAAACGCCTCCTTGCGTCCCATGTGTTGGCCATCATTGACCAAACGTCTCCTTGTGTCCCATGTGTTGGCCATCATTGACCGTAGCTTCTTTGTGTCCTATGTGTTGGCCATCATTGACCGAAGCTTCCTTGTGTCCCATGTGTTGGCCATCATTGACCGAAGCCTCCTTGTGTCCCATGTGTTGGCCATCATTGATCAAGCACATTTTTGTGTCCCATGTGTTGGCCATTGATAACCAAACGCCTCCTTGTGTGATATGTGTTGGCCATCATTGACCGAAGCCTCCTTGTGTCCCATGTGTTGGCCATCATTGACCAAACGCCTCCTTGTGTCCCATGTGTTGGCCATCATTGATCAAGTGCCTTTTTGTGTCCCTTGTGTTGGCCATTGATAACCGTACACCTCCTTGTGTGCTATGTGTTGGCCATCATTGACCAAAAGTCTCCTTGTATCTCATGTGTTGGCCATCATTGACCAAACGCCTCCTTGCGTCCCATGTGTTGGCCATCATTGACCAAACGTCTCCTTGTGTCCCATGTGTTGGCCATCATTGACCGTAGCTTCTTTGTGTCCTATGTGTTGGCCATCATTGACCGAAGCTTCCTTGTGTCCCATGTGTTGGCCATCATTGACCGAAGCCTCCTTGTGTCCCATGTGTTGGCCATCATTGATCAAGCGCATTTTTGTGTCCCATGTGTTGGCCATTGATAACCAAACGCCTCCTTGTGTCCCATGTGTTGGTCATCATTGACCGAAACCTCCTTGTGTCCCATGTGTTGGCCATCATTGACCAAACGTCTCCTTGTGTCCCATGTGTTGGCCATCATTGCCCAAATGTCTGCTTGTGTCCCATGTGTTGGCCTTCATTGACCGAAGCCTCCTTGTGTCCCATGTGTTGGCCATCATTGACAAAACGTCTCCTTGTGTCCCAAGTGTTGGCCATCATTGACCAAATGTCTCCTTGTGTCCCATGTGTTGGCCATCATTGACCGAATGCCTCCTTGTGTCCCATGTGTTGGCATCAATGCCCAAATGCCTTCTTGTGTCCCATGTGTTAGTCATCGTTGACCAAACGTCTCCTTGTGTGCTATTTGTTGGCCATCGATGACCAAAGGCCTCCTTATGTCCCATGTGTTGGCCATCATTTACCAAATGTCTCCCTGTGTCCCATGTGTTGGCTGCCATTGACCAAACGCCTCCTTGTGTCCCATGTGTTGGCCATCATTGACCAAACGCCTCCTTGTGTCCCATGTGTTGGCCATCATTGACCAAATGTCTCCTTTTGTCCCATGTGTTGGCCACCATTGACCAAACGCCTCCTTGTGTCCCATGTGTTGGCCATCATTGACCAAACACCTCCTTGTGTCCCATGTGTTGGCCATCATTGACCAAACGCCTCCTTGTGTGCTATGTGTTGGCAATTGTTGACCAAACGCCTATTTGTGTGGTATGTGTTGGCCATCGTTGACCAAATGCCTCCTTGTGTGCTATGTGTTGGCCATCAATAATCAAACGCCTCCCTGTGAGCTGTGTGTTGGCCATCATTGACCAAACGCCTCCTCGCATGCTATGTGTCGGACATCATTGACCAAATGCCTCCTTGTGTGCTATGTGTTGGCCATTGTTGACCAAAGGTCTCCTTGTTAGAAGTTGGCTTGGCATATGCTGTCCACTAGTTATAGTGGGCACCTTGTACCAGTCCAAACAAACCTTTTTGATGATAGGTTTAAAGACAACCTTTATTGAAAGTTATCCTAGTGGTAGCTATGGAGAGCAGCCTTCGGGCTAAGTCTTCAAGGAGTGTAAAGCAGCTTGGTTTACCAGATTATAACCTCTTGAATCACTAAATAAAAGAAGAACCACACAAGGTATATATAAAATATATGTATTTATTTCTAAACACTCACTACTTATCTCTTTATGAGATTAGAGTCCAAGATACACAATAATACAGTTCTAAAACGACAGTAAATAGCACAATATACAATGGGCCCTAGGGGCGGACCAAATCATATATTAAGAAAGTGGTATAAGAACCACGATTTGACTAGACACAGTGCCTAGAGCACGTAGAATCGCTAGGACCCCAAGGAACCACCCAAGGTAGTGACACAGGAGAACCATGGGGGATGCGTGCAGTGTGAGAACACAGGTGCGAGCCCTGTACTATTCTATGGGAAAGTCACAGTTGGAATTTTAGAAGTTAAGGAGACTTAGGAGAGGACTTTAAGCAAACCCCTGTAGACTTAGGGTGTTCTAGGGCCAGCACCCACGGGAGCACCGGAGTACTCGACTTACCTCACCCAGGGAAGCCGGGTGCATAGGTGTCGGGAATCGTCGTTGATTTCAATGGCGATCTGCTGCAAAGTGCTGCTGCCGGGAAGAAGAAAAGTGTCCGGTGTGATCCAAACTAGGATTGAAGATCAGAAGATATTGAAAGCAGAGGGGACAGAGTCTGTGTCACTTGCCAGTGACCAGGGGCACGATAGACGAATGCCCACCGATGCCGGGTGCTTCAGGTGCGAAGAGGTGAAGCTTGACTCTGCAGCTACGAGGACCAGGAGGCATCGACGATGACCAGGAGCTGGATTCGAGCTGTCCCACGAAGGATGTCGAGTGCTGCGGTGTCGGTGCTAGCATTGAACACAACAAGCCTTGGCAACAGCAACCCACGCAGGAAGAGAAAAGATGCTTTGGTGCGGACCAGCAAGGTCCTGGGGACTCCCCAAGCGATGGAGAGTCAGGGCACGTCTGATGCAACCAGGGAAGCCCAATCAGAATTAAAGCTGCCTTCACATCGACCCACCAGTCGACGGACCAGGGATCGCGAAGAGACCTCGAGAGAAAACACAAAGGGCCAGCTCATGGAACACTCATGGAGTGTAGGCGGGCAATCTTCTGTGGAATTACTGCTCGGGTCAGGGCTACAAGTAACCCAAAGCTCAGCTGCAGGAGTCACTGGAAAGCTGATGCTTCTGCAAAGTGACGGGGGTTCGGGTTGCACGGTCGCCACGAGGGATACGAGCCTCAGACTTGCTGTGGGCACTGATCGACCTTTAAGACCACAGAAAACCCACCTCCTGTGCTGCAAAGTTCTTCGGAGTTCTCAGGAGCTTCGGAGATGCAAACCGGACAGATGCGTTTTTGGTGCCTGCCTTGCAGGGGAGTAACTCCTCTACTCCAAGGGAGATTCTTCTGTCATCTAGTTAAATGCAGATTGTTGAAGTTCCAGGATTCAGTATCAGAGTTTCGTCCAGGTAAATCTAAAGTCCTGTTGCCAGGGGTTCCTATCTTATACCCAAGGAAGGGGTGGGACAAACTCTAGGGACCCACCTATGGGAGGGTCAGGAAAGAGGGGTGGCTACACCCATTTCCTTTGTCCAGTTTTGCACCAGAGCAGGGGCAGGTAGCCCCTGCAACTGGTTTGAGCTGGAGTATGCACAGGGACACCAAATGTGCCCCCAGTGCTGAACTTCAAAGCACTCTGTTAGCTGGTACCGGGTATACTGGTGCTGTCATGTCTCTCCCTCTAGACGCGTGGGATCATACTCCCACACCAGTTACTGGTGTGGGGGTATTATTCCAAGGTGTTAGACACCAAACACGACATGTTTCCGTGCAGCCAGTCCAAAGTTAGCATTTACCGTTTGGTTATAATGCACTTAAGAGTATATGGTTTGGCTGCATCACAAACAACCCCGGAATAAAGGTTCCGAAAGCTGCAGAGGGGCTCTGCTCATGCAGGGGCACCCTCTCACATGAAACCCAGCGCCCTGCCTTCAGGATTAGTAAGGCCTGCCATAGGGGTGACTGATAGGTTTATATGTCTCACGTGCCAAGCCAGCGGAAAAAGTGGTGGGAAGCGCAAGGCTCCGCTACAACCCTTCCCCGTGGTTAGTACCCCCTTTGAGCGGGTGGGGATCGACATCGCGGGACCCCTGGATCCCAGAACCGCCCAGGGCCACCGTTTCATCCTCGTCCTGGTGGACCATGCCACCCGCTACCCCGAGGCCATTCCCCTCCACACCGTGACGGCCCCCGTGGTGGGCCGGGCCTTGATGGGGATCTTCTCCCGCGTGGGGTTCCCTCGCGAAGTTGTGAGTGATCGTGGCACGAACTTTATCTCCAAGTACATGAGGTCCTTGTTGCAACAATGCGGGGTGTCATACAAATTCACCACCCCATACCACCCCCAAGGCAATGGCCTAGTCAAACGATTTAACCGGACCCTCAAAGGAATGATCATGGGCCTCGAAGAACCCCTTCGCCGGAAATGGGACGTCCTCCTCCCTTGCCTCCTGTTCGCCTACCGGGAAGTTCCCCAAAAATCCCTGGGGTTCAGCCCATTCGAATTACTCTACGGACACCCCGTCCGGGGACCCCTGAGCCTGGTCAAAGAAGGCTGGGAGACGGCTCCCCGGGGAACCCCTCCCGATGTATTCCGCTATATCCTGGCGCTCCGCAACCAGACCCGGAAGTGCCGGGAGCTCGCCGAGGCAAACCTCGAGGCTAGCCAAGAAGAGATGAAGCGCTGGTATGACCAAAATGCCACGCTGGTCGAGTTTCAGCCGGGCCAACAGGTCTGGGTAATGGCCCCGGGGAAACCCTGCGCCCTCCAAGACAGATGGACTGGACCCTTCAAAGTGGTCGAGCGGAAGAGCTAAGTCACGTATCTAGTGGACGTTCAGTCTCCTCGGAACCCCCTCCGGGTCCTCCACGTGAACCGCCTCAAACCCCACTTCGTGAGGACGGAGTTGAGTTTGCTCCTAGCCACCGACGATGGAACTGAAGAAGACACAGAGCCCCTTCCGGACCCCCTGTGTGCCAAGGAGAAAGATGGCTCCGTGGACTGCCGCCAGCTATTGAGACAATTCACAGACCTCTTCTCCCTCACCCCTAGTGTCACCGACTGGTGCGTCCACGACGCGGACACCGGAGACAGCCCGCCGGTCAGACACCGAGCCTACTGAGTCCCTGACCGTGTCCGGACCTGCATCCAGAAAGAAGTAGCCAAGATGCTAGCCCTAGGGGTGATTGAACCCTCCGACAGCCCATGGGCCAGCCCGGTAGTACTGGTCCCTAAGGCAGCAGCCCCTGGTGTCGCCCCCGAACTAAGATTCTGCGTAGACTACCGGGGACTCAATGCGGTCACCCGAGCGGACGCTCGCCCTATCCCCCGCGCAGACTAACTCATTGACCGCCTCGGGGCTGCTCGCTACCTCCGCACCTTCGACCTGACCTGCGGATACTGGCAAATTGCGCTCACCGAGGGAGCCAAGGAGCGGTCCGCCTTCTCCACTCCGGATGGGCACTACCGCTTCAGAGTCATGCCTTTTGGGATGAAAAATGCCCCGGCCACCTTCCAGCGGCTGGTGAACCGGGTTCTGGCCGGGCTAGAGGGGTTCAGCGCAGCGTACCTAGACGACATCGCCGTATTCAGCTCCCAATGGACCGAACACCTCCAGCACCTCCGACAAGTACTGATGACCCTGCGCCAAGCAGGCCTAAACATCAAAGCCAGCAAGTGCCAAATTGGACAGGGCTCAGTGACCTATCTGGGACACCAGGTAGGAAGCGGGCAGGTCGCCCCCCTCCAGCCGAAGATCGACGCCATCTTGTCCTGGGAACCCCCCACGACCCAAACAGAAGTCCGGGCCTTCCTAGGCCTCACCGGTTACTACCGGAGGTTTATTAAAAACTATGGCAGCATCGCCGGCCCATTCACAGAGTTAACCTCCAAAAAACACCCGAAGAAAGTGCAGTGGACTCCCCCGTGCCAAGAAGCGTTCGACGCCTTGAAAGCCGCGATATGTACCGCTCCGGTACTCGAAGCCCCCGACTACTCTCAGGAATTTGTGGTTCAGACGAACGCTTCGGAGCACGGCATCGGGGCAGTCCTCTCACAATTCAACGACAAAGGCATAGATCAGCCCATCGCCTTCATCAGCCGAAGGTTACTACCTCGGGAACAACGGTGGAGCACCATTGAAAGAGAGACCTTCGCAGTAGTCTGGGCCCTCAAGAAGCTACGGCCCTATTTGTTCGGAACCCACTTCCGAGTTCAAACGGATCATCGACCCTTACGGTGGCTGATGCAAATGAGAGGAGAAAACCCCAAACTGCTACGATGGTCAATCTCCCTCCTGGGGATGGACTTCACTGTAGAGCATCGCCCCGGGGCTGACCACGCCAACGCCAACGGCCTGTCCCGATTCTTCCACTTCAGCGAGGAGAACCCCCAAGTGGATGGGTAGTTCTCCCCGCCTTTCAGCTGGGGGGGGCACGTGTGAGACCGGCCTCGTGGCGTGGACCCTCCCGACCAGTAAGCAACCCTGCAACCACCCCTGATCCACCCCGGTATCACAGACTTCCGGCCACCATGGCCCAATAAACCCGATGACCGGCCCGGGCCACAGCAAAACCCAAGACACTACCACGCATGCCGGCCAAGGGAGAGAGAAACCCCCCAAGCAAGACCGGGAGGCGCCGTCTCTGTCACACCCCTGATCTCCTTCCCAAGGAGGGTTTCGATCGACCACCAGGCCCCCGGTGAGCGGGCGCCTCGCATGCTGGGCGTCTGGAGTCCCTCCTAGACCAACGTGAACAGATCAAAGGGCCGAGCGGCAGGAAATCCCAACACACCGCCCCCGGGCACCCAGACCCCTCTCTGCGAGAGCTCCGGACTTCAAAGAGGAGGGGGAGTATAACAAGGGGTGCTGGAGGGACAGGCGGCAGAGAAGACCTGGACCTCCGAGAGCCCTGCTGACCTGGTCGCGGCTCGACCGACATCTGAACCCAAGGACGCTACCGGAGCCCTGCTGTCGCAGCCCCTCGAACTCTGGAACCACCTCAGCCCTGCTGACGCTGTCGCGGCTCCTCAAACTCTGAAACCATCTGAGCCCTGCTGACGCTGTCGCAGCTCCTCGAACTCTGAAACCATCTGAGCCCTGCTGACGCTGTCGCGGCTCCTCGAACTCTGAAACCATCTGAGCCCTGCTGACGCTGTCGCGGCTCCTCGACCCCTGAAACCATCGGAGCCCTGCTGACGCCGTCGCGGCTCCCGAGAATCGGATACCACCTGTGCCTCCTGAGAGACTCGCGGCGTTTCTATCCAGAAGGAACGGCAGAGATTGCCGAGTGCACCCGAATCCCCCAGCTCGAGGACTGAGAGCTGCGCGACGGATACTCCACAAGAGACACTGACCCACAGACTGTCCCGCTACCCCACTACCCCCATCACGACACCACCACTGCTGGTGGCATTGATTCAACGGCTGTATCACGGATCATAAAGATCCCCGGAACTTATCGATAAAGAATAATATCTCCCTGAGAACTACTGTGTGGTGTCCCTCTGTTGAATAGTGTGAGCTCAGCGGGTACGATCCTAGGAACGAGACCCTTCTAGGAAGGGCCTCTTCACCCACGCTCGGCCTAACTTAGGAAAGGTGGGTCAAAGGGTTGTCAGGAACATATTCTGAAGCCGCCCGGAGAACACCCTTCAAACATTGTGCATTGATATGGAGAGATATAGTGAACCTATATCTCAGTAAGGGGTGCAAGCACACCCCTACCCAGGCTGCAGTAGCAGACCTGTGGTGTCATTTTGGAGTGCTTCCCAAGGGTAGCATAATACATGCTTCAGCCCCTGGTAGGCCTCTGGGGTACCTATGCCCTGGGTACATAGTATACCATATACTAGGGACTTATTAGGGTACCCCAGAATCCAATCTGGAGTGTACCTAAAGTACATGCAATCAATTTAGAGAGGAAGCAGCTAGACTGGGGTCCTGGTTAGCAGGGCCCCAGCCAGACTAAAGTAAAATAACAGTGATACAGCAGCAAAAAGTGGGGGTAGCCATAAGAAGCAGATCCTACTCTCCTACACTTAGCACAACAACAGATTGAGAAAACACACAAACCCCAGGTGTACAGTTTGCCCGCAGCTTCTTGACGCTCGTACACAGACCTGCGGGGTTATATTAGATGAACAGGAAGATACAAAATGACCTCACTGTCAAAAGCAGTAACTCACTCACCTCTCTACGTACAATACAAATCTGTGGTTTACACGTCACACAATGTGCTTAGTAGCAGGCACGTTAACCCTCCATGCGACTTTATGACTCAGCTGTGACTGGCACACCACAGAACTCTCCCAAAGCTGCATTAACTTCCCGCGATATCTCACTGCTATCATAATCCTCTGATGATTGTTGGGCGCACGGATATCTCTGCAGCAGGTGTCTTAACCCTGGAAGATATTTTAAAATGCAGCCGGTTTGTGGTCAATGGAGTGATCTCGAGCAGATCTACCATCACTTATGTCCACTTTGCCAGTTTCTTTGTAGCAGATTTTTAAACTCAATTGTGATGAAATGGGGTGTAATATATTTTGTGTGGTAGTGCAACCTCACAGTGTAATAGACTTACCAACTCCTGTAGGACCCTTGAGTTGAATCTGTCAAACCCTCAGCTCAACCCTTCGTAGCCGTGGGACGCAGCAGCCCGGCCTATTTGGAGGAACAAGTGTTAAGCATTTAAAGAGCCAGAAATCAACGCACCACTCAAGAGAGCTGGAGCCAACGTCTAAAAATAGACTGGATCTCTATAAGAATTGAGACCCTACAAAGATCCACTGGCGGATTCCGGAGACATAGATTTTACAACCAAAAATAAATCAATGCACTTTTACTCAACCATGAACAAGCTTTGGCAAAGGCAACAAATTGGACACTTGGTAATTTTTTCAAAGGAATCTTAGGTAAGTGTCACCGCGGATGGTTAGAAGTACTTGGGGTGACCAACTCCGGCAGGTAGCTATTCAGTGGGGCCAGCGGGGTCCACAAGAACAGTCACCTTCACATGGGACGCAGTCCTTCGGCAGTTCCAGGCACTGTATTTGCGTTGCAATGTGTTCTATGGAGTGGTCCTGATGCAAGGGATAAAAGATGCTGAAGATGCTCTAAGGATGCTGTGTATGTGACGCGGTCGACAGGTTCTTCCTGCAGGGATTCCTCAGCCAACAAAGAGGATGAGAGGGTCCTGTTTGCAGGGTCGACATACCGCTAAGTCCTCCCCAGTCTGACTGTAGTCCAGGCACCACTGGACTACCAGTTGCCCGTTGTCGCAGTCACCGGCCAATCCTTCCTGGGTCCTCTGTGCTACATGGCGCAGGTGATAGTTCTTCTTTCTTCTGTATCGCTTGATTTAATACATGTCAATCTTCACAAGTTGTTCTCTACAGCCAACACGTGTTTCGTCGCAACCGGGAGGTCGTCCCGCGACTTTCTCAAGGCTAATTGGTGTGAAGAATATATTTATTTATGTGGTGATAATTCCGACCCACATAGGGTTTCTGGGGTGGTGGCGTCAATGTTCGATGAGTTAAATAGGTATATAAGTCTTCGTGTTCAAATCCTCTCTGATCTCGTCGCGTTGCAGATTTTCAATTTCCCGACGCCACCGTTCAATCTGGATGCCGAGTACAGTTCCCAAGATGGCGAGACCTCTCTCTTGGTGTTTAGACCTCCCTAACCCACCCATGGGGTGTGGGTACCTGGGCTAAACACCTCTGAGGAAACTGGCTTGGCAACTGGTTTCCCCTCTCTGCTCCCCGTGCCAGCCTGTCTACCTCGGCAATAGGGCAGCTCTTCCTCCTAGTGTTACACATCTGCCCTCCAAAGGTGGGGGATAACACCTGAGTGGCTTCCTGCAGGAGGGAGTTAACACCCCCTGGCCTGTAATCCCCCATTGTTCTTCCTCCTGAGAGTCAATGACAGTCTCTCCTGGAGGGCAGAAAGCTGTCTCATGGAACAGGCTTCATGTGTGCCCGGGAAGGCGCAGGGGTTTTAAAGGTGACAAAGTGGCAGCTTTGCTCGAGCTGCGCACAGCAAGTTACATTCATTTCAAATTGAGTTACAAGTCGGGCTTCAGGTGACGAGTTGTTTGATACCTTGAACGGCCCACTTCAGGCCGTTCAGGAGTTAGCACAGCTGATGGGTCAGCGTGTAAACCTTCCCTCACCAGTTAGGCAACCAAGGGGCATATTTACAAGCCGCTATCGCCACAGGAATGTCACTTTTAACGACGTTCCTGTGGCGATAGGGGCTTTGCCTTATTTACAAGGTGGCACTAAGCCACTTAGCGAGGCTTAACACCGCCTTGTACATAAGGCCCCCTTTCACTCTGTACTGAGCGTGAAGGGGGAGGGCAGTGGGTGTTGCGGTGGGCGTTCTGTCGCAACACCCGTTGATTTTGACGCTGCTCCCTATTTACAAGAGTGATGTAAATGGGAGACGGTCCCAACATTAAGACCAGGGAAAACCTGGTCTTAAAATGGCAAAACGAGGAGAAATGCTTTATTTGTCCTCGTTTCTGCTGTTTATATGTGTGCTGCATTGTGCAGCACACACAAAGAACGTAGAACGCTATGAATGATTGTTTATGTGCAGGAAGGTGTCCCTTCCTGCACATGAATAATTATTACAAAAATGACGATTTGCAACTTCTATGTGTGCTGCACAATGCCGCACACATAAAAGTGACAAAACGCCATTTGTGATGGTTTATGAGCAGGAAAGGACACCTTCCTGCACATAAATAATCCTTCCATCAATGCAGAAACCCTTGCACTATCATGCAAGGGCGCCTTCGTTGGCGTTAGGAAGCTTAATTTAGTGCCAGGGCTAGGGAAAACGCAGGGATGTGCGTTTCTTTGTAAAACCAGCTCATGCCTGCGTTTTTGGAATGGCGGAGCGTGGCGTTAACATTTTGTGCTTGACGCCACACTCTGCCATTCCCTTGTACATATGCCCCCAAGTCCTTCCACAGTAAAATTTCAATTTCTCGTCGTTTACTTTCAGGACATGTAAATTACATGTCCTGCCTGTGTCAAATGTCGCACCCTGCTTTTAGGAGTCGGGATGCCTGCCAGGGGGTGACGTACCCAGATGTACTGGGGGATCAGTGGCTTTGCCATCGCTTCCAATCGCAAAGTCACGCTCGCAGTGGAGGACTGCTCTGCCAGTCTGCAGTGGTGGACTGCTCTGCCAGTCTGCAGTGGTGGACTGCTCTGCCAGTCTGCAGTGGAGGACTGCTCTGCCAGTCTGCAGTGGAGGACTGCTCTGCCAGTCTGCAGTGGTGGACTGCTCTGCCAGTCTGCAGTGGAGGACTGCTCTGCCAGTCTGCAGTGGAGGACTGCTCTGCCAGTCTGCAGTGGTGGACTGCTCTGCCAGTCTGCAGTGGTGGACTGCTCTGCCAGTCTGCAGTGGAGGACTGCTCTGCCAGTCTGCAGTGGTGGACTGCTCTGCCAGTCTGCAGTGGCGGACTGTTCTGCCAGTCTGCAGTGGTGGACTGCTCTGCCAGTCTGCAGTGGAGGACTGCTCTGCCAGTCTGCAGTGGTGGACTGCTCTGCAAGTCTGCAGTGGTGGACTGCTCTGCCGGACTGCTCTGCCAGTCTGCAGTGGTGGACTGCTCTGCCAGTCTGCAGTGGAGGACTGCTCTGCCAGTCTGCAGTGGAGGACTGCTCTGCCAGTCTGCAGTGGAGGACTGCTCTGCCAGTCTGCAGTGGAGGACTGCTCTGCCAGTCTGCAGTGGTGGACTGCTCTGCCAGTCTGCAGTGGAGGACTGCTCTGCCAGTCTGCAGTGGAGGACTGCTCTGCCAGTCTGCAGTGGTGGACTGCTCTGCCAGTCTGCAGTGAAGGACTGCTCTGCCAGTCTGCAGTGGTGGACTGCTCTGCCAGTCTGCAGTGGAGGACTGCTCTGCCAGTCTGCAGTGGAGGACTGCTCTGCCAGTCTGCAGTGGAGGACTGCTCTGCCAGTCTGCAGTGGTGGACTGCTCTGCCAGTCTGCAGTGGAGGACTGCTCTGCCAGTCTGCAGTGGAGGACTGCTCTGCCAGTCTGCAGTGGTGGACTGCTCTGCCAGTCTGCAGTGAAGGACTGCTCTGCCAGTGTGCAGTGGTGGACTGCTCTGCCAGTCTGCAGTGGTGGACTGCTCTGCCAGTCTGCAGTGGTGGACTGCTCTGCCAGTCTGCAGTGGAGGACTGCTCTGCCAGTCTGCAGTGGTAGACTGCTCTGCCAGTCTGCAGTGGTGGACTGCTCTGCCGGACTGCTCTGCCAGTCTGCAGTGGTGGACTGCTCTGCCAGTCTGCAGTGGAGGACTGCTCTGCCAGTCTGCAGTGGTGGACTGCTCTGCCAGTCTGCATTGGTGGACTGCTCTGCCAGTCTGCAGTGGAGGACTGCTCTGCCAGTCTGCAGTGGTGGACTGCTCTGCCGGACTGCTCTGCCAGTCTGCAGTGGTGGACTGCTCTGCCAGTCTGCAGTGGAGGACTGCTCTGCCAGTCTGCAGTGGAGGACTGCTCTGCCAGTCTGCAGTGGTGGACTGCTCTGCCAGTCTGCAGTGGTGGACTGCTCTGCCAGTCTCCAGTCGAGGACTGCTCTGCCAGTCTGCAGTGGAGGACTGCTCTGCCAGTCTGCAGTGGAGGACTGCTCTGCCAGTCTGCAGTGGTGGACTGCTCTGCCAGTCTGCAGTGGAGGACTGCTCTGCCAGTCTGCAGTGGTAGACTGCTCTGCCAGTCTGCAGTGGTGGACTGCTCTGCCGGACTGCTCTGCCAGTCTGCAGTGGTGGACTGCTCTGCCAGTCTGCAGTGGAGGACTGCTCTGCCAGTCTGCAGTGGTGGACTGCTCTGCCAGTCTGCAGTGGTGGACTGCTCTGCCAGTCTGCAGTGGAGGACTGCTCTGCCAGTCTGCAGTGGTGGACTGCTCTGCCGGACTGCTCTGCCAGTCTGCAGTGGTGGACTGCTCTGCCAGTCTGCAGTGGAGGACTGCTCTGCCAGTCTGCAGTGGAGGACTGCTCTGCCAGTCTGCAGTGGAGGACTGCTCTGCCAGTCTGCAGTGGTGGACTGCTCTGCCAGTCTGCAGTGGTGGACTGCTCTGCCAGTCTCCAGTCGAGGACTGCTCTGCCAGTCTGCAGTGGAGGACTGCTCTGCCAGTCTGCAGTGGAGGACTGCTCTGCCAGTCTGCAGTGGTGGACTGCTCTGCCAGTCTGCAGTGGTGGACTGCTCTGCCAGTCTCCAGTCGAGGACTGCTCTGCCAGTCTGCAGTGGAGGACTGCTCTGCCAGTCTGCAGTGGAGGACTGCTCTGCCAGTCTGCAGTGGTGGACTGCTCTGCCAGTCTCCAGTCGAGGATTGCTCTGCCAGTCTGCAGTGGAGGACTGCTCTGCCAGTCTGCAGTGGTGGACTGGGGGACTTGTTTTACTTGGGGGACCTCCAGGGTGGCACAGTCAGTGCTGCAACGCTGGGTACACCTCTAACCTGCATGCTCTGGGTATGAGGGTACCATTTACTAGGGACTTACAGGTAAGTTGGCCATTTCCAGTTGAGGATAACCAACATGACACACCCTCTTGGGTCCGGGCACTGGCAGCGAGGTCTCTCTCAGAGTCAAAAAACCAGCAGCATCAGTTGAAAAACGTGGGAGTGGCCAGACAAAAAGAGGCGCTGCCTCACATACATGTGAACCTTGACCCTCAGACTCTGCTTCCAGGCCCCGCCCCTCATGACTCCACCCCCTTTGCTCTGCCACACCGTGACCCCCAATTTATGGGTTCCCAGAGTACATTCTTTCTAATCCCAGGGTACCCTTGCTCAGTGCCCTCCGGGGGATCGTCCATTAAGCTCTAGGTCAGGCGCATACCCCCACTGATGCCCCAAAGGTGCCCTCTGACCTCGAGTCTCTCCACTGGGCACTCTTTTACTGATCTGTCTCTTATTCTCTTTTGTATGATTTTAATTTTTTTATATCCCTTTTCATCCCTGTTTTCCTGTCCCTTTTCTCATCTGGTTCATTTCTCCTCTCGATTCCCCCTCCCCATGACTGCCTCTGTCGATCTTCTCTCCTCCCTCTCTTCCCTCTGGGTCGCGCTTCCCCCTCTCCTCTGTCACTGTCTCCCCCCCCTCCCCCCTACCCTTCTCTGTCGATCTTCTCTCCTCCCTCTCTTCCCTCTGGGTCGCGCTTCCCCCTCTGTCACTGTCTCCCCCCCTCCCCCCTACCCTCCTCTGTCGATCTTCTCTCCTCCCTCTCTTCCCTCTGGGTCGCTCTTCACCCTCTTCTCTGCCTCTCTCCCTCTCATCTGTCAATCTCCTCTCTTCGCTTCTCTTTCCTCCTGGGTCGCGCTTCCCCTTCTCCTCTGTCACTGTCTCCCCCCACCCTCCTCTGTCGATCTTCTCTCCTCCCTCTCTTCCCTCTGGGTCGCTCTTCACCCTCTTCTCTGCTTCTCTCCCTCTCATCTGTCAATCTCCTCTCTTCGCTTCTCTTTCCTCCTGGGTCGCGCTTCCCCTTCTCCTCTGTCACTGTCTCCCCCCACCCTCCTCTGTCGATCTTCTCTCCTCCCTCTCTTCCCTCTGGGTCGCTCTTCACCCTCTTCTCTGCTTCTCTCCCTCTCATCTGTCAATCTCCTCTCTTCGCTTCTCTTTCCTCCTGGGTCGCGCTTCCCCTTCTCCTCTGTCACTGTCTCCCCCCACCCTCCTCTGTCGATCTTCTCTCCTCCCTCTCTTCCCTCTGGGTCGCTCTTCACCCTCTTCTCTGCTTCTCTCCCTCTCATCTGTCAATCTCCTCTCTTCGCTTCTCTTTCCTCCTGGGTCGCGCTTCCCCTTCTCCTCTGTCACTGTCTCCCCCCACCCTCCTCTGTCGATCTTCTCTCCTCCCTCTCTTCCCTCTGGGTCGCTCTTCACCCTCTTCTCTGCCTCTCTCCCTCTCATCTGTCAATCTCCTCTCTTCGCTTCTCTTTCCTCCTGGGTCGCGCTTCCCCTTCTCCTCTGTCACTGTCTCCCCCCACCCTCCTCTGTCGATCTTCTCTCCTCCCTCTCTTCCCTCTGGGTCGCTCTTCACCCTCTTCTCTGCTTCTCTCCCTCTCATCTGTCAATCTCCTCTCTTCGCTTCTCTTTCCTCCTGGGTCGCGCTTCCCCTTCTCCTCTGTCACTGTCTCCCCCCACCCTCCTCTGTCGATCTTCTCTCCTCCCTCTCTTCCCTCTGGGTCGCTCTTCACCCTCTTCTCTGCTTCTCTCCCTCTCATCTGTCAATCTCCTCTCTTCGCTTCTCTTTCCTCCTGGGTCGCGCTTCCCCTTCTCCTCTGTCACTGTCTCCCCCCACCCTCCTCTGTCGATCTTCTCTCCTCCCTCTCTTCCCTCTGGGTCGCTCTTCACCCTCTTCTCTGCTTCTCTCCCTCTCATCTGTCAATCTCCTCTCTTCGCTTCTCTTTCCTCCTGGGTCGCGCTTCCCCTTCTCCTCTGTCACTGTCTCCCCCCACCCTCCTCTGTCGATCTTCTCTCCTCCCTCTCTTCCCTCTGGGTCGCTCTTCACCCTCTTCTCTGCTTCTCTCCCTCTCATCTGTCAATCTCCTCTCTTCGCTTCTCCTTCCTACTGGGTCGCGCTTCCCCCTCTCCTCTGTCACTACCCCCCCCCCCCTCTCCCCTACCCTCCTCTGTCAATCTCCTCTCTTCGCTTCTCTTTCCTCCTGGGTCGCGCTTCCCCTTCTCCTCTGTCACTGTCTCCCCCCACCCTCCTCTGTCGATCTTCTCTCCTCCCTCTCTTCCCTCTGGGTCGCGCTTCCCCCTCTGTCACTGTCTCCCCCCCTCCCCCCTACCCTCCTCTGTCGATCTTCTCTCCTCCCTCTCTTCCCTCTGGGTCGCTCTTCACCATCTTCTCTGCCTCTCTCCCTCTCATCTGTCAATCTCCTCTCTTCGCTTCTCCTTCCTACTGGGTCGCGCTTCCCCCTCTCCTCTGTCACTACCCCCCCCCCCCCCTCTCCCCTACCCTCCTCTGTCAATCTCCTCTCTTCGCTTCTCTTTCCTCCTGGGTCACGCTTCCCCCTCTCCTCTGTCCTATCTCCTCGCCTCTGACATTGCCGCTCCCTCCCACTCCATGTACCCCCCTCTGTGCCTCGCCCTCTCTCCTCAGGGTCGGATCTCTGCAGCCTCTCTCTCTGCGTCACTAACTCCAGGCGCGGGGACCCTTGCTTCTACCTCATTGGACGCACGGATTGCAAATGGTTTGTGCTTTTCTGATTTAATGTTGTCCCCCCATTCCACACCCCAAACTCTCTTCTCCATGTTTGACCCAAGATTTCTCCAGGGACATTAATGACTGAGGTGTGTCTAGAGGTGTGTCCTGTGAGGATCCCGGGCTGGTGAGGTACGAGGAGGTACGGGGCTGGTGAGGTACGAGGAGGTACGGGGCTGGTGAGGTATGAGGAGGTACGGGGCTGGTGAGGTACGAGGAGGTATGGGGTGGTGAGGTATGAGTGCTGTGATTGTACCAGATCTGCGTGTGTTACTTATGGAGATCCTCTGCCCTGCTTCCTTTAGTGGTGCAGGGGTCGGTGAGTCTACGGTCTGTGTTACTTGTGGAGATGGTCTGCCCTGCTTCCTTTAGTGGTGCAGGGGTCGGTGAGTCTATGGTGCATGTTACTTGTGGAGATCCTCTGCCCTGCTTCCTTTAGAGGTGCAGGCGTCGGTGAGTCTACGGTCTGTGTTACTTGTGGAGATGGTCTGCCCTGCTTCCTTTAGTGGTGCAGGGTGGGCGAGTCCATGGTGCATGTTACTTGTGGAGATCCTCTGCCCTGCTTCTTTTAGTGGTGCAGGGGTTGGTGAGTCTATGGTGGGTGTTACTTATTGAGTTCCTCTGCCCTGCTTCCTTTAGTGGTGTAGGGGTTGGTAAGTCTATGGTGTGTGTTACTTGTGGAGTTTCTCTGCCCTGCTACCCTTAGTGGTGCAGGGGTTGGTGAGTCTATGGTGCGTGTTACTTGTGGACATCCTCTGCCCTGCTCCCTTTAGTGGTGTAGGGGTTGGTAAGTCTATGGTGTGTGTTACTTGTGGAGTTTCTCTGCCCTGCTACCCTTAGTGGTGCAGGGGTCGGTGAGTCTATGGTGTTTGTTTCTTGTGGAGATGGTCTGCCCTGCTTCCTTTAGTGATGCAGGCGTTGGTAAGTCTATGGTGTGTGTTACTTGTGGAGTTTCTCTGCCCTGCTACCCTTAGTGGTGCAGGGGTCGGTGAGTCTATGGTGTTTGTTTCTTGTGGAGATGGTCTGCCCTGCTTCCTTTAGTGGTGCAGGGGTTGGTGAGTCTACGGTGCGTGTTACTTGTGGACATCCTCTGCCCTGCTCCCTTTAGTGGTGTAGGGGTTGATAAGTCTATGGTGTGTGTTACTTGTGGAGTTTCTCTGCCCTGCTACCCTTAGTGGTGCAGGGGTCGGTGAGTCTATGGTGTTTGTTTCTTGTGGAGATGGTCTGCCCTGCTTCCTTTAGTGGTGCAGGCGTTGGTGAGTCTATGGTGTGTTACTTGTGGAGTTTCTCTGCCCTGCTTCCCTTAGTGGTGCAGGGGTCGGTGAGTCTATGGTGTTTGTTTCTTGTGGAGATGGTCTGCCCTGCTTCCTTTAGTGGTGCAGGCGTTGGTGAGTCTATGGTGTGTGTTACTTGTGGAGTTTCTCTGCCCTGCTTCCCTTAGTGGTGCAGGGGTCGGTGAGTCTATGGTGTTTGTTTCTTGTGGAGATGGTCTGCCCTGCTTCCTTTAGAGATGCAGGGGTCGGTGAGTCTATGGTGTTTGTTTCTTGTGGAGATGGTCTGCCCTGCTTCCTTTAGTGGTGCAGGGGGGGGGGGGCGAGTCCATGGTGCATGTTACTTGTGGAGTTTCTCTGCCCTGCTACCCTTAGTGGTGCAGGGGTCGGTGAGTCTATGGTGTTTGTTTCTTGTGGAGATGGTCTGCCCTGCTTCCTTTAGTGGTGCAGGGGTTGGTGAGTCTACGGTGCGTGTTACTTGTGGACATCCTCTGCCCTGCTCCCTTTAGTGGTGTAGGGGTTGGTAAGTCTATGGTGTGTGTTACTTGTGGAGTTTCTCTGCCCTGCTACCCTTAGTGGTGCAGGGGTCGGTGAGTCTATGGTGTTTGTTTCTTGTGGAGATGGTCTGCCCTGCTCCCTTTAGTGGTGCAGGCGTTGGTGAGCCTATGGTGTCTTACTTGTGGAGTTTCTCTGCCCTGCTTCCCTTAGTGGTGCAGGGGTCGGTGAGTCTATGGTGTTTGTTTCTTGTGGAGATGGTCTGCCCTGCTTCCTTTAGTGGTGCAGGCGTTGGTGAGTCTATGGTGTGTGTTACTTGTGGAGTTTCTCTGCCCTGCTTCCCTTAGTGGTGCAGGGGTCGGTGAGTCTATGGTGTTTGTTTCTTGTGGAGATGGTCTGCCCTGCTTCCCTTAGTGGTGCAGGGGTCGTGAGTCTATGGTGTTTGTTTCTTGTGGAGATGGTCTGCCCTGCTTCCCTTAGTGGTGCAGGGGTCGGTGAGTCTATGGTGTTTGTTTCTTGTGGAGATGGTCTGCCCTGCTTCCTTTAGTGGTGCAGGCGTTGGTGAGTCTATGGTGTGTTACTTGTGGAGTTCCTCTGTCCTGCTTCCTTTAGTGGTGCAGGGGTCGGTGAGTCTATGGTGTTTGTTTCTTGTGGAGTTCCTCTGCCCTGCTTCCTTTAGTGGTGCACAGACAGACTCTTGCACCCTCATCAGATGATCATGTCCTCAGACTCCATGGTGTGTTCATCTCTGAGGGTCATGAAGGGGGTGATTTAGATGGGGCGGTGGCTATTATCGGTTCTGGTTTAGGGGAGAGTTCTTGAATCAATGCTTTAGGGCTTAAGGTGAGTGAGTTCTGAAAGTGATTTTTCCTGGAGCTGAGTGGTTGCTAATAATGAGTGAGGCCTTGACTTTGATGAGTGCTTGAGGTAAGAGTCCATTACTTGATGAGGTTCCTGAGGTGCTGATTGGGTCTCGGGGGCCACTGAGCACCTCATGTGAACGTCTCTTTGAGCTGAGGGGGTGCTTCAGGTGTTGAATGAGTGCTTGAGGTGTCTTTGTAGGAGTTGTGTTCACTGTATCTCCTTCAGATACTCAGGGCCATATTCACAAAGACGGGCGACAACTATCGCCACCGTCAGTCATCGCAAGGAAGGTTAACGCTGCCAAACCCTGATTAATATCGCCATGTTTGCGGGGTATTTTCAAGCCTGCGGTACATGGCGATAGTAACAGGGAAGGGGTGTCAAAACTCACGTACCAATCATCGTGATGGCGATTTAAAATCCTGCGTTAGCCGGCGATACGTTGTGAATGGCCGATAATCGGCTGAGAAGTCCCATCGTCACTACTTTTAGCTCCCGGCCCAACACTGCCCCTGCTGGAAGCCAGGTGTCACTGCGAGGCTGGCAGCATGGTGACCGCGGCAATCTGCCTCCTCGAAGTCTGACCATTTGTTTTATCCAAAAATACTGTCCTTTTAGTGGTTCTAACTTAGGCAGCCACCTTCCATCTGGAACACCTGCATCTTAAAAGGCTCCTGGCTGTGTTCCCTTCCATTCTGCGGGTAGTCGTCCGGCTTAACACCAGCAAAAGGCAGGTGTTAAACCCCTGGTGCTACCGCGGTCTGTCCCCTGTTTTTGCTTCGCTTCCAGGTCTGGCTATTCGTTGTAAATGTGGTTTTGTGGTTTTCTCGTGTGTTTTTGCACGGGAACGCCTACTCTGCATCTCATTAGTGTTAGTTAGTGGTGTCCGCCGTGAAGATAAATTTGGGGGCAGTTATCGTGGGAATACCGGTGTTGTCTGCAGTTTGCACCAGCTTGTGAATGGGGTGTTAATTCTATCACCACTTTTGATGCGTTAAAGTGGGGATTATTCGGAGATAAATCCTTGTGAATATGCCCCTCAGTTTCTGAATAACTGACTACCTGATCCAATGAGTTGAGTGGTCCTGTGAGTACCTGACTCTACACGTTGAGTGGTCCTGTGGTTCAGTGAGTACCTGGCCCCATGAGTTGAGTGATGTCATGGTTCAGTGAGTAACTAAGTGGAGTGGTCCTGAGGTTCAGTGAGTATCTATGAGTTTAGTGGCACTATGACCCAGTGAGTACATCAGATGAGTGGTCCTGTGGTTCAGTGAGTGCCTGACTCCATGGGTTGAGTCCATGAATTCAGTGGTCTTAGGGTTCAGTGAGCACCTGACTCCCTAAGTTGAATGGTCCAGGGAGTACGTGGCTGCATGATTCGAATTGTCCTGTGGTTCAGTGAGTACCTGACTCCCTAAATCGAGTGGTTCAGTGAGTACCTGACTGCCTTAGCTGAGTGGTTCAGTGAGTACCTGACCCCCATAAGTTGAGTGGCCTCATGGTTCATTGAGTACCTGAGTTTAGTAGCCCTAAGACTCAGTGAGTACGTCAGTTGAGTGTTTTGTTATGTTAAAAGATTTGTAAAGCGCTACGTATACCCTGGGGTGTCTTGGCTCTGGTTTTAAAAAGAGCACAGGTGAAGCAGAGAGAGGACTAATGAGTGAAAAGCCAGGTTTTTAGAAGCTTTCTGAAGGCCTGTGGAGAAGGGTCGGACCTACTGGGTATGGGCAGGAGATTCCACTGCATGTTGCTCCCGCAATGAAGCGTCTTCCACCCCATTTCGTTTGATTGAATTTGAAAGCGGTAACTTTGTAGGATTCCTTTCGTCTGAGGTTCCTGTTGGGGACAAACAAGAAGTAGCTTCTCTCAGAAAACCATGTCCTGAAGCGTGCACGGCCTTCCATGTGAGGCAGGGTGGAGTGTTTTGAATGTGATCCGGCCCCTGGCCGTCAGACGGTGCAAATTTTCCACGGCCTGGGAGGGCAAGAAGTCACCTAGCGGTTGAGTCCTACAGTGCCTGGAGTTTCTCAATATATTGCACCCGAAGAATAATGTATAGACCATTCCAGTAATCCAATCTGGAGAGGATGTACAATTTGTCTTATGCTTCTGAGGGTATTATAAGAAGATGATTGGACTGCGTTGCTTGCTAAAACTTAGCTTGTCACCGAGCATCACCCCCAGACTTTTGGCTTTTGTAGCGGGCAGGGGAAGCGTGCCCACCTCTGATGGCCCGCTAGCGGCAGACCAGAATTGGGGATTATTTCCCAGAAGGATCACTTCTGTTTTATCAGACCTCAGTTTGAGGTAACGCTTGCTCATCCGGGGGCCAATTTCTCTCATACAGTTGTGAAGTGGCAGACTGGTGTAGTTGGCATCATTAGAGGCCGATAAAGCAATCTGCGTATCATCCACGTATGAGGTGAGAAAGAAGCCGTAGGATTGAATCAAAAGGAACGAGTTCTCTTGCATATAAGTTAAAAAGGGTGGGGCTGAGTGATGATCCCTGCGGCACTCCTGAGTGACGCTGCCTGCGGCACTCCCGAGTGACGATCCCTGCGGCACTCCTGAGTGACGCTGCCTGCGGCACTCCTGAGTGACGATCCTTGCGGCACTCCCAAGTGATGACCCCTGCGGCACTCCCGAGTGACGATCCCTGCAGCACTCCTGAGTGACGATCCCTGCGGCACTCCTGAGTGACGATCCCTGCGTCACTCCTGAGTGATGATCCTTGTGGCACTCCTGAGTGACGATCCCTGCGGCACTCCTGAGTGACGCTGCCTGCGGCACTCCTGAGTGATGAACACTGCGGCACTCCTGAGTGACGCTGCCTGCGGCACTCCTGCATGACGATCCCTGCGGCACTCCTGAGTGACGATCCCTGCGGCACTCCTGAGTGACGCTGCCCACGGCACTCCTGAGTGACGATCCCTGTGGCACTCCCGAGTGACGCTGCCTGCAGCACTCCTGAGTGACGATCCCTGCGGCACTCCTGAGTGACGATCCCTGCGGCACTCCTGAGTGACGCTGACTGCGGCACTCCCGAGTGACGATCCCTGCGGCACTCCTGAGTGACGCTGCCTGCGGCACTCCTGAGTGACGATCCTTGCGGCACTCCCAAGTGATGACCCCTGCGGCACTCCCGAGTGACAATCCCTGCAGCACTCCTGAGTGACGATTCCTGCGGCACTCCTGAGTGACGATCCCTGCGTCACTCCTGAGTGATGATCCTTGTGGCACTCCTGAGTGACGATCCCTGCGGCACTCCTGAGTGACGCTGCCTGCGGCACTCCTGAGTGACGATCCCTGCGGCACTCCCGAGTGACGCTGCATGCGGCACTCCTGCATGACGATCCCTGCGGCACTCCTGAGTGACGATCCCTGTGGCACTCCTGAGTGACGATCCCTGCGGCACTCCTGAGTGACGCTGCCTGCGGCACTCCTGAGTGACGATCCCTGTGGCACTCCCGAGTGACGCTGCCTGCAGCACTCCTGAGTGACGATCCCTGCGGCACTCCTGAGTGACAATCCCTGCGGCACTCCTGAGTGACGCTGCCTGCGGCACTCCTGAGTGATGATCCCTGCAGCACTCCCGAGTGACGCTGCCTGCAGCACTCCTGAGTGACGATCCCTGCGGCACTCCTGAGTGACGCTGCCTGCGGCACTCCTGAGTAACGATTCTTGCGGCACTCCCGAGTGACGATCCCTGCGGCACTCCACCAGGCAGGGAGAATGTGCTGCGGCTAAAGTTGTCCAGCGTCACTGTATTTTCCCGTTCTCCAGAAAGGATTTAATTACCTCCAAGGCTGTACTTTTCATGCCTAAGGCTTCCAGGCCTCCATGAGTTGAGTGCATGACCTGAGTGGTCCTGCGGTTCAGTAAGCTGAGTGGTCCTGGGGTTCAGTGAGTACCTGACTCCCTAAGCTGATTGGTTCAGTGAGTACCCAACTTCCTAATCTGATTGGTTCAGTGAGTACCAGGTTCAGTGAGTACCTGACTCCCTAAGCTGATTGGTTCAGTGAGTACCTGTCTCCCTAAACTGAGTGGTTCAGTGAGTACCTGACTCCCTAAATTGAGTGGTTCAGTGAGTACCTGACTCCTTATGCTGATTGGTTCCGTGAATACCTGTCTGCATGAGTTAAATTGTCCTGTGGTTCAGTGAGTACCTAAGTTGAGTGGTCTCGGGGTTCAGTGAGTACCTAAGTTGAGTGATCTCGGGGTTCAGTGAGCCCCTGACTCTAAGCTGAATGCTCATGTTTGATTTCTCTCCCCTCAGATACCCAGGCGCCCCGAAGTCCCAGCTCCGAGGCGCTGCCAGAGGCTGGTGCCAAACCTAGTCGGAGGGACCCGGAGCCCCCGGAAGGTTCGCGTGGCCAGGGGCCCCCTGATGCCAACACGCGGAAGAGCGCACCCCACGCCAGCAGAGACCACCGTGGGACCCCAAAGACCCCCAAAGAGGACCAAAGCAGCCACCAAGGTGGCAGAAGAGAGACCTCAGCTCGTGAGGGGCGGCCCTGGGGCCGCAGGTCAGAGGTCAGGGGAGAGAACCAGGCCCTGCCACAGCAGCCCCCCAGGGAGTGCAAGTCCCTCTCGCCCCAGAGGAACAGGGTGTCGGGGACAGGGCCCCTCAGGGGCGCCAACAGCCTTCTAGGGCCCCGGCTGAGGCCCTCGGTGGAGGCGGGCCCCTGGCTTGTGCCCAGCCCTGAGCGCCTCTCTCGCACCCTCCGCAAGGGCGGCAGCCTCCCCCAGGAGCGGCGGGCAGAGGGGGGCTTCGCAGGGGGCTTCTTGGGCACGGAAGGTGGCGAGAGGGAGAAGTGGGAGGCCGTGTGGTGAGAGAGGGCCCCCTCCCGTCACGGGGCCATCCGAGGGGCCACACTCCTGTCCTTCCATCTCTGAGGCACGGGGCCCTCCGTGGGGTCATACTCCTGCCCCTCTGTGACACGGGGGGCCTCCGTGGAGCCACACTCCTGTCCCTTCACCTCTGAGACACGGCGGGGAGCTCTGTGGGGCCACACTCCTGCCCCTCCACCTCGGGTACACAGGCCCTCCGTGGGACCACACTCCTGTCCCTTCACCTCTGAGACACGGGGGGGGGGCTCCGTGGGGCCACACTCCGGTCCCTCCACCTCTGAGACACGGGGGCCCTCCGTGGGGCCACACTCCTGTCCCTTCACCTCTGAGACACGGGGGGGGTGACTCTGTGGGGCCACACTCCTGTCCTTCCATCCCTGAGGCACGGGGCCCTCCGTGGGGTCATACTCCTGCCCCTCTGTGACACGGGGGTCCTCCGTGGGGCCACACTCCTGTCCCTCCACCTGTGAGACATGGGGGCCCTCTGTGGGCCCACACTCCTGTCCCTCCACCTCGGGGACACAGGCCCTCCGTGGGGCCACACTCCTGTCCCTACACCTCTGAGACACGGGGGGGGCTCCGTGAGGCCACACTCCTGTCCCTCCACCTCTGAGACACGGGGGCCCTCCGTGGGGCCACACTCCTGTCCCTTCACCTCTGAGACACGGGAGGGGAGGGGCTCCGTGGGGCCACACTCCTGTCCCTCAGTGGGGCCACTCCTCCACCACTGAGACACGGCGGGGGGCTCTGTGGGGCCACACTCCTGTCCCTCAGTGGGGCCATTCCTCCACCACTGAGACATGGCGGGGGGCTCTGTGGGGCCACACTCCTGTCCCTCAGTGGGGCCATTCCTCCACCACTGAGACACGGTGGGGGGCTCAGTGGGGCCACACTCCTGTCCCTCCGTGGGGCCGCTCTCCGGTCCCTCCTCCTCCCCAGCACATCTCACTCCCCCTCCCTGGCCCGCATCTCTTTCACCCCATGCCTCTCTGTTTCTTTATGTCCGTCGGGCCCTCCCGAGCTCTCTATTTTTATATCCTGTAGTCTCTCCGCCTGTCTCTCACTGTCCCCCCCACACACCCCTCTCTTGTTCTCTCACTCTCTCCATCTGTCTCTCGCTGTCTCCCACACACACTTCTCTTTCTTCTTTCACCACACTCTGTCTTTCTGTCTCACATTCTTCTCCTGCTCTCTCTCTCCGCCTGTCTCTCACTGTCCCCCCCACACACCCCTCTCTTGTTCTCTCACTCTCTCCATCTGTCTCTCGCTGTCTCCCACACACACTTTTCTTTCTTCTTTCACCACACTCTGTCTTTCTGTCTCACATTCTTCTCCTGCTCTCTCTCTCCGCCTGTCTCTCGCTGTCCCCACACACACCCATCTCTTGTTCTCTCACTCTGTCTCTCGCTGTCTCCCACAAACACTTCTCTTTCTTCTTTCACCACACTCTGTCTTTCTCTCTCACATTCTTCTGCTGCTCTCTCTCTCTCTCTGCCTGTCTCTCGCTGTCCCCCCACACACCCCTCTCTTGTTCTCTTACTCTCTCCATCTGTCTCTCGCTGACTCCCACACACACTTCTCTTTTTTCTTTCACCACATTCTGTCTTTCTGTCTCACATTCTTCTCCTGCTCTCTCTCTCTCTCCGCCTGTCTCTCGCTGTCCACCCACACACCCCTCACTCTTCAGTCGTCTCCCATCTCACTCTGTCCCCTCTCTCTTTATCTCCTGTCACTCTTAGTGACCACACCGTCATCCGCTCCACTCAACACGCATGCACCGACGTCACCCAAGGATTACACTGACACTTTCATTGTGGGTGAAGAACTGCTGCAGGTTTATTTCATACAACATAAGTATGACGATAAGTGGGTTATCCTACGGGCGATACAGGGCAAGCAGCCCCTCGCTGCTCCGCCCGCCTGGCGAGCCAGCACGCACGGTGGGTCGATGCCCGGCAGTGCGGCACATATTTTCAGATCATCCACTGGATCACGTGATCTGTTTACTACTTCCGCCCCTTTTGACGGGGGCGGAGCGTGTTGTGGCACACCCCCGGTTGGTCAGGCCCCCCAACCGCCCGAAGGACTAACGGGGCGCCGTCGCGGTCTTCCCAGAACCTCCTTCGGCTCCCGGACCTTGGCTCGGGCACCCTTACTGTGCCTGACAGGGGTACCCTTACTGTACCGCCTGTCGCAGAGGTACCCTTACTGTACCCTTCGGCCTCCAGATCGCCCTGTAACTCCGCCTGCAACGCAAGAAAAAACATTAAAACATTCCAATAGCGCGCTGCCTCCGCCGCGCAGGGTAAGCGGAAAGGGTGGGAATTCGCGTGGCCAGGAGGAGCGGCGCAGGAAGCAGAGGAAGAACTGAGGGGGTGAGGCGCCTAAAAAGGGGGGTCTAGGCTCGCCCACCCTATTGGCACGCCTCCCTAAGGCAAACCCATTGGGGGCCTCCCCTCCCCGAGGCGGAGCAGGGGGGGGGGGGGGCAGGCTCCGACGGGCGGCCACTAGAAGGCTGCCCTGCTGATGTCCCTCTGCGTGGGACGCGGGCAGCGGCATAGTGACCACACCGTCATCCGCTCCACTCAACACGCATGCACCAACGTCACCCAAGGATTACACTGACACTTTTATTGTGGGTGAAGAACTGCTGCAGATTTATTTCATACAACATAAGTATGATGATAAGTGGGTTATCTTACGGGCGATCCAGGGCAAGCAGCCCCTCGCTGCTCCGCCCGCCTGGCGAGCCAGCACGCACGGTGGGTCGATGCCCGGCAGTGCGGCACATATTTTCAGATCATCCACTGGATCACGTGATCTGTTTACTACTCCCGTCCCTTTTGACGGGGGCGGAGCGTGTTGTGGCACACCCCCGGTTGGTCAGGCCCCCCAACCGCCCGAAGGACTAATGGGGCGCCGTCGCGGTCTTCCCAGAACCTCCTTCGGCTCCCGGACCTTGGCTCGGGCACCCTTACTGTGCCTGACAGGGGTACCCTTACTGTACCGCCTGTCGCAGAGGTACCCTTACTCTACCCTTCTGCCTCCAGATCGCCCTGTAACTCCGCCACAGCTCTGGGGAGGCTTCCGTCGCTGCCAGAGCCCCCATTCCTCCCTTCGCTGTTATAGGTGCCCTGCCCCTGCGAGCCAGCTTATAATGGGCTAAATTATGGGTCCTGTTCTGTAACCCGTAAATGACGGCATTAATTTGCAACATTACTCAGGAGCCCAGGGCAGACTAACAAAGGATGTCTTTTGGCCCCACTGCCGTTCAGCTTAGACGTGAATGGTGTTCCTAACTTTCTTAGCGATGCCACTGCAGATCTTCCTAACGTAATTATGGGAAGATCTGGCACCTACATATGGAGCCAGAATTGAACCATAGCTGAAATTCTTCATTCCATCGATTCCCATCATATCCTAGCACGGAGAAAGTTTTAATTTCCACTTCGTCTACAAAGGTGATGTATTGATAGCATCATGGTTCCCGAATTGCTGCTGCTGCTGCGAGGGGTGCATGATTTCTCGCCAGGGCAAAACATTGAACGTAACTGCTATATGGGCGCCTTTTATCATGACTCCCGATAAAGCCAATATGACTGACTGAGCTGCCGACGAATATATCTCTCAGCTCGAGGACCCAAATTTGTGAACGTTTCCCAACTCCCTGGCTTCAAGGAAAGGCTGAGCGAGAAGAGCAACACCTAAATCTGTTTCTCAGGCTGGAAAATATGGCACCGGTAACAAGGCATTGGTGAACTAGGCGCTTATGGACCTGCAATCCTGTTAAGAATTTTCAATTGGCCACATATGGGGCCTTCCTGGCTTAGAATTGTGTTCCCAACAGCTACAGCACAATAAGCAGGGTGAAGGTAACGTGTGAGTTCACCGCTTTCCCTACGTATATAAACACAAGCTGACATCACGGGTATCTAATGAGGGGATGGGCCCTTAAAAGCTGTGAGCATCAGAAAGTATGGGGGCAACAGCCTCTGTCTATGTGCTCTCACCCAGCACACGGGAAACATAAGCTCACTGTCCCTGGCTGCTTCATGTCACTGTCTCTGAATGGTTACTGCTACAAACCGTAGCTGGTGACAGCATTGTTGGCAAGTGATTCGCTGGGACAATCCCACCTTCCTACAGCATGCCAGTCCAAATAAATGAACAATCGATAAAACTGCTAACTGCCAAGCAGAGGAAGAACTGAGGGGGTGAGGCGCCTAAAAAGGGGGGTCTAGCCTCGCCCACCCTATTGGCACGCCTCCCTAAGGCAAACCCATTGGGGGCCTCCCCTCCCCGAGGCGCGGCCTCGCTAGCGAGGCGGAGCAGGGGGGGGGGAGGGCTCCGACGGGCGGCCACTAGAAGGCTGCCCTGCTGATGTCCCTCTGCGTGGGACGCGGGCAGCGGCATTCTCTTAACAGTATGCTGTTTTCTCTTCCATTCCTCTCTTGTCGTCTCTTCTCTCGCTGTCTCTCGCTGTCTGTCACTCTGTCACTCTCTCTCTATCACGGTTTCACCTCTCAGTGGTCAGGTCTATTGAGAAACATTGCACTGCCCTGGGGATTTGTTTCCTGTGTGTGATGGACAGGGGGTTTGTGTCAGACTGTGGCGGCGTTTATCTGTCTCCTGTTCTCAACTTTACGATGTTCACGCCCGGGCTTAGTTTGTAGAAGAGTGAGTGCCGGGGCTTTTGTGAGGGGAACACTGAGCTTCAACCACCCCGGCCCTGCCATCCCCGCCACTGATAATAACAACTCAACCACTGACCATCACCGTCCTTCAATTCAGATTATTCCAGGCCCCAAAGCTGTACGGGCGGCTTGCGTGGCGGCATCTGTCGTTGTTAATCTATATTTGATTAATAAACAACTGTTGTTGTTCTCATCTCTAAATTAGGCAGACAGCGCCACCCTGTGGCAGACTGTCACAAGAGCCGTGCTGGCATTTAAGTGCCAGTGCTGAACACCAGAAACCACCGGCTCAAATTAAGCACTGGTTATTGCCCTCTGACCCTTAACAGGCTGTGATTGGCCGGTCTTAGGCGGGAGGTTCCTGAGGGCAGAGCTGGCTGAGAATTCACTGTCAGAAACCGGGCAGATCCCCCAACCCTAAGTGAGGGCGGTGGCCATGGGACTGGAGGGCCAGTAGCGTAATGCAAAACGATGGCCCCCTTGCAGAATGGGCTCAATGGGGCCCCCTAAACAGTTGGGCCCCCTCCCTTCACTGTGGGGGCCTGCTCAGGAAAGCAGAGTGGCTTTCCCGAGCGCTTGACTGTTTCTTATTCCACACCATTGCAATGCAATGGCATGACTTAGAGGGTGAGGGCCCCCTCCAAAGCAAGAAACCCTGCACCCCCCAGCACCGCGAGGGCTGCGGGGGCCTACGTTACGCCCCTGTGGAGGGCGGGGCCGCTGCTCATTGATTTCAAACGTCCCACATTCAACTACCCCCAAAGGTCTCTGCTCCACCAGCGCCTGCCTGGCACATGTGCCCCAGCCCTTCCAGCCTATCAGAGGCTGCCCCGCGCACCTTCACTCGTGGGCAAGTCTAAACCTTCTGACAGGTGTGAACTCTGCTGTGGGGACCACCGTTCCCGTGGGTCCACAGAGCAGTGCCAGGGTCCCCTTGTGTCGGAAATGTCTGGGAGACGCAGTTGTGGCCCTGATGGGGTCTGGCCTGGACCACCCTCGTTTCCTGGACCCACTCTGGCCACGCCCCGTCCCGGAGCCTTGGGTGGGAGGTGGGTGCTGGTGAGATCTTCTAGCGCCGTCACCAGTGATGACGCCTCCTCCCTGTGTCATGACGTCACAGGCAGTGCCCCTCAGCCAATGACAGCCAGTGGTGGCCCGGGTTATGATGTCACAGGAGCACCTTCTGAGCCATGGCTTCCTTGTAAAGAATATTGAAAATGCTTCAGTCCTGAAATGACGTAACTGCGAGAGATCTACTCCGAGTCTCTTGAAGTTACATCAAAGGCAGTGAAGGGGGCGCTGCTGCAGAGCTAAGATTTGTTCCACCCTGAGGGTGAGGGCAAAAATGGAGAGCCCAATAGGACCCGTCTCAGCACCTGCTTTTTAGGACTGCCGGCGCTGAGCCCCGGCAGGAACCGGCCCACTTCAAGCACTGCCCCCACCACCACTGGATTCACACAGAGCAGCTGCTGGGTGTCAGTGGATCCCACATAACCCCCTCCCTACATATAGGCATACACACCACGTGACTCTGCCCCAGCCCTGCCGGCCTGTTTGTCGTGTTCATGATTTCCTTCTCGTCCAGGCCCTCTCTGCCTTCCCTCCTTACCCGCTCCTCTCCCCTTCACTATCCTGTCACCCTCTCTTACTCCCCAGTACCACCTGCACCCCGGGCCCCCCAGCCCCCTTCCGGCCCCTGCCGAGGTCAGGGGTCTTCTGTGCTTTTCACAGACCTACGTCAGTATTTCTAGCAGAGTTGATGTATATTTTTAACTAACTTTATCAGTAAAATCTTGTATTCGCATCCTGTGTCTGGTTCCTTTTGTCTCTGGGAGACTGGTGCGGGTGGAGTGGAGCGGAGCCTGTATACAGTTGGACAAAACCTGTATACAGACAACGGCGCCTGTGTGAAGGGGCAGAGCTTATAGAAAGGGGAGAGCCTGTATTAAGGGGGAGAGAACCTGTGTGAAGGGAGACAGCGTGTATAAAGGGGGGACAGAGTCTGTAAGATGGGCACAGTACTTCTGTAAAGAGGACAGCTCCTCTATAAAAGGGGGCTGGGGTTGAGTGTGGCCTATATGAAGGGCATGTATGAAGGGGCAGAGCCTGTATCAAAGGGGGCAGAGCCTGTATAGGAGGGGCAGAGCCTGTATCAAAGGGGGCAGAGCCTGTATAGGAGGGGCAGAGCCTGTATCAAAGGTGGCAGAGCTTGTAAAGAAGGAGACAGAGCCTGTATAGGGGGGCAGTGCTTGTAAAGAAGGAGACAGAGCCTGTATAGGAGGGGCAGGGCCTGTATCAAAGGGGGCAGAGCCTGTATAGGGGGGCAGAGCCTGTATAGGGGGGCAGAGCCTGTATAGGGGGCTGAGCCTGTATCAAAAGTGGCAGAGCTTGTAAAAAAGGAGACTGTTGGACCCGGCCTCGTGGCATGGTCCTTATCCCCGTGGATTGTGCCCGTTCCCCGCCCCGGCCTTCACGGGCCACCCTTCTGAACTGCACCGAGGCCCTTCATCCTGAGCTGCATGAGGTCGCATACCCCTCGTGGCTCCGCCATCTTGTTGGCACCCACGTGACTCTGTGCACCAGCCAGCGCGACCCCGCTCAACCCGGCCTCGACCCCAGCAAAGCCCCGACATCGAGGCACCACGAACTGGCCAGGGGGTGCCGCAGGAACCATTCATCGCCCCCGGCGGAGGACAGTATCGATGGGACCCCCAACTGTCCTCCCCTCTCGAGGTGTGATCACCCTGCAACTCCCTTGGGCCTGGCGCCTCTCCTGCTGGGCGTCTGGCCACCTCCACCCGGCCTCTCCGTCCCCACCGGGCGCCTGGGTCCGGACATCAAAGGGCTCCAGACCTATATCTGGGGCAACCCCGCCACAGATCGGCAGTTGTATCCCGGAGTCGAGAGCCCTGCTGATTGAATCGCGGCTGACCCTACGGAGAAGAACTCTTGTCGGAACCATCACGAGCCCTGCTGACTGCGTCGCGGCTCCTTCTTGTGAACACTTTGAAGCCACCTGGAACATCGGAGCCCTGCTGACGCTGTCGCGGCCCAACCTCGCTGAACCCTCCCTCGGAGCCCTGCTGACGACGTCGCGGCTCGAGCTGAGCAGAAACCATCTTGAGAGCCCTGCTGATTGGATCGCGGCTCTCCACGAACTGTACGCCAGAGCCCTGCTGACGCCGTCGCGGCTCGACCCCTCCGAGACCCGGAGGTCCTCCAGCTTGAGGATAAGAACTGGGCCCCAGGTACCCTCGTACCGCACTCCTACCAAAGACTGTCCCGCTACCCCTACCCTTCCAAAGAGACCCTGAGACTTTTGGTGGATCCCTCGATCCCTTCGTGTAAATATTGACCTCGTAACCTTTTTTATTGCTGATAAAGAATTGCTTGTCTTGAGACAACCTCCTTGAGTCCGGTGTGGTGGTGTTACTGTGCTAGTACGTGATAGGAGAAGGATCTCTCAGGAGACTTCTCGGCAGCGCTCGGCTACTTCGTACAGTGTGAGGGCCCCCCTGGGTGGTCTCGCCGACTCCTCGGGGTCCGCCTTCCAACATTTGGTGGCCAGCGACGGGATCCGAGCCGAACGCAGTACGTACCAGCCAGTACCCACTAGCTACCCATCCAAACGTACAGTAATCATGAGCAGCCAGGAAAACAACGCGACAATGGAGTTCCAGCCCGAACGGCTGGAAGAATATACGCACAAAGAGTTAAAACAGTTCTGCAAAGACAAAGGCATTAAAACCACCGGCCTAGGTACCAAAGAGGACATGCAGAAAGCCCTGAGGACATGGCTGGAGGCCGGGGCAGGCCCCTCCCAGGAAGAAGGTCCCTTGCCCCTGACTGAGACCACATCAACCGCACTGACTCCGGCAACCGGAGGAAGAAAGAGCCTAGAAACCGGCCTCTCCGAAGAAGAAATACGAGAGCGGGAGAAGGTCCGGAACCACGAGCTAGAGCTCGCACGACTGCGGCTGGACGGCGAACTCCAGCTGGCGGAAAAGAAACTGGCCCTAGAGCAGCTACGGCTTCAAGAGGAGATAGAGGAGAAGAGGCGACACCGGGAGTTGGAGGAAAAGAAACTGACCCTTGAGCACGAGCGCAGTCTCAAGGAGCTCGAAATCAAGGCCAAGAACGGAGGGACCAACGCCCCCAGTACTAGAGACACTCTAGCGCCTGCCGAGACCAAGGTACATATCCCGAAAGAGGTCGTCAAGGAGTACTACAAGAATGACGACATCCAACAATGGTTCAAGGCCTACGAGGTGGCCATGACCTCTCATCGGGTGCCCCGAAAAGACTGGGGCGCGGGCCTGTGGGGGCGGTTCCTGAGTGAGGGTGGAGACACACTGCTCCAGCTGCCGGAGGAGGTGATGACCTCCTACGATCACATGAAGGAGGCTCTGCTCACCCGCTACGGGCTAACCGCAGAAATGTACCGCCAGCGGTTCAGAGACTGCAAGAAAATCCCGGGCACCACCTGGGTGGAATATGTGGACTTTTTCAGTCGGGCCCTAGAAGGGTGGATCGGAGGTAGCAAAGTAACCACCTACGGGCAGCTGGTCGACCTCATCGTGTGGGAACATCTCTCCAACAATTGCTTCGTGGAACTGAGACAGCACCTCCTCGACAGCAAAATGACCGACCCGCGAAAACTCGCCGTCGAGGCCGATCGATGGGTCAACTCCCGGGTCCCCCGGAACTCAATGGGGGAGTACCAGAGGAACCCCACCGGACCCCCCCGCCAACGCGGTGGAGGGGGAGGGCCGAACAGGAACCGAGACCCTCCCGCCAGGGCCCCCAGGAGCCCCCCTCGAGGGCCACCGCAGCAACAACTCTCCCCGAGCCTAGCCCGAAGGGGGGCGCCCCCGGCCAGACCCGGACCACGGCCACCAGTAACGTGCTATGGCTGCCAACAAACCGGACACTATGCCAGCGATCCGGTCTGCCCCCTGAACCGAAGAAACGGGGCCGGCGGGCCCCCGCCCCGACAGCTGGCGGCCGCCGCCCTGGGAGAAGGAGAAGAGGAAGAGGAGACCCTCGACCGAGGGACCACTGAATGGGAGCCGGCAGCCATGTCCCTGGTCTGCCTGGGTAGCCGAGAAATGGTACCCTGCACCCCCATCCCAAGCAACACCCAGAAGTACCGGCAGCAGGTCACGGTCAATGGACAACGGGCCGAAGCCCTTCGTGACACCGGCGCCAGTGTCACCGCTGTCCGCTGCCACCTGGTGACCCCCGAACAGATCCTACCGAATGTGCTGTGTCCCGTCCGGACGGCCGACAACAGCGAAAGCCTGTGCCAGATGGCCCTGGTCCCCTTCGAGTGGGGAGGGGTGACGGGCCTGCTGAAGGTGACGGTACGCGATGACGCCCCTGTCGACTGCCTCCTGGGGAACGACTTGGAGAGTTCCCCCTGGGCTCAAGTAGAGCGACGAGAGCACCTCCGAATGCTGGGACTATCTGACTGGGCCTGTGCCATCACCCGGTCCATGACCGCCCGGGCCCCCCGCTCATCCTCGGCCTCCGGGGCCGCCCAGCCCGAGGGGCTCGTACCACCTCCCGCCAGCAGCGAGGGGGAGGCGGACACCGACCCTGGACCTAGTGAATCCTCCCCCGAAGAGATGGCTTCCCCGTGCGCCCTACCAGAGCTGACACCATGGCGACACGAAGGGGGCCCCACCCGGGAGCAGTTCCAACAAGAGCAGCAGTCCTGCCCCACTCTCGAAGGGGTCCGCCAACAAGCGTCCGCCCAAACCAACGGGGACCAGACCGGCACCCACTGGGTCTACTGGGCCGAGGGCCTGCTATACAGTGAGCAGAAAGTGGCAGAACTCGGGGCCAGCCGAGTGTTGGTGGTCCCCCTCCGCTTCCGGGAGTTCCTGCTCAACCTGGCACATGATGTGCCCCTCGCCGGACACTTGGGGCAAGGCAAAACGTACAGCCATCTGGTGACCCACTTCTACTGGCCCCGGATGCGGAGAGACGTGGACAACCACTGCCGGTCCTGCCAGACCTGCCAAGCCAGCGGGAAGACGGGGGGTCGGGTCAAGGCCCCCCTCCAACCCTTTCCAGCCGTCAGCACCCCGTTCGAACGGGTCGGAATCGATATCGTGGGGCCCCTGGACCCCCAGACCGCCCTGGGCCACCGCTTCATCCTGGTCCTCGTGGACCACGCCACCAGGTACCCGGAGGCGGTCCCGCTAAGAACTATAACGGCCCCCGTGGTAGGCCGGGCCTTAATGGGGATCTTCTCCCAAGTGGGATTTCCCCGCGAAGTGGTGAGCGACAGAGGCACGAGCTTTATTTCCAGATACATGCGGTCCCTGTGGCAGCAGTGCGGGGTCACATACAAGTTCACGACCCCCTATCACCCTCAGGGGAATGGACTGGTTGAGCGGTTCAACAGAAAATTAAAGGGAATGATCCAGGGCCTAGAAGAGCCCCTCAGGCGGAGATGGGATGTCCTGCTGCCGTGCCTCCTGTTTGCCTATCGGGAGGTCCCGCAGAAGTCCCTGGGGTTCAGCCCGTTTGAACTATTGTACGGACACCCGGTCCGCGGACCGCTCAGCCTGGTCAAAGAGAGCTGGGAGACGAAGCCCCAAGGCGCCCCTCCTGACGTCTACCGATACCTCCTGACCCTCCGAAACCAGACCCGCAAGTTCCGAGCCATGGCCGAAGCCAACCTCGAGGCCAGCCAGGAGGACATGAAGCGGTGGTACGATCGGAACTCCTCTACCATAGAATTCGAGCCAGGTCAGAAGGTATGGGTCATGGCCCCGGTTGAACCCGGCGCCCTCCAGGACAAGTGGACCGGGCCCTTCAAGGTAGTGGAGAAGAAAAGTCCCGTCACCTACCTGGTCGACCTGGAGTCCCCCCGGAACCCCCTCCGGGTCCTACATGCTAACAGGCTAAAACCCCACTTTGCCAGGACCGAACTGAGCCTGCTACTGGCGACCGACGAGGGGGGCGAGGACGACTCCGAGCCCCTGCCCGACCTCTTGCAGTCCAACGTCCATGATGGAACAATCGAGGGCGTCCAACTCGCCTCTTCCCTGACTCCGGAACAGCGCAACGACTGCCAGCAACTGCTGCAGGACTACGTAGCCCTCTTCTCCCTCACCCCGGGGGTGACCCACTGGTGCGTCCACGATGTCGACACCGGGGAGAGCCCCCCCGTGCGACACAGAGCCTACCGGGTACCCGACCGAGTGCGGGCATGCATCCAGGCCGAAGTAACGAAGATGCTGGCCCTGGGGGTCATCGAACCCTCCGACAGCCCGTGGGCCAGCCCTGTCGTCCTGGTGCCAAAGGCTGCAGCTCCCGGCCACCCCCCGGAGTTGCGATTCTGCGTGGACTACCGAGCCCTGAATGCAGTGACCAAGACGGACGTCCACCCTATACCCAGGGCCGACGAACTCATCGACCGCTTAGGGGCCGCTCGCTACTTGAGCACGCTGGACCTCACCGCCGGGTACTGGCAGATCCAGCTCACCCCCGGCGCCCAAGAAAGATCCGCCTTTTCGACCCCGGATGGGCATTACCACTTTCGGGTGATGCCCTTCGGAATGAAGAACGCCCCGGCCACTTTTCAAAGACTGGTGAACAAGGTTTTGGCCGGGCTTGAGGCCTTCAGCGCGGCCTACCTAGATGACATTGCCGTGTACAGCAACCACTGGGCAGAGCACCTCCTTCACATCAAAGCCGTCCTGGCCGCCCTCCAGCGGGCCGGGCTCACAATCAAGGCCAGCAAATGCCAGATCGGCCACGGATCCGTGACCTACCTGGGCCATCAAGTGGCGAGCGGGCAGGTGGCCCCTCTCCGACCCAAAATAGATGCCATCCAGGCCTGGGAACCCCCCACTACCCAGACCGCTGTCCGGGCCTTCCTGGGTCTCACCGAATACTACCGGCGGTTTATCCGGGACTATGGGAGCATTGTTGGCCCCCTCACAGGGCTAACGTCCAAAAAGCAGCCCAAGAAGGTGCACTGGACACCCCGCTGCCAAGCAGCCTTCGACACCCTAAAGACCGCAATATGTACTGCCCCGGTGCTACAGGCCCCTGACTATAATAAGGAGTTTGTGGTGCAGACGGACGCCTCCGAGTATGGGATCGGGCCGTCCTGTCCCAGGCCGATGAAAAGGGGCTCGACCGACCAGTGGCCTTCATCAGCCGACGGCTACTGCCCCGGGAGCAACGATGGAGCACCATCGAGCGTGAGGCCTTCGCTGTGGTGTGGGCCCTTAAGAAACTCCGGCCCTACCTCTTCGGTACCCACTTCCGGGTCCAGACCGACCACCGGCCCCTGCGGTGGTTAATGCAAATGCGGGGCGAGAACCCCAAGCTGCTGCGGTGGTCCATCTCGCTACAAGGGATGGACTTTGACGTTGAACACCGGCCCGGCAATGACCACGCCAACGCCAACGGCCTGTCCCGCTTCTTCCGCCTTGACGAGGAGAATCCCCAAGGAGATGGGTGACTCTCCATGCCTTCGGCTGGGGGGGACGCCTGTTGGACCCGGCCTCGTGGCATGGTCCTTACCCCCGTGGATTGTGCCCGTTCCCCGCCCCGGCCTTCACGGGCCACCCTTCTGAACTGCACCGAGGCCCTTCATCCTGAGCTGCACGAGGTCGCATACCCCTCGTGGCTCCGCCATCTTGTTGGCACCCACGTGACTCTGTGCACCAGCCAGCGCGACCCCGCTCAACCCGGCCTCGACCCCAGCGAAGCCCCGACTTCGAGGCACCACGAACTGGCCAGGGGGTGCCGCAGGAACCATTCATCGCCCCCGGCGGAGGACAGTATCGATGGGACCCCAAACTGTCCTCCTCTCTCGAGGTGTGATCACCCTGCAACTCCCTTGGGCCTGGCGCCTCTCCCACCGGGCGCCTGGGTCCGGACATCAAAGGGCTCCAGACCTATATCTGGGGCAACCCCGCAACCCCGCCACAGATCGGCAGTTGTATCCCGGAGTCGAGAGCCCTGCTGATTGAATCGCGGCTGACCCTACGGAGAAGAACTCTTGTCGGAACCATCACGAGCCCTGCTGACTGCGTCACGGCTCCTTCTTGTGAACACTTTGAAGCCACCTGGAACATCGGAGCCCTGCTGACGCTGTCGCGGCCCAACCTCGCTGAACCCTCCCTCGGAGCCCTGCTGACGACGTCGCGGCTCGAGCTGAGCAGAAACCATCTTGAGAGCCCTGCTGATTGGATCGCGGCTCTCCACGAACTGTACGCCAGAGCCCTGCTGACGCCGTCGCGGCTCGACCCCTCCGAGACCCGGAGGTCCTCCAGCTTGAGGATAAGAACTGGGCCCCAGGTACCCTCGTACCGCACTCCTACCAAAGACTGTCCCGCTACCCCTACCCATCCAAAGAGACCCTGAGACTTTTGGTGGATCCCTCGATCCCTTCGTGTAAATATTGACCTCGTAACCTTTTTTATTGCTGATAAAGAATTGCTTGTCTTGAGACAACCTCCTTGAGTCCGGTGTGGTGGTGTTACTGTGCTAGTACGTGATAGGAGAAGGATCTCTCAGGAGACTTCTCGGCAGCGCTCGGCTACTTCGTACAGTGTGAGGGCCCCCCTGGGTGGTCTCGCCGACTCCTCGGGGTCCGCCTTCCAACAGAGACAGAGCCTGTATAGGGGGCAGTGCTTGTATCCAAGGTGGCAGAGCCTGTATAGGGGGGGCAGAGCCTGTATAGGGGGCAGTGCTTGTATCAAAGGGGGCAGAGCCTGTATAGGGGGGGCAGAGCCTGTATCAAAGGTGGCAGAGCTTGTAAAGAAGGAGACAGAGCCTGTATAGGGGGACAGTGCTTGTATCAGAGGGGGCAGAGCCTGTATAGGGGGGGCAGAGCCTGTATAGGGGGGCAGAGCCTGTATCAAAGGTGGCAGAGCATGTAAAGAAGGAGACAGAGCCTGTATAGGGGGGCAGTGCTTGCATCAAAGGGGGCAGAGCCTGTATAGGGGGGCAGAGCCTGTATCAAAGGTGGCAGAGCTTGTAAAGAAGGAGACAGAGCCTGTATAGGGGGGCAGTGCTTGTATCAAAGGGGGCAGAGCCTGAATGAAGAGGCAAAACCTGTAGGGGGGGAAAGAGCATCAACGAAGTGGGATAGGGCGTGTATGAAGGTGCAAAGCCTGTATTAAGGTGGGGGGAGGAAGTAGCCTTCTACAAGGGGCGCTGCGCCTCAATGTAGGGGGGCAGGGCATGTATGAAGGAGGTTGCAGGGCCTCTGTGACAGGGAAGGAGTCTGTAGAAAGGTGGGAAGAGCATGCACAATGGGACAGAGCCTGTATAAAGCAGGAACGAGCCTATATGAAGTGGGCAGAGAATGTTTAAAAGGGGACAGCACCTAATCTATGGGTTGTATAGTCTGTAGGAAGGCACAGTAGTACATCGCCCCTGTGTGCTCTGCACCTGCTCCAGGGAGCACATGCGCCCTGTGCAGCGCCGCACGCTCGATAGCCCTCTAGACTACCTGCCTTGCATGTAGATTAAGGATGCACCAATCCCACCGGAGATCTTGGATTTCACCATTAGGAAGAAGAACCAGAAGGTAGGTACACGAAAATAATAAGAATGGATACATAGGAACAGGGTCTCATATCGGGTGCTGTGGGGTAGCATGGCATCTCACCGGGGACCCTCCCACCCCCATGGCATCTCACCGGGGACCCTCCCACCCCCTTAAGAATGCCCCCTCACCAGCTCTGCACAAGTACTGCAAGTGAGAAAATGCCTGGTGAGAGGACTGTCTCCCCCCTCCAAGACCAGTGGTTGCTTCCAGATACTGCCTCCACAGTCCAGGGAGGGAGAAGGAATTGCTTGGGATGGGAGGAGCCTTTGGGCACCAGACCTGCTAAAACATGGCCCCTTGGCTCAGAGCTATCCACAACCAGGGGGCCGCTGCCCCACACAAAAACAAGTGCAGTGTGCCACTCTTGTTTCAAAAAGAGAATATTTAAAAAGACAGCTGGGTTTGCCGGCCAAAATAAAAGCAAGACGCGCCGCTGCCATAAAGATCAAGCGCGGCATGCTGCACTATATAAAAAACACAATTTTGAAAACAAAGCATTTGGGCGAGCCGCGCTATAAGAAAGGCACGCAGCCACCATGGTTCAAGATCAAAGAGTGAATGCCAGTCTGCTTACAAAAGTTTGGCGAGCCGCGCATAATAAAACTAACATTGTGCGGCTGCCATTGTTAAAAGGTGAAGCGTGGCATGCCACGCTGCTATGCTCCGATAATGTAATTCGAAAAATAGTTCTCGCAAAGTGTCAATTACAGCTCACGAGTAACAAAACATGTAACAAGCGCAGTCCTCATGGGAGGGTACAGCATGAGAAAAGACGGTACTAAGGAGGGACTAGTAAAGATATTAACCAAAAAAACAAAAGCATTTGGAAACGACAGTCAAAGGAGCCAATTAAAAACATGGGTGGAGCTTAAAGCCCATATCCTGAATGCAGCATGTCTCAAAGAGACAGTGCAAGCGCAGCCTAGGCGAGACCCAAAAACCCACTAAAGCATCGGCACAAGGTTGTGGGAAAGGGTTGTAGCCCAGCTGCAGAAAAACAAGGGGACCGTACACATAAAAAAAGAACACGATCAATAACCTGATATGACACTCAGCAGTAATGCACACCAGGAAGAATGAAGGCAGGAAAGGGGCGGGGGGGATGTAAATGATCGTAGGGGAATAGGGAAGGTAAGGACTGCGATCAGGAACCCGAATTTAGAAGTGGCACTATGAGAGTTGCACCTTCGGCTGGGAAGCAGAAGAAGCAAGGCCACCGAGAAGCAACGGAAGCGGAGTTAAGAGGGTCTTCACTGGGCTAGCATTAGCCTGTGCGATAAATTCTAAGCCAATCAGAGCTTCTAGAATATATTACCTAAAAACAAACTGGTACACTCACAGGTTACTTATTTTCAGCAGCCTGTTCACTGTGTAATAACTTCCAATAGTATGGCGTGCACAGGAGCCGCGCTTCTCTTCCGTCTTACCGATATAATCTAGCACCCCAGTCCTGTATTAGAAATCCTGGCACCGACGCACCGACCCAACGCGCACAATAGCCTCTCACACATCAAAATGGAAAACACCAAACCTATAATACGTCAATCTGATGGAGAGCTCGAATGCGCTTTACTGTCCAGCAGGTTGTTTGAAGCACAAAATGCTTTTCTGTTGCTTCTTCCGTCGCCCACGCACATAAGGGAGGAGCTTGGAACATTTCTGTTCTTCCATATATTAGTCAAATACATTTACGCTCCGTTTGAATTTGTTTTGAAACTGTGAAATGTATTTGTAATTGTTTTGCCTTCAACCAAGCTGCAGTAGTGCGACCAGGCTATGGGGCGCACAAAGGAGCGGCTGTGGGTTTAAGGCAATAATTCTTTAATAAGGCCCTTCTTCTCAAGCAATGCTCTCCTCTGCTGGTCTGAATCCGGTACCGACGCAGAGATATGCGTTAATAAAATGTGCCGGGGATGCTTGCGACATAATCAAACTATTGGCAAAAAAAACATCTATGGAGCAGCCGGAGCAAGGGCCAACAGGATCATTTCTGGTAACACAAGCACCATACATGTATTCACCATTGTACACAATGTTCAAAATAGCGCCCTGTCAGTGTGTGTGTTGGTGAACATCACAACATCGAACGTGGCACACTCCAGTACTAAGGTGAAGGAAGTGACCCTATTAGGGCCACCCGGGTCACTCGCGACCACCTCTCAGCCTTCCATACAAATGAAGAGTCGGTCAGACAGGAGAGAATACGAACCAAAGGTATTTTAATTGTATTCGCTCGAGCAGAGTCCGGTCTGACCAGCCTCCAAAGATAGTTGCAGAGGGACTGACCCCCGTCCACAAGGTAAGATCAGATATACATTTCCAACACCCCTAAGACACGCCCAGACTGGAATTTTCCAGCCTGGGCACAGATGAACAAAGGAGTTACAGAAGGATGTGCTACCATCCTGAGACCGGGTACACAACATCTTAGCTTCAAGGTTACTCAGCCCCTGCCCGACTCTCTGAGGTGGGAGCAGGGCGACATATCAGGAAAGAAATGCAGACAGAAGACGAGCTATTCATTAGTGCAACAAAGCTCCACCTTGAATAAAAAAGAGAACAATCGAGGCTGTTTTCCGCTGAGGCAGACGGTGTGAGACAGAAGCCTATTTTCGATCATGGCACAAAATGGCAGCTAAATACAAAATGGTCCAGCAAATGCTAACTTAACTCGCATAATACCAAAAGAAGTCAGCCAGACACATTGTCAGTCCTACAAAGGATACAAATGTGGTCTCTGCTCCTCGGTGTTAGTACATTGTGTACTAACCATCCACAGAGATATGAAAAGAGGTACTTTGAGATGCACGGGTGAACAGCGGAAGCCTTGAAGACAGTTGTTTTAAACATAGTATCTCTCTGTGCACGTAGTGTAAACTTTTGTTAAATAACACCCCGGATGCATAGAAAAAGAAAGTAAAACTCCCTTCTGTCATCCAAAAATGTCCTAACATTAATTTGTGAAACATAATAAAGATGAGAATAGAGTTCTAAAACGATGATGGTGGACACATACAGGAACATCTCTTGAATATTTCATTTGACGTGATGTCTTAAGGTACTTTTCTGGTTGTTTTTGTAAAGCGAATTTCCGTACAAACTTAAAAAAAACTATGGCTTTCAAGCAGTGAACAAAAACACTGCACAAGAGTGACATCATACATGCTAACACTGCTCATTCCGGCGATACTGTCAACACTTTTTATGCAAAATGGCTCCATTTTGACATTCATTTTCTAAGAAAACTTCTACTTCAACACAAATCAATTGGGAACTTAGTTTCCCCATGATCTATTCCAAGATTCCCCTTTCACTGCTCCCGAATGTTAGCCATCATGACCCGTATTGTCCTCTATGTCGGGCCGCTCCAGCGAATATGCTAATATTTTCATTACACCTTCATGAACCCACGTCCGCTTCTCTTTTTATCAAACACACCAACTACCATTTTTTGCTCGAAATTAAAACTCTACGGATCCCGCCCTGTGGTAATCTCTCTTTTTGCACTTTTGTTCCATTGACCATTGGAACCCAGATGGACTCTTACAACTCTCAGACTTACAGTGAAAAAGAGTCCACTCCAACTTAATGTCCGGCACCCGGAGTGTCCGGAGCCCGGTGTGTCCGGAGCGAGGAGTGTCCCAAGTCTGGAGTGTCCCGAGCCCAGATTGTCCGGAGCCCGGAGTGTCCGGAGCCCAGAGTGTCCGGAGCCCAGATTGTCCAGAGCCCAGATTGTCCAGAGCCCAGAGTGTCCCGAGCCCAGATTGTCCCGAGCCCAGAGTGTCCCGAGCCCGCAGTGTACCGAGCCCGGAGTGTCCTGAGCCCAGATTGTCCCGAGCTCGGTGTGTCCGGAGCCCGGATTGTCCCAAGCACGGAGTGTCCGAAGCCCAGAGTGTCCGGAGCCCAGAGTGTCCTGAGCCCGCAGTGTACCAAGCCCGGAGTGTCCTGAGCCCAGATTGTCCCGAGCTCGGTGTGTCCGGAGCCCGGATTGTCCCAAGCACGGAGTGTCCAGAGCCCAGAGTGTCCGGAGCCCAGAGTGTCCCGAGCCCGCAGTGTACCGAGCCCGCAGTGTACCGAGCCCGGAGTGTCCTGAGCCCAGATTGTCCCGAGCTCAGAGTGTCCGGAGCCTAGAGTGTCCCGAGCCCAGAGTACCCGGAGAACAGAGTGTCCCGAGCCCGGATTGTCCCAAGCACGGAGTGTCCCGAGCCCAGAGTGTCCAGAGCCCAGAGTGTCCGGAGCCCGGATTGTCCCAAGCACGGAGTGTCCGGAGCCCAGAGTGTCCGGAGCCCAGAGTGTCCGGAGCCCGGAGTGTACCGAGCTCGGAGTGTCCAGAGCCTGGAGTGTCCGGAGTCCAGAGTGTACCGAGCCCAGAGTGTCCCGAGCCCAGAGTGTCCGGACCCCAGAGTGTCCAGAGCCCGGATTGTCCCAAGCACGGAGTGTCCGGAGCCCAGAGTGTCCGGAGCCCAGAGTGTCCCGAGCCCGTAGTGTACCGTGCCCGGGGTGTACAGAGCCCGGAGTGTCCAGAGCCCAGAGTGTCCCGAGCCCAGATTGTCCCAAGCTCGGAGTGTCCAGAGCCCGGAGTGTCCCGAGCCCAGAGTGTACCGAGCCCAGAGTGTCCCGAGCCCAGATTGTCCCAAGCTCGGAGTGTCCAGAGCCCGGAGTGTCCCGAGTCCAGAGTGTCCGGAGCCAGGAGTGTCCAGAGCCCAGAGTGTCCCGAGCCCAGATTGTCCCGAGCTCGGAGTGTCTGGAGCCCGGAGTGTCCGGAGCCCAGAGTGTCCGGAGCCCGGATTGTCCCAAGCACGGAGTGTCCGGAGCCCAGAGTGTCCGGAGCCCAGAGTGTCCCGAGCCCGCAGTGTACCGAGCCCGGAGTGTCCTGAGCCCAGATTGTCCCGAGCTCGGAGTGTCTGGAGCCCGGAGTGTCCCGAGCCCAGAGTGTCCAGAGCCCAGAGTGTCCCGAGCCCAGAGTGTCCAGAGCCCAGAGTGTCCAGAGCCCGGATTGTCCCAAGCACGGAGTGTCCAGAGCCCAGAGTGTCCCGAGCCCAGAGTGTCCCGAGCCCAGAGTGTACCGAGACCAGAGTGTCCCGAGCCCAGATTGTCCCAAGCTCGGAGTGTCCAGAGCCCGGAGTGTCCCGAGTCCAGAGTGTCCCGAGTCCAGAGTGTCCCGAGCCGTCCTCCGAGAAGTTCGGCCACAGGGTTAGCTGGACTTAAAACACACACACCACCAAGAAGGCATGGATGGAGAGACCAAGGCGCCACCAGAAATAACATACTGTTCGACTAAGGCTGTCCCGAAAAAAAGCTAGACTAACCTTGTGGACATCATTCTCCCCGGCTGCTTGGAAAGTGAAAGTACGCATGGTGCGCTGAATGTTGCAGGAAAGCATGTCGTGCCTATACAGTAGGAGAAACTATTTAAAGAAAATACCGACTAAATAAGACCTACCGTGTAACAACACAAGTAAAAGGGCCAGTCCACATGGGAGGTTACAAAGGAAGACACAGCGGTACGAAGGAGGGAATAAAAAGCCTATTGATGAATCAGAAGCCAGCGTCTAGGAAGAACAATGACACAATACAATACAAGCCAATAACAAATATGGGCGGGGAGTTGGCGGGGCTTCAAGCCCATACTCGAATACAGCATGCCTCGCAGAACAGCGCATGCGCTGCCCAGGCTCAACCTATAAAATGGTTGCATATTTACGAGAAAATGACGCGCCCGTTTCTAGGGTTGTTGTTGCCCATTGCGGAAATGGAGAGGCCCCCCTAATCTGCGTATGGCGTGACATCACATGAAATACTATAAATTGACAAAAATCCTATGGCATTATTAAAGGGATTCTGCATGAATCAACTTTACTGATACAATATTAGAAAAACAACAGAAAGACAATCGCACTGATAAAATAGGCTGAAATATTTTAAAACCACATTAAGTGGAACTACGCTATATTATTCACTCCGGGTGGAAAGGCTTGGCCCAGGTTTCTACAAACATATATTATTAATCCAATTTTTACATTTTTTCTGGCTAGTACGTTATTCTATGTCTAGTTATGTGGTATTTATATGGTGTAAACCTAAGACAAAGGCAGTGAAGAGCTGTAGAGGGTAAAATACACACTCAATGTGTGTGAGAAGGGGTATGTGCGGGGTATGTGCTCAGTCGACTGTCATACGATCATGGTGAGTGTTCTTCAAAGGGCTCAGTGTTCGGCTGCTTCCTAGATTGGAGCCGGGCTGGGGGTGTGCAGACGGACGCAGGGGTGTCCTTCCAGATCCTTGGTGTACGGATGGAGAGCATCTTTGCCTTGTTCCTTGCACTTCTTTGCCCCCTGCTGAAGGTGTCCTGGCTGTCGCTGTGCGGAGAGACCCTGGAGAGTGTGAGCTGGACATCCAAGCAGGCGGGGGTGCTGGCCGCCAAGGGGGGCCACCGGAGTTCAATCAGGGGGGGTGATGTGGGCATATGTCTCCAGCCCTGATGAGGCATGGTGCAGCATGGACAGTGCCCTTAAGGGGTGGTAAGTGTGGGTTAACATTTCAATATAGTTTCCCAGATACCCAGTGAGAGAGAAGGTGTGAGGCACAGAGGACGTTTGAGCAAGAAATACATGAAAAGAAAGAACTTTTGAAAATAGCTAGAGTCCAATGAGAGGCGCCACTCACGTCACGCTTGTATTTGTCACATTTGTATTTCAACTGTTATAAGGTACAGGCTAAACCTAGCAAAAGGGCACCCGAGTGCTGCACAAACAAAGCATTATTATTGAGGGATTTCTCTGACAGTAATGAGAATTCTGGGATTTTTCATCCCAAACCTATATTGGTGAATGTAAATCTACCAGAATGCAATGATGTGTAGGCTAAAAGATTTTATTGGTCCATCCCTGAGCCATGGCTACAAGACCCCTGCTGAAGGTGTCCTGGCTGTCGCTGTGTGGAGAGACCCTGGAGATTGTGAGACCCCTGCCAGCCTATTCTACAGCCTCTAAAAGTTCTAATACTATTAGTGTTCATTTACAATTAGGTGGCATCAAAGCACCTTTGCCCCCTCTCTTGGGCCCCACAGGGCTTGGTCATGGCTGTGAGGGCTGAGGGAACACAGGAAAAGGCATTGTGTGCAGAGCACCTGAAGTGGAGCCAGAGAAGCATGGCTAAGGTCTGGGCGAGCGGTGCTCGCAGTGAAGCCAGGGGAGCCAGAGAAGCATGGCTAAGGTCTGGGTGAGCGGTGCTCGCAGCAAAGCCAGGAGAGCCAGAGAAGCATGGCTAAGGTCTGCGCGAGCGATGCTCGCAGTGAAGCCGGGAGAGCCAGAGAAGCATGGCTAAGGTCTGGGTGAGTGGTGCTCGCAGTGAAGCCAGGGGAGCCAGAGAAGCATGGCTAAGGTCTGGGCGAGCGGTGCTCGCAGTGAAGCCAGGAGAGCCAGAGAAGCATGGCTAAGGTCTGGGCGAGCGGTGCTCGCAGTGAAGCCAGGAGAGCCAGAGAAGCATGGCTAAGGTCTGCGCGAGCGATGCTCGCAGTGAAGCCAGGAGAGCCAGAGAAGCATGGCTAAGGTCTGGGCGAGCGATGCTCGCAGTGAAGCCAGGAGAGTCAGAGAAACATGGGTAAGGTCTGGGCGAGCGGTGCTCGCAGCGAAGCCAGGGGAGCCAGAGAAGCATCGCTAAGGTCTGGGCGAGCGGTGCTCGCAGCGAAGCCAGGAGAGCCAGAGAAGCATCGCTAAGGTCTGGGTGAGCAGTGCTCGCAGCAAAGCCAGGAGAGCCAGAGAAGCATGGCTAAGGGGTGGGTGAGCGGTGCTCGCAGTGAAGCCAGGAGAGCCAGAGAAGCATCGCTAAGGTCTGGGTGAGTGGTGCTCGCAGTGAAGCCAGGAGAGCCAGAGAAGCATGGCTAAGGTCTGTGCGAGCGGTGCTCGCAGTGAATCCAGGAGAGCCAGAGAAACATGGCTAAGGTCTGGGCTAGCGGTGCTCGCAGTGAAGCCAGGAGAGCCAGAGAAGCATCGCTAAGGTCTGGGTGAGTGGTGCTCGCAGTGAAGCCAGGAGAGCCAGAGAAACATGGCTAAGGTCTGGGCGAGTGGTGCTCGCAGTGAAGCCAGGAGAGCCAGAGAAGCATGGCTAAGGTCTGTGCGAGCGATGCTCGCAGTGAAGCCAGGAGAGCCAGAGAAACATGGCTAAGGTCTGGGCAAGTGGTGCTCGCAGTGAAGCCAGGAGAGCCAGAGAAGCATGGCTAAGGTCTGTGCGAGCGATGCTCGCAGTGAAGCCAGGAGAGCCAGAGAAACATGGCTAAGGTCTGGGCGAGTGGTGCTCGCAGTGAAGCCAGGAGAGCCAGAGAAGCATGGCTAAGGTCTGTGCGAGCGATGCTCGCAGTGAAGCCAGGAGAGCCAGAGAAACATGGCTAAGGTCTGGGCGAGTGGTGCTCGCAGTGAAGCCAGGAGAGCCAGAGAAGCATGGCTAAGGTCTGGGCGAGTGGTGCTCGCAGTGAAGCCAGGAGAGCCAGAGAAGCATCGCTAAGGTCTGGGTGAGCGGTGCTCGCAGTGAAGCCAGGAGAGCCAGAGAAGCATCGCTAAGGTCTGGGCGAGTGGTGCTCGCAGTGAAGCCAGGAGAGCCAGGGAAGCATGGCTAAGGTCTGGGTGAGCGGTGCTTGCAGCGAAGCCAGGAGAGCCAGAGAAGCATCGCTAAGGTCTGGGTGAGCGGTGCTCGCAGTGAAGCCAGGAGAGCCAGAGAAGCATCGCTAAGGTCTGGGCGAGTGGTGCTCGCAGTGAAGCCAGGAGAGCCAGAGAAGCATGGCTAAGGTCTGGGTGAGCGGTGCTCGCAGCGAAGCCAGGAGAGCCAGAGAAGCATCGCTAAGGTCTGGGTGAGCGGTGCTCGCAGTGAAGCTAGGAGAGCCAGAGAAGCATCGCTAATGTCTGGGCGAGTGGTGCTCACAGTGAAGCCAGGAGAACGTTACTTAAGCCTTGGGAGATGTACTTTCTAATGCGGCTCTCACAGCTGCACCTCTGTGCTGTGAGAGATGCAACCTTCGGAGTCCATTCCCCCGGGTTGTACGTGCATCAGCCATTATAACATATAGAGTGTGTGAGAAGGTGGCCTGATATATGCTGTCCACTAGTTCTAGTGGGCACCTTGTACCAGTCCAAACAACCCCTTATGGTGATAGGTTAAAGACAACCTTTATTGAAAGCTATCCTAGTGGTAGCTATAGAGAGCAGCCTTCAGGCTAAGTCTTGAAGGAATGTAAAGCAGCTTGTTTTACCAGTCTATAATCTCTTGAATGACCAAATGAAAGGACAACCACACCAGGTATATATTCAAAATATATGTATTTAAGATAGAACACACCCCTCTAGTCTCTTTCTAAGACTGGAGTTCGAAGTACTTTGTTTACAAGTTAGGAAGTATCAGTAATAGCACAAATACACGTTTGGGCCCTAGGGGCTTACCAAACCATATACCAAAAAGTGGTATAAGAACCACGACTGGAATAGACACAAGGCCTAGAGCCTGTAGAATCGCTGGGACCCCAAAGAACCACCCAAGGTAGTGACACAGGGGACCCACGGGGACTGTACGCAGTGTGTAAACACAACCGCGGGTTCCCGTTAGCTTCTATGGGCAATGTCGCGGTTGGAAATTTAAAGATTAGGGACACTTAGAATTGAGTCAGGACCAAACCCTTTTGGACTTAAGAAGTTCTAGGGCTAGCACCCACGGGAGCACCGGAGTACTCGAGTTACCTCACTCAGGGAAGCCGGGTGCATAGGTGTCTTTTGGTGTCGGGTCGCGTCGTCGATTTCAATGGAAGCCTGCAAAGAACTGCTGCTGCCGTGAAGAGGAGAAGTGTCCGAAGAGATCCAAGCCTGGATCTGGGATGGAAGGAACCTGAAAGCAGAGGGGACAGAGTCTGGGTCACTAGCCAGTGACCAAGGGCAGGATGGATCAATGCCCACAGATGTCGGGTGCTTCAGGTGAGTGGATGGGTGTCTTGACTCTTCAGCCACGAGGTCCAGGAGGTGTCGATGAAGTCCACGAGCCGGATTCGAGCTGTCCCATGAAGGCTGTCGAGTGCTGCTGTGTCGGCGACCAGAATGGACCCAACAAGCCTTGGCAACGGCAAGTTACTGGAATACAGAGCACGGACTGCGGTGCAGACCAGCAAGGTCTGAGGGACTCACCCAGCGAGGGTAAGTCAGGGCACATCTGGAGAAACTAGGAAAGCCCAATTAGAAAAGGAGTTGCCTTCATGGGGACCTGCTAGCCAACAGGCTAGTGATCGTGAAGGAGCCTCGAGCAGTCGCACTTGAAGCTGGCCCACGGGTCACTCGTGGATTTGAGGCCAACAATCTTCGGTGCAGGAGGTGCCCAAGGCTGGGGCTACTCGGAGCCCAAAGCACAATTTCGAGGAGGACCAGGAAGATAGTGTTGCTGCAAAAGTTCACGGTGTCCAAGTGTCACGATTCCACGTCACCCACGATAGCCACAGGCCTCAGCTTTGCTGTGGACTCAGGGGAGCCTCGGGGAAGTCTGGAAATCCACATCTGGTGATGCAAAGACTTCGGCGTCCGGCGGGAGCTTCAGCGATGCAGACCAGTCAGTTGCTTCTTTGGTGCCTGCCAAGCAGGGGAGTCACTCCTTGACCCCAAGGGAGATTTCTTCCATCTTCTAGTCATGATAGAACGTCGAAGGTCCAGGATATATGTTGCAGAGTTTTGTCCAGGGTAATCTAAAGTCCTAGGGACTGGATTCCTGTACTTATACCAAGTTTAGGGGATGGACTACCTCTAAGGCCCCACCGATGGGTGAGTTTGGAAAGAGGGGTGGCTACACCAATTTCCTTTGTCCAGTTTTGCGCCAGAGTAGGGGCAGGTAGCCCCTGCAACCGGTTTGAACTGGACTATGCACAGGGACACCTAATGTGCCCCCAGTGCAGGACTTCCAAGCACCAGAGAGTGCTCCCGCCCAGCCCCAATACACATCTGCCTGTCTGGGGAGGTGGTTACACCTCCCTTCGACAGGAAACCTATTGTCCAGGCCTATCCTGCCGGAGTTTCGGTCAGCCGCAGGAGGCGAGACCCGTGTCTGTGGCAGAGGCATCCATTTTGTGATGCCAGGGCTCAGGAAAGTCCTACCGGGTTTGACCAGTGTGAACATGTCTCTCACTCTAGAAGGGTGAAATGCTACCCCCGCCGCCAGAACTGGCAGGGGGGTAGTATTCCAAAGCATTTGACACCAAACACGACATGTTTTGATGCAGCCATTCCAAAGTTAGCATTTACCTCGAGGTTATAATGCACTTAAGAGTATATGGTATGGCTGTATCACAGAACAGCCATAAGGAAGGATTTCCCAAAGCTGCAGAGGGGCTCAGCTCATGCTTGGGCACCCTCTCAAACAAAACCAAGCACTCTGCCTTCAGGATTGTCAAGGCCTGCCATAGGAGTGGCTTATAGTTTTATATGTGTCTGTATATAAATGTGGACATAGGTAGCCTATACCACTGTAAGGGGTGCAAGCACACCCTTACCCAGGCTGCAGTAGCAGACCTGTGGTGCCATTTTGGAGTGCTTCCCAGGGATGGCATAATACATGATTCAGCCCCTGGTAGGCCTCTGAGGTACCTATGCCCTAGGTACATCGTATACCATATAGTAGGGGCTTATAAGGCACTCCAGAATCCAATTAGATATGTACCTAATGCACATGCAAACCATTTTATAGAGGAAGCAGCTAGGCTGTGGTCCTGATTAGCAGGGCCACAGCCAGACTATGGTCGAAAAACAGTGAAACACCAGCAAAAAGTGGGGGTACCCATGTGAAGCAGATCCTACTCTCCTACCCCCCCCCCCCAAACACAGGGACATTAAACTAACCTTGACCAGTTGAGTCTTCATGTTCTAAGTGGAAATACCTAGAGAGTCCATCTGCATTGGCATGGTTACTCCCAGGTCTCTGTTCCTCTGTAAAGTCCATCCCCTGTAGGGAAATGGACCACCTAAGCAGTTTGGGGTTTTCACCCTTCATTTGTTTTAGCTATAAGAGGGGCTTATGGTCTGTTTGAACAAGGAAGTGAGTACCAAACAAGTATGGCCTCAACTTCTTCAGAGCCCAAACCACAGCAAAGGCCTCCCTCTCAATGGCTGACCAACGTTTCTCTCTAGGGGTCAGCCTACTGCTTATGAAAGCTACTGGCTGATCCTGACCTGCATCATTCAATTGTGACAGTACAGCCCCTACCCCCAATTCAGATGCATTTGTTTGGACAATGAACTTCTTGGAGTAGTCAGGACTCTGCAGAATGGGAGCAGTGCACATGGCCTGCTTCAGGTCATCAAATGCCTTTTGACAGCTAGCTGTCCACTGAACCTTTTTAGGCATCTTTTTAGAAGTTAAGTCATTCAGGGGTGTCACTATTGATCCATACCCCTTGACAAATCTCCTATAGTACCCAGTCAGGCCTAAGAAGGCTCTCACCTGAGTCTGGGTAGTTGGAGCAACCCAGTCCATTATGGTCTGGATTTTGCTCGGTAATGGTTGAACCTGGCCTCCACCTACAAGGTGGCCCAGGTACACAACCTGAATCTGCCCTATCTGGCACTTAGTAGCCTTGATAGTGAGGCCTGCCCTTTGCAGGGCTTCCAAAACATTCCTCAGGTGGACCAGGTGATCCCCCGAGGTGGAGCTAAAGACAGCAATATCATCTAGATATGCTGCACTAAAGTCTTCCAGGCCTGTAAGGACTTGATTCACCAACCTTTGGAAAGTGGCAGGTGCATTCTTCAAACCAAAGGGTATTACCACAAATTGGTAGTGCCCAACAGGGGTAGAAAATGCTGTCTTTGGCTTTGCATCATCAGCTAGTCTGATCTGTCAGTAGCCAGCTGCCAGGTCAAATGTGCTTAGAAACTTGGCTGAGGCCAAAGTATGTATCAGTTCATCTGCCCTGGTGATGGGATAGGCATCAGTCCTAGTGACTGCATTTAGACCCCTGTAGTCTACACAAAACCTAATCTCTCTTTTTCCACCACTGGTGTGAGGTTTTGGTACCAGGACTACTGGGCTAGCCCAAGGGCTAACTGAGGGTTCTATCACACCCAGATCCAACATCTTTTGGACTTATGTCCTTATACAGTCCCTGACATGGTCAGGTTGCCTGTAGATCTTATTCTTCACAGGCAGGCTGTCCCCAGTGTCCACTTCATGAGTGCACCAGGTGGTCTGACTTGGAGTCAGAGAAAACATATGTCTAAACTGGCTGAGGAGATTCCTGCAGTCAGTTTGCTGCTGGGCAGTGAGGCTGCCTGCCAAGGCTACACCTTCAACTGACCCATCATCAGGGTTCTGAAAAAGCAGGCCAGGGAGTGGGTCACTCTCTTCCTCCTGTCCTTCATCAGTAGCCATGAGCGAGCTCATCTGCCCTGTCGACATATGGTTTAAGTCTGTTGACATGAAGTACCCTGTGGGGACTCCTAGGGGTTCAAAGGTCTACCAAGTAGGTAACCTTTCTGTTCAACAATAGTGTGGGGCAGGCGCGCAACACCCATTGGACTCAAAGGGCTTCAGCCCCCCCCCCGTCGTGTGTGGCAGCCCGGGATGAGACAGCTTCCCGGGCACACACAGCCGCACCCGAGCACTTCACAGGTCTTTAAAAAGACCATTTGTATGTTAATGAGGCCTCGCTGTTGTTTCACCCCTTCTAAGAGCCCCTGCAGCTCCACTCTGCCTATTGCTTAAAGTTTCAGCCCCCCCCCCGAAACTTTTTCTTAGCCCCCCCCCGAAATTTGGCTCTAGTTGCGCCTCTGGTGTGGGGTCCACTCCACTTGTCCTGGAGAGCTGATGGGGCCACAGGCTCCAACACCCACACTTTCTGTCCTGGCTGGTAAACAGTCAGTACGGCCTTTTGTTCATGCCAGGCTTTTTGCAGTTCCTGGCTAACCTCAAGGTTTTTGTTTGCCTTTTTCATGTACTCAGCCATCCTGGAGCTGAGACCAAGTACATAGTCCACTATGTCTTCCTTTGGGGGCTTGAGAGGTAACTCCCATCCTTCCTTCACCAAACACAATGGACCCCTGACAGGGTGTCCAAACAAAAGTTCAAATGGGCTGTAACCAACCCCCTTTTGAGGCACCTCCCTGTATGCAAATAAAAGGCGGGCAAGAGCAGGTCTAATTTTTGCCTAAGCTTCTCTGGGAGTCCTTTGATCATGCCCTTTAAGGTTTTGTTGAATCTCTCAACTAAACCATTGCATTGTGGCTGATAGGGTGCAGCGAACTTGTAGTTCACGCCACACTTCTTCCACGTAGCAGTCAAGTAACTAGACATGAAGTTTGCATCCCTGTCAGATACTACCTCCTTAGGAAAGCCTACTCTTGAGAACACACTCAAGAGAGCTCTTGCCACTGCAGGTGCTGTAGTGGTCCTTAGGGGAATTGCTTCTGGATACCTGGTGGCATGATCCACTACCACCAGCAAACATCTGTGCCCAGATGTTGTCTGGGGATCCGCACCCCCACCATAGGTAGTGGTATCAGGGGGGCCTTTGTAGTGCCACCTGCTTTGCCACTGGCTTGGCAGGTTACACAGGAGAGACAAAACTCATTTGTGTCTTCAGACATGTGGGGCCAGTGAAAGTGAGGAACAATTCTGTCCAAGTCTTGTTCTGGCCTAGGTGTCCTGCTAGGGGAATATCATGGGCTAGTGTCAATAGGAAACCCCTAAACTTCAGAGGTATAACCAACCTCCTGGATGCACCAGGCTTGGGGTCTCTACTCTCTGAGTATAGGAGTCCATCATCCCAATAAACATTATGGGTGCCACTAGCATTCCCAGCAGCCCCATCAGCAGCTGGCTGTATGAGGATTTCAAGAGAGGGGCAGGTTTTCTGCTCCTGGCTCAGATCAGACCTGGAAGGGCCCCCTGTCCCCAAGAACTCAACCTGGTCAGGTTCAAGCTCCTCTGGGACAGTTCCTTCTTCAGGCTCAAGATCATCACCCTGAGGAGACTGATCAGCATTCTGAGTCAGGTGGGAAGGCTCTGCCTTAACCCTACTGCTCCTCCTCTTGTGAGGCACCTGGTCCATTATTCCAGAATCCAGGGCCTGTCCAGCTTTAGACATTTTTGCCTGTGACGTGGTCACAGCAAAGACATGTGCAGGGATCCCTAACATGTCTGCATGTGTCCTGAGCTCCACTTCAGCCCAAGCTGAAGTCTCTAGATCATTGCCAAGCAAGCATTGTACTGGTAGGTCTGCACTTACCACAAACTTCTTAAGGCCAGTTACCCCTCCGCAGGAGAAGTTAAAAACTGCTAGAGAATGGTTTGTTCTGACATTGCTAGCATTGGTCACTTAGTACATTTCACTAAGTATAATCTGCCCAGGATCCACAAGATCTTTTGTCACCATTGTGACACTTGCTCATTTGTCCCTGAATGCTCAAGCTTCTACTCCATTAATTAAAGGCTGCTGTCTGTATTTGCCCAGGTTACTGGGGTTCACAAAGGGGGACATATCCATGCCCCCATCACAGACAAGCACAGCCTGAGTTGGTACTCTGACTAGGCCAGAGTCCATCTCAGAACCGAGGGTCAACCCTTCTACACCCTTATTCTGTGTATTCCCACTCCAATTGTAACTGCACTAGGGGGAGCAGGTGCATTGGGGGCATTGGTGGTGGCTGGAGTATTTTCTTTGGCCTTGGTGCAGTCACTGGTCCAGTGAGCTTTCTGCTTAAAGATTTTGCACCAAGGTTTCTTTTGGCCTTTCCCTTTGTTAGCCTGTGAATCCCCACCTGAAGAAGATTTTTGGGGCAATTGAGAAGACTTCTGGTCTTTACCCTTGTCACCACCCTTGTCAGAGTTTTTAGAATCTTTCTTCTTTGGGTCACCACCTTGGTTCTGTACCTTCTGTCTCACCCTGGTTCTGGCCCTTTTGTCTGCTTTCTTTCCCAATTCTTGGGGAGAGGTCAGATCAGAGTCTACCAGGTACTGGTGCAACAGCTGATTTTGACAGTTATTAAGAATCTGCTCCCTCATTATCAGATTGTACAATCCTTTGAAGTCACACACTTTACTGCCCAATAACCAACCTTCCAGAGCCTTAGCAGCACAGTCAACAAAGTCAACCCAGTCCTGATTATGTGCCTTTTGGGTGTCTCTGAACCTTAACCTGTATTGCTCAGTGGTTAGGCCAAACCCATCTATCAGTGCACTTTTCAAGACTTTGTAGTCATCAGCATCCTCTTCTCTTACAGTGAGGAGCTTGTCTCTACATTTGTATGCAAAGGAGAGCCATAAGATTGCTGCCCACTGACCTTGAGGGACCTTCTGTACTTTACAGGCCCTCTCCAAGGCAGTTATCCATTTGTGGATGTCATCCCCACTCTGGTAGGGAGGGACAATCTTACTTAGGTTTCTATGGTCATAAGACCTCTCCCTATCTGTAGGGAAATTGCTGCCACCAAGGGACTCTAGTCCCTCCTTTATACTAGCTCTGTAGAGCTCCAGGGCTTCCCTTTCTAAGGCCATCTGCTGCTTTCTGGGGTTGAACTTGTCTTGCTCATACTTCAGCAGTCTCTCTCTCCTCTCCTGGGAGGTTTCCCTCCCTCTGTGAGAAGAGACAGAGGTCCCTATAGAGGAATTAGACTGGACAGATCCCCTTGACAGAGATCTATCCCTTCTAGCCCTGTTGTCAGGCCTATCTGGAGGAATAAAGGAAGGAGCATTATTAATGTCATCCTCCTCATCCTGGAGGTCTGTGTTCACCAGAGTCTGGTCATTGTCACCAGTCTGGTCAGCATTAGAGGTAGGGTCAGGGGAGTTTCCACCCCTAGGCCCACCCTCAGGTGCTGCCCCACCCACACTGTCTACATCATCAGGCCGACTAGGCCCTGTAGTATCATCCAGTTTCAGTATCTTTATGAGATGCTGGGTGGATGGACTTTTGCGTGTCTTCAGCTTCGTAATTGAACATAAGGCCCTAAAGCTGTGCAAACTAGAGATCCTCATATTTATAGGGGAGGAGCTCACTGGTTCCTGGTAGGTACCCACTGGTTCCTGGCTGGTTAGACATTACTAATGTGGTGTGGTGTATTGCACTACCTACACTAGTGTGGCCTACTAAACTCTCTTGAGGTGTAGAAAGGGTGTGCTATCCCTTAACACACAACTCTAAGTTCAGTAGAACTTACTGTAGCTAAACTTGATATTATATGTACCTTAGGTACCTTTAGTTGTTTTCAGTTGATCAATTCAATTGAGATTATCTGGTAAAACAATAGCAAGCTGGAATCCCACACGCTGCACTCCAATGTGAGAAGGTGGCCTGATATATGCTGTCCACTAGTTCTAGTGGGCACCTTGTATCAGTCCAAACAACCCCTTATGGTGATAGGTTAAAGACAACCTTTATTGAAAGCTATCCTAGTGGTAGCTAAGGAGAGCAGCCTTCAGGCTAAGTCTTGAAGGAATGTAAAGCAGCTTGTTTTGCTAGTCTATAATCTCTTGAATGATCAAATGAAAGGACAACCACACCAGGTATATATTCAAAATATATGTATTTAAGATAAAACACACCCCTCTAGTCTCTTTATAAGACTGGAGTTCGAAGTACTTTGTTTACAAGTTAGGAAGTATCAGTAATAGCACAAATACACGTTTGGGCCCTAGGGGCATACCAAACCATATACCAAAAAAGTGGTATAAGAACCACAACTGGAATAGACACAAGACCTAGAGCCTGTAGAATCGCTGGAACCCCAAGGAACCACCCAAGGTAGTGACACAGGAGAACCACGGGGACTGTATGCAGTGTGTAAACACAACCGCGGGTTCCCGTTAGCTTCTATGGGCAATGTCGCGGTTGGAAATTTAAAGATTAGGGACACTTAGAATCGAGTCAGGACCAAACCCTTTTGGACTTAACCCCTTGCATGCCCGCCCCTTTCCCCGCCCAGTGCCGCGCTTTGTATTAGCGGGCGGAGTTCATGACGAGCTGGACTCGTCATGGGCACAGCGCCACCGCAGCCCATGACGAGTCCAGCTCGTCATGGGCACTGAAGGGGTTAAGAAGTTCTAGGGCTAGCACCCACGGGAGCACCGGAGTACTCGAGTTACCTCACCCAGGGAAGCCGGGTGCATAGATGTCTTTTGGTGTCGGGTCGCGTCATCGATTTCAATGGAAGCCTGCGAAGAACTGCTGCTGCCGTGAAGAGGAGAAGTGTCCAAAGAGATCCAAGCCTGGATCTAGGATGGAAGGAACCTGAAAGCAGAGGGGACAGAGTCTGGGTCATGAGCCAGTGACCAAGGGCAGGATGGACCAATGCCCACAGATGTCGGGTGCTTCAGGTGAGTGGATGGGTGTCTTGACTCTTCAGCCACGAGGTCCAGGAGGCATCGACAAAGTCCACGAGCCGGAATTGAGCTGTCCCATGAAGTCTGTCGAGTGCTGCGGTGTCGGCGACCAGAATGGACCCAACAAGTCTTGGCAACGGCAAGTTACTGGAATTCAGAGAAAGGACTGCGGTGCAGACCAGCAAGGTCTGAGGGACTCACCCAGTGAGGGCAAGTCAGGGCACATGTGGTGCAACCAGGAAAGCCCTATTAGAAAAGGAGTTGCCTTCGTGGGGAGCTGCTAGCCAACGGGCTAGTTATCGCGAAGGAGCCTCAAGTGGTTGCACTTGAAGCTGGCCCACGGGTCACTCGTGGAGTAGAGGCCAAAGGTGCTCAAGGCTGGGGCTACTCGGAGCCCAAAGCACAACTTCGAGGTGTCCAGGGGTCAAGGTTCCACGTCACCCACGATAGCCACGGGCCTCAGCTTTGCTATGGACTCAGGGTAGCCTCGGGAAAGTCTGGAAATCCACCTCTGGTGATGCAAAGACTTCGGTGTCCGGCGGGAGCTTCAGCGATGCAGACCGGTCAGTTGCTTCTTTGGTGCTGCCAAGCAGGGGATTCACTCCTTGACCCCAAGGGAGATTTCTTCCGTCTTCTAGTCATGATAGACAGTCGAAGGTCCAGGATATATGTTGCAGAGTTTCGTCCAGGGTAATCTAAAGTCCTAGGGACTGGATTCCTATACTTATACCAAGTTTAGGGGATGGACTAACTCTAAGGCCCCACCTATGGGTGGGTTTGGAAAGAGGGGTGGTTACACCCATTTCCTTTGTCCAGTTTCGTGCCAGAGCAGGGGCAGGTAGCTCCTGCAACCGGTTTGAATTGGACTCTGCACAGGGACACCAAATGTGCCCCCAGTGCAGGACTTCCAAGCACCAGAGTGTGCTCCCGCCCAGCCCCAATACACATCTGCCTGTCTGGGGAGGTGGTTGCACCTCCCTTCGACAGGAAACCTATTGTCCAGGCCTCCCCTGCCGGAGTTTCGGTCAGCAGCAGGAGGCCAGACCGTGTCTGTGGCAGAGGCATCCATTTTGTGATGCCAGGGCTCAGGAAAGTCCTACCGGGTTTGATCAGTGTGAACATGTCTCTACCTCTAGAAGGGTGGAATGCTACCCCCGTTGCTAGAACTGGTGGGGGGTGGGTAGTATTCCCAAGCATTTGACACCAAACACGACATGTTTTGATGCAGCCATTCCAAAGTTAGCATTTACCGCGAGGTTATAATGCACTTAAGAGTATATGGTATGGCTGTATCACAGAACATGTAAAGTAACAACAAAAGAGGGAGGGTAATAACACGACTAGTCCCCTCAAGGGAAAGTATATAAACCAACGAAGTCAGTGTAGTGTCAAGAAGGCACTAACCATCCAAGAAGGCACGGGTCTCCAGAGTCAGAGCCTACCCAATATGTTACAGGGAGGAAAACAGACCTAAGGAGGTAATACAAGTTATGTATGAAGAGCCCTCACTCACCAACCTGGTTGGTGACATGCTTCATCATCGGGCTCCACCGGGTATGGCCGAATGCCATCCCAGTGTGCTGCAACGCCAGGTTACTGCGGAGCGGGATTGTGTGTGGTGGCAGTGAATTTAAAATTCCCAATTGAGTCAAAAAAATAGTTTCATAGTTTTGCTAATTGGAAAATTAAAAAATAAAAAGGAGTGAGGGTCAAAAAATAACAGACCGGGTTCACTCCATGGCGGTCAACATGTTTCTGCCTTTATGTGTGATCTACAGGCTTTCATCAGGACCAGAGTGGGGGTGTGGGGGCCCCGGTGGTATGAACGCGCTAAGGTTCACCCTACCGTGGGCTGCTGTGTGAAAAATTATTTATAAACACAGGTGAAAATCCGCCAAGAGATATGATGGTGGAGAGAAACGAGTTTACTCTATAATGAAAAAGGACCTACATACACAAGACAAAACATAAAAGAATCGTAAATGTGCGTGGTCATAACATTATAAAGCGCCACAGTTACAGGCTCAAACATAGTGCATGGATGGGGACTGTGCCAATAATCAGTACCTCAGGTGCATAAAAGACGTGCTGTCCGTGCACCTAGAATTAGCCAGATACTGGTGTCAGGGAAGTAAAACAAGACTTCGCCTGAATAGCGTGACTAATACTGTATAACGAAATGAACGTGGAGTCTCGATGCTACGTGAGAGACTAGAACTAACGAGGGCCAGGAAACAAATGAACGCGGCCCGTGTAGCATTCCTGGGAGGTAGAAATGCCAAGGGGAGTAGAAAGGTTCTTACTGTGAGGCAAGACCGTTCGTCGCCTCAGGGATCCCGGGGTGAAGGTGCGAGCAAATATGGCACACCCTAGAAGGGAAAAGAAAGAAAGAACGGCCACGGGCGGCTAGGTAACAAAAACACAAGCCGAAAAGCACTGCAAACCTTACCATAAGGATACAGGAGGCCGAAGGTACACTTACGCCCTCGCTGCTCGGCACCCGTTCGGAACCTGCAATGCCTCAAGCCACCGGGTCCAGGAAGTATAGAGATCTGAAGTGAGGCACATATAAGCAAAGAGAGGAGGGCCTCGATGAGTCAGAGGGGGAAAGGAAGCCCATCAGTGATAGGGCAAGACCTTAATGCTGTGCGGTGATTGGTTGAGCCACAGCCAATAGAATGCGTGGAAAGAAAGAGGCTCGTCCGCTGTTTTCCATTGACAAATCGTCGATGAAAACTTTATGCGGTACCTAGAGAGTGATCATTTTACACGCTGGGCACATCAGGAACGTGTGCCTGGGTGGAGGAGCTCTAGATGCAGAATAAGTAGACGGTTTTTGGTGTGAAACAAAAGCTCAAAGGTTCACTCAGAGGAAAATGCCAATGTCAATGCGGGAGACAAAGTGTGCAGGAGACGCTGCATGTCATGAACCCCCAATTGTCGGTCTTCGCTGATCGGGTTATGGGGTACAGCGCAAGGCGGTCCAGACAAGGACTATGTACTAGGTGGAAATGTTGTAAAACCACACAAAGTGACCCTATAAGGTCCAGCCGAGTAGGTGTAAAGGTCTCAGTTGGCTAGCGGTACCATATAGGTAAATGCAAACGTGCTTACAGTATGTTGACCCAGGGTATATTATCGTTAAGACCCACGAGGTTGGTACCCAGACGGTACACCCATCTTTGTTCCTTCTCGAAAAGGATTTTTTGAGTGTTTCTGCGTGTTGTAATTGCTTCAATTACCGTCCAGTGCAGGTCATTAGTGGTATGATTAGCAGACAGGAAATGTTCACTAAGTTTAGTAGTGATTCTTTTGCACCTAATGTTGCTCCGATGTTCGCAAATACGGAGTTTCACTTTCCTAGTGGTCATCCCTACATAGCGTAGACCACAAGGACAACTGATAAGGTAGATGACATTAGGCGTGTTGCAGTTGGTGTGGCCATTTTGGGTCCAAACCTTGCCTGGTTCCAGATTAAGACTGGTAGTGTGAGAAGTCAGATGGCATATACTGCAATCTGAGCAAGGAAAATGACCCGTGATCTTGGGGAGACCCCATGCTTCTGTGATGGATCTCTGAGCAGTGTTAGGTTGGGTAATGGGGCGTGTCTGTACTAGGCTGTTGCGCAGGCTCTGAGCTCGTTTGAAGGAGAACAAAGGTTTTTCCCATCTCCGGTTATTGCTGTTGATGATACGCCAATGTTTCATGACGACTTTCTTCATGGCATTGGACAGGGTGCTGTAAGTAGTGACGCATGTGAGTGGTATGGACATGACGTCTTTAACAGAGTCCTCCAGAAGGACTTCTCTGGGTTGGTTTCTAGCCCGTTTATAACTCCTTGAAAGGAGGGGGAGAGGATACCCTCTAGCTGTCATTTTAGAAGTAAGGTCACTGGACTGGGCCTTGAAATCTGCCAGAGCGGTACAATTCCGTCGAAGACGGAGGAATTGCCCGTAAGGCAGATTCTCCCTCAGTGCACGGGGGTGGAAGCCTGTAAACTCCAGAAGGTTATTTCTGGAGGTAGGCTTGTAGTGTGTCCTGGTGTGAAGGGATCCATGTTTCTTAGTGATCAGGACATCAAGGAATATGACTTCATGAAAGTCATAAGTATACGTGAATCTCAAATTTGGATCTAAGGTGTTGACCCACTGGAAGAAAGTTTCAAGGGCGTTGGTATCACCGTGCCAAATGAGGAGCACGTCATCTATATAGCGTCTCCATAGGCCTATGGAGGGTAGATGAGGATTGGTATCAGGGAGAATGAACTTCTGTTCGAAATCGTACACATATAATCCCGCTACACTCGGAGCAAAGGTACTCCCCATGGAAGTACCCGTGGATTGCAGATATAGGTGTCCCTGATACTCGAAAAAGTTCCTTTTCAAAGCCAGAGTGGCACATTGGATAATAAAGTTCTTAGAAGTCCTATACTCCCAAGGATGGGAATTGAGAGATTCCCCCTGGACCCGGATGGTCTCATCCTGGGGGATGCTGGTGTATAAGCTCTCAATATCCAGTGTGACCAGGATTGTGTTCTCTGAGCATTGAATACTGTTCAATAGTTTGAGCAGGTCCTTGGTATCTTTAAGATACGTCGATGATTGTTGGACCAGAGGCTTAAGGAAATGGTCGCAGAACCGTGATAATGGTTCCAGGAGGGAGCCAATCCCCGATACAATCGGGCGCCCAGGGGGAGGGAGACTGCCCTTGTGAATTTTGGGGAGTGTATAGAAATATGGAATGGTACCTTGGCTCTCGGTAAGGAATCGTGCTTCTGGTCTGGTGATGGTGCCTTCAGTGAGTGCTTCTTCGACTACCCTCTCGATCTGGGTTTTAAGATCGTTAGAGGGGTCATTGGGAAGTGGTGTATAGTTCTTGCGGTCACTGAGGAGTCTACGGCACTCATGATCGTAATCAGCAGTATTCATTAGGACCACTGCTCCGCCCTTGTCTGCCGGTTTGATGGTGAGATTCGGGTCCTGTCGTAAAGAGTTGATGGCTCTGAATTCATCGGCTTTGAGATTTTTGAAAGTGGGGGGAAGGTCCATGTTCTCAATCTCAGTAAATACAGCACGTTCAAAAGTAACAATCTCCACTGGTATAGTGTGTGGGGGGGGGTGTGAACGTTGACTTGGGTCGTAGAGGTGTGTCACCTACATCAGAGTCTGCTACCTCTGAAGAATGTTCCTCAAAAAAGGCTTTCAATTTCAATTTTCTAAAGAAAGCCGAGAGTTCACAATGGAGGCGGAATTTGTCGGGACGGGCTGACGGAACAAAACCCAATCCTTTTTCCAATATTGTCGTCTCATGGGTAGTTAGAATCTTGTCAGATAAGTTGACAATTAGGCTGTCGAGGTGCTCGGGCCTGCGATCACTTGATCCTGTAGTTGTTTGCTCCGGGTATGGTTGCCCACCGGGTCGTCTTGTATCCAATGGACCCTTTGGTTGGGCCCTCTCCGCCGACCTTTGCCCCTTTGACCTCTCTCTAAAAAAGGAGGTTGTGTAAAGTGGTTTTGTGGATACATGGGGGCCGTGTACGCAGGGTTCCAACCTATTTGTGGATTGAATGGGTAATGGAACTGCATCGGATGTGTCCCCATGATACCTTGTTGGGGAGGGAAGTTCAGCCAAGGGGATTGATTGAAAGGGGGGCGTGTTCTACCCCTTTGTCTACCTCTTCTTGCCTGTCTGAAGCTATTATTGCTCGAGCCGCTACTATTTGATGACTCATCATCAGAGCCATAAGTGTAGGTCTCGGTTTTACGCAATGCCACGAAAGAGGGGTCTGCGTAAGGGTAGATCTTGTTGAATTCAAACTTTTTGAGATCTTTTTGAAATTGGTTCACCTTGCTTTGGGTTAGATTTTCCTTATATTCATTGATGTCTTTGTTAAGTTCATCTAACCGTTTTTTGAACCCCGTTAGGGTGGCCTTGAATTGTGTCTCTGTTTGAGTGATCTCAATCATGATTGCCTCTGATAATCGTACTGCTGTTTTAATGATCAAGACGAGCCAGTCTCGAGTACAGTGCCATGCAATCATGGCCCATTCTTTTCTAAAGGTGGCATCCTCGAGGAAGATGCGGGGCGCATTGGTAACTAGTAGGCCCCTAGGGGCTGTATTAGTCCTCAAGTATTCCGTTAGGATTGTGCCGTGTAGTATCGTGCGTATACGGTTTTTCTTTAGTTCCGAGAGTTGTTCCCATTCACTGGCATATGTAACCGTCTGTGAAATAGTGGGATCTGCAAATAGGGAGGGACGTGCTAAGATGGCATCGACCTCAGAGTCAGAGTCAGAGAAAGTGAGACCGAGAGCGGCCATATTGTCAGTATCCGGGAAACGATAAAGTTAAGACAAAAAAGAGCCCCTTTGTGTAAGGGAGAACAAATGAGCTCTCACAGCTGTGCGCTGCCAAAATGTAAAGTAACAACAAAAGAGGGAGGGTAATAACACGACTGGTCCCCTCAAGGGAAAGTATATAAACCAACGAAGTCAGTGTAGTCTCAAGAATGCACTAACCATCCAAGAAGGCACGGGTCTCCAGAGTCAGAGCCTACCCAATATGTTACAGGGAGGAAAACAGACCTAAGGAGGTAATACAAGTTATGTATGGAAAGCCCTCACTCACCAACCTGGTTGGTGACATGCTTCATCATCGGGCTCCACCGGGCATGGCCGAATGCCATCCCAGTGTGCTGCAACGCCAGGTTACTGCGGAGCGGGATTGTGTGTGGTGACAGTGAATTTAAAATTCCCAATTGAGTCAAAAAAATTGTTTAATAGTTTTGCTAATTGGAAAATTAAAAAATAAAAAGGAGTGAGGGTCAAAAAATAACAGACCGGGTTCACTCCATGGCGGTCAACATGTTTCTGCCTTTATGTGTGATCTACAGGCTTTCATCAGGACCAGAGTGGGGGTGTGGGGGCCCCGAAGGTATGAACGCGCTAAGGTTCACCCTACCGTGGGCTGCTGTGTGAAAAATTATTTATAAACACAGGTGAAAATCCGCCAAGAGATATGATGGTGGAGAGAAACGAGTTTACTCTATAATGAAAAAGGACGTACATACACAAGACAAAACATAAAAGAATCGTAAATGTTGTATCACAGAACAGCCATTTCCGAAAGTTGCAGAGGGACTTAGCTCATGCTTGGGAACCCTCTCACACAAAACCAAGCACTCTGCCTTCAGGATTGTCACGGCCTGCCATAGGAGTGGCTTATAGGTTCATATGTGCCTGTATATATATATGTGGATATAGGTAGCCCATACCACTGTAAGGGGTGCAAGCACACCCTTACCCAGGATGCAGTAGCAGACCTGTGGTGCCATTTTGGAGTGCTTCCCAGGGGTGGCATAATACATGCTTCAGCCCCTGGTAGGCCTCTGAGGCACCTATGCCCTAGGTACATAGTATACCATATACTAGGGGCTTATAAGGCACTCCAGAATCCAATTAGATATGTACCTAATGTACATGCAAACCATTTTAGAGAGGAAGCAGCTAGGCTGGGGTCCTGATTAGCAGGGCCACAGCCAGACTATGGTCGAAAAACAGTGAAACACCAGCATAAAGTGGGGGTACCCATGTGAAGCAGATCCTACTCTCCTACAGAGTGGCCATGAGTCATTACATGATGACAATATCTAAACTGACAATGACCATCTCTAAACTGGCTGCAACAAACCCTGTCATGTTTAGTATCAAACATGTTGCAATCATAACCCTGGGAAGTATGATTCCATGCTCTGTAAAGCTCCTCCGGGAGGCCCTCAGTGCTCCCAGTACCAGTCTTCCAGATCCAGACAGCAAGCTAGGGCTGCTGACCGCCAGAGACACGTTTCTGCCCTCATGTTGCTGAGCCAAGCTTGAGCGGGGGAAGGCAGAACAATAGGTTTCCTGTCACAGGGAGGTGTGACCACCTCCCAGACAGGGTTTGGTGTATTGGGGCCGGTGGGGGCGCTTGCAGTCTACTTACAGTCCTAGGGGGGTTAGAGCATTGCTCTCTAGAAACGTTTTTATCTTAGCAGTAGAAATAATTTAAAGAATATTTCCCCAATCGTCTCGTCATGTCGCACCTTTAGAAGTGGCGCTACCGTAGAGCTTCTCCAGACTATTCAAGAATTCACAAGCAGAAGTGCACAGCATAGAGGGGAGCCATTCCATGTGTTTCTTTATTCTGGGTGTAAGCCCCTATTCTCTTCCATGTAGACCCAGCAAACCCAGTAGAATTACCATTTCGAGGTGTAGGGCGGTACATATACCCCATCCATCGTGGGTGGAATACCCAGGAGATGGTCCTGTGGTGCACGTACAGCGCCTCGACAGCCGGGGCCACGCCTCATACACCCCCGATAGACACAACCTTTGAACATGGGCCCAGCTCATCCTCGGACACTTTCCTACCAAGGTGTTATCTCAGAGGCGCCAGATTCAGGAGGCGCTCCAGCCCCAGAGCACGCGGATGACTCTGCCTCACATAACAAAGAACGGTCCAACATAGCCCTCGAGCGCCCTCTACAGGTGACACTGGAAGGGGCCTTGGACTTGCAAACAGATAGGGTCTGAAGATGCTGGAAAGTCCTCCTCCTCCTCCCAGAGGCTCCGTGAAGAGAGCCTGGCACGGGTTAGAGTTCAGCGCAGGCCTGTAGAGCCCCATCTGGCTTCTTATACTGAGGAGAGCGCTGGAGGGGGCGTGAGTTCAGCGCAGGCCTGTAGGGCCCCTCTGGCTTCTTATACTGAGGAGAGCGCTGGAGGGGGTGTGAGTTCAGCGCAGGCCTGTAGGGCCCCCTCTGGCTTCTTATACTGAGGAGAGCGCTGGAGGGGGTGTGAGTTCAGCACAGGCCTGTAGGGCCCCGTCTGGCTTCTTATACTGAGGAGAGCGCTGGAGGGGGTGTGAGTTCAGCGCAGGCTTGTAGGGCCCCTCTGGCTTCTTATGCTGAGGAGAGCGCTGGAGGGTGACGTGAGTTCAGCGCAGGCCTGGAGGGCCCCCTCTGGCTTCTTATACTGAGGAGAGCGCTGGAGGGGGTGTGAGTTCAGCGCAGGCCTGTAGGGCCCCTCTGGCTTCTTATACTGAGGAGAGCGCTGGAGGGTGACATGAGTTCAGCGCAGGCCTGGAGGGCCCCCTCTGGCTTCTTATACTGAGGAGAGCGCTGGAGGGGGTGTGAGTTCAGCGCAGGCCTGTAGGGCACCTCTGGCTTCTTATACTGAGGAGAGCGCTGGAGGGGGCGTGAGTTCAGCGCAGGCCTGTAGGGCCCCTCTGGCTTCTTATACTGAGGAGAGCGCTGGAGGGGGGGGGGTGAGTTCAGCACAGGCCTGTAGGGCCCCCTCTGGTGTGAGTTCAGCGCAGGCCTGTAGGGCCCCCTCTGGCTTCTTATACTGAGGAGAGCCCTGGAGGGGGTGTGAGTTCAGCACAGGCCTGTAGGGCCCCCTCTGGCTTCTTATACTGAGGAGAGCGCTGGAGGGGGGGTGAGTTCAGCGCAGGCCTGTAGGGGCCCCTCTGGCTGATACTGAGGAGAGCGCTGGAGGGGGGTGTGAGTTCAGCTCAGGCCTGTAGGGCCCCCTCTGGCTTCCTATACTGAGGAGAGCGCTGGAGGGGGGTGAGTTCAGCGCAGGCCTGTAGAGCCCCCTCTGGCTTCTTATACTGAGGAGAGCGCTGGAGGGGGGTGAGTTCAGCGCAGGCCTGTAGGGCCCCCTCTGGCTTCTTATACTGAGGACAGCGCTGGAGGGGGTGAGTTCAGCGCAGGCCTGTAGGGCCCCTCTGGCTTCTTATACTGAGGAGAGCGCTGGAGGGGGTGTGAGTTCAGCTCAGGCCTGTAGGGCCCCATCTGGCTTCTTATACTGAGGAGAGCGCTGGAGGGGGTGTGAGTTCAGCGCAGGCCTGTAGGCCCCCTCTGGCTTCTTATACTGAGGAGAGCGCTGGAGGGGGGTGTGAGTTCAGAGCAGGCCTGTAGAGCCCCCTCTGGCTTCTTATACTGAGGAGAGCGCTGGAGGGGGTGTGAGTTCAGCTCAGGCCTGTAGGGCCCCCTCTGGCTTCTTATACTGAGGAGAGCATGGAGGGGGGGTGAGTTCAGCGCAGGCCTGTAGGGCCCCATCTGGCTTCTTATACTGAGGAGAGCGCTGGAGGGGGGTGAGTTCAGCGCAGGCCTGTAGGGCCCCCTCTGGCTTCTTATACTGAGGAGAGCGCTGGAGGGGGTGTGAGTTCAGCGCAGGCCTGTAGGGCCCCCTCTTGCTTCTTATACTGAGGAGAGCGCTGGAGGGGGTGTGAGTTCAGCGCAGGCCTGTAGGGCCCCCTCTGGCTTCTTATATTGAGGAGAGCGCTGGAGGGGGGGGGGGGGGTGAGTTCAGCGCAGGCCTGTAGGGCCCCCTCTGGCTTATACTGAGGAGAGCGCTGGAGGGGGTTGTGAGTTCAGCGCAGGCCTGTAGGGCCCCCTCTGGCTTCTTATACTGAGGAGCGCGCTGGAGGGTGTGTGAGTTCAGCGCAGGCCTGTAGGGCCCCCTCTGGCTTCTTATACTGAGGAGAGCGCTGGAGGGGGTGTGAGGTCAGCGCAGGCCTGTAGGGCCCCCTCTGGCTTCTTATACTGAGGAGAGCACTGGAGGGGGGGTGAGTTCAGCGCAGGCCTGTAGGGCCCCCTCTGGCTTCTTATATTGAGGAGAGCGCTGGAGGGGGGGGGGTGAGTTCAGCGCAGGCCTGTAGGGCCCCCTCTGGCTTCTTATACTGAGGAGAGCGCTGGAGGGGGTGTGAGTTCAGCTCAGGCCTGTAGGGCCCCCTCTGGCTTCTTATACTGAGGAGAGCACTGGAGGGGGGGTGAGTTCAGCGCAGGCCTGTAGGGCCCCCTCTGGCTTCTTATACTGAGGAGAGCACTGGAGGGGGGGTGAGTTCAGCGCAGGCCTGTAGGGCCCCCTCTGGCTTCTTATACTGAGGAGAGCGCTGGAGGGGGGGGGTGAGTTCAGCGCAGGCCTGTAGGGCCCCCTCTGGCTTCTTATACTGAGGAGAGCGCTGGAGGGGGTGTTAGTTTAGCTCAGGCCTGTAGGGCCCCCTCTGGCTTCTTATACTGAGGAGAGCACTGGAGGGGGGGTGAGTTCAGCGCAGGCCTGTAGGGCCCCCTCTGGCTTCTTATACTGAGGAGAGCGCTGGAGGGGGTGTGAGTTCAGCGCAGGCCTGGAGGGCCCCCTCTGGCTTATACTGAGGAGAGCGCTGGAGGGGGGGTGAGTTCAGCGCAGGCCTGTAGGGCCCCTCTGGCTTCTTATACTGAGGAGAGCGCTGGAGGGGGGTGTGAGTTCAGCACAGGCCTGTAGGGCCCCCTCTGGCTTCTTATACTGAGGAGAGCGCTGGAGGAGGGTGAGTTCAGCACAGGCCTGTAGGGCCCCTCTGGCTTCTTATACAGAGGAGAGCGCTGGAGGGGGGGTGTGAGTTCAGCACAGGCCTGTAGGGCCCCCTCTGGCTTCTTATACTGAGGAGAGCACTGGAGGGGTGGGGGGTGAGTTCAGCGCAGGCCTGTAGGCCCCCTCTGGCTTCTTATACTGAGGAGAGCGCTGGAGGGGGGGGGTGAGTTCAGCGCAGGCCTGTAGCCCCCCTCTGGCTTCTTATACTGAGGAGAGCACTGGAGGGGGGGTGAGTTCAGCGCAGGCCTGTAGGGCCCCCTCTGGCTTCTTATACTGAGGAGAGCGCTGGAGGGGGGGGGGGGGTGAGTTCAGCACAGGCCTGTAGGACCCCTCTGGCTTCTTATACTGAGGAGAGCGCTGGAGGGGGGGTGAGTTCAGCTCAGGCCTGTAGGGCCCCCTCTGGGTTCTTATACTGAGGAGAGCGCTGGAGGGGGGGTGAGTTCAGCACAGGCCTGTAGGGCCCCCTCTGGCTTCTTATACTGAGGAGAGCGCTGGAGGGGGGGTGAGTTCAGCGCAGGCCTGTAGGCCCCCTCTGGCTTCCTATACTGAGGAGAGCGCTGGAGGGGGGTGAGTTCAGCGCAGGCCAGGAGGGCCCCCTCTGGCTGAGGAGCGCGCTGGAGGGGAGTGTGAGTTCAGCGCAGGCCAGGAGGGCCCCCTCTGGCTTCTTATACTGAGGAGAGCGCTCGAGGGGGTGTGAGTTCAGCTCAGGCTTGTAAGGCCCCCTCTGGCTGAGGAGAGCGCTGGGGGGGGTGTGAGTTCAGCGCAGGCCTGTAGGGCCCCTCTGGCTTCTTATACTGAGGAGAGCGCTGGAGGAGGGGTGAGTTCAGCGCAGGCCTGTAGGGCCCCCGCTGGCTTCTTATACTGAGGAGAGCGCTGGAGGGGTGGGGGGGGGGGTGAGTTCAGCGCAGGCCTGGAGGGCCCCCTCTGGCTTCTTATACTGAGGAGAGCGCTGGAGGGGTGGGGGGGGGGTGAGTTCAGCGCAGGCCTGTAGGGCCCCCTCTGGCTTCTTATACTGAGGAGAGCACCGGAGGGGGGGTGAGTTCAGCGCAGGCCTGTAGGGCCCCCTCTGGCTTCTTATACTGAGGAGAGCTCTGGAGGGTGTGTGAGTTCAGCGCAGGCCTGTAGGGGCCCCTCTGGCTGAGGAGAGCGCTGGAGGGGGTGTGAGTTCAACGCAGGCCTGTAGGGCCCCCTCTGGCTTCTTATATTGAGGAGAGCGCTGGAGGGGGGTGTGAGGTCAGCGCAGGCCTGTAGGGCCCCCTCTGGCTTCTTATACTGAGGAGAGCGCCGAAGGGGGGTGTGAGGTCAGCGCAGGCCTGTAGGGCCCCCTCTGGCTTCTTATACTGAGGAGAGCACTGGAGGGGGGGTGAGTTCAGCGCAGGCCTGTAGAGCCCCCTCTGGCTTCTTATACTGAGGAGAGCGCTGGAGGGGGCGTGAGTTCAGCGCAGGCCTGTAGGGCCCCTCTGGCTTCTTATACTGAGGAGAGCGCTGGAGGGGGTGTGAGTTCAGCGCAGGCCTGTAGGGCCCCCTCTGGCTTCTTATACTGAGGAGAGCGCTGGAGGGGGTGTGAGTTCAGCACAAGCCTGTAGGGCCCCGTCTGGCTTCTTATACTGAGGAGAGCGCTGGAGGGGGTGTGAGTTCAGCGCAGGCTTGTAGGGCCCCTCTGGCTTCTTGAACTGAGGAGAGCGCTGGAGGGTGACGTGAGTTCAGCGCAGGCCTGGAGGGCCCCCTCTGGCTTCTTATACTGAGGAGAGCGCTGGAGGGGGTGTGAGTTCAGCGCAGGCCTGTAGGGCCCCTCTGGCTTCTTATACTGAGGAGAGTGCTGGAGGGTGACGTGAGTTCAGCGCAGGCCTGGAGGGCCCCCTCTGGCTTCTTATACTGAGGAGAGCGCTGGAGGGGGTGTGAGTTCAGCACAGGCCTGTAGGGCACCTCTGGCTTCTTATACTGAGGAGAGCGCTGGAGGGGGCGTGAGTTCAGCGCAGGCCTGTAGGGCCCCTCTGGCTTCTTATACTGAGGAGAGCGCTGGAGGGGGGGGGTGAGTTCAGCACAGGCCTGTAGGGCCCCCTCTGGTGTGAGTTCAGCGCAGGCCTGTAGGGCCCCCTCTGGCTTCTTATACTGAGGAGAGCCCTGGAGGGGGTGTGAGTTCAGCGCAGGCCTGTAGGGCCCCCTCTGGCTTCTTATACTGAGGAGAGCGCTGGAGTGGGGTGAGTTCAGCGCAGGCCTGTAGGGCCCCCTCTGGCTTATACTGAGGAGAGCGCTGGAGGGGGGTGTGAGTTCAGCTCAGGCCTGTAGGGCCCCCTCTGGCTTCCTATACTGAGGAGAGCGCTGGAGGGGGGTGAGTTCAGCGCAGGCCTGTAGAGCCCCCTCTGGCTTCTTATACTGAGGAGAGCGCTGGAGGGGGGTGAGTTCAGCGCAGGCCTGTAGGGCCCCCTCTGGCTTCTTATACTGAGGAGAGCGCTGTAGGGGGTGAGTTCAGCGCAGGCCTGTAGGGCCCCTCTGGCTTCTTATACTGAGGAGAGCGCTGGAGGGGGTGTGAGTTCAGCTCAGGCCTGTAGGGCCCCCTCTGGCTTCTTATACTGAGGAGAGTGCTGGAGGGGGTGTGAGTTCAGCGCAGGCCTGTAGGCCCCCTCTGGCTTCTTATACTGAGGAGAGCGCTGGAGGGGGGTGTGAGTTCAGCGCAGGCCTGTAGAGCCCCCTCTGGCTTCTTATACTGAGGAGAGCGCTGGAGGGGGTTTGAGTTCAGCTCAGGCCTGTAGGGCCCCCTCTGGCTTCTTATACTGAGGAGAGCACTGGAGGGGGGGTGAGTTCAGCGCAGGCCTGTAGGGCCCCATCTGGCTTCTTATACTGAGGAGAGCGCTGGACGGGGGTGAGTTCAGCGCAGGCCTGTAGGGCCCCCTCTGGCTTCTTATACTGAGGATAGCGCTGGAGGGGGTGTGAGTTCAGCGCAGGCCTGTAGGGCCCCCTCTTGCTTCTTATACTGAGGAGAGCGCTGGAGGGGGGTGTGAGTTCAGCGCAGGCCTGTAGGGCCCCCTCTGGCTTATACTGAGGAGAGCGCTGGAGGGGGGTGTGAGTTCAGCGCAGGCCTGTAGGGCCCCCTCTGGCTTCTTATACTGAGGAGCGCGCTGGAGGGTGTGTGAGTTCAGCGCAGGCCTGTAGGGCCCCCTCTGGCTTCTTATACTGAGGAGAGCGCTGGAGGGGGTGTGAGGTCAGCGCAGGCCTGTAGGGCCCCCTCTGGCTTCTTATACTGAGGAGAGCACTGGAGGGGGGGTGAGTTCAGCGCAGGCCTGTAGGGCCCCCTCTGGCTTCTTATACTGAGGAGAGCGCTGGAGGGGGTGTGAGTTCAGCTCAGGCCTGTAGGGCCCCCTCTGGCTTCTTATACTGAGGAGAGCACTGGAGGGGGGGGGGGGTGAGTTCAGCGCAGGCCTGGAGGGCCCCCTCTGGCTTATACTGAGGAGAGCGCTGGAGGGGGGGTGAGTTCAGCACAGGCCTGTAGGGCCCCTCTGGCTTCTTATACTGAGGAGAGCGCTGGAGGGGGGTGTGAGTTCAGCACAGGCCTGTAGGGCCCCCTCTGGCTTCTTATACTGAGGAGAGCGCTGGAGGATGGTGAATTCAGCACAGGCCTGTGGGGCCCCTCTGGCTTCTTATACAGAGGAGAGCGCTGGAGGGGGGGTGTGAGTTCAGCACAGGCCTGTAGGGCCCCTCTGGCTTCTTATACTGAGGAGAGCGCTGGAGGGGGGTGTGAGTGCAGCGCAGGCCTGTAGGCCCCCTCTGGCTTCTTATACTGAGGAGAGGGCTGGAGGGGGGGGTGAGTTCAGCGCAGGCCTGTAGGGCCCCCTCTGGCTTCTTATACTGAGGAGAGCACTGGAGGGGGGGTGAGTTCAGCGCAGGCCTGTAGGGCCCCCTCTGGCTTCTTATACTGAGGAGAGCGCTGGAGGGGGGGTGAGTTCAGCTCAGGCCTGTAGGGCCCCCTCCGGCTTCTTATACTGAGGAGAGCGCTGGAGGGGGGGTGAGTTCAGCACAGGCCTGTAGGGCCCCCTCTGGCTTCCTATACTGAGGATAGCGCTGGAGGGGGGTGAGTTCAGCGCAGGCCAGGAGGGCCCCCTCTGGCTGAGGAGCGCGCTGGAGGGGGGTGTGAGTTCAGCGCAGGGCAGGAGGGCCCCCTCTGGCTTCTTATACTGAGGAGAGGGCTCGAGGGGGTGTGAGTTCAGCTCAGGCTTGTAGGGCCCCCTCTGGCTGAGGAGAGCGCTGGAGGGGGTGTGAGTTCAGCGCAGGCCTGGAGGGCCCCCTCTGGCTTCTTATACTGAGGAGAGCGCTGGAGGGGGTGTGAGTTCAGCGCAGGCCTGTAAGGCCCCCGCTGGCTTCTTATACTGAGGAGAGCGCTGGAGGGGTGGGGGGGGGGTGAGTTCAGCGCAGGCCTGGAGGGCCCCCTCTGGCTTCTTATACTGAGGAGAGCGCTGGAGGGGTGGGGGGGGGTGAGTTCAGCGCAGGCCTGTAGGGCCCCCTCTGGCTTCTTATACTGAGGAGAGCACTGGAGGGGGGGGGGTGAGTTCAGCGCAGGCCTGTAGGGCCCCCTCTGGCTTCTTATACTGAGGAGAGCGCTGGAGGGGGTGTGAGTTCAGCGCAGGCCTGTAGGGGCCCCTCTGGCTGAGGAGAGCGCTGGAGGGGGTGTGAGTTCAGCGCAGGCCTGTAGGGCCCCCTCTGGCTTCTTATACTGAGGAGAGCGCTGGAGGGGGGTGTGAGGTCAGCGCAGGCCTGTAGGGCCCCCTCTGGCTTCTTATACTGAGGAGAGCGCTGGAGGGTGTGTGAGGTCAGCGCAGGCCTGTAGGGCCCCCTCTGGCTTCTTATACTGAGGAGAGCACTGGAGGGGGGGTGAGTTCAGCGCAGGCCTGTAGAGCCCCCTCTGGCTTCTTATACTGAGGAGAGCGCTGGAGGGGGCGTGAGTTCAGCGCAGGCCTGTAGGGCCCCTCTGGCTTCTTATACTGAGGAGAGCGCTGGAGGGGGTGTGAGTTCAGCGCAGGCCTGTAGGGCCCCCTCTGGCTTCTTATACTGAGGAGAGCGCTGGAGGGGGTGTGAGTTCAGCACAGGCCTGTAGGGCCCCGTCTGGCTTCTTATACTGAGGAGAGCGCTGGAGGGGGTGTGAGTTCAGCGCAGGTCTGTAGGGCCCCTCTGGCTTCTTATACTGAGGAGAGCGCTGGAGGGTGACGTGAGTTCAGCGCAGGCCTGGAGGGCCCCCTCTGGCTTCTTATACTGAGGAGAGCGCTGGAGGGGGTGTGAGTTCAGCGCAGGCCTGTAGGGCCCCTCTGGCTTCTTATACTGAGGAGAGCGCTGGAGGGTGACGTGAGTTCAGCGCAGGCCTGGAGGGCCCCCTCTGGCTTCTTATACTGAGGAGAGCGCTGGAGGGGGTGTGAGTTCAGCGCTGGCCTGTAGGGCCCCTCTGGCTTCTTATACTGAGGAGAGCGCTGGAGGGGGCGTGAGTTCAGCGCAAGCCTGTAGGGCCCCTCTGGCTTCTTATACTGAGGAGAGCGCTGGAGGGGGGGGGGGTGAGTTCAGCACCGGCCTGTAGGGCCGCCTCTGGTGTGAGTTCAGCGCAGGCCTGTAGGGCCCGCTCTGGCTTCTTATACTGAGGAGAGCCCTGGAGGGGGTGTGAGTTCAGCGCAGGCCTGTAGGGCCCCCTCTGGCTTCTTATACTGAAGAGAGCGCTGGAGGGGGGGTGAGTTCAGCGCAGGCCTGTAGGGCCCCCTCTGGCTTATACTGAGGAGAGCGCTGGAGGGGGGTGTGAGTTCAGCTCAGGCCTGTAGGGCCCCCTCTGGCTTCCTATACTGAGGAGAGCGCTGGAGGGGGGTGAGTTCAGCGCAGGCCTGTAGAGCCCCCTCTGGCTTCTTATACTGAGGAGAGCGCTGGAGGGGGGTGAGTTCAGCGCAGGCCTGTAGGGCCCCCTCTGGCTTCTTATACTGAGGAGAGCGCTGGAGGGGGTGAGTTCAGCGCAGGCCTGTAGGGCCCCTCTGGCTTCTTATACTGAGGAGAGCGCTGGAGGGGGTGTGAGTTCAGCTCAGGCCTGTAGGGCCCCCTCTGGCTTCTTATACTGAGGAGAGCGCTGGAGGGGGTGTGAGTTCAGCGCAGGCCTGTAGGCCCCCTCTGGCTTCTTATACTGAGGAGAGCGCTGGAGGGGGGTGTGAGTTCAGCGCAGGCCTGTAGAGCCCCCTCTGGCTTCTTATACTGAGGAGAGCGCTGGAGGGGGGGGTGAGTTCAGCGCAGGCCTGTAGGGCCCCCTCTGGCTTCTTATACTGAGGAGAGCACTGGAGGGGGGGTGAGTTCAGCGCAGGCCTGTAGGGCCCCCTCTGGCTTATACTGAGGAGAGCGCTGGAGGGGGGGTGAGTTCAGCGCAGGCCTGTAGGGCCCCCTCTGGCTTCTTATACTGAGGAGATCGCTGGAGGGGGGTGAGTTCAGCGCAGGCCTGTAGGGCCCCCTCTAGCTTCTTATACTGAGGAGAGCGCTGGAGGGGGGTGAGTTCTTGGGGTGGTGGAGAGGTTGATGCCCGCTCCCCAGCACTGCAGCCAGGGTGTAGCGCTGCGAGGCCTCACGCAGGAGCTCTCCTCTGCTCAGCCTCGCAGTGATACATCAAGACTGTGAGGCACAACGGGGCGTTGAAGCGCGCTGTAAAGGCTGCACATAGGAGGACGATTTACTTCTTTCTTAAGTGCTTTTCAGACTCCATCTTCACTCGCGCATCAAAAACCTGCCCTCAGCGTGTTTGTGTGATTGGATCATTCAAGGCGCTGATGAGTGTCCAGAAAGTACCTTTAACCTCACTTTTCTGGGATAATTATCAGAGGATTTACCCTGCTCCTTTGCTCCCTCTTTCTATCTCTTTCCATCCACCTCTCTCTCTCTCTCTCTCTCTCTCCTTCGTTCTACTTTCTTTCTCTCTTTCTCTCCTTTGTTTCTCTCTCTCCTTCTCTCGCTCTCTCTCCTTCGTTCCACTTTGTCTCTCTCTCCTTTGTTCCACGTTCTCTCTCCTGTAGCCCCCCCCCGTGCCTGCTGAAATGAACCCCAGGGAGCTGAAGAAAGTGACAGAGGTGACAGCAGCACCCCTGGGCCTTCAAGGACTGGGCTGAGGGAATAAAATGCCGGTGCAGCCCAGAACCATCCAATGCGTCCAAGGATCCATGCGCTCCTGCCGGTCACTGCTGCCCGTGTGGCCGGCCCTGGGGCCCCGACAGTGCAAGGGGGCCTGTGTTGGCTCTAGGCTGCCAATAGGGACCTGTGCAGGGAAAAGGCAGGAATGCGCCGTATGATGTTAAATACAGTGGGGCAGATTTACAAGCCCCTTGTGCCACTTTTGCGATATTTTTAACATGGGAAAAGTGACGCAAAAGTGGCGCAAGGGGCTTGTAAATCTGCCCCAGTGCGTTCCTATCCTTGCCCTGTCGAGCAGCGCAGGAAGGTGGCATGCTGCGTTGCCCTGTGCTGTGTGACTTTGTATTAAATATACCCTCTTTGGCGCTCCAGCCGTATCCCGCCTTTTCCGCGGCACCACAAGGTGCTTTGTCCTGTCACTAAAGGAAATCAGAGAATGTGTGACTGTTCCTCTCGGCCGCCCGGCTTCTCCCTCCTCTCTCTACCTTCAGTCCACTTTGTGAGCTTTTAATGACACAAAACGCATCACCCATCTCTGCTCATCCACTGGCCACAGGCCTCCACTGCCCACAGACCTCCACTAGCCACAGGCCTCCGCTGGCCACAGACCTCCACTGGCCACAGGCCTCTGCTGGCCTTAGGCCTTCACTGGCCACAGGCCTCCACAGACCTCCACTGACCACAGGCCTCCGCTGGCCACAGACCTCCGCTGGCCACAGACCTCCACTGGCCACAGACCTCCACTGGCCACAGGCCTCCACTGGCCACAGACCTCCGCTGGCCACAGACCTCCACTGGCCACAGGCCTCCACAGACCTCCACTGGCCACAGACCTCCACTGGCCACAGGCATCCACTGCCCACAGACCTCCACTAGCCACAGGCCTCCGCTGGCCACAGACCTCCACTGGCCACAGGCCTCCACTGGCCTTAGGCCTCCACTGGCCACAGGCCTCCACAGACCTCCACTGACCACAGACCTCCACTGGCCACAGACCTCCACTGGCCACAGGCCTCCACTGGCCACAGACCTCCACTGGCCACAGGCTTCCACTGGCCACAGGCCTCCACTGGCCACAGACCTCCACTAGCCACAGACCTCTGCTGGCCACAGACCTCCACTGGCCACAGACCTCCACTGGCCACAGGCCTCCACAGACCTCTACTGGCCACAGACCTCCACTGGCCACAGACCTCCACTGGCCACAGGCCTCCACTGGCCACAGACCTCCACTGGCCACAGGCCTCCACTGGCCACAGACCTCCACTGGCCACAGGCTTCCACTGGCCACAGACCTCCACTGGCCACAGACCTCCACTAGCCACAGACCTCTGCTGGCCACAGACCTCCACTGGCCACAGACCTCCACTGGCCACAGGCCTCCACAGACCTCCACTGGCCACAGACCTCCACTGGCCACAGACCTCCACAGACCTCCACTGGCCACAGGCCTCCACAGACGTCCACTGGCCACAGACCTCCACTGGCCACAGGCTGTCAAGAATTCCTGTCATGCGAGGGGAGGAAAACGGTAACCAGCGAAAACGGACTACATCTCCCAGGATGCTTAGCGGTTGAGAGGTTATGTAAACAGGAGAGCTGTTACATAACTCAAGGAAAACACGCCCTTATGTAAACAGGAGAGCTGTTACATAACTCAAGGAAAACACGCCCTTATGTAAACAGGAGAGCTGTTACATAACTCAAGGAAAACACGCCCTATAAAGGGAGGAACCGGGAGGTACAACGCTGTCGGATATTGTGTTTACACCGACCTACCTGCTTAGTGAAGAGCAGTGTTCCGGAGTGGTGCTCCAGTAAGGCAAGAACGGAGGTAGGTCGAGTCGTTACTCCCTGGGCCGTGTCTTGCCCCATCGTCACCTGTGAAGGACCCGGAAGCTCTACCGGATAACCATTGAGCTTCGCTTTTTGACTCGGCTGAGTCAAAGCGCAGTGGCGCTTTTGCTGGTTGGAGTCGTAACTCCCAGCCCGACCAGAGATACAGGGACTGCCAGCTGTAACGCACACCAGGAGGTGTTTGCCGCGTTACAGACTCGGAAGTCCACAGGATCGATCGAGCGGCTGCTCTCGGTTCAGTCTTCTTTGCTTGTGATTGGGGTATCGGTGACGCATCACCAGGAGGTGACTCCGCGTCCCGGTGCAGTCTGAGGAAGAGGTTGAGCGGCTGCTCCCTTCAGGTAGAGACCCCGGCTGGGTGTTTCCCTGACTCCTCGATTCTCCCCAACACTCTTCGTGCCCCTCACAGCCTACCGATTGGCATTGTCGGCCATTTCATTTCTGCCCTCTGTTGGCATACGCCGGGATCGGCATATATGCAGAGGACGGCTAGGACCATCCGTGCCGTGGGCTGGTAACGTACTTAGCCTGGAGGATTCCAGTGACTATAACCTTTGTTTATTCCTTGTATTATTTTTGCCTTCATTAAAATAACTAAACCTTCACAAGTGGTTGCGTTCTCATTATCGTGTCTGTTAAACGATCCTGAGACGTTCAGGGCGTTACAAAATATCCGACCTTAATAACACTAACTGTCTCCCGGTCGATAACAGACATGGCAACACTTGATGATGTGCTGGCTGCTTTAGCGACCGTGCAAATTGAATTGGCTGCCTCCAGGCAAGAAACAGCCGATGTAAAAGCCAGATTGGATGCTATCCAATTGGACCCGCTCACGCCCAGCACCTCCCTCACGAACCAGACCCCTGCGGTAGTAGTGGAAATGCCGGTAGCCGTCCCCTTGGCAACACCAGAGAGGTACAGTGGGGATCCTAACACAGTGCAGGTATTCCTCACACAAGTGGCGCTACATTTATCGTGCAAACCAAGGGCGTTCCCCACGAGTCAGGCTCGTGTGGCTTTCCTTATATCCTATTTGGCTGGAAACGCGGCACAATGGGCCGTACCTCTGGTGAGCAGGGACGACCCCATCTTATGTGATTGGGGTGCTTTTCGCGAGGAATTCCTGAAAGTCTTCGACAGAAGGGCTGACTCGTACACGGCGGACCGTGAAATGCTTGAGTTGAGACAGGGATCCAACGACCTGGTGCAGTATCTCAACGCGTTCCGAAGGCTGGTTGCGGAAACCAAGTGGCCTGTTGCTAAACAGACGGCGCTCTTCCATCACGGGCTGTGCGATGAGCTCAAGGACGCCGTGGCTCATATTGACCCACAACCCAAGACATGTGAGGGCCTTATCAACCTGGTATTACGGCTGGAACATAGGCTAAGTGAAAGAAAGGGGGATCATGGGAGAAAAGGAAACTCCCGTCCATCCTATGTGACAGTGGGAAGTCCTGAAACTTCCACCGCATCCAAGGGAGAACCCATGGACATCGGCGCAATACGAGCGAGCCTCACAGCCACGGAGAAAGAGTCACGCCGTAAACAAGGATTGTGCCTATATTGTGGCAAAAAAGGCCACTACGTACGTGAATGCCCTGCCAAACCGAAGACGTCACGTTATCGGGCCAACCGGTCGGTAACAGCCGTGGTGGACGTACCGGCGGAAAACTAGAGGACTCCCAGACCAAAGAAGGGGCATCTCGGAGTCACTCATCCATCCCTTCACTTTCCAACTCGGTCACTAAGGGACAACGACACCTGTTTCTCACGGTGCACGTGGGAGTGCATCCAGTGGATACCCGTTGTGGCCATGGTGGATTCAGGGGCCACTGGCATGTTTATGGACCACAACGAGGCATGCAGGCTAGGGCTAGTGCTTCTTCCCAAAGCAGTACCCGAAGACGTCTATGCTGTAGACGGAAGGCGATTGGTGACGGGGCCCATCGGGCAGCACACGGGGGTCCTTCCGATGAGATGTGGGAGGAACCATTTGGAACAAATCGATTTTAACATCATCCGAGCGCCCCAATATGGCGTCATATTGGGATTGCCGTGGCTACAGAAACACAACCCCTCTGTGGATTGGCCAACACATCGCATCGAACTGACGTCACCGTATTGCATCCTGCATTGTGGAATAAGAACGGAATCCCTTGACGCAGATGAGAGCGGGAGCCAGACGGTGGCTACAGCGGCAGAAAAAGATGTGGCTCTCCCCCAGGCTTATCACAGTTTTGAGGATGTATTTGATGAGGTGAAGGCGGAAGTGCTACCACCACATAGACAGTTTGACTGCCAGATCGACCTGGTGCCAGGGGCCAGCGTTCCCAGCGGCAGGCTGTATGCCCTGACGGAGCCTGAAAACGTGCATCTCCGGGGGTACCTGGATAAACTCCTCAAGCTAGGATTCATCCGCCCGTCCAAGTCTCCGGCCGCCTCGCCACTCTTCTTCATCCCGAAGGCTAATGGGGAGCTGAGAGCCTGTGTGGACTTTAGGGCATTGAATGCGATAACCGTAAAGAATCGGTACCCCTTGCCTCTCATCGGTGTACTTCTGGAACAGGTCAAGAAAGCTCGTATCTACACCAAGTTGGATTTGAAAGGGGCATACCATCTGGTGCGCATGAGGGACGGAGACGAGTGGAAGACCGCCTTTAAGACCAGGTTCGGCCTTTTTGAGTACCTCGTCATGCCGTTCGGTCTGTGCAACGCCCCGGCAGCCTTTCAGTACTTTTTGAATGAGGTATTCAGAGAGGAGTTGGATATCTACGTGGTCGTATATATCGACGACATCCTCATCTATTCGTCCAGTGTGGAGGAGCACGTACACCACGTCAAAGCTGTGCTCCAAAAGCTGAGGGAAAACATGCTGTTTTGTAAACTCAGCAAGTGTGACTTCCACGTCACATCCGTGGAATTCCTCGGAGTGATGCTGAGTCCAGAGGGACAGGAGATGGCAGAACGAAAGATCAAGGCGGTGAAAGAATGGCCGGTGCCCCAAAGCGTGAAGGACGTCCAAAGTTTCATTGGCTTCGCCAACTTTTACAGGCGGTTTATAGATGGATTTTCAGGATTGGTGGCCCCAATCACACAGCTACTGAGGAAGTCCAAGGAGTTTGTCTGGTCCCCTGAAGCGAACAAAGCCTTTGAGGCCCTGAAAAGCGCCTTTGGTAAGGCGCCGGTGTTGGCTCACCCCGATCCGGATCTCCCCTACGTGGTGGAAGCGGACGCATCGGATGTGGCGCTGGGGGCTATCTTGTCCCAACGCAACCATGACACAGGGGTGCTTCATCCCGTTGCGTACATGTCCCGCAAACTCAACGACGCCGAACGCAACTACCATATTGCGGAGAAGGAGCTTCTCGCAATCAAGGACGCCTTCACCGAATGGAGGCATTGGTTGATGGGGGCAAGACATGTGGTATCGGTGTACACGGACCATCGGAACCTACAGTTCATGACGGCCACAAGACACCTTTCTCCCAGACAGCTGCGGTGGATGATCTTCTTTGCGGGGTTCAACTTCCGCATCACATATCGGCCGGGGACGGAAAACTGGAAGGCGGACGCCCTGTCCCGTCAATCTGCAGTTAAGGAACCATTGCCTGCGACCGAGCATCCCATCATTTCCCCGAGGATGGTATTGGGGGTTATCCAACCGGATACTTTCCTGAGGGGAATAAAGAGAGGGATCAGGTCATTCGCATGGCGGAGGTGGCTCCTCAGTCACAGAGAATGGCAGCTGAAGGACGGGATACCCCTGAAGGGCAGGTGCCTATTGATACCCACGCCTAGGCTAAGGAAACAAGCATTCATCTGGTGCCATGACTCTCCATGCGCAGGTCATTTGGGCTTTGAAAAAACGGTGGCTAGCATGGGACGGCATTTCTGGTGGCCAACCATGAGAGTGGATGTCAGGAGTGTCCTACGTGTGCTACCATGAAGGCCGACCATGGCCGAACCCAAGGGCTCTTACATCCACTTCCGACCCCGGATAGACCATGGGATAGCATATCACTGGACTTCGTGGTGGGCCTACCGGTAGACCAGGGGATGACGGCAATACTGGTGGTGGTGGATTACTTGACGAAAATGGGGCACTTCATCCCCTGCAAGAGAGTCCCTACGGCCGGGGAATTGGCGTCACTACTCCTAAAGAATGTGGTACGACTGCATGGATTACCTGGGGTGATCGTGTCGGACCGGGGGTCGCAGTTTACTGCGCAATTCTGGAAGACTTGGTGCACTGCGCTGCATGTTAAGACCGCCCTGTCCACCAGCTACCACCCTCAAACGGACGGCCAAACCGAGCGCCTGAACCAAACGCTCAAACAGTATCTGCGATGTTTTGTGGACCAGGGCAGGGAAGAATGGGTCGACTTGCTATGGGTTGCAGAGATAGCCTATAACAACGCCACTCACAGCTCCACACAGGCATCTCCGTTCTATAGCAACTATGGCCAACATCCCAGGTTCTTGCCATTTCTACATCCGTTCAGAGAGGACAGGATTCCCGCCACAGCGGACAGGGTGGCACACATAAAAGACACGTTGATGCGCTCAAGGGCTGTTCTAATAGAGGCCAAGAGAAGATACAAGGCTGCGGCAGACAGGAAGAGAAGGCCCGGGCCACTGTACCGCACTGGAGACTACGTCTGGATATCCACAAGAAACATGAGGTTTCGAAAGAACAGTGTGTTCCATCCTAAGTACATGGGCCCCTATCGAATTACCAAGTGTATGGGTCCCGTGAACGTGAAGGTGTGCTTGCCCCAGTCATTGCGGATACACCCTGTCTTTCATGTATCATTGCTCAAACCAGCGCCCTCCAAGCCGTCTGGGACACCTAGGCCGGTATGCGTGGAGTCGGAGGTGGAGTATGAAGTGTCGGGCATACGGGCGTCCAAATGGCGCGGGGGGAAGCTGTGGTACCTGGTTGCATGGAAAGGCTATGGCCCGGAGGAGCAGTCATGGGAACCGGCTGAAGGGGTTCATGCTCCGCGCTTGGTCTCCTTGTTCCATCGGCGTTTTCCTGCCAGCGCTGGACCCGTGGGGAGCCGCTGAGAGGGAGGATGTACTGTCAAGAATTCCTGTCATGCGAGGGGAGGAAAACGGTAACCAGCGAAAACGGACTACATCTCCCAGGATGCTTAGCGGTTGAGAGGTTATGTAAACAGGAGAGCTGTTACATAACTCAAGGAAAACACGCCCTTATGTAAACAGGAGAGCTGTTACATAACTCAAGGAAAACACGCCCTTATGTAAACAGGAGAGCTGTTACATAACTCAAGGAAAACACGCCCTATAAAGGGAGGAACCGGGAGGTACAACGCTGTCGGATATTGTGTTTACACCGACCTACCTGCTTAGTGAAGAGCAGTGTTCCGGAGTGGTGCTCCAGTAAGGCAAGAACGGAGGTAGGTCGAGTCGTTACTCCCTGGGCCGTGTCTTGCCCCATCGTCACCTGTGAAGGACCCGGAAGCTCTACCGGATAACCATTGAGCTTCGCTTTTAGACTCGGCTGAGTCAAAGCGCAGTGGCGCTTTTGCTGGTTGGAGTCGTAACTCCCAGCCCGACCAGAGATACAGGGACTGCCAGCTGTAACGCACACCAGGAGGTGTTTGCCGCGTTACAGACTCGGAAGTCCACAGGATCGATCGAGCGGCTGCTCTCGGTTCAGTCTTCTTTGCTTGTGATTGGGGTATCGGTGACGCATCACCAGGAGGTGACTCCGCGTCCCGGTGCAGTCTGAGGAAGAGGTTGAGCGGCTGCTCCCTTCAGGTAGAGACCCCGGCTGGGTGTTTCCCTGACTCCTCGATTCTCCCCAACACTCTTCGTGCCCCTCACAGCCTACCGATTGGCATTGTCGGCCATTTCATTTCTGCCCTCTGTTGGCATACGCCGGGATCGGCATATATGCAGAGGACGGCTAGGACCATCCGTGCTGTGGGCTGGTAACGTACTTAGCCTGGAGGATTCCAGTGACTATAACCTTTGTTTATTCCTTGTATTATTTTTGCCTTCATTAAAATAACTAAACCTTCACAAGTGGTTGCGTTCTCATTATCGTGTCTGTTAAACGATCCTGAGACGTTCAGGGCGTTACACAGGCCTCCGCTGGCCACAAGCCTCCACAGACCTCCACTGGCCACAGGCCTCCACTGGCCACAGACCTCCACTGGCCACAGGCCTCCACTGGCCACAGACCTCCGCTGGCCACAGACCTCCGCTGGCCACAGACCTCCACTGGCCACGGGCATCCACTGGCCACAGACCTCCACTGGCCACAGGCTTCCACTGGCCACAGACCTCCACTGGCCACAGACCTCCGCTGGCCACAGACCTCCGCTGGCCACAGACCTCCACTGGCCACAGACCTCCACTGGCCACAGGCCTCCACAGACCTCCACTGGCCACAGACCTTGTTGGACTTGGCCCTTCTGGCAGGTTCACCCCTGAACTTTTTTTTGCTTTTTACTGATGACTTGGTGTGGTAATTGTTTGGTCTCTGCGCACTTTCCCTGTGTCCCAGGGTAAAGTGCGTGCGTGCTCTGAGTGCATGTGGTGAGATAGGCCTGCCCTCCCATAGGAATGCATGGGGAGTGTATGTGTCCCTAGTAGTTCCTGATGCGTGGGGTGTGCAGGCCCGAGTTTGGTATGTGCGGACTCGTGGGAGTGAATGCTGCGCGATGATGTGTGCGGCGTGCATGTACCTAGTGTGGAAGTGCCACTTCTAGAAGTGGGCACTTCTGTGTGCAGTGTGTCTGTCGCGTGATTGGCTGGTCGTGTCATGTGACGGGCTAGGGATTCCCCAGAGTCAGGATGAGTCACCCAGTGGTGAATGGGGAGATCAGCAGCTAGATGGGTGGGAGGAGTACACCTGGGTCCTGAATAGGACAGGGTTTTCCACACACAATGCTGGCCCCGCCCCCTGTGGTGACACTGACGACCCTAGCCCTGCCAGTGAATAGAGTGAGGGGCTGAGCACATCAAGGGTGCTCCCCAACCAGCTGCGACTGGTTTTCCCCCTCACCCTGAACCCAGAACAAAGGGTTTGCCTGTATAAAAATGGGGCTGTGTCCCCACAGAAACTGTTCTCTGCCAGGATCTTACCTGAGGGGGGCTGCTGCTGCTGCTGGACCAGAGGACCGCCACCTGGACTACCTCCCTGCCTGGAGGCCCAGTGAGCTGGCTCTGGGTCCAGCCTTGCCCCCCCCCACCCCTGCCCTGCTGCATGCAGGGAAGAACTTTGCTGGACTTGGTAATTTGCCCCAAAGCGCTGGGAGCGCTTTATGGTGTCCCTCAAGCGCCTGGAAGCGCTTTTATTTGCCGTTTAGCGCCAGGAGCGCTTTATTGCTGGACCCTTTTGCTTGTAGCGCCTGGGAGCGCTGGGATTTACTGCATAGCGCTAGGAGCGCTTCGTTTTGAGGCCCGAGCGCTGCCAGCGCGCTCCGGTGTCGCCCCGTCACAACCGAGGGAATCCCCGGCGTAGGGATTCCCCCCTGGGGCATCGGATCGAGCGGGAGCCCACCCCGCATTGTGTGCTCGTTGGCGGGTGCCCACCCCGCTTATTTGTTTATTTTACGGCGGGTGCCCACCCCGCCGTACATCCACTGTAACGAGGGAGCCTACCCCTCTTGTGACGAAGAGAATCACCGCCGCTGCCCGGGACATCCAGGAAGCCAGGCAACCCGCGCTGAGACGTGGGCGGGGCCTGGCTCGGAGCAAAGGAAGTCCGTCGCCTGGCTCGCGGGCGGAAGCCGAGCCCAGCCGGAGGACGGGAGGAGATGCGCCGAGAGTCCCTCAAGGGAGCCCCGCAAGCGCAACCAGAGTACTGGTGAGTGGGGGCGGCCCGGGTCGTGCTCAGAGCGAGTGAGCTCCACCGGGGGTCTTGCCCTTGTAGAGCCCGTGAGGCTCACGAGTTCCCCAGAGTGGAACTCCGACGTCGGGGGCAGGATTTGCATAGAGCGCTAGACGCTCCAACAAACGGGGGCATTTTGGATAAGAGCTCCGTGTAGCTCCATCGCTGGGGGCATGATTATTTTGTAGAGTCCAGAGGGACTCCCCCGCCGGCCAGCATTATTTGTTTAGAGTCCAGAGGGACTCCCACGGGCCTGGTGTGCCTAAGAGCTCCGTGTAGCTCCAACGTTGGGGGCATTCTTCCGATAGAGCCTGTGAGGCTCCAACACGTGGGCCCATTGTTTGTAGAGCCTGCGAGGCTCTGGGGGCATTTCTTTTGTGACTGAGTGGCCCCAGATGGCAGCGGGCCACTCCCACCTTGCCCCACAGTGACGTTCAGAGCCACGAAGGCTCTAGGGGGCATTTTGTACAGCTAGAGCCCAGGAGAGGCTCCACGTGAGTACTACATATTTGTTTAGGAAGGCACAGTGGTGCCCCAGCATTTCTCCAGTTGCCCAGCACTTAGTGGGCAACTGCCACGTTTAGGTGGTGCTTGGTGCGCGCTGGTTTGCGCAGCCTGCGCCGGCGCGCCCTGACTTTTCTGGACGCAGGGCGTCCTTACCCCTCCACGGCCAGTTGGCCTAGGGACTGCCACAGTGGTGGCTAATGTGAGTTCTGGCGCCATTGTACCTCTTCTGCACCTCTGAATGTGTTTTTGCGTCATGTGCTTTGCTTTACACCTCTGAATGTTATGCATCATGTGTTCATGTGCTTAGACCCCTACAGGTATTGTGATACTTAGGTGGTTGTTTTCTCCCTAGTACAGGTGGTGCCAGTGAGGTCCTGATTCCCTGCGCAATATTTTCCTAAGGTGGTTAGGGTTGCGTAGGTGGTACTTACCTGATACCAGTAGTGACTGGTTGTGTGCTAGGTGTAATTTTGTGCAACAGTAATTTTATTTCCTATGTTCTAAGAGTGCTAATTCCGGACAGTGGTCCAGGTGGCCCTGTCCCCTGTATATATAATCCCTTGTAAATTCTGCCCGTGCCTGTTGGCACATTGTAGAGTGTGTGTTTTTATCTAATGTGTTGTGTATAATACAAAGGCTATTTTTATAGAATACCTTGTGTGGAGTTTCCTTTGTGGTGGGCCTTGGGTGTTGTTGCTGGGTGCGCGCGCAAACGCCTTACACATCGCCTCAGGGATACGCCTGACTGCTCGTGCCAAGCTACCAAGGGGGTGAGCAGGGGTTATCTTTGGCGTGTAACTCCCCAGCCCTGACTAGAGTGGTGGTTTCTGTCTGGCTTTGGCGCAAGCCCTAGCCAACCAGAAATCCCATTTCTAACAGACCTCCACTGGCCACAGGCCTCCACTGGCAACAGACCTCCACTAGCCACAGGCCTCCGCTGGCCACAGACCTCCACTGGCCACAGGCCTCCGCTGGCCTTAGGCCTCCACTGGCCACAGGTCTCCACAGACCTCCACTGGCCACAGACCTCCACTGGCCACAGACCTCCACTGGCCACAGACCTCCACTGGCCACAGACCTCCACTGGCCACAGGCTTCCACTGGCCACAGACCTCCACTAGCCACAGACCTCCGCTGGTCACAGACCTCCACTGGCCACAGACCTCCACTGGCCACAGGCATCCACAGATCTCCACTGGCCACAGACCTCCACTGGCCACAGGCCTCCACTGGCCACAGACCTCCACTGGCCACAGGTCTCCACTGGCCACAGACCTCAACTGGCCACAGGCCTCCACTGGCCACAGACCTCCACTGGCCTCAGGCCTCCGCTGGCCACATACCTCCACTGGCCACAGACCTCCGCTGGCCACAGGCCTCCACAGACCTCCACTGGCCACAGACCTCCACTGGCCACAGGCCTCCACTGCCCACAGACCTCCACTAGCCACAGGCCTCCGCTGGCCACAGACCTCCACTGGCCACAGGCCTCCGCTGGCCTTAGGCCTCCACTGGCCACAGGCCTCCACAGACCTCCACTGGCCACAGACCTCCACTGGCCACAGGCCTCCACTGGCCACAGACCTCCACTGGCAACAGGCTTCCACTGGCCACAGACCTCCACTGGCCACAGACCTCAACTGGCCACAGACCTCCACTGGCCACAGGCCTCGACAGACCTCCACTGGCCACAGACTTCCACTGGCCACAGACCTCCACAGACCTCCACTGGCCACAGGCCTCCACAGACCTCCACTGGCCACAGACCTCCACTGGCCACAGACCTCCACTGGCCACAGGCCTCCGCTGGCCACAGGCCTCCACTGGCCACAGGCCTCCACAGACCTCCACTGGCCACAGACCTCCACTGGCCACAGGCCTCCACTGGCCACAGACCTCCACTGGCCACAGGCCTCCACTGGCCACAGTCCTTCGCTGGCCACAGACCTCCACTGGCCACAGACCTCCACTGGCCACAGGCCTCCACAGACCTCCACTGGCCACAGACCTCCACAGGCCACAGGCCTCCACTGGCCACAGACCTCCACTGGCCACAGACCTCCGCTGGCCACAGGCCTCCACTGGCCACAGACCTCCACTAGCCACAGGCCTCCGCTGGCCACCGACCTCCACTGGCCACAGGCCTCCGCTGGCCTTAGGCCTCCACTGGCCACAGGCCTCCACAGACCTCCAGTGGCCACAGACCTCCACTGGCCACAGGCCTCCACTGGCCACAGACCTCCACTGGCCACAGGCCTCCACTGGCCACAGACCTCCAGAAGGGCGTGGAAGACACCTCATCCCAGGGCAGAGAACCCCCGCAAAACACCTGCAGGACAGATACAGATGCAAGAGGGGGATCCCCCACAAACTTCCACGCAGCAAGAAGGGCGTGGAAGACACCTCATCCCAGGGCAGAGAACCCCCGCAAAACACCTGCAGGACAGAGACAGATGCAAGAGGGGGATCCCCGCAAACTTCCATGCAGCAAGAAGGGCCTGGAACCCACCTCATCACAGGGCAGAGAACCCCCGCAAAACACCTGCAGGACAGATACAGATGCAAGAGGGGGATCCCCGCAAACTTACATGCAGCAAGAAGGGCCTGGAACCCACCCTATCCCAGGGCAGAGAACCCCCGCAAAACACCTGCAGGACAGAGACAGATGCAAGAGGGGGATCCCCGCAAACTTCCATGCAGCAAGAAGGGCCTGGAATCCACCTCATCCCAGGGCAGAGAACCCCCGCTAAACACCTGCAGGACAGATACAGATGCAAGAGGGGGATCCCCGCAAACTTCCATGCAGCAAGAAGGGCCTGGAACCCACCTCATCCCAGGGCAGAGAACCCCCGCAAAACACCTGCAGGACAGATACAGATGCAAGAGGGGGATCCCCGCAAACTTCCATGCAGCAAGAAGGGCATGGAATCCACCCTATCCCAGGGCAGAGAACCCCCGCAAAACACCTGCAGGACAGATACAGATGCAAGAGGGGTTTCCACCGCAAACTTTCATGCAGCAAGAAGGGCCTGGAACCCACCCTATCCCAGGGCAGAGAACCCCCGCAAAACACCTGCAGGACAGAGACAGATGCAAGAGGGGGATCCCCCGCAAACTTCCACGCAGCAAGAAGGGCTTGGAAGACACCTTATCCCAGGGCAGAGAACCCCCGCAAAACACCTGCAGGACAGATACAGATGCAAGAGGGGGATCCCCCGCAAACTTCCATGCAGCAAGAGGGGCCTGGAACCCACCTCATCCCAGGGCAGAGAACCCCCGCAAAACACCTGCAGGACAGAGACAGATGCAAGAGGGGGATCCCCCGCAAACTTCCATGCAGCAAGAAGGGCCTGGAACCCACCCTATCCCAGGGCAGAGAACCCCCGTAAATCACCTGCAGGACAGATACAGATGCAAGAGGGGGATCCCCCGCAAACTTCCATGCAGATAGAAGGGCCTGGAACCCACCCTATCCCAGGGCAGAGAACCCCGCAAAACACCTGCAGGACAGATACACATGTCAAGAGGGGATCCCCCGCAAACTTCCACGCAGCAAGAAGGGCGTGGAAGACACCTCATCCCAGGGAAGAGAACCCCCGCAAAACACCTGCAGGACAGAGACAGATGCAAGAGGGGGATCCCCCGCAAACTTCCACGCAGCAAGAAGGTCGCGGAAGACACCTCATCCCAGGGCAGAGAACCCCCGCAAAACACCTGCAGGACAGATACAGATGCAAGAGGTGGATCCCCCCAAACTTCCATGCAGCAAGAAGGGCCTGGAATCCACCTCATCCCAGGGCAGAGAACCCCCGCAAAACACCTGCAGGACAGATACAGATGCAAGAGGGGGATCCCCGCAAACTTCCATGCAGCAAGAAGGGCCTGGAACCCACCCTATCCCAGGGCAGAGAACCCCCGCAAAACACCTGCAGGACAGATACAGATGTCAAGAGGGGGATCCCCCGCAAACTTCCATGCAGCAAGAAGGGCGTGGAAGACACCTCATCCCAGGGCAGAGAACCCCCGCAAAACACCTGCAGGACAGATACAGATGCAGGAGGGGGATCCCCCGTAAACTTCCATGCAGCAAGAAGGGCGTGGAATCCACCTCATCCCAGGGCAGAGAACCCCCGCAAAACACCTGCAGGACAGATACAGATGCAAGAGGGGGATCCCCCGCAAACTTCCACGCAGCAAGAAGGGCCTGGAACCCACCCTATCCCAGGGCAGAGAACCCCCGCAAAACACCTGCAGGACAGATACAGATGCAAGAGGGGGATCCCCCGCAAACTTCCATGCAGCAAGAAGGGCCTGGAACCCATCCTATCCCAGGGCAGAGAACCCACGCAAAACACCTGCAGGACAGAGACAGATGCAAGAGGGGGATCCCCCGCAAACTTCCACGCAGCAAGAAGGGCCTGGAATCCACCCTATCCCAGGGCAGAGAACCCCCGCAAAACACCTGCAGGACAGATACAGATGCGAGAGGGGGATCCCCCGCAAACTTCCATGCAGCAAGAAGGGCGTGGAAGACACCTCATCCCAGGGCAGAGAACCCCCGCAAAACACCTGCAGGACAGATACAGATGCAAGAGGGGGATCCCCCGCAAACTTCCATGCAGCAAGAAGGGCCTGGAACCCACCCTATCCCAGGGCAGAGAACCCCCGCAAAACACCTGCAGGACAGAGACAGATGCAAGAGGGGGATCCCCCGCAAACTTCCACGCAGCAAGAAGGGCGTGGAAGACACCTCATCCCAGGGCAGAGAACCCCCGCAAAACACCTGCAGGACAGATACAGATGCAAGAGGGGGATCCCCCGCAAACTTCCATGCAGCAAGAAGGGCCTGGAATCCACCTCATCCCAGGGCAGAGAACCCCCGCAAAACACCTGCAGGACAGATACAGATGCAAGAGGGGGATCCCCTGCAAACTTCCATGCAGCAAGAAGTGCCTGGAACCCACCTCATCCCAGGGCAGAGAACCCCCGCAAAACACCTGCAGGACAGATACAGATGCAAGAGGGGGATCCCCCGCAAACTTCCATGCAGCAAGAAGGGCCTGGAACCCACCTCATCCCAGGGCAGAGAACCACCGCAAAACACCTGCAGGACAGATACAGATGCAAGAGGGGGATCCCCGCAAACTTCCATGCAGCAAGAAGGGTCTGGAACCCACCTCATCCCAGGGCAGAGAAACCCCGCAAAACACCTGCAGGACAGATACAGATGCAAGAGGGGGATCCCCCGCAAACTTCCATGCAGCAAGAAGGGCCTGGAACCCACCTCATCCCAGGGCAGAGAACCCCCGCAAAACACCTGCAGGACAGATACAGATGCAAGAGGGGGATCCCCCGCAAACTTCCATGCAGCAAGAAGGGCCTGGAACCCACCTCATCCCAGGGCAGAGAACCCCCGCAAAACACCTGCAGGACAGATACAGATGCAAGAGGGGGATCCCCGCAAACTTCCATGCAGCAAGAAGGGCCTGGAACCCACCCTATCCCAGGGCAGAGAACCCCCGCAAAACACCTGCAGGACAGATACAGATGCAAGAGGGGGATCCCCCGCAAACTTCCATGCAGCAAGAAGGGCCTGGAATCCACCTCATCCCAGGGCAGAGAACCCCCGCAAAACACCTGCAGGACAGATACAGATGCAAGAGGGGAATCCCCGCAAACTTCCACGCAGCAAGAAGGGCATGGAAGACACCTCATCCCAGGGCAGAGAACCCCCGCCAAACACCTGCAGGACAGATACAGATGCAAGAGGGGGATCCCCGCAAACTTCCATGCAGCAAGAAGGGCCTGGAATCCACCTCATCCCAGGGCAGAGAACCCCCGCAAAACACCTGCAGGACAGATACAGATGCAAGAGGGGGATCCCCCGCAAACTTCCATGCAGCAAGAAGGGCGTGGAAGACACCTCATCCCAGGGCAGAGAACCCCCGTAAAACACCTGCAGGACAGAGACAGATGCAAGAGGGGGATCCCCCGCAAACTTGCATGCAGCAAGAAGGGCCTGGAACCCACCCTATCCCAGGGCAGAGAACCCCCTCAAAACACCTGCAGGACAGAGACAGATGCAAGAGGGGGATCCCCGCAAACTTCCATGCAGCAAGAAGGGCCTGGAATCCACCTCATACCAGGGCAGAGAACCCCCGCAAAACACCTGCAGGACAGATACAGATGCAAGAGGGGGATCCCCGCAAACTTCCATGCAGCAAGAAGGGCCTGGAACCCACCTCATCCCAGGGCAGAGAACCCCCGCAAAACACCTGCAGGACAGATACAGATGCAAGAGGGGGATCCCTGCAAACTTCCATGCAGCAAGAAGGGCGTGGAAGACACCTCATCCCAGGGCAGAGAACCCCCGCAAAACACCTGCAGGACAGATACAGATGCAAGAGGGGGATCCCCCGCAAACTTCCATGCAGCAAGAAGGGCGTGGAAGACACCTCATCCCACGGCAGAGAACCCCCGCAAAACACCTGCAGGACAGAGACAGATGTCAAGAGGGGGATCCCCCGCAAACTTCCATGCAGCAAGAAGGGCGTGGAACCCACCTCATCCCAGGGCAGAGAACCCCCGCAAAACACCTGCAGGACAGATACAGATGCAAGAGGGGGATCCCCCGCAAACTTGCATGCAGCAAGAAGGGCCTGGAACCCACCCTATCCCAGGGCAGAGAACCCCCGCAAAACACCTGCAGGACAGAGACAGATGCAAGAGGGGGATCCCCGCAAACTTCCATGCAGCAAGAAGGGCCTGGAACCCACCCTATCCCAGGGCAGAGAACCGCCGCAAAACACCTGCAGGACAGAGACAGATGCAAGAGGGGGATCCCCCGCAAACTTCCATGCAGCAAGAAGGGCCTGGAACCCACCTCATCCCAGGGCAGAGAACCCCCGCAAAACACCTGCAGGACAGAGACAGATGCAAGAGGGGGATCCCCCGCAAACTTCCATGCAGCAAGAAGGGCCTGGAACCCACCTCATCCCAGAGCAGAGAACCCCCGCAAAACACCTGCAGGACAGATACAGATGCAAGAGGGGGATCCCCCGCAAACTTCCATGCAGCAAGAAGGGCGTGGAAGACACCTCATCCCAGGGCAGAGACCCCCGCAAAACACCTGCAGGACAGATACAGATGCAAGAGGGGGATCCCCCGCAAACTTCCATGCAGCAAGAAGGGCGTGGAAGACACCTCATCCCAGGGCAGAGAACCCCCGCAAAACACCTGCAGGACAGAGACAGATGCAAGAGGGGGATCCCCTGCAAACTTCCACGCAGCAAGAAGGGCCTGGAACCCACCTCATCCCAGGGCAGAGACCCCCGCAAAACACCTGCAGGACAGATACAGATGCAAGAGGGGGATCCCCGCAAACTTCCATGCAGCAAGAAGGGCCTGGAACCCACCCTATCCCAGGGCAGAGAACCCCCGCAAAACACCTGCAGGACAGATACAGATGCAAGAGGGGGATCCCCCGCAAACTTCCATGCAGCAAGAAGGGCGTGGAAGACACCTCATCCCAGGGCAGAGAACCCCCGCAAAACACCTGCAGGACAGAGACAGATGCAAGAGGGGGATCCCCCGCAAACTTCCATGCAGCAAGAAGGGCGTGGAAGACACCTCATCCCAGGGCAGAGAACCCCCACAAAACACCTGCAGGACAGATACAGATGCAAGAGGATCCCCCGCAAACTTCCATGCAGCAAGAAGGGCCTGGAACCCACCCTATCCCAGGGCAGAGAACCCCCGCAAAACACCTGCAGGACAGAGACAGATGCAAGAGGGGGATCCCCCGCAAACTTCCATGCAGCAAGAAGAGCCTAGAACCCACCTCATCCCAGGGCAGAGAACCCCCGCAAAACACCTGCAGGACAGATACAGATGCAAGAGGGGGATCCCCGCAAACTTCCATGCAGCAAGAAGGGCGTGGAAGACACCTCATCCCAGGGCAGAGAACCCCCGCAAAACACCTGCAGGACAGATACAGATGCAAGAGGGGGATCCCCCGCAAACTTCCATGCAGCAAGAAGGGCCTGGAACCCACCTCATCCCAGGGCAGAGAACCCCCGCAAAACACCTGCAGGACAGATACAGATGCAAGAGGGGGATCCCCCGCAAACTTCCATGCAGCAAGAAGGGCCTGGAATCCACCTCATCCCAGGGCAGAGAATCCCCGCAAAACACCTGCAGGACAGATACAGATGCAAGAGGGGGATCCCCCGCAAACTTCCATGCAGCAAGAAGGGCCTGGAATCCACCTCATCCCAGGGCAGAGAACCCCCGCAAAACACCTGCAGGACAGAGACAGATGTCAAGAGGGGGATTCCCCGCAAACTTCCACGCAGCAAGAAGGGCCTGGAATCCACCTCATCCCAGGGCAGAGAACCCCCGCAAAACACCTGCAGGACAGAGACAGATGTCAAGAGGGGGATCCCCCGCAAACTTCCACGCAGCAAGAAGGGCCTGGAATCCACCTCATCCCAGGGCAGAGAACCCCTGCAAAACACCTGCAGGACAGAGACAGATGTCAAGAGGGGGATCCCCCGCAATATTCCATGCAGCAAGAAGGGCGTGGAACCCACCCTACCCAGGGCAGAGAACCCCCGCAAAACACCTGCAGGACAGAGACAGATGCAAGAGGGGGATCCCCGCAAACTTCCATGCAGCAAGAAGGGCCTGGAACCCACCTCATCCCAGGGCAGAGAACCACCGCAAAACACCTGCAGGACAGAGACAGATGTCAAGAGGGGGATCCCCCGCAAACTTCCATGCAGCAAGAAGGGCCTGGAATCCACCTCATCCCAGGGCAGAGAACCCCCGCAAAACACCTGCAGGACAGAGACAGATGTCAAGAGGGGGATTCCCCGCAAACTTCCACGCAGCAAGAAGGGCCTGGAATCCACCTCATCCCAGGGCAGAGAACCCCCGCAAAACACCTGCAGGACAGAGACAGATGTCAAGAGGGGGATCCCCCGCAAACTTCCACGCAGCAAGAAGGGCCTGGAATCCACCTCATCCCAGGGCAGAGAACCCCTGCAAAACACCTGCAGGACAGAGACAGATGTCAAGAGGGGGATCCCCCGCAAAATTCCATGCAGCAAGAAGGGCGTGGAACCCACCCTACCCAGGGCAGAGAACCCCCGCAAAACACCTGCAGGACAGAGACAGATGCAAGAGGGGGATCCCCGCAAACTTCCATGCAGCAAGAAGGGCCTGGAACCCACCTCATCCCAGGGCAGAGAACCACCGCAAAACACCTGCAGGACAGAGACAGATGTCAAGAGGGGGATCCCCCGCAAACTTCCATGCAGCAAGAAGGGCCTGGAATCCACCTCTTCCCAGGGCAGAGAACCCCTGCAAAACACCTGCAGGACAGAGACAGATGTCAAGAGGGGGATCCCCCGCAAAATTCCATGCAGCAAGAAGGGCGTGGAACCCACCCTACCCAGGGCAGAGAACCCCCGAAAAACACCTGCAGGACAGAGACATATGCAAGAGGGGGATCCCCGCAAACTTCCATGCAGCAAGAAGGGCCTGGAACCCACCTCATCCCAGGGCAGAGAACCACCGCAAAACACCTGCAGGACAGAGACAGATGTCAAGAGGGGGATCCCCCGCAAACTTCCATGCAGCAAGAAGGGCCTGGAATCCACCTCATCCCAGGGCAGAGAACCCCCGCAAAACACCTGCAGGACAGAGACAGATGCAAGAGGGGGATCCCCCGCAAACTTCCATGCAGCAAGAAGGGCCTGGAACCCACCTCATCCCAGGGCAGAGAACCCCCGCAAAACACCTGCAGGACAGATACAGATGCAAGAGGGGGATCCCCGCAAACTTCCATGCAGCAAGAAGGGCCTGGAACCCACCCTATCCCAGGGCAGAGAACCCCCGCAAAACACCTGCAGGACAGATACAGATGCAAGAGGGGGATCCCCGCAAACTTCCATGCAGCAAGAAGGGCCTGGAACCCACCCTATCCCAGGGCAGAGAACCCCCGCAAAACACCTGCAGGACAGATACAGATGCAAGAGGGGGATCCCCCGCAAACTTCCATGCAGCAAGAAGGGCCTGGAACCCACCTCATCCCAGGGCAGAGAACCCCCGCAAAACACCTGCAGGACAGATACAGATGCAAGAGGGGGATCCCCCGCAAACTTCCATGCAGCAAGAAGGGCCTGGAACCCACCCTATCCCAGGGCAGAGAACCCCCGCAAAACACCTGCAGGACAGATACAGATGCAAGAGGGGGATCCCCGCAAACTTCCATGCAGCAAGAAGGGCATGGAACCCACCCTATCCCAGGGCAGAGAACCCCCGCAAAACACCTGCAGGACAGAGACAGATGCAAGAGGGGGATCCCCCGCAAACTTCCATGCAGCAAGAAGGGCGTGGAAGACCCCTCATCCCAGGGCAGAGAACCCCCGCAAAACACCTGCAGGACAGATACAGATGCAAGAGGGGGATCCCCCGCAAACTTCCATGCAGCAAGAAGGGCCTGGAACCCACCTCATCCCAGGGCAGAGAACCCCCGCAAAACACCTGCAGGACAGAGACAGATGCAAGAGGGGGATCCCCCGCAAACTTCCATGCAGCAAGAAGGGCCTGGAACCCACCTCATCCCAGGGCAGAGAACCCCCGCAAAACACCTGCAGGACAGATACAGATGCAAGAGGGGGATCCCCCGCAAACTTCCACGCAGCAAGAAGGGCTTGGAAGACACCTTGGATGAAAGACAACAAAGAAAAGATAAGTGCACAAAAGCACACCCTTCAACGGCGCAAGCAATCTGCATGCGCGACGCCTCAAAGACACAACACAATCTATACATGGTCCATCAAAAAGCAGAGAGCTCAGGGCTCGAACAGGGCATCTGAAGCCAAGGGCCACAAAGGAGCTTCACAACGTGCCTTGAAATGTGCAGTCCTGACCGCGCTTCTGTCACAGGATTCTGTGACAGAAGCAGAAACACTGCACCTCCGCTGAACACAACGACCATCTGAACCCCAGGATTCTGTGACAGAAGCAGAAACACTGCACCTCCACTGAACACAACAACCATCTGAACCCCAGGATTCTGTGACAGAAGCAGAAACACTGCACCTCCGCTGAACAAAACGACCATCTGAACCCCAGGATTCTGTGACAGAAGCAGAAACACTGCACCTCTGCTGAACACAACAACCGTCTGAACCCCAGGATTCTGTGACAGAAGCAGAAACACTGCACCTCCACTGAACACAACAACCATCTGAACCCCAGGATTCTGTGACAGAAGCAGAAACACTGCACCTCTGCTGAACACAGAACCGTCTGAACCCCAGGATTCTGTGACGGAAGCAGACACACTGCACCTCCACTGAACACAACGACCATCTGAACCCCAGGATTCTGTGACAGAAGCAGAAACACTGCACCTCTGCTGAACACAACGACCATCTGAACCCCAGGATTCTGTGACAGAAGCAGAAACACTGCACCTCTGCTGAACACAGAACCGTCTGAACCCCAGGATTCTGTGACGGAAGCAGACACACTGCACCTCCACTGAACACAACGACCATCTGAACCCCAGGATTCTGTGACAGAAGCAGAAACACTGCACCTCTGCTGAACACAACAACCGTCTGAACCCCAGGATTCTGTGACAGAAGCAGAAACACTGCACCTCTGCTGAACACAGAACCGTCTGAACCCCAGGATTCTGTGACGGAAGGAGACACACTGCACCTCCACTGAACACAACGACCATCTGAACCCCAGGATTCTGTGACAGAAGCAGAAACACTGCACCTCTGCTGAACACAACGACCATCTGAACCCCAGGATTCTGTGACAGAAGCAGAAACACTGCACCTCTGCTGAACACAGAACCGTCTGAACCCCAGGATTCTGTGACGGAAGCAGACACACTGCACCTCCACTGAACACAACGACCATCTGAACCCCAGGATTCTGTGACAGAAGCAGAAACACTGCACCTCTGCTGAACACAACGACCATCTGAACCCCAGGATTCTGTGACAGAAGCAGAAACACTGCACCTCTGCTGAACACAGAACCGTCTGAACCCCAGGATTCTGTGACGGAAGCAGACACACTGCACCTCCACTGAACACAACGACCATCTGAACCCCAGGATTCTGTGACAGAAGCAGAAACACTGCACCTCTGCTGAACACAACAACCATCTGAACCCCAGGATTCTGTGACAGAAGCAGAAACACTGCACCTCTGCTGAACACAGAACCGTCTGAACCCCAGGATTCTGTGACGGAAGCAGACACACTGCACCTCCACTGAACACAACGACCATCTGAACCCCAGGATTCTGTGACAGAAGCAGAAACACTGCACCTCTGCTGAACACAACGACCATCTGAACCCCAGGATTCTGTGACAGAAGCAGAAACACTGCACCTCTGCTGAACACAGAACCGTCTGAACCCCAGGATTCTGTGACGGAAGCAGACACACTGCACCTCCACTGAACACAACGACCATCTGAACCCCAGGATTCTGTGACAGAAGCAGAAACACTGCACCTCTGCTGAACACAACAACGGTCTGAACCCCAGGATTCTGTGACAGAAGCAGAAACACTGCACCTCTGCTGAACACAACAACCATCTGAACCCCAGGACACAGGCGAGGCTCCGGAGAAAGGCCCCATCTTAACTCCTTATTAGGAATGGACCCTTCACCTGTGGCCCTGCTGGGTCACCATCACACCCGTCCTCCGCAAGCGTTCAAGGGACTACTGCGGCCAACCGTGGCTGCAGCCCCAACAATGCATGTAGCCACAGCTCTAACCATGGACACGTTTGCGCCAGAACTCAAGGAGTCTTGGAGACGATGACCCTCGAGGAGGGATTCCTTGGACCTGACTGACTCTAGCAACTTCAGACCAATGCCAGAGCTTCTGTTCCTCAGAAACCAAACCACAGCATCAGCGTCACCCCTAATCTCACACTTCCGGGAAGAGAATTTACTCCTTTTTGACCAATAAATGAGCTGTGTGTCCGGGGAGGGGCCTGAATCTGCCTGATTTCATTTGGGATGAGCTACAAGGACGATGGATGGAAGCAGGGTATAACCCCTATTACCCTGTTGAGCACCGTCGACACAAGGAGCATCATGAGTCAGCGCTGGATTAGAAGAAGCGGACACTGAAGAAAGCGCCCTTGACTGGACCTCCAGGCCAGTATTCACCTCTACGCCGCCGCTCAGCTCTGTACCACACAGAGTCGGGAAACAGCCTTTACAACTCGCCTCAAACATGCTGTGCCTGTACAACGCACCTCAAACATGCAGCGCCTTTACAACACGCCTCAAACATGCTGTGCCTTTGCAACGCGCGCCTCAAACATACTGTGCCTTTACAACGCGCGCCTCAAACATGCTGTGCCTTTACAACTCGCCTCAAACATGCTGTGCCTGTACAACGCACCTCAAACATGCTGTGCCTTTACAGCGTGCCTCAAACATGCAGTGCCTTTACAACACGCCTCAAACATGCTGTGCCTTTAAAACACGCGCCTCAAACATACTGTGCCTTTACAACGCGCGCCTCAAACATGCTGTGCCTTTACAACGCGCCTCAAACATGCTGTGCCTTTACAACGCGCCTCAAACATGCTGTGCCTTTACAATGCGCCTCAAACATGCTGTGCCTATACAACGCGCCTCAAACATGCCGTGCCTTTACAACGTGCCTCAAACATACTGTGCCTTTACAACGCGCCTCAAACATGCTGTGCCTTTACGGCGAGCCTCAAACATGCTGTGCCTTTACAACGCACCTCAAACATGCTGTGCCTTTACAGCGCGCCTCAAACATGCTGTGCCTTTACAACGTGCCTCAAACATGCTGTGCCTTTACAATGCGCCTCAAACATGCTGTGCCTTTACAACGTGCCTCAAACATGCTGTGCCTGAACAACGCGCCTCAAACATGCTGTGCCTTTGCAATGCGTGCCTCAAACATGCTGTGCCTTTACAATGTGCCTCAAACATGCTGTGCCTTTACAACATGCCTCAAACATGCTGTGCCTTTACAATGCGCCTCAAACATGCTGTGCCTTTACAACGCGCGCCTCAAACATGCTGTGCCTTTACAGGGTGCCTCAAACATGGTGTGCCTTTACAACGTGCCTCAAACATGCTGTGCCTTTACAATGCGCCTCAAACATGCTGTGCCTTTACAACGTGCCTCAAACATGCTGTGCCTTTACAATGCGCCTCAAACATGCTGTGCCTTTACAACGCGCGCCTCAAACATGCTGTGCCTTTACAGCGTGCCTCAAACATGCTGTCCCTTTATAATGCGCCTCAAACATGCTGTGCCTTTACAACACGCGCCTCAAACATGCTGTGCCTTTACAGCGCGCCTCAAACATGCTGTGCCTTTACAACGTGCCTCAAACATGCTGTGCCTTTACAGCGCGCCTCAAACATGCTGTGCCTTTACAGCGCCTTCTGAACCATGAATGAGTCTTTACAACACATCCCTTCACCACGCAAGTCGTTACAATGACTTTCCATAAGTCCACGCATCCGTTCACCTCGACACCATACAGACTCAAAGTAGGAGTACCGCCAGGGCCAAGCATCGCATCCATGCCTCCATTCACCTCCCCACCATACGGACTCAAAGTAGGATTACCGCCAGGGCCAAGCATCGCATCCATGCCTCCATTCACCTCCACATCGTACAGACTCAAAGTAGGATTACCACCAGGGCCAAGCATCGCATCCATGCCTCCATTCACCTCCACATCGTACAGACTCAAAGTAGGAATACCGCCAGGGCCAAGTATCGCATCCATGCCTCCATTCACCTCCACACCATACAGACTCAAAGTAGGAGTACCGCCAGGGCCAAGCATCGCATCCATGCCTCCATTCACCTCGACATCGTACAGACTCAAAGTAGGAGTACCGCCAGGGCCAAGCATCGCATCTGTTGGAAGGCGGACCCCGAGAAGTCGGCGAGACCACTCAGGGGGGGGCCCCCACACTGTACGAAGTAGCCGAGCGCTGCAGAGAAGCCTCCTGGGAGATCCTTCTCCCATTATGTACTAGCACAGTAACACCACCACACAGGACTCAAGGAGGTTGTCTCAAGACGAGAAATTCTTTATCAGCACTTAAAGGTTACGGGATCAATATTTACACGAAAAGGGATCAAGGGATCCACAAAAGTCTCAGTGTCTCTTTAGAAGGGAAGGGGTAGCAGGACAGTCTTTGGCAGGAGCTTGGTACGAGGGTACCTGGGGCCCAGTTCTTATCCTCAAGCTGGAGGGCCTCCGGAACTCGGAGGGGTCGAGCCGCGACGGCGTCAGCAGGGCTCTGGCGTTCAGTTCGTGGAGAGCCGCGACCAGGTCAGCGGGGCTCTCAAGATGGTTTCTGCTCAGCTCGAGCCGCGACGTCGTCAGCAGGGCTCCGAGGGAGGTTTCAGCGAAGTTGGGCCGCGACAGCGTCAGCAGGGCCCCGATGTTCCGGGGGGCTTCAAGGTTTCAGCAAGAAGGAGCCGCGACGCAGTCTGCAGGGCTCGTGGTGGTTTCAAGCAAGAGTTCTTCTCCGTAGGGTCGGCCGCGATTCAATCAGCAGGGCTCTCGACTCCGGGATACAACTGCCGGTCTGTTGCGGGGTCGCCCCAGATATAGGCCTGGAGCCCTTTGAAGTCCGGACCCTTGCGCCCGGAGGGGCGGAGAGGCCGGGTTGGGAGCGGCCAGACGCCCAGCAGGAGAGGCACCGGGCCCAGGAGAGATGGAGGCCGATCGCACCTCGGTGTGTGGGGACGGTTGGGGGTCCCATCGATACCGCCCTCCGCCAGGGCGATGAGGTGTTCACGTGATACCCCCTGGCCAGTTCTTGGTGCCTCAATGTCTGGGCCTCGCTGGGGCCGAAGCCGGGTTGAGCGGAGTCAGGTGGACTGGTGTGCAGGGTCACGTGGCAGGCAACAAAATGGTGGAGCCCCGAGGTGTATGCGACCTCGTGCGGCTCGAACGGGTGGCCCGTGGAGGCCAGGGCGGGGAACGGGCCCAACCCCAGGGAAGTCAGGAGGACCACGCCACGAGGCCGGGTCCAACAGGCGTCCCCCCCAGCCGAAGGCAGGGAGAGTCACCCATCTTCTTGGGGATTCTCCTCGTCAAGGCGGAAGAAGCGGGACAGGCCGTCAGCGTTGGCGTGGTCATTGCCGGGTCGGTGCTCAACCGAAAAGTCCATACCTTGCAGGGCAATGGACCGTCGCAGCAGCTTGGGATTCTCGCCTCTCATTTGCATTAACCACCGCAAAGGCCGGTGGTCGGTCTGGACCCGAAAGTGGGTACCGAAGAGATAGGGCCGGAGCTTCTTAAGGGCCCACACTACCGCGAAGGCCTCGCGCTCGATGGTGCTCCATCGTTGCTCCCGGGGCAGCAGCCGTCGGCTGATGAAGGCCACTGGGCGGTCGAGTCCCTTCTCATCAACCTGAGACAGGACGGCCCCGATCCCATATTCGGAGGCGTCTGTCTGTACGATAAACTCTTTACTGTAGTCAGGGGCCTGGAGCACAGGGGCAGTGCACATCGCGGCCTTGAGAGTCTCGAAAGCTGATTGGCAGCGGGGAGTCCAGTGCACCTTCTTGGGCTGCTTCTTCGAGGTGAGCTCCGTGAGAGGCCCCACAATGCTCCCATAGTCCCGGATGAACCGCCGGTAGTATCCGGTGAGGCCAAGGAAGGCCCGCACAGCGGTCTGGGTAGTGGGAGGTTCCCATGCCTGGATGGCATCGACTTTTGGCTGCAGGGGGGCCACCTGACCGCTTCCCACCTGATGGCCCAGGTAGGTCACCGATCCTTGGCCGACCTGGCATTTGCTGGCCTTAATCGTGAGCCCAGCCCTTTGGAGGGCGGCCAGGACGGCCTTGAGGTGAACTAGGTGCTCAGCCCAGTGGTTGCTGTACACGGCGATGTCATCCAAATAGGCCGCGCTGAAGGCCTCGAGCCCGGCCAGGACCTTGTTTACGAGTCTCTGAAAAGTGGCCGGGGCATTCTTCATGCCGAAGGGCATCACCCGAAAGTGGTAATGCCCATCAGGGGTAGAAAAGGCGGATCTTTCTCGGGCGCCGGGGGTAAGCTGAATCTGCCAGTACCCGGCGGTGAGGTCCAGCGTGCTCAGGTAGCGGGCGGACCCCAAGCGATCGATGAGTTCGTCGGCCCGGGGTATAGGATGGGCGTCTGTTTTGGTCACAGCATTCAGGGCCCGGTAGTCTACACAAAATCGCAGCTCCGGGGGATGGCCGGGGGCTGCGGCCTTTGGTACTAGGACGACAGGGCTGGCCCACGGGCTGTCAGAGGGCTCGATGACCCCGAGGGCCAACATCTTCGCTACTTCGGCCTGGATGCATGCCCGTACTCGGTCGGGTACCCTGTAGGCTCGGTGCCGCAAGGGGGGGCTGTCCCCGGTGTCGACGTTGTGGACGCACCAGTGGGTCACCCTCGGGGTGAGGGAGAAGAGGGCTGCATAGTCCTGCAGCAGTTGTTGACAGTCGATGCGCTGTTCCGGGGTCAGGGAGGAGGCGAGCTGGACACCTTTGATGGATCCGTCGTGGACGTCGTTCTGCAAGAGGTTGGGTAGGGGCTCGGAGTCGTCCTCGCCCCCCTCGTCGGTCGCCAGCAGCAGGCTCAGTTCGGTCCGGGCGAAGTAGGGTTTGAGCCTGTTAGCATGTAGAACCCGGAGGGGGTTCCGGGGGGACTCTAGGTCAACTAGGTAGGTGACGGGGCTCTTCTTTTCCACCACCTTGAAGGGCCCAGTCCACTTGTCCTGGAGGGCGCAGGGCTCAACAGGGGCCATGACCCAGACTCGCTGGCCTGGCTCGAACTCGATGGTAGAGGTGTTCCGATCGTACCACCGCTTCATGTCCTCCTGGCTGGCCTCGAGGTTGGCTTCGGCCATGGCTCGGAACTTGCGGGTCTGGTTTCGTAGGGTCAGGAGGTATCGGTAGACGTCAGGAGGGGCGCCTTGGAGCTTCGTCTCCCAGCCCTCCTTGACCAGGCTGAGCGGTCCGCGGACCGGATGTCCGTACAATAGTTCAAACGGGCTGAACCCCAGGGACTTCTGCGGGACCTCCTGATAGGCGAACAGGAGGCATGGTAGTAGGACATCCCATCTCCGCCGGAGGGGCTCTTCCAAGCCCTGAATCATCCCCTTCAGGGTTCTGTTAAAGCGCTCGACCAGCCCGTTCCCCTGAGGGTGATAGGGGGTTGTGAATTTGTACGTGACCCCGCACTGCTGCCACAGGGACCGCATGTACTTGGAGATGAAGTTTGTGCCCCTGTCGCTCACCACTTCGCGGGGGAACCCCACTCGGGAGAAGATCCCCATCAAGGCCCGGCCTACCACGGGGCCGTTACAGTTCTTAGCGGGACCGCCTCCGGGTACCTGGTGGCGTGGTCCACGAGGACCAGGATGAAGCGGTGGCCCAGGGCGGTCCGGGGGTCCAGGGGCCCCACGATGTCGATCCCGACCCGTTCGAACGGGGTGCTGACGGCTGGAAAGGGCTGGAGGGGGGCCTTGACCCAACCCCCCGTCTTCCCGCTGGCTTGGCAGGTCCGGCAGGACCGGCAGTGGTTGTCCACGTCTCTCCGCATCCGGGGCCAGTAGAAGTGGGTCACCAGACGGCTGTACGTTTTGTCTTGCCCTAGGTGTCCGGCGAGGGGCACGTCATGTGCCAGGTTGAGAAGGAACTCCCGGAAGCGGAGGGGGACCACCAACACGCGGCTGGCCCCGAGTTCTGCCACTTTCTGTTCACTGTACAACAGGCCCTCGGCCCAGTAGATCCAGTGGGTGCCGGTCTGGTCCCCGTTGGCTTGTGCGGACGCTTGTTGTCGGACCCCTTCGAGAGAGGGACAGGACTGCTGTTCTTGCTGGAACTGCTCACGGGTGGGGCCCCCTTCGTGGCGCCATTGTGCAAGTTCTGGTAGGGCGCCGAGGGAAGCAATCTCTTCGGGGGAGGGTTCAGTAGGTCCAGTGTCGGTGTCCGCCTCCCCCTCGCTGCAGGCGGGGGGTGGTGCGAGCCCCTCGGGCTGGGCGGCACCGGGGGCCAAGGACGAGCGGGGGGCCTGGGCGGTCATGGACCGGGTGATGGCGCAGGCCCATTCGGATAGTCCCAGCATTCGGAGGTGCTCTCGTCGCTCCACTTGAGCCCAGGGGGAACTCTCCAGGTCGTTCCCCAGGAGGCAGTCTACTGGTGCATCGTCGCGGACAGTCACTTTTAGTAGGCCTGTCACCCCTCCCCACTCGAAGGGGACCAGGGCCATCTGGCACAGGCTTTCGCTGTTGTCGGCCGTCCGGACGGGGCACAGCACATTGGGTAGGATCTGTTCGGGGGTCACCAGGTGGCAGCGGACAGCGGTGACACTGGCGCCGGTGTCACGAAGGGCTTCGGCCCGTTGTCCATTGACGGTGACCTGCTGCCGGTACTTCTGGGTGTTGCTTGGGATGGGGGTGCGGGGCACCATTTCTCGGCTGCCCAGGCAGACCAGGGACATGGCCGCCGGTTCCCATTCGGTGGTTCCTCGGTCGAGGGTTTCTTCTTCTTCTTCTCCTTCCCCCAGGGCGGCGGCCGCCAGCTGTCGGGCGGGGGCCCGCCGGCCCCGCTTCTTCGGTTCAGGGGGCAGACCGGATCGCTGGCATAGTGTCCGGTTTGTTGGCAGCCGTAGCATGTTACTGGGGGCCGTGGTCCGGTTCTGGCTGGGGTCGCCCCTCTTCGGGCTATGCTCGGGGAGAGGGGTTGCTGCAGCGGCCCTCGAGGTGGGCTCCTGGGGGCCCCGGCGGGGGGGTCCCGGTTCCTGTTCGGCCCTCCCCCTCCACCGCGTTGGCGGGGAGGTCCGGTGGGGTTCCTCCGGTACTCTCCCATCGAGTTCCGGGGGACTCGGGTGTTGACCCATCGATCGGCCTCGACGGCGAGTTTTCGTGGGTCGGTCATCTTGCTGTCGAGGAGGTGTTGCCTTAGCTCCACGAAGCAATTATTGGAGAGATGTTCCCAAACAATGAGGTCGACCAGCTGCCCGTAGGTGGTGACTTTGCTACCCTTGATCCATCCTTCTAGGGCCCGGCTGAAAAAGTCCACATATTCCACCCAGGTAGTACCCGGGATCTTCTTGCAGTCTCTGAACCGCTGGCGGTACATTTCCGCGGTTAGCCCGTAGCGGGTGAGCAGGGCCTCCTTCATGTGGTCGTAGGAGGTCATCACCTCCTCTGGCAGCTGGAGCAGTGTGTCTCGACCTTCACTCAGGAACCGACCCCACAGGCCAGCGCCCCAGTCCTTTCGGGGCACCCGATGGGAGGTCATGGCCACCTCGTATGCCTTGAACCATTGTTGGATGTCGTCATTCTTATAGTACTCCCTGACGACATCTTTCGGGATATATACCTTGGCCTCGGCAGGCGGTAGGGTGTCTCTATTACTGGGGGCGTTGGTCCCTCCGTTCTTTGCCTTGATTTCGAGCTCTTTGAGACTTCGCTCGTGCTCAAGGGTCAGTCTTTTTTCCTCCAACTCTCGGTGCCGTCTCTTCTCTTCTATCTCCTCTTGTAGCCGTAGCTGCTCTAGGGCCAGTTTCTTTTCCGCCAGCTGGAGTTCGCCGTCCAGCCGCAGTCGTGCGAGCTCTAGTTCGTGGTTCCGGACCTTCTCCCGCTCTCGTATCTCCTCTTCGGAGAGGCCGGTTTCTAGGCTCTTTCCTCCTCCGGTTGCCGGAGTCGGTGCGGTTGATGTGGCCACCGTCAGGGGCAGGGGACCTTCTTCCTGGGAGTGGCCTGCCTCGGCCTCCAGCCAGGTCCTCAGGGCTTTCTGCATCTCCTCTTTGGTACCTAGGCCGGTGGTTGCAAGGCCTTTGTCCTTGCAGAACTGTTTCAATTCTTTGTGCGTGTATTCCTCCAACCGTTCGGGCTGGAACTCCGTGGTCGCGTTGTTTCCTTGGTTGCTCATGACTTCTGTTTGTCTGGATGGGTAGCTAGTGGGTTACTGGCTGGTACGTACTGCGTTCGGCTCGGATCCCGTCGCTGGCCACCAAATGTTGGAAGGCGGACCCCGAGAAGTCGGCGAGACCACTCAGGGGGGGGGCCCCCACACTGTACGAAGTAGCCGAGCGCTGCAGAGAAGCCTCCTGGGAGATCCTTCTCCTATTATGTACTAGCACAGTAACACCACCACACAGGACTCAAGGAGGTTGTCTCAAGACGAGCAATTCTTTATCAGCACTTAAAGGTTACGGGATCAATATTTACACGAAAAGGGATCAAGGGATCCACAAAAGTCTCAGTGTCTCTTTAGAAGGGAAGGGGTAGCGGGACAGTCTTTGGCAGGAGCTTGGTACGAGGGTACCTGGGGCCCAGTTCTTATCCTCAAGCTGGAGGGCCTCCGGAACTCGGAGGGGTCGAGCAGCGACGGCGTCAGCAGGGCTCTGGCGTTCAGTTCGTGGAGAGCCGCGACCAGGTCAGCGGGGCTCTCAAGATGGTTTCTGCTCAGCTCGAGCCGCGACGTCGTCAGCAGGGCTCCAAGGGAGGTTTCAGCGAAGTTGGGCCGCGTCAGCGTCAGCAGGGCCCCGATGTTCCGGGGGGCTTCAAGGTTTCAGCAAGAAGGAGCCGCGACGCAGTCTGCAGGGCTCGTGGTGGTTTCAAGCAAGAGTTCTTCTCCGTAGGGTCGGCCGCGATTCAATCAGCAGGGCTCTCGACTCCGGGATACAACTGCCGGTCTGTTGCGGGGTCGCCCCAGATATAGGCCTGGAGCCCTTTGAAGTCCGGACCCTTGCGCCCGGAGGGGCGGAGAGGCCGTGTTGGGAGCGGCCAGACGCCCAGCAGGAGAGGCGCCGGGCCCAGGAGAGATGGAGGCCGATCGCACCTCGGTGTGTGGGGACGGTTGGGGGTCCCATCGATACCGCCCTCCGCCAGGGCGATGAAGTGTTCACGTGATACCCCCTGGCCAGTTCTTGGTGCCTCAATCTCTGGGCCTCGCTGGGGCCGAGGCCGGGTTGAGCGGAGTCAGGTGGACTGGTGTGCAGGGTCACGTGGCAGGCAACAAAATGGTGGAGCCCCGAGGTGTATGCGACCTCGTGCGGCTCGAACGGGTGGCCCGTGGAGGCCAGGGCGGGGAACGGGCCCAACCCCAGGGAAGTCAGGACCACGCCACGAGGCCGGGTCCAACAGCATCCATGCCTCAATTCACCTTGACATCGTACAGACTCAAAGTAGGAGTACCGCCAGGACCAAGCATCGCATCCATGCCTCCATTCACCTCGACATCGTACAGACTCAAAGTAGGAGTACCGCCAGGGCCAAGCATCGCATCCATGCCTCCATTCACCTCGACATCGTACAGACTCAAGGCAGGAGTACCGCCAGGGCCAAGCATCGCATCCATGCCTCCATTCACCTCGACATCGTACAGGCTCAAGGCAGGAGTACCGCCAGGACCAAGCATCACATCCATGCCTCCTTTCACCTCAACATCGTACAGACTCAAGGCAGGAGTACCGCCAGGGCCAAGCATCACATCCATGCCTCCGTTCACCTCAACATCGTACAGACTCAAGGCAGGAGTACCGCCAGGGCCAAGCATCGCATCCATGCCTCCGTTCAACTTGACAGCGTACAGGCTCAAGGTAGGAGTATCACCACGGCCAAGCATCACATCCATGCTGTGAGAAGTTGGCCTGGTATATCATGTCCACTAGTTCTAGTGGGCACCTTGTACCAGTCCAAACAACCCCTTATTGATGATAGGTTAAAGACAACCTTATGTGAAAGCTATCCTAGTGGTAGCTTTGGAGAGCAGCCTTCAGGCTAAGTCTTGAAGGAATGTAAAGCAGCTTGTTTGACCAGTCTATAATCTCTGAGTAGCTAAATCAAAGGAGACCACACCAGGTATATATATATATATAATATATATGTATTTATTCCTAAACACACCCCTCTAGTCTCCTTATGAGGCTAGAGGTCAAAGCACATAAGTTACACTTCAAATATTACAGTAAAATAGCACAATACACGTTAGGCCCTAGCGGCGGTCCAAACCATATACTACGAAAATGGTATAAGAACCACAACTTAACTAGACACAAGGCCTAGAGCCTGTTGAATAGCTGGGACCCCAAGGAACCACCCAAGGTAGTGACACAGGAGAGCCACGGGGGCCGTGTGCAGTGTGAGAACACAGCCGCGAGCTCCCGTTAGCTTCTACGGGGAAAGACGCGGTTAGATTTTTAGAGTTAAGGGTCACTTAGGAATGGACTAGGACCAAACCCTCTTGGACTTAGACAGTTCTAGGGTCACCACCCACGGGAGCACCGAAGTACTCGAGTTACCTCACCCAGGGAAGCCGGGTGCATAGGTGTCAAATGGTGTCGGTTGCGTCGTTGTTTTCAATGGCCGCTGGCAAAGAAGTCCTGCTGCCGGGAAGCCTGGATCAGAGATGGGAAGAACCTGAAAGCAGAGGGGACAGAGTCTGGGTCACTTGCCGGTGACCAGGGGCAGGATGGACCAATGCCCACAGATGTCGGGTGTTTCAGGTGAAGAAGGTGAAGCTTGACTCTTCAGCCACGAGGACCAGGAGACGTCGAGGACAACCAGGAGCTGGATTCGAGATGTCCCACAAAGCATGTCGAGCGCTGCAGCATTGGTGCCTGGATTGGACACAACAAGCCTTGGCAACAGCAACCCATGCAGAAAGGAGAAAGATGCTTCGGTCCGGACCAGCAAGGTCTGAGGGACTTCTCCAGCGAGGAGGAGTGAGGCACGTCTGGAGCAACCAGGGAAGCCCAAAGAAAGTCAGAGTTACCTTCACAGGGACCCACCAGTTGACGGACCAGGGATCGCAAAGGGACCTCAAGCGGGAATGCAAAGTGCGGGCTCACGGAACACTCGTGGAGTGTAGGCCCACAATCTTCGGTGCAAAAGGTGCTCGGGGTCTGGGCTACAAGCAACCCAATGCACAGTCTCGAGAGTCATCGGGAAGCTGATGCACTTGCAAGTGTGCATGGTGTCCAGGGGTTCTGGTTCCACGGTACCCACGAGGGCTACGGGTCTCAGCTATCCTGGGGACTCCGGTCAACATCTGGGAAGTCTGGAAATCCACCTCTGGTGTTGCAAAGTCTTCGGAATCTGGCGGGAGCTTCAGAGATGCAGACCGGACAGATGCGTCTTTGGTGCCTGCCAAGCAGGGGAGTAACTCCTTTACTCCAAGGGATATTATTCAGTCATCTGGCATTGAACAGATCGTCGAAGGTCCAGGATTCAGTATCAGAGTTTCGCCCAGGAATATCTAAAGTTCTGGTTACAGAGGTTCCTTCTTTATACCCAAGGAAGGGGTTAGACTCAGGGGACCCACCTATGGGAGGGTTTGGAAAGAGGGGTGGCTACACCCATTTCCTTTGTCCAGTTTCACACCAGAGCAGGGGCTGGTAGCCCCTGCAACCGGTTTGAGCGGGACTATGCACAGGGACACCAAATGTGCCCCCAGTGCAGGACTAAAGCACTCCTAGAGTGCTCCCACCCAGCCCTAATCCACTAAGGCCTGTCTGGGAGGTGGTAACACCTCCCTGCGACGGGAAACCTATTGTCCAGACCTCCCCTGCCGGAGTTTCGGTCAGTAGCAGGAGGCCAGACTTGTGTCTGTGGCTGCAGCATCCATTTTGTGATGCCAGGGCTCTTTTAAGCTGGCACCGGATATACCGGTGCCGTCATGTCTCTCCCTCTAGAAGGGTGGGATCATGCTCCCACACCAGTTACTGGCGGGGAGGTATGATTCCAAGGTGTTTGACACCAAACACGACATGTTTCCGTGCAGCTAGTCCAATGTTAGCATTTACCGTTTGTTTATAATACACTTAAGAGTATATGGTCAGGCTGCATTACAGACAACCCCGGAGAAGAGATTCCCAAGGCTGCAGAGGGGCTCTGCTCATGCAGGGGCACCCTCTCACACTAAACCAAGCACCCTGCCTTCAGGATTGATAAGGCCTGCCATAGGGGTGACTGATAGGTTTATATGTGCAGTGATATGGATAGATATAGTGAACCTATATCTCTGTAAGGGTGCATGCACCACCTTACCCAGCTGCAGTAGCAGACCTGTGGTGTCATTTTGGAGGGCTTCCCAGGGGTGGCATAATACATGCTTCATCCCCTGGTAGGCCTCTGAGGTACCTATGCCATGGGTACATAGTATACCATATACTAGGGACTTATAAGGGCACCTCAGTGTAGGAGAGTAGGATCTGCTTCACATGGGTACCCCCACTTTTTGCTGGTGTTTCACTGTTTTTTTTACCTTAGTCTGGCTGTGGACCTGCTAATCAGGACCACAGCCAAGCTGCTTCCTCTCTAAAATGGTTTCCATGTACATTAGGTACATATCTAATTGGATTCTGGAGTGCCTTATAAGCCCCTAGTATATGGTATACTATGTACCTAGGGCATAGGTACCTCAGAGGCCTACCAGGGGCTGCAGCATGTATTATGCCACCCCTGGGAAGCACTCCAAAATGGCACCACAGGTCTGCTACTGCAGCCGGAGTAAGGGTGTGCTTGCACCCCTTACTGTCGTATAGGCTACCTATATCACTGCCCTAAACTGACACATATAAACATATAAGCCACTCCTATGGCAGGCCTTTACAATCCTGAAGGCAGAGTGCTTGGTTTTATGTGAGAGGGTGCCCAAGCATGAGCTGAGCCCCTCTGCAGCTTTCGGAAATACTTCCTTATGGCTGTTAAATGCTAACTTTGGGATGGCTGCATCAAAACATGTCGTGTTTGGTGAAAAACGCTTTGGAATACTACCCCCCCCCCCCGCCAGTTCTGGTGGCGGGGGTAGCATTCCACTCTTCTAGAGGGAGAGACATGTTCACACTGGCTAAACCCGGTAGGACTTTCCTGAGCCCTGGCATCACAAAATGGATGCCTCTGCCACAGACATGGGTCTGGCCTCCTGCTGCTGACCGAAACTCCGGCAGGGGAGGCCTGGGCAATAGGTTTCCTGTCGAAGGGAGGTGTGACCACCTCCCCAGACAGGCTGATGTGTATTGGGGCTGGGCGGGAGCACTCTCTGGTGCTTTGAAGTCCTGCACTGGGGGTACGTTTGCTGTCCCTGTGCATAGCCCAGTTCAAACCGGTTGCAGGGGCTACCTGCCCCTGCTCTGGCATGAAACTGGACAAAGGAAATGGGTGTTGTGAGAAGTTGGCCTGGCATATGCTGGTCCCTAGTTATAGTGGCCACCTTGCACCAGTCCATTTCGACTCTTATGGTAGATAGGTTTAAGACAACCTTTTAAAGAAAGCTATCCTAGTGGTAGCTGTGGAGAGCAGCCTTCAGGCTAAGTCTCTGAGGAATGTAAAGCAGCTTGTTTTACCTTATAATCTCTTGAATTACCAAATGAAAAGGACACCACACAGGTATATATATCAAATATATATGTATTTATTTCTAGATACACTCTACTAATCTCTTTATGAGATTAGAACCCAGATACACATTCAAATGTCAACAGTTCTCAATAAATTAAGCACAAATATGGCTGTAGCCCTAGGGGCGTACCAGACCATATACTAAGAAAATGGTTTAACAAGTCGACTTGCAAAATGACAAAGCCTAGGGCCTTGGGAATCGCTGGGGCTTCACTACTGCAGTGTTAGCAGGTAAGTAACAAGCCCACGGGAGACGCGTGCAGTGTCTAAACACAGCTGCGGGTTTCCTATAGCTTACAATGGAGCAAGTCGCGGTTTGTATTTTAAAGTTTTAGGGCACTTCGAAGAAGTCAACAAGCAAGACACTTAATGGTAAGTATTTCGAGGGCCAACACTCACTTGGGCACCGGAGTGCACGAGTTACCTCACCCAGGGAAGCCGGGTGCATAGGTGTCTTTTGGTGTCGGGTCGCGATGCTGTTTTCAATGGAGACCAATGAAGACTTGCTGCTTGTGACGACTGGAGAGGTGTCCGCTGGAATCCGAAGGTGGATTGAAGATGAAGAGGACCTGAAAATTGAGGGGACAATGTTCAAAGTCACTTGCCAGTGACCGGTGGCCAGCAAGATGGATGACCACAGATGTCGCGTTGTTTCAGGTCATCGATGGTGATTTGTCTCTTCACTCACGAGGTCCAGGAGGGATCAACGATGACCAGCAGCTGGATTCGGAGTGTCCCACATTGTCTGCAGCTGATGACGGTGTCGGAAACCGGATTGGAGCCAACAAGCCTTGGCAACTGCAAGTCTTGTGTGAACTGAAGATAGTCGGTGATGCAGACCAGCAAGGTCTGATGGACTTACCCAGCAAAGGTAAGTGGGGGCAGGCCCGGAGCAATCAGGAGAGCCCTTGAAGTTGGTGAGAAAGTCTTCGGGTGAGTCACTAGCCAACAGGCAAGTAACCACAAAGACGCCTTTGCAGTAAAAGTTCCACAGGAGCCCACGGTCACTCAAGACGGGGTAGGCCATTGATTTTCGGAACCAGATCTGTTAGGGACTTGTACTACAAATGGTCCAAAGCACAAGTTCGTAGAACGTTGTTTAGGGTTTGCACTCAAAATCAGTGCACGGTTCCCTGGTATTGCTGTTCCTCGTCACTCGTGGGGTCCAGATGCCACAGCTTTGCTGGGGACTCAAAATGGCCGTCGAGAGGTCAGGAAATCCCCTTCAGGGGATGCAGGGACTTCGGACTCCGGCGGGAGCGGTGAAGTTTGCAACCGTCGATTGAAGTTACAGGTGCCTGCCAAACAGGGGAGTCACTCCTTGACTCCAAGGGAGATTCTTCAGTCTTCCAGAGATAGTGGAACGTCGAAAGGCCAGGATTCTTCTTTGTAGAGCGTCGTCCAGGGTAATCTGAATTGCATTGGCAATGCTTGCTATCTTATAATGAAGATAGGGGAGGGACTAGCTCTATGACCACTCCTCTAGGAGGGTCAGGGTAGGGGGTGGTTACACCCACTTCCCTTTGTCCAGTTTCGTGCCAGAGCAGGGGCAGGTAGCCCCTGAACCGGTTTGAGCTGGCATATGCACAGAGGAGCCTACTGCTCCCCCAGTGCAGGACTTCAAAGCACTCTAAGAGTGCACCCACCCAGCTCCAATCCACTAAATCCTGTCTGGGAGGTGGTGACACCTCCCTGTGACAGGATGCCTTTTGTGTGGCTTCCTCCACTGCGAGTTTTGGTCAGCAGCAGGAGGGCAGCCCAGTGTCTGTGCTGGTGGCATCCATTTTTTCGATGCCGGGGTTCTAGGAGATTTCTACCGTTTAGTACAGTGGGTACATGTCATCCCCTCTAGAAGGGTGGGATCATACTCCCACACCAGTTACTGGTATGGGGGTATGATTCCAAGTTGTTTGACACCAAACACGACATGTTTTGATGCAGTCATTCCAAAGTTAGCATTTACCGCGAGGTTATAATGCCCTTAAGAGTATATGGTTTAACCGCATCCACAAACAGCAGCAGAGAATAGACTCTGCCAGCTGCAGAGAGGTCCTGCTCATGCAGAAGCACCCCCTCACATAGTAAACCAAGCACCCTGCCCTCAGTATTGATAGGGCCTGCAATAGGGGTGGCTGATAGGTTTATATGTGTGTGTATGGTGAGATATAGGAACCTATACCTCAGTGAGGAGTGCTAACACTACCTCACACAGGCTGCAGTAGCAGGCCTGTGGTGTCAGATTGAGAATGCTTCCCAGGGGTGGCATAATACATGCTGCAGCCCCTGGTAGGCCTGTGGAGTACCAATGCCCTAGGTACCTAAGGTACCATATACTAGGGGCTCATAAGGTACCACAGTATCCAATCACTAGTGCATCTAATATGCACACCAATCATTTAAGGGAGTAAGGAGATAGGCTGGGGTCCTGGATAGCAGGATCCCCGCCAGACTAGTCAAAAACCATTCAAACACCAGGAAAAAAGTGGGGGCAACCATATAGTCAGATTCCACCTTCCTACAGGTGTAACCACCCCTCTTTCCAGGCCCACCCATAGGTGGGGCCTTAGAGTTAGTCCATCCCCTAAACTTACTATAAGTATAGGAATCCAGTCCCTAGGACTTGAGATTACCCTGGACGAAACTCTGCAACATACATCCTGGACCTTCGGCGTTCTATCCTGACTAGAAGACTGAAGAGATCTCCCTTGGGGTCAAGGAGTTACTCCCCTGCTTGGCAGGCACCAAAGAAGCAACTGACCGGTCTGCATCGCTGAAGCTCCCACCGGACGCCGAAGTCTTTGCATCATCAGAGGTGGATTTCCAGACTTCCCCGAGGCTACCTTGAGTCCACAGCAAAGCTGAGGCCCGTGGCTATCGTGGGTGACATGGAACACTATCTTCCTTGTCCTCCTCGAAGTTGTGCATTGGGCTCTGAGTAGTCCCAGCCTTGAGCACCTCCTGCACCGAAGATTATTGGCCTCCACTCCACGAGTGACCCAGCTCCAAGTGCGACTGCTTGAGGCTCCTTTGCGATCACTAGCACGTTGGCTAGCAGGTCCCCACGAAGGCAACTCCTTTTTTGATTGTGTGTTCCTGGTTGCTCCAGATGTGCCCTGACTTACCCTCACTGGGTGAGTCCCTCAGACCTTGCTGGTCTGCACCACAGTCCTTTCTCTAAATTCCAGTGACTTGCCGTTGCCAAGGCTTGTTGGGTCCTTTCTGGTCGCCGATACTGCAGCACTCGACAAACTTTGTGGGACAGCTCAAATCCGGCTTGCGGACTTCGTCGACACCTCCTGGACCTCGTGGCTGAAGAGTCAAGACACCTATCAACTCACCTGAAGCACCTAACATCTGTGGGCATTGGTCCATCCTGCCCTAGGTCACTGGCAAGTGACCCAGACTCTGTCCCCTCTGCTTTCAGGTTCCTTCCATCCCAGATCCAGGCTTGGATATCTGCGGACACTTCTCCTCTTCACGGTAGCAGCAGTTCTTTGAAGGCTCCCATTGAAATCGACAACGCGACCCGACACCAAAAGACACCTATGCACCCGGCTTCCCTGGGTGAGGTAACTCGAGTACTCTGGTGCCCACGTGGGTGCTAGCCCTAGAACTTCTTAAGTCCAAAAGGGTTTGGTCCTGTCTCGATTAGAAGTGTCCCTAATCTTTAAATTTCCAACCGCGACATTGCCCATAGAAGCTAACGGGAACCTGCGGTTGTGTTTACACACTGCATACAGTCCCCGTGGGTCCCCTGTGTCACTACCTTGGGTGGTTCTTTGGGGTCGCAGCGATTCTACAGGCTCTAGGCCTTGTGTCTATCCCAGTCGTGGTTCTTATACCACTTTTTTGGTATATGGTTTGGTACGCCCCTAGGGCCCAAACGTGTATTTGTGGAATTACTGATAATTGCTGACTTGTAAACTAAGTACTTCGAACTCCAGTCTCATAAAGAGACTAGAGGGGTGTGTTTTATACTAAATAAATATATTTTGAATATATACCTGGTGTGGTTGTCCTTTCATTTGATCATTCAAGAGATTATAGACTGGTAAAACAAGCTGCTTTACACTCCTTCAAGACTTAGCCTGAAGGCTGCTCTCCATAGCTACCACTAGGATAGCTTTCAATAAAGGTTGTCTTTAACCTATCACCATAAGGGGTTGTTTGGACTGATACAAGGTGCTCACTGGAACTAGTGGACAGCATATATCAGGCCACCTTCTCACACTCAGAATCCAATCTGTTGTGTACCTAAGGTACTAGGAATCAATTTAGAGAGGAAGCAGCTAGGCTGGGGTCCTGGATAGCAGGGCCCCAGCCAGACTAAAGGCGACAAACAGTGAAACACCAGCAAAAAGTGGGGGTAAACATGTGAAGCAGATCCTACTCTCCAACACATGCCTCCGTTCACCTCCACATCGTACAAACTCAAGGTAGGAGTACCGCAAGGGTCAATCATCAAACACCTTCTCAACGTACACATCCGTCCACCGCCAGAACACATTCAATCGATTCACCCCCCCACGCGCCCGCTCTGACGATGACATTCTGGTCATCTTTACAACGGAAACAACTCCTGACCTGCTAGTTTTCAAGCTAGGGGGCGGCCTGACCCCCGTCGATCAGTGGATGTTAAAGAACCACCGTAAACTCAACACAACTTGTGACTCTAGCACAGTGAAGGGTCTCTGAGAGCTGCACCAATCGGCTTCAAGAGCCGGAAGAATCTCAGGGGTTGCTGTGGGCTCCGCCCCCTCTAGGGACCTTCAGATAAAGCAAGTCACAAAAGCAGCGTTTCAGCCCGTGTTTGCTGCACCTGGGATCCCTCAGTACATCCGGGCACCTGTTCCTTCATCACGCTGAGGTGGAGCACGCCCTGTGTAAATACACACCTCATGTATGTATGCTTAATACCACTGGGCAAAGCACCAGGTGAGCAACTATTGGAGCACTTTCCAGTCTGGCCGCTAGGTGGCAGTACGCCAACGGGTTGAAATGAGAACAGACCTAGAGCCATTTTGCAGACACAAACCCTGTAATTCACACTATGGGGGAGGGGGGGGGGGGTTGCCACCACCAAATAGTGTTTTGGTTAATACTAAACCCATTTAGCGAGTAGGAAAAGCAGGGCGCCAGTGGGGGGTATGAGGGTGGACAGATACTGCCAGGAAGTGCGGCCCCACCGAATACTGTGCTGAACTCGCCCCGGGGTCATTTCCGAACACAGGGACACTTCCAGCAGCGCCGGCGCCTTTCTTTCGATCCAACAAGGTGCAAGGGGGGGGGGGGGGGAGGGGCTCTCTCAGTTCAGACTCCTGCTGGGCCCGTGACAAAGGCCGCATCTGAGGGGTCATCGGGCCTCCTTGTGTTCAGTCTCCTGGCTGGGAGCAGTCAGGAGCCTGGACTGCAGCAGAGGGGAAACAAAGGCTCACCCCTTGAGAGCCCCTCACACATACTCAAGAGAGGCGGAGTTTCACTGCCTTCAGGCCCTGTTGAGGAGAGATGCACGGGCTGCAAGAAGGTCAGATGCGTTGGTCTTTCCCAGTATTCACAACAAAACAAATGTCATTTATATAAAGCTTACTTCCCCTGAGGAGGCGTTGAAATAATGTAAGTACCACTATTATATCTTGTATAGCGCTACTCATCCCAATGTAGGGTGTCAGAGCGCTTTACATCAACACGTGCCTATTACATGTACAATAAATTATATGTTATATGTTTGTTAATGAATGTACAGGATGTGTTACATAAAACAGTGGGGGATTACAAGGTGTAGAAGTCACATAGCTTCCATAGCTGACTGTGCAATATTCATCTGCATGTTACAAGATGTGCTTTGCATTAACCCTCTATGCTACTTTGAGTCAAAACTGAGGCTCGACAAAACACAGACCTTTCCAGCAAGTGCATTAACCTCCAGAGTTATCTAACAATTATTCTTCACTCAGATTTACTGAGAACACACAAGCTCTGCAGCAGGTGCCTTAACCCCATAAGATATTTTCAAAATACCGTTTTTACAACCAATTAACCAGAACAGATTTACTTTCAGTTTCTTCTTGTTGCCACTTTCTTTGTGGCAGTTTAAAAAGAGATGCATAAGTTGAGGCCCAGATTTTGTGTCAGGGTTAAGTCACTTTTCTGGCACAGCCCTGATGTAAAATCTATTTTGGGATTTGCAATGCCGCACAAATCCCCTAACGCAATGCAGCACATTGGCCTGCCTTTCTTTACCTTTTGACAGGTGGGCATTACATGGGTGGTGCTAGGGCGTCCCTGTGCATGCATCGATGTATTTTGATGCAAACACATATTTACAAAGACTTGTAAACATAGGGTTTGCACCAAACTGGTGAGTCTACCTGAGGCTGGCGTAACAAGGAGACATATATCTATGTCTCCGCGTTACTTCCTCTTGGCATGTGTGCCGCATTCTGCAGCACTGTAGTGGTTGAGTCAGGTACGCAAGATGGGTTTCAGGTAGTTTTATTCAAGATGGTACAACAGACGGATCAAGAGTATATCAAGACCCCACCAGGAGCAGCCAGCATGCTCTTCAGCCCAGTCAACTGTGACTATTTGACCCACAACATTCTATAACACGTCATCACAGTGAGATTCTGCAGGCAGGGCATGAGTAGCATTGGACTCCGGATATAACAAGCGCACATGCAAAGAGGAAATAGCTCATAGGATAGTTTTTGCCTGGCTTTGAGGTGGAGGAATATGCAAGGCTGCCCATTGCGCTGCCTTGCGTTACCTTACGTCCCGTAGGTTTTACATGGGTGGCGCACTGGCATCTCTGTACATCTTGTCTGCAAATATTATATGCAGTCTTCTAACGGCGGGCACACTAGCTTTCCTTAACTCAGCTCTCAAGATCCACTTCCCTATAAAAGGATCAAGGTTATTCCCCATTAATGTGAGACCGCATTCTAGCGGTTCAAGTCTTAGAAGTTCCATGATGGCTTTGAGAAAGTCAACGTGCCTCCGCGCTGTAGCAAGGCCAGTATCTGCGGCCCAGTATTCAGTCTTACTCACTCTCGCCGGAGTGGAGGGTCAGAGGGCCCAGCCTCGCGTCTGCGGCCCGGTGTTGAGCAGAACGCTGGATGCTACGGTAGAGGCGGTAGGCGTCCACACGCTCCTCCAGCCTCTCTGCGTCCGGCCGGTGGTCTTGGGTCCTCTTGTATTGTTGGGTAGTTGAATCGTTGCTCTTCCTCCGCGGGTCATGGCTTGTTTCTTTTTCAAAGCTGCACGCTGCTCCAGGGTGACAGCCCTCTCACATCACCATGACGTTCCTCCTGGCATATAGGGTTTGTGACAGCGCTCACAGGAAAATATCTCCTTCTGGTCACAGCGTTGCACAGTGTGTTATAATCTCTGTAGAAAGACACCTGGAGCCAGTATGTATTATCAGTCTTCTTTATTCATCTTCCAGTTCAGGTTACAGCTGTCTCTACTCCAGCCAGCCTAGTGTGGTACCCGCCCCACCAGGAGCAGCCTCCCTAGCTGCTCAGCCCATCTTCAACTGCCAACACTCATCCACTCAGACACCCAGGCATTCCACGCATCACAGGCACACCAACATTCCATGACCATCTCACACTCTGGCTGAGCAGCGAGTGGCAGCAGCGCTGGACTACATGTTATACAATTAAGTAGGGTATAACACAGTGCTACAGCCCTCTTCTTGATAGAGCAATGCACCAGGACGACAGCCCTCAATCATCACTGCGGCCCCCACCTGGCTGACTGCGGTGATGGGCGGCACACAGGTTTTCGGTATTCACTTTGTGCTATTCAGTCACTAAATAGACATCTCTTTATTTTTCCTATTTCACGTCAAAGGTCAATGTTTGTCTTTAGCTCTTCGTGCATGAGGTTAGAGTGTGGCTGGCTGGCAGAAGCCACATGAAAGCCACGTGTCAATGCGTTATATATGTGGCTTAGATTCTTATGACTATATTCCACGAAGGAGTGAGTGTGAAGTGACACAGGGTTTGCTCACATTCCCAAACACTTCACCATAGAAAAACAACTGGAACAAACCTCCTCCATGCTTAGACCCTCTCTCCATATCACCAAAAGGGGATCACCCGATGGTATTAAAAGGGCTCTCACCACGTAGCTAGTGTATCTGGTTGGACTCAACCTTGGTTGCAGAGGAAGGTCTTTGGTTATTGGGTGGGATCCCAGATTTAAAATAGTCTATGGTGTCCTGAAGGTTAATTTTATTTCCAAAGGGCCCCTGCGGAGTTAAAAACAGGCGTGGATGCACTAAAGAAACTAGTATCCTCGGTAACTTTGGGTCAACATGTTTCAGCCATCACACCAATGCTAGCTGGCATTCATCAGGAAGTCAGAAGGATCCCATTAGTATGCTATTTGTTTGCATTCAGTTGTGAAACTTCCATTCACCATCCTCATACATGTCATACATACCGACCCATTTGGTCACTGTGTTAGTATTTCTTTAGTAGCGTCTTATCATGAGGTTAGGGAGGCAGGTGGACCTTGTAGTCAAACTTTCATCAAACGTCACTTCCTGGCTGTGAACCTATTAAATCTATCACAAGAGAGACTTGCCTAGGATCACAACATTTGGTCAAGCTGGGAAGCCGGGAGTGAAACAAGGTTTTCTGCTGCCATTAGATGGACATCTCTTTATTTCTTCTGTTTTACATCAAAGGTCAATGCTTTGTCTTTAATTCTTGGCACGTGTGGTTGGCGCGTGGGCGCGGGCATATGCTGCACTTGTGCGCGTTTCGCTTCGAATAAGGGCCGCCTTGCATAATCCTGCTTGCTCCTTCATCACCCACATATATCAGTTTTGTGCGGACGTATCAAAATCTGTCACACCACAACAACAAATGATTTCCAAACATTTGAAATTGTGTGCTTTTTTTACCAGTTCCAATCACAACAAATCTGGTCGTCTTCTGTGCAAACTTGTCATATTTCCTTGTGAGGGCCAATGTCTTCTTGAAAGTGCTAGCTCGGACTGGAACTGCATGTGATGTTCTCTTGTGAGTTACCTTTGTCACCATGTCGTTCTCATCCTTGTATACCGTGCGGCTGACACTTATTTTGGTGTCGAGCTGATACCTCTTACTTTGAAATGTATGGTCCGTTCTTTGTCTCGGGATTCTGGTGGAGCTGATTCCAGGGTGAGCTGTCAGGTTGCGCTGGTAAATGTGAGGGTTGTTTAGACATAGTTACGCCAACAATAAGTACATGAGGGATGTCTGCTGCTAAATATGGGGGTGACATTTTATGGGTCAGTGTGTAAATTGTAAAAGCATATAAGAGGGCCCCAAACGTTTTCTTAGGGTCCTATTGCTGGGTGCCAAGGTTGGTATAACCTGTTTCTTTCACTACCCTAAAATTGCTTAATCTTACAGGTTCTTTTTTCATCCCCTTTTCTGCCTTCATTATCGTTTTCTTATCTCTCTCCTTTCTTCCCTTTATGTCTTTCTCTCTTGCTTTGGGTAATTTTTAATTACTACCAGGTTTGAGACCCCGACGGACTCAGCCCACTTAAAGCTCTGTCTAGATTAGGCCTGGGCGAAAATTTCATTCCGTTCGCGGAAATTGCGATAATTTGACATTTTCGCGTTCCACGGAAAGCGCGAAAATGTCAAAATTTCCGTATTCCGCAGCTTAGCGATAATTTGGTTCTTGCTCGCGCTGTAAAATAATACATTCTCACGCGCGTGCGATCGCCTTACCTGAATCCCTGCGTTCGCCGACAAGTTTTCTTGATCCGGTCGCGTTCTCCATGAGATGTTGTATTGTTTTTAGCCATTTGCTCTGTCTCGCGACAGTTCGTGCCCGCAGTGACGTCATGCGTCGCACGATCACGTCTTTCTTCTCGCGATCATGCACCGCGAGACAACTGAAAACAAGATGGCCGCTCCCGCGAGCAACCACATGGGTAAGTTGGCGAGCCGCAACCATGCAGAAAATCTCGCGAACATGCGGGAAAAAAACTTCCGCATCTTCGCGATATTTCCGCGTGTTTGCGATAATTTTTAACATTTTCGCGATAATTTGCGAAAGTGGATTTCGCAAATTCCGCCCACCACTAGTCTAGATCTTTCTTTTCAGTACCTCCCACACTGCTCTCTTATTTTTCTGCTCCTCCCTCAACTGTACATGACATGTCCTCCTTGCCCACCTGCAGCTTAGAAATGGGCTCTGTCCCTCCCTCCACCTGCTGCTGAGAGGTGGGCTCTGTCCCTCCCCAGCCTGCAGGTGAGAGGTGGGCTCTGTCCCTCCTACCTGCAGATGAGAGGTGGGCTCCGTCCCTCCCTCCTGCCCCACCTGCTGCTGAGAGGTGGGCTCTGTACCTCCACCACCTGCAGGTGAGAGGTGTGCTCTGTCCCTCCCCCACCTACAGGTGAGAAATGGGCTCTGTCCCTCCCCCACCTGCAGGTGAGAGGTGGGCTCTGTCTCTCCTGCCTGCTGCTGAGAGGTGGGCTCTGTACCTCCACCACCTGCAGGTGAGAGGTGTGCTCTGTCCCTCCCCCACCTACAGGTGAGAAATGGGCTCTGTCCCTCCCCCACCTGCAGGTGAGAGGTGGGCTCTGTCTCTCCTGCCTGCTGCTGAGAGGTGGGCTCTGACCTTCCTACCTGAAGGTGAGAGGTAGGCTCTGTCCCTCCTCTCCCACCTGCAGGTGAGAAGTGGGCTCTGTCCCTCCCTCCTTCCCCACCTGCTGCTGTGAGGTGGGCTCTGTACCTCCTATCTGAAGGTAAGAGGTGGGCTCCGTCCCTCCTCTCCCACCTGCTGCTGAGAGGTGGGCTCTGTCCCTACTATCTGAAGGTGAGAGATGGGCTCTGTCCCTCCTACCTGAAGGTGAGAGGTGGACTCTGTCCCTCCCACCTACAGGTGAGAGGGAGGCTCTGTCCTTCCCACCTACAGGTAAGAGGGAGGCTCTGTCCCTCCCACCTACAGGTGAGAGGGGGGCTCCGTCCCTCTCACCTACAGGTGAGAGGTGGGCTCTGTCCCTCCCACCTGCAAGTGAGAGGTGGGCTCTGTCCCTCCTTCCACTTGCTGCTGAGAGGTGGGCTCTGTCCCTCCTTCCACTTGCTGCTGAGAGGTGGGCTCCCTCCTCCCTCCCTCCCTCCCCAACCTGCTTCTGAGAGGTCCTCCTTGGCCACCCGCACAATGGCTGCCAAGCTTCCGATCTGCTTATGAGTGACATTTCTATATTTGGAGTTTGCTAATGCGTGACATTTCCTGGACTCAGGTGTGAGACTTTGAGTGACATTGTATTGCAAATGTAGTCACTGACTCAGCTAGTGGCGATTCATCCACTAGGGGCAGTATTTACCCCACAGCAGAGGACGTGCCTTAACAGCAGCAAGAATGATTCTACTGCGGACCCTGCAGGACTCATTCCACAGAAGGACCCTTGCACCCCCCCCCCCACCTACTTAAAACACTCGTGCTGTGTCTTTCCTTAAAGGCCTCTCGACGAAACGTTCCTTGGAGTCACTGACTGGGGTTTATTAAAACTGGAAAGGAATATCAAATCCGTAGCATTCAGCAGTAACAAAGGCCTTTCCTGTTGCTCCTTTTTATGTCATGAATACATCAGAATTTATTTACAATTAACAGTTACCACTTATGTGTGACACATCTTGCCAGTTCTGACTCTTCAATCTACAGTCACTGCATTCTGGGACTTGTAGTTCGACTTTTCAAATGTGGAATTTAAGTGTAAGAATCTGAAGCCAAAGTGATGCTTGCCAAACCCGTGCAGGGCTGGGCGAAGGCTGTCTCACACAGCACAGGCGCTGGGCAGCGACTACAGCGGAGGGACTCCAGGGGCGTGGCCTCAGTCTGTCATGCTGCATGAGGGCAGCTATGCCCTCCTCAGGTAAGTCGAATGTGCCAGCGGAGATCGCTACTCATTTGCCACCCGTTTCCAAACGATCATGTCCGTCAAGAAGCTGACAGGCCGAGGGGCTGGTGTTTGGGGTGGGCACGCTGAGCCAGATGAACCCTTCTGCAGGTCTGTCCCGCAGACAGTAAGGGCTGATTACGATCTTGGCAGACAGGGTTACTCTGACACAAATGTGACTGTAGGAACTGGGGTCACCAGTCCCCCTGGGGGTAGCTTGGCGCGAGCAGGTAGGCACCCGAAAGCTTAGGTGTAAAGTGACCATACAGCACACACATCCACTGAGACAGGAAACGCATGCAATGACTGACACCACACCAGGGTGTTTGAGTAGAAATCAAATAGCCTTTATCTAGCTTCGAGTCAGGGTAATCAACAATCCTGGTATTCATTAGAGCATTTCATTAGAAATAAACCTGGCATCTCATTAGAGCGTTAAACATGGCATTTCATTAGAGCGTGAAACATGGCATTGCATTAGAGCGCTAAACATGGCATTTCCTTAGAGCGCTAAACATGGCATTTCATTAGAGCGCTAAACATGGCATTTCCTTAGAGCGCTAAACATGGCATTTCATTAGAGCGTGAAACATGGCATTTCATTAGAGCGCTAAACATGGCATTTCCTTAGAGCGCTAAACATGGCATTTCATTAGAGCGCTAAACATGGCATTTCCTTAGAGCGCTAAACATGGCATTTCCTTAGAGCGCTAAACATGGCATTTCATTAGAGCGTGAAACATGGCATTTCCTTAGAGCGCTAAACTTGGCATTGCAATAGAGCGCTAAACATGGCATTTCATTAGAGCGCTAAATATGGCATTTCCTTAGAGCGCTAAACTTGGCATTGCATTAGAGCGCTAAACATGGCATTTCATTAGAGCGCTAAACATGGCATTTCATTAGAGCATTTCATTAGACATAAACATGGCATTTCATTAGAGCGCTAAACATGGCATTTCATTAGAGCGCTAAACATGGCATTTCATTAGAGCGTTAAACATGGCATTTCATTAGAGCGCTAAACATGGCATTTCATTAGAGCGCTAAACATGGCATTTCCTTAGAGCGCTAAACATGGCATTTCCTTAGAGCGCTAAACATGGCATTTCCTTAGAGCGCTAAACATGGCATTGCATTAGAGCGCTAAACATGGCATTGCATTAGAGCGCTAAACATGGCATTTCATTAGAGCGCTAAACATGGCATTTCCTTAGAGCGCTAAACATGGCATTTCCTTAGAGCGCTAAACATGGCATTGCATTAGAGCGCTAAACATGGCATTTCATTAGAGCGCTAAACATGGCATTTCATTAGGGCGCTAAACATGGCATTTCATTAGAGCGCTAAATATGGCATTTCATTAGGGCGCTAAACATGGCATTTCATTAGGGCATTTCAGCAAGAATGAACATGCCATTTAAAGCAACTAATCAACTTTAAGTATTAGCAAACAATATCCACTGAGACAAAAATGACCAGTTCATGAGGCCAAGATCAGCGTTTCATTAGGCAAGCATTAACTTCCTGTCAGGCAAGAGTTAACATCCCCCGCAGCCTGGGTTGCAGTAGCACACAGTATTTCACTTGGCCAATTCTCTCGGGGACTATTCCCCTGCTCCTGGGACAAGTGGGGGCCTCAATGACAGCCTTCCCCGGGGGAGGGGCGAGCTCCAGGCCTTCCTCTGGCCTTCCGCCCTCCTCTCCGGGGGTTACCTGTTTCTCCGGCCTCGCGAAGGCCCTGGCAGCGGGTCCCAGGCAGGGCGGGGGCTCGCTCCTCGTGGAGCCCCCCCCCGCCAGCAGTGCAGGCTCTCCGGTGAGCCTGAGACGAGAGGGGGCTTCGGGGGAGGCCCCGAGGTGAGCAGAGCTTCGTGGGGCCTCCGGCGGGTCTGGGGGCTGTCGGGGAGCCCCGCGCTGACAAGAGGCCGGTCCCGGGCCCTCCGAGGGCTCCTGGGGCCCGGGGACCGGTGGTGATGGCCACAGTAGAGGCGCGCCCGAACCCGCCAACAGCAGCGCGGCCTGCGGGGGCGCGGCCTCAAGCACCAATCGGCAGGCGGCAGGGGCGGCGTCCAGGAGACCGCCCGTCACGTGATGAGGGCAACGGCTTCGGGGCCTAGCGCGGCCTACTCCTGCGTCCGGCGGCCCTCTCCTTGCTCGAGGGCCGTCGCGGGGGGATCACCAGCCACTGGGCCCAGGTCGGGGGGGGGGCGGTCGTGACGGCGATGGCGGGGCCCCACACCCCCCAGGAGCCCTGGAGATGGCAGAGGCGCCGGGCTGCGGCGGTGAGTTTGCTTTTAGCGCACCAACAAGGGTGGGGGACTTCCAGGCCCGGGCCGCAGTTTAGGCGATATCGCCGGTACCCAGCGCTCCCCGAAGCCCAGCGGGGGAGCGCAGAGACTCAGGGCAGTGCAGGTTGAGGTGGGACAGGCCACACGACAGTGCCAGTTCAGAACAGGCGTCCCAGGTGGAGTCAGAGAGCGCAGGGGTGGCACAGCGCTAATACCTGGTCATCCCCCAGCAGTCCTGTGGGAATTTATGAGATCTTCTTCGGCGCTTGCTGGTTCCTGCGCCCTTAGTAGTTGGTTTCTTGAGGGAGGGGGGGTTGAGTTGGTGGCTGAAGGCAGGTTAGTCTGTCACTGCAGGTCGTCCCTGGGTTCCCCTCCCGCCGGGCCAGTTCAGTGGGCTTGTCCAGTGTTCCTCACACAGCTTGGCAGGCAGCACCTAAGCCCTGTCACTCCCAGTGGTATAGGTCCCTGACTAGGCCCTACAGCCTAAGTCTCCTGCGTAGGTTACCCCAGGTCAGCGTCGCTCCAACTGACTAAAAAGTTTCCCTCCTTGCCTTATGTATGCCCAGGTCAGGTGACCACTCTCTAAGGCGGCAAAAACAGACCCCACCCTTGTTCTAGAAGGTTCTAGGAGCTTCCCTACTCTAACTATGGGAGAAAAAGGCGGCTGGTGTGGCAACAATGTTGTAGGGTCCCAGCCAGCTCCTGGCGACTAGGGTGCTACTAAAAAGACCACTCCGCAGTAGCAGGGGCCTGTGGCAGCCATGTTGGGAGAAGAGAGCACCTGCCCCTTAGCATTGATTAGCAATGGGAAGGCGCTCGGAGACCTAAGGCCAACGAAAAAGAGGGTGGAAAAAATGAGGCAAAAACACTGGGAAAGACCACCCTAGGGCTGACAGGTCTAACAGTGACGTATCCAGTAAGTACGCCAAAATACAATCCCGTTATATCCTATGGAACTTGTCATAGGGCGGACGGGATATCCATCATGTTTGTGACGGACTATACCATCCACCAAGATCAAAGTCAAGCCCTAAGTCTGCATCTGTCCAGAGGAGCAAACACCCAGATGTGAGAGGGCAGCGGTGACTCAGAATCATACAGACTGTGACAACTTAGCTAAGCGGGCCAACATGATTCTCAGAGAGATCCGAGAAGACTTACATCAGCTGCTGCAGTGTGACGGGCTCTGAGGCGAGGTCCTATGTGTTGCTGTCCGGGCTTTGAGGCGAGGTCCTATGTGGTGCTGTCCGGGCTCTGAGGTGAGGTCCTATGTGGTGCTGTATGGGCTACGAGGCAAGGTCCTATGATGTGCTTTCTGGACTCTGAGAAGAGGTCCTATGTGGTGCTGTCCGGGCTCTGGGGTGAGGTCCTATGTGGTGCTGTCTGGGCTCTGAGGCGAAGTCCTATGTGGTGCTGTCGGGGCTCTGAGGCGAGGTCCTATGTGGTGCTGTTCGGGCTTTGAGGTGAGGTCCTATGTGGTGCTGTTCGGGCTCTAAGGTGAGGTCCTATGTGGTGCTGTCGGGGCTCTGAGGCGAGGTCCTATGTGGTGCTGTCGGGGCTCTGAGGTGAGGTCCTATGTGGTGTAGTAGGGGCTCAGAGGAGAGGTCCTATGTGGTGCTGTCCGGCCTCCAAGGCGAGGTCGTATGTTGGACTGTCGGGGCTCTGAGGCGAGGTCCTATGTGGTGCTGTATGGGCTCTGAGAGGAGGTCCTATGTGATGCTGTACGGGCTCTGAGGTGAGGTCCTATGTGGCACTGTCTGGGCTCCGAGGCAAGGTCCAAAGGGGGGCTGTCCGGGCTCCGAGGCGAGGTCCTATGTGGTGCTGTCTGGGCTCCGAGTCGAGGTCCAATGGGGTGCTGTTCGGGCTCCGAGGCGAGGTCCTATGTGGTGCTGTCCCGGCTCCGAGGCGAGGTCCAATGGGGTGCTGTTCGGGCTCTGAGGGGAGGTCCTATATGGTGCTGTACGGGCTCTGGGGCGAGGTACTATGTGGTGCTGTCTGAGCTCTGAGGAGAGGTCTGATGTGGTGCTGTCCGGTCTCTGAGGCGAGGTCTTATGTGGTGCTGTCCGGGCTCCGAGGCGAGGTCCTATGTGGTGCTGTACGGGCTCTGAGGTGAGGTCCTATGAGGCACTGTCTGGGCTCCGAGGCAAGGTCCAAAGGGGGGCTGTCCAGGCTCTGAGGAGAGGTCCTATGTGGTGCTGTCTGGGCTCTGAGGTGAGGTCCTATGTGGTGCTGTCTGGGCTCTGAGGCGCGGTCCTACGTGGTGCTGTCCGGTCTCTGAGGCGAGGTCCTATGTGGTGCTGACCGGTCTCTGAGGCGAGGTCCTATGTGGTGCTGTCCGGGCTCCGAGGCAAGGTCCTATGTGATGCTGTCCGGGCTCTGAGGCGAGGTCCTATGTTGTGCTGTTCGGGCTCTGAGGTGAGGTCCTATGTGGTGCTGTTCGGGCTCTGAGGAGAGGTCCTATGTGTTGCTGTTCGGGCTCTAAGGTGAGGTCCTATGTGGTGCTGTCGGGGCTCTGAGGTGAGGTCCTATGTGGTGCAGTAGGGGCTCCGAGGAGAGGTCCTATGTGGTGCTGTTCGGGCTCCGAGGAGAGGTCCTATGAGGTGCTGTCCGGCCTCCAAGGCGTGGTCCTAGGTTGGACTGTCGGGGCTCTGAGGCGAGGTCCTATGTGGTGCTGTATGGGCTCTGAGGGGAGGTCCTATGTGGTGCTGTACGGGCTCTGAGGTGAGGTCCTATGTGGTACTGTCAGGGCTCTGAGGCGAGGTCCTATGTGGTGCTGTTCGGGCTCTGGGGTGAGGTCCTATGTGGTGCTGTTCGGGCTCTGAGGAGAGGTCCTATGTGGTGCTGTACGGGCTCTTAGGTGAGGTCCTATGTGGTGCTGTCAGGGCTCTGAGGTGAGGTCCTATGTGGTGCAGTAGGGGCTCCGAGGAGAGGTCCAATGTGGTGCTGTTCGGGCTCCAAGGAGAGGTCCTATGTGGTGCTGTACGGGCTCCGAGGTGAGGTCCTAGGTTGGACTGTCGGGGCTCCGAGGTGAGGTCCTAGGTTGGACTGTCGGGGCTCTGAGGTGAGGTCCTATGTGGTGCTGTATGGGCTCTGAGGGGAGGTCCTATGTGGTGCTGTACGGGCTCTGAGGTGAGGTCGTATGTGGTACTGTCAGGGCTCGGAGGCGAGGTCCTATGTGGTGCTGTCCGGGCTCTGGGGTGAGGTCCTATGTGGTGCTGTCTGGGCTCTGAGGCAAAGTCCTATGTGGTGCTGTCGGGGCTCTGAGGCGAGGTCCTATGTGGTGCTGTTCGGGCTCTGAGGTGAGGTCCTATGTGGTGCTGTTCGGGCTCTGAGGAGAGGTCTTATGTGGTGCTGTCGGGGCTCTGAGGCGAGGTCCTATGTGGACCTGTCGGGGCTCTGAGGTGAGGTCCTATGTGGTGCAGTATGGGCTCAGAGGAGAGGTCCTATGTGGTGCTGATCGGGCTCCGAGGAGAGGTCCTATGTGGTGCTGTCCGGCCTCCAAGGCGAGGTCCTATGTTGGACTGTCGGGGCTCTGAGGCGAAGTCCTATGTGGTGCTGTATGGGCTCCGAGGCAAGGTCCAATGGGGGGCTGTCCGGGCTCCGAGGCGAGGTCCTATGTGGTGCTGTCCGGGCTCCGATACGATGTCCTATGTGGTGCTGTCTGGGCTCCGAGGCGAGGTCCAATGGGGTGCCGTTCGGGCTCTGAGGGAAGGTCCTTTGTGATGCTATCCGGGCTCTGAGGCGAGGTCTGATGTGGTGCTGTCCGGTCTCTGAGGCAAGGTCCTATGTGGTGCTGTCCGGGATCCGAGGCGAGGTCCTATGTGGTGCTGTAGGGGCACTGATGCGAGGTCCTGTGTGCCTCTTTCCAGGCTCTGAGGCAAGATCCTATGTGGTGCTGTCCAGGCTCTGAGGTGAGGTCCTATGTGGTGCTGTCTGGGCTCTGAGGTGAGGTCCTATGTGGTTCTGTCTGGGCTCTGAGGCACGGTCCTATGTGGTGCTGTCCGGTCTCCGAGGCGAGGTCCTATGTGGTGCTGACCGGTCTCTGAGGCGAGGTCCTATGTGGTGCTGTCCGGGCTCCGAGGAGAGGTCCTATGAGGTGCTGTCCGGCCTCCAAGGCGAGGTCCTAGGTTGGACTGTCGGGGCTCTGAGGCGAGGTCCTAGGTTGGACTGTCGGGGCTCTGAGGTGAGGTCCTAGGTTGGACTGTCGGGGCTCTGAGGTGAGGTCCTATGTGGTGCTGTCTGGGCTCTGAGGAGAGGTCTGATGTGGTGCTGTCCGGTCTCCGAGGCAAGGTCCTATGTGGTGCTGTCCGGGCTCTGTGGTGAGGTCCTATGTGGTACTGTCTGGGCTCTGAGGAGAGGTCCTATGTGGTGCTGTCCGGGCTCTGAGGAGAGGTCCTATGTGGTGCTGTCCGGGCTCCGAGGCAAGGTCCTATGTGGTGCTGTCCGGGCTCCGAGGCAAGGTCCAATGGGGGGCTGTCCGGGCTCCGAGGCGAGGTCCTATGTGGTGCTGTCTGGGCTCCGATACAATGTCCTATGTGGTGCTGTCTGGGCTCCGAGGCGAGGTCCAATGGGGTGCCGTTCGGGCTCTGAGGGAAGGTCCTTTGTGATGCTATCCGGGCTCCGAGGCGAGGTCCTATGTGGTGCTGTCCGGGCTCCGAGGCGAGGTCCAATGGGGTGCTGTTCATGCTCTGAGGGGAGGTCCTCTATGGTGCTGTACAGGCTCTGGGGCGAGGTACTATGTGGTGCTATCTGGGCTCTGAGGAGAGGTCTGATGTGGTGCTGTCCGGTCTCTGAGGCGAGGTCCTATGTGGTGCTGTCCGGCATCCGAGGTGAGGTCCTATGTGGTGCAGTAGGGGCTCCGAGGAGAGGTCCTATGTGGTGCTGTTCGGGCTCCGAGGAGAGGTCCTATGAGGTGCTGTCCGGCCTCCAAGGCGAGGTCCTAGGTTGGACTGTCGGGGCTCTGAGGCGAGGTCCTAGGTTGGACTGTCGGGGCTCTGAGGTGAAGTCCTATGTGGTGCTGTCCGGTCTCTGAGGCGAGGTCCTAAGCAGTGGCATTGCTAAGGGGGGGCGGTCCGCCCCAGGCGGCACTATTTTGGGGGCAGCGGCCTTTATAATTTATTTAGGGACACTCACTGACTGACACTGCAGTAGTGTCAGTGTCCCCAAATAAATTAAAAAGGCCTCCGCCAGTGCCGCGCGGCCCCCGTGTGAAGAGTAGGCGCACCTTGTAAATGCTGCCTGCAGTGCAGCATGCGCGTCTTACCCCGTTTGTGGTTGTCAGTGCATCCTGTCCCAGGGCCGTCAATCTTGTAGAGCACGCGCGAAAGCGCTACCAATGAAGGCCCTGGGCACAATGTTTGGCAAGCCCTCGCGCGAGTCACGCGCTGCACCACCACGCACGCGCTCGCCGGCACGAGTATCACTGGAGGCGGGCGGACCCGGGCGGCAAAATCAAATTGCCGTGGCCGGGGCCCGCTGTTACTCACGGCCTGAACCTGCCTGCAGCCAGCCTTGCGCGCACCTCTGCAGAGTGCGGACCGGAGTCCATGTCTTATACAACGCTGAATTAAGAGACTTGGTTAACCTGCTGCCACTGAATGTGCGCGGCTCCGCAAATGTATTCAAATATGGTGCTTGCAGCGTCGCGACTGCTGCATGCCACTCGCACCAGTCCCAACGGGTCCTATCACCAGCCGTTTTCCTTAAACCCCCTCAATTTAATAATGCCAGACCTGAGGGGAGTCTAAGAGAAATCAAGTGAGTGACCCGGGGGCAGTGGTCGCCAGGACATAGTTTGCGGGTCACTAGACAGCCCCGCCCACCCAGGGACTCACTGGCCTGCCAGCCAGGAGGGTGACTGTTAAATGAGACGGCCGGCAAACCCGAATTATCACAGCGCGCAGTAGTGGCCTGATTGAGCCCGCAGCCACTGCCATGAGAGACGCTGTGTCATCAAGTAATTCTTGGAGCGCCACCGCCACACTCCTCCGGACCTTGCGACCACTGCCCAAGTAAGAGCCACCAGCCTCTATAAATGGCGGCGAGCGGCGCGGTCAGGCAGGGAGATGATTGTGAGGTGATGATGTTAGAACTCTTTCTCAGTCAGTGATATCTGGCGCCCTTTTGTCTTTGTCTTGTTCAAAATTGTGGCCAAAATAGAAACGCTTTTTGAAGTTTTAATAATGGTCATTCGGATACTGATGATATCATTTGAATTGACCTTTTGCACATTACAAGCGCGTAACCACGGCGACGCAACACACACATCTCTTCAAGCAGCCTTAAACCCTCGCGCCACATAAGCATCTAGATTTAGACAAAAAAAATAGTATGGGTGAGATAGCGCGGTGGGTTAAAGCCTGTGCGTGCTGCCTGTGTTAGTACTAAAGTGACACTGCGGGATATGTTCATTTTCAAATATCCTGCTGGCCTGGGCCCCCAGTTGGTCTTTTCAAACGTTTGCTCTACTTCTTGCAGTACACCAGGCAACATGCTTGTGAGCACTGCACATCACTTCAGTTGCATAACTACCTATGAACCCACTTCAGCTGCTGTCAGGGGAGGTGTGCTACAAACCACATGTTGCTCGACTGGAGTACCCTCGAAAGAGTCATTGTGTGGTACAATGTGTGTCTGGTGTAAAGTGCTCTGGCACCCTACAGTGGTATGAGCAGCACGAGAAATCAAATGAACAATGTGTGAGAGAGGGGCTGAAAGATGTTAGAGTGCTTTACAAATAAAGATATAAGACACATAAATGATACCGCACAATGGCGCTGGGCCATATACGATAGACAAAGCGCAGACGAATAGAAATGGCGGCCATCACAAATACTGAGTAACAGCAAAGACACAGGTCATTTGCAGCAGTTTCCAGATCTTCTTACAGTTTCTTGTTGCTCAAATGGGTGCAATTTCCTATATTTACTGTGCTTCAGTCGTCTTCATTGCTTAATTTTGCTCGCGCGGAAGTGTCACTCATAGTCATTGAAATGTCACTCACATTTACATTGAAATTATGAAAATGTCACACATAAGAATCTGAGACCTTGGCAGCGATGGAAGGTGTTTAGGGTCTCGTCAGCAGGCACTTGACGTGTATACTTCCTGATGGTTAGACACTTTTTCCATAAATTGATATTATGACTTGCATACGGAGAGGTGCTGGCCTCGAGCTCTGGGAGGGAAAGGTTTGTGTTTTGCTGAATAGATGTCCCATACCGTGACTGCTTCCTAAATGAATTTAAAGCGCGACCTGTATTATGTTTTATCAGCTCTTCTGCTTCTGCATTCACCGTCCTGTAGCACTGAAAATCGCAACATACATTAGTGTCGTTGAGCAACATCATTCAGAAAATGATTCTTGTCAAATACATGCTCAGAAAGCGATTTAAAACAGTGCACATTATATTTTATCACCTATGGCAACTGATGCAGCCCAGCATCAGTCCACAGACACTAGGGGGCAGATTTATGTTTCCTGGCGCATCCCTGCAAATCATCAGGGATGCGCCAGGAAAGATGCGTCACGCAAGTTTACCCTTGCGCCACCACAGATGCGCCGCATTTACAATGCAGCGCATCATGGCGCAAGGATAAACAGATGCGTGACGCATCTGATGGCATAAGGGCGGCGCATTGCTGGAGTCGTGTCGCAAGCGCGACGCAACTCCAGCAATGCTCAGGGGCTGCCCATACCGAACATGCTGCGTCGTGCATTACACCTGCTTCAAGCAGGCGCAGGGTTTTGACGCAGCAGCGTCGGAAAAGTGACACAGTGAAATCTTGTAGATTTCACTGCGTCACTTTTCCGAGGCTTTTTCCGACGGAACGCCCACCCTGCATACAATAAACCTGACGCGGGTTTATGTGGCGCAGGGCTTTACAACGTGATGCATCTCCCTAGATGCGTCACGTTGTAAATAAGGCGCAACATGGCACATGGTTTACGCCGCCGCTGCGTCACAGAAGTGACGCAACGGCGGCGTGAATGTCTCGCAAGGGGCCTGTATATCGGCCCCTAGGTACCTGAACTCACTGTCTCTCCAGTGCAGCTCTGTTATTCTCTCTCTGTTTGGCTGAAAGCGCTCACCTGTTTATGTGCCACAGTACATACACATATAGAGCTTTCTTTGCGCTCATGACGTCTCTTCAACGTGACACATGGGGAATGTCTTTTTCTGAATGGCCGTTAGTCTAGACACTTTCCACATTATTACCATTAGCCTTTCTGACTTTAATAGATGTTCCAGGCTTTTGTGTTTAACATTAATGGGACATCCGTCGTCAGCTGGGAACTGATAAAGAAGCGCTCCTCCTGCCAAAGCGTATGGTGGATTAATAAAAAAAAATGAAACTGCACACCCCTTTTGTTGCCTATGTCAAACATTAACACGTCCTCTTTTGGTGTGTCTGAGACTTAAGCTCACACAATCACAAGGCTGCGGATGCCATGGGCGGCAACCTGAGGAATAGCCCCGGGCGCCACAAGCTCTAGCTACGCCTCTGGTTGTATGTGGTGCTGTCCGGGCTCCGAGGCGAGGTCCTATGTGGTGCTGTCTGGGCTCTGAGGTGAGGTCCTATGTGGTGCTGTCTGGGCTCTGAGGTGAGGTCCTATGTGGTGCTGTCTGGGCTCTGAGGCACGGTCCTATGTGGTGCTGTCTGGGCTCTGAGGTGAGGTCCTATGTGGTGCTGTCCGGGCTCCAAGGCGAGGTCCTATGTGGTGCTGTCCGGGCTCCAAGGCAAGGTCCTATGTGGTGCTGTTCGGGCTCCAAGGCGAAGTCCTATGTGGTGCTGTCCGGGCACGGCGAGGTCCTATGTGGTGCTGTCCGGGCACGGCGAGGTTCACACCATGAACATGAACACAATTTCATGCTGTCAGCTGAACTCACCTAAATGCCGGACCCCCGGAACAGATTCTCATATGGGTTAGTTTCACTCTAGATGCGTTGCACTTCGCAGAGCCCAGGGTCTCTGTCCCTCCCCTCACCTGCAGGTCTGTCCCTTTCCCCACCTGCATGTGAGAGGTAATCTCTGTCCTTTCCCCCCACCTGCAGGTGAGAGGTGGCCTCTGTCCCTCCCCCACCTGCAGGTGAGAGGTGGGCTCTTTCCTTCCCCCACCTGCAGGTGAGAGGTAGGTTCTGTCCCTCCCCCGCCTGCTGCTGAGAGGTGCGCTCTGTCCCTCCCCCCACCTGCAGGTGAGAGGTGGGCTCTGTCCCTCCCCCCACACCTGCAGGTGAGAGGTGGGCTCTGTCCCTCCCCCCACACCTGCAGGTGAGAGGTGGGCTCTGCCCCCCTAACCACCCTGTATCTTACAGGTGAGCTCTGACCCCCCCTGCATCTTAGAGGTGGGCTCTGACCCCCCCTCCTGCCTCTGAGAGGTAGCCCCCCCTCCCGCATCTTAGAGGTGGGCTCTGACCCCCCTTCTGCATCTGAGAGGTAGCCCCCCCTGCATCTTAGAGATGGGCTCTACCCCCCTGCATCTTAGAGGTGGGCTCTGCCACCCCTGCAGCTCAGAGGTGGGCTCTGCCCCCTCCCCCCCCCCACCGCCGGCACCTTAGAGGTGGGCTCCCCCTCTCCACGCCCCCTGCAGCGGCAGTAGGACAGGTTGCCCGCGCAGACACACTGGGGCACCCGGCGTCATGGTGCGTCCTGGGGCCCCTGCGTGTCTGCGAGGGCTGGTGACTCAGAGCTGGCAGGAGGCCCTGGCAGCTTGTAAAAGCCTGTGACTCACGGCTGCCTGGCACCCGCCCTCCTCTGCCACACCCAGAGAGCCCTGTGCCAACATGGCACCCGTGCTGCTCATCAGGCTTCCAGGGAGAAGGCCGGTCCGACTCAGAGCCCTGGCCCCCGGGTGCCCCGTGTCTCCATTAACCGGCGCTGCTGCCCTGTCTTCACCCAGGGCTTTAATGCATCGGGTGCCCCCGGGCTCCATGAATCCCCGGGGCCCATGGGTCTCCGTGAATCCCCGGGGCCCATGGGTCTCCATTAACCAGCACTGCTGGCACGTCTTCACCCAGGGCCTTAATACATCGGGTGCCCCCGGGCCCCCTGGGTCTCCATGGGTCTCCATATATCTCAGGGGCCCCTGGGCTCCATCGACCAGCGCTGCTGCCCTGTCTTCATACAGGGCCTTAATACATCGGGTGCCGCCGGGGCCCCTGGGGCTCCATATATCTCAGGGGCCCCTGGGCTCCATTAACCAGCACTGCTGGCACGTCTTCACCCAGGGCCTTAATACATCGGGTGCCGCCGGGGCTCCCGGAGCTCCATTAATCCCCGGGGCCCCTGGGCTCCATCGACCAGCGCTGCTGGCCTGTCTTCATACAGGGCCTTAATACATCGGGTGCCGCCGGGGCCCCTGGGTCTCCATATATCTCAGGGGCCCCTGGGCTCCATCGACCAGCGCTGCTGCCCTGTCTTCATACAGGGCCTTAATACATCGGGTGCCGCCGGGGCCCCTGGGTCTCCATATATCTCAGGGGCCCCTGGGCTCCATCGACCAGCGCTGCTGCCCTGTCTTTATACAGGGCCTTAATACATCGGGTGCCGCCGGGGCTCCCGGGGCTCCATTAATCCCCGGGGCCCCTGGGCTCCATCGACCAGCGCTGCTGATCTGTCTTCACCCAGGGCCTTGATACATCGGGTGCCCCCCGGGGCCCTTGGGCTCCATTAATCCCCGGGCCCCTGGGCTCCATTAATCCCCGGGGCCCCTGGGCTCCATTAATCCCCGGGGTCCCTGGGCTCCATAAATCGCCGGGGCCCCTGGGCTTCATTAATCCCCGGGGCCCCTAAGCTCCAATAATCCCCGGGGCCCCTGGGTTTCCATAAATCTCCGGGGCCCCTGGGCTCCATTAATCGCTGGGGCCCCTGGGCTCCATCGACCAGCGCTGCTGCCCTGTCTTCATCCAGGGCCTTGATGCATCGGATGCTCCCCGAGGCCCCTGGGCTCCATTAACCCCAGGGGCCCCAGAGTCTCCATGAATCGCCGGGGCCCCTGGGCTCTATTAACCAGCGCTGCTGCCACGTCTTCACCCAGGGCCTTAAAACATCGGGTGCCCCCCGGGGCCCCTGGGCTCCATGAATCCTCCGGGCCCCTGGGTCTCCATGAATCTCCGGGGCCCCTGGGCTCCAGTAATCCCCGGGGCCCCTGTGCTCCATTGACTAGCGCTGCTGCCCTGTCTACACCCGGGGCCTTATTACATCGGGGGCCCCCCGGGGCCGCTGGGCTCCATTAATCCCCGGGCCCCTGAGCTTCATCGACCGGTGCTGGACTGTCGCGATTCCTAGACTGTTGTGATTCCTGGGCAGTCACAATTCCTGGGCTGTCGCGATTCCTAGACTATCACGAGTCCCAGTAATTTCTAGACTGTCACGATTTCTGGTCTGTTTCGATTCCTGGGCTGTCACGATTCCTCGGCTGTCGCAATTCCTGGTCTGTCATGATTCCTAGGCTGTCACGAATCCTGGACTGTCGCAATTCCTGGACTGTCACGATTCCTAGACTGTCACGATTCCTGGACTGTCACGATTCCTAGGCTGTCACGATTCCTGGGCCGACACAATTCCGGGGCCGTCATGATTCCTGGGCTGTCACGATACCTAGATTGGCATGATTCCTGGATTGTCACGATTCCTGGGCTGTTGCGATTCCTAGACTGTCATGAGTCCCAGCAATTTCTAGACTGTCACGATTTCTGGTCTGTTTCGATTCCTGGCCTGTCACGATTCCTCGGCTGTCGCAATTCCTGGACTGTCATGATTCCTAGGCTGTCACGATTCCTGGACTGTCGCAATTTCTGGACTGTCACGATTCCTGGACTGTCACGATTCCTGGACTGTCACGATTCCTGGCTGTTGTGATTCCTACACTTCCACGATTCAGGGCCGACACAATTCCGGGGCCGTCATGATTCCTGGGCTGTCACGATACCTAGATTGGCATGATTCCTGGATTGTCACGATTCCTGGGCTGTTGCGATTCCTAGACTGTCATGAGTCCCAGCAATTTCTAGACTGTCACGATTTCTGGTCTGTTTCGATTCCTGGGCTGTCACGATTCCTCGGCTGTCGCAATTCCTGGTCTGTCATGATTCCTAGGCTGTCAAGAATCCTGGACTGTCGCAATTCCTGGACTGTCACGATTCCTGGACTGTCACGATTCCTGGCTGTGGTGATTCCTACACTGCCACGATTCCTGTGCCGACACAATACCGGGGCCGTCATGATTCCTGGGCTGTCACGATACCTGGGCTGTTGCGATTCCTGGGCTGTCACGATAGCTGGGCTGTCACAATTTTTGGGCTGTCGCAATTCGTAGGCTGTCACGATTCCTGGGCTGTCACAATTCCTAGACTATCATGATTCCTAGACTGTCTCGATTCCTAGCCTGTCGCGATTCCTAGGCTGTGACGATTCCTAGGCTGTCACAATTCGTAGGTTGTCACAATACATTGGCTGTCACAATTCTTGGGCTGTCGCGATTCCTAGGCTGTTACGATTCCTGGGCTGTCGCAATTCCTGGGCTGTCACAATACCTTGGCTGTCACAATTCTTAGGTTGTCACGATTCCTGGACTGTCGCGATTCCTGGGCTGTCACGATTCCTGCGCGGATAGCCCAAATGTGTGGGACTTTCTTGAACCTGCACTTGAGTAGAGAGTAGAGGTACCTTTTGTCAAATTTGAAAGTGACAGGTGTCCCGCCTCTTCTGGGGTTAGCCGCATCTGAAATAACTCTTTAACAGGAAGTGACGCCAGTATTTGTCATAAAAGTCCTGCCACAGAAAATAACAATGAGGAATACAAAAAGTGCCGGGTGGAATTCTCGAATTAATCTCAGCCACCGGTAACTACTCGAGGCTGCACTCCAGTCCGCCAGTTTTCAGCCCAGCTGCAAATAACAACGCCAGGAAGTGAGGCAGGCTGTTCACCTCTTGTCGGAGGCCCCCTCTGTATGTTTGAGGACTTGTCGGCCATGTCTCAGTCAGGCCCACTGGCAGATATGCCAGGTGATATGTGTCACCAATTCTAAGACACAACTGGTCTCGGAGCACCAGGCGTTGAAGGCCATCTTACCGGTGGCACTCTATAATCTGAATATCCGGTGAAAACACGAGGAGGGGGTGACCGTCTTAGACATGATGGAACACTCTAGTGTGAAACAGAAGGTGCTGGTGCCTGTCTGCAGGCACCGAACACCCTGGAGCACAAACATACTACTGTTCCTCAAAGTCCCCGGGTCGCTGCGTCCAGCAGGAAGTGGACTCAGAGCCCTTTCATCGAGGGAACTGGTTCTCACAGAGCTGGGCTGTCTCTGAAGCATCCAAAATACATAAATAAACAAAGCGGAACATATTTTAAAGCTTCCATGAAGGCAGCATGGCTGAAATATAAGAAAGAGATCAAACCTATATTCGCCCCGTCTCTGCCCTGATAAACCCATAATACGTGGGCGGGCTGTTGTTCTAGGATCTGCTTTCAGGGCTACCCCCACTTTTTGCTGTGTCAGTGTTTTTTTTTTACTAGTCTTCATGGGATCCTGCTATCCAGGACCCCGGTCACAGTGCTTCCTCCCTAAATTGACGGTGGTAAGTACTTCTGTACCTCCACAATTGGTTACTGCTGTACCCCTATAAGTCCCTAGTATATGGTACTGGCACACCCTGGGCATACGTGCACCAGGGGTCTCCCATGGGCTGCAGTATGTATTATGCCCCCCACGAGAGACCACTCAAACTGTGACTACAGGCCGGCCATTGCAGCTTGTGTGAGCTGGTGCTAGCACCACTTACGAAAGATACATTTTCTTATACCTGAGGTAACTACACTTAAACCTATAAGTCACCCCTAAGGCAGGCCATTCAATCCTGAAGGCAGGGAGTTAGGTTATAAGTATGAGGGTGCCCTGCACAAGCAGGACACCCCTACAAACTCTGAAGTCGATTCTCCAGGCTTTGTAAGTGCGGTCAGCCATTTTGATACATATAGTGGCCATCCGCCAGTACGCAATGGCTAACTATGTAGTGGCTGTGCCAAACCTGGGCGTGTTTGGTATCAAACATGTTGGAATCATACCCCAACACCGTTATTGGTGTTGGAGGTATGATTCCATGCACTGAGGGCCTCCTCCAGGAAGTCCACTGTGCTCCCAGTAACAGCCTTCCAGGGTCTGCCAGCAAGCTAATGCTGCTTCCGACCCCAGACATGATCCTGCCCTCCTGCTGCTGAGCCAAGCTCGAGCAGGGGAAGGCAGATCAATAGGGTTCCTGTCACAGGGAGGGGTGACAACCTCCCAGACAGGACACAGTGTATTGGGCTGGGGTGGGGGCGCTTGCCAATGCCACCAGACAGCTTTGAAGGGCATGTTTGGGGCCCTCCCTTCATACTCTAGTTAGAAACAGTTCTGTGGGCCCTTGGCCCCCCCTCTGGCGTGAAACTGGACAAAGGACATGGGAGTATCCTCCCCTCTGGGAGGGACCTCTGAGTCTTTCCAACCCTCTCTAGGGTACTTACTAGCTTACGTGTGGGTGTCTCTTCAGATTAGTTGTGGGACAAGACTCAAGCCTGAAACCACATCTCTCTTCGACTGTCTGAACACTTGGACTTTGCTGGACTTAGCCTGGAACCGAGACTGCACCAAGGAAGACTCCTGCTGCTCCTGCTCTCGCTGCTCTGCAAGTCTTCTTCGTTGTCTATGCTTCTTCCAGGATCTTCACCAGACCTGTGGGCATCAAGGACACCCGAAGTAATCTCCATTGGAGTGAAGGAGTCACTCCCCTGCGTCTGCAGGCACCGCAACGAAGCTGACCTGTCGGCACCGCCTGACGTCCCATGGACTCCGAAAGGCTCAACAGCACAGGTGGTGGTTCTGCAACTCCCTTGAGGCTTGGCCTGCCCTCTCCTCAATTTTGAGGCAGGTATCCCTCGTCGGAACTGCTGGGATCAAACCCCTGAGCACAGCATTGACTTGCCGTTGCCAAGGCTTGCTGGCTCTGCACGCGACAGATCTCTGGGCTACAAGAAGCTTCAGCCTCCAGCATCTCCTTCTCCCAAGATTTCCATCCTCTCCGCATCCCCTGCACTGTGGGCCTTCATCTTTGGCGAGCTGCTTGAGGTCCAATTGCAACTCCTGTGCCTTTCGCTTGTGGGACTTTGAGGGTCTTCTCCTGCTTCAGTGGGCTTCCCTGCTCGCTCGGGGCCTGCTCTGACTCTCCTGCACTTGGACCTAGCTGGTGCCAACGTTGCTCCTTCATCTTTTTCCACGTTTGTTGCTACTGCCAAGGCTTGTTGGTGCTCTCGCCGAACACTGACACCCTGGCTTTTGACATCCGATGTGGGACAGCTCGTGAATGGCTCCTGGTCTTCCACAGCGTTGCCTGGTCCTCACCGCTGCAAATTCAAGGGCACCGTCAACTCTCCTGCATCTCCGACATCGGTGGGCATTCGTCTCCCGTGCCTCCTGGTCACTCCCGAGAGGCATCGACTCTGTCCCCTCTGCTCGCAGGTATCCCTCATCTTTGAATTCACCTTTGGCTTCCACCAGACACTTCCGTCTTCTTCTCCAGCAGCATCTTTACTGAAGTCCTCAATTGCGGTCTACGGCGGTTTCTGACACCACTTCGCACCTATGCACCCAGCTTCCCAGGTGTAGATTTCCTGGTTCCTGGGATATCCACGGGTGGGGTGACTCTCCAACCTTCTGTCTTCCACGGGATTTCTTCAGGGTCCACTGAGAAGGCTCCTTCTTCTTCAAAACTGCAACCGTGACCTACCCATTGCTTGGATCGAGTACGTGGCTGTGTTTCCACTCTGCACGCAACCTCCGTGGTGTTCCTGGGTACTTACCTTGGGTGGTTCCTTGTGTCCACAGCTCTCCTCACCCAAGTCCCGACTTCGGTCGCATTTCACATTCCACTTCCTTAGTATATGGTTTGGTCTCCCCCCTGGAGACCACTGTGTATTTGTTCTACTTACCTGTTTACAATTGAAGTATTATTGTGTATTTCTGTTCATATCTCCGGGTAGGAGATATACCAATTTGTTAGTGAGTGTTGTGCAATGAATAGACATATCTTTATAACTGCACTGTGTGTATCTTTTTCGTTTACCCTCCTCGATATGATTAGTTCTGGTAAAACAAGCGGCTTTACACTCCTTCTGGACTAAGCCTGAAGGCTGCTCTCCACAGCTACCACTTGGAGAGCTTTCTACGGTTGTCTAAGACACTAAAATCGCCATACGGGTTGTCTGGATTAGTGCAGTGTTTGTGACTTGAAAAAGTGTGCACCATATGTTAAGCCAGCCTCCTACAGTGTGCTGTGGTTCTAGGATTGTATTGTTATGTCTTCGCTGTGTTTTTTCCCCAGTGGTCCCACAGGTTGTGCCCCCCCCCTTGTGTTTGTGGTTCCATCTGAACTCTACTTCTTGTCCAGAAGACACCGACACCTCTTTCCTCGCAGTGCGCTTTCATTTTCTTCTGTCATGAATTTAAACTTCAGTTGTGTGCCATGTGTGCTCTTGGTAATTAGTTGATTGTTTGCACTTTTCTTCTCCCACTCGTTGAACAGACTCCCCACAGTGATTTTACTAACTACCTAATGAACGCCTCTCCAAATATGGAACAGAACGGAGAACCGGTGCCAAATGGATCTGGGTCTGACCATCTGAGAGCTGATTCATCAAAAGTACTAAATGTTATTCCGTGAAACGCAAACGGCATTATCCAAGGAGGTGTCAATTCCACCACAGCTGCAGGAGCTCTTCCTCGTCTGCAAACCTCGGCCGGGTCTGTGGCGGCGGCTGGACCTAGGCTCAGCCTCACTTACCAGTATGGCATGACGATCCATAGTATTGGTCTATGGTGTCTGTGAGATGAGAAACACGGATATGTCGACAGTGCCACGCCCTTTCCCCCTCCTGTGCCGGGCGTTTCCCACGCGGGTGGGTTTCATGACGAGATAGTCTCATCATGGGCACAGCGCGACCGTGCTCCATGACGAGACTATCTCGTCATGGGCACAGAAGAGGTTAACTACCTCTGGGTTATTCCTTTGTCTGTAAATAGAGTGTGACTATAGGGAGCCGTCCTCGCTCGCCCACCATTTTGAACACGAACTTCATCAAGGACAATTGTCTCGTTATTCGGGGTTTTTAAATAAGATTGTTTCAACATCCGTGTCGCACTAAATGAGCTGAGAGGAGCGAAGTAACTTGTTTCTTTTTTCTATCATGCACATACATTTTCACCTATGTTTATTCTTCACGTCTGAATATATCCTTCTCCTTACCGATTTTATTCTAAGTGTGATTACAAGACATACATGACCTGCGTATTAACGCAGGCTAAAACTCCGATCTACTAATTAAGGTAGGAGATAGGGTAGAAATACAGTGATCCAGTAGTACTGATGAAAGCCAGGGAAGACGCAATATCCGGCTGAAACATGTCGACATTCTTGCAGAGTGGAGGGGTAAAGGGTCCATAATTGACCAGTACACCACCAACTACTGGTTTAGCAAAACCTTTGTACCTCTTACCCGGGAGTCTGCCAATAAAATAGGTATTTGGAGATCCCTGAGTTAGTTTCCACATTGTACATCTGCACCTTTCCTTGCTCCCTTTCTTCTCTGTGTTTGTTTTGTTTCCCCCACCCTATTGCTCCGCCTCGGGCGTTGGCTTGCGCAGAGGTGTGTGCAGCAGCCCTATGATGAAGCATGCCACAAATGTTATGGGTGAGTGCAGTTTTTCCAACACTGTGCGCATGCTGCCCTGGTCTAGCCGCAGCTGAGACCCGAGGGTGGGGAGTCTACCCAGTATCACGGGGGCTGCACCAAGGCTGGCCTGCACCAACACACACCCAAGAAGGGTAGCTGCACCCCGAGGTGTGAGGCTATACAAGCACTACCCCACTCTGGGGGTGTTGGTGCAGGTACGCTGCTGCTGCAGTAAATCTCAGCAGCATAGACAGACTGCACAAAGATGGCGGAAGACCAACTCCTGGCGACGGCTCCATTGTCATAAGGGCGCAACAACACCGTTTTGGTGCCACTGAAGCTGCGAGAAGGGCCTGCTGCAGGAGCTGTCCGTCCGACGGGTATGTGGCAAAGAATGAATACTCATGCCTAAGGCTGCAAACACAACAACAAACAATGGGGGCCTTGAGGGGCTCCCCCCCCCACGTCCCTCCCCCGAGCATGAAAACATATCCACAACAAGACTGACTGCTGAACCCAGTGGTGAAGACGAAAGAGTGAGGTACTGCGGTGTACTGATCTACAACCCAAACTATGACATCATTAGATTAGACAGAACTGATAAAACAGGGGGAGGTATCGCGTGCATACATCGTAGTAATATCTCTGTGAACAGAGCCATATCCCCTGTATACACCTCCTGCGAATACTTATGCCTCGACATCACCAGCTATGGTAAACCATTTTGTTCCATACACATCATCTATCATCCACCGGGTGATGACCTAGCCGTCACTGAACATTTCATGGATATGGTAACAACAAATATGGGGCGACTAAACACCCAAATATTCCTGGGAGACTTCAATCTTCACTGGAACGATTACAATGATACTGTGGTGAATAGTCTCAAAATCTTCCTAGAAGACCTAGACCTGACCCAATTATGTAGCAGCCCTACACACGACAAAGGATCTATTCTGGACTTAATAATCTCTAAAACCGATTCCATTCAGATCCAGTCGATCGAACCCTGCGACTGGTCAGATCATCATATCATTAATTTCTACATCAAGGAAATGGTGAAACTTAACTCGGCGCAACCCACACGACCTAAAATGTGGAAAAGAGACCTGAATAAGATCAAGCCTAACACTTTGCCATCCCCCAGCTACAACCTACTCCGGCTCCCCGCAGGAACTTCCGAAGTCCATGATCTCACCAATCACTACCTCTACGCCATGACATCGATAATAGATGAGGTTGCACCTCTTCAACTAAAGAGAGTATCCATAAAAGACTCCAAGCCCTGGTACAATGGAACACTTAATGAAGACAGACGGTCGCTCAGAACATCTGAGCGCACATGGAGATCTGTTCCATCCGCAAACCACCTCAAGATCCTTAGGACAAAGAGAAATGCATATTACCGAAAGATCAAGCACACCAAGGCTGACTTCTTCAGCTTCCAACTAGACCAAGCAAGAAACCGCCCCAAAAAACTTTTTGAATTAATCAAAACCCAATCCAAGGAGGCACCACAACGCCCACAAGACTCATCATGTCCGCAACCAAACTGTGAAGATTTCGCCGTCTTCTTCACCCAGAAGACTGACACCATCAAAAAGGATCTCCTAACTGACCTAACCCTACACGCGAGACCACACACAAATACCCCAGCATTTCCATCTGCTTCATACCTAACCCCTTCAAAGCCTGACCTGAAAGATGACGCAACCTGGTCTTCCTTTACCACCTACTCTGAAGAAGACATAGGCAAAATACTCAGTGCCCTGGACCCTGCCAACCACTTCGCCGATCCCCTCCCTGTGAATGCCGTCAAAGACCTTACTCCTCTGCTTCCGCCGATCTGGACCAAGATCATAAACAGCTCACTTCAACAAGGCTGCATCCCAGACACCCTCAAAGCTGGCCAGGTATCACCCATTCTAAAGAAGCCCACGGCCGACCCTAGGGACCTAAACAACTACCGCCCTATTACCAACATTCCTACCTTGGCCAAATTATTGGAAAAATGTGTTCACCTCCAATTGACGAGGCATATTGATCACTTTGACCTCCTTAACAAGCACCAATCAGGCTTCCGAGCAGGTCATAGCACTGAATCAGCCATGACACACATAATTGATGATGCGCTACAAATCCTGGATCAAAATGGAGCCTGCTTACTCATTCTATTAGACCTATCCTCAGCCTTTGATACGATAAAACACGAGAACCTGTTAGACCTCCTGGATCACAGAATGGGATTCTCAGGAGCAGTGCTAAACTGGTTTACCTCATTTCTCCATAATCGGACACAAGAATTCAAGGTCAATAACTCCCTCTCCAAACCAGTACCAGTTACTTTAGGTGTCCCACAAGGTTCCTCACTCTCCCCAACGCTGTTTAATCTCATCATGGAACCACTCACCGAAGTTCTGCAAGCATCGAACGTACAATATCACATGTACGCCAATGACACACAACTATACCTCAAGATCCACTCTTTAGAAGACATCAAATCACTTAACCTATCGCTTAGGAATACACAAACTTGGCTAGCAGAAAATCATCTCAAACTGCATGCCCTAAAAACAGAATTCCTCCTTATAGCTCCACCTGCCCAAGTCCCCATAATACAAGAGTGGATTAAACATCTTACAGCACTCAAAGTTCAACCTACCATCGTGGACTCAGCGAAATCACTCGGAATTACTCTTGACTGTAACCTCAATATGCAAAAACACATCAGCTACAAAGGGAGCAAACTTCCAGATAAATACACTAAGGAAACTTAAACCTTTCCTACCGCCCAACGACTTCAAACAGGCAGTACAAGCTCTAGTCACACCAAGACTGGAATACGGTATTATCTCTCTTTGTGGCCTACCCAAAGTATCAACTGCACCATTAAGAGCCTCTATCAATTCGGCAGCGAGACTCATCACTGGCTCCAAAAGAAACTCCCACATCACCCCGGATCTTCAATCCCTGAACTGGCTACCCCTTGAAGCCAGAATTCATCTGAAAATAGCGTGTATGACACACAAAGCCCTTCACCACAATGCACCCTCTTATCTGGCACAGAAACTGACGATCTCTGGCGGGATCAGACCCTCAAGAAGTGCGGATAACCTACTACTGAAACCACAAAGGTTCCACAAGAAGAAAACATATAACAGATCCTTCTCCGGGATGGCTCCCAGAATCTGGAATGCCTTACCTCCTGAAAGCAGACTTAACCCCTCCACTGCTTCTTTCAAAATGGAGGTAAAATCGATCCTCATGGCCAAATTCACTTAACTATGGACTATAGACACCTGGGTTCCATTCACATCCGTGTCCCTGGCAACTAGACTTTTTGTTTTTCCTCAGGTTGATTATTGCTTTGCCTACACAAGATGCTCTGTGTATGCGCTATGTGTAACATCTATTTGTTGTACAGTAACCTTTACCAATTGTATAGCGCTCTGATATCCATTTAGGATCTTGTTCGCGCTCTATCAAACTTTCTAAATAAATAAATAAATAAAACCGTCTTAGGACGAGGAAGTGAAGGAGAGACAGAAGGAGTGGAGAGAGGGAGGGAGCTAGGAGAGAGAGAGGCGGGGACAGAGAGAGGAGAGATAGAGGGGGAGAGAGAGAGAGAGAGAGGGGAAGAGAGAGGAGGCAAGCTAGGAGAGAGAGGGGACAGAGAGAGAGAGAGAGAGAAGAGAGGGAGGAGAGAGGGAGAGAGAGAAAGTGTGAGAGAGAAAAGGACAGAGAGAGAGAGAGAAAGATAGAGAGAGAGAGAGAGAGAGAGAGAGAGAGGTGGGCGTCAACCCTTCCTTTGATAACCATGGTAGGTGCATAAAACCCTGACTGCAGCCAGACATTACTGGAGTACCACCCCTACCCCTTCCTCCCCCTCCCCCCAGAAGTGTTCAACCACCTGTGGGTGACACCCATGTGGCCTCAGCCCCCCCCCCCCCTCCCCCCGGACCACTGCCAACCTGGACCTTCATTGCCCAGTTTGGAGCCAGAGTGGTCCCCCGAACTGTTCTCCCCCCACCCAGGCCCGGCTTTAGCACCGGTGACGCCCTGTGCGACAATGGTTTTTTGCGCTCCCCAATAACCACCTGCGCCACGGATTCCCTCCCTACCACCCTTTAACAGTCTCCACAACCACCCTCTCTCAGATGCATTTAATTACTTTCTTGGTGTCACTCATAAAAGTGAAGGGTGTCAGAACACTTTACATTGCACACACATTACAGAGACAATCAATCATATATGTGTAAATCAATGTATAGGAAACATTGCATAAGACAGAGGACTACAAGGGGTAGGATTCATATGTCATCCATACTGGCAGGCAGTATAGTTAGGGGAGCTTGGTCTGGAGAAGCACAAACTCAGAATTTGAATCGTAACACCACGGTTGGGGGTTCTCTTTAATAATCGGAAATGATTTCTACCCGAATGAACCTTTCGTGAACCATTAGAATCAATACGCTATAATCTATACTTGAAGTCTGCATTTCAGTTCTTTGATGGCAGTTAGTCGGTCACTGTTCTACATTAGGAGTTTAAGTTGTGAACTGCAAGTAACAAAAGGACCTCTCTGACAGAAGCAGCATCCCACTGACCTCTTTATATTATATTCACTTTGTGATCTGAATGGTACACATTCTCTGCAGCAGGCACATTAACCCTCTGCACTACCTTATGAGGAATCAAAACTTCCACGAGACGAAACCACAGCCTCTCCCCAGGAAGAACACTCATCACCGGCGTTAACTTGACATTGTTATTACTGGATGAAAAATGCAGGAGGCCAGGACCGCGGCAGCGGGTGCTTGAAAACACGATATAAACAAGCAAACAGGCGCATCCACGGGAAGTCTGCACCCGGTGCGGTGGCACCGGTCGCACCGCCCTAGAGCCCGCCCTGCCCCCACCCCCTTTAATGCCACCACCAGCGCTTGGAACCCCCGGGGCACCAGGCACCATAGACCTAACACACGGTTCCCTCAGGAGCGCCCACGCCTATGTGGGCGGGGCCCCATGAAGGTGTGAGAGTGGGCATGGTGGGTGCAGCACTGGCTCAGACCCACTGAGCTACCCCCGTCTGTTCTGAGCTGCATGGGCACTTTACCAAGGGCAGCGGTTTCACGGCGCTTTAGTTGCGTTGTTGCAGTTCATTCATTTATCTGTAAATGAAGCGCCTCGAGCAGCCCCGGGGTCACACCCGGGGTCACACGAGGACAGCAGGATGAGCCGCTACAAGCCCTGTCTGTGATCTCAGCCTGTCTCTGTGAGGGCTCAGCCTGTCTCTGTGAGGGCTCAGCCTGTCTCAGTGAGGGCTCAGCCTGTCTCTGGGATAGCAGCCTCCCTCCGTGAGGGCTCAGCCTGTCTCTGTGAGGGTTCAGCCTGTCTCTGTGAGGGTTCAGCCTCTCTCAGTGAGGGCTCAGCCTCTCTCCTTGAGGGCTCAGTCTGTCTCTGGGATGGCAGCGTCTCTTCGTGAGGGCTCAGCCTGTTTGCGAGGGCTCAGCCTGTCTCTGTGATGGCTCAGCCTGTCTGTGAGGGCTCAGCCTGTCTGTGAGGGCTCAGCCTGTCTCTGTGAGGGCTCAGCCTGTCTCAGTGATGGCTCAGCCTGAATCCGTGAGGGCTCAGCCTGTCTGTGAGGGCTTAGCCTGTCTCTGTGAGGGCTCAGCCTGTCTCTGTGAGGGCTCAGCCTGTCTCTGTGAGGGCTCAGTCTGTCTCTGGGATAGCAGCCTCTCTTCGTGAGGGATCAGCCTGTCTGTGAGGGCTCAGCCTGTCTGTGAGGGCTCAGCCTGAATCCGTGAGGGCTTAGCCTGTTTGTGAGGGCTCAGCCTGTCTGTGAGGGCTCAGCCTGTTTCTGTGCGGGCTCAGCCTGAATCCTTGAGGGCTCAGCCTGTTTGTGAGGGCTCAGCCTGTCTCAGTGAGGGCTCAGCCTGTCTCTGTGAGGGCTCAGCCTGTCTCTCTAAGGGCAGACTCCCTCCGTGAGGGCTCAGCCTCTCTCTGTGAGGGTAGACTCCCTCCGTGAGGGCTCAGCCTGTCTCTGTGAGGGCTCAATCTGTCTCTGGGATAGCAGCCTCTCTTCGTGAGGGCTCAGCCTGTCTGGGAGGGCTCAGCCTGAATCCGTGAGGGCTCATCCTGTCTGTGAGGGCTCAGCCTGTCTCTTTGAGGGCTCCGCAGTGCTCCTCACGTCCCAGTGTTTGTTTTCGTGGTATTTATAACATGTGCCCCTCCCCGGACTGACTCCTGGCTGCCATATTCCTCATTCTCCCGCCCCTGACATTCCTGGCGCCCATGGACACCCCCCAGGAATGTCCCGCCCCCTCCTCCCGGCACCAAGCTGCTAATTAAAGGCTGTCAGTGCCTCCCCTCCCACTGTGGTCTGCCTGGGGTGGGGGCTGCAGCCCCCCCCAGCGGCCTTTCAATGGGCAGGTGAGCCACACACATGCCCTGCCCCCCCCCTTCCAGGATGGAGGCACCTTCCAAGCTGTCCAGTGGGGAGCTGTGCGCATTTCAGTAGCCAAAGCACACTTTTACTAGCCCGTCTGGCGGTGAAAGGAGCTAGAAGCAGTTGGAAGCAGTGAATGTTCCGCCAGAGGGGTTACTTGTAGACGACTCTCACTTAGCTTTATTTATTTATTTAGTTATTTATTCAGATCAACTTTTGCTGTCTCTGGAGGGCCCAGCCTGTCTCTGTCGAGGTTGTCTGTCTCTGTGAGAGCTCAACCTGTCTGTGAGAGCTATCCTGTCTCTGTGAGAGCTCAGCCTGTATGTGAGACCTAGCCTGTCTCAGTGAGGGCTCAGCCTGTATGTGAGACCTAGCCTGTCTCAGTGAGACTCAGTCTGTCTCTGTGAGAGCTCAGCCTGTCTCTGTGAGGGCTCAGCCTGTCTCTGTGAGAGCTCAGCCTATCTCAGTGAGACTCAGTCTGTCTCTGTGAGAGCTCAGCCTGTCTCTGTGAGGGCTCAGCCTGTCTCTGTGAGAGCTCAGCCTATCTCAGTGAGACTCAGTCTGTCTCTGTGAGAGCTCAGCCTATCTCTGTGAGGGTTCAGCCTGTCTGTGAGAGCTAGCCTGTCTCGATGAGGGCTCAGTCTGTCTGTGAGAGCTAGCCTGTCTCAGTGAGGGCTCAGCCTGTCTGTGAGAGCTAGCCTGTCTCAGTGAGGGCTCAGCCTGTGCAAGTGAGGGCTCAGCCTGTCTGCGAGAGCTCAGCCTGTCCCTGTGAGGGCTCCGCCTGTCTGTGAGAGCTCAGCCTGTCTCAGTGATGACTCAGCATGTCTCTGTGAGGGCTCAGTTGTCTGTGAGAGCTTAGCCTGTCTCGGTGAGGGCTCAGCCTGTCTGTGAGAGCTTAGCCTGTCTCAGTGAGGGCTCAGCCTGCCTGTGAGAGCTCAGCCTATCTCAGTGAGACTCAGCCTGTCTCTGTAAGAGCTCAGCCTATCTCTGGGATGGTTCAGTCTGTCTGTGAGAGCTAGCCTGTCTCGGTGAGGGCTCAGCCTGTCTGTGAGAGCTAGCCTGTCTCAGTGAGGGCTCAGCCTGTATATGAGAGCTAGCCTGTCTCAGTGAGGCTCAGCCTGTCTCAGTGAGGCTCAGCCTGTCTCAGTGAGGGCTCAGTCTGTCTCAGTGAGGGCTCAGCCTTTCTCTGTGAGGGCTCAGCCTGTCTGTGAGAGCTCAGCCTGTCTCAATGAGGGCTCAGCCTGTCTATGAGAGCTCACCTTATCTCAGTGAGGCTCAGCCTGTCTCAGTGAGGCTCAGCCTGTCTCTGTGAGAGCTCAGCCTGTCTCGGTGAGGGCTCAGCCTCTCTGTGAGAGTTAGCCTGTCTCAGTGAGGGCTCAGACTGTCTGTGAGAGCTAGCCTGTCTCAGTAAGGCTCAGCCTGTCTCAGTGAGAGCTCAGCCTGTCTCGGTGTGGGCTCAGCCTCTCTGTGAGAGCTAGCCTGTCTCAGTGAGGGCTCAGACTGTCTGTGAGAGCTAGCCTGTCTCAGCGAGGGCTCAGCCTGTATGTGAGAGCTAGCCTGTCTCAGTGAGGGCTCAGCCTGTCTCAGTGAGGGCTCAGCCTTTCTGTGAGTGCTAGCCTTTCTCAGTGAGGGCTCAGTCTGTCTTTGAGAGCTCAGCCTGTCTCTGTGAGGGCTCAGTTGTCTGTGAGAGCTAGCCTGTCTCAGTGAGGGCTCAGCCTTTCTGTGAGAGCTCAGCCTATCTCTATGATGGTTCAGTCTGTCTTTGAGAGCTAGTCTGTCTCAGTGATGACCCAGCATGTCTCTGTGAGGGCTCAGTTGTCTGTGAGAGCTCAGCCTGTCTCTGTGAGGGCTCAGTTGTCTGTGAGAGCTAGCCTGTCTCAGTGAGGGCTCAGCCTTTCTGTGAGAGCTCAGCCTATCTCTATGATGGTTCAGTCTGTCTTTGAGAGCTAGTCTGTCTCAGTGATGACCCAGCATGTCTCTGTGAGGGCTCAGTTGTCTGTGAGAGCTCAGCCTGTCTCGGTGAGGGCTCAGCCTGTCTCTGAGAGCTTAGCCTGTCTCAGTGAGGGCTCTGCCTGTCTTTGAGAGCTAGCCTGTCTCAGTGAGGGCTCAGCCTGTCTCAGTGAGGGCTCAGCCTGTCCCAGTGAGGGCTCCGCCTGTCGGCGAGAGCGCAGCCTGTCTCTGTGAGGGCTCTGCCTGTCTGTGAGAGCTAGCCTGTCTCAGTGAGGGCTCAGCCTGTATGTGAGAGCTAGCCTGTCTCAGTGAGGGCTCAGCCTGTCTCAGTGAGGGCTCAGCCTTTCTGTGAGAGCTAGCCTTTCTCAGTGAGGGCTCAGCCTGTCTGTGAGAGCTCAGCCTATCTCAGTGAGACTCAGTCTGTCTGTGTGAGAGCTCAGCCTGTCTCTGTGAGGGCTCAGCCTGTCTCTGTGAGAGCTCAGCCTATCTCAGTGAGACTCAGTCTGTCTCTGTGAGAGCTCAGCCTATCTCTGTGAGGGTTCAGCCTGTCTGTGAGAGCTAGCCTGTCTCAGTGAGGGCTCAGCCTGTCTGTGAGAGCTCAGCCTATCTCAGTGAGGCTCAGCCTGTCTCTGTGAGGGCTTCACCTGTCTGTGAGAGCTCAGCCTGTCTCAGTGATGACTCAACATGTCTCTGTGTGGGCTCAGCCTATCTCTGTGAGGGTTCAGCCTGTCTGTGAGAGCTCAGCCTGTCTCAGTGAGGGCTCAGCCTTTCCGTGAGAGCTCAGCCTATCTCAGTGAGACTCAGCCTGTCTCTGTGAGAGCTCAGCCTATCTCTGTGATGGTTCAGTCTGTCTGTGAGAGCTGGCCTGTCTCGGTGAGGGTTCAGCCTGTCTGTGAGAGCTAGCCTGTCTCAGTGAGGGCTCAGCCTGTCTGTGAGAGCTAGCCTGTCTCAGTGAGGCTCATCCTGTCTCAGTGAGGCTCAGCCTGTCCCAGTGAGGGCTCCGCCTGTCTGCGAGAGCTCAGCCTGTCTCTGTGAGGGCTCTGCCTGTCTGTGAGAGCTCAGCCTGTCTCGGTGAGGGCTTAGCCTGTCTGTGAGAGGTTAGCCTGTCTCAGTGAGGGCTCAGTCTGTCTTTGTGGGGGCTGAGACTGTCCTGCGAGGGCCCAGCCTGTCTCTGTGCGGCTCAGCCTGTCTCAGTGAGGGTTCAGCCTGTCTCAGCGAGGGCTCAGCCTATCTCTGTGAGGGCTCAGCCTGTCTCAGTGAGGGCTCAGCCTGTTTCTCTCTGTGAGGGCTCAGCCTGTCTCTGTGAGAGTTCAGCCGGTCTCAGTGAGGGCTCAGCCTGTCTCAGTGAGGGCTCAGCCTGTCTCTGTGAGGCTCAGCCTGTCTCTGTGAGGCTCATCCTGTCTCAATGAGGCTCAGCCCGTCTCAGTGAGGGCTCAGCCTGTCTCTGTGAGCGCTCAGCCTGTCTCAGTGAGGGCTCAGCCTGTCTCAGTGAGAGCTCAGCCTGTCTCTGTGAGGCTCAGCCTGTCTCAGTGAGGGTTCAGCCTGTCTCAGTGAGGGCTCAGCCTGTCTCAGTGAGGGCTCAGCCTGTCTCAGTGAGGGCCCAGTCTGTCTTTGTGGGGGCTGAGACTGTCCTGTGAGAGCTAAGCCTGTTGTGAGGGCTCAGCCTGTCTCTGTGAGGCTCAGCCTGTCTCGGTGAGGGCTCAGCCTGTCTCAGTGAGAGCTCAGCCTGTCTCTGTGAGGCTCAGCCTGTCTCAGTGAGGGTTCAGCCTGTCTCAATGAGAGCTCAGCCCGTCTCAGTGAGGGCTCAGCCTGTGTCAGTGAGGGCCCAGTCTGTCTTTGTGGGGGCTGAGACTGTCCTGCGAGGGCCCAGCCTGTCTCTGTGCGGCTCAGCCCGTCTCGGTGAGGGCTCAGCCTGTCTGTCAGAGCTCAGCCTATCTCAGTGAGGCTCATCCTGTCTCTGTGAGCGCTCAGCCTGTCTCAGTGAGGGTTCAGCCTGTCTCAATGAGAGCTCAGCCCGTCTCAGTGAGGGCTCAGCCTGTGTCAGTGAGGGCCCAGTCTGTCTTTGTGGGGGCTGAGACTGTCCTGCGAGGGCCCAGCCTGTCTCTGTGCGGCTCAGCCCGTCTCGGTGAGGGCTCAGCCTGTCTGTCAGAGCTCAGCCTATCTCAGTGAGGCTCATCCTGTCTCAGTGAGGCTCATCCTGTCTCAGTGAGGCTCAGCCTGTCTCTGTGAGCGCTCAGCCTGTCTCGGTGAGGGCTCAGCCTGTCTCAGTGAGAGCTCAGCCTGTCTCTGTGAGGCTCAGCCTGTTTCTGCGAGGTTTAGCCCGTCTCAGTGAGGGCTCAACCCGTCTCAGTGAGGGCTCAGCCTGTCTCTGGGGTCGCAAGGGCCTTAGGGACAAGGGAGCACAGCCGGTTCATCGTTACCCAGGCAGGGTACAGATCAGGCAGGTTGGCCGCCCTGCTGCGTGAAGGGGCTCCTTGCTGTCCGGGTCCAACTGCTGACCCTGCTGAGCACGAGTGCCTCTTCCTGGTTGGTTGCTGTGCCAGTCGGGCCACGGAGCTGCAAGTCTGGGACCGGACTCTTGCGGTTTCGGTGCCTGTGGTCTGCAGGGGAGTAGGGCCTCTACTCCACGTGAGGTCTTGGGCAGTTTGCGAAGGCTGGTAGCCCACTGGGGTTCTTCGATGCCACACAGCAGCAGGACGAGACAGTTCACCTCGACTGTCGAGTCTTGAAGCGGCAGGCAGGGGTTTGCACCAAAATTCTGTGCAGGCGCTCAGTCCTCGGGTTCAGCAGCTCTCCTTTGTCCTCCTTGTCTTTAGGTCAATCAAATCTGAAGTGCTGTGTCAAGGGGTGCCACCAAAATACTCAATTTAGGGGCGTTAAGGGGAGTACCAGGCAGTAGCCAATGGGCTACCTACCTTTCGGATGACTGCACCCTCTGTATGACCACTTCCTGTGGGAGGTGGGCACAGCCCTGACCCAAATAGGCCAACTATTTCCCAGACAAGATGGAGAATTCCCAAAATTGGGGTCCATATCAGCTGCTCCGCTTTAGGGGTGATGCTATCTGGGTGTGGGCTCACCTCCTAATCTAACTCATTTTCCCGCCTGTCCTCCTGCCAAAAAGATGGGACAGGAGGGTTGGCATCTTTCACTAGCTGGAGAGACCAGGCGGCATGGCCTTTGAAGCTTCCCGCCCTAGAAGGCAGTTCCCGCTTGTACGAGGTGTGGGCACCTCCACCCAGAGCAGGCTTTGTTCCTGGCATCTGAGACCGAAGGCTGTCACTCCAGGAGGCCAGAACCATGTCTAGTGGTGGCAGGCTGGCTGAGACCAGAGGGTAATCACATTGGTAGTAAGAATGTTTTCGGGGGCACCCCTAAAGTGCCCTCTCTGTACATTGATTATTAAATCCAGCACTGGCATCAGTGTAGATTTAAGACTAGGTGTTTGGTACCAAACACCTTGGGGTACAGTGAAGCCATCATGGAGCTTGGGAAACCGTAGTGACAGGTGTCCAGCCCATGTACTTGTTATGGCTTCCCTGTGCACTTGTAATGTCTAAGGGTGAACTTAGCTATCAGTGGGACATATCCACTCTTGCAGATTGCCCTGACATGGGTATAGTGCGCCCTGCTATGGGTCTGTAAGGCCTGCTGTAGCAGTGGCTTACCTATACTACCTGTAGTGCTGGCAGGCATGGCACACAGGGATGCGTAGTACTCAAAGACGGGACAAAGGGCTTTTGGACAGGTCCAGCATAAAGGCCCCAAGGGAAGTCTAGACAAAAGAATTATGCTGTTCCTCTGAAGTGAGGGTCAGATAAAGGGAATATAGGCCAACCTGACCAGAGTGGTTCAAAGTTGGGAATCCATTTCATTGCATTGTAATGCCCTCACACACCCAGTCGGGTGTCATGCTTCATCATCGGACTGCTCCTCGTCGGGTCGGCGCTGCAATGCCCTACGGGCTCCCTACAGTAGGGGCACTTTAGCGGAGATCTTTTTCCAACAGCAGTTTGGTGACGTGGGGGGTGAGGGGCCTAGTGTGTGTAGATGAATGTGTGTTTCAAGTGAATCTAAAATAGGGTTGGGAGTACCAGCGACGACAACTTTAATCAAAGGGTCTCCTACCCTAAGTAATAACAAAAGATATAAGGCGCTAGGCTGAGGTTTATGTCTCAGGTTGTGGCGCTCACATCGGTGATAGGTCAACATGTTTCTCGCCAAATGAATAGTCTGCAGGCGATTCATCAGGACCAAACAAGGGGGGAATACTATCTACAACGTAAAACTCAAATGGTGTTGTCGCTGCACACCCACATCAACCATACGACTAACTAGTCAGATACCTGGCAGTACTAGAACTACCCAAAGCTGTGGACTAACCAGGCGTCACAGTACCAGGTAGGTTTAAACACGAGGGGTTCCTCATGTATTGTGTGCCAGTAGCACGTTGTCTGTAGACCTACCCACTCTACTGGGCCCGGGTGGCATTATAATCCAATTAAATGGATTCCCAACTTTGAACCACTCTGGTCAGGTTGGCCTACATTCCCTTTATCTGACTCTCACTTCAGAGGAACAGCATGGTTATTTTGTCTACACAGGGATGTGTGCCATGTTGACTCTTTGGTTTCGTCTGCACCAAGACACGCAGCCTGCAAAGGCAGTATGAATGGTCTTGGTGAGGGGACTCCCGGGTGTCACAACCAGTGCTGCAGCCCTTGTGGGCCCTCTGCAGTACCAATGCCCTGGGTACCAGGGGTATCATCTACTAGGGACCTACAGGAGGGCTTTGTGCACCCTGCCTTAGGGCTGGAAGGCCTGCAGTAGAGGTGACTTGCCCACACCTCATGCAGTGTATGTGGGCATGGCACACAGGGATGTGTCATGAACAGAAGGAACGAAGTATCTCTCCTAAACCAGGTGCACAGCTTTAAACTGTGGTTATCCCACTTGTTTATCCACATTTTTCCAATTTTTTATGAAAATTAATCGAAGTACTCCAACATGTTTGTTGAGTTTCATTTATTTTCTTCGTTTCATTCACACGTGAAAAGCTTATGAATTTTACTGCTTCTCATGATCCAGATATGCTCATCTGGGCCTTTTTCTGGACACGCCAAAACACATAAAAACATCCTCGGTACCTAATCATGTTCCACCCAATGCGTTTCGGGCTGTTAGTAAGCCCTTCTTCAGGGGTTCGCTACAATAAAAGAATATTGCAATTAAAGTGTGGCTTCAAACCCTGTGGTTGACAGCAAATATGTTTAAAAAAAACAAGTCTATTTACCCTGAATGTTAACACCGCTTTCCCTCTAAAACGGAGCGTAATGCTACCCCCACAATACCTGAACCCCACCGTTCTTCCACTTCTAGTTTTAAACTTTCCCCTTATGTTACATCACAGTTCTACACGTGTCCTTGTTCTGTTCATGATGTTTAACTAGGCGTGATACCAGGGTAGATCACGCAATTCAGGGAGCACGCAAAAAAGAGCAAGTTCAAAATGATTAATGCAAAATTAAGGAATAAATGGAAGAACGAAGGTGTGCACTGCAATCATTGTGATGTATGGAACACAGGGATGTGTGCCATGTCGACTCTTCAGCTTTCTCTACCCCATGACACACAGCCTGCATGGTCTTGGTGAGGGGTCCCTGGGGTGAGACAATTTGAGCTGCAGCCCCAGTAGACCCTCCTCAGTCCCAATGCCCCAGGTACCAGGAGTATCATTTACTAGGAACTTATAAGGGTTGCTGAAGGTGTGCCAATTGTGGTACAGTGTTAGGAAAGGGACCTGTCACTGGGAACCTGGTTAGCAGGGCCCCAGCACACTCTCATTTGAAATTTCACCAGATACCAGGCAAAAAGTGGGGTAACATCATGTCAAAAGGGGCACTTACCTACAAGGGCTATGCATGTTTCTTCGAAAGCTTAGACAGTCTCTGTGAGGGCTGAGCCTGTCTCTGTGACAGCTGAGCCTGTCTCTGTGACAGCTGAGCCTGCCTCTGTGAGGTCTGAGCCTGCCCTGTGAGGGCTGAGCCTGTCTCTGTGAGAGCTGAATCTGCCTCTGTGAGGGCTGAGCTTGTCCTGTGAGGGCTGATCCTGTTCTATGAGGTCTGAGCCTGTCTCTGTGACAGCTGAGCCTGTCTCTGTGAGATCTGAGCCTGTCCTATGAGGTCTGAGCCTGCCTCTGTGAGGACTGAATCTGCCTCTGTGAGGTCTGAGCCTGCCTCTGTGAGGGCTGAATCTGCCTCTGTGAGGGCTGAGCTTGTCCTGTGAGGGCTGATCCTGTCCTATGAGGTCTGAGCCTGTCCTATGAGGTCTGAGCCTGCCCTTTGAGGACTGAGCCTGCCTCTGTGAGGGCTGAGCCTGTCTCTGTGAGAGCTGAGACTGTCTCTGTGAGGGCTGAGACTGTCTTTGTGAGGACTGAGACTGTCTCTGTGAGGGCTGAGCCTGCCTCTGTGAGGGCTGAACCTGCCTCTGTGAGGGCTGAACCTGCCTCTGTGAGGGCTGAGCCTGCCCTGTGAGGGCTGAGACTGTCTCTGTGAGAGCTGAGACTGTCTCTGTGAGGGCTGAGCCTGCCTCTGTGAGAGCTGAGACTGTCTCTGTGACAGCTGAGCCTGTCTCTGTGACAGCTGAGCCTGTCTCTGTGAGGGCTGATACTGTCTTTGTGGGGACTGAGACTGTCTCTGTGAGGTCTGAGCCTGCCTCTGTGAGGACTGAATCTGCCTCTGTGAGGGCTGAGCTTGTCCTGTGAGGGCTGATCCTGTCCTATGAGGTCTGAGCCTGTCCTATGAGGTCTGAGCCTGTCCTGTGAGGGCTGAGCCTGTCTCTGTGAGGGCTGATCCTGTCCTATGAGGTCTGAGCCTGCCCTGTGAGGGCTGAGACTGTCTCTGTGAGAGCTGAGACTGTCTCTGTGAGGGCTGCGCCTGCCTCTGTGAGAGCTGAGACTGTCTCTGTGAGGGCTGAGCCTGTCTCTGTGACAGCTGAGCCTGTCTCTGTGAGGGCTGAGACTGTCTTTGTGAGGACTGAGACTGTCTCTGTGAGGTCTGAGCCTGCCTCTGTGAGGACTGAATCTGCCTCTGTGAGGGCTGAGCTTGTCCTGTGAGGGCTGATCCTGTCCTATGAGGTCTGAGCCTGTCCTATGAGGTCTGAGCCTGTCCTGTGAGGGCTGAGCCTGTCTCTGTGAGGGCTGATCCTGTCCTATGAGGTCTGAGCCTGCCCTGTGAGGGCTGAGCCTGTCTCTGTGAGGGCTGCGCCTGTCTCTGTGACAGCTGAGCCTGTCTCTGTGAGGGCTGAGCCTGCCTCTGTGAGGGCTGAGCTTGTCCTGTGAGGGCTGAGCTTGTCCTGTGAGGGCTGAGCCTGTCCTGTGAGGGCTGAGCCTGTCCTGTGAGGGCTGAGCCAGCCTCTGTGAGAGATGAGCCTGTCTTTGTGAGGACTGAGACTGTCTCTGTGAGGGCAGAACCTGTCTCTGTGAGGGCTGAGCCTGTCTCTGTGAGGCCAGAACCTGCCTCTGTGAGGACTGAGCCTGTCCTTTGAGGTCTGAGCCTGCCTCTTATGAGGGCTGCACCTTCCCCTGTGAGGGCTAAGCCTGACCTGTGAGTGCTGAGCCTGCCTCTGTTAGGACTGAACTTGCCCTGTGAGGACTGAGCCTGTTTCTGGCTGAGCCTGCCTCTGTGAGGGCCACTCTCTGTTTACACACATCTGCTCTTTCTTGTATTACTTAGGGAAGGGTGGAACCCGGCCTTAGTTTGAGCTGTACCCCTGGATGGTTAAGCACCTGTCCTACATCATTTGGGTGTTGAGCCCACACAGTTTCTGGAACTGAATGCTGTAACTCTGGGGGAACTGAAGAATTGGTACATGATTGGAACATTTGTTATAGGAATCCCCCCTTTTTGTTTTTCAGAAATATCCCATCTGGAGTTCAATAGATAGTGGATTGTAATTTACGGAACAGGTCTCTCCCCAGTAAATGAACAGAGCCTGTGCGCCTTACAAGAAACCAGTAATACTCTGTCAAGGGGCCTATAGTTATTTGAGGGGGTTGCGTTAAATGCTCTTGCACTAACTCACCTGTCAATCCGACTGCCTCATTACATTTTCCCAATGATACTGCATCGAAGATGGTGCATTGATGGTGCTGCATCAAAGGTGCTGCATCGAAGGTGCTGCATCGAAGGTGGTACATTGGAGGTGCTGCATTGAAGGTGGTGCATCGAAGGTGGTGCATCGAAGGTGGTGCATCAAAGGTGCTGCATCGATGGTGCTGCACCGAAGGTGCTGCATCGAAGGTACTGCATCGAAGGTGGTACATTGGAGGTGCTGCATTGAAGGTGGTGCATCGAAGGTGGTGCATTGAAGGTGCTGCATTTAAGGTGCTGCATCGAAGGTGCTGCATCGAAGGTGCTGCATTGAAGGTGCTGCATCGAAGGTGCTGCATCGAAGGTGCTGCATCGAAGGTGCTGCATTGAAGGTGCTGCATCAAAGGTGGTACATCGAAGGTGCTGCATCAAAAGTGGTGCATCGAAGGTGCTGCACCAAAGGTGCTGCATTGAAGGTGCTGCATTGAAGGTGGTACATCAAAGGTGGTGCATCAAAGGTGGTGCATCGAAGATGTTGCATCGAAGGTGCTGCATTGAAGGTGCTGCATTGAAGGTGCTGCATCGAAGGTACTGCATCGAAAGTGGTGCATCGAAGGTGGTGCATCGAAGGTGGTGCATCGAAGGTGCTGCATTGAAGGTGCTGCATCAAAGATGCTGCATCGAAGGTGGTGCATCGAAGGTGCTGCATCGAAGGTGGTGCATCAAAGGTGGTGCATCGAAGGTGCTGCATCAAAGGTGGTGCATTGAAGGTTGAACATCGAAGGTGCTACATCGAAGGTGGTGCATCGAAGGTGCTGCATCGAAGGTGCTGCATTGAAAGTGGTGCATCGAAGGTGCTACATCGAAGGTGGTGCATTGAAGGTGCTGCATTGAAGGTGCTGCATCGAAGGTGCTGCTTCGAAGGTGCTGCATTGAAAGTGGTGCATCGAAGGTGCTGTATCAAAGGTGGTGCATCGAAGGTGTGGCATTGAAGGTGCTGCATGGAAGGTGCTGCATGGGAGGTGCTGCATCGAAGGTGCTGCATCAAAGGTGGTGCATCGAAGGTGCTGCATCGAAGGTGCTCCTTTGGGCACCTCAGATGCTTTTAGCATAAACACAGCTGCTCCTGAGTCTATCAACAGTGGCATTTTCTTGTCCATCACTGTCCACATCACAAATGGCTTTCTCTGATCTATGCATAAGTTAGGAACTTGTAGGCAGTCATGAAAGATTTAAGGGATGGGGAGGCTCAGGTGTGTAATAACCATCCATCCCAACAGGATCTTGCCAACGTCCCGGAGGAGGTGGCAGGGTTGGTGGCATGGGTTCAGTTTGGTGTGCTGACATTACAGGCATATAAGAAACACATTAGGCGGGTGCGTGCCCTGCCCTCTTTTGGTCACACCTTGGGTCACTAGTGCGCTAGGAAATTCATTTTTCCAGTGGCCAGCCTGGCCACACAGGGAACAGTTATCATTTGATACCATCTGCCGACCTCATCCTTGCCCTCTCCTTCATCCTTTCATCTTCATCCCTCGCCCTGTGCTCTCATGACCCTACCCTTAATAGCATTGTGTTCGAGCTCCCATCAAATTTTCCTTCCATGGCTGGTGCTCTTGGTAATCAGAACAATGCTTCGCATCCGCCAATATTTTGTGCAACGGTTCCTGCTGCCAAAAGACAAAAGCAGTCTGCGAATGTGTGCAAATGTGTACGCGTGGCCCCTGAAGAAAAGTGGTAACGATATGGGGCAGCCGTCCTCCTAACGGGTCTTTCATGCTACTGTGCTGGCAATTTATTTGAGGCAACTGCTCATCATTCGCATGGACTGTCTCTTACTTAATCTGAGCTGTTTATTCATTTATTTATTATAGAGTTCCATATAGCGCGAACAAGAACTTTTCGGGTGCTACTTTGTTTCCTTGACTCCTGATCCAGCACTATTCCAGTATACCCTTGTAGCCTTCCCTTTTGTATATCCTTTTCCAGTCCCTGTCTTTCTTCCCGTTTGCTTCATTCCAGTTCCTAGTTTACTGTCTTTATATTCCTGCTGTCTTGCTGGTGGTGTTTCTTGTTCACTGTGAGTATTGTCTTTGAGTTAGATTTATAACATCTCCATAGGTATCAGCTCCACAGACCCCGCCTTTGCATGTATATCCATTCTGTGGGTATTTGCAGTCAGTATCTGTAACAACAGTTGTGGGTGAGGAACTTACGGAGCTTCAGTCTTACCATGTGGAGCTACCGAGTGCTTTACCCCACATTCCCTTTATTGTTAATGTTTTATATATATGTCTTGCGCATCCGTCCTGGGTGCTAGTTATTCCGAATGCTAAATTGCCTCTTGAGTGACTGTCCTTTCTGAGCCTTAACTCTCCTATTCTCTTGTACAGAGCTTCCTCTTTGAATTCCCTTTCTCCTTTGACTCACTGTGTGATCTAGGGTAGCTTTGTACCCAGTATTTTGCCTACTTTGTCTTCCCTGCCACCAGTCCATGTGAGAATCCCCTACACATGCCAGTGTCCTGGCCTGAGTCCAGACACCTTAGTCTGTGAATATGTGCACCGGTGCGTCAATAATAAATATGAGATGCTTTGTCAGACCTCCGACTACTGGCCTCTTTGTTTGTAAGATGGAGACTAAAGGAATACCGATTTCTACAAGTGGCTACCATGAAGAGGACGTCACCGAGAGACACCCAACTGGTTTAAAGACTGTGATCATGGAGGTGTGCCCTGGGACCGATCATGGGGAGACAGAGTTTCTCAAGCAGCTGCCATCTGAAGTCTCAAACAGGCCTCCTGAAAACAGGGTTTCCCCGGCTGAGCTCCCTGGACTGATCCTTTGGGAGTTCGAGTCTTATCTAAAAGACCAGTAGCCGGACGTCATCAACAGATTGAAACAATTGGTGAGATTGTTCTGTTGCATTGAATGATATAATTGATTGATTGATATTATTGGCTTTGGTATAGAGCGGTCCTCTTGGTATTGGTTGGTATTGTCGACAGATATGGGTGCCAGTTGTACGAAGATGAAGAAATGCATTTCAAAGTGTTGTTGTTGTATAAGTTCAGGGAATTGCTTAGACAGAGGAGTCCCCACGCCATCTGCAGACAGCCCAGGTTGGATAATAATGGTAAAGAAAGGAGTGTCTGAGAATTTATACAACAAATTATGGAATAAGTACACCTAAGAAAATGAGAAATTCCAGTTCCCTCGTAATGGAACTTCTGATCTTGCAAAACTGCAGTACTTACAAGAATGCTTCATGCAAAGAAAAATGCGTCCTGCAATGTTGGAAGTTTTTAAAATAAGGAAGAATTATGAGCGCACCTTAGCAATGGAAAAAGATGGATAGAAAGAAGAGCAGAAAAAACTAGAACAGGCTAAAGCATCTGAATACGATGCTAGGAGAATACAGGAAAATATAGACCAGATAAATAGGGAATTTCAAATTAAAACAGAAGTATTTTGAAGTACAGAAAACTGGCCAAAATGAAGAAGACCACTTTTTAACAAACTTTTGGGATAAACCACCCCCCTATAATATGGCCCAACAACCAGTACTCCCAAAACCCCAACAACGAATTCCTCCACTGGTGCAAAACTAGATAAACATGAAAATAGAATAGTTAGGGCCATGGCTTATGAATGGAAGGGAAAAGGGGAAGTAACAAAGGAAAATGCATTTAATACATTCCACCCAATGCCCCCAAGAACCAAAAATTATGTTCTCCAATGTAAGGCACATCGCCTAATTGATTTATTTAGAGAATTAGAGACACGAACGGGAGGTAGTGAAGTGATCCGACCAGAATTAAGACTGCTATGGAGGATCAATCATGTTTCCACTTTGACTGAGCACGAATGTGAAGATCGGGTTGAACAATGTTATGCACGGCACGAACGTGATGCCCGTCAACTTTTGGAAATTCCAGACTTCGACTATAGCAGTGAGGAGGAAGATGTTAGTGCCGAGAAAATTGTGCCAATGAGGGAAATGTGTCCTTTGCCCCCTCCGGCTGGACAAGTAAACCCTGTCCCACAGTTTGTTCATACCGCTTGGACAAAGACAGAATTAATGGCAATAAAAAAGGATCTCCCTGATCCTAGGAACGACCCCAAGGGATTCTATGACAATTTGGAACAAGCCATTAATATTGCCGACATGACCCTCAAAGATGTCAATATGTTGTTTGGCTATGTTGTGCCTCTGGAAATGTGGGATGAGGTGAGATGGAATGACCACGCACAACTGAACATAGTTTGGGCTAACTTAGAACGAGATGATGGAAATAGCCACGCAGGAGATCTGCCCCCGTGAAGTATCTTATGGTTGCCTCAACCATTGATTAGAAGGTTGCAATTGACTTTGCCTCGAGAAAAAGTTGATTGGGATAAATTAACAACATATAAACAAAAGAAGAGCGAGGAAGTAACCGATATCCTTGGTAGACTTGAAGAAGCGTTCAGGGCTCACAGTCGATGGGATCCAACACCAGTAGCGGGGCAGCGCATATTCACCTTTCAGTTTGTTAATAATTTATTGACTGATTTAGGAGACAGTATAAAAACATGTGAGAGTACGTGGACAGGAAAGAGTCTCGCAGATTTAATAACGATGGCTTGTTATTACGAGAATAAATGGAATACTGAAAAGGGGAAAGCAGATAAGAAAATTGAAGAGTTAAAAAAGAAAGCATTGATGCAGCAGGTATGTCCAGGAAGAGGTAGATGGCAGGAACGTGGGAGTAATGTGAGGGCAAGAGGCAGTAGTAGAGGGAGGGGCAGAGAACTGGGATAGGCTATAATAATAGTTCCTATTGTTTACAAGAAGGGCACAGGAAGAGGGAATGCCCTTCTCTTCTAGGAAGAGGCAAGGACAACCAACAGAATTGATGAGAGGCAGAGGTAGAGGCCGAGGACAGACAAGGACAGAAAATATAGGACACGGTGTACGTGTTAATTGTGTTGATGGGCATAATTTAAAGCTTTTCACGCTCAAGCTTACTTGGATGATGGTGATTATTGTGAGTGGACCCAATAGGGAGGCCCGAGAGAGAGAGAGGAGCAGGTACCACTACCTGTAGACCAGTCTGGTCCTTTGTCAAGGTGACAGTTGATGGTGAAGAGCGTACGTCTCTAATAAATACAGCGCGCTACTAATAACTCTATTTCCCATCAGTCGCTCCCTCATGCGTCACTCTTGGGAAGAGTAGATAAGTTGGTGCGACTCTCTAATATTGTTGTGACAAGCCCCATATCAAAGCCATTTGACTTTACTATTGGTCCTTTAACCTCTTCAGTGCCCATGACGAGATAGTCTCGTCATGGAGCACGGTTGCGCTGTGCCCATGACGAGACTATCTCGTCATGAACCCCGCCCGTTAATGTAATGCCCGGCACAGGGCGGGGAAAGGGCAGGGCACTGAAGGGGTTAACAGGACAAATGCCATTTGTATTAATAGACAAATAGTCCTTAAATTTGCTTGGATTAAAAGCATTACAAATGACGTATGACACAAAATATTGTTCACTGGATAGCGTAAACCGGACGTAAAAAAGATGCACTAAATAGTAGCTATATGGTGACAAGGAGAAATGGTTTGCCCCAAGAATTGTTGCCCATAGATCCAAAATGATGGGCCCGAGGACCGAATGACTCTGGTTATATGCCAATAGATCCAGTTCATTTAAAAGTGAACAATAATGCCTTCTAGCCACGCATACCTCAATGCAAGTTATCAAAAGAAGGTGAATAAGGATTCAAAGAGGTTATACTGGACTTATTGCATAAGGGAATAATACAAGGTGTGTCTGGAAATGTATGTAACAGCCCTATTTTACCTGTGGTCATACAAAATGATGGTACAGCAAAAATTAAATATTGTATGGTAGTTGATTTGCGGGCAATTAACAAAATAGTTCAGCCCCAGGATCCAGTGGTCCCAGATATTACTGCAATTTTTTCTTGTATCCCAGCTAATACCAAATGATTTACAGTAATAGATCTCAAAACATGTTTTTCAGCATTCCCATTCATGAAGACAGCCAATATTTGTTGGGCTTCAGTTTTCAAGGTGAATCTTATATTTTTGTTGTGCACCACAAGGGCATGCAAGGGCATTCAGAAAGTCCGAGCATCTATAGTCAAGCCCTTTAGAAACAGCTAGATAATTGTATACTGCCAGCAGGAAGAACGGTATTACAGTATGTAGATTACCTGTTAATAACAGCAGAACGTGAAGAGGCTTGCAAGAACGCTTCACATAAAGTACTGTCTTTTTTGGCTTCACACGGACATAAGGTGTCACTATCCTATACTTAGGTCACCTCCTGTCTAAAGGGGGTAGAAGACTGTCACCTGATCGCATTAAGGTAATTCCAAACATACCTCAACCTACCACACAAAAAGATGTACTGCACTTTTTAGCCATGGCCTAATTCTGTAGACAATGGATGGCGAATCTTTCCTTGATAGCGAAGCCTTTACTATCTGTAGGACTTGGCCCTTTTTCCCTCAGTTGTTTTCATTTTTTATATTGATGCAGATTCAGGGGGCCATTTTAATTACCCCTGAAAACTTCTGCCTGAGGGCCTGAAGCACAAAATGGTGGCCTCCTGTGACATCACCAGCATCCACTGGAACCTACCAGCACCTTCCAGAACATTCCAGGAGATTCCAGAACTCTGTGACAGTTGGAGACCGTTTAGAATGTTGGGAGGATAAGAGAGGCAGTTGGCAGTTGGAGCTGGCAGTTGGCACCTGACTGGTGAGGAGAGAGGAGCACAACAGTGAAGGAGGAAGGAGTGAAGCAGCAGGGGTGGAAACTTGTGCCTGGAGTGGGGTCCATAAACCCACCCTTGATACTTGTCCCTACTGATGGATCCCAGCCTATAGCCCTGTGTGGGAAGAAGACAGAAGAAACTTATCCTAAGGACCTGGACAGCAGGAACAGGCCTTAGAACCAAGAAAACAGCAAGATTCTGACCTGAGAACTGGTTTCCCTGGAGTCCGGCGTCGAGTAGCCTGAAGACCTGGAGCCCGAGGTGGAGAAGCGGCGCTGACTGAAGTAGCAGACGTCGTACCCGGAGCCACCTGAGGTCGTAAGAGGGCGCCGACGGAGGTCGTGAGGAATACCAGAGGTCGAGGAGGAAGTGAACCGAGGTCGAGCGAGCGGCGTCATCGGAGGAGTGAAGTCCGCCCTCCGGAGTCGTCGGAGACCGAGGTAGAGGAGCACCGGAGGTCGGGAGTGAGGATCGCACTCCGGAGTCGCCCGGAACCTGTGTGGAGGAGCACCGGAGGTCGGGGGTGAGGATCGCACCCCGGAGTCGCCGGAAGTCGACATCGAGGCCAGGCCGGCTGACGTCATCGGAGCCGAGAGCGCCATCGGACCGGAGCCGCCCGAAGTCGACATCGTGAAGAGACTGCCCGACGCCGTCGAATCGGAGGTCGAGATCGAACCGAGGCCACCGACATCGGACCGGAACCGCCTACCGGCGTCGTCAAAGAACTGACATTGTGCCGAGGCCGCCGAGACCGAACCGGAACCGCCTCACGGCGTCGACACGACTCCAGCGGCGTCGGAACATCAGAAAAAGGGCAGTAAGTGGAGTAGAGGGCGCCTAAGGCCCTGTGGAGACCTGAGAGACTGCTCTAAGGGGCTAGGGAGGTGCTGAAACCAACCTGACTGTGCCTGGGGTGAACTGGGACTAACCTAGAGAGGTTGTGTGGAGAGAGAAAGCCAGGGCACTGGAATTCCCCCCTTTGATCTACCTCAGTTTAGGCCTCAGCCTTGTCTCAGCCAGGGAGTAGCCCCCCTCAAGCCTTCCACAACCCTACCAGCTGTGCCTGGGCCAAATCTGCCCTTAGGAATTGAAATGTCAACTGATTACATGAGTGTTGCTGTATACTTTTAATTATTTATTGGGGGTACTGTATTTATTGAGTTTTTACCTATTTATTGCTTCACTATATTTATAGGTCCACAGGACTTGATGGTGTACAATATTTATTGGTACAGTATTTATTGCCTCAAGATATTTAATTGTCTGTATTACCTGCACTGATATTTATGTCCCTTGTATTTATGATCACCCCTATTTATTGAATCTTCAGATAATATTTATTTGACCTGCACTATTTAAAATTGTATATTGTGATTGACTTATTTATTTTTCCAATCAGCAACTAAGAGAAAAAGATAAAGAAAGAATATTTTCATAATTTTTACGGTGTAGAGTCGTTTTTGGAACGGATGCACGCATGGTTATTGTATGGGTATATTGTATGCTTAGCACTGTGCCTGTTTCCTGACCACTCGAGCCAAGCTACCACAGTGTGTTCGGGGAGTCCACCACCACCCTGCGGAGTGGGAGTGGGCTGTTTCCAACATAAATTGGTGGCAGCGGTGGGATAGAGCTGTGCCTACATATACTCAACAATAACTGTGGGTAGTCCATAGGCCTACACCGGGAGTTTTCTCAAAAGCGGCCTTCCTAATTGTGGGTTTTTGTTTTTTCCAAATTTACTCTGGTGGTGGGAGGAGGTATTACTAAAGGTACCACCCTACATTGTTACTGCACAAAACCTGTCCTCTAACCTGAGTGGGCAAGATGGAGTTTGTACTAGAGAATCTAGAAACGTACACTGTGGCCCAAGTCAGGAAGTTAACAGACCGGAGGGAGGAAAGACAGCTCACATGGGACTTAGCAAGGCTGGAGAAAGAGATGGAGGAGAAAAGGATGGCGCACGAGCTTTGGATGAAGGAGATGAAGCTGCGTGCCCTCCAGATGAGTGTGTCCAGCGAGGACACTGGTGGCAGCATACCAGAAGCTTCACAGGAGCTAGAAGTATATTTACCCCAGGAAGACATCACCAGGGTGTCTGAGGAGGCATTGGGGTGTGAACCTGAAGGGGGTAGTGCAGGGATCTTCCAACCCAGCGAGGTGAGAGAAGTGGCAGATAGCCCAGCTAGGTCCCAGGGAGAGAGGGTTGTAGGGCCTCACGACCTATCTGTAGGAAGGCGTGAGACGGGGAGGTGTCCCGAGGTGCCCCAACCGAAGTCTCAGGGCCTGGAGAGTTCCGCAAGGGAGCCCCAGGTTGGGAGCCTAGGCTGTCCCGAAGTGCCATCCAGTGCAGGGGAGCCCCTAGTGTCAGGAGGACCCAGGGCGACTGTAACCAGCGCGCCTGAGGTTCTGGGGTTGGCTCAGTTTCAGGGTTTAGGTCCTGGGCTGGGATGCCAGGCTCAGGGGTTGCCTGACCTGGCGGGTGGGGCCTCGGTTAACCGGGTCCCCCCGAAATTGACTTCCAGGGGTACTTTTCCCGTTAGGAGGGTGCTGAAATCTGGAAGGGGGTGCAGAGGGAGGAAGGTCTCGCCTCGGGCACCGACTCAGCCTAAGGGTTTAGACCCTAGGTTGAAGGATCAGTTGAGGGGTCAAGGCCCTAGACTGAGGAGGAAGTGTTGGTCTGAGGGTGCCTCGCAGGGTAGGATGAGGAACCCCAGAAGGAGAGTTAGGGGGAGGAGAGCCTCGCCCCGGAAGGCTGGTCAGCCTAAGGGTGTGAACCCCAGGAAGAAGGACCAGAGGCAGTTTAGGACTGCAAGGAGGAGGACCGGAGTGGTCAACGGGCACTACAGGCCTGGGGCTACTGCCCCCCACTCCGCGAGATCACCCGGGCCAGAGACATCTGGATGGCCCAGGGGCCGGTCCTGGCCCCAACTAGCTAGGGAGCCCCCGTGGGGTGGTTTTGTTGGTCCAGGGAGGTTTGTTAGGGAACCATTGGGTTCCAGAGCGGAGGAGAACTTGCGGGTGCTCCTGCCGTTGCGGGCCTGCGTCCACCTTTTCTCGCCCCAAGCAGGGAAGACCATCAAGGCATTGATCGGTCTACCCTGGCTTTTGGCTGGAAGGGGGTTGTGTAGGACTTGGCCCTTTTTCCCTCAGTTGTTTTCATTTTTTATATTGATGCAGATTCAGGGGGCCATTTTAATTACCCCTGAAAACTTCTGCCTGAGGGCCTGAAGCACAAAATGGTGGCCTCCTGTGACATCACCAGCATCCACTGGAACCTACCAGCACCTTCCAGAACATTCCAGGAGATTCCAGAACTCTTTGACAGTTGGAGACCGTTTAGAATGTTGGGAGGATAAGAGAGGCAGTTGGCAGTTGGAGCTGGCAGTTGGCACCTGACTGGTGAGGAGAGAGGAGCACAACAGTGAAGGAGGAAGGAGTGAAGCAGCAGGGGTGGAAACTTGTGCCTGGAGTGGGGTCCATAAATCCACCCTTGATACTTGTCCCTACTGATGGATCCCAGCCTATAGCCCTGTGTGGGAAGAAGACAGAAGAAACTTATCCTAAGGACCTGGACAGCAGGAACAGGCCTTAGAACCAAGAAAACAGCAAGATTCTGACCTGAGAACTGGTTTCCCTGGAGTCCGGCGTCGAGTAGCCTGAAGACCTGGAGCCCGAGGTGGAGAAGCGGCGCTGACTGAAGTAGCAGACGTCGTACCCGGAGCCGCCTGAGGTCGTAAGAGGGCGCCGACGGAGGTCGTGAGGAATACCAGAGGTCGAGGAGGAAGTGAACCGAGGTCGAGCGAGCGGCGTCATCGGAGGAGTGAAGTCCGCCCTCCGGAGTCGTCGGAGACCGAGGTAGAGGAGCACCGGAGGTCGGGAGTGAGGATCGCACTCCGGAGTCGCCCGGAACCTGTGTGGAGGAGCACCGGAGGTCGGGGGTGAGGATCGCACCCCGGAGTCGCCGGAAGTCGACATCGAGGCCAGGCCGGCTGACGTCATCGGAGCCGAGAGCGCCATCGGACCGGAGCCGCCCGAAGTCGACATCGTGAAGAGACTGCCCGACGCCGTCGAATCGGAGGTCGAGATCGAACCGAGGCCACCGACATCGGACCGGAACCGCCTACCGGCGTCGTCAAAGAACTGACATTGTGCCGAGGCCGCCGAGACCGAACCGGAACCGCCTCACGGCGTCGACACGACTCCAGCGGCGTCGGAACATCAGAAAAAGGGCAGTAAGTGGAGTAGAGGGCGCCTAAGGCCCTGTGGAGACCTGAGAGACTGCTCTAAGGGGCTAGGGAGGTGCTGAAACCAACCTGACTGTGCCTGGGGTGAACTGGGACTAACCTAGAGAGGTTGTGTGGAGAGAGAAAGCCAGGGCACTGGAATTCCCCCCTTTGATCTACCTCAGTTTAGGCCTCAGCCTTGTCTCAGCCAGGGAGTAGCCCCCCTCAAGCCTTCCACAACCCTACCAGCTGTGCCTGGGCCAAATCTGCCCTTAGGAATTGAAATGTCAACTGATTACATGAGTGTTGCTGTATACTTTTAATTATTTATTGGGGGTACTGTATTTATTGAGTTTTTACCTATTTATTGCTTCACTATATTTATAGGTCCACAGGACTTGATGGTGTACAATATTTATTGGTACAGTATTTATTGCCTCAAGATATTTAATTGCCTGTATTACCTGCACTGATATTTATGTCCCTTGTATTTATGATCACCCCTATTTATTGAATCTTCAGATAATATTTATTTGACCTGCACTATTTAAAATTGTATATTGTGATTGACTTATTTATTTTTCCAATCAGCAACTAAGAGAAAAAGATAAAGAAAGAATATTTTCATAATTTTTACGGTGTAGAGTCGTTTTTGGAACGGATGCACGCATGGTTATTGTATGGGTATATTGTATGCTTAGCACTGTGCCTGTTTCCTGACCACTCGAGCCAAGCTACCACAGTGTGTTCGGGGAGTCCACCACCACCCTGCGGAGTGGGAGTGGGCTGTTTCCAACACTATCCTTGACACGTAAAGACATATCTGACCCAGGTCCATGGCCTGCTGAACATCAACATAGCTTTATCACCTTGAAGGACGCTCTTTGCACTGCACCTGCTTTGGGTAACCCAGATTATACTAAACCCTTTGCTTTATTTTTGCATGAAAAAGATGGCTGTGCTTTGGCTGCACTAACACAAAAACAAGGAGAGAAAAATAGACCATGTGCCTATTTGTCCTCAACATTGGATCCGGTAGCGAGAGGCCTACCAAACTGTCTCCGGAATATTGCTGTGGCAGCAGCTGCATTAAAACGGGCAGGTTAAAATATTTTGGGCCATGAGGGTACAGTCTATGTACCTCACTCCGTTGACATACTATTGAACAAAACAAAAACGCAACATTTAACTAATGCCAGATTGGCGCACTATGAACTGACTCTGATAGCCCCAAATGTCACTCTGGAATGATGTTACACGATACACCCAGCCACTTTGATGCCTCTTCCTTTAGAACAGGATGAAGTACAACATAACTGTGTGACTGTTACTGAAACTGTGACAAAGGGTTGTGTGGATCTGGTGGATGTACCAATGCCGATTGTTGATGGTACTTTTTTGAAGATGGGACTATCTCAGCTGCCTATGAAATCACCACCAATTACACTGTAGTTGAGACATGTAGAATAGAACAGACATCAGAGCAGGCTACAGAGCTGAGAGCACTAACTACAGCATGTGGATTGTCAGAAGGGTTAAATGTAAATATATACACCGATAGCCAGTACGCATTTGGCGTGGCCCATAGGCCGCCTAGGGGCAGAGAGAGGATTTATTACCTTTAGTGTTGCTAAGATACAGCATGGACATTTCACTTCTAGGCTTTTGAATGCTATCACTCTCTCCAAAAGATTAGCCATCATTAATTGCAGCGCATAAATAAAGTAACAGATGAAGTGGGAGAAGGAGATGCTTTTGCAGAGTTGATAGCAGATGGATGCTAATACTGTATGTAGACACTTATTTGCCCATGTCTTCTTCCATACATTTTTAGCTATACATATAGTTCAAATTTTTTTTTTTCATAAAGACACATATGTCATCAGCAGAAGATTGCGGTCGCGTGAGTTATAGTTGCCTACACTAACTATAACGGGGGAATTTCACTGGTTTTTTATCAGTAAAATTTCCGCTAACTATAACATGTGTGAAACCTATGGTTTTTTCAGTGAATTTGCAAGGTTTTTTAAATGCTAATTCCTAACTATAACGTGTGTGAAACCTATGGTTTTTTCAGTGAATTTGTACGGTTTTTTAAATGCTAAGTTACTTTACGCCATTCGTGGCGTGCGCGCCCACTTAACGCAGTTCGTTCCGTGACGAAGACTAGACATCCTGAGATCTGATTGGCTGTCAGCACTTCATCCAAGAAGTGTTGGCAGCCATCTTGGGACCAATATACATGATAGCCCCTCATTAAAGAGCATTGCAGTTAATAGAAGGTTTTAAGACTTTAGTTACATTATAAATCATTTGTTGATGGTACCATACTCATTTTAGGAATTGTGGTATGTTCTAAGGTGATTTCACCATGTGAAAAAGCCTTCTGCTGGGATATCATGATTGAGAGAAAAATATTTTCTCATGCTTTTCCCACAGAGGTTTGGAAGGTGATCTATAAGCTAAACTGAGAGCTTATTTTCTGTAAATTCACATTATCTTTCTCAGTCATGTGAGAATGAAGTCTGACATTCTCAGTAAAACATGTACATCCAACAAGGGCAGAGACTGTCAGTTGATTCCTTTGTGTTCTACTGCAGCTTCCCAGAGTGTTCCAAAGAACAACTAGAGCGCTAATAGTCCTACTTATGATAAACATATGGCACACCTGAAGCCATCTTGCTTGGATTAAAGTGGTAACTCTTAAAACATTTAATTTAAAAAGGAACAAAATGAGGGGGTTCATTTTTCCATAAAAAGTATGATTAGTGCTGCAGAAAGAAAAATTAGGGCACATTTTGAGTGACTTCTCAAATCCTCTTCTATTTCATTAAAAAATTCTGACATGCAGACTGAAACATGCGCTTTCAATACCAGCAGCAGTTTTCCCTGGTGAGCAGTAGCTTTACTACAGTGATCTAATGAGCAAAAAGAGTGCTAACATTCTGAATTTATGGCAAATGTGTGACACATCTGAATGCCATCTTGATGGAATAAAAGTAAAAAACTGAAAGTATTTCCTACTGAGGAGACTGCAGTAAATGAGGAAATTAGGAAACTTCATAAAAAAAAAATCTCCCAAGATGGCCACCAGAGACAAAAGAGCCCAAATGTAGCCCAAATATCACCCAGATGTAGCCCAAGTATAGCCCAATGACAGAATGTCCCAGAGTGTTCTTAAAAACAACTAGAGCGCTTACTGTCTTCATTATGACAAAAGTATGGCACACCTGAAGCCATCTTGATTGGAATAAACTGGTAACACTTAAAACATTTAATTTAAAAAGGAACACAATGAGGGGGTTCATTTTGCCATAGAAATTATGATTAATGCTGAAGAAAGAAAATGAGGGCACATTTTGAGTGACTTCTCAAATCCTCTTCTATTTCATTAAAAAATTCTGACATGCAGACTGAAACATGCACTTTTAATACCAGGAGCAGACTTCCATGGTGAACAGTAGTTTTACTACAGTGATCTAATGAGCAACTAGAGTGCTAACATTCAGAATTTATGGCAAATGTGTGACATATCTGAATACCTTAATGATGGAATCAAAGTAAAAAACTGAAAGCATTTCCTACTGAGGAGACTGCAGTACATGAGGAAATTAGGAAACTTCATAACAAATAAATCTCCCAAGATGGCCACCGGAGACAAAAGAGCCCAAATGTAGCCCAAAATCACCCAGATGTAGCCCAAATATAGCCCAATGACAGACGTGTGCAACACACTTATTATTTTGTGTTTTTGCAGTGTTATATAGTGCAGACTTGTCAGGTATTGGAGTGCTTTACATGAGCATTGGTTACATCACACAAGAACAAATTCATTTTGGTTGTAGACATGGGGAGACTAAGTGATTTGACCAGAATCACAGAATGTCGAGCTGAAGCAGAAACTCCAACCTGGTTTCCCAGTTGCAAAGTCTGCAGTTCTGGAAGTAACACCACATCCTCTCCCCTAAGTGCAACATTTAATCAAGTGGTCAACTGGATAAAAAAACATAAAGATAACAAATAATTTAAAAGTGCTTTGTCGCTATTTGAAAACTCAGAAAATATGTCCTTATTATAGTCTTTTAGAGCACTAACCATAATTTTGATGCCAATAAGACCCTCTCATATATGTAATTTCTAAAGGAAATGCTCTAGGTATTACAGTTTTGATCACATCAAGATGACGTCAGGCGTTCCACACTTTTGTAATAAATATAGAATGTTAGCAATCTAGTTGTTCATTAGGATACTGTTGAGAGGCAGAGGCCAGGGGCACGGACTCTGAAAATTGAAGGCAGGTAGGAGGGTGCAAAGGCAACAATTTAACCACACTGAGCAGGCAGGAAGGGCAGTGGCAGCACAACAGACTATGGAGGGCAGTGGAAAGGGGGGCAGGGGCAACAAACCAACAATACAGGACTTGCAAGAGAGGCTGTGGCAATGTAATAGACCATTGTGGGCAGAAGGAAGAGGCAATGGTAGTACAACCATACATGCCAACAGACCCGTTTCAGCCAGGAAACGTCCAATGTTTTTAAGCTCAAATGGGCTTTATTTGATCTGTCTCCTGTCTACAATCTCCTCTTTTTCAATGTAACTCAAAGGGGAAAATCAATACCCCAGTTTTTTTTCAAAATATCCCTCTTACCAAGTTCAAAATGTTCGCAAGTATGGTACATTGGATAATGGAAGGAAATGGGGTAGGGACATGGACTTGGATAACAGAGGACAGGAGGGACATGGAGAGGTGCACCAAACAGACCCTGCAGGGCAGGCATCAGGGTTTGCAGCAGCACAATACACCACACAGGGCATGCGGGATGGGAGTGCAGCACAACAATCCATAGAAAGCAAGAGGGAGGGGACAGGACCATGCACATGGACCACAGAGAACAGAGGGGCAAGAGGCAAGAGGCAATGGTAGCTAGCTGACCATAATGGACAGACAGGAGAGAAAGCTGCAGCATAACAGACCATAAAGGGCAGGAGGGACAGATCAGGGGCATTACAATGGAACAGACAAGCCAGGAGGGAGGGAGTAGGGGTCTGCACATGTAAACAGAGGGCTGGGGGCAAGGGGGCAGGGCAGGAGCAGCAAGATAGCCATGGAGGTCAGGCAGGATGGGCACTAGAAGCAAGACACACCATGACAGTGAGACGGTGATGGCATACACACAGACCATGGAGGGAAGGTGGGAGGGGGTTAGGGGCAGCTAACTGACCACACAGGGAAGGTGGGAGGGGCCATGGTAGCACAGAAGACCATGCATGGCAAGTGGGAGGGTTAGTGGCAGAACAATGGCTATGATGTGCAAGAAGGAGGGTGCAGGGGCATGCACAAAGGACGGTGGAGGATAGAAGGGAGGGTCAGGACCTGTGCACAGACAAGAAAGTTCAGGGGAAGGGGCCTCACAACAGACCGCACGGGGCAGGCAGGAGGAGCAGTTGCAGCACAACAGACTAGGGAGGGCAGAAGGGTGTGGCAGTACAATGGACCATGTAGGACAGGAGGAAGAGGATAGGGGCATGGCATGTGGACAGGCAGGGTGGAGGTGGCAGGGACAGGTTACAGTCATCTGACAATGCTAGACAGGTGGGAGGGGAGTGGCAGCTCAACAGAACACTCAGAGTAGATAGGAGTGGCAGGTCCATGGAACATGGTGGGCAAAAATGATGGAGCAGGGGCATGCACAAAGACATCGGAGGGCAGGGGGAAGGAGAATAGGGGCAGCAAGCTAAGCACAGAGTTTAAGCAGGAGGTCAATGATGGGGCATAGAATTGGGCAATGGAGGGCAGGAGGAGTGGACTGGTACATCATACTAAATTGAGGGCAGTGGCAGAACATCAGACCATGCATGGCAGGAGGGAGGAGGCTAGTCCATGGATTCACACAACAGAGGATAGGGAGGAGGGGGATGGGGCAGCAAGCTAACTGTTCAGAGAAGGCGGGTATTAGGAACGTTATTGTTTTTAAAACGTGTGTCTGTGCGAACTACTTAAAATATGAACAAGTATGCAGCATAATCTCACTTTTATTCAGGAAGAAGAGGACGTTTGTGACTGTGACTCTGGGCTCACTTGGCAGAAACACCCTCTGACCCTCCACCCCCTATCGCAAAATGTAATGCCCGTGAAAAGGGTAGGTGAACACAGTGTTATATAGAACATAGTCCTGAGAGCACGATTGAAAATGAAAACTAGATATAGTGTATGGTATAAACTATGCACCAAAAAGTGTGATATAAGATGAACCGGGCATGAAATATAATATGCAATACGTTGTGCGCAATGACAGATACATTGGAGAGCGCGAGATAGCACAGGCACTAGCGCGTGCTATGCGATATGCACCTTGGAGTGTAATATGCACAGGGCAGTGTTGTGTAACCTAGCTAGTCTCTAAAGTTGTAATATAAAATATGTGCTGGGGAGTGTAACGTTGCATATGCACTGTGACAAAGGACTGTTGGTGAATGAGTGGATGTGTATGTGGATCTTAGAATTACTGAAGAGGTTGTTGTAACTGGTATTGGTATGTCCATTGTTTTGAAAATTTTAGTCTCTATTTTTGAATGTGTGTATCAAAGGTTATATTAGGGTGAGAGGAGGTCTGCCACTCTATCACAAGGATGATGTCATCAGTGATGTCATCAGTGATGTCATTTGAGATGTCATCAGTGATGTCATGAGTGATGTCACAGACCATGTCATGAGTGATGTAATATGTGACGTCATCAGCAGTGCATTGCAGGCGCGCGAGTTATAGTTAGCTGAACTACAGCTTTGGCAGAACAGTCACTGGTGTATGTGGTAGTGAGGACTGATGATGAAGGAAAGGAATATGACCCTTATGCAGAGTACCCCTTTGTCTCTGAGGGTTTGCATCTCCATCGAGACTGCGTGATCTGCCACATTCTGTATTGTTGGATTATTGTAAAGAACTGACTAACAGACTATCCAGAATTCATCAACTGGTCAGAGGCACCTGGTCCCCAGCCCTGGAAGGACAAGTGTATGACATGAAATCTAGGGACTGGGTGCTGACCAGGAACTTCTTGAGAAAGAACAGTGTGCAACCACAGTGGAAAGGCCCCATCCAGATCTTGCTGACAACCCAGTCTTCAGTGCGGTGTGATGGAAAAAAAAATTGGGCCCACCTCTCTCATGTTAATAGGGTACCTCTATTCTGGCAGGAGCACCTTTCGGAAGGAGGTGGTTCAAGTCTCAAGAAAGTGACCATTCCTGGAATAACAGACAACACACCTACTGCACCCTGCTACAATCTGCGCCCAAGAAGACTAAAGGATTAGATAGGAAAGTGCTTGGACAGAACAGGCACCCACTGCCAGGTGTTCAAGAGTGCCATCTTTAAGAGACTAACTTGTACAGTTAAGTTAGTGAAATAAGGACACTGTAGACTATGGTTCGCTTGGAGATGCATCCCTTTGGCCGACTCGTCGGTAGGGCAGACCTGGAAAAAGAAAACATACTACGAACTGTTGTAAATGAAAATGTGAAGAGGAAAAATAATTTGATAATTGTTTGTATAGTATTTATTATCTGCATTTTGATATTTTGCCTTGACCTGCTACCTTGATGTTTACCACCCCATACATGTGAGAATGGCTAAGGACACTTCTGCACCTACTAGCCCCGGTTAGAGCACAAATATAATTTTTCTGAACATCAAAACAATGTAATTGTTCAGATAGCTCACACCTATTACAAACACATTAATATCTCATGAAAATGTTGGATATGTATGAAACTTCCAGCACACACTGCAACTGGTATGCCATTTCTGTCATTAGCTTATAATGATTCCTGTTTTATCCTTTTTCGGACAGTAGTGCAGCGGTACATTGCAGACGGAAAAGATTTCATGCATGCTTTTAGGGTTCACATTATGGTCCCCGTATCCTGTAATATTAGGGAAAAAAACACCTTATAAGAGCCTTTTCAATAATTCCTTTATGACCTATCGATATGTTGAATTCCAGACTAGAATGAACACTCCTGTTCTATCCACTGACCCCGCCATTTTCTCCCAACCGTCTCTCAATGTAACAACATCACCTGGGGAAATAGGTCTACAATCTATTGGTTCCCTGTTTTTGGGTAATAAAGTTTGTAAGATAAATTTCTCAAGGGCTTACGTCTCGCACATTTATCATGCCCTCCTACCAGGTGAAGGTCATATTTTCTGTGAGGTTCCATGGCTTACCCATCGCGGCCACCAGGGTGGGGAGGATCCTGCTATTTGGGACTGGCTCTTCCTCGCATTCTGGCAATTCCCTCTGACCTTCCGTTTACTAGATTATGAAATTATTTTAGTCATCACAAGAGGGATAGCTGAAATATTTTCTTAATAGAGCAAACAAATACTGCTGGACAGTAGGCCTATTACTTTGAAGTAGGAATACTATCTATACTTGGGATAGCTATGAATTCCCGTCGTATTAGGAGACTGGACGGTTATTGGAGACTACAATAAACGAAACAATGCCAGCATTGGATAATATAACAGCAGAAATAACTGCTATGCATTCTGTGGTTTTACAAAACCGCATGGTTCTCGATATGCTACTCGCAGAACGCGGAGGAGTATGTAGGGTTTTGCATACCGAATGTTGCATTTTTAAACCGGACAATTCCAAAAACATACATCAGGCTATTGGGAACATGTATAAAATAGCACAACAGGCACATGTGTTTGCCAATGAAGATATTTCCTCCCTTCGGGATCGTATTGCCTCATTTTTCACTAGCTGGGGTTGGAAATTATTGATGATAATTGTTGCAATAGGGAGTAGTTCATAGCTACTCCAAGTAGAGGTAGTATTCCGATCCCGAAGTCATACGCTTCCTGTCCTGCAGTATGTGTCTGATCTATTGAAAACATATTGGAGGTATGCCTCTTGTGATGACCAAAGGAATTCTGTAATTTAGCGAACCCAAGGTCAGCAGATATCGCTCGAATGCAGGGAAGAGCCAATCCCAAGTAGCAAGATCCCCCCCACCCTGCTGGCAGCCACGGGTAAGCCTTGGAACCACATATAAAATATATATCTTTACCTGGTGGGGGGGCACGATGACTATGAGAGACACTAGCCATGGAAAAATGTACCTTGCATATACTATAACCCAAGAATAGAGAACCATTAGACTGTAGACATATCTCCCTAGGTGATATAATTACCTGGAGAGACGGTGGGAAGGAAATAGTAGAATCAGTGGGTGGAGCCGTAGCGTTCATTCTAGTCAGGAATTCAACATATCGATAGGACATGAGGGAGTTATTAAAAATGCTTTTATAGGGCAAATTCTTTCCCCTAATATTACATGATGCGGGGACCATAATGTTATCCCGAAAGTCGTGCAAGAAGTCTATTCCATCTATTATGTACCATTGCACTGCTGCCCTGAACAGGATAAAACAGGAATCATTATATGATAATGACAGTGACAGAAACGGCATACCTGTTGCAGCGTGTGCTGGAAGTTTCATACATACCCAACATTTTCATGAGATAATCATTTGTTTGTAATAGGTGTGAGCTATTTCAGTGCTGTGGGTGCCATTCATTTGCTCAACCACGTCTGACGCTTCTGGTCGATAGGCACAATGTAATTTTGGCTCAATTTGTGCAAATCATCAGAATAATTTCATTATTAAAATGAATTCCTCTGTCTGTTTCTAAAGAGACTGGAAATCCAGACCTCGGTATAATCTCTCTTAGTAGCAATTTAACAACTGTTAGACTCTCATTTCTTCTTGTTGGATAAGCTTCTACCCAACGAGGGAACAAGTGAACCACAACCAACACATATTTCAAACCATTAAATGGTCGCAACTCAATAAAATCTGCTTGCAGTCGAGCAAATGGACCTCACGCTTTTCCAATTAGTCCCCAACTGACCAGTGTCTTTCTTCCTGCGTTTTGCTGCTGGCAAGTTATACTCCTCTGGCTCAGACTCTCTGCAATGACCCTGAACTTTGGGTCAAACCAAGTTTGGTTAAAAAGCCTGATCATTGCATCTCTTCCTACATGTGTTGAGCCATGATACATCCTTGCCGTCTGTCATAGCAGGCTGTCTGGCATTATTGGTCTGCGGTCTGCATGCACCCACACTTCATCTTCAGCCCTTCGTGTACAACCTGCTTTAATCCATGTTTCTTTTTCTTCCTCACTAGCTTCTTCTTGCAACTGTCTAACCTCTTCCCAGGTCTCCACAGAAGACAACATTAGATGACAATTTGTATCAGATTTTTGTGTTTCGTTGTTTATGGAAATTGAATTTTGAGCACAAAATAGTGCAACTTGGTTGGTATATCTATTGCCATTCGTCAAATAGTCGTTTCCAGATTTATATGTCGAACATTTGCAATTTCTCTGGGCAATTGTAGTACAACTAGCAAATCCTTTACGTTATAACTGTTTCGAATTTAGTGAACCTGATGATGCCAAGAATCCACGTTGCATCCACAATTGTCCAAAGTCGTGCACAACTCCAAAACCTTATTGACTATCAGTGACTATGGTTACTCTCAGATCTTTGCCAATTATTCATGCTCTGGTCAAAGCAGCCAGCTCAGAAATGCGTGCAGAACCTATTCCCTTCAAGCATGAAGCTTCAAGAACCACAGCCACGGTACAAACTGCATCGGAAGCGCGAAGAGTGCCCTTTTCATCTCTCAAGCAAGATCCATCCACAAACATCACACAATCAGATTCAGGCCTGATTTTGGCTATGTTTGTACATATATATGTGAAAAGGAATATTGTCTTGTATATAAGTTGTGGGTCATTTTCTGTTTAAGACCGTATGTCATTTTAAATGTCAGTAATGTATTGTTAATGTACGTTTTGTCTATGATTGTTGCGGCCCTGACGATGATCCCTTCTTGGCACTAGTGGTAACAAAACACGTTGGCTGTGTGCCGGTTTTTAAGGACTGACTTAATAAAAGAAGCATTTTTGGAATTATTGCTCACGTGTTTAACTTGGCTACGAGTGCACCTTCCACCTTCTTTTGAAAGATTGTGACTGTGATTCGCACCTTTGGACGACCGGTGCAGGAAGTGTGTTGCACCACCGTGTTACTGTTTGTACATGTGGATTGGTTGAGCTGGACCTTGGTCTGTCATTTGTCTTTCTTGTGCCCATTTTTTCAAAATCTGATTGAAAATTGAGGGACTCTCTGTATACCCTTGAGGAACTCGGCATCATGCCAAGACACGATCTCCGAACCGGAATGCAAAAAGATATTGGCTATCCGGATGCAAGGGTATCGAGAAAAAGGCTTGACATAAATCAGTTACAGAGAACCACTCCGCATCACATGGAATTGATCTCCGAACCGGAATGCAAAAAGATATTGGCTATCCGGATGCAAGGGTATCGTAAAAAAGGCTTGACATAAATAAATTACAGAGAACCACTCCACATCACATGGAATTTGATAAAGGATCACTGCTGGGTTTGGCACTACCGGACAACAAGGTACTACAAACGTATGAATCTTCCTCATGTCTTGAACTATCCTGTACTTCCCGCTTGGTTTCTTAATCCCCGTAATAGGTTAATTACAAGGACTCCCTAGTATCTCTCTCAAAATGCCTTGTTCAATCATTTGTTTAATTTAAGGCGTTACTCCTGCAACGGTCTCATGACTCATTTAATATTGTGACGTTTTTGGAAATTCTACACCTTGTTTGACTAAAATCTGAATAGGATCAACTCCTTTCATCAATCCAATGTCTTTCCCTGAAAAATCCCATTCATCAGTCCTCACTGTGTCTCTCAATTCAACAGGCAAATCCTTCGCTGTAAATAAAGGATACAAATCATTCAATTCTGTCCCTTGCCTCGCCAACATTTCCTTAAACGCAACATCTTCATCTGGCATTTGAAATGCAATGCCATGTGGTGTACAATAGATGGTGCAATTCATCTTACATAACAAATCCTTACTTAACAGGTTTACTGGACTCGTAAAACCCACCAGTAAACGATGCAAGTCCCTAAAATTTCCTATGTGTACCTTCATCGTTATTGTCACTGGAGTTTTAATCAACTGATTCAAAACACCTACAACTTGGATAGTATCTCCTGAGAGGGGTAGGTTTGGGATTTCCACAGTTCTCACAGTGAAACGGGTGGCACCAGTGTCTACAAGGAATGTAACAACATTACCTTCAACTTCTCAAAACACAAAAGGACCACGCTGATCCACCTCTAAGGATGCGCCAAGCACGCACTCCTCCTCCCCCCTCAGGCACCGTCATTGAGATGTATCTGAATCACTCTTGTGGCACCGCAACCAGTATTGTGAATCCACTTGTACATTTCGATTATTACCAACTCTTTCTCCCGCCTGAAAACCCACGTTCGCGCTGTATCTTTGTACTTGAGCATTCACATCATTTGGCATCGGGGCTTGTGGTATTTGTACCTGTGCAACTACCTGTTGTTGCTGCTGTTGATCCCTGTTGACTTCATTCTGCATTTGCTGATTAAAATTCTGATTCATTTCATTATTCCCTAGTAAAACCTTACACTTCCACTTCCAATGTCCCAGCTTGCCGCACGCATGACAAGGACATTTCTTTCTCATCTCTTCTGTGTTACCTCTACCCCTACATCTTCCTGAGTGGAAGCTCCACCACTCATCATGACACCTCCCATTGAAAACATTTGACTGTTTTGAATATTCTGATTCCCTGAAAACCTGCTTTAGAATAATCCACAAAATGACCACCTTTCTGTGCTGCTTTCATTTGTGGCCACATTAATTTCTTTCAATTTCTTATGTCTCGATTCAATATCATCGCTACAATATTTTGCATACCGTAGTATCTCATCTACACTTTTATTCTGCTAACAGATCAAATGCTGTTGTATCATGCAACTAGTTTCTGGCTTCAAACCAAACACAAACTTATACACAAAATGTCCCACATCTTTGTCAGTTATGCTCTCAAAACCACTATGCTGCTTAAAGACCTGTAAAAGCCTCTCATAATAAGCAAGCACTGATTCTTTCGTCTCCTGAGTCGTTCTATCCATTTTTACCCAATCTGTCTTGTTATTAACTCCATAAGTCTACGCAACTTCAGCAAACCCCTCATAAAGACTCTTTGCTCTCATTGTAATATTTTTACACAAAAAGAACAACGCTTCTTCCTGATATTAGTCTCTCTGGACTGATCGCACCTATAATCATTTCCTCCAAATCTGCTCTAAATCTGCTCACATCCATGCTTGTATTCACTTTATTACGCACCACTCCTCTAATCCATTCATCTAACTCTTCTGGTGATGGTCCTATTGATCCTCCTGAAGTCGGTGTCAATTCTCTCACATTCTGTACTAATCTTCTAGGTTCTATCTGTAAATTTCGCTTTGGGGATTCCACTGATCTCTCTGTATTATCAGTCAATGTTTCTGTCTCACTATTAACCCTAGCATTATTAACAGGCAGCGTCAAAGCATGCACTTGTGAAATATTTTGACCCTCGCTATACAATGGATCTATGGGACCAATCGTTACTGAAACTGATAAAGCTTCTGCATTCAAATTTGATTGAGTAATCCTTTGTGTCAAATCATCTTTTGCTTTACTCATTACATTTGTACTTTTTGCTTGAGAAGGCTGAGGAACCTCAACTCGATTCAATGGAGCATTCGGAGTAGTTCTTTCCTGCTCTTCCTGATATGGTCGAGGTCTGTAAAATAATAGCTCATCTAATAACTCATCCTCAATTTCATTTGGATCTGGTTCTGTACAGCCTACGTTTTTCTTTTTCTCCTTACACTTTTCTCCACTCCGATCCTCAACTATAACAACCGGATATAAACCTTCACTTCCTGCAATCACACCTTTTCTCCATCTTTTCATCTGAGCATCCCATTTGCCATTTTGCCTTTGAATATCTACTCACAGTATTTCTATATTTATTTGCAAATCTGTCTCTTTCTCTCTTATACGCTTCATGTTCCCATTCCTCACATGCCTCGTATTGCATAGGTCTAGGATTTGGTCTCAATTGATTCATTTGATATCTCAGGTTCTCTAAAATCCTCACATTAACAATACCATGCTCGGGAAATGCCATATTCCCACCTCTTTCCATATACTTCACCCAATTCTCCAACCATGTACATGTATGATATCCTCATTCTAATGACATAAAAGAAGCAGGCGTACCCTCAGGCGGCACAGGAATTCGCTCTTTAATAGGTATAGGATCATCCTTTCTAAATAAAGACCTCAACATTTTCAATAACGTCATTCTAATTCTTCTGCTACGCCAAAACTCAAACAAACCAAGGAAAAACGCTTCCGTATTTCTACACACGCTATTCGTTTACGCTGCCCAATCCCAGCACGACTCACACCAACCAACCAATAGCAACATAACACCCTTTTGTGACGATTCACACTAGCTGACCAATACAAGCACGGCTCTCCGTGATGTCAGTATAACTCCTACCACTGACCCGCCCTTTACAGAATTATTCAGCAGTAGATTACAAACCCTTTTTGTCAAAGAAAACAAAATTAGAAACAACATTAAACAAACCTTCTTTGTCTGCTCCACTGAAAAATAGTTAGGTCCAATCAAATAAAGAATTCTTTAGCTTCTAGTGGAATATCGACCAGCGTTAATCCATTCTCAATCAAGTGAAACATTCTCGGGACTTCTTCAGCTGCTCTTTCTAAAGGTACCCATATAAATCTCCACCATACCAACTTCAGAGTTCCCTATGCAATATTAACAAACTCTCTTGTTGCTTAATATCACACCAGCAGACAACGCAATACATAGAGTATGCCACACTATTCTTTGCCCATTAGGCTAATATAATCCCGGGATGTTAGGTCACTCCGTGCCGGTCTTTTCTTACGGTCAACGACAGACCACTATATATAACAATAGTACTATATGGTTATAACCAAAATTATTCATTCTAACCTATTTATTTGCCAAATTAATTCATTAAACCATCATGTCTGCTACCAAAAACTGATCCAGCGTCTTGAACTAATACATTTTATCATCTGGACCCAGTTTAATACCCAACAGTCCCTTTCACGCTGGGTGAGTTTAAATCAAACTTACCAATTTGTTCATCTTATTATCCTTTTTTTGGCGATGTAATCTTTAAAAGTTAACCAGGGTTTGGCAAAATAATAATCAGAATTCCTAAATATTACTATAGAATAATAATTTCATATAGCTAAATAAATGACTTTAATAAAGACAACTCTTTATGAAAGTTAGAAATGCTTTATCTAAATAAATGTGTATCGCTCGTCAAGGACAATACAGCTCGAATTATAGATCATTACACAAGAGAAACATTAGCAAATAAACAACAATTGTACATCTCAAATGTCAGCGTAATGAGTGAGTGGTAGCGTAGAGACAAAAGAATAAAGACATTTGCAAAAGATTTTATGCAAATTCCGAATATCATACTAACCAATCTTACGAGGCTCGAGAAATCTGAAAAGCTACCCTCTGGCCATGAGAGTAAGCTGGGCCCCTCAAGAAGAGTTAAGGAGCAAGGTCAACGAGTCAGGATCAGCAGAACAACAGCCAGGCCATTGAATTTAGGAAACAGCAACACGGCTCTCTCCTCTCGTAATGTAAGGAAAATGCGCTCGCTCACCCCTCCCGCTTACTACAACTAGTTATTCCCTAAATTCAGTAAAGGTCCAACCCTCATTGTGTCATCTCACATGAAATTGTACATTGTGATTGGTCCAAAACCAGAGATTTTCAACCACACCACTTTCGATGTGCCTAACTTTCAAACGTCCTATTGTTCTAACTTTGCACACTGTTATCACTTCCAATATAGGAAACTCTAGTATCAGGCTTCCGTGTTTTGTTCGTCTCTCCATCTCACTCGTATCATTTTGAATTACAAATGTCCTCAGGCTCCGCTAAGCAAGGAAGATCCGCTACTTTTATCTCTTTCCTTTCTGCGCAGCCTTGGCCATCATCAGGAACTTGCGATGGACACATCACGTTTTATTTTTCACTTCTACGCTTCTAATATGCCATGTTAGTTCTAAAAAAGACCTTGGGCCTTTCCTGCAGGGCAGTTATGACACTTATAAAGAAAACAAATACAAAGGTTATTTATCATTTTATGAAACGCCACTCTTAAACGCGCTTTGAATGCTTTTCATTTGCTCTCTTTTCCTACGCGCTGCTTATTATCTTCTAGTTGTTAGTGAAAAATAAACTCTCGACCTTTGACTTATTTTCTACATTAGTCACGTGCATTTGTGGCCTGCTCTAACAGTCCCAGCGCGCGCCTGTGCAGTGTTCGCCTCTGCCCTTTAGTCTTGCACTGTTAGCTTTTCGCATCTTTTAATTAGCAATTTACACACTGAGCGGTTCAATCCGAGCAGGTTTTATTTCGCGGAAACCCAGCCCGATCACTACCCACACACCACCAGGCCTCCGAGCCCAACTATAGAGTGGATGAAGGCTTTCAGCATCTTGAAAATGCCAACGTAGGTAGGGTTGGCTTTGGGAACTACTACCCCAATGGCCAGGACATGCCCAGGAGTCATCTCTACACAGTAGCTGGTGCCAGGCATAAATGTGCCCCCTCCAGGCACCCACTTCAGAACACTTCCTGGACCTGCAGAAGATTAGAAGAGAACTGAACCTGCTGGCTGTGACCCAAGAGGAGCTCCGAAGGACTAGACCTGCTGCCTCTCTTGTTCCCAGGACAAAGCAGTGGACTCCAAGGGTTATAAGGCTGACCCCTTGCTCAAGCTACAGAGACGCCATAAGCTACACCTTTTCCAAGAAGTGCTCAGCTGACCGGTGGCAACTGGACCTGGGCTGGACCTGCGGTGGCCTCTGCCTGACACCCTGTGAATCTCTTGCGGTCCAGGGGGGCTTTAGATGTTTACTTCTGTGATAGATTAAGACTTAAAATAGGACTTAAAGGACTACGGGCTTGATTACATTTCGGACAATCAGTGCACCATTCCGCCATGGGGACAGAGTAAATGACTCTATCCCCATAGCAGAGGCATCGCCCGTCAAATTTATAAATGAGCCCCAAGCAGGCGGCCATCTATGAAGCATTGGCAGGAACCGCCGTCCTAGCAGCTCCTGCCGATGCATTTAGCTGTTTGATGCAGGGCTATGTAAGCATGACGCAGCCCGTAACCAAACCGTTTTCTTTTTAAAAGGAAATTGGACTTTCTTTTTGAAAAACAAAATGCTCCCCATGCCATGGGAAAGGACTCCCATGGTGGGGGAAGCATTATTGCATTTTAGTGTCCCAGACAGTATAACAAGCATTGAAAATGCAATAGGCCTCGCCTTTTATTAAGTTAAAGCCATTTGCTTTGCTACACAATACCATTAGCAAAGCAAATGGCTTTAACTTAATAAAAGGCGAGGCCTATTGCATTTTCAATGCTTGTTATACCTGCCACTATTAATTGTTTTAGCACTATGGTAGGAATCTACCATCCTTTTACTCTATTGGTGCTTACATTCATTTATATCCGTTTCAGTCTTGCGATTGTTTCAGCACACCTATTTCACACTAGAATGACGCTGGTTCAAGAAATGCTTATTGGAAAACGTCCCCACCGTTTATTCTGTGAATTTCTCTGAGACAAAATAAGTAGGAGTGACTGAGCGAAAAGTACTGTACTGTTTCCACGATCCCTGATGGGACAGTGTTGTCATGTTTGATAGCTGCCAAGAACTATTCCCTCCATGGTAAGAGGGGTTTATTGTGGCACTGTGAGCTAGCTGGTATTCAGGTGAACACACCCAGTGGGGGTGTCTGGAATCAGTGTGGACACCAATCCTGCAATACATGTTGTCTAAATGCGCAGATCCTATATAGGTTTATAGGAACTACACAACACTGCCCCAGCCCTGTGGCAATGCTATTAGTAAACTGAGAGGGAAGCCAGGGATCATGTGTACCCTTACATGTGGGCTGGATTCGTATTACACATAGAAAAGTTTAGTCTATTTATTCAAACAAAATAGTTTTGTACAGCAGAAATGCTTAACTCTCATATTTGAAAGTGCGCTCATATGAAAATGAAGAAAAAGGCGATTCTGAAAAATAAAATATTTGCCAATGATCACACAATTTGAGACAAGTACATTTCAGTTAGTTCGAGATAATCGACCTCCAGGTCTACTATTTTTATAATGATGTTTCGAGGCCTGGTCACCACAGAAAGTAAAAAACATTCAGATTACTTTTGATCACACTAAAATAGGTTCTCGACCAGCTGTTACCTAACTTCGAGAGAGCGCATCCATTTCCTGTACACAAAGAAATGAACAACACTACCCTGAATAGTTAATACACAGTTCAGACTATTAAGAACTTCATAGGACTTTAACCTAACATACAACTTCATTTTTATCTCGAGATCCCGCCCAATCCGCCCACCTTAAATATAAATCCAGAAAAACCCGTACCCATAAAACCACATTCGTTTTTTCAATTTTTACCATCAAGACCACAATTTAAACAACTTCAGCAGTTTACACAAAACATTACAATACATTGCAGATTTAAATACGTGTGCAAAACAAAACATCGTTGGCATAACACCACAATGAGTTATGCACTAGACCACTGAACAATAATTCACTCCAAACTACCTGCTGCAATACAAGTATACTATCATAGTCCGCATAACAACTCAACACACAAGACAACTTAAAAATGAAGAATCATTACAGACAGTAACATCGCAGTTGGTTAGTTGATTCAAATTGACATCAGTAGTAGTTTTAATCATGCCCTCTATATATAATGAGGTGGTACCATGGAAATGAACTATGAAAAAGTCACATGACAAGAACTAATCAATACAAAAATGGAGTTAATAAAAAACACTAACACAAACAACCCCCCCAAAATGAATAAACAAACATCCCCTTTACCTTAAATGCAAGGGGAATGCATGATTGAGCAATGAACCATTTGAAAATGAATAGGCGCATAGCTGAACCAGCAGGCAGCATTAGCCTTGGATATATGCAACGTAACATGAACGTCTTCCTTCAAAGCACATTAGTTGATAGTCAAATATACAACTCCAAGTAAAATATCACATCGTTGTCTAGTTTAAGAAAAAAGAAAAATCACAGAGAAAGAAATTATGCATGTGGTGCACATTAGAGCCGCGTTTCTTTAGTTCTCCGATAGTCAGTGCAACTAGACCAGAGGCCCAGCGAATTAGTTATGCTACATACGTGATCGAACTTAAACACACAAAAGCAAACGTTAAGCTTTATTAATAAACCTGCTATAAATACAGAAATGTGTTTCACAACGTTCCGGTGCGAGACATTTCTATACACGTAGAAAAAGTCACAATTACATTGCAATCTGCAAATAAATGTTGTCAATATGGACGGCTAGCAATCCTCCAAGATCGTCCGGTTGCTGCTCTAAACAGCACCTTCAAAAGTAGGAAGCCGTACACTTGTCCATGAAAGCAATCTTCCGGAAAACAAACATACTCCAGGCGTTTGATCATAAGATCCCGAACATAAACAGTTGGGGGGCGGGTCAAATTTTGAAAGGGGCAGGGCAGACAGCAGGCTGTCTCCATGTTGCTCTTTAAAAAGATCAGCATATTTAAAAAAATAAAATAAAAACACAATCCATTTATTTAGTGCCTAAATCCGACACTCCTGCACCCTAAACATAACAAGATTTCAAAGAAAGGAAGAACACCTTTCCGTATCCAACTGTTTACCTATAACGACATATCATTTAAGTAAACCGACTCACCCGCTGAACCCAAACGTGTGCTAGAGTTGGTACATGATGTGCAAAGGGAATTGTAAAGGGTCTCCATTCCTCGTCCGACGATAACCCAAGTTAGTCCAAGCTTCGCACTTTCCCGCCGTAGTCCCTTAGTGCATCACTACTTTGTGATGCATGTAAACGAGGCATCCAACAGCAGATTCTACACGGGCACTGGTCTGAAAAACTTAAAAGAATAGGGATCCTACGGCTTTGCAAGCATATATTTCCTTCTGTCTCTGGCACCTTAGTAAAAGGTTTTTTTTCAGTTCTATCCGCTTTTACTAGCGAAGCATGAGCGTTTCGATGTGTGTTGAAACTGCTTCTAATGGATCTGCAACGCATCCCGGGGCACATCATGGAAACAAAAAGCAGACTAATTAGAAAACTCAAGAAGGACAGACACCCGTTCAAATTCCAAATAGCGCTATAAGTAAAGCACCGTGTTTCCACTAACGGGTATCCTTGCCCTACTTCTGTTTTCAGATTACTATAATTTAGGGATCAATTTGACGTTTTAGTCATTTCTTAGTTTCATTGAACACTTGTCAAACGCCTTATAACAGTATTGTAGGCGTCTTTTCGCCTTGTGTCCCTCGCGCTTCAATGCCATTTTTAGCGGTTTCCCATTGGTGCTGTGCGTACAGCATCCGATGCAGGCGCACACCTATCAGCGCGTTGTTCCTCCCGCATGACTCCTTCGCGGTATTGCTTCATGGTAGAAGAGTCGAGGTTCAACGCTGAACACGAGGGAATACAAGCAACGCCAACAACGCCTCCCGCTTTTTTTTCTCTTTTAGAGCTGTCCCAGTTGGACTGGCTCGCGAGCCGTCCCAGTTGGACTGACTCGCATGACTGGTTTCTTATCTTTATGGGGCCATGTATTTGGCCTCATAAAGATAAGAAAACCTTTTACACCAGCAGTAAGTCGGGGCAGCCAGTCCAACTGGGACGGCTCTAAAAGAGAAAAGTGTACGTCACTAGACGCTCTTTTCCATGGCTGGCCACCGTTTAGCATAAACGGTGATACCAGCCAATGGAAACGAGAGGCGGGGCTTAAAGCCCACTAGAGAAATCTACCCTAAAACGTTAAATCTCGACAGCGAGACTGCGCATGTCTGCGCAGTCTTACGCCAGGCGAGACCTAAAAATGGCTATAGGCCCTTGCTCCATCGTGCCGTCGGAGGTTTGACTATTTTGGTGACAGAGTAGTCACTGCCGTAGCCAAACCAAAGTTCCACTCACATTTAAATAGGGTGGGTGGACGTTCATGCTGGCGGTGTGTATACTCCGTCGCCGTCGCGATGGAACATACATATCGCCAACATTTAAATCCGGCCCTAAGTCATAATGTAAAATCTTTGACCAGGACAAACCTGGTTGGTGTATTCCACCCGTGCTCTATCGCAATCAGTCTCAAATTGCACCTAGGTGCCAGTCTACGGTTTCGATTGACAATCCTTGGCGCTTTGTGCTTTATGGCGCTATTTCAACTCAAAAAATGTTAAATCCATATCTCTTGTTCCCATTATTGGAATTTTCAATTTTGGTGCCATTGAGTCTACTACATTTTACTCTATTTTTCTAATTTTCTTTTGGAATTTTTATTGTTTTATATTTTGACTTAATTACTATTTTAGTAGTGCATAAACACTTTACACATTGCTCTGTACTATAGTTACTAGGGGGTTGAAATCAGGTTAATTTAATGACTTTTAGTGACTTTGAGGATTCACCCTGACAAGGGTTGTGATCATTCCTTGAGGTGGGGAGTCACCCACCCCAAATAATATTCCAATATCTTACAACAAGTGACTGTTTTCGGAAGCCTCAATGTCACCACACACTGGAATATGTGAGAGGCGTGTGCCCTTGAGAAGCTGCCGCTGTCTCAGGAGGTAAAAGACAAAGGCTTAAATAATGTCCTTGCTGGACAAAGACTTCAGAGGATTGAAGAAAACTAGGAATCTGGAATCAAACCAGGGATCCGAAATCAAACCAGGTATCCAGAATCAAACTAGGGATCCGGAATCAAACCAGGGATCCGGAATCAAACCAGGGATCCAGAATCAAACTAGGGATCCGGAATCAAACCAGGGATCCAGAATCAAACCAGGAATCCGGAATCAAACCAGGAATCCGGAATCAAACTAGGGATCCGGAATCAAACCAGGGATCCGGAATAAAACCAGGGATCCAGAATCAAACTAGGGATCCGGAATCAAACCAGGGATCCAGAATCAAACCAGGGATCTGGAATCAAACCAGGGATCGAGAATCAAACCAGGGATCCAGATTCAAACTAGGGATCCGGAATCAAACCAGGGATCCGGAATCAAACCAGGGATCCAGAATCAAACCAGGCATCCAGAATCAAACCAGGGATCTGGATTCAAACAAGGGATCCAGAATCAAACCAGGGATCCAGAATCAAACCAGGGATCCAGAATCAAACCAGGGATCCGGAATCAAACCAGGGATCGAGAATCAAACCAGGGATCCAGATTCAAACTAGGGATCCGGAATCAAACCAGGGATCCGGAATCAAACCAGGGATCCAGAATCAAACCAGGCATCCAGAATCAAACCAGGAATCTGGAATCAAACCAGGGATCTGGATTCAAACCAGGGATCCAGAATCAAACCAGGGATCTGGATTCAAACCAGGGATCCAGAATCAAACCAGGAATCTGGAATCAAACCAGGGATCTGGATTCAAACCAGAGATCTGGATTCAAATCAGGGATCCGGAATCAAACCAGGGATCCAGAATCAAACCAGGGATCCGGAATCAAACTGGGAATCCAGAATCAAACCAGGAATCCCGAATCGAATAGTGGAATCCTTCAGGAGCGAGGGGTCAGGATCAGCAAACGAGGGGCGAGGAAACTAGTGAAGGAAGAGCGCTGTGTTGCGACACATCGTAAACTAGACTGAAGCCCTTATACTGCGAAAAGCACAGGAAAAGAAAATGGCCTCAAACATCACATGACAGGAAACATAATGGAGGGTGAAAATCAGGCAGAATCCACGGGAGGAACAGCTGTGATGGGGAGGGAAAGAAAAGAGAAAGAAAACCTGGACTCGCTGCTCCGGGCTGTAAAAGGCGGCTGCAAATTCGCGGGCAGGCGGCAGCCATTGTGAAGATGCAGCGAGAAGAAGCGGCAGCTGAGAGCTCGGAGGAAACAGGCTCAGATGAGAGACTCCCCCGGCCACAGGTGCGGGCTCCAAACAACACTATCAGGAACCCCAGGGCCCTGCAGGGTTCCCTGGTTCTTAGGGGCCCACGCAGCTGAGAAGGAACTCACCCAAATGGATACGCCAACACGAGGGCTTTAATGGCAGATCTGCCCTGGCTTTATTGGAGACATTGTTTCTATGTTTAGCGGGGAGAGCTAACACCCGGCCACCGTGTGCCTTGAAGGTAAGGTCAGCATCCAGGGTGAGTCCGAGAACTTGGCTTTGAGTGGGCCGTGTTTGAATCCGTCCAGGTTCATGTTGTTGAGCCAGGGTTCGAGTCGTAGTCGTAGCTTGTACTTGGTGAACTGCAAGAATTCTGGTGGGTTGGGGTGGCACCTCAGGTAGGTGCGAGACATCCAGAAAAGAATGAGGTGCAGGCGGAGCAGAGCTTCAAGGTGGGTTGTGTGTATTAGTGAATTCTGAGGCTGTTGTCGGTGCCTCGATCCCTAGAGGGTTCTGTATGAACATTGAAGATGATGGGGATACGATGGACGCCCCGGGGACTCTGTCAGCCATAGGTGGGACCTGGAGGTGTCCATGTGAATGAACTGGTGTTGGTTGGATGGGAAGTGAAACAAAGTGCTGAATAAGGGAAGTGCCTGGTGCAGAGCTGTAAATAATCTTGTCTCTAATGCCACTGCAACCATTACTGAACACACACCCAAGAACACTCAAAACATGGGCCACAGGCGATGATTCCATCTCGGCTTGGCGGTTGCTCACGCGGAGGCCAACAGAGTACTCCTCAAGGGGTGGGAATCCCCCTTAGACCAATGTTGGTGAGAAGCCCTCTCCATGTGTTGGTGAAGCTGAGCCACTGGGTCTGTCGTCTCCGTTTTCTGGGTCCAGCTTCTGGTTTTCCTCCCGCAAGCTTCACAATCATGCGAGTCCACGGGAGGACCTCCATCCTCTTCTCTGCAGTTCATCGTCAGAGTTGTGTTGTTGTGATACGGGAGCTCCCAGGAGTCCTTCTGAGTGTTGGTGGCCTCTGCCCCCTCAATCTGGGCTACAAGCTGACTGGCAGTGGTGGTACAGGATTAAAGTCCAGGGGCATACGCCTTTTTCCCCGTCGCAAGGCGGAGAGAGTGTGCACTGACCCTCCCTACTCAAAGTTCGGACAAGTCCCCACGACTGAAGACCCTTCCGGCCACCATGTCTGGTGTGTATGTAGTGTGTGAGTTAGGTGTAGAGCGGGCCCATTTGTACCCTGTGTGCTGCACAAGATGGCGGCGCTTCATGGAGGGTCCATGCTGGACATGGGAGCTTCATTCACGGCTGCGTGGGCAGCTTCCTTCAAGCCGCTATAGCTGGTTGGTGGAGGAGAGGCTGACAGCCCTGTGCTTATTAACAAAGCTTCTCATCTGCTCCAGTCCCCCACCCATCCCTGTCCCCTCACCTGCTGTGACCTATGGATTTGAAAAAAGGGCTCCCTCTGGTTGACTTTGACCTATCACCTGGACTTCCCGAACTGGAGCTCTTATGCCAAGGAGTCCCCCCCCCCCTCCTTTTACTACTCTATAAACATGTAGAAAGTTAAACATTTTCTATTACTGTGCCAGTCATAGAAGCTGGCACACCTTACTCCTACCATCTGCGATCACGCACAGGTGCGCAGAGAAGGGCGTCAGCGTCGCTCCGCTCACGAGCCAGGGTGCGATCCCTGAAGTGTGCTTTACACCCAGTTGTACAACATCCTCCACCGAACGGGATTTCAGAGTGTTTTAGAGGTTATTTTTGTACCTGTTCTGCCAGCAAACTCCTCAAAGCCCTTTAAACCTGTTTTGGCTGCAGGTGATGTAACGAACATGTTCTCAGTTTGTCTACAAGTTCATAGGTTTACTTCAGCCTTGAACACGCGATGGATTGTTCTGTGCTGTTGTTTTTAAGTTGTAGGTGTAAAAGAAAAGGATGGTCTCTGGCCCCAAAAGGAAGGGACGATAAGAGGGTTTTTCCTGGGTCCCAGGACTGTCATTGGTTACTGGGCAGTATCTGAGTGATTGCCAGCGGTTAGACTTGTTACAAGCATCCTCCCCTCACCTTTTGTGTGTTTGATGAAACCTCCTTAAGTGGCCAAGTGTATGCCCAGCTCCTTGAAGGGCGCTGTTCCAGCACACCCTGACAAGGATACAGAGCACCGTCTCTCTGCCCAGCTCCTTGAAGGGGTCCCGCTCCTGCACAGCGCACCCTGACAAGGATACAGGGCACCGTCTCTCTGCCCAGCTACTTGAAGGGGTCCTGCTCCTGCCCAGCGCACCCTGACAAGGATACAGGGCACCGTCTCTCTGCCCAGCTACTTGAAGGGGTCCTGCTCCTGCCCAGCGCACCCTGGCAAGGATACAGGGCACCGTCTCTCTGCCCAGCTCCTTGAAGGGGTCCTGCTCCTGCCCAGCGCACCCTGGCAAGGATAACGGGCACCGTCTCTCTGCCCAGCTCCTTGAAGGGGTCCTGCTCCTGCCCAGTGCACCCCGACAAGGATAAAGGGGTCCTGCTCCTGCCCAGTGCACCCCGACAAGGATAAAGGGGTCCTGCTCCTGCCCAGCACACCCTGACAAGAATACAGGGCACCATCTCTCTGCCCAGCTCCTTGAAGGGGTCCCGCTCCTGCACAGCGCACCCTGACAAGGATACAGGGCACCGTCTCTCTGCCCAGCTCCTTGAAGGGGTCCCGCTCCTGCACAGCGCACCCTGACAAGGATACAGGGCACCGTCTCTCTGCCCAGCTCCTTGAAGGGGTCCTGCTCCTGCCCAGCGCACCCTGACAAGGATACAGGGCACCGCCTCTCTGCCCAGCTCCTTGAAGGGGTCCTGCTCCTGCCCAGCGCACCCTGACAAGGATACAGGGCACCGTCTCTCTGCCCAGCTCCTTGAAGGGGTCCCGCTCCTGCACAGCGCACCCTGACAAGGATACAGGGCACTGTCTCTCTGCCCAGCTCCTTGCAGGGGTCCTGCTCCTGCCCAGCGCACCCTCAAATGAGCCACATAGTCATGGTAGAGATACAGGTCAGCGTCTGTCTGTCTTGCCACTTGAAGTGGTCCTGCTACTGTACAGAGCACCTTCCCAGGGGCCACATATTTGTTCTAGGGATACAGGGCACGTCTCTGTCTAACAGCTGGAAGTGGCCCTGCTCCTGAGCAGCGCACCCTCACAAGCAGTTCACATGCGAGGGTCAGCTGCAGGGCATTGTGAGAGTCTCTGGTCCAGCTAACTTGGCACCCGGCACAGTAACCTGTAAGAGCGAGGCACATTCAGCTTCCAGTGGGGACAGGAGTCACTCAAAACGTATTTTGTACATTTTCGCTGGAGGACATCATGGGCCAGCACTCAAACCCCCAGGATGTCCCGTGCCTCGTGATATCTCTGGACCTTTTGGCTGCCTTCGATACAGTCCACCATCCCACCCTCATACTCACTCTGGAGCCTCGAGAGGCATTCACCATCAATGTCCTTCACTGATTCTCCTCCTACCTTTCCAACCAACATCACCTTGTCCACATGGGCGTCTCCCGGTGACAAAAAGGCCCCTTTCACGTTGAGTCCCCCAGTTCCATTCTGTCTCCTGTCATCTTCAGCCTCTACATAGAACCAGGTGGTGCTCGACTCACAGAGACCAGCATCGAGTCACCAATGTGGTTTGACTCCGCAATGGCGAGGGTCTCTGAGAAACCACCAGAGCAAAGTTTGATGCTTGCATTTGTCTTTACTGAAATGTCAGTAAAAGTTTTGTAAAAAAAGATTCAGCAGTGTGGCAATGAAACACAACTGTGCTTGAAAGTCTCCTCTGCTGCTGACATCGATCACTTTAAATGACCAGCACCAACTTATCTCGCAGGGAAGCTCACCGTCTCTGGTGGTTCTCGCCAGCCCCGCTTATCTCGCAGATAAGGTCACCATCTCTGATGGTTCTCGCCACAACCTACTTATCTCGAAGGCAAGCTAATCATCTCTGGTAGTTCTATTCACCCCTGCTTATCTTGTATATTTGCTTCCTGAAATAGCGACTCCATAGCAGGTGTCTGAAAGTACCTGGTCCACTTCTTCCTCTTCTGTTATTTTGAATATGGCTCAGTAATATGAGCACAGGGAAAATGAGGACAAGGAGAAAACAGAGAAAAAGCATAAGGATTTGAAGATGAAGGTGTTGTTGCAGCAGGATTTTAGAGGGAACGGCAGAGGACGTGGTGGTACTGCCCGACAGCTTACTGTAAGGAGGAGGGACATTGGCGTAGCGAGTGTCCCATGCTATTGCAGAAAGTAGCGGTCTCGAGAGGACGTGGTTCTCGTGGACGAGGTCGTGGAGCTGGTGGGGCTGATAGAGCTGAGAATGCTGCAGCCTCACAGGGTCGTTCTGATAGTAATTACTTCGATAACTCTTGTGAGGGACATTATTATCATGATGATAATGATATGGATGAAGCGACAGGAATGTCTTACAGCTAGGACAGCCAGGGACAGAGTGGGGGACCAGTTCCGATACCTGCAGACCAGCGTGGTCCTCATGTAACAGCGGAACTGCATGGTTCGACTAAGGAATTTTTGGTGGACAAAGGTGTGACAAAAAGCTCTGTTTCTGTCTGGCCATATTAATGTTTCGTAGGTTTTTCTGGTGTACCGGTTGTAAGCCTCATTTCAAGACCCCTTGCATTAACTATTGGTCCTTTTACTGTGGATTCACCATTCTTACTAACATCTAATTGTGGTGAAAACTTGATGGGTTTTGATTTGTTGAAGAAATTGCACATTACGATGTATTGTTCCCCGGTAGGTGTCTATATGACAATGGGTCCAGATGTGGTACATGCTAAACAGTGTTTCTCCAAAGATGTGCCTCTTCCTGTTGAATTTAAGGGCGTGCCACCCACTTTGTGGGTGACAGGCGACACAGACGTAGGACTGCTGCAGATACCGCCAGTTTCAATACAAGTTAGGGAGGATGCTATTTGGCCTCGTATTCCTCAGTATAAAATACTGCATGCCGGGGAGCGATCTTTATTGCAAATTATCCAGGATTTGATCAAGAAGGCGGTGGTTGAGGAGACGACTGCCAATATTTGTAATAGTCCTATTCTTCCCATTCTTAAAAGGGCACCTTTGGTTTCTCCAGATGACCATGAAGATGCTTATCGTTTTGTGATTGATTTGACCGAAGTTAACAAAATAGTGGTTCTCCAGTTTCCAGTACTACTCTTTTGACAATGATTCCTTCAACTGCTACATTCTTCTCTGTCATCGACTTTAAAAATGCATTCTTTAGTATCCCTATTCATCCAGATAGCAGGTATTTTTTGGGGTTTACACTAGCTGGTAGACGCTTCAGGTTCTGTCGAGCTCCTCAGGGCTATACTGAGAGTCCTGGCATTTATAGTCAGGCTTTAAAGTCTCAATTGGATTCCCTTTTGCTTCCTGCAGGTAACGTATTGGTCCAGTATGTTGATGACCTCCTTATCGCTTCTGATACTGAGCAGGGTTGTAGAGACAGTACCGTTGAATTGATATTGTATTTGGCCCAACATGGACATAAGGTGTCTCTTTCCAAATGTCAGTTCTGTCGACAGGAGGTCACCTATTTAGGTCACCTACTGTCGAAGGAGGGTAGAAGATTGACACCTGAACACATCAGTACAATCGTTATAAGGCCCATCTGTGAGAAGTTGGCCTGCCATATGCTGGTCAGTAGTTAAAGTGGCCACCTTGCACCAGTCCAATTCGACTCTTATGGTAGATAGGTTTAAGACAACCTTTTAAAGAAAGCTATCCTAGTGGTAGCTGTGGAGAGCAGCCTTCAGGCTAAGTCTCTGAGGAATGTAAAGCAGCTTGTTTTACCTTATAATCACCTGAATTACCAAATGAAAAGGACACCACACAGGTATATATATTAAATATATATGTATTTATTTCTAGATACACTCTACTAATCTCTTTATGAGATTAGAACCCAGATACACATTCAAATATCAACAGCTCTCAATAAATTAAGCACAAATATGGCTGTAGCCCTAGGGGCGTACCAGACCATATACTAAGAAAATGGGTTAACAAAGTCGACTTGCAAAATGACAAAGCCTAGGGCCTTGGGAATCGCTGGGGCTTCACTTCTGCAGTGTTAGCAGGTAAGTAACAAGCCCACGGGAGACGCGTGCAGTGTCTAAACAGAGCCGCGGGTTTCCTATAGGTTACAATGGAGGAAGTCGCGGTTGGTATTTTAAAGTTTTAGGGCACTTCGAAGAAGTCAACAAGCAAGCCACTTACAGGGTAAGTATTTCGAGGGCCAACACACACTTGGGCACCAGAGTGCACGAGTTACCTCACCCAGGGAAGCCGGGTGCATAGGTGTCTTTTAGTGTCGGGTCGCGATGCTGTTTTCAATGGAGACCAATGAAGACTTGCTGCTTGAGACGACTGAAGAGGTGTCCGCTGGAATCCGAAGGTGTATTGAAGATGAAGAGGACCTGAAAATTGAGGGGACAATGTTCAAAGTCACTTGCCAGTGACCGGTGGCCAGCAAGATGGATGACCACTGATGTTGCGCCGTTTCAGGTCGTCGATGGTGATTTCTCTCTTCGCTCACGAGGTCCAGGAGGGATCGAAGATGACCAGCAGCTGGATTCGGAGTGTCCCACAACGTCTGCAGATGATGACAGTGTCGGCAACTGGATTGGAACCAACAAGCCTTGGCAACTGCAAGTCTCGTGTGAACTGAAGATAGTCAGTGATGCAGACCAGCAAGGTCTGATGGACTTACCCAGTGAGGGTAAGTGAGGGCAGGCCCGGAGCAACCAGGAGAGCCCTTGAAGTTGGTGAGAAAGTCTTCGGGTGAGTCACTAGCCAACAGGCAAGTAACCGCAAAGACGCCTTTGCAGGAAAATTTTCACAGGAGCCCACGGTCACTCGGGATGGGGTAGGCTGCGGCTTTTCGGAACCAGACCTGCTAGGGACTTGGACTACAAATGATCCAAAGCACAAGTTCGTAGAACGTTGTTTAGGGTTTGCACTCGAAATCAGTGCTTGGTTCCCTGGTATTGCTCTTCCTCGTCACTCGTGGGGTCCAGATGCCACAGCTTCGCTGGGGACTCAAAATGGCCGTCGAGAGGTCAGGAAATCCACTTCAGGGGACGCAGGGACTTCGGACTCCGGCGGGAGCCGTGAAGTTTGCAACCGTCGATTGAAGTTACAGGTGCCTGCCAAGCAGGGGAGTCACTCCTTGACTCCAAGGGAGATTCTTCAGTCTTCCAGAGATAGTGGAACGTCGAAGGGCCAGGATTCTTCTTTGTAGAGCGTCGTCCAGGGTAATCTGAATTGCATTGGCAATGCTTGCTATCTTATAGTGAAGATAGGGGAGGGACTAGCTCTATGACCACTCCTCTAGGAGGGTCAGGGTAGTGGGTGGTAACACCCACTTCCCTTTGTCCAGTTTCATGCCTGAGCAGGGGCAGGTAGCCCCTGAACCGGTTTGAGCTGGCATATGCACAGAGGAGTCTACTGCTCCCCCAGTGCAGGACTTCAAAGCACTCTAAGAGTGCACCCACCCAGCTCCAATACACTAAATCCTGTCTGGGAGGTGGTGACACCTCCCTGTGACAGTATACCTTTTGTTGGGCTTCCTCCACTGAGAGTTTCGGTCAGCAGCAGGAGGGCAGCCCAGTGTCTGTGCTGGTGGCATCCATTTTGTGATGCCAGGGCTCTAGAAGATTTCTGCCGTTTAGTACAGTGGGTACATGTCATCCCCTCTAGAAGGGTGGGATCATACTCCCACACCAGTTACTGGTGTGGGGGTATGATTCCAAGTTGTTTGACACCAAACACGACATGTTTTGATGCAGTCATTCCAAAGTTAGCATTTACCGCGAGGTTATAATGTACTTAAGAGTATATGGTTTAACCGCATCCACAAACAGCAGCAGAGAATAGACTCTGCCAGCTGCAGAGGGGTCCTGCTCATGCAGAAGCACCCCCTCACATAGTAAACCAAGCACCCTGCCCTCAGGATTGTTAGGGCCTGCAATAGGGGTGGCTGATAAGTTTATATGTGTGTGTATGGTGAGATATAGGACCCTATACCTCAGTGAGGAGTGCTAGTACTACCTCACACAGGCTGCAGTAGCAGGCCTGTGGTGTCAGATTGTGAATGCTTCCCAGGGGTGGCATAATACATGCTGCAGCCCCTGGTAGGCCTGTGAAGTACCAATGCTCTAGGTACCTAAGGTACCATATACTAGGGCCTCATAAGGTACCACAGTATCGAATCACTAGTGCATCTAATATGCACACCAAGTTGTTTAGAGAGATCAGTGAGACTGGGGCCCTGATTAGCAGGGACCCAGCCAGACTATAGCCAGAAACCAGTGTATACATCAGAAAAAAAGTGGGGGCAAAGTGGGGGCAACATAAGTGCAGATCCTACTCTCCTACACCATCCCGAAGACTCAGAAAGATGTGCGCTCTTTTATAGGTATCACTCCCTACTGTAGGCAGTGGATACCTAACTACTCCTTACTAATCAAACCTTTGCTTGCACTAACCACTAAAGATGTGCATGAGCCGCAGCCTTGGACGCCTGACTATCAGCAGTCTTTTGAGCAATTGAAAACTGCACTTTGTTAAGCTCCAGTACTTGGCACCCCTGATTATCACAAATCGTTTGTGTTGTTCGTTCACAAGATGGCTGGTTGTGCGCTTTCTGTTTTAACACAAACATTTGGAGATAAGCAACACCCGTGTGCTTATTTCTCTGGTGTTCTTGACCCTGTCGCAAGAGACCTCCTTGAGTTGTCTAAGAGCGGTCGCGGCTGTAGCCATCTCAATAAGACAATCGGGTGGACTCGTACTTGATACTGTTCTCACAGTCATGGTACCTCATGCTGTGGATACCCTTTTGAACAAGACAAAGACACAGCACCTCACCAGTGCACATCTGACTGGTTATAAATTAACATTGTGTGCAAAACATATTACGATCAAAATATGTGCCACTCTGAATCCAGCCACGTTACTACCCCTCCCTTCTGAAAGTGATGAAGTTGACAAACATGACTGCATCTTATGGACAGAAAAAGAGACGAAAGGACGGGTAGACTTGACTGATGTTCCCTTATCTGACCCACAAGGGGAACTAAATGTCGATGGCTCTTGTTTTAAACTATCAGATGGCACAACAACTGCTGTGTATGCTATTACCATGCTGCATACAGTAGTTGAGACCTCCTGAGTCCCTTATCAGTCAGCCCAAGCTGCTGAGCTTGTTGCCTTAATATGAGCTTGCGGATTGAGTGGGAGACTGGTTGTCAATATTTATACTGACAGCCAGTATGCCTTTGAAGCTGCGCATAACTTTGGGCAGAGAGAGGGTTTCTTACTTCACATGGCACAAAGATGCAGCACGGTCACCTTATATTGAGGCTTTTGTCTGCTTTGACACTCCCTAAGAAATTGGCCATTGTAAAGTGTAGCGCCCACCGGAAAGTCACTGACGATGTAGGAAGGGGTAATGCATTTGCAGCTCAAATAGCTAAGGAAACAGCTTGGACTAAAATGAAAAGTAGGTTTGTAGCAGGCTCCGCCAGTTGGGTGCCTGAAGTTACCATGTTTGAAGATACACTTGAGAATGTGAAAGAGATACAAAGTGAAGCCACCATGGAAGAGTTAGCAGTGTGGCAGGAAAGCAGAGCACAACTGAACGAGGAGGGATATTGGAGTAACAAGTCAGGAAAACAGAGATGGATGTTGCCGGATGCATATGTTCTTCCTGTAGTCACACTGGCTCATGGCCCAGCCCATATTAGTGCTAAGGGTATTAGTAAGTTAGTAGACCCTTTTTGGCATAATGATAACATTTTGCAAACGGCTGCACATTTAGTGAAGTATTGCATGGTGTGCATGATGCACAATCCTGGTAAAGGTATCCCTACACCACCCGGTAATTTAGCACCACCCACTTTTCCTTTTGAAGTTCTCCAGATGGATTTTATTGAACTGGAGAGATGTAATAACTTGACGTATGTCTTGGTGGTTGTTTGTGCATTCAGTAAATGGGTTGAGGCTAATCCTACCAAAGATAATACAGCCATTACGACTACTAAGGTTCTCCTGAAGGAGTTCTTCCCTCGTTTCGGCTTGCCCCATTTGATCTGGAGTGACAATGGAAGTCATTTCAATGCTAAGATGATTCAATTAATTTGTGATGGGTTGTGTATTAAGCAGAAGTTTCATGCTGCCAATCATCAAGTCAGCAGGTTTGGTTGAGAAGGACAATGGTACTCTCAAACTGAAAGTGGCAAAAATTCAGGCGACCACAGGGTTACAGTGGCCAGATGCGTTACCGTTAGCTCTTTTGTCAACTAGAATGAAAGCTCATTCTAGAACAGGATTGTCACCATACGAGGTCATGTTTGGACGCCTGGCAAATGTCTGGGGCGTCCCGCGCCCTCGGCGGTTTTCTGATATTGAGTATCCATGGCTGATAGACTATCTCTGCCACTTACCAGAAAATGTGCGTTCTATTCACCAACAGGTTCGGGAGTCCCTACCAGCTACACCTGAGGGGCCTGGACACGATATTCAGCCTGGAGACTACATCCTCATACGAAATTTTCAGCAGAAGAAGAGTTTGGAGCCACGCTGGAAGGGACCAGAGCAGGTCCTCCTATCGTCACGTGCCGCAATCAAGGTTGCTGGCCGCAAGTATTGGATCCATGAAGCTCACTGTCGCGGGGTCCCGCTGCCTCTGCCCTATGACCAATGGACGAAAGATGGAGTAGGGGACTCCTAGTGTGAGATGGTGCCTCAGTTTGTTCCTTTCAATGATGCAAGGTTAACCTGGACCAAAACGGATGAGGAAAATGATAATGTGTTGAATGCAGCTGTTCCTCCGGAAATCCTAGTTGTTCAGGAGCCCCTTTTTGCTGGCCCTTCTGTGCCTGGAGTCACTAGGTACAATTTGCGCCCTCAGCTGAAAAACAGTGCACCAAAGGAGAAGAGAGATTAGTTAGGGATAGACTGTGTAAGTTAGGGTGTACTATGTTATAGTACCAACTGAATTAGTCTACGGTGATTTGTGCACTATTTGAACACTGGACAGGATAGCTCAAACGTATCCCCTTGGGGGTACATTATCCTGCTCAACGTGGGACATCTGAGCCGAGGACAGAGCAAGCTCCACCGCCGGTGCTCAAGAGCGCCAACCTTTTGATGGACAATAGGAGCCAGTACCAGTGAGGCTCTGACCGACACTGGGACCTTGTATATTCCCCTTGCTGGCTTTTCGCCCCTTTGTTTATCATTTGCTATGCATCCCTTTGGCAGAATGGTTGCTGATGAAGAGCAGCCAGGGATTTCCCCTGTTTATACACGTGTATTTTGATGTGCTGCTTGTGTGATTTTGCTGTTGCTGATGTTAGGCGGGGTGTCCTGGGTTTTGGACGATGGTCAGCGTGCACCTTCATTATTATGAGTAAGGTTCTTTCCCAAGCTCGAGAGAAAAGAAAACACCATATATTTCTTGATACACACAAAAGAGTCTTTGGAGAAGGTACTGCTTGTTACCCCACGGATTCTGTTACAAGTCTATGGACTGCACATCCTGTCTCTTTAGTGAATTATACATATACCGAACCCCCTGATTTTGTAGAGATAAAAGGAGTGTTTGGATCAGGTTATTCGGGACCATGTCACGGGGGGAGGGCTATCCTGGCTGCGATAACAACACCTATTGTGATAAATTCTATATGGAAGAGCAGAACATGACGTTGGGGGGTTGGCATTACAAACAGTTGACGGCCCCCCAACAGGCAGGTTATTATCCTGCTTGTCCTATTATCAATAGTACTTACACGTCATTGTATATAAATTGTTCTGGATTACTGATGTATAAAGAGACGATCTCTTTGGTAAGAGCGGACGATCCAAGCACTGTCGGAATGAATACTCGATATTCTGCTGTGGATTATGATAGACCGATTTATGCACGCCCAGGGTTTTTCTTTCTGTCAAACGGGACATATTCCAATATGCATAATACAAATGATGTGGCACTTGGTATGGTGCTCTCATTGGGGGTGCCCTGAAAACACAGCAAGCCTAAGGTAAAATGGGTTAAAAGGACTTTAACAAAGGAGTTTTTTGAGGGAGTGACAGATCTTGAAGTCAATAATTATAGGAATGGCATATATTCTCTCCTCCATCATTACCTTTGGTCGTACTGCCATGGCCAGGGGTGAAAAAGCTAGGGAATATTTTGGATGTAAGCTGCAGATATTGTTTAATTCTACAGTAGCAGCTTTGCGTGATATCACCACCCAAATGGAAAGTATGTGGATATATTCCGAACAGACTAGATATGCAGGCGATTGCATCCTAGCTAAGAGAGGTGGTGTGTGCATGGTAGTAGGAGACCAGTGTGTAGTCGGGATCACCAATATGGAAAAGAACATTACCCAAGACATTTTGGGCATTGTAGACAATGTTAAGGGAGTGGAAAGTGGGAACTGGAGTTTCCCTGCTCCCTCCCTCATGTGCTTTCCCAGCGCTCCGTGTTACTCTCGCCTTTGTGTGCTTCCGCTGTGCTCCATGTTACTCTCTCCCTCATAGGCTTTCCCTGCTCTCTCCCTTGTGTGTTTCTGCTGTGCTCTGTGTTACTCTCTCCCTCGTGTGTTTCCCCTGCTCCCTCCCTCGTGTGCTTCTGCTGCGCTCCGTGTTACTCTCTCCCTCGTGTGCTTCCCCTGCTCTCTCCCTGCGGATGACCATGTGATACTTGATCAAACGGAGCTAGGACTTCAAAGGAAATTAAATGTTTTAAGAACTATTGTGAGACAAAGTTTTTAACTGTAAATATGGAAAAAACAAAGGTTTTATGTTTTGGGAAAAGAGATAAGAATTTTAGCTGGTTTTTAGGGCAAGAGAAATTGGAGATAGTTAAGGAATATAGATTTTTGGGTCTATGGTTTGATAGTGCTCTAAAGTGGTATACCCACTTAGAGGCCCAAAAAGCGAAAGCTTTATCATCAATTTGTGGGCTGAAATTTTTTTAACAAAGAATATGGAGACATGTCGCATAGACCCCTGTTAAAGGCATATGTAGCAATGATCCCCTCGCAAGTACTGTATGGGGCAGAAGTTATTTACCTGAGTGGTAAATGTGAGTGGGATCGAGAAGAAGGGAAGATCTTAAAAATGTTATTGTCATTACAGAGTTCCACAATGATTCAGGCCATTAGAATGGAGTTAGGTTTAATAGCGTGGAGCGTTCAGAGCCAAATGTCTTTGCTAAGGTTTTGGAAACTCCAGGACCCAGGTGGGGTGCCGAAGGTCTCACAATGGTGCAGAGAGGAGATTCAACTTAGTAGCCTCAAATGGGCGAAGGATATAAGAAGGAAACTCCAGACAATAGGTGTGCGCCTCGAGGTGAGACTTTCGCAGCAGTCCATGGAAGGAGCCTTCACTAAGAGCACTCTCGGATACCAAGGGCCGATATATTCAGGATCGATGGAGCTGGAATATCTGAGTGTGAAAAAATCAGTTCAGTGTTTAAGGAATTCATGGGTAAACGAAGCCTGGTTTCCGTACCTGGATATCTTGCCTAATCAAGGGCTAAGGCATGAAATCCTAAGATTACGAGTTGGTATTAATCCTTGGCTGATGGAAGAAAAAATAAAAGTAGCAATGATACAGACCGATGGGATTTGTAAATGTGGGTTAGGAACTAGAAATGACATTTTGCACATACTGCTTGATTGTATTTCGGTTTTAGCCTTACGGAAACTGGTTTTATGCCCCATATTTTTAAAATATGAGATAAGATTTCGCGCCCAAGCGGTTCGCCTACTGGCGGAAATGCCATATCTTGATATTGCTATTGATCTGGGAAAATATATGAAAGCCATAAAATGCTTCGTAAGGGAGAAACTGAAGGAGGGGCAGTGATTTTTAATTCATTTTAGTCTTTTCCCATTAATATAAAAGTTTAAGGTGAAATTATAAAAATAAAAAAATTGAATGTTTATAATGAATTACGACTGTATATTGATGCCATTTTTGCTAAGTGTTTTATTGGTAATTTATTTGCTAAAGAATTTTTATTGACATCATTATTCTGGGTTCCTATTGTGTTTAAAGACTATGGTCTAAATAAACAGAGTTTTTCTCTCTCTCTCCCTCATGTGCTTCCCCTGCGCTAGGTGTTACCCTCTACCTCGTGTACTTCCCCTGCTCTCTCCCTCGTGTGCTTCCCCTGCTCTCCCTCGTGTGCTTCTCCTGCACTCCCTGTTACTCTCTCCCTCGTGTGCTTCCCCTGCTCTCTCCCTCGTGCGCTTCCGCTACGCTCTGTGTTTCTCTCTCCCTTGTGTGCTTCCCCTGCTCTCCTTGTTACTCTCTCCCTCGTGTGCTACCCCTGCTCTCTCCCTCGTGCGCTTCCCCTGCTCTCCTTGTTACTCTCTTCCTCATGTGCTTCCCCTGCGCTAGGTGTTACCCTCTACCTCGTGTACTTCCCCTACTCTCTCCCTCGTGCGCTTCCCCTGCTCTCCTTGTTACTCTCTCCCTCGTGTGCTTCCCCTGCTCTCCTTTGTGTGCTTCTCCTGCGCTCCCTGTTACTCTCTCCCTCGTGTGCTTCCCCTGCTCTCTCCCTCGTGCGCTTCCCCTGCTCTCCTTGTTACTCTCTCCCTCATGTGCTTCCCCTGCTCTCCCTCGTGCGCTTCCCCTGCTCTCCTTGTTACTCTCTTCCTCGTCTGCTTCCCCTGCTCTCCCTCGTGTGCTTCAACTGCGCTCCCTGTTACTCTCTCCCTCGTGTGTTTACCCTGCTCTATCCTTCGTGTGCTTCCCCTGCTCTCTCCTTCGTGTGCTACCCCTGCTCTCCTTGTTACTCTTTCCCTCGTGTGCTTCCCCTGCTCTCTCCCTCGTGTGCTTCCCCTGCTCTCTCCCTTGTGTGCTTTCCCTGCGCTCCTTTGTTACTCTCGCCCTCGTGTGCTTCCCCTGCTCTCTCCCTCGTGTGCTTCCCCTGCTCTCCTTGTTACTCTCTCCCTTGTGTGCTTCCCCTGCTCTCTCCCTCGTGTGCTTCCCCTGCTCTGCTTGTTACTCTCTCCCTCGTGTGCTTCCCCTGCTCTCTCCCTCGTGTGCTTCCCCTGCTCTCTCCGTGTGCTTCCCCTGCTCTCCTTGTTACTCTCTCCCTCGTGTGCTTCCCCTGCGCTCCCTGTTACTTTCTCCCTCATGTGCTTTCCCTGCCCGCTAGATGCCTCACAAAGGCCTGGCTGGCCCCAGGGTCCTCTGGGGCACTCAGACATGGGGAGCAGAGTGGAGCGGATGTGGTTCCTCCTACCAGAGAGGAAGCAAGTTTTTCCAGGTTCCTCAATTTTCGGTGTAAAAGAGACAAACCGCTCCGTCATTGCCCATTGGTCACTCTTTGGTCCACGGGTCAAGTGCAGAGACGGCTCTGTTTATTTGAGGTCTGGCTTCAGCTGCTCCTTGTGATTTTCTCTAAACTGCTATGTACAATGTGCATTCGGGCCTTCTACGGGAGCACATCCGCACACAAAGTAGTTCCCTTCAGTGACAGGGGATACTGTGGCAGTATGTGCTTTTTGGACTCAAAATAGAGTTCGAGGTTCAGCTATTGTGTTTCTATATCGAGGGGCGCGCTACAGCTTCTCCTTCAAAATGTATTTCTTTTTAGGAAAAAACCTGATAAAACAACACAAGCATTGAAAAAGCCAAAAGTTCGGCAGCCCGTGGGACTTGCAAAACTACAAATACCAGCATGCATATGTAAACGGGTCTGCCTACGTCAGCAGGAGGACACAAACGTCATGTTCCCCAGGTCCACGTGACTGGATGCTCTGGTCCGTGTTTTTTAGGTCTCGCCTGCGAACGCAGCGCGAAGCGCTGCTGTAGCAAGCGAGATCTATTGTTGCTGACTTGCCTCGGACGGGGGACAGGAGATGTGCACGCGCAGGCTTTTGGCGGATTTGAGTTGGTGTACGCGCCTACAGCCACGCGGCGTGCACATCTCCTGTCCCCCTTCCCTCGCAAGCCAGCATGCAGTTTCACTTTTGTCAACAGCACGTCCTAGGCAGCCTCATGCTATTTAATATTTTTTTAGGTCTCGCCGCCGCTGCCGACCCGGCTGCCTAACGCGCGCGCACACACCTCGTTGCTGACTTGCTCCACGGAGACGGCTTGTTGATCTTGGCACCGCGTGAATAACCTGGTGAGTTGATCACAAAGCAGTTGATCACAAAGCATAGTGCTGACCGTTACGTTTTTGAATGTTTGATCACCAGCCTTTGAAAACAGGGCGCAAGTTTAAAGAACTACTCTGTCTAACACGCAGTCAATACCATTTATATAACCCATGCAAAAGTTGCACACACGCGGCGGGGGTTATTCACAATTTGAGGCAAGCTGCGAGTAGAAATAATAGACGGCGTGCGAGTTACTTGTTTGGAGGGCCAGCGCGTCACAACGTGGGAGGCCTACAACGTCTTTAAATTGGAGTTCTTTTCCAACTACTTGGAGCTGTGTGGTAGGTTTCAGATATAGCACCCTGGGTATTTTGGCAGAATATTGTCTAGGGGCTGCAGACAGAACCCATCGGCTGTCTCCGACTCTCTGGGATGCTGCTCCTCCCAGCCCTCGCCTCTACGCTGCTGCCTTACCTTTGAACATCAACTGATGTGCCGTCTCTGCACGATTTTACCCCCGGGGTCGTCAGTGAAGGGCGATGTTCTTGAGTGATCGGCACACTAGGGCTTGTGCACCACAGACGAGCTACGCTGGCTTTTCTCGTGATGTACTCAGTGTCACAGCCTCGTCCCGGTGCGTCAATCCTGTGCCTTCCAGGCCGCTCACGCCCCCTCGAAAACCTCCGCATTGGGGCACTGTCAGCCCACAGACGCTCCAGTATGCCCCGATACAGATCACAATCGGGCAAGTCTCAGTAGGTCTGCTCCGATAATTACGTCCGTCCGGCGCTCTCCGCTACTTTATTTTCCGTAGCGCCCCCTCCTGCACTTTGTAGGCTGTGTTGTCAGGACTGTACCTTGCGTAGTCGGGCCGAACTTTTGCCCGATTCACTCAGTTTCTCGATCGGGTCACTCCAGACAGGCTCCAGTACAATTTCCGAAGGTCACAGAGGTATTCTCTATGGATAAATATGGGAATTTTGGCTTCAACGTGCGTGTTTGGTCGGAGCTGCTCTACTACGCAGGTCATCTTACTCAGCGGTTGGCCACGCCCCCTCTCATGCAGTCTTAATTAAAAGACAGAGATTGGTTTTGGAAGGAAAGCATTAGACTGGCTAAAGTATTTTCTGAGTGATCGCACCAGCACGGTGCAGTGAGAGTCCTTTGTCTCACCAACCATAGTCTTGGATTAGGGAGTGCCACGGGGATCTGTATTAGGTCCCACTCTTTTTAATATTTATGTGGCAACACTAGCACGAGTGATAAAATCCTATGGGTTTGAGGTCATCACTATGGGACCAAATCCAGAATCCACCAAGGAGCGGTTCTGAGACTGTATGAATGACATTGCCACATGGATGCAGCAAAACTGTCTGCAGCTTAACACAAGCAAGACCGAGATCGTTCTATGTGGTAAAGCCCACTCGGTATGGTCGGATGACTGGTGGCCGAATAGCCTGGGTGTAGTCCCAACTCCGAAGGTTGTGGGCAGAAACCTGGGCATCATGGTGGGTGAGGATCTTTCCATCAAAGAACATATTAACGACATCACTGGCGCTTGCTTTGGATAAAGCGCATGCTCAGAAAACTATCTGCGTGGCTACCACTTCAGTCAAGAGAATCCTTAGTCCAAGCTTTGATAATTAGTTGCCTCGACTATGGAAATTCGCTAATGGCTTCTATGAAACAAGCATTTGCAATGCATTAGGTCTCGCATTTACGCGAGTTTGAGCTATTGACATTGCAAATAACAATGCCTATTGGCATTGTCATTTACAATGCCAATAGCTTTAACTCGTGTAACTGCGAGACCTATTGCATTGCAAATGCTTGTTCTTTGCATGCTGGGGTTTGTAGTCCTGTTTCTCCCATTATAAAACAAGGACTACAAGACCAGGGGCGTGAGACCCGCGATAAATCACTATTTAAAAATAGAAGCCAGGAGCCGAAGGGCTCCCTGCAGGCGGTGTGTTTAAAATAACACTTCCGGATATGGCCCTCTCCGGCCCTCCCGCCCTGACTTCAGTGTCTTCGGGGAGCGGCCCTCGGACATCCGTGGCTGACCAAGATTTAAAGCACGGAAGTGACGTGGACGCTCCCCAGGGCCCCCTCCTGATCTGTAATCTTCATGTTTCCTCTTTTTTATGCACCGAACTCATTCTCACCCAAGATTTCAAAACCGGAAGCTCAGCCTTCGAGAAGCGAGTTCACTCCCTTCCTGCAGCTCAGTCTGTCCTGGGCCTGCTGTCGATCTGTGTGTAAGAGGCGCTTGGTCACAGGCTCCACCAGTAGTGAGACAGCTCAGCGGCTCAAAGCGCCTGTGGCAGAGATCGGAGCAGGCTGCCTCGGTGGATGTAGCGCCTAGTGTCGATCTGTGTGTAAGAGGCGCTTGGTCACAGGCTCCACCAGTAGTGAGACAGCTCAGCGGCTCAAAGCGCCTGTGGCAGAGAGCGGAGTGTACCTGGGAGTAAGAGAGCGGGCTGGGCACAGCAGGCGGCCGCAGGATGGGTGTAGCCAGCAGAGACGCGTGTCCTGCGGGGCACATGTCAGATCGCATTAAGATAGCTCACTCGGTTACTGCACCTGTAGCAGAGACCTGTGTTTGCACAGTTCCCACAAAGCTGACTCGGTTGGTTAACGCGCCAACGGCAGAGGGGGCGTATTGGGTAACACGCATGCGCAATAGCGTGCCGAGGTCCGGGTAAGTAACCTAGCTGAGTCGGTTCATGCGCCTCCTGCAGGGAGCTCCGTGCCACATGCTCCAGTCCTAGAGATAGTTCGTTGTGTTAACGCACCTGCTGCTCTGATCTCTCGCTCTCTCTGCGTCTGTTTAAACTCTGTCTGCAGGTCACGTGAGTGCGAGTGGGATAGCTCAGCGGTCTATGCCCCTGGTGCTGAGATCTCTTTGTAACCTGCAGGGTGCTGTCTGCACGCCCTGGAAGGTCAGCGTGGTGGGTTCAAGCGCCTCCTGCAGGGATGATCCGTGCCTCGCACGCTCTAGTAAAATAGTCCGTGGTGTTACTGTGCCCTCTGCTGCGGCCTCACTCTTTCTCTAGACATAAAATCCACAGATCCCTTGTTTGAGAAGTAGTAAGATAACTCAACGGATTACGCGCCTGCTGCAGAGATAGTCATGTAACCTGCAGGGTGCTGTCCAAACAGTGATAAAGATGCTGAGGGGGATAATGCGCCTGCCGCCTCCAAGGACAGCATGTTCCACCCCACCCAGTGCCAGCCCCCGGGGTGGTGCGCAGTCTGCTCTGGAGCGCGTGCCAGCCCGCCACTCTTCCCCTTCCCAGGGTGCACTGCGGCGAGGGTGTGCCTGTTGTGGGTGTCGCAGGCTCTGCCCGAAGAGGAGGGCCCGGGGCGGGCCAGGTTCAAACCTGCTCCTGTCAGGCAGCGGCTCCCCCCTCCTCCACCCTCCGCTGTGCGTGCTCTCCCTCACCCTCCTCCAGCGAACTCACTCTGCACTCCCTCCTCTGCCGCGCCCATCCAGCTGCCCGGTCTGTGCCAGCCTGCGCCTCTCTGGAAACGGGGTGCCTTCTGACCCCCTCCACCAGCCGAGACCCCGTGTGTGCCACCCTGCGCTGCCGTGTGACCCTCAACCCTCCCGGACCCTCCGGTCCCTGGTGACCCGCGCCCCTCCCGGACCCTCCGGTGATCCTCGCTGCCCTCCGCGGACCCTCGTGTGATCCTCTCCGTGGACCCCGGTGCCCACCCCACAAGATGTCGGACACGGGAGACCGGGGCGGGAGCGCGCCCAGCGGCCTGGAGGCCTTCACCTCCTACCTGAGAAGCACCAAGGGCATGATCCTGGCCATGGAGACGGTAAGTGCCCTGTGGGCACACTGCCCCCTCTCAGTGCACAGAGGGCGCACAGCATGTGCGTGGCAAGTTGGGGTGGGCGGGTGGCACTGTAAAGGGCAAGAGACCCCCAATTCAGGGCTGGAAGTGGGTATAATGAAGGCACATGCCCCAGCTGAAGTGTGGAAGGGGGTACTCTGTGTTTGTCGCCCCCAGTTGAGGCTGGAAGGCTGCGCATAGAGGGGCGCCTAGCCCGGTCCAGGAGGTACCGCCTGTGGGCCTTGCAGGTTTGGGGGGGCACGGGCAGACCTCCTGCGGTGCACCGGTTCTTGGGGCGCTTGGCATCGGATGAATGCCCACACAGTTGGCAGCCATGCCACTCTGGAGTGTTAATAGCCTCTTCCTCCACAGTGGGAGTAAATTAACTTTACAACATCGGGAGGGTGGGTGAGGTGCCGGGCGGGCACCTTCTGGAGTCTGAGAGCGGGGGGGGGGGGCAGCTGTAAGAGACCTGGTCTGGAAAGGAAGGCGCTGCCAGTCTAAGAGCCCTCCTCAACCCGCTGAATCTGGAATTGGTATTTTAAACACAACGCAGTCTTTCCAAGCCCCGCTCTGGCTCAGAGTGACTGGACTTAAAAGCATTACCTTTCAGGGGCCCCGAGAGCCTTTTCAGTCAGAGGTGCTCCCTCCAGCAAGGGGTGCCCCGCCTCTTCCTTGAGCCCCCCCCCCCATTTAATATTTACAGGTGCCCCCAACATAGGTTCCCCAGCGCTGCGGGTTTACCATCGTCTCCTATGAAGCTGACACTCGGCTCATCACCTCTCAGCCACACAACTGCCCCTCCCCCCCCATGGCCTTCTCCCTATGCCTGTAGAGGTCGCCATCGGGATACTATGCACACAAGCGAACATCTGGTCTAGGGCTTGGCGGCCTGGCCTCCTGGGTTTACCATCATCTCCTATGCCGATGACACTCAGCTCACCACCTCTCACCCACAGGACTACTCTCCTACAGCCTCCTCTCTATGCTTGTAGAGGTCGCCATGTGGATACTGTGCAAACAAGCTAATATCTGGTCTAGGCGGCCCCGCCTCCTGGGTTTACCATCATCTCCTATGCCGATGACACTCGGCTCACCACCTCTCACCCACAGGACTACTCTCCTACAGCCTCCTGTCTATGCTTGCAGAGGTCGCCATGTGGATACTATGCAAACAAGCTAATATCTGGTCTAGGCGGCCCCGCCTCCCCGGTTTACCATCATCTCCTATGCCGATGACACTCAGCTCACCACCTCTCACCCACAGGACTACTCTCCTACAGCCTCCTGTCTATGCTTGCAGAGGTCGCCATGTGGATACTATGCAAACAAGCTAATATCTGGTCTAGGCGGCCCGGCCTCCTGGGTTTACCATCATCTCCTCTGCCGATGACACTCAGCTCACCACCTCTCACCCACAGAACTACTCTCCTACAGCCTCCTGTCTATGCTTGCAGAGGTCGCCATGTGGATACTGTGCAAACAAGCTAATATCTGGTCTAGGCGGCCCCGCCTCCCCGGTTTACCATCATCTCCTATGCCGATGACACTCAGCTCACCACCTCTCACCCACAGGACTACTCTCCTACAGCCTCCTGTCTATGCTTGCAGAGGTCGCCATGTGGATACTATGCAAACAAGCTAATATCTGGTCTAGGCGGCCCCGCCTCCCCGGTTTACCATCATCTCCTCTGCCGATGACACTCGGCTCACCACCTCTCACCCACAGAACTACTCTCCTACAGCCTCCTCTCTATGCTTGCAGAGGTCGCCATGTGGATACTGTGCAAACAAGCTAATATCTGGTCTAGGGCTTGGCGGCCCGGCCTCCTGGGTTTACCATCATCTCCTATGCCGATGACACTCGGCTCACCACCTCTCACCCACAGAACTACTCTCCTACAGCCTCCTGTCTATGCTTGCAGAGGTCGCCATGTGGATACTGTGCAAACAAGCTAATATCTGGTCTAGGCGGGCCGGCCTCCTGGGTTTACCATCATCTCCTCTGCCGATGACACTCGGCTCACCACCTCTCACCCACAGAACTACTCTCCTACAGCCTCCTGTCTATGCTTGCAGAGGTCGCCATGTGGATACTGTGCAAACAAGCTAATATCTGGTCTAGGCGGCCCCGCCTCCCCGGTTTACCATCATCTCCTATGCCGATGACACTCAGCTCACCACCTCTCACCCACAGGACTACTCTCCTACAGCCTCCTGTCTATGCTTGCAGAGGTCGCCATGTGGATACTATGCAAACAAGCTAATATCTGGTCTAGGCGGCCCGGCCTCCTGGGTTTACCATCATCTCCTCTGCCGATGACACTCAGCTCACCACCTCTCACCCACAGAACTACTCTCCTACAGCCTCCTGTCTATGCTTGCAGAGGTCGCCATGTGGATACTGTGCAAACAAGCTAATATCTGGTCTAGGCGGCCCCGCCTCCCCGGTTTACCATCATCTCCTATGCCGATGACACTCAGCTCACCACCTCTCACCCACAGGACTACTCTCCTACAGCCTCCTGTCTATGCTTGCAGAGGTCGCCATGTGGATACTATGCAAACAAGCTAATATCTGGTCTAGGCGGCCCCGCCTCCCCGGTTTACCATCATCTCCTCTGCCGATGACACTCGGCTCACCACCTCTCACCCACAGAACTACTCTCCTACAGCCTCCTCTCTATGCTTGCAGAGGTCGCCATGTGGATACTGTGCAAACAAGCTAATATCTGGTCTAGGGCTTGGCGGCCCGGCCTCCTGGGTTTACCATCATCTCCTATGCCGATGACACTCGGCTCACCACCTCTCACCCACAGAACTACTCTCCTACAGCCTCCTGTCTATGCTTGCAGAGGTCGCCATGTGGATACTGTGCAAACAAGCTAATATCTGGTCTAGGCGGGCCGGCCTCCTGGGTTTACCATCATCTCCTCTGCCGATGACACTCGGCTCACCACCTCTCACCCACAGAACTACTCTCCTACAGCCTCCTGTCTATGCTTGCAGAGGTCGCCATGTGGATACTATGCAAACAAGCTAATATCTGGTCTAGGCGGCCCCGCCTCCCCGGTTTACCATCATCTCCTCTGCCGATGACACTCAGCTCACCACCTCTAACCCACAGAGCTCCTCCCTATGTCTTGTTGAGGTCGCCATGTGGATTCCAGGCAAACAAGCTAACATCTGTTCTACTGCTCAGCGGCCCGGCCTTCTGGGTCCACTTCCTAAATGTAAGGCCAAGAGTCTGGGCATCTGGTTTGATGAGAAACTCTTTTGAAAACCAAATCGCTGCACTTACAGGAAAATGTTGCTGGCTGCTAGATTCTAAAAACACCTTTCGCTTCCTGCCAGAGTCCAGTGCAGGCCCTGGCTATGGTCAGGCTGGACTGTTGTAATGCTCTGTACCTCGGGGTGTGCAGAAGGGGGCGACCGCCCACTGTGAATGTACCACAGCCGCCTCTATCCAGCAGGTCTCACCTGAAGCAGAGACCCTCTTTTAAAGCCCCCAACCCCTGCATTGAGGTCTTCACCACCACAAGCCGGGGTATCTCCAGTCCCTTATCAAACCCTATGTACCATCTGGGACCCCAGGACCCACCGGTGCCATGCTGGTTGCCACTCCCAAAGTGAAGTGAGCTGGCACAGGGGGCGGCTTTTGGAACCCTCTCCCATTGGCTGATTCTGAGGTAGCTGCCGCAGGAGTCTGGCCCTTAGCGCTCGGACACTTCATGTGAAGTACCTAGGCGCTTTACAAGCTCCAATATTATTATGAGTTAGTTAATTGACCCACTGGACTGAGCAGAGTGGGACCCCTTGCATGGGGGTGGGAGTGGGGGACATACGAGTAGGACCCCCTCCTACCCCCACCCATGGGAGGCAGAGGGAGAGCTTAGAATGGGTAAATAACTTATGGAGCGAGAGCCCACCACATGGTGAGGTGGGGGAGGGGCCCACGGGGCCCTGCCTAGTGTGCCGGGGCGCCGCCGAGTGTGCCGGAGCGTTGCTGAATACGCATGGGGCGCTGCTCAGTGTACCAGCGTGCTGTTGAATACACTAGAGATGAGGTAGACTGTACCAGGTGCTGCTGAATACTGTAGGGGCGCTGCACCGTGTGTCGAGGCCGCGAGGCGCTGCAGACTGTACCAGGTGCTGCTGAATGTGCCGCTGACCGCGGCCCCCGCAGGGGGCCAATAGGCGGTCGGTGCCTTAGTGGCACCGGTCACCCCTCCCCACCCCCTCCCACCGGGGGGGGGGCGGGGACGCAGACCGGAGCCCCCCTCCTCGGGTTTGGCCGGAAGTGGGCGTGAGTAGAATTACCAACGGCACGTGATCATAGAAAGAATCACCTGGAGGGCAGCAACGGCGGGCATCGCTCCCGCGCTGCCCGGCTCATCAGGCGGGCAGGCGACCCAGGTGGTTGCCTGCCCTTGGATCGCCCGTAAGATAACCCACCCATTACATATTCTGGAATTATGTAATAAACCTGCAGCATTTTGTTACCCAACACCAACTGTCTTGTGTGTGTCATTTGGGTAACCTATTATGGGGGAGGGGGGACAGCGGGGTGCCCCTGGGGGTATTATGATACAGGCGCTGCACTGTGTGTCGAGGCCGCGAGGCGCTGCAGACTGTACCAGGTGCTGCTGAATGTGATACAGGCGCTGCACTGTGTGTCGAGGCCGCGAGGCGCTGCAGACTGTACCAGGTGCTGCTGAATGTGATACAAGCACTGCACTGTGTATCGAGTTACAAAATAAAGGGGTAACCCCAAACACGTCACTAGGACCTGGGTGAAGTACGGTGCAAGAAAAAATGGTCCGAGTGGAAACCAACTCAAAAATGAAATATAGACATCTGTTAAACCATGATGTGCAAATCAAACATTTCGTTTCATATTTGAACATTAGATTCTTATGTTCAAACATCACATTTGTTGAATACAATTATGAAAAAGGTGCCCCAGAGGGGAGGCAGGGAAAGGTGCAGCAATGTGTGAGGGTGAAGGTAAGTGAGGGGGGGGGGGCAGTGAATAATATAAACATCCAAAGCATAGAAAAGCCGACCCGGGCTGGTTCCGGGCGAACTTATTTACAAAACCCTAAAACAACGAATTAACTGAGAAATCCTCCTGCCGCAGAAAAGAAAACATGAAGACAGAAAAGAAAACGGGGGCATGCATATCCGTTCCAGCCCATCGGACGTTGTTGTTGCTGCCCTGTGACCTGCCCCGAGTATCTCGGTGATGCCCATCAGCCAGAGGAGGGCAAAGCAAAGGAGGGCATGGGGGCCGGCCGGGATCGTTTCTCCTCCTGTCCTGGCCTTCACACAGTGCGGGCTACGAAGTGACTCCGGAGCTCCCTCGTCCAGTCTGCGCCTGTGAGGAGGAGCAGGAAGTGAGCGAGGCACAGGGCGAAGGAAGCCAACAACCAATTACAACCAGGAGGTGGAGCCAGCGCCTCCATTACGACCGCCACACGGCAGCCAGCCCTTCTGTCTCCCCCGTCACTCCTGTGCGCTGCTGTAAATGGTGAACCCCTCTCCGCCGGCGGTGGCCGGAGTTTTGCTGAACTCCGTGCTCCAACCGGAGCGCGGAATGGCCAAACTCCGCGAACTCCGCCAGCAGAGCGGAGCTCACCCTTGCAGTGCCGTATGTGCCAGACTCTCCTCTCAATGTGCCAGGAGCTGCAAAGAAAGCGCTGGTTGTGGGGTTGGGCTCACATGCCCTGGGGCAGAGGTGGTTTTGTGGTCTTGTGGCCAGGAGTACCATAGGGACGCAGAACAATTCAAACAGTTTCTTTCAGTGACCCCTAGGTGTGGCTTCATGCGCCAAGGGGACTGCTCAGAGTCTCAGGGTGCCTCTCTCTCTGCCAGCAGTGCCCCCAGTGCCCCAATGATGCTGCTCAGTGTCTCACAGGGTCTTTCACTGTGCCAGTAGTCCCATTAGTGTGTCCTGACACCTCTCCATGTCTCACGGGAGTCACTCTCTTTGCCTGTGATGGCCCTAACTGTGCCAGGCTTCACTGGGCTTCTTTCCTGTGACACTGGCTGCAGAGCCCGGCCCCTCTGGCCTCCCCCCACTGACACTGGCTGTAGAGCCTGGCCTCTCTGGCCTCCCCCCACTGACACTGGCTGTAGAGCCTGGCCTCCCCCCACTGACACTGGCTGCAGAGCCTGGCCTCTCTCCTGTGACACTCACTGCAGAGCCTGACCTCTCTGGCCTCCCCCCACTGACACTGGCTGCAGAGCCTGGCCTCACTGGCCTCCCCCCCCCTGACACTGGCTGCAGAGCCTGGCCTCTCCCCTGACACTGGCTGTAGAGCCTGGCCTCCCCCCCCTGACACTGGCTGCAGAGCCTGGCCTCTCTGGCCTCTCTCCTGTGACACTCACTGCAGAGCCTGACCTCTCTGGCCTCCCCCCACTGACACTGGCTGCAGAGCCTGGCCTCCCCCCACTGACACTGGCTGCAGAGCCTGGCCTCACTGGCCTCCCCCCCCTGACACTGGCTGTAGAGCCTGGCCTCACTGGCCTCTCCCCCCTGACACTGGCTGTAGAGCCTGGCCTCTCTGGCCTCTCCCCTGACACTGGCTGCAGAGCCTGGCCTATCTGGCCTCTCCCCTGACACTGGCTGAAGAGCCTGGTCTCTCTGGACCCCTCCCCCTGACACTGGCTGCAGAGCCTGGCCTCCCCCCTGACACTGGCTGTAGAGCCTGGCCTCCCCCCCCTGACACTGGCTGTAGAGCCTGGCCTCACTGGCCTCTCCCCCCCTGACACTGGCTGCAGAGCCTGGCCTCACTGGCCTCTCCCCCCCTGACACTGGCTGCAGAGCCTGGCCCCTCTGGCCTCCCCCCACTGACACTGGCTGCAGAGCCTGGCCCCTCTGGCCTCCCCCCACTGACACTGGCTGCAGAGCCTGGCCTCACTGGCCTCTCCCCCCCTGACACTGGCTGTAGAGCCTGGCCCCTCTGGCCTCCCCCCCTGACACTGACTGCAGAGCCTGGCCTCCCCCCCCTGACACTGACTGCAGAGCCTGCCCCCCCCCCCCCCCCTGACACTGGCTGCAGAGCCTGGCCTCTCTCCAGTGACACTGGCTGCAGAGCCTGGCCCCTCTGGCCTCTCCCCCCCTGACACTGGCTGTAGAGCCTGGCCCCTCTGGCCTCTCCCCTGACACTGGCTGTAGAGCCTGGCCTCCCCCCACTGACACTGGCTGTAGAGCCTGGCCCCTCTGGCCTCTCCCCCCCCTGACACTGGCTGTAGAGCCTGGCCTCACTGGCCTCTCCTCTGACACTGGCTGTAGAGCCTGGCCTCCCCCCACTGACACTGGCTGTAGAGCCTGGCCTCCCCCCCCTGACACTGGCTGTAGAGCCTGGCCTCTCCCCTGACACTGGCTGCAGAGCCTGGCCTCTCTGCCCCCCCCCCGCCCCTTCACTGGCTGCAGTGTATGTAGAGCCTGGCCTCTCGAGCCTCTCCTCTGACACTGGCTGCAGCGCCTGGCCTCCCCCTCCACTGGCTGCAGTGTATGTAGAGCCTGGCCTCTCCGGGCCTCTCCCTGTGACAGGGCCTGAAGTCGTCCTCCTCCCCTCCCTCCCCACCAGTGATTCATCTCTGCCCCCACCTCTCCTCTTCTATATATACATCCATGTGCTGTAGCTGGAGGCCGGAGGGTGTGCTCTGTCTGTGGGGTTCACAGCCTCCTGCGTGAATGTCAATGGCGCCTCTGAGCTCCCACAGCTCTGTCAAAGCACCTCCACTCGCCCAGAGGGTGCACTCCCCCCCCCCCCCCCCCCCACCTTGCCAGAGCTCCTCGGGACCTGCAGCTGCCGCCATGAACACCTTCACAAAGGCCGCATCTGAGGGGTCATCGGGCCTCCTTGTGTTCAGTCTCCTGGCTGGGAGCAGTCAGGAGCCTGGACTGCAGCAGAGGGGAGCAAAGGCTCACCCCTTGAGAGCCCTTCACACATGCTCAAGAGAGGCGAGTTTCACTGCCTTCAGGCCCTGTTGAGGAGAGATGCACGGGCTGCAAGAAGGTCAGATGCGTTGGTCTTTCCCAGTATTCACAACAAAACAAATGTCATTTATATAAAGCTTACTTCCTCTGAGGAGGCGTTGAAATAATGTAAGTACCACTATTGTATCTTGTATAGCGCTACTCATCCCAAAGCAGGGTGTCGGAGCGCTTTACATTAACACGTGCATATAACACGTACAATAAATTATATGTTTGTTAATGAATGCACAGGATGTGTTACATAAAACAGTGGGGGATTACAAGGTGTAGAAGTCACATATCTTCCATAGCTGACTGTGCTACAGTGATAGGATTACAGCGCAACCGCAAGTAACACATGGTTCAGTGTTCAAAGCAGTAACACACCCCGCTATCTGCATACATTCAAATCTGTCACTTGCACATTGCATCATGTGCTTTGCATGAGACACAATTAACCCTGGGCGTAGTTCGCGAAGTAGCACTTTGCGAAGCTAGGCAAAGTGCAGTTCGCACTACGCGAGCTACGCGTAGCACTTCGCGAACTGCGTAGTACCTTGTTCGCACTGTGCCAGATGTCGTTTTCAATGATTGCACAGTGCGGACAAGCAACCGGCACTGTGCAATAATTGAAAATAGCATCTTGCACAGTGCGAGCTGTAATTTTCTGCTGCTCGAGTAGATTTTTACTCGAGCGGCAGCTTTCTCAACGCGAACTGGTAGTTTCTCATCGCGAGCGGTCGCGAGCATACGCGACCACTCGCAATGAGTAACCTGACCTCCTCGCATTGGGAATCTCGCCTGGAGGTTTATTTTCCATGCTCGCAATCGCCAACTTGATGTTGCTGATCGCGAACAAGGAAAAAGTCTCGCTGGGATGTCATTTTGCTTGCTCGCGGTCGCCAACTTGACGTTGAGGACCGCGAGCAAGCAAAAAATGACCGCAGCACTACGCAACACTACGCTAGCGTGTTCGCACTGTGCTACGTGCAGTTCGCGTAGTGCGAAGTAGCGCGAACTTCGCAAACTACGCAAGCGTAGCGTAGTGCTTTGCCCAGGCTTACCCTCTATGCTACTTTGAGTCAAAACTGAGGCTCGACAAAACACACATCTTTCTAGCAAGTGCATTACCCTCCAGAGTTATCTTACAATTATTATTCACCGAGATTTTCTGAGAACCCAGGGATCTCTGCAGCAGGTGCCTTAACCCCATAAGATATTTTAAAATACCGTCTTTACAACCAATTAAGCAGAACAGATTTACTGTCAGTGTTCTTCTTGTTGCCACTTTCTGTGTGGCAGAGCTTAGAAAGAAATGTATAAATTGAGGCCCAGAATTTGCGTGAGGGTTATGACACACACGCAGAGACACGCACACTCACAGGAAAAGCACAGATACACGCACACTAACAGGAAACACATAGATACACATACACCAACTCATGCACACACACCCCCACACACAGGAAACACACACTTACAGGAAACACAGATGCACACACTTAAAAACACACACAGATATACACACTCACAGGAAACACACAGATACACGCACACTCACAGGAAACATACCGATACATACCTGCACGCACACATACCCCTCACACACACTCTCAGGAAACACACACTCACAGGAAAACACAGATACACGCACACTCACAGGAAACATACCGATACACACCTACACGCACACATACCCCTCACACACACACACACACACAGGAAAACACAGATGCACACACTTAAACACACGCAGAGACACATGCATACTCACAGGAAACACCCATCTACACGCACACTTACAGGAAACACATACATACACATAAACCAGCACACACACCCACACACAGGAAACACACACTTACACAAATATATGATGTTACAACGCATGCAGTTAAACGCATGCTTTTACAACGCAGTCTTTACATCGCAACTACCATTACATCACATGATTTTACAAAGCATGCCATTACAACACATTTTTAAAAACTACTATTACAACGCATTCCTTTACAATGTATGCCATTACAACGCATAATACTTTTAGGCCAACAATAGGGTAAGTGTTGGATAGTGTAGGGGTAAAAATTACTATTCCCACTCCAGTGAGTGCAACAGTAGGGTAAGTGTTCGATAGTGTAAGGGTAAAAATGACTATTCTCATGTACCCCAAATCCCATACTCGCCCTAAAACTAAAAATATCTCCATTACTTACCTTATAATGCATTGTAATGGTATGTGTTGTAGCGGCATGTATTGTAGTGGCATGCGATGTAAAGGCAGTTGATTTGTAACAGTTGCGTTATATAGGTAGGTTCTTGTAATGACTGCGTCGCATAGGTAGGTTGTTGTAATGACTGCGTTGTAATCGATGTTTCCCCACATACACACTCACAGGAAAACACACAGATACATACACACAGACGCACACTCACAGGAAACACACAGGTACACACACTCACAGGAAACACATGCATACTCACAGGAAACACAGATACATGCATACTCACAGGAAACACACAGATACACACACAGAGACACGCACACACAGGAAATTCAGATATACACACACACTCACAGGAAACACACAGACACACGCACACTCGCAGGAAACTCACAGATGCATACTCACAGGAAACACACAGATACATGCATACTCACGGGAAATACACAGATACACACAAACTCACAGGAAATACACAGGTACACACATCCAGGAAACACACAGGTACACGCATACTCACAGGAAACACACAGACACACACACACACTCACAGGAAACACATACTCACAGGAAACACACAGATACACACACACACTCACAGGAAACACATACTCACAGGAAACACACAGATACACACACACACACTCACAGGAAACACACAGACACACTCGCAGGAAACTCACAGATACATACTCACAGGAAACACAGGTACACACACAGACACATGCATACTCACAGGAAACACACAGATACACGCATACTCACAGGAAACACACAGGTACACACATACAGGAAACACACAGATACACGCACACTCGCAGGAAACACACACACACACACACACACACTCACAGGAAACATACTCACAGGAAACACACAGATACACACTCACAGGAAACACACAGACACACATACACTCACAGGAAACACACAGATGTGCGCATACTCACAGGAAACACACAGACACACGCACACTCACAGGAAACACACAGACACACATACACTCACAGGAAACACAGATGTACGCATACTCACAGGAAACACACAGACACACGCACACTCACAGGAAACTCACAGATACAGACACTCACTGGAAACACAGATACATGCATACTCACAGGAAACACACAGATGCACACTCACAGGAAACACACAGATACACCTATACTCACAGGAAACCCACAGATACACCTATACTCACAGGAAACACACAGATACATGCATACTCACATGAAACACACAGGCGTACTCACAGGAAACACACAGACACACGCACACTCCCAGGAAACTCACAGATACACGCACCCACACTGAGGAGTCCGAGAGATACTATCTCCTGGGAGACAGTGGCAGGAGGAGACGCCCAGCACCAGGACCATGTGCACCGGAAAGCTTCTCACATTAGTGAGATAAGGTGCGAGGGGCCACACCAGCTTCAGGACAGAAACTTCCTGAACAGGAAGCAGAAGTGACGCTGGTGCGAGGTGACGACACAGACAGTACCTGTGTGCGACACTTTACAACTTATAAGAACAACCCATTATTAGAGCGGTGAGGGACAGGGGCACTGAGGAGGGGGGGGGGGGGTCATTACCATGTCCTTGTAGGAGGAGGGGTGGGGGTCATTACTGTCTTCGTAGGAGGAAGGGGGTCTCATTATTATGTCCTCATAGAGAGAGGTGGGGGTCATTACCATGTCCTCATAGGAGGAGGGGTGGGGGTCATTACTATGTTCCCATATGAGGAGGTTTGGGGGTCATTACTAGGTCTTCGTAGGAGGAAGGGGTTCTCATTTCTATGTCCTCATAGGCGGAGGGGCGGGGTCATTTCTATGTCCTCATAGGCGGAGGGGCGGGGTCATTTCTATGTCCTCATAGGTGGAGGGGTGGGGTCATTTCTATGTCCTCATAGGCGGAGGGGTGGGGTCATTTCTATGTCCTCATAGGTGGAGGGGTGGGGTCATTTCTATGTCCTCATAGGCGGAGGGGCGGGGTCATTTCTATGTCCTCATAGGCGGAGGGGCGGGGTCATTTCTATGTCCTCATAGGCGGAGGGGTGGGGTCATTTCTATGTCCTCATAGGCGGAGGGGCGGGGTCATTTCTATGTCCTCATAGGTGGAGGGGTGGGGTCATTTCTATGTCCTCATAGGCGGAGGGGCGGGGTCATTTCTATGTCCTCATAGGCGGAGGGGCGGGGTCATTTCTATGTCCTCATAGGCGGAGGGGCGGGGTCATTTCTATGTCCTCATAGGTGGAGGCGCGGGGTCATTTCTATGTCCTCATAGGCGGAGGGGTGGGGTCATTTCTATGTCCTCATAGGTGGAGGGGTGGGGTCATTTCTATGTCCTCATAGGCGGAGGGGTGTCTTCAGAGGGGTTTGGCACTTGGACAGAGGTGAGATTGAGACGTGGTGAGAGGAAAGGGGGGTGCGTATTGTGTGACTGGTACCCTGTCTAAAAAGTGCAGCTTGCGCCATTATCCAGGTTACTGGATCTATGCGGTCAAGGGAGGACCAAATTATGTGGCAGGGCTGACTAATTTATATTGCAAGGAAATGCAAATTATGAGGCATAATGCGGGTCAATTTGTGACAGTATTCGTCATTTTGTCATTTTGCAGGTTAACACTGTCTGGATAAAGATTTCACTTTATTAGCACAAGTTTAACTCCCAAATACAGCAATATGTAACTGAAGGGTGCACAGCAACACGTTGCCATATTTTTTTAACTTTTGATCCTTTTGAGCTAGAAATAAAAAAAAAATGTGATCTACAAATTATAGTTTATGTGACAAATGAGGAAAATCCATAATTATGCAAAATACGGTGCAGAACCGCTTAATGCCAGTGTCTGTGGGCATTATCAATAAACAGACTGTAAACATGACACTTAAAACTGAAATCAAAATGGGGAATAACTGCCCGACAAACCCACAGCAGAAAGAAAGCACCTGCCGAGGCTGAAGTAGGTGACCAATAGTGCGTCGACGTTGCTGCCAAGTGTAATAGTTGGTGTCTTGAGTGTGTCATCTGAATTTACTCAAAGGTCTAGAGGAAAGTGCCCCGCAACAGGATGTGGAAATCTTGATCCTCTTGAACAAAGCCTGGGAGAGCAGGATTTCTAGACCCCTGGTAATAATAGGACTTTGTCGATGCGCCAACACGAGACAGAAATCCCAATGAGTTGCAACAACCGCGCAACCCACTGAGCAGTGATGCACTCTCAAGAACACCAGGAAACCATAGACCTAGCTGAAAGCTTTATTTTGAGATCCTATCCTAGTGCACACAATATGAGCATCAACTATAATAAAAACAAATGGACTGGCAGCTGCAATGGTGACGAGCAGTGTGAACATGAGTAAGTATCCCATCACTTTGGCTTTTCAGCTGTGGAATACTCCACCCTCGTACTTTGGGCTCCCGAGCTAAACTCTGCCACCACTGAAAAGCCTTATTCGCGCTCCAAAGATGGTTCACGCGCTCGTACCTGCTTCGAACAATGAAGTGACTGCGGTTCTCATCCAGGCTGCGAGGAAGGTTGATCGCCCCCGGCAAGTGAGGGCCGAAAGAGCCCCCCGTTCGCCCTCAACGAAAGGAGGGTGAAGCAAGTCTGCGTGCCCCGTCTCGGCTCAGACTCCTGGCAGGAAGCCCCCCTCTGGCCGCCGCACACTCTAGCAAGCTCTGATGACGTCATCTGGCCTTTCTTGGATATTTTAGATTAAACGATTCGCAGAAAGGGGCCGGGCGCCCTTTGGCTTCTTTTCATCCTGTGATTCTCTGCTCTTTGTGCAATAATCATGAATGAGGAATTAAATGTATTATCCATTGTAATGAAACCTTGTCCACAACTCAGCAATGATTATTTTAGCACCAGATGCAGCTCAGACTCCATACTGTGCGCATATCCATATAGGCTCGGTGATCACGGCGCAAGGAAAAGGGTATTAAACAAACATGCGCCCCATATTTGCCTTTCATAGGTAAATGATTCACAGATCCAGCTTGAAAGGGGAACCCCTCGAGGAGAAACTCATTCTATTTATACCAGTGTGCTGTCGGCCATTGCTTCGTCCTTGTTAGCTGCTTCATCCATCCTCCGATATCAGAGGGCGGGTCGGGTGGGGCGATTGGCAGGAATTCCTTTTTTTGAGCATTTAGTTTGAAGTGCTTGTGTGTCAACTAATTTTGAGTTTTTGAAGAGTTTGGTTAAGAAGCCGGATATCTTCAGAGGAAGAGATTTTCAAGTAGGGTGTGATGTGTGGGGGAGCGCATTGAACCCCGAGGGACCCCTAGTGTGACAGGTGAAGAATCGGAAAGGGACTGATTAACCTTGAATTATTACGTTCTGTTGTGGAGGAAAGAGGTGAACCAATCAGGACAGACCTAGAGAGCCCCATCCAACCTTCCAGTCATTCTAGGAGGCGGATGTGTTTAACCGTGTCAAAAGCTGACGATGGGTCAAGGTGAACTAGCAGGTGGGATTCATTTAGATCCAACACTTTTAGCCATCGCCTCCAATGTGCGTGCGAGCCGATTCAGTGCTATGTCCCTGTCGGAAGCCAGATTGGAACTGTTCTACTAGTTGGAATTGTTTCATGTGGTTGGCTAGTTGAGAGTGCACACACTTCTCCAAGAGCTTCTCCGGGGTTGGAATGTACGTGATTGGGCTCAGGGCACAAGTCCTAAAAAAAGAAGTGGGGGTACGCTGACGTCACAACAGGAAGTGACGTCACGAAAGGTGGCTTGCACCATCAGACTCATCACCTCCCCTCGCTCACCCCTTAGATGCGATTGCATCAGAGAAGCCAGCGCGTGAGCAGCGTTCTGAATGAGCTCCGATCTCGCCCCAGAGAGGCCAAAGAGTGAATGTATGGCTCCATTTGCTCCAGTTATCGAGCTCCCGGTAAAATAAGTGCAGGGATGCCGTCCACCCGCGTGGTACCCCGACTCGACCCCTGATTGGGCTGAAGTTGTTAGGGTCCACCTTGTTTGCCATGGGTTTCTTCAAAATAGGAGTAACCTGTCAAGACTTTACCACAAGGCGTTATTTTGGAAATAATGCCCAGAAAGGGGTGAAAGCTCAGAGATACAAGGTGTGGGGAGGTGGATATGTGGAGTGTCTGGAAGGTGCTACATTACTGTCCGCAGTTCAGTTTCAATTTGTAGGTCTCGCCTAGGCAGCACTTGCACTGTCTCTTCGAGATATGCTGTATTCAGGTATGGACTTGAAGCTCCACCCACATTCTGCCCATCTCTTTAATTGGCTCCTGTCCCTGTCCTTTGTAAATGTTAGCATTTCATTGGTCAATAGTCTTAGTAGTCCCTCTTTAGTACCGCCTTTTCTCATCTTGTAATAATCTCCCATGAGGACTTCCTCTGTTACATGTGCTATTACTCGGAAGGTTTTAATTACAGACTCCAAGAGCTATTTTGTTAAATTATTTTCTCCTGCCTGCAGTTGAAGGCAGAACTCGCTCTCTCGCACTGCTTTCTTTTTTTTAGGTCTCGCCTAGGCAGTGCGCATGCGCTGCTCTAGGAGGGCCTTTAGCCATCGGTCTTCACTTTTGAAGCACTACACTCGTGCTTGTGGCAGCATCCACCTTGCGGGAGCAAGCAGCGGCGCGGCCACGTTAATTACAAACATATGGCCGCTGCTCGCTCCTGCAAGGTGGATGCCGCCACAAGCACGAGCGCAGTGCTTCAAAAGAGAAGACCGCCGATCGCGATGCTGCTTGCGTGTACCATCACTTGTTATGTCTAGACTGCGGTTTTGTATTCCGTTTCGCCTTTTCCCACAAAGCGCTTTAAAGTTAGACCTTTTGATTTGCAGCTGTTGTTTACTAAAAGTGCATCTCTTGAATCGTACAAAGGTTCTTGTAAGCCTCTGCCAAGGATGTGCAAGGGAGGTAGGGCGGATGGGTTTACTTCCACGGAGGAAGCAAGGATGAGGTGTGTGCATTACAGGGTTATTCCCGTACAGGAAGCCGGGCAGGATACGAGCGGGGTGCGCACAGCTTTACTCTTTCACTGCAGGCAGAAGCGGCCTGTCAAAGAAAGGTGGGTGGGGGTGCACACACTGTTGGCGAGTAAGCAGGGGCAAGGTGTGTACAGCACGGTTTACTTGTGTACGGTAAGAAGGGATGTGACATGTATGTTACAGTTTACTTTCAGAGAGAGGGCACAAGGAGTGCATTGCAGATTTGAAGCAGGTGGTGTGTATATGACATTTTACTTGGGTAAATTATGTATTTCAGTCTGGAGTTGTACTTTTAGAAAGTAAGCAGGGCTCCGGTGCGCGCAGTACAGCTTTACTCTACCAAGGAAGCAGGAGGTGTGTACTTTACACCTTTACATGTGTGAGGTTGGCAGGGATGTGATGTCCTCCATACAGTTTCATTTTTGCAAAGTGTGTAAATAACGGTTTACCATTATAAATATAATATATGTTTGTCCGTTTTACTTATGTAAAATGAACAGGGCACGCTGTACATCGCTGTACTTTTGTACAGTATGCAGGTATACAAAGGATACATATCAGTTTTATGTGCGTACTGTAAGCAGCGCGTGGTGTGTGTGTGTGTTACCGTCATATTACTAGAGATTCAGAAAGCCAGTTAGGCTTTTGAAGAATGTGCAGTGTCTCCAAGATGGTTAGAGTGTGCCGAGAAAGAGTGAAGGTACTCCTATGTGGATCTGTAAGTGCCCTCACACACCCAAACAGGTGTATAGCATCATCATCGGGCTGGTGCTCCTCGTGGGGGTGGCGCTGCAGTCCCTCACGGGCCCGTTTGACGGGGCTCTTTGTCGGAGATCTTCAAGGAGTTTGCCGCATTTGTGCATGGGGGTGTGTGGGACTAAGTGTAAGTGGTGTGGTGATTGAGTTCTAAAAAGAGCCCAAGGACACTTGCAATTTATTAAGGGTGTCCTCGGGGTCCGGATAAAATATATCACGGGGATGGAGAAGCAATCTCAGTTGCCTGTGTGAGAGGGGAAAATGAAAAAATACAATCCCTCTTCTCTCACCCGTGTAGTGAATAAAGTGAGTGTGTCAAGGGGTCGACATGTTTCGCGCCATAGATAGTCCCTAGTGGATCTGGGGGCGCTTCATCAGGACCAAAAGAGTAAGGTATGTCAAATGGGAGTCGGGAAAGAGACACCCTATAAACCCATGAGTCCTAATTGTAGGAAAGGTAGTTGCAAAACAAGAGATAAGAGACACGTCGTCTAGCGTGTCCCTTGTTACGGCCTATAGAGGAGACAAAAAGCACACATAGGGGGAGAGAAGGGAAAGAGAACACAGTCCAAGGCCGTTAATAACAGTCTAAAGTCATGTGGATAGTATATCTCTGCATGCTGGTGTGTCGGAAAGTGCCTCGGTGGGGAACCTAGCTAGACACAAGCATGCAAGTGGATGGAGAGGGGCAAGGATGTCCCTGGAATGCTTAAAACTAAGACTCCAACATATCTAAGGGACACCACAGAAGTACTCAATTTAATAGAACAATTTGAGGAACCAGAATCGATCACACTGCTTGTCACCCTAGATGTAGAGGCACTTTATACCAATATTCCGCAAGATGCTACCTTGACGGTTTTGGAAAGTGCCCTACGCCAGCTCAACCCCTGGCCATCCTCTACTCCAATCAGTTTCATCTGTGATTGTGCCTCACTTGCATTGAAAGAAAACTTCTTTGCATTTCAAAACAAGATCTATCACCAAGTGCAAGGCACATGTATGGGCAGCACATTTGCGCCGAGCCTGGCATGTCTTTACATGGCCAGGTTCGAAGAAGAACATATCCTCACAGACACCAACCCGTTCACCGGCAACATCCTATTATGGCGCCGGTATATAGATGATATCATCATCTTTTGGAAAGGGGATGAGGATGCCTGTCGCTCTTTCAACACGATCAACCCCTTCCTGAAATTTGTTGGATCACTGTCATCGGATTCCATCCCTTTCCTTGATCTTCTGATATCACTGGAAGAGGGTACTCTAAAAACTACCAATTACAAAAAACCTACAGATAGGAACAGCTTGCTCCTATTTTCAAGTCACCATCCTAAAGCACTCAGGGAGAACCTACCTGTAGGCCAGTTCCTCCGCCTACGGAGAAATTGCAACACCAGAATAGAATTCGAGAAAGAAGCCGAAACTCTATCTACCAACCTGATCAGAAGGAATTACCCATCCAACATCATAAGACAGGCTCGCAAGAGAGCAAGAAACAACCACAGAGGAGCTCTACTTGAAGTAAAAGAGAAGAAGGAAACTGACAAACTAACCTGTGTGACATCATTCACCTCCTACTCCAATAAAATTCAAAAAATTGTCAAAAAACACTGGAAGATATTAGAAACAGGCAATGTATCACCAGGACCAATACCACTGTTCGCATTCAAAAGGACTGAAAATCTGAGGGACATTTTGGTACATACACGTCCAAAAAACAAAAAAACCAATCCGCAACCAACCCTCTGGACACTACCTCCCGTGTTGGGCCATCACCCATGCGGCACATGTACAGTCTGTCCTCAGACGACGGCAACCAAAGAACTGGAACTTGGACTTTCGAGACCATGGCGTCAGAATCGCCACACTAATTGCAATACCAAGAACTGCGTATACTTGATCACGTGTCCCTGTGGTTCACATTACATAGGTATGACAGCTCGACCAATAAAGATACGCATAGGAGAACATAAAAGTACGATCCGTTGCAAACGGTCAGCAACAAGACTACAGGCTCACTTTCTGGAGAAAAATCATCCCCCAGACAGCCTAAAGTGGACCATTATAGAATCTAACCCTCAATGGTCCATAACTACTTTGTTTGAACGTGAACAACGATGGGTCTTCAGACTTAAAAGTGACAGTGGTGGTCTCAACGATAACATACCCTGGGTCGATCTCACTAGGTGAACCCCCAAGTGGGAGCATCACACACATCATCTGTCTTAGACACAACATATATGACATAATATGTTCCCTGAGACTACTACTACTATAACCATACAATATACACAATAAATATATTACTCCCTCACATAACGGTTCCACTCCACCATCTCCTTTTGTGTACTACCCCACTACTAAGACTAGATACTTACAAAACTTCCAGGAGATATTGACCACATATCTCCAATTTTCATCACAGTCAATAGATCTTTATGTCTCCTGCTACACATATATATATATATATATATATATATATATATATATATATATATGAGAGATATCTTTACCACTTTGTCTAATGTCTGGCTCTAATACTAGCTCATAAACAGGACTTTGATACAACTTGCTGCCCCGATATTGCCATCCCCGTCACATTGGCTATCTCACTATCCGATCCCTGTCCATTATGGCTGCCCCTTAAGAACGCCAGAGAACAGTATCGCCACGTAGTTCCATCACATGTCATGTGCACTCCCCTGCTCCAATACCGTAGGGCGCTCATATTTGGATACTGCTGCCCCGAGTTACTGCCGGAATCTCACTTTCTGATCCCGCTCCAACATGGCCGCACTAATAGAACGCCAGACGACTACTTCGTCACCACGTTCCTACGCATGTCACGTGCACCCCCCTGCTCCAATCACGTAGGACGTGTATATTATGGATACCGCTGCCCCGAGTTGCCGTCCAGCAGCCGAAGCTACCGGGTAGGTGTTCCGGAGCACAGAAGAAGAGCACGCAGTGAGTACTTTCTCTAATTAGAATGACATTATCCGTCATAGTGTACAATGATCGATACCGGCCCTCCTTTCCTGACCGCCTCGATCTCGAGGGGCTTTAAGCACCGTTACTGTTCTTGCTAATTGTTCAGGGCAGTTTGAGTATTTCTCTGTACTGCTCTCCTGACCGCCTCGATCTCGAGGGGCTTTTAGCACCGTTACTGTTCTTGCTAATTGTTCAGGGCAGTTTGAGTATTTCTCTGTACTGTTACCGGTACCGGTCCGGTTAACCAGCCGTCTCCACATCGACCGGCCCAAAAGATCATAGCCACTAACCATATCCTTAGCGGCCTATATATCAGAGCCATACCGCCTGTGTGTATTTATTTCTTCCTGGCATACTGTATTATAACGTCATCGGTCCCGATTTGCGGGCCATTTTTTTTTCACATCTGCCTTCACTGCTATTTGGCTAAGCTGACGAGGCCTCACCTGGAACTAGGGAGGGTAGGCACAGCGTTGTTGTGTTTTACGGCATACTCACCCTCATAGTACATGTGGCTTTAAGAGCACAGCAGATCACTTTTGATCACACTCATGAGTCATGATTAATGATATTTGGACACCTCTCCCGTATGCACACTAGTCACACCATAGACCCGCGATGTCACTTTTTAGTGAGCATTCTTGCCACCTAGTCTAGCCGTACACATGGACCACTTGACCACTACTTATTTTAGTTTTAAGCATTCCAGGGACATCCTTGCCCCTCTCCATCCACTTGCATGCTTGTGTCTAGCTAGGTTCCCCACCGAGGCACTTTCCGACACACCAGCATGCAGAGATATACTATCCACATGACTTTAGACTGTTATTAACGGCCTTGGACTGTGTTCTCTTTCCCTTCTCTCCCCCTATGTGTGCTTTTTGTCTCCTCTATAGGCCGTAACAAGGGACACGCTAGACGACGTGTCTCTTATCTCTTGTTTTGCAACTACCTTTCCTACAATTAGGACTCATGGGTTTATAGGGTGTCTCTTTCCCGACTCCCATTTGACATACCTTACTCTTTTGGTCCTGATGAAGCGCCCCCAGATCCACTAGGGACTATCTATGGCGCGAAACATGTCGACCCCTTGACACACTCACTTTATTCACTACACGGGTGAGAGAAGAGGGATTGTATTTTTTCATTTTCCCCTCTCACACAGGCAACTGAGATTGCTTCTCCATCCCCGTGATATATTTTATCCGGACCCCGAGGACACCCTTAATAAATTGCAAGTGTCCTTGGGCTCTTTTTAGAACTCAATCACCACACCACTTACACTTAGCCCCACACACCCCCATGCACAAATGCGGCAAACTCCTTGAAGATCTCCGACAAAGAGCCCCGTCAAACGGGCCCGTGAGGGACTGCAGCGCCACCCCCACGAGGAGCACCAGCCCGATGATGATGCTATACACCTGTTTGGGTGTGTGAGGGCACTTACAGATCCACATAGGAGTACCTTCACTCTTTCTCGGCACACTCTAACCATCTTGGAGACACTGCACATTCTTCAAAAGCCTAACTGGCTTTCTGAATCTCTCTTACTTTATTCTTTAGGAACTGTTACCATCATACTGCTGTTGCATTTAACTTGGGAGCCCTGGTACAGGACCTTTTCTAATAGCTCCTCGTCCCCCCCTCCTTTGTTGATATACCGTCATATTACTACCTGCATTCCGAGGGTTACTTACCCTTCACTTCTAGTTACAAAGCATGGATGAAATGCGCACATTACAGTGTGAATTTTATGAAGTGTGCCAGGCAGCTTTAATCAGGTGTGCGCATTTCAGGGTTACTCTTGTAAGCAGGGCTGTGAGTGCACGTTCTATTTTTGTTTAAAGTAAGAACGGATACATTGTCTAAAATGACAGTTTTACTTATGTACCGTAATTAGAGAAGAGGCGTGTACAAAGCAGTGCAGCTCCCGTAAAGGAAGCGGGGATACGGAGTATTAATGTTAATACTTTGCTGTATATCCATGCTTTACTTCTCTAAAGTGATCAGACCTTGATGTGTGCATTAAAGTTCTACGTCTGTAAGCAGGGATGGGATTAGTTCGCTGCAGCGCCACTTGGGTCAAGTCAGCAGGAGGGACGTGTACATCCCAGTTTCATTGGTGGAAAGTTAGCAGAGGTAACAAGCTTACTTCTATAAAGGAAGAGGGGTAGGAAATAACACGCAACAGAGGCTAGTGAGTGTACGTTACAGCTTTACTCCTGTACAGTCAGCAGGAATATGAAATAACAGGTGTGACCTGAGACGACTGGTAGTTCCCATACCTCTCGCTAAACACTTATAACATCCCAAAGGCGAGACCTATTGGCTATGCCAATGCTTGTTCTTTCATGGCATGGCACGCCTCCGCTGATCTAGTGGCTGCCGGGCCTCTGGTTTGTTACTTGTGGCGCTGAACGCAGCCGCATGTTTTTTTTTCTTCTATTTATTAACTTTCGTGTTTTACAGCGCACCGGGATGCAGTTTCACTTTAATGGCAGCGGTGCCCCTTTCTTTAAACGTGGCTCCCCGAATTCACCTTCATAAACAAATCTATATATGTATATTTTTATAAGCGGCCCATTCCGCGTTTCACTATAATGGGTGCTGCGTCTCTTTCTTTAGACACGGCTCATCTAAAGAAAGGTGTGCGGCCACTATTAAAGTGAAATCGCGGAATAGGGTGCTTTTACATAAAAAAAAACATTTGTTTGTGAACTTGAGAAACGAATGCTTTGTTTTTGTAAAAGTGTCTTCTGCCGCGCTTTCACTTTAATGGCAGCCGTACCCCTTTCTTTAGACGCGGCTTGTCTAAAGAAAGGGGCGCGGCCACCATTAAAGTGAAAGCGTGGCAGGGGACGCTCTTACGACAAACATTTGCAATGCAATAGGTCTCGCATTTGTGAGAGTTTAAGCTATCGGCATTGTAAATGACAATGCCTTTTATTTATCTGTTTTGAAAACCAGCACATAAATAAAGGGCATTGTCGTTTACAATACCAATAGCTCAAACTCTCGCAAATGCGAGAACTTTTGCATTGCAAATGCTTGTTTTTTTGACTTTTCCAGGAAGGAGGTTTGGTTGTTGAATTGATCCAGTAGGTGAAGGGTAGGATTGACTATCCGATTGTAGCTTGACCAGCTCGAATAGATTTTTGGGTCGGTTTCTGGCATTATCCAGCGGATTTCTGAAGAAGTTCGCTTCTGATGTGTTTGTTATGTGTGTGCCTAAGTGATCTAAAAAGCTTCAAGTGATCGAGGGACGGCGCGAGTCTCCTCTTGTGTTCAGCCAGTCTCTGATTGCGTCTTTCTCTATTGATGCTCCCATTGTAACATGGCTTAGAGTCTTTGGTGGACGCTCATTCTAACTGTAGGGGAGCCATTGAGTCTAGGATGTGCGCGTGGTATTGTTGTAATGGTCCGTGAGCTCATGGCCATTCGATGTTTCACCCGGCGGGGGCAAAAGGTTGTTGCTAATGGCTGCCGGATCTTTCGAGTTGATATTTCTTAAGGTCCTTTTCCACTGTTTAGGTTTCTTGAGTTGAGCCTGGTTAGTTACCACCAGGTCAGTGATGAGGAAGTGATGAAGTGTTGCTCGGTCCGGTCACAGGGGACTCTAGATTAGAGCGGAATGGCATTGGCTTTAGCTATGATTAGATCGACGGTTGCACCCTTATTGTGTGTAGGACTGTCACAAAGCTGGACCAGTTTGAGGTCACCTAAGAAGGGTTTAAGGCTGCTCACTGCAGTCATTCGGTCATTCCAGTGGAGGTTAAAATCTCCAAGGAAGATGCGGGTGCCTTGTAGGCTGCGTTGGTTGAGATGATTTCCATAGTTGGTTCGAAGAATGTGACGTTACCTCCTGGAGGATGGTACAGCGCATGCAGTTTGCATAGTGGCCAGCTGTTGCCAGCAATATCAATTCATAGGAATTTGCATGAGGACAGAGCAACGGCTTGTGCCTGTTTCGCTGAGAGACTGCCACGACGTATGCTGGCGAGACCTCCCCCTGGCCTATGGGATCTCTCCGATCTTACGATGCCGTGATTGGGAGGAACTGTAAGCCAAGGATGGGTGCGGAGGAATCATTTAGCCAGTTTCAGTCAGAATTAAGAGGTCCAGTTCATGTGTAAGGATAAGGTCAGCGATATCCGCTGTGTCTCATGCTGCAATTGGCTAGCGTGCATTTCAAGTGAGATATGGTGTCCGCTGAGGTAGTCTGGGCCACGGTGACTCGCATGAGGTTGGAGTTATTAACTGCTCTGGAGCTGGGCCGAGGTCTTCTGTGAGGGTTCCCAGGAATGGTTTGGATTTGTCTGTGTTGCCAGAGGGTGTGGAATTGTATGAGAGGAGGAGGGGAGTGAATGTCTCTGGCAGAAAGGGCTGGGTGGGGTCATCGAGGTAGGGTATGGATTGTAGAGCTTAAGTTGGTTGAGGGAGGGGGTGGGACGCAATCCCAGTGCGGTAGGAAGGGGGTTGGGCATGGCTGGGTCTGCTCTTCCTAGGAGTCCTGTTGGACCATCGATTGTTCGTCGGCTCGAAGGTGATGCTTATAGGTCTTGAATGCGAGACGGATGGGTTTGAGACCTAGTGACGCGTTGTTTGCATTACTACGTCCTTGTAGGAGAAGGGCCATCTTCAGAGGGGTCTTGAATGTAAGAAGGATGGGTTTGAGACCTAGTGAGGAGTCGTTGGCATTACTACGTCCTTGTAGGAGGAGGGCCATCTTCAGAGGGTCTTGCATGTGGCACGTGATGAGACTTAGAAGCGGTGAGGGGAAGGGTTGGGTGTCGGTCACTCCTCCATGTGTGTCCGAGGAGGCGTCTTCAGAGTTGTGAACGTGGGACGAGTGAGAGGGATGTAGTGAGAAGGGTTGGGTGCCGGTCACTCCTCCATGTGTGTCAGAGGAGGCGTCTTCAGAGTTGTGAACGTGGGACGAGAGATGTAGTGAGAGGGGTTGGGTGCCGGTCACTCCTCCATGTGTGTCAGAGGAGGCGCGTCTTCAGAGTTGTGAACGTGGGATGAGAGATGTAGTGAGAGGGGTTGGGTGCCGGTCACTCCTCCATGTGTGTCAGAGGAGGCGCGTCTTCAGAGTTGTGAACGTGGGACGAGAGATGTAGTGAGAGGGGTTGGGTGTCGGTCACTCCTCCATGTGTGTCAGAGGAGGCGTCTTCAGAGTTGTGAACGTTGGACGAGAGATGTAGTGAGAGGGGTTGGGTGCCGGTCACTCCTCCATGTGTGTCCGAGGAGGCGTCTTCAGAGTTGTGAACGTGGGACGAGTGAGAGGGATGTAGTGAGAAGGGTTGAGTGTTGGTCACTCCTCCATGTGTGTCAGAGGAGGCGTGTCTTCAGAGTTGTGAACGTGGGACGAGTGAGAGAGATGTAGTGAGAGGGGTTGGGTGCCGGTCACTCCTCCATGTGTGTCAGAGGAGGCGTCTTCAGAGTTGTGAACGTGGGACGAGTGAGAGAGATGTAGTGAGAGGGGTTGGGTGCCGGTCACTCCTCCATGTGTGTCAGAGGAGGCGTGTCTTCAGAGTTGTGAACGTGGGACGAGTGAGAGAGATGTAGTGAGAGGGGTTGGGTGCCGGTCACTCCTCCATGTGTGTCAGAGGAGGCGTGTCTTCAGAGTTGTGAACGTGGGACGAGTGAGAGGGATGTAGTGAGAGGGGTTGGGTGCCGGTCACTCCTCCATGTGTGTCAGAGGAGGCGTCTTCAGAGTTGTGAACGTGGGACGAGAGATGTAGTGAGAGGGGTTGGGTGCCGGTCACTCCTCCATGTGTGTCCGAGGAGGCGTCTTCAGAGTTGTGAACGTGGGACGAGAGATGTAGTGAGAGGGGTTGGGTGTCGGTCACTCCTCCATGTGTGTCAGAGGAGGCGTGTCTTCAGAGTTGTGAACGTCGGACGAGTGAGAGAGATTGAGAGAGATGTAGTGAGAGGGGTTGGGTGCCGGTCACTCCTCCATGTGTGTCAGAGGAGGCGTGTCTTCAGAGTTGTGAACGTGGGACGAGTGAGAGAGATTGAGAGAGATGTAGTGAGAGGGGTTGGGTGCCGGTCACTCCTCCATGTGTGTCAGAGGAGGCGTGTCTTCAGAGTTGTGAACGTGGGACGAGTGAGAGAGATGTAGTGAGAGGGGTTGGGTGCCGGTCACTCCTCCATGTGTGTCAGAGGAGGCGTGTCTTCAGAGTTGTGAACGTGGGACGAGAGATGTAGTGAGAAGGGTTGGGTGTCGGTCACTCCTCCATGTGTGTCAGAGGAGGCGTCTTCAGAGTTGTGAACGTGGGACGAGAGATGTAGTGAGAAGGGTTGGGTGTCGGTCACTCCTCCATGTGTGTCAGAGGAGGCGTCTTCAGAGTTGTGAACGTGGGACGAGAGATGTAGTGAGAGGGGTTGGGTGCCGGTCACTCCTCCATGTGTGTCAGAGGAGGCGTGTCTTCAGAGTTGTGAACGTGGGACGAGAGATGTAGTGAGAGGGGTTCGGTGCCGGTCACTCCTCCATGTGTGTCAGAGGAGGCGTGTCTTCAGAGTTGTGAACGTGGGACGAGTGAGAGAGATGTAGTGAGAGGGGTTGGGTGCCGGTCACTCCTCCATGTGTGTCAGAGGAGGCGTCTTCAGAGTTGTGAACGTTGGACGAGTGAGAGGGATGTAGTGAGAGGGGTTGGGTGCCGGTCACTCCTCCATGTGTGTCAGAGGAGGCGTGTCTTCAGAGTTGTTAACATGGGACGAGTGAGAGAGATGTAGTGAGAGGGGTTGGGTGCCGGTCACTCCTCCATGTGTGTCAGAGGAGGCGTCTTCAGAGTTGTGAACGTGGGACGAGAGATGTAGTGAGAGGGGTTGGGTGTCGGTCACTCCTCCATGTGTGTCAGAGGAGGCGTGTCTTCAGAGTTGTGAACGTGGGACGAGTGAGAGAGATGTAGTGAGAGGGGTTGGGTGCCGGTCACTCCTCCATGTGTGTCAGAGGAGGCGCGTCTTCAGAGTTGTGAACGTGGGACGAGAGATGTAGTGAGAGGGGTTGGGTGCCGGTCACTCCTCCATGTGTGTCAGAGGAGGCGTCTTCAGAGTTGTGAACGTGGGACGAGTGAGAGAGATGTAGTGAGAGGGGTTGGGTGCCGGTCACTCCTCCATGTGTGTCAGAGGAGGCGCGTCTTCAGAGTTGTGAACGTGGGACGAGTGAGGGAGATGTAGTGAGAGGGGTTGGGTGCCGGTCACTCCTCCATGTGTGTCAGAGGAGGCGTGTCTTCAGAGTTGTGAACGTGGGACGAGTGAGAGGGATGTAGTGAGAGGGGTTGGGTGCCGGTCACTCCTCCATGTGTGTCAGAGGAGGCGCGTCTTCAGAGTTGTGAACGTGGGACGAGTGAGAGAGATGTAGTGAGAGGGGTTGGGTGCCGGTCACTCCTCCATGTGTGTCAGAGGAGGCGCGTCTTCAGAGTTGTGAACGTGGGACGAGAGATGTAGTGAGAGGGGTTGGGTGCCGGTCACTCCTCCATGTGTGTCAGAGGAGGCGTCTTCAGAGTTGTGAACGTGGGACGAGTGAGAGAGATGTAGTGAGAGGGGTTGGGTGCCGGTCACTCCTCCATGTGTGTCAGAGGAGGCGCGTCTTCAGAGTTGTGAACGTGGGACGAGTGAGAGGGATGTAGTGAGAGGGGTTGGGTGCCGGTCACTCCTCCATGTGTGTCAGAGGAGGCGTCTTCAGAGTTGTGAACGTGGGACGAGAGATGTAGTGAGAGGGGTTGGGTGCCGGTCACTCCTCCATGTGTGTCAGAGGAGGCGTGTCTTCAGAGTTGTGAACGTGGGACGAGTGAGAGAGATGTAGTGAGAGGGATTGGGTGCCGGTCACTCCTCCATGTGTGTCAGAGGAGGCGCGTCTTCAGAGTTGTGAACGTGGGACGAGTGAGAGAGATGTAGTGAGAGGGGTTGGGTGCCGGTCACTCCTCCATGTGTGTCAGAGGAGGCGCGTCTTCAGAGTTGTGAACGTGGGACGAGTGAAAGAGATGTAGTGAGAGGGGTTGGGTGCCGGTCACTCCTCCATGTGTGTCAGAGGAGGCGCGTCTTCAGAGTTGTGAACGTGGGACGAGTGAGAGGGATGTAGTGAGAGGGGTTGGGTGCCGGTCACTCCTCCATGTGTGTCAGAGGAGGCGTGTCTTCAGAGCTGTTAACATGGGACGAGTGAGAGAGATGTAGTGAGAGGGGTTGGGTGCCGGTCACTCCTCCATGTGTGTCAGAGGAGGCGTGTCTTCAGAGTTGTGAACGTGGGACGAGTGAGAGGGATGTAGTGAGAGGGGTTGGGTGCCGGTCACTCCTCCATGTGTGTCAGAGGAGGCGTGTCTTCAGAGTTGTTAACATGGGACGAGTGAGAGAGATGTAGTGAGAGGGGTTGGGTGCCGGTCACTCCTCCATGTGTGTCAGAGGAGGCGTGTCTTCAGAGCTGTTAACATGGGACGAGTGAGAGAGATGTAGTGAGAGGGGTTGGGTGCCGGTCACTCCTCCATGTGTGTCAGAGGAGGCGTCTTCAGAGTTGTGAACGTTGGACGAGTGAGAGGGATGTAGTGAGAGGGGTTGGGTGCCGGTCACTCCTCCATGTGTGTCAGAGGAGGCGTGTCTTCAGAGTTGTTAACATGGGACGAGTGAGAGAGATGTAGTGAGAGGGGTTGGGTGCCGGTCACTCCTCCATGTGTGTCAGAGGAGGCGTCTTCAGAGTTGTGAACGTGGGACGAGAGATGTAGTGAGAGGGGTTGGGTGTCGGTCACTCCTCCATGTGTGTCAGAGGAGGCGTGTCTTCAGAGTTGTGAACGTGGGACGAGTGAGAGAGATGTAGTGAGAGGGGTTGGGTGCCGGTCACTCCTCCATGTGTGTCAGAGGAGGCGCGTCTTCAGAGTTGTGAACGTGGGACGAGAGATGTAGTGAGAGGGGTTGGGTGCCGGTCACTCCTCCATGTGTGTCAGAGGAGGCGCGTCTTCAGAGTTGTGAACGTGGGACGAGTGAGAGAGATGTAGTGAGAGGGGTTGGGTGCCGGTCACTCCTCCATGTGTGTCAGAGGAGGCGCGTCTTCAGAGTTGTGAACGTGGGACGAGTGAAAGAGATGTAGTGAGAGGGGTTGGGTGCCGGTCACTCCTCCATGTGTGTCAGAGGAGGCGCGTCTTCAGAGTTGTGAACGTGGGACGAGTGAGAGGGATGTAGTGAGAGGGGTTGGGTGCCGGTCACTCCTCCATGTGTGTCAGAGGAGGCGTGTCTTCAGAGCTGTTAACATGGGACGAGTGAGAGAGATGTAGTGAGAGGGGTTGGGTGCCGGTCACTCCTCCATGTGTGTCAGAGGAGGCGTGTCTTCAGAGTTGTGAACGTGGGACGAGTGAGAGGGATGTAGTGAGAGGGGTTGGGTGCCGGTCACTCCTCCATGTGTGTCAGAGGAGGCGTGTCTTCAGAGTTGTGAACGTGGGACGAGTGAGAGAGATGTAGTGAGAGGGGTTGGGTGCCGGTCACTCCTCCATGTGTGTCAGAGGAGGCGTGTCTTCAGAGTTGTGAACGTGGGACGAGTGAGAGAGATGTAGTGAGAGGGGTTGGGTGCCGGTCACTCCTCCATGTGTGTCAGAGGAGGCGTGTCTTCAGAGTTGTGAACGTGGGACGAGTGAGAGGGATGTAGTGAGAGGGGTTGGGTGCCGGTCACTCCTCCATGTGTGTCAGAGGAGGCGTCTTCAGAGTTGTGAACGTGGGACGAGAGATGTAGTGAGAGGGGTTGGGTGCCGGTCACTCCTCCATGTGTGTCCGAGGAGGCGTCTTCAGAGTTGTGAACGTGGGACGAGAGATGTAGTGAGAGGGGTTGGGTGTCGGTCACTCCTCCATGTGTGTCAGAGGAGGCGTGTCTTCAGAGTTGTGAACGTGGGACGAGTGAGAGAGATTGAGAGAGATGTAGTGAGAGGGGTTGGGTGCCGGTCACTCCTCCATGTGTGTCAGAGGAGGCGTGTCTTCAGAGTTGTGAACGTGGGACGAGTGAGAGAGATTGAGAGAGATGTAGTGAGAGGGGTTGGGTGCCGGTCACTCCTCCATGTGTGTCAGAGGAGGCGTGTCTTCAGAGTTGTGAACGTGGGACGAGTGAGAGAGATGTAGTGAGAGGGGTTGGGTGCCGGTCACTCCTCCATGTGTGTCAGAGGAGGCGTGTCTTCAGAGTTGTGAACGTGGGACGAGAGATGTAGTGAGAAGGGTTGGGTGTCGGTCACTCCTCCATGTGTGTCAGAGGAGGCGTCTTCAGAGTTGTGAACGTGGGACGAGAGATGTAGTGAGAAGGGTTGGGTGTCGGTCACTCCTCCATGTGTGTCAGAGGAGGCGTCTTCAGAGTTGTGAACGTGGGACGAGAGATGTAGTGAGAGGGGTTGGGTGCCGGTCACTCCTCCATGTGTGTCAGAGGAGGCATGTCTTCAGAGTTGTGAACGTGGGACGAGAGATGTAGTGAGAGGGGTTGGGTGCCGGTCACTCCTCCATGTGTGTCAGAGGAGGCGTGTCTTCAGAGTTGTTAACATGGGACGAGTGAGAGAGATGTAGTGAGAGGGGTTGGGTGCCGGTCACTCCTCCATGTGTGTCAGAGGAGGCGTCTTCAGAGTTGTGAACGTGGGACGAGAGATGTAGTGAGAGGGGTTGGGTGTCGGTCACTCCTCCATGTGTGTCAGAGGAGGCGTGTCTTCAGAGTTATGAACGTGGGACGAGTGAGAGAGATGTAGTGAGAGGGGTTGGGTGCCGGTCACTCCTCCATGTGTGTCAGAGGAGGCGCGTCTTCAGAGTTGTGAACGAGGGACGAGAGATGTAGTGAGAGGGGTTGGGTGCCGGTCACTCCTCCATGTGTGTCAGAGGAGGCGTCTTCAGAGTTGTGAACGTGGGACGAGTGAGAGAGATGTAGTGAGAGGGGTTGGGTGCCGGTCACTCCTCCATGTGTGTCAGAGGAGGCGCGTCTTCAGAGTTGTGAACGTGGGACGAGTGAGAGAGATGTAGTGAGAGGGGTTGGGTGCCGGTCACTCCTCCATGTGTGTCAGAGGAGGCGTGTCTTCAGAGTTGTGAACGTGGGACGAGTGAGAGGGATGTAGTGAGAGGGGTTGGGTGCCGGTCACTCCTCCATGTGTGTCAGAGGAGGCGTGTCTTCAGAGTTGTGAACGTGGGACGAGTGAGAGAGATGTAGTGAGAGGGGTTGGGTGCCGGTCACTCCTCCATGTGTGTCAGAGGAGGCGCGTCTTCAGAGTTGTGAACGTGGGACGAGAGATGTAGTGAGAGGGGTTGGGTGCCGGTCACTCCTCCATGTGTGTCAGAGGAGGCGTCTTCAGAGTTGTGAACGTGGGACGAGTGAGAGAGATGTAGTGAGAGGGGTTGGGTGCCGGTCACTCCTCCATGTGTGTCAGAGGAGGCGCGTCTTCAGAGTTGTGAACGTGGGACGAGTGAGAGGGATGTAGTGAGAGGGGTTGGGTGCCGGTCACTCCTCCATGTGTGTCAGAGGAGGCGTCTTCAGAGTTGTGAACGTGGGACGAGAGATGTAGTGAGAGGGGTTGGGTGCCGGTCACTCCTCCATGTGTGTCAGAGGAGGCGTGTCTTCAGAGTTGTGAACGTGGGACGAGTGAGAGAGATGTAGTGAGAGGGATTGGGTGCCGGTCACTCCTCCATGTGTGTCAGAGGAGGCGCGTCTTCAGAGTTGTGAACGTGGGACGAGTGAGAGAGATGTAGTGAGAGGGGTTGGGTGCCGGTCACTCCTCCATGTGTGTCAGAGGAGGCGCGTCTTCAGAGTTGTGAACGTGGGACGAGTGAGAGAGATGTAGTGAGAGGGGTTGGGTGCCGGTCACTCCTCCATGTGTGTCAGAGGAGGCGCGTCTTCAGAGTTGTGAACGTGGGACGAGTGAGAGGGATGTAGTGAGAGGGGTTGGGTGCCGGTCACTCCTCCATGTGTGTCAGAGGAGGCGTGTCTTCAGAGCTGTTAACATGGGACGAGTGAGAGAGATGTAGTGAGAGGGGTTGGGTGCCGGTCACTCCTCCATGTGTGTCAGAGGAGGCGTGTCTTCAGAGTTGTGAACGTGGGACGAGTGAGAGGGATGTAGTGAGAGGGGTTGGGTGCCGGTCACTCCTCCATGTGTGTCAGAGGAGGCGTGTCTTCAGAGTTGTGAACGTGGGACGAGTGAGAGAGATGTAGTGAGAGGGGTTGGGTGCCGGTCACTCCTCCATGTGTGTCAGAGGAGGCGTCTTCAGAGTTGTGAACGTGGGACGAGTGAGAGAGATGTAGTGAGAGGGGTTGGGTGCCGGTCACTCCTCCATGTGTGTCAGAGGAGGCGTGTCTTCAGAGTTGTGAACGTGGGACGAGTGAGAGAGATGTAGTGAGAGGGGTTGGGTGCCGGTCACTCCTCCATGTGTGTCAGAGGAGGCGTGTCTTCAGAGTTGTGAACGTGGGACGAGTGAGAGAGATGTAGTGAGAGGGGTTGGGTGCCGGTCACTCCTCCATGTGTGTCAGAGGAGGCGTCTTCAGAGTTGTGAACGTGGGACGAGTGAGAGAGATGTAGTGAGAGGGGTTGGGTGCCGGTCACTCCTCCATGTGTGTCAGAGGAGGCGTGTCTTCAGAGTTGTGAACGTGGGACGAGTGAGAGAGATGTAGTGAGAGGGGTTGGTGCTGTTGGACATTGGAGGCGTCTTCACATGTCTCGAACAAGGGAGGTGATGAGTGAGACGGAGAGGGGTCGGTGGTCGTTCCCACTTCCTGGCCGCAGGGGGCGTGGCTTCATAGGGTCTTGAATGTCGTCACAGGAAGTGAGATCCCGCCTGGATGGCAGCACCGGAGCCTGAAGGGCACGGCGCAGGGAGGTTTCTGATTGGCCGCCGCAGTTTGCTATTAAGGACGGGGCCCAGGAGGCTGCGGAGGTGGTCAGGGCAGGATCCGTCACCCACCCTAATGACAGGACAGATCATGTATCTTCAGGGTCCGGTGTCTGCCCTGAAGGCGACAGTATGAGGGAGGGTCTGCTGGGGGCATGAGGTGGGGGATTCCTCCGAAGGTGCGATGAAACGGGGGCATGCCTGAGGTCACGGGGCCCAGCTGAGGGTCACTGGGTCCGTCTGAGGGTCCTGGGGTCGCGGGGCCCAGCTGAGGGTCACTGGGTCCGTCTGAGGGTCCTGGGGTCACGGGGCCCAGCTGAGGGTCACTGGGTCCGTCTGAGGGTCCTGGGATCACGGGGCCCAGCTGAAGGTCATGGGTCACGGGGTCCAGCTGAGGGTCACCGAGCCCATCTGAGGGTCCTGGGGACACGGAGACCAGCTGAGGGTCACGGGGTCCATCTGAGGGTCCTAGGTTACGGGGTCCAGCTGAGGGTCACCGGGCCAATCTGAGGGTCCTGGGGTCACAGGGTTCATCTGAGAGTCCTGGGATCACTGGGCCCAGCTGAGGGTCCTGGGTCACGGGGATCAGCTGAGGGTCACGGGTCCATCTGAGGGTCCTGGGGTCACAGGGTCCGTCTGAGGGTCCTGGGATCACGGGGCCCAGCTGAGGGTCACTGGGTCCGTCTGAGGGTCCTGGGGTTACAGGGTTCATCTGAGGCTCCTGGGATCACGGGGCCCATCTGAGTGTCACCGGGCCCATCTGAGGGTCCTGGGTTACGGGGTCCAGCTGAGGGTCACCGGGCCCATCTGAGGGTCGTGGGGTCACAGGGTTCATCTGATGGTCCTGGGATCACTGGGCCCAGCTGAGGGTCCTGGGTCACAGGGATCAGCTGAGGGTCAAGGGGTCCATCTGAGGGTCCTGGGGTCACAGGGTCCGTCTGAGGGTCCTGGGATCACGGGGCCCAGCTGAGGGTCACAGGGTCCGTCTGAGGGTCCTGGGATCACGGGGCCCAGCTGAGGGTCACGGGTCCATCTGAGGGTCCTGGGGTCACAGGGTCCGTCTGAGGGTCCTGGGATCACGGGGCCCAGCTGAGGGTCACTGGGTCCGTCTGAGGGTCCTGGGGTTACAGGGTTCATCTGAGGCTCCTGGGATCACGGGGCCCATCTGAGTGTCACCGGGCCCATCTGAGGGTCCTGGGTTACGGGGTCCAGCTGAGGGTCACCGGGCCCATCTGAGGGTCGTGGGGTCACAGGGTTCATCTGATGGTCCTGGGATCACTGGGCCCAGCTGAGGGTCCTGGGTCACAGGGATCAGCTGAGGGTCAAGGGGTCCATCTTAGGGTCCTGGGGTCACAGGGTCCGTCTGAGGGTCCTGGGATCACGGGGCCCAGCTGAGGGTCACAGGGTCCGTCTGAGGGTCCTGGGATCACGGGGCCCAGCTGAGGGTCCCAGGGTCCATCCGAGGGTCTCTAAGTACAAGCGAGGGTCCTGAGGTCCCTCTAAGCGTCCAGCTGAGGGTCCCGGGTCACAGAGAGGCAGGGCTCTCACGTTTCCAAGTCCATGTGCGAGGAGTTCATTCAGTGGAAGTTTTGTGCTGCATTCTGGGACTTGTAGTCATGCCTGGTTTAACAAGCATTGGCATAGCCAATAGGTCTTGCCTTTGGGACCTTATACGTGTTTAGCCATGCAACAGTTGCATAACTAAATACTTATAAGGTTCCAAAAGAGAGACCTATTGGCTATGCCAAGCGTGAGGCCGCGAAAGTGATCGCGATCAAACATCAAAGCGGCCGCGAAAGTGAAAGTAATCGCGGTAAAGCGCGGCGCGCGCGCACATGCACTGTAGCTCTAGGCTGGCCTGGTAGCACTTTTTGGAGCCCTCTCGATAAGTCTCGCCAGACCAGCGCATGCGCTGGGTCAGGCGAGACCTAAAAGTCGGCTTAGCACTACACACCCCAGATCTGAGGGAAACGGCAGAACTGGGTGAGCCACTCACAGACGTTGGAACTCAGTCACATCCCCGACAGACCGAGAGACACACTGACAGCACCCGATATGCATGGATGACGCACACAACGATAAGAAACACATACTGCTAAACACACTGATGGATACTCACTGATAGACACGGGGATAGTGACACACACACTGATAGAGAAACAAGCGGATAGTAATACACACTGATAGACACACACTCACACACACACACACTGACACACCCTCTCGCTCCCCACACACACACTGATGGACAGCCACAGTGATAGACACACACACTGATGCAGACGCACTGCTAGAGAGGCACGCGGATAGTAACGCACTGATGGGCAGTCACACTGCAAGAGACACGCGGATAGTAACGCTCTGACGGGCAGTCTGTCACACTGACAGGCAGTCACACTGATAGAGAGACACGTGGATACTAACTCACACTGTGAGAACCCTTCATAGATGCACTCACACGGATGGACAGCCACAGTGATAGACACACACACTGATGCAGACGCACTGCTAGAGAGGCACGCGGATTGTAACGCACTGATGGGCAGTCACACTGCAAGAGACACGCGGATAGTAACGCTCTGACGGCAGTCTGTCACACTGACAGGCAGTCACACTGATAGAGAGACACGTGGATACTAACTCACACTGTGAGAACCCCTCATAGATGCACTCACACGGATGGACAGCCACAGTGATAGACACACACACTGATGCAGACGCACTGGTAGAGAGGCACGCGGATAGTAACGCACTGACGGGCAGTCACACTGCAAGAGACACGCGGATAGTAACGCACTGACGGGCAGTCACACAGATAGAGAGACACGCGGATAGTAATACACACTGATAGACACACACACACACACACACTGACACACCCTCTCGCTCCCCACACACACACTGATGGACAGCCACAGTGATAGACACACACACTGATGCAGACGCACTGCTAGAGAGGCACGCGGATAGTAACGCACTGATGGGCAGTCACACTGCAAGAGACACGCGGATAGTAACGCTCTGACGGGCAGTCTGTCACACTGACAGGCAGTCACACTGATAGAGAGACACGTGGATACTAACTCACACTGTGAGAACCCCTCATAGATGCACTCACACGGATGGACAGCCACAGTGATAGACACACACACTGATGCAGACGCACTGCTAGAGAGGCACGCGGATAGTAACGCACTGACGGGCAGTCACACAGATAGAGAGACACGCGGATAGAAACCGTGGCCCCTTCTGCAGGGGCCCCATAATCACGCGCCACTGGTGAAACATCACTAAATTATGTGGCAGGGTCGCCTGAGGCAAGCAGCGCGGAAACGTGAATTATTTGGGAACTATTGAGGCAGTGTGCCACATAATATGCCGTTGCAGGCCGAGTATGCGGCACGTTCTGAGGCACCGGTGCCTTTTTGACATCTCATCACTCGCATCGGGGCAAACCTAGGATTGCCGCCTGACTCCATGGCCCCAGGCCGCTGTTTTCAGTACTAGGCGTTCATTTTACAACCTAGTGCATTATGGGCGTTGTAGTCCAGGCTTGCCTCCAAACGCTGACTTTCACCGGGAAACCCTCGTCGTGGAAACGGGGTGTGTTCATGACACGGAGCGAAGGGACCGCCCCAGACAACATAAAGCGAAACATTACAGAAAATGAATATTTCTTTAATCTCAAACGCTGCATATTCCGCAGATGGCAAATGAAACTATTTCCCAGCAATGAATGTTTTTCGCTTGCAAAGAAGGACAGCAGCAAGACTGTGTATCAACAGATTCCCAGAGTAAAGCGCACGCCGTGTGACCCTCGGCAGAGAACAGACCTCCGTCTGCGCACTCTTGTGATAATAAAAGGTGCGCCTCTTTTATTCTGCCACCGTGGCTGGTGCTCTCAGCGGGGACTGCCCTCTTCCCAGGCAGACCCCGTTACTTCACACATGTGTGCTGTCCGTGTCCCGGGAGGAGGCAGAGCCCCGGCTTCAGACCTTTCAAGGAGATGGAAAGTTTCCCGGGTGTGTCTGAGCCGCCCCCTCTCCAAACAGCGGCTCTTTGAGTGAACATGAACGCACACGCAGAGACGCCCGGTGAGACAGAGGGGCCTTCTCTGCACCTCGGCTGCATTACTCAACATGTCGAGTTTTAAGCTGCCTCAGACGGGCCTGAGACCAGACTCTCAGCCGAGGTGTCGAGACAGGGCCGCGGATCTTCCTTTAAGTGAAACACAGCGCAGGAAGGGGGGGCGCTGCCCTGTGTCTGTGCGCACTCCCAGGGAAGAGACGGCCTGTCCCAAAGAGCACCGCAGGAGCCCAGGGGGGTCTCCAGCTGGGACGTCAAGCAGCAGCTTCTCAGACACTGACCCCTGTTGACAACTTTGTCTCCAGTCTAGAGAGACAGACTGGGGTCTCACTGACAAGGGCCCAGGCAGTAAAGAGACGGACAGGGGTCTCCCTGAGATTGCCTCGGGCAGTGTAAAAGAGACAGACTGGGGTCTCCCTGAGATTGCCTCGGGCAGTGTAAAGAGACAGACAGGGGTCTCACTGAGATTGTCTCGGGCAGTGTAAAGAGACAGACAGGGGTCTCACTGAGATTGCCTCTGGCAGTGTAAAGAGACAGACAGGGGTCTCCCTGAGATTGTCTCGGGCAGTGTAAAGAGACAGACCGGGGTCTCCCTGAGATTGCCTCTGGCAGTGTAAAGAGACAGACAGGGGTCTCCCTGAGATTGCCTCGGGCAGTGTAAAGAGACAGACAGGGGTCTCACTGAGATTGCCTCTGGCAGTGTAAAGAGACACAGGGGTCTCCCTGAGATTGCCTCTGGCAGTGTAAAGAGACAGACAGGGGTCTCGCTGCGATTGCCTCTGGCAGTGTAAAGAGACAGACAGGGGTCTCCCTGAGATTGTCTCGGGCAGTGTAAAGAGACAGACGGGGGTCTCCCTGAGATTGCCTCGGGCAGTGTAAAGAGACAGACAGGGGTCTCACTGAGATTGCCTCTGGCAGTGTAAAGAGACACAGGGGTCTCCCTGAGATTGCCTCTGGCAGTGTAAAGAGACAGACAGGGGTCTCTCTGCGATTGCCTCTGGCAGTGTAAAGAGACAGACAGGGGTCTCCCTGAGATTGTCTCGGGCAGTGTAAAGAGACAGACGGGGGTCTCCCTGAGATTGCCTCGGGCAGTGTAAAGAGACAGACAGGGGTCTCACTGAGATTGCCTCTGGCAGTGTAAAGAGACACAGGGGTCTCCCTGAGATTGCCTCTGGCAGTGTAAAGAGTCAGACAGGGGTCTCCCTGAGATTGCCTCTGGCAGTGTAAAGAGTCAGACAGGGGTCTCCCTGAGATTGCCTCTGGCAGTGTAAAGAGTCAGACAGGGGTCTCACTGAGATTGCCTCTGGCAGTGTAAAGAGACACAGGGGTCTCCCTGAGATTGTCTCAGGCAGTGTAAAGAGACAGGGGCCTCCCTGAGATTGCCTCGGGCAGTGTAAAGAGACACAGGGGTCTCCCTGAGATTGCCTCTGGCAGTGTAAAGAGACACAGGGGTCTCCCTGAGATTGCCTCTGGCAGTGTAAAGAGACACAGGGGTCTCCCTGAGATTGCTTCTGGCAGTGTAAAGAGACACAGGGGTCTCCCTGAGATTGCCTCTGGCAGTGTAAAGAGACAGACAGGGGTCTCGCTGAGATTGCCTCGGGCAGTGTAAAGAGTCAGACAGGGGTCTCCCTGAGATTGCCTCGGGCAGTGTAAAGAGTCAGACAGGGGTCTCCCTGAGATTGCCTCTGGCAGTGTAAAGAGACACAGGGGTCTCCCTGAGATTGCCTCTGGCAGTGTAAAGAGACACAGGGGTCTCCCTGAGATTGCCTCTGGCAGTGTAAAGAGTCAGACAGGGGTCTCCCTGAGATTGCCTCTGGCAGTGTAAAGAGACACAGGGGTCTCCCTGAGATTGCCTCTGGCAGTGTAAAGAGACAGACAGGGGTCTCACTGAGATTCATTGTTCGCTGAAGCTAGTGTAGGTGATCAAACTCTACGTATGCCGGTGCCAGGCCGCTGCTGTGGCCTCGCTGGCTCCGGGTAGAAGATTTGGCCCTGTTGCGTTGTTAATAGACCCTTGCCGCTTTGAGTCGGATTATTTGACCCTTGGACAGTTCTAGCAGACTTGAGCACCATCGTTGTCTGGCCCGTTGTGGAGCAATGAGAGTTAGGTTTGTCCCTGGCTGTCTTGGTTTTTCCAACTCTCTTTGGATTAGGGGGATCGGTGGAAAAGCGAATGCACATGTCCCTGACCAATCTAGTGACGGGGCATTCCCTCTTGACCGGTGGTGATTAAACTTGGAGGCAAAGAACCGTCATTTCTTGTCCTGAGTTGTCGCAAACAGGTCTATCACTTGTGTCCCCAGAGTTTGAAGATGTATTGTACTGTTTTGAGCTTCAGTTCCCACTCGTGGGAGCAGCTGTCTCGCCTGCTCAGTGGATCTGCTGTCGTGTTGCCCACTCCCGGTAGGTGTATTGCTTGCAGGCTGATACCTTGAGGTACTGCCCAGTGGCAGATCTGTTGTGCTAGTTTGCTTAGCGGAAATGATTTCGTACCTCCCGGTTTGTTCAGGTAGAACCTTGTGGTGTTGTCTGTTTGAATCTAGACAGTCCTCTTGCGAGTGTGTTTCTGGAACGCACTGTTTTCATTTCCAGGTAATTGATGTGTTTTATGGCGTCGCGGTCGCGCCACTGGCCTCCTGTCATCAGTTGTTGGAAGTGGCTCCCCATCCGATGAGGATGCGTCTGTAGTGATGGTCACAGAAGGAGTTGGATTCGTGAATGGTCTGCCTTGTGATATGTTGCTGGATGCCCATCATTGTATCTCTGCTTGCCGCTTGGGCGTAACACTATATCCTCCCACCTCCCTGTGGCTTGAGACCAGTGGTTGGAAAGCCGTTCCTGGAAGGGGCACATATGTAGGAGGGCATGAGGGACGAGTGGGGTGCATGACGCCATCGTGCCCATCAGTTTCATGTCTCTCCTCACTGTCAGAGGTTGACCCTTTTGGTAGAGCGAGGTTGCTTGTTTGATGACCTGTATCCTCTTTTGCGTTGGGTAAGCTTGTGCGAGCTTTGAGTTGATTCTTGCACCTAAAAATGTTTTCAGTTTCTGGCCGTATGGAGGATGTCTTGTGATTTCTCGAGAATCCTAATCTTTGGCTTGTGTGGACCGCTGTTGAGACATTTCTGTTTTGTATCTCCCTCATATTGGTGGTACCGGAAGGACGCGTACAAGTGCCGAAAGAATACGATTGCATTCTGTCCATCAATAGTTCTTTTTGCATTTGTCACCCCGAGTGGGACGGGTATGCTCAGACATGGGTCCCGTGCTCTCCATGCCACTGGAGTCAAGCTATCCTGGCTGAAGAGGGGTGAAACCCCGAAACCGGTCCCAGGATGCTTGTTTCCAGTCCAGGGAGGACCTAGCCTGGCAGTTCAGGCTGGACTGTTCCCATGAGGCACAGGGTCAAGACTGATTTGCATATGGCTGGGTCCAAACTGGAATGGCATGGTGAGCAAAACAACCATGGATTTAGGCCCAGATCTCTGTACTGGGGTGAATGTATGACATTGTTCTGCATTCTGTCCATCAACAGTTCTTTTTACGATTGATGACGGGCAGAATCTTTAGAGCACAGTGATATATGTTTAAACTCCGAGAGCAACAACTTACATACTCTGTCTCTAATTGAAGGACACCGTTGGCCGATTGGTTATCCCGATTGGTTTATCTCAATTGAGGTGAACCCATGACTAGGAATCCGTTTAATCCCAAGGAGATTTCCCTGAATTTACTCAAGGATTATTAGCAATACCGGACGGGCCAGCCCGGACGGCGGATAAGATTGGTTGCTTTTACATATACACGTTGAGAGTCATTATTACAGTCTTGAAGATGGTTTAAACTAGGATGATACGATCGAAACGCGTCGACGCCATTGACCCATAATCCGTGTCTTTGGTTGGCACAACAGATGAAATATCTGGAATTCATCGAGTTCCATCCTTAACTTAGTCCCGTCGTGGATAGTTTTTGTTGATGACAAAGTGTATTGCCTTGTTTGTACTCTTTCTTTCATTCTTTTTATTGTCTTTTTCCTATTATGTTCTGTATTCTATATTTGTAGTACCTGTAGGGCACTCCTTTGTACTTGTATGTAATATATGTGATCTGATTCTCTCTGATATTGGGTTTTATTTGTAATGAATTGATTATATTTTTTTATATGTTTTAAATAAATCTATTTGTACAACTCCATACGTGCATCTGCGTAGTGGCACGCTATATTTCCAAAGCATGGTATGCTCCACTTTGCGCTTTCATGTATGAAGTAAGGTGTGTGTGATTGATGGATGTGAGGGATCGTTTGTAATATACGGTCTACCAAAGGAAAAAACAACGTTTTTTGAGTCAAACGGGGAACCCTATTCCGTTGGCGTAAAAGGGGTCCCTCTCATTTGCTCCCGGTCTGCTTTTATAAGCCAGTCGTCTAGATTAGGGTAGGCTTGTATTCCATCTTTCTGCAGATGTGCCACGACTGCGGCTAGGCACTTGGTGTAGACAAATGGTGCTGATTTTATTCTGAAAGGGAGTACTTTGAACTGGTAGTGTGTTCCTTCGTGTAGGTACCAGGGATATTTTCTGTGGCTTTAGTTCATGGGATGTGTAAATGGGCGTCCTTGAGGCTTATTGTTGCCATGTAATATCCCCTTTGAATTTGTGGGATTATTTCTTGGAGTGCAGCCATTTTTAAATGTTGCGTCAAAATGAATTTGTTCATGGCTCTAGGTGGATGTCTCTCAATTGCGAGCCATACCGGCGTGAATCCTGGTTAGGCAGAAGCCAGTAGGCCCCCTGTTTTGCTAGAAATGCAGTTTGGAAGGTTTTGAAGTCTGCAACATTTAGGCCTCCCTGTTGTTTGTCTAGTCTTAGTTTTTTCAGGCTTATTCTCGCTTTTTTGTCCTGCCATAAAACTATATAAATCGTCTTATCTATCTTGCGGTGGAAGTCATCAGAGAAGAGGGAGCAGACCCAGCAGAGAGGTGATCATCGGGGTGATCATCATCATCTTAACTGTTTCTATCCTTCCCCCCCCCCCCCATGTTATAAATTTGGGGGACCAGGACTCTAACAGTGTCCTCGTCTTCTCTAACAGTAGCTTTTCATTCTGGGCAAGTGTGGTTCTGAGGTCTTTGCCGAAGTGTACCCCTAGGTATGTGATGAAACCCGTTTGCCATGCTAGGCCCGAGTTCCCCAATATCTCTCTAGTGGTGTGGATGTTAAGTGGTTTGCACTCCGACTTATCCTTGTGGCGCTTGTATCCAGAGCGTTTTGAATTTGTTCCTATGGTTTCCATCAGAGCCGCGATGGCGGTCCTGGGTCGCTCTGTCACTATGAGGATGGTGTCCGCGTGCGCAGCTAGTTTGACTGTGACCTCATTGATGGTGATCCCCCCTCACCTCCTCATTGGCCCTGACATCCCTGATCAGGGGTTCCAAGGCCGGCAGGAATAACTCCTCACAGCCAATAAACACATACATGCTTCCAATCCAATACTCAAAAATACCAAACATGCCCTGCTTAAAATAGATCAAAAAATGGAGTACAGTGTAAAAAACTAAATGTGGGCAAACACCAAGGTTAAGTACAGGGGAAACCTCTCTCCATAGACACATGGAAGATGCTAGGAATCTGCTACCAGCGCAGCTGGAAGAGGGGGGAAGCCCCACCACCTTCACCATGTTAAAAACGAAGCATAAACTACCGGACATAGAACTGTACAACTTCCTGAAAATCAGAACAGCCATGACAAAAAGCGAAATTAGCGAAGCACAAGCCATCAATCATTAAATACATGACGGATCTCAACAGAATAGGCCATCTGGGAGCGCATCCCTACAAGCTACTGCGCCCCCCCTCCCCCAAAATGAATGACCAAGCAGCCACATACTGGGAAAAACAACTCGACACCACACTCTGCGAGAGAGAACTCTATCTCCTCTGGGCCTCCCCCTCACAAAACAAAATCTCCTCAGTATTAGCACAGACACAATTCTAGCTACTACACAAGACTTACTGGACTCCGGCTTGCCTGGCGGCGCTGGACCTCAGGGAAAATGACCCATGCTGGAACTGCGACAAAGAAAAGGGGGACCTAGCACACCTTATCTACTATTGTCCCAAAGTTAAAAGATTCTGGGAGAAAATATTCACCTTCATAAATAAAGCGTTGGGGTGCACACTAAAGTCAGATGTCTCTACCCATACCACCGCGCTCATGACGGCAGAGCTAGACTCGCAACACGACAGAGACCTATTGGATCTCTTACTGACAGCGGCAGTGAAAATAGTACTCACCAAATGGAAAGACACAGCCAAGGCAACTTTCAAGGGTTGGCTCAACTGGGTGACGTATCGGAGGTGCCGACGGCACTGCCCTGCGGAACTCACCATGGAGACAAACCTCCAGGGGAATGTGGGTTTCCTTGGACGAGTCCCGCGACCCCTACGAACCCCCGTGAGCAGACCTAGAAAAAGGGCCCAAATGGCCTTAAACACCCCCACAAGACCAGAACGCAAACACCAAGGAAGTAAACTTCTTGTATACCATGTCTTCTTTTCTCTCCCTTATTCTCTATCCTTTCCCTTTTCACTCATTCTTATTCTCTTAGCGGGACAGTGGCTAGGGGGACAGACAAACAAATGTACTGTGTAACTGTATCCTCAACAAACACAGCCAGTGTGGGCTGCCACCTGTAACGACAAAGCGTTGATGACCATATGTGTAAAAATCAATAAAATATGTTGGAATTTAAAAGAAAAAAGAATTTGTTTATGAACCTTCGGTCCAGGATTGGCCTTTGTGAAAGGTCTTGTCTGGGGACCAGGAAATACGGAGGGTAGTTTCCTTTGTAAAGGTCTTGCTTTGGCGCAAATTCGATTGCTTGTTTTTGAAGAAGCTTCTTGATTTCTGAATTTAACTCTGAGTTCTGATTTGAGGAACTTTTTTTGTCCTGGTGGGCGGGGGTTGCTGGTGGTGTCTTTGTCAGTCTATGCAATACCCGTATTTTACTAAATGTAATGTCCAATTGTCTGTGGTGATTTTTCGCCACTGTTGTAGGTATTGTGATATTCGGCCTCCCACTAGTGTTGGGTGTGGGGGTCTTCTCCTGTGCACGAGTCAATTTGATCCATTCCCTCTTCCTCTAGAGGGCTGGCCTCGAAAGGGCAGCTTTGGCTGTTGTTGCCAGTTCTGGTACCCGGCCTGTTGATTGGTTTGTTGACCATTTCCTTGGCCCTGTTGTTGGTGAGACTTTTGCTGTCCTTGAGCCGTTTCCTCTCTTCCTGTGGGTTTTCTTCCGTTAAACCCTCCTCTTCTGAAGGCCCCTTTCTGTTGCAGGCTCCCATGGCTCTTGCAGTCTCGTTGTCCTTTTTAATTTGCTGGAGACATTCATGTACTTCTTTTCTGAACAGTGCGTTCCCTGTAAACGGTCTGTTAATGATGGAGGTTTGAACCTGCTGCTTAAAGCCGTAGATTCGTGCTCCGGCGTGCCATCTTAGTGTGGTGCCTTTGCACATGTCTGCTTGCCGAGTCTGCTGCGTCTAGCGCCGATGTAAGGCATGTGTTTGCCATGTTTCTGCCTTCCTGGACAATAGCTTTAGCCCTTTCCTTGTCCTCCTCGGGTAGCTTGTTGATGAGCTCCTCGATGTCGCCCCATTGCTGGTAGCCATACCTGCTCAGCAGGGCGTTGGAGTTTGCGATGCGCCATTGAGTCGCTGCCTCTTTCTCAATTTTTCTGCCCACCATATCCATTGGCTTGCTTTCCTTCTCTGGAGGTAGTCCGCTGTTAGAGAGGTCATTTGCCTCCTTCTTGCTGTGGCGACAGTAATGGAGTCAGGTACTGTCTTTCCTTGGATGTACTTAGGGTCCTTGGAGGAGGGTTTGTACTTCTTTTCGACCCTTCGTGTCACCCCTTTGGCTGAGGCGGGCGCTTTGAAGGCTTCCTTGCCTTGATCCAGGATGCTTGGCCGCATTGGAAGGTACCTTGTGCTCTTGTTGGCAGGGGCTAATGTTTATCGAGGACACTAGTTTCCCCCTTCTCCTCTTCGAGGGCGGCCCTGAAAGCGCTAGCTGCTCTCATTAGAAGGCCGTTGTAGAAGGCCATGTCATCCGGAGGGGAAGCCTTTGAAGGATAACCGCATATCTCCTCCTCTGGGCTTTCTGTGTCAAGGTCGTTCCATTGATCCTCGAAAGTTTCAGAGGATTCTTCTTCCTCTGGTGCGTCGATGTACTCCTTAAGGTCGGCAGCGCGTGGTTCAGGGGTTGGAGGTGACTCGAGGATCTCTTCATCTTCCCCTTTGGCATCCTCTGTCCCTTCGGCGTCGACATTGTTGGTGTCGACAACGGGAATCGTGGGGAATCCCTTGAGCGATGCGTCGATCTCCTTTGTCTTCTGGAGGTGTGCCGCCATTTTGGCTTCAAGGTGTTTCTTTTTCTTTTTTACCTCGAGGGCTTTCTCGGTGTCTGAGATGGAGATTTTCTCTTCTTGGGAGTACTGGACTCTGCCTTCGAGGGCTGCGTAACTCCTTCCTGGGGTTCGTGTTTGACCCTCAGTTTTGGTGCCTTGAGAGATCATCCCTCGTCTATGTGCTTAGGTAGGGTTCCATGGGGTTCCTTGGATCGCAGCTGGCCTTTGATTGCTTTTTAGGTCTCGGCTAGCGAAGGCTGCGCTTGCGCAGTCTCGCTCTCGAGATTTAATGACTTGGAGAAGAGGGGCTTGAACCCGTCCCTCTTCTCCATTGGCTGGCCTCTTGAATGCTGGCCAGCCATTGGAGAAGAGGTTTGTCTCTCCGAACAGGCCCCGTCCTTTTCGGATTCGGGGGCGTGTTTGTTGCTACTTTTCTCATTCTCTCCTCCAGCCAATGGCAAGAGGAGAGAAAAGAAAAACACGCCCCCGAATCCGGAAACGCCGCTGCCTTTCTCCGAGGCATTTCTGCTTCGCCTCGGAGAAAGGCGGCGGTGTTCAGGGCGATTCCCTTCGCTTCAAGCTCGTTGCCTGCCATATGCTGTTCCTGTCCTAGCGCACATCTTCACTCCCCTCCCACACTGCTTGGCCGCTCTCACCACCCCTTCCAGGTCGCTAACTGCCCCTCCCAAATCTCCCCGTCGCTCCTTGTTAAACTTCAACTGAAGCGCGTCGAGAGGGAGCTGCGACCACCATTGTTCGCTATGCGCAATTGTTGTTAATCTAAAAGGGTGCCCGCATGTCATCTGTCGGTAAACTGCTGGAATTTAGTTTACACTCCTTGTACTATTCGCTGCCTTATGTGACGACCTCCCCTACGCAAATGGGAGTCGCACGCCTTTCTTTTACTTTTACAGCTCGCTAAACTTTTTATTTTTATTTTTTATTATCCTATTTCTATAATGCCCATTCTTCAAATCTCGATGCAGCGGCTCCGCCACTTTCGGGAGGCAAATAATGTGCGGGCCAGCTGGTGTTGCAGGATCGGTTCGCTGGACCTTGTGCGTTGGCAAAAGTTGCTGGCCGAGTCATGCGTGCCCCAGCTGACTGTGCTTGCTGCTGGTCGCGCTGCTTAGAGTTATAGGTAAGCGACACTGCGCGCCCCATACTAAGCAGTTTGTGAGCCCCCAGCCAGCCCTGTGAACTCCATGGAAGAAGGTGGGGGAGGTGAAGTACCACAGAGCTCACCTTCAGCGCTGTCTGGAAGTACTTTCCGGCCCGCCCAGCGAGTAGTTAGGGATGCTGGGTGCCGTGCAGAAACTGCAGGATAACTCATTATCAGCACTTGGTGGGTGTTCCCTTACAGTGTCCCTGCATTGTGGATCAGTGCTACGAAAGCTTGGAATTGGTCTATGTGGACTCGCTATAACTTTCCCTAAGTTTGCTACTGCCAGAGCCCTTGGAAGGTGCAACACGGCAGAATTTGGGTGTTCGTGTTCATTGAAGTAGGCCGAGCAAGCATCTTCCGCCATGTTTCGTGCTTTTGTTTTCTTCAGTGATTTAATAGCTGTTGTGGTCAGGGAGCACCTTCTAGTTTATCATGTTTTCGACAACCGTCTCATGATGCTAGGATTTGTTTTAAACACAAGTTGGTCTGTGTCATTTACTGAAACTCGCCGAGATAGAAACGGATGTCTCCGCGGGCTGAGTGCAGAGCGGGAACCTCGTCCGAGGGATTGTGGTGACGTCACCTAATGGCGTTGTGTTCGAGGACATAGATGCAGTCACGCGGCGGCGGCAGTACCTGCTTTTGACTCGATGAACCAGGCAGAGGGACAGACCAGTGGTATTCATCGAGCGTACAATGAGTTTGCCTTTAGTGGTCTATTACGCGGGTACGCGCAGTTTGTTCTTTTAGATTCTCAATGAACACGAGTCATGCAATGCTCTGGTTGGAATATCCCACTGCTCATTGCATTTTAATTTTTCTTTAACATTAGGGGCCCTTAATAACCACCGGTCCGGTTATTTTCATCATTGCATGTATCCATCGTTGTGATACATTAGATGCAACACCCAGTACCGTACCCTTTGGGTATGCTTTAGAGTACTTACTGCATCCCTTTGGACCAACGGCATCGGCCTTTTGTTGGGTTTTAACCACAAGTTTTCCATCTATTGTAGCATGGCTCGCGGATGCTGCTTTTATACAATGCTTCATATAGTATAAATGTACTCCCTAGAACTCGCACAACTTTCACAATGTTTCAGAAATGTAAAGTAAGGTTTGAGATCATGTTAACCTGTTTACTGTTTTCAACCAGTGTGTAAGGGCCGTCACCAGCTGTTTGTGTTGTTGCTTGCAAAACATAAAGCGGATCAGATCGCTCTACATGCATGTGTTTTGATTTCCCAACCTGCCAAAATGTAGTAGAGCTTCGAATCAAGCTGATCTCCAATGATCAGCGGCCCTATGAAGCCGCACAGCCAAGAACAACAGTGACTCTGTCACTGAGGTCACAGCACCCTTGAGAAGGGCCAGCTCTAGGGCAGTGCAACTGGTGAGACCGGGCGCTGACTTTGGGTGGAGACATTATGTTTGCAAGTAAATTAAGGTTTTACAAGCGCTTGCTGCCTCCTTCCTGGCCTCCAGCAATTTTCGTCAACAATAAAAATGTCATGACGAATCTGGTGTTTAATGTTCTTCCGAGAGAGAGATCGGAGTTTTGTCTAGTGGAAGTTTTGACTCCTGGAAAGGTAGCACATAGGGTTAATGTGCCTGCAGCAAATAACATGTACCATGCAGATCACAAAGTGCACATAATGTAAATAGGTCAGTGGGCTACTGCGTGTGTGTGTGTGTAGGTAGCTCTGTGGGTGGCTCTATTTGTGTGTGGGTTGCTCTGTGTGAGTGGCTCTATGGTTGGCTCTGTGTGTGTGGGTGGCTTTGTGTGTGTGGGTGCAAATGCAATATGTAGGAGAGTAGGGTCTGCTATCCTATGGTCACCCCAAATTTTTGCTTTTTGCTTCACTGGTTTTTGACCTATTGAGGCTGTGGGCCTGCCAATCAGACCCCCAGCCTGCTGGTCTCTCTACTAAATTAACACTATGCACCCTAGGTGCATAACCAATTGGAAGTGGATCACCCTGTCAGCCCCTGTACCAGTGTACACTAGGTACCCAGGGCATTGGTGTACCCAAGGCCTGCCAGGGGCTGAAGCATGTATTATGCCACCCCAGGCTTGGCCTAACAAACTGACACAACTGGCTGATCACTCAGCTGGGGTAAGTTGGTGTAATCACCTCTTACTTAGGTGTAGTATACCTATACCTAACCTTAAATGGGACACCTGGTAACCTATAAGTCACTCCTATGGCAGGCCTTAACAATCCTGAAGGCAGAGTGCTTGGTTCCATGTGAGATGGTGCTCTGGCATGAGCTGAGCCTGTCTGCAGTGGTCGGAACAACTTCCTTCTACTGTTTCCAGATATCGTCATACCATATACTCTTAAGTGCATTATGAACCTCGCGGTTAAATGCTATCTTTGGTTTGGCTTTATCAAAACATGTCAAGTAAGGTGTCATACGAATTGGAATACTAACCCCTCGCCAATTCTGGCGACGGGGTTAGCATTCCACCCTTCTAGAGGGACACGACAGGTACAGTACCTGAAACCCGGGTAAAATCAGACATAGCCTCAGCTCCACAAAATGGATGCTGCCACCACAGACACAAGTCTGCCCTCCTGCTGCTGGGAGTCCTTCCAGCTTGGGAGGTGTGGACAAAGGGTTTCCTGCCAGGGGAGGTGCGTGCACCACCCCAGACAGGATTTTGTGTATTGGTCAGGTAGGGCTTGAAAGAAACCAGACATGCCTGTGGCTCACAAGGAGCCTCGGTGCATATGCCAGTTCAAACCGGTCCTGGGGCACACCAGTCCCGGGCCTGGGGCGAGCTGGACAAAGGATTGGGGGTGTAACCACCCCCCTTCCTGGTCCCACCCTTAGGGAGGGACCTAGCAGGTAGTCCGGCCCCTAGAATCCGCTTAAAGGTAGGAGCTGTGTCCTAAGACCTCAGACATCCTGGAATCAACTTGAAACTAAGAAGAAGACGGGAACTTCGACATTCTGCTGCACAGAAGACTGAAGGAAATCTCCCCTGTGGTCAGGGAGTGACCACCTTGCTAATGCAAGCACCATCCAGCAAATCAACGTCTGCTTTGCCGCCGCCTCCCGCCGGAGCCCGAGCCCAGAGACTGACAAGACCTGGACCTCCAGACCTCTCACCGCCCGATCCACAGTCCCTGAAAAGAGGAGACCCGTGGAGGCACCGAGACACGTGGAGCCAGCCATCTTGGAACGACGACGACAAGCTGCAAGCGCAACAACCGAGGCTCCCTCCAAGTTGTGCTTTGGGATCTGAGAAGCCCAACCCTCGAGCAGCATCTGCACCAAAGGTGAGCCCTCCAGCATCTCCATGATCTGCGTGGGGCCCTTCTGCATTTTGCCACTCGACGCGCCTAACCGGTTGCTGGCCCGCTGGCTAGTAGCCATCTTGGCAACGAACTTCAAGAAATACACTGCTGGTCTGGTTGCTCCAGACTGGCCCTTGCTCCCCTCCAAAGGAGCAGTCCCTCTGACCTTGCTGGTCAGAACCATCAGCTTATTTCATCTCCTACAACAATTGCTTTTGCCAAGGCTTGTTTGCTTCGATCAAGTCGCCGACACCGCCGACAGCGAGAGCCTGCGTGGGACAGCTCGAGAACCGACTCCTGGACGTCGTCAACCTCCAGGGACCACGTGGCTGCAGAGACAAGCTACACCTTTCTTCCTGTTTGCACCCGACATTGCCTGGTACCCACCTGGTGCCACGCTGGTCACTGGCTAGTGACTGTGAACACTGTCCCCTCTGCTTACAGGTCTTCAACATCTCCGATCCACTCTTGGATCCACCGCATCTCTCCCGGACCGACCGCCTGCAGCATCTTTGTCCACAGGCTCCACGGAACAGATAGAAGAAACCCGACGCACTTCGAGGCCTATGCACCCGCTTCCTGTGGGTGAGGTAAAGCTGGCACTCCTGTGCCCAAGTGTAGTATTACATCTCTAGTGCCTGTGTTCCAAATCTTGAGTTCCTAGTCCATCCGGAAGATCCTTTTTGCAGTAACTTTGTACTTTTTACGCACCCATTGAAACCTATGGGAGCACGCGTGTGACTATTTGCTCTGCACACGCCACCCGTGGACCTCCTGGTCACTAAATGAAGTTAGCTCCTTGTAGGCCCAGCGATTCTAGAGGCCCTAGGCCTTTTCCCTTTTCTGTTCGTGGTACTTATACCACTATTTTAGTATATGGTTTGAGCGGCCACCAGGGCCTATCCATATAAAGTGCAACTTCTGTGTATTCTACTGTAATCTTGTTTGACGATTTGTGCTCCTGTGCTCATAAAGAGACTAGGAGTTACTTTGAGAAATAAATACATATATATTTTGAATATATATTTGTGTGGTGTCCTTTCATTGGTATAAAAGGGGGTTGCATTTGGTAAAACAGCTGGCTTAACACGCTTCACGAGTTTAGCCTCAAAGACTGCTTAGCCTACGCTACCACTAGGGCAGCTAGTCCGAAAAGGTTGACTTACAACCACACCATAAGGGTTGCTTGGCATGGTACAAGGTGATCACTTTAACTAGTGAGCATCATATACCAGGCCAACTTCTCACATTGGTGAGCAGCGGTTGGATTTGAGCTTGCTGTGTTTTACCATTGTAATCTCTTGGTTACCAATTGAAAGATCACATAGGTACCTGTAGGTACATATAAAACAAGATTAGATATACATAAGTTCTACTGAACTTAGTTGTTGTAGAGCAAAGGGAGTAGCACACCCTGACTACAACTACTAGATAGGTTTAGTAGGTAAACCCAAGTGTAGGTAGATTGCAACACATCCACCCACACTTAAGAGCAATGGCTGGGGCAGTGGGGTCCAATGTACCCATCTCTGTTGAGAGTGACCCCCAGAGGGCACCATCCATCTTTGCTACCCTAAATCAAAATGAGCTCAGGCAGTTGGCAAATATCAGGGGCCTTAAACAGCCCAAGAACCCAAACTCTGCTGAGCTCAGAGAACTCTTGCAAAATGATGAAAATCAGAGAGAGCTCAAGAAAGCTTCCCAGTTAGCCCCCTTAGGGTCAGGAACAGGAGGCCCCCCTTCTGAAGATGCTACAGAGGTACCCCTTTCCAATAGCCATCCCTTAGATGAGAATCATACTACAGAGGAGGAAAGTGGAGAGGATACAGAGAGTAGTGATGATGAAGGGAGAACTAGCCCAGTGCCAAGTGTTATACGTGGCCCAGCTAAACTAAGGCTATTGGGGACTGACAATGGGATCATCCCATTGGATCTCCCCAGTGGACTTAACCAGGGGCTTGGGAGGCAAAGGAATCGCTCAGGTGACTCTAATGCTTCTCATGCCTCTAGAGGCTCTCAAGGTCACTCCAGGAGAAGGATGACCACCCCTCAGAGGAGGGAACATGAGGCCAGAATGCAGGAAGCCCAGCTGAGGATCAGGAAACAGGAGCTAGAAGTAGCCCTGATGGAAGAGAAACTGAACAAGGCTAGGCAACCTAGAGAGAGTGGGTCTATACCCACTGGTGGCAGCATTGTCCCTAAGGACAAAGATAGGGTCTTTGATAATAGGAACCTGTCTAAGGTTGTGCCCCCCTACAAAAGTGGGGATGACATCCACAAATAGATAACTGCTCTTGAGAGAGCCTGCAAAGTACAGCAGGTTCCTGAAGACCAGTGGGCAGCAATCCTCTGGCTCTCCTTTGAAGGAAGGGGCAGAGACAGACTCCTCACTGTTGGAGAAGAGGATGTCAGAAATTACAGAGTCCTGAAGAGTGTTCTGGTAGATGGGTTAGGCTTAACCACTGAACAGTACAGGTTAATGTTCAGAGACACCCAAAAGACACAGACTCAGGACTGGTCTGAATACATTGAATGTGCCACTAAGGCTTTGGAGGGTTGGTTGCTGGGAAGTAAGGTATCTGATTTTACAGGATTGTATAATTTGATGATGAGAGAACAGATTTTAAATAACTGTCAAAACCAGCAACTGCATCAACACTTGGTTGACTCTGATCTGACCTCTCCCCAAGAATTGGGAAAGAAGGCAGACAAATGGGTCAGAACCAGGGTTAAGCAAAAGAACCAGAACCAGGGCCAAGGGGGTGATCAGAAGAAAACAGACCAAAAGGGTGGAGATCAGAAATCTAAAGACCAGAAGTCTTCAACAGGGCCCTAAACTACTGCTAAGGAGGGTGGGTCCCAACAACAGTCCAAAAAGAAGAAAGAAGGTCAAAAGAAACCCTGGTGCAATCATTGCAAGAATACAACTCACTGGACTAGTGATTGTCAAAAGGGTGGAGCCCCCAACACTGTTGCCCCTAAGGCACCTGCTCCTAGTACTACTGTTAGCAGTGTTGGTCCCCAGACAAAGGGTGTAGTGGGAATCACTATGGGAACTGAAGGAGATTCTGACTTAGACAGAACCCTGACACAGGCAGTCTTGATCTGTGATGGGGACATTGATTTGTCCCTGACTGTGAGCCCCAGTAACCTGGGCAAGTACAGACAGACTCCTTTAATTAATGAAAAAGTGGCTCAAGCCTACAGGGACACATGTGCCAGTGTCACTATGGTGACACCAGGCTTTGTGGACCCTGGACAGTACATACCAGGTGAGAATTACCTGGTGACCAATGCCAGCAATGCCACTACTTCACATAGTGTGGCAGTTGTTAACTTCTCATGGGGAGGGGTAACTGGCCTCAAAAGGGTTGTGGTTAGTGCAGACCTCCCAGTAGAATGTTTGTTGGGCAATGACCTAGAGAGTTCTCTATGGTCAGAAGTGGAGTACAGGACTCATGCCGAGATGTTAGGTATATCATCACATGTCCTTGCTGTGACCAGGTCACAGGCCAAAAAGTGCCTCACTGAACCTCAGGTCTTGGATCCTGGAACAATGGACCAAGCACCTACCAAGAAGAAGAACAGGAGGGTCAAGGCTGTGCCTTCCCCCCTGCCTCAGAGTGATGATCAGCCTTCCCAGGAAGCTGATCTAGAGGACCCTGAAGGAACTGTCCCTGAAGAGTTTGAACCTGATCAGGTTGAGTTTCTGGGGACAGGGGGACCTTCAAGGGCTGACTTGAGGCAGGCTCAGTTATCCTGTCCCTCTCTTGAACCCCTCAGACAGCTGGCTGCTGCTGAGGCTGCTGGGAATGCTCAAGGTACCCATAAAGTGTATTGGGATGAAGGGCTCCTTTATTCAGAGGCTAGAGACCCCAAGCCTGGTGCTACCAGGAGGTTGGTTATACCTCTGCAATTTAGGGGCTTCCTTCTTACCTTGGCCCATGACATTCCTTTAGCAGGACACTTAGGCCAGAACAAGACCTGGGACAGGCTTGTCCCTCACTTTCACTGGCCTCATATGAATGAAGATACAAAGGAGTTTTGTCGCTCCTGTGTGACCTGCCAAGCCAGTGGCAAATCAGGTGGCACAACAAAGGCCCCCCTAATACCACTACCTGTGGTGGGGGTCCCCTTTGAAAGAGTGGGAATAGACATAGTGGGTCCCATGGATCCTCCCACTGCATCTGGGCACAGCTTTATACTGGTGGTAGTGGATCATGCCACCAGGTATCCAGAGGCAATTCCCCTTAGGACCACTACAGCTCCTGTTGTGGCCAGGGCCCTGCTGGGAGTATTCTCCAGAGTGGGGTTTCCTAAGGAGGTAGTTTCTGACAGAGGTACCAACTTCATGTCAGGATACTTGACAGCTATGTGGAAGGAATGTGGTGTCAACTACAAGTTCACCACCCCTTATCACCCACAATGCAATGGGCTTGTTGAGAGATTCAACAAGACCCTAAAGGGTATGATCAAAGGATTACCTGAAAAGCTCAGGCGAAGATGGGACATCCTTCTACCCTGCCTTCTGTTTTCTTACAGAGAGGTCCCACAAAAGGGGGTTGGCTAGAGCCCCTTTGAATTGTTGTTTGGGCACCCTGTAAGAGGCCTACTGTGTTTGGTGAAGGAAGGATGGGAGTTACCTCTCAAAAAGCCTAAGCAAGACATAGTGGACTATGTACTTGGTCTCCGCTCCAGGATGGCTGAGTATATGGAGAAGGCATCCAAAAACCTTGAGGCAAGCCAGGCCTTACAGAAAGCTTGGCATGACCAAAAGGCTGTCTTGGTTGAGTTTCAGCCAGGACAGAAGGTATGGGTGTTGGAGCCAGTGGCCCCAGCAGCACTCCAAGACAAATGGTCTGGACCCCATACAATCCTGGAAAAGAAGGGAGAGGTCACCTACTTGGTGAACCTAGGAACTCCCAGGAGTCCCCACAGGGTACTCCATGTTAACAGGCTTAAAGCATATGTTGACAGGGCAGACATGGGCTTGCTCATGGCTACAGATGAGGGACAGGAGGAAGAGAGTGACCCTCTCCCAGACCTGTTGTCTCAGAACCCTGAAGATGGCTCAGTTGAAGGAGTGACCCTTGGAGGCAACCTCACTGCCCATCAGCAGACTGAATGTAGACAGGTTCTACAATCATCTTCACATATGTTTTCCTTGATACCTAGTCAAACTGACTGGTGTACCCATGTGGTGGACACTGGACTTACAACCACACCATAAGGGTTGCTTGGCATGGTACAAGGTGATCACTTTAACTAGTGAGCATCATATACCAGGCCAACTTCTCACACAATAGGTCTCGCATTTGAGAGTGATTAAGCTATTGACATTGTAAATAACAATGCCGTTTCTTTAAATGTTTTAAAAACAAAAACATAAACAAAAATAATGTCATGAGCAATGCCAATAGCTCTAACTTTACCAATGCCGAGACCATTGCATTGTAAATGCTTGTTTCTTTGGCGTCGGGACTGCTTTAGTTCTGGCTTATTACCCCCAGGTCCCTCCGTCCTCGACACAGTCATGGACAAATGAGATTTACTATCTCACTGACAGAAAAAAGAACGAAGGAATGCTGGATCTACCCTTCCCCCTCCCACTGGGAGTACTTAAGGAGTACCGTCCCAGCATTCCTCCTGTTCTTTTTTCTGTCATCCTGACAGTGTGAGGACGCGGCAGGAGCGGGGGCGCTCCTGCCTTCTTTCTGGATCTTGCGTTGTGGCTGCTGGTTCTTACCTGGTGCCGGCGGCCCTTCGTTGTTGGCCTCTCCCTCCCTGCTGGGCTTGGGGGGAGTGGCGCGGGCCTCTCCATTTTCGTCAGCCTCGCGGCGGTGTAATACCGCGTTGGTTACATCTTGGCCCGATGGCCGCCTCCCCTGGCCTGCCGGGCTTGCTAGGGGTCGCGGCCGAGCTGCTCCTCTGGATTGGTTGGAGCTCCTTCCCCGGCCGGAAGTCGTCATGCCTGACTTCCGGTTTTTGATCGTGTGGACGGAAGTCAGGCGCCTCGAGGTTACCGGCTTTGGGAAACTCGTTATATACGAGCGTTTGGGGTGAGTACCGCATAGCGGTTGTTATCTCTGGCGATTTTGCTGTTGTTGGTGTGTTCTTTACGATGGGAAAGCATTCCAGGAAAAGACATCACCGGGAGAGGTCGTCCTCTTCCTCTAGTGCTTCCAGGTCTCCCTCTCCTGCCAGGTCCCGGCGCCGTGATGCTGGTGCTGATGCGCATATTAAGCGCTTGATCAGGGAGACGTTGTCTGAGATGGGTGATGCTGGATCCCGTCGCAGGTGTCCTGCTCCTGTTTCTTCGGACTCTAGTGGCGATGAGTCTGCGGGTTTGGGAGATGAGGAGTTAAAGGGCAAATATGTGGACAAGGAGACTATGACCACGATTGTGCAGCATGTTAAAGAGAACATGGGGTTCCCTGACGGAGACGCGACTAGTACCTCTAGGGGCCCTTTGTTGCGACAATTTCAGAGTGCTGCCACTGTCGATGTGCCTGTCCATGCCTTCATCAAGGATGTTTTGAAGCGCGAGTGGGCTGACCCGGATCGCATTCTGATTCTGCGATTCATGACTAAACTCTATCCTCTGCAGGATATGGCTGCTGAACTGCCTGATTCAATTCCTATTTACTCGTTTGTGGCTAGTTTGGTGGGGCGTACTTCCCTTGCTGAAGATGCTGTGCTGAAGGATCCGGTTGACAAGAAGGCGGATGTGGCGCTCCGTAAGGTGTATTCTGGTTCCCACCTGGCCTTGAGGGCAGGCATCTACGGGACTTATGTGTCGCAGTCCCTGTTGTCTGACCTGAAGTCTCTCTATCAGTCTATGGATAATGCCACGGACTGTTCTGGTTTACTTCAGCAGATTGAGCGTCAGGTGGAGCTGCTGTCTGATGTCTCCTTTGACGTTGTGCGTGCTTCTGCTCTGTCCGGGGGGGCTTGTGTGGCTGCACGTCGCAGTCTTGTCCTTAAGGACTGGAAAACTGACTCTGCGCAGAAAGCATGCGCTTTGAGGTTGCCCTTTCAGGGTACAATGTTGTTTGGGGGGGAGTTGGAGGCGTAATTGCACAAATTGTTTAAGGAGAAGAAGCATTCTTCTTCTTTTAAAGTCTCTGCTACTGCTCCTGTCCCTTCTAAACCCAAATCTTTCTTTCGCCCTGCTTCTCGTAGGCAGTTTGTGAGGGGCCAGGGTAGGTTTGCTTCTGGCCGTGGTCGGGACCGTAAGGCTAAGTCCCCTCCTCCTGCCAAGCCACGTTCCTGACTCTTTGGCGGTGGTTCCCGGGTTGTTGGTTGGAGGGCGGCTGCGCTTCTTCCTGGATGCCTGGGTTCAGTCTTGTTCCGACGTCTGGGTGTTGGACATCATTCGCCAGGGTTATGTTCTGGAGTTTACGGCTCCTCCTCCAGACTCGGGTGTTCGGCCGACTCCTTGGCCTTCGAGTCGTGTGAAGCGGTCTCATCTTTCTCTCGGGATTCTGGACCTTCTTCGGAAGGGTGCCATTCAGGAGGTTCCTCCGTTGGAGACGGGGTTGGGTTTCTATTCCCTGGTCTTTCTGGTTCCAAAGAACACGGGGGGTTTCCGCTTGATTTTGGATCTGCGGGTTATGAACAAATGGGTGGCCAAGATCCCTTTCCGAATGGAGACTTTGCAAAGCGTGATTCCGTTGGTGCTGCCGGGTCACTTCATGTGTACCCTCGATCTTCAGGATGCGTATTACCATGTCTCGGTCCATCCTCGGTCCCGCAGGTTTCTGCGGTTTTGTGTTCGGGGGCGTCATTACCAGTTCATGGTGTTGCCATTCGGTCTCCGGTCGGCGCCAAGGGTGTTTACGAAGGTGGTGGCGCCTTTGGTCGCGTGGCTTCATCTCCAAGGGGTGATGGTGTACCCCTATTTAGACGACTGGTTGGTCCATGCTCCATCTCGGGTCCTGTTGCTGGAGGCCAGGGAGGTGGTGTGCTCGGCGTTGCGGGCCCATGGTTTCCTGATCAACTTGCCCAAATGTCAACTGACGCCGTCCCAGGACATGGTTTTCATTGGGGCCCGCTTCCGTTCGGATCTGAACCGTGTGTTCCTCCCCGAGCCTCGGGTTGTGACGTTGGTGTCCCTTGCTCGTCGTTTCCGGGTGGGGGGTGCCTTTCCGGTGCGCCTTTGGTTGCGTCTTATGGGTCTGATGGCGGCAACAGTTTTTACGGTGGCCTGGGCGCGTTTTCATCTGCGCCCCCTTTGGGTGTACCTCCTGTCTCTCTGGGATCCCCTGTCCCGCGACTTGGATGTTCTTATTCCTGTGTCTCCGGTGGTCCTCCCGGTTCTTCTTTGGTGGTCTGTGAGGGATCATCTGTCTTTGGGTCTGCCCCTGCAGTCTTCTCCTTCTCTGGTCTTGACGTCGGATGCCAGCGCCTTGGGTTGGGGGGCGACCTTGGGGTCTCGCTCCCTTCAAGGTCGTTGGTCCCTCCTGGAGAGCCGCCGGTCGTCCAACTGGAGAGAGCTCACGGCGGTGTCCCGAGCTGTGATGGGTTTTCGAGATCTGTTGCTCGGTCGGAACGTGTTGGTGCGGTCCGACAATATGGTGACGGTGGCTTATCTGAATCATCAAGGGGGGATCCGTTCGGCTTCTTTGAATGCGATAGTGGTACCCCTGTTTTGTTGGGCGGAGGGCCATCTGCTGTCTCTGACGGCGGTTCATCTTCGGGGAGTGGACAACTTTGTGGCGGATGCCCTGAGTCGGTGCTTTCCGGATTCTCTGGAGTTGTCTCTCACCCCGGTTGCGTTTCGGCTTGTGTGCGGGAGGTTTGGGCGTCCCTTTCTGGACCTCTTTGCCTCCCGGCACAATGCTCAGCTCCCTCGGTTTTGCTCCCGGTTTCTGCAGGAGGGTTGCTGGGGGGTGGACGCTCTGTCTCTCCCGTGGCCGTCGCGTCTCCTCTATGCCTTCCCCCCCCTGGCTCTGGTTCCCAGGTTTCTGGCCCGTTTGTGTCCGGAGGATCGGGAGGTGGTGGCGGTGCTGCCGTTTTGGCCTCGGAGGTCTTGGTTTCCGACGGTGCGTCTTTTGGCGGTGCAGGGTCCTTGGTTTCTTCCCCTGTCTCCGTCTCCTCTGCGGTCTTCCCCATGCCTGTCTCTTCTCCGGTTGCGGTTGTCGGTGTGGAGGTTGAGAGGCAGGGTTGGCGACGGCGCGGTTTCCCGGAACATTTAGCGATGGCTCTTCAGCGTTCCCGGCGGCCTTCTACCCTTAAGGCTTATGATCGGCATTGGGGTAATTTTGATCGTTGGTGTTCTGCGTTGGGCGTCTCCCCTTTGTTCTGTTCCTTGCCGGTTGTCCTTCAGTTTTTGTGGGAAGGTTTCGAGAAGGGTTTGGCTGTTTCTACGCTGCGTGCCCAGTGGGCCGCTGTTCGGGCTTTTCGTTCCCCGTGGGGGAATCTTTCGGATATTGATGACTTGGTCTCTCGTCTTCTTCGCAGTTTTACTGTTTCTCGGCCTGTGCCTCGCCCTTCTTTTCCCCTGTGGGACTTGCCTTTGGTCCTTCGGGTTTTGATCGGTCCTCCTTTTGAGCCTTTGGATGAGGTGGATTTGAAATTTCTCACCCTCAAGGTGGTTTTCCTGGTGGCTGTCACCTCTGCTCGTCGTCTTGGGGAGTTGGGGGCCTTAATGGCGCGTGCTCCTTTTCTGTCCTTCACGGAGGGTGGGGTGGTCCTCCGCCTGGATTCTTCCTTTGTGCCGAAGTTTTCTTCGCAATTTCACAGGTGCCATGAGTTGGTGTTGCCCTCCCTGGGATCTGTCTTGGATTCTCCTGGTGGCCCCCGGTGGTCTTTGTTGGATGTGTGCAGGGCTTTGCGCATTTATCTTGACCGTACTGCGGTTTTTCGCAAGTCGGACTCCCTTTTTGTCTCCTTTGGTGCGGCATCTCTTGGGTGTAAGGCTTCTTCTGTGTCCATCGGCCGTTGGCTGAAGCAAGCCATTTCCTTGGCCTACTCTCTGTCTGGTTCTCCTCCTCCTTTGGGGGTTCAGGGTCGTTCTACGAGAGGGGTGGCTGCTTCTTGGGCGGAGGTTCGGGGTGTTCCTCTCTCTGAGATTTGCAGGGCTGCCACGTGGGCCTCTTCTAATACTTTCATCAGGCATTATCGACTCCTCAATCTTTTGGGGGATGATGGAGGTTTTGCATTGGGGGTGTTGAGCTCTGTTCGCTCCTAATTGTTTTTTCTGTTTGTTCCAATAAATCTCTGGGTTTGTTTGCTATCCTGGTGGTTTGTTGTGTTTCTGGTATGAATGCCGGGGTTTGCTTTGGTATTTCTCATTTGTCCATGACGGTGTCGAGGACGGAGGGACCTGGGGGTAATGTCCTAATACTTACCGGTAATCTTCATTACTCCAGGTCCTGTAGTCCTCGACACCGTCATGACTTCCCTCCCTCCCTCCCTGTCTGCCGGCCTTCATTGGGGCTTGGTATTTCAGGAGGAATGCTGGACCTGGCAGGTGAGGGAGACCTGGAAGCACTAGAAGAAGAGGAAGACCTCTCCCGGTGATGTCTTTTCCTGGAATGCTTTCCCATCGTAAAGAACACACCAACAGCAAAATCGCCAGAGATAACAACCGCTATGCGGTACTCACCCCAAACGCTCGTATATAACGAGTTTCCCAAAGCCGGTAACCTCGAGGCGCCTGACTTCCGTCCACACGATCAAAAACCGGAAGTCAGGCATGACGACTTCTGGGCGGGGAAGTAGCTCCAACCAATCCAGAGGAGCAGCTCGGCCGCGCCCCCTAGCAAGCCCGGCAGGCCAGGAGAGGCGGCCATCGGGCCAAGATGCAACCAACGCGGTATTACACCGCCGCGAGGCTGACGAAAATGGAGAGGCCCGCGCCACTCCCCCCAAGCCCAGCAGGGAGGGAGAGGCCAACAACGAAGGGCCGCCGGCACCAGGTAAGAACCAGCAGCCACAACGCAAGATCCAGAAAGAAGGCAGGAGCGCCCCCGCTCCTGCCGCGTCCTCACACTGTCAGGATGACAGAAAAAAGAACAGGAGGAATGCTGGGACGGTACTCCTTAAGTACTCCCAGTGGGAGGGGGAAGGGTAGGTCCAGCATTCCTTCGTTCTTTTTTCTGTCAGTGAGATAGTAAATCTCATTTGTCCATGACGGTGTCGAGGACTACGGGACCCGGAGTAATGAAGATTACCGGTAAGTAATAGGACATTATCGTCGCCCTTCGGTTCCGACAGATGTGGGTGTCTTACCTTCTCCATCTTCTTTTCTGTGTCCTTCGCCACCTTTTTGTGGGCGCAGATTTTTCTGAGTCTCCCTCGAGAATGTCGACGTCCGATCCTTCGTGCGTCGATTCTGCTGGAGCTCCTTGGCCCTCCTCATCGCTGGAAAGTCCTAGGTCGTTCAAGGAAGGGTTCTTCGGTGCCTGGGACATTGCTGTGTAGTGGGCCTCTCTGCTTTCGGCGTGTCCTGAGGGTCTTCGGCAGGCATACCGCGCAGGCCTCCTGTCCTTGGCCAGGCAGAGGTTGCACACGTCGTGTGGATCGCGTTGTGTGAATTTGTGGTGGCTCTCGGGGCAGAGTTTGAAAGAGGTATTTTCCATGGCCCCTAACTCGCCATCTGTCAACCCATGTGCGTCGTCGGTTAGTGGGGGTGTTCGGCGGGCAGTGGGGGTGTTCTGCGGGTAGTGGGGGTGTTCTGCGGGTAGTGGGGGTGTTCTGCGGGTAGTGGGGGTGTTCTGCGGGCAGTGGGGGTGTTCTGCGGGCAGTGGGGGTGTTCTGCGGGTAGTGGGGGTGTTCTGCGGGCAGTGGGGGTGTTCTGCGGGTAGTGGGGGTGTTCTGCGGGTAGTGGGGGTGTTCTGCGGGCAGTGGGGGTGTTCTGCGGGTAGTGGGGGTGTTCTGCGGGTAGTGGGGGTGTTCTGCGGGTAGTGGGGGTGTTCTGCGGGCAGTGGGGGTCGCGAGGTCGATTTCCGATGTTGGTTTTTTAGTCAAAATGTCGAGTTTGAAAAGTCTACATGACGCAGGGCACGTCCCTGGCCCCAATGGTGTTCGACGACACCCAGAAAGAAAAACCAGAAACCCCCTAGAAAGCAGAGTAATGCACAGCATGTGAATCCAGAACAGGATTCACGCTGCAAAACAACGATCTTTGCCTTTCTGGCCCCTTCTTCTCGCTGATCCTGCCTGCGGGTGCTCGGCGGGGGCAGTAACATCCCCTCTACAGTCCTGCAGTACAACATTCAGACTCGTGCAAGGCTGTGCCGATGCTGGGGAGTGACATGCACTGAGACTGCCAGCAGGATGTCACATGTGTGCATCTCATGTTCACGCGTGTGCAATGACTGCCACCCTAGGGCACCCGCCCGGCTCATGCAGCTACCTCTCAGGTGGGCTGTACTGTGGCACGGCAGGAGGTAGCTCCCAGGAGATGGCATCTGCTCCCCAGTGGTAGCCACATCACCTGCTGACTACGCCAGCCCTGTGTTAGGGGCCCCGAATAGGGCCCTGCTCAGGGTGCAGGGCCTGCAGTGGCTTCTAAGAGCTGCGGGGCTCTGAGACTTGCTTACTTTAGGTCTTCAAACTTGTTCATGCCGGGCCCCCCAGTGAAAAAATTAAAATCGTCAGGTCCCCCTCAGAATTTTCACAATTATTCAATTAGATTGGAAATGTTCAAATATTTCTCGACTTACTTAAACATTACAGGTAAGTCCTGTTACCGTTTCAAAAGTGCAATCAAGTCCGTGATTACCAAACACACTGTCCTGGGCCGGCGGGCCTTACTAACCTGTAAGGTCAAACACACTATCCTGGTCCGGCGGGCCTTACTAACTTGTAAGGCCAAACACGCTATCCTGGTCCGGCGGGCCTTACTAACCTGTAAGGTCAAACACGCTATCCTGGGCCGGCGGGCCTTACTAACCTGTAAGGTCAAACACACCATCCTGGGCCGGCGGGCCTTACTAACCTGTAAGGTCAAACACACTGTCCTGGTCCGGCAGGCCTTACTAACCTGTAAAGTCAAACACACTGTCCTGGGCCGGCAGGCCTTACTAACCTGTAAGGTCAAACACACTGTCCTGGGCCGGCGGGCCTTACTAACCTGTAAGGTCAAACACACTATCCTGGGCCGGCGGGCCTTACTAACCTGTAAGGTCAAACACACTATCCTGGTCCGGCGGGCCTTACTAACCTGTAAGGTCAAACACGCTATCCTGGGCCAGCGGGCCTTACTAACCTGTAAGGTCAAACACACTATCCTGGGCCGGCGGGCCTTACTAACCTGTAAGGTCAAACACACTATCCTGGGCCGGCGGGCCTTACTAACCTGTAAGGTCAAACACACTATCCTGGTCTGGCGGGCCTGACTAACCTGTAAGGTCAAACACACTATCCTGGTCCGGCAGGCCTTACTAACCTGTAAGGTCAAACACACTATCCTGGTCCGGCAGGCCTTACTAACCTGTAAGGTCAAACACACTGTCCTGGTCCGGCGGGCCTGACTAACCTGTAAGGTCAACACACTATCCTGGGCCGGCGGGCCTTACTAACCTGTAAGGTCAAACACACTATCCTGGTCTGGCGGGCCTGACTAACCTGTAAGGTCAAACACACTATCCTGGTCCGGCGGGCCTTACTAACCTGTAAGGTCAAACACGCTATCCTGGTCCGGCAGGCCTTACTAACCTGTAAGGTCAAACACACTTTCCTGGGCCGGCGGGCCTTACTAACCTGTAAGGTCAAACACACTGTCCTGGGCCGGCAGGCCTTACTAACCTGTAAGGTCAAACACACTGTCCTGGGCCGGCAGGCCTTACTAACCTGTAAGGTTAAACACACTATCCTGGGCCGGCGGGCCTTACTAACCTGTAAGGTCAAACACACTATCCTGGTCCGGCGGGCCTTACTAACCTGTAAGGTCAAACACGCTATCCTGGGCCGGCGGGCCTTACTAACCTGTAAGGTCAAACACACTATCCTGGGCCGGCAGGCCTTACTAACCTGTAAGGTCAAACACACTGTCCTGTTCCGGCAGGCCTTACTAACCTGTAAGGTCAAACACACTGTCCTGGGCCGGCAGGCCTTACTAACCTGTAAGGTCAAACACACTATCCTGGGCCGGCGGGCCTGACTAACCTGTAAGGTCAAACACACTGTCCTGGGCCGGCGGGCCTTACTAACCTGTAAGGTCAAACACACTATCCTGGTCCGGCGGGCCTGACTAACCTGTAAGGTCAAACACACTATCCTGGTCCGGCAGGCCTTACTAACCTGTAAGGTCAAACACACTTTCCTGGGCCGGCGGGCCTTACTAACCTGTAAGGTCAAACACACTGTCCTGGGCCGGCAGGCCTGACTAACCTGTAAGGTCAAACACACTATCCTGGTCCGGCAGGCCTTACTAACCTGTAAGGTCAAACACACTATCCTGGTCCGGCAGGCCTTACTAACCTGTAAGGTCAAACACACTGTCCTGGTCCGGCGGGCCTGACTAACCTGTAAGGTCAACACACTATCCTGGGCCGGCGGGCCTTACTAACCTGTAAGGTCAAACACACTGTCCTGGGCCGGCAGGCCTTACTAACCTGTAAGGTCAAACACACTGTCCTGGGCCGGCAGGCCTTACTAACCTGTAAGGTTAAACACACTATCCTGGGCCGGCGGGCCTTACTAACCTGTAAGGTCAAACACACTATCCTGGTCCGGCGGGCCTTACTAACCTGTAAGGTCAAACACGCTATCCTGGGCCGGCGGGCCTTACTAACCTGTAAGGTCAAACACACTATCCTGGGCCGGCAGGCCTTACTAACCTGTAAGGTCAAACACACTGTTCTGGGCCGGCAGGCCTTACTAACCTGTAAGGTTAAACACACTATCCTGGGCCGGCGGGCCTGACTAACCTGTAAGGTCAAACACACTATCCTAGTCCGGCAGGCCTTACTAACCTGTAAGGTCAAACACACTGTCCTGGGCCGGCAGGCCTTACTAACCTGTAAGGTCAAACACACTATCCTGGTCCGGCAGGCCTTACTAACCTGTAAGGTCAAACACACTATCCTGGTCTGGCGGGCCTGACTAACCTGTAAGGTCAAACACACTATCCTGGTCCGGCAGGCCTTACTAACCTGTAAGGTCAAACACACTATCCTGGTCTGGCGGGCCTGACTAACCTGTAAGGTCAAACACACTATCCTGGTCCGGCAGGCCTTACTAACCTGTAAGGTCAAACACACTATCCTGGTCCGGCAGGCCTTACTAACCTGTAAGGTCAAACACACTGTCCTGGTCCGGCGGGCCTGACTAACCTGTAAGGTCAACACACTATCCTGGGCCGGCGGGCCTTACTAACCTGTAAGGTCAAACACACTGTCCTGGGCCGGCAGGCCTTACTAACCTGTAAGGTCAAACACACTGTCCTGGGCCGGCAGGCCTTACTAACCTGTAAGGTTAAACACACTATCCTGGGCCGGCGGGCCTTACTAACCTGTAAGGTCAAACACACTATCCTGGTCCGGCGGGCCTTACTAACCTGTAAGGTCAAACACGCTATCCTGGGCCGGCGGGCCTTACTAACCTGTAAGGTCAAACACACTATCCTGGGCCGGCAGGCCTTACTAACCTGTAAGGTCAAACACACTGTTCTGGGCCGGCAGGCCTTACTAACCTGTAAGGTTAAACACACTATCCTGGGCCGGCGGGCCTGACTAACCTGTAAGGTCAAACACACTATCCTAGTCCGGCAGGCCTTACTAACCTGTAAGGTCAAACACACTGAACTGGGCCGGCAGGCCTTACTAACCTGTAAGGTCAAACACACTATCCTGGTCCGGCAGGCCTTACTAACCTGTAAGGTCAAACACACTATCCTGGTCTGGCGGGCCTGACTAACCTGTAAGGTCAAACACACTATCCTGGTCCGGCAGGCCTTACTAACCTGTAAGGTCAAACACACTATCCTGGTCCGGCAGGCCTTACTAACCTGTAAGGTCAAACACACTGTCCTGGGGCGGCGGGCCTTACTAACCTGTAAGGTGTCCAGTGTGGCTATCGGATGAGGGAGGGGGTGATGAATATTTGTAGGTCCTTCTTTCCCCTGTTGACACACACTTCCCGCTGGGGTATAAATAACAAAATGTTAGTGATGGCCCATTATCATTCCCCCCCCCCCCCTTACCCCCCCCTGTAATAATTACTATCCAGCTTAAAACAAAGCACTGCTATCAGCACAATGCTTCGTTTGTCTAGACTTCCCCCCTCCCCATCACTTGAGGCCCCCCAGTTTGAAGACCCCTGCTTTAGATCCAGAGGTGTCCAGCACAAGCCCAGGAGGGCTGGCCCTGTGCCTGTGACGTCCGAATAAGACACACTTGCACAGTTAATAGACCTGGCCCCTGTTTACAATGTCAATCAATGCGGCTTCTGATACTGGGCATCTTTGACCCCCTCATGCCCCTCCCCCCCTCGAGTCAGCCGAGGAGTGAGGAGGGGGGGGGGCAATGTAGTGAGCCACCCGGTCGCTGTACTACATTGTTGCACCCCCAACTCCCTAGGACTATAAATAAACGGTGACGTCAGAATGTGTATATTGCTGCCGCAACCCAGTTAGGCCTCCCCTGCTATTTGTCCCTTTTAGAAGTCGGCTGACCGCCCCCAAGCCGCAGGATCCCCCCCCCCCTCCAGCACTATCAGGGGGGTCGGATGCTAGGTCGGCCCCGCCTTCCTCTGGGGACTCGTCATGCACTGGGTGGTGGAATCCATCCTGGCCCCAGAATCACAAACATGCAAATGAGCGCCGGTGACGTCCTCTCTGTGCAAATGTCCGCGCTCAGACTGATTATGGGGACTCGACATCCTGCCTGGAGCCAACCCCACTGGCTGCTGCCGACGTCACCGCTGCCGATTACTGATCTGTGCTACGTGAATGGGTGTTTGTGTAGCGCCCTCTTTGCCGATCACTGGTCCTCTGGGCGCTGTGGACAGACTCCGTTCTACTGTTGGGGATTATACAGTGGGTTTCACACTCTGTAATCCTTCCCGGACCCCGCTGGTCTGGTTGGGGGGCTTGGGGGGGGGGGGGGGTGCATTCTCCTTTAGAGAGCAGGGTGCTGACCTTTCAGCCTCACCCAAGTGACGGCCAAGCGCCCTGGGCGTGTTTCTATGCGCTGGTTTGCAGTGGCTGCTCAGATCTGGCCGTCCTCTGCCTGGGTCCTCGCCGCATCCTGCAGGGGGCGCTGTTGTATACTAGAGCATGTGACTGGACTGAGGTGATACGGTTCTGGGCCAGGGGCTGCCGTCCACCCGCCTTCACTTCATTCCTAATGCACAATCCGACGCTGAGAGCCTGGCCCCCAGGGTTCTCTGTCCTAGCGCTTTGAGTCCATAGCGCCTCAGCCTGGGCCCGGGGGTCCACCTTCTAGATCCAGCTTCTGCTCTTGGGATCTGCGATCCTAGGTTCGGACTGGAGAGTTAGGAGATTCCAGCGTTCACGGTCCTAACCGGTGAGGGGGGGGGGGGGGTGTTCTCTTCTAGCCCCTTCTGAGGAGATTTCAGGAAGTGCCCCCCTAAAGTGAGGTAGACTCTGTCCATGAGCAGGACTTGAGAGGGTGAGGCTGTAGGGGACAGATGTCAGCCAGAGGTGACCTGCTGAACTGTTATCCTAGGCTAGGGTGTGAGGTACGGATGGACAGATGTCAGCCAGAGGCAGACCTGAGCTGTTAGGTAAGGATGGACAGATGTCAGCCAGAGGCGGAACTGCTGAGATGTTATACTTGTATAGCGCACTACTCACCCGCAAGGGTCTCAAGGCGCTTGTACGAATACCCGCTGTGGAACCCATCCTGGCTTTCCCTGTGAGGCGTCCACTCCTGGGCACGCCCAAGGTGGAGGCCAGGCATCCTTAGCGTTGTGGGGGCCGTTGTGGAGATTAAGCAAGCTATTGCCCAGAGTTGCAGAGTGGGACTCCATGATTGAAATAGGCACCGAGGCAAGAATTGTCAGGTCCGTGGAATTTTTGAGCCCAAGACCCGCCAAGGCGGGGAATTGAACCCTGGTCCCGGGCTAGACCTCTGCATCATGGTCTGCCGCTCTAATCATTGAGCCACACTTCTCCACTAAGGATAGGTAAGGATGGACAGATGTCAGCCAGAGGTGGAACTGCTGAGATGTTATCCTGGGGTGTGAGGTAAGGATGGACAGATGTCAGCCAGAGGTGGAACTGCTGAGATGTTATCCTGGGGTGTGAGGTAAGGATGGACAGATGTCAGCCAGAGGTGGAACTGCTGAACTGTTATCACTCCGGTGTCTTCCTTATCGCGTTCGAGGGGACAGTCTCCTCCGCTCTCAGTCATTGGACTGCTATGAGGGGCAAAGAGCAGGTGATGGACCTTTACGCAGTCCCAGGTAGAGGGTCCTATCTCCATTCGTGTGGCTTGTCTTTGTCTGACCAGGTGTTGACGTGTTCCAGGGAGCAGAGGCTTCCTGGTCTTAAGGTGATCAAAGTGACGTCATCCTCCTGCGTCTTCGTCTCCTCCCCCTAACGCCAATACTTGAAAGTGCTTAAAGACGCCAGCAGAAGGTTTAAAATACAATGTTTAGGTAACCTGATCCTCTTACCGCTTGTCTTCATTTTTTGTGTCTTGCGCCAGCTGTCTGCTACAGACCGCTGTGTATTGTAATTGCATTTATATAGCGCTTGTTACCCTGATGGGGTGTTGAAGTGCTTTTTTTGTCTAGTAGCACGCTTCTCCGGGAACCCATAAAGGATTAGTGGTGAATTAGTATAGTGAAATATGAAAGTAATTTGAGTGGTGGATATGTTGGTCAGTTATTTAGATTGAGGATAGCGAGGGATAGAAGGGGAGAAAGGTTTGCATTTATATAGCGCTTGTTACCCTGATGGGGTGTTGAAGCGCTTTTTTTGTCTAGTAGCACGCTACTCCAGAGCCCATGAAGGATTAGTGTTGTGGATACAATACTTCACAGAGCCAATCCTTAATCCAAATTGGATGGCTTTCGAGAGAGTCGCAGTTTCTTTGCTCTTATCTGTTGTTTTCCCCTCTTTCTGTGTTTGACCCACTCGCTGGAGCTTTTTGGTTCGGCTGTTGGTAGATCTGTCACTTGGCCTGCTCTTCTGGCACCAGAGCACCCGTTTGTGCTATTTTAGTCATCAGGGGAAATGCAGTAGAAATGAGGACGACGCAACAGTCTTTACAGACATCCAGGGATTTACAGGAGGGCTGAAGTTGTGCCAATTGTGGAACAATTTTAGGTAAAGAAAACTCTGCTACTGGGAACCAGGTTAGCAGGAATCCAGTACACGTCAGTCAAAGGTGCCTCAATACCAGGCAAAACATGTGTAGGGGGGTCTGCAACAAGTACCCAGCTTCCTACACCCTCCCTAGCCCCTACCCCAATCTCTCCCCAGCCCTCACCCTCTACATTACCCAGTAGAACGCCTCCCTGGCTCCTTCCCCGATCTCAACCCAGCCCTCACCCTCCTCAGTGCCCTGTAGAAAACCCTTACCCCAATCTCACCCCTTCCCTCACCCTCCACAGTGCCTTGTAGAACCCCTCCCTGGTCTCTCCAGATCTCACACAAGGCTCTCAACCCCACCTGTGCCCTGTAGATCCCCTCCCTGGTCCCTACCCCAATCTCACCCCTTTCCTCACCCCCTACAGTGCCCTGTTGCTCCCGGCCAGGCATGTGCTGTGTAAACATAAACCCTGGGCGTAGTTCGTGAAGTAGCGCTACGCGTAGCTACGCAAAGTGCACTTCGCACTACGCGAGCTACGCATAGCACTTCACGAACTGCGTAGTACCCTGTTCGCACAGTGCAAGATGACGTTTTCAATGATTGCACAGTGCGGACAAGCATCCGGCACTTGAAATCATTGAAAACGGCATCTTGCACAGTGCGAGCTATAGTTTTCTGCCGCTAGAGTAGATTTTTACTCAAGCGGCAGCTTTCTCAACGCGGACTGGTAGTTTCTCATTGTGAGCGGTCGCAAGCATACGCGACCATTCGCAATGAGAAACCTCACCTCCTTGCGTTGAGAATCTCGCCGGGAGGTTTATTTTGATGTTGCTGATCGCGAACGAGGAAAAAGTCTCGCCGGGATGTCATTTTGCTTGCTCGCTGTCGCCAACTTGACGTTGAGGACCGCAAGCAAGCAAAAAATGACCGCTGCACTACGCTACGCGTGTTTGCACTGTGCTACGTGGAATTCGCCAAGTAGCGCAAACTTCGCAAACTACGTGAGCGTAGCGTAGTGCTTTGCCCAAGCTTAGTAAACATGAACATACAGAGGTGTACAGTAGAGCACGAGCGGCTTCTGACTGTCGAATAAAACTGACATTGGGCTACTGAGCAACTTTTTTTGTGATGATTTGAGCCACCTCTTCACTGGTTCTATTTAACCCTCTCTCTGTCTGCTCTTCATTCACTCACTCACTCCGCTCCTCATTCGCCCCTCCACTCTTCACTCACCCCCTCCGCTCTTCATTCGCCCCCTCCGCTCTTCATTCGCCCCCTCCGCTCTACATTCGCCCCCTCCGCTCTTCATTCGCCCCCTCCGCTCTTCATTCGCCCCCTCCGCTCTTCATTCGCCCCCTCCGCTCTTCATTCGCCCCCTCCGCTCTTCATTCGCCCCCTCCGCTCTTCATTCGCCCCCTCCGCTCCTCATTCACTCACTCCTCAGCTCTTCATTCACCCACTCCTCTCCTCATTCGCCCCCTCTGCTCTTCATTCACCCCCTCTGCTCTTCATTCACCCCCTCCGCTCCTCATTCACTCACTCCTCAGCTCTTCATTCACCCACTCCTCTCCTCATTCGCCCCCTCTGCTCTTCATTCACCCCCTCTGCTCTTCATTCACCCCCTCCGCTCTTCATTCACCCCCTCCGCTCTTCATTCACCCCCTCCGCTCTTCATTCACCCCCTCCGCTCTTCATTCACCCCCTCCGCTCTTCATTCACCCCCTCCGCTCGTCATTCGCCCCCTCCGCTCTTCATTCACCCCCTCCGCTCTTCATTCACCCCCTCCGCTCTTCATTCACCCCCTCCGCTCTTCATTCACCCCCTCCGCTCTTCATTCACCCACTCCGCTCGTCATTCGCCCCCTCTGCTCGTCATTCACCCCCTTCGCTCTTCATTCACTCACTCCTCCGCTCTTCATTCGCCCCCTCCGCTCTTTATTCCACCCTCCACTCCCGGCGCCTGACCTTCTGCTTGTGTTTTCCTCAGCTGCTTTGCATCGTGGTGCTCATCTGCTACGGCGCCTCCAGGTATGCGGGGTACACCACCGTGCCCGTGGTCGAGATGATCTTCTGCATCATCTTCTTCATCATCTTCATGCTGCGCCTGGACCGCACCATGTCATTCATCCATTGGCCCTTCACTGTGAGTATCTCTGGGCGGGGCTAGAGGGCCCGAGGGGCCACGAGCTGTGAGTATCACAGAGGAAGGCTTGAGGGTGTGAGGGGACAGGCCGTAGGGTCTGAGGGGCCATGAGCTGTGAGTATCACAGAGGAAGGTCTGGGGGGACAGGCCTGAGGGTGTGAGGGGACAGGGCTGAGGGTGTGAGGGGACAGGCCTGAGGGTGTGAGGGGACAGGCCTGAGGGGCCATGAGCTGTGAGTATCACAGAGGAAGGTCTGGGGGAACAGGCCTGAGGATATGAGGGGACAGGCCTGAGGGTGTGAGGGGACAGGCCTGAGGGTGTGAGGGGACAGGCCGGAGGGTGTGAGGGGACAGGCCGGAGGGTGTGAGGGGACAGGCCGGAGGGTGTGAGGGGACAGGCCAAGGGTGTGAGAGGACAGGCCTGATGGTGTATGTGGACAATCCTGAGTGTGTAAGGGGACAGTGCTTAGGGTGTGGAGCCAGGCCTGAGGGGACATGAACTGTGACTGTCTCAGAGGAAGGCCTGAGGGTACAGGCCCGAGGGGCAGGGGTGAGGGTGTGAGGGGACAGTCCTGAGGGTGTGCGGGGACATGGCTAAGGGTGTGAGGGGACAGTGCTGAGGGTGTGGGGGCCAGGCTTGAGGGGACATGAACTGTGACTGTTGCAGAGGAAGTCCTGAGGTTGTGAGGGGGATAGGCCTGGAGGACCAGGGCTGTGAGTATCTCAGGAAGGTGTGAGGGGACAGGTCTGAGGGTGTGAGGGGCAGGCCTGAGGGGACATGAGCTGTATCACATCACAGGGTAAGGCCTAAGGGTGTGAGGGGACAGGCCTGCGGGTGTGAGGGGCTGGCCTGAGGGGACATGAGCTGCGAGTATCACAGGGAAAGTCCTGAGGGTCTGAGGGGGCATGAACTGGGGAAGGCCTGAGGGTGCTAGGGGACATGAACTGTGAGTATCACAGGGGAAGGACTGAGGGTGTGAGGGGACAGGCCTGAGGGGACATGAACTGTGAGTATCACAGGGGAAGGCCTAAAGTTGTGAGGTGACAGGCCTGAGGGGACATGAACTGTGAGTATCACAGGGGAAGGTCTGGGGTGTAAGGGGACAGGCCTTAGGGGACATTAACTGCTAGTTTTGCAGTGTGAATCCTTTTCTGGATTCACATGCTGTGCATCATTTCGCCATCTAGTGGTTGTGTCCGGAATTGTCTTTGTTTTTATTGTTGTTTGTTTTGTTTGCTGTCGACCACCATTTGGTGCCGGGTACGTCCCCTGTGTGACGTCAGGCGGTATCCTGGAGGTCGACGTGTATGGTGGCCATCTTCAGATTATTTTTTCCGCAGTTGGGTTTGGAAGCCAGACAGGAAGCTCCAAAGAAAGTTTTTAATTTCCCTAAATATCTCCAAAAAGAAGATTATCACAAAAGATCATCGAAAAATCATCGATCACCGTCATCGTAGCAAGAGGCAGGAGCAGAGCAGCCATTCAAACTCCAGAGAACCACTCCAGTCCACAAATGGTGAGGTAGGGGTCATGGAGCATACCCCTTTCAAATTCTGCCCCAAGTGCCACCACAAATACGCACAACGCGACCCACACGACGTGTGCAACCTTTGCCTGCCCGAAGATCACCAGGACAAGGACTGTGAGGCCTGCGCAGCTTTCTTGCCGAAGACGCTCAGGACACGTCGAAACCAAAGACAGGCCCACTACACCACAATGTCGCAGTCGACGAAGAAACCTTCCATGAGGGACCTGGGTTTCTCTAGCGACGAAGAAGAGTCGACACACAAAGGATTGGTCGTCGAGATCCTAGAGGAGGACTCCGAAAAAAACCACGCCGGAAAGAAGGCGAGGGAGTCGAAAAAGAAGACGGAGAAGGTAAGACACCATAAAGATCCCTCATAACTGAAGGGCCACGAGCATAAGACTCCCAAGGCACCCCCGACGCCGAGCAAAAAAGCGATTGAGGGTCAGCCGCGCTTAAAAGAACCCCACGGAACCCTATCAAAGATTACCGAGGAGAGAAAATCGCCGAAGGCACCGAAGCCAAGGGTCGACAACGAACGCACATAAAAGGGCACAACACCACTGAAGACTAACGCCGACCCTGGAAGAAGAGAAAATCTCTGGCCTCCGATGCCGAGAGGGCCCTCGAAGTCGAAAGTAAAAGAAGACTCGAGGAGGAGATGGCTACACTCCTACAAAAGAAAAAAGATTTTGACGCCTCACTGAAGGTTTTTCGAATCCCTAAGACAACGGCTGCCGAACCGGAGAGCGTCAATGCCGAAGAGGCTGAAGACGCAGAGGGTGAGGAAGAAGGGATCTTCGACTCACCATCAATGCCGGAACCTCGAGGTGAAGACCCCGAGGAATACGGAGATGTCCCGGAGGAACTCAGAAAACTTCGAAGACACATGGAACGATCTCAACACCGAGAGCCTAGAAGAGGAGATTTGCTGCTACCCCTCGAAAGCTTCCCCCCCAGATGACATTGATTTCTACAATGACATTGTAAGGAGGGCAGCAAATCAGTTTGGTGTACCCTTAGAGGAAGAGAAGGGGGACACATGTTTCTTACTGGAAACCCTGGTACCTGCCACAAAAGGAACACAATATCTTCCTATGTTGCCCAGTATCCTGGACCAAGGCAAAGTAGCCTTCAAGGACCCAGCCTCAAACAAGGGGGTAACCCCCAGAGTGGAGAAAAAGTATAAACCCTCCCCAAAGGACCCAAAATACATTCAGGGAAGTACAGTACCGGACTCCATTATTGTCACCACTGCCAGAAGGAGAGCAAATGCAGTCTCCAACACCGGACCTCCACCAGAAAAAGAAAGTAAAAGGATGGATATGGTGGGGAGGAGAAGGAGGCAGTGGCGCAGTGGCGCATTGCTAACTCCAATGCACTGTTAAATAGATACGGCCACCAGCAGTGGGATGAGATAGAGTTGCTAAACAAACTTCCTGAGGAGGACAAAAGAGGGCAAAATCTATCGTCCAGGAAGGAAAAAATGTGGCTAACGCCTGCCTAAAGTCAGCTCGAGATGCAGCAGATACTGTGAGCAGTCAGATGTGCACAGGAGCCATCCTCAGAAGGCATGCCTGGCTCAGAATTTCTGGTTTCAAGCAGGAAGTTCAAACCTCCATCATTAACAGACCGTTCAACGGGGAAGCTCTGTTTGGCAAGGAAGTGGATGAATCCCTTTAGCAAATTAAAACGGACAACGAAACCGCAAGGGCAATGGGGGCCCTACAGCAAAGAGGTTTGTTTAAAAGAGGAGGTTTCAGTGGCAGAAAGCCCACAGGTAGAGGCAGCTTTAGTCAAGGACAGCAGAAGACACAACAATCCCGAGGACAGAACCCAAACCAACAATGGGCCAACAGTCTAGCTACCAAGCTTGCAACAACAACAAAAGCAGCCCTTTCGAGGAGGAGGCAATGTCAGAGGAAGAGGCCATTCCTCTAGAGGCAGAGGAGATGGGTCTAACAGACTTCATCTCGAAAAAGGACCCACACAAAACACCAGTGGGGGGAAAGATATCCTTTTCCCACAGACAATGGAAAAGGATCATAACAGACAATTGGATATTAAATGTGATAAAAGACGGATATTGCACAGAGCTCACAAAAACACCACCTGCAAACCCGCCCAAAACAAAGATGAACCAGAGCAGAACATGCACTGCTGAGCTGTGACTATCACGGGAGGGCCTGGGGGTGTGAAGAGACGGGCCGAGGGTGGTGAGGGGACCGGCTGCGGGTCTACAGTTCATCCATGAAGGTGCTGGCCCGGTGCTTTCAATGGACCTGGCTGAGTGTTACCTTTGAGGTGAGCTGTGTGCGCATGCGTGGGACTGGCCTGGTGGTGCACTGTGAGGATCTGGGGACCCAGGCCTGGCTACATCGTTTGTAAGGTGCTCATTCTAGGGGCGCTGTGGGTGGACATCACTGGCTATCATATGTGTGTGTATGAGGGACCGGCCTGTTCTATGGGGGGGAGGTCTGGGGTACACTGTGAGTGTAAGGGGATTATTCTGGGCAGGCATGGAGTATGTGGGGTCCCAGCTCATCTTGGGGACAGACCTTAATTTCTCAGGGTTTAGCCCCCCTCCTTATTGTATCTGAGGGGACAGGCCCGGGCTGGTGCTAGGAGGATCTAAAGGGACAGGCCCGGGCCTTCACCGGGAGTATCTGAGGGGACAGGCCCAGGTCTTCTCTGCTCATCGGTGGGGACAAGACAGGTTTGTACTGAGAGTACCCAGAGGTTTGTACTGAGAGTACCCAGAGGTTTGTGAGTACCCAGAGGTTTGCACTGAGAGTACCCAGAGGTTTGCACTGAGAGTACCCAGAGGTTTGTGAGTACCCAGAGGTTTGTACTGAGAGTACCCAGAGGTTTGCACTGAGAGTACCCAGAGGTTTGCACTGAGAGTACCCAGAGGTTTGCACTGAGAGTACCCAGAGGTTTGCACTGAGAGTGCCCAGAGGTTTGTGAGTACCCAGAGGTTTGTGAGTACCCAGAGGTTTGCACTGAGAGTACCCAGAGGTTTGTACTGAGAGTACCCAGAGGTTTGTGAGTACCCAGAGGTTTGTACTGAGAGTACCCAGAGGTTTGTGAGTACCCAGAGGTTTGCACTGAGAGTACCCAGAGGTTTGTACTGAGAGTACCCAGAGGTTTGTACTGAGAGTACCCAGAGGTTTGTACTGAGAGTACCCAGAGGTTTGTACTGAGAGTGCCCAGAGGTTTGTGAGTACCCAGATGTTTGTACTGAGAGTACCCAGAGGTTTGTACTGAGAGTACCCAGAGGTTTGTACTGAGAGTGCCCAGAGGTTTGTGAGTGCCCAGAGGTTTGTGAGTGCCCAGAGGTTTGTGAGTGCCCAGAGGTTTGTGAGTACCCAGAGGTTTGCACTGAGAGTACCCAGAGGTTTGCACTGAGAGTACCCAGAGGTTTGTGAGTACCCAGAGGTTTGCACTGAGAGTACCCAGAGGTTTGCACTGAGAGTACCCAGAGGTTTGCACTGAGAGTACCCAGAGGTTTGTGAGTACCCAGAGGTTTGTGAGTACCCAGAGGTTTGTGAGTACCCAGAGGTTTGTGAGTACCCAGAGGTTTGTGAGTACCCAGAGGTTTGCACTGAGAGTACCCAGAGGTTTGCACTGAGAGTACCCAGAGGTTTGCACTGAGAGTACCCAGAGGTTTGTACTGAGAGTACCCAGAGACAGGCTTTGTTTCTCACTGTGGGTATGAGAGGTCCCGCCTCACTGTGCTTTGTGAGTATCTGCCTAACTCCATCCTCCCAGTGACCCCGCCTCCTTGTCCTCCCACAGGATCTCTTCCGAGCTGTGATTGGTGCCCTGTGCTTCATCATCACCGCGCTGATAGCCATGATTGGCAGCCAGGGAAACGGAGCAGCCATCGCAGGGGGGGTGAGTATCTGTTACCCCTACAGAGGGCAGTCACCGGGAAACTGGGGCAGGTGCCACCCTCTGTTCCTCTCCATTACCCGGTGTGTGCTCCCCCTCACCAGGAGACAGGAACAGACCCCCTTTCCCCCCCCATGTGTACCCCCCCTTCACCAGGAGACCGGGACAGGGGCACAATACGGTGCATTCCTGTCCTTTCTCATTGCGCTGGTGCTGTTTCGGCAGACTACCGCCAATGCAGGCATCTTTGCACCAAGGTGCAAGGGTGCCTGTGTTGCAGGCAGGATTGGTTTTGTGCGGGAAGGGATACCTTCCTACACAGAAACAATCCGAAGAGGCAATTTCCACTTTCTATGTTTGCTGCAGAATGCAGCACATATAGAAAGAGGGAAAAACGAGGAGAAAAAACATATTTCTCATTGTTACACCTCACCTCGGGAGGCATAAGGATTTGGCGCATTCCCAAGTTTACATGATTTTGTAAATATGGGGCAGCATCGAATTCCATGGGTTTTGTGTGGAAAAACACACTGCACCACCCATGGAATGCCTCCTGGACGTAGAGTAAGGCCACGCAGCGATTTGCGCTGTCGCCTTACTCATGATTTATGAGGTCACTCAAAGCTACGCACGGTGGCTATGCATTTCTTAATAAATTGGATTCAGAGCCCTGCGTCATTCATGTACCACTTTATGTGGTGCAAAAGTGACCCAGGGCTCTCACAAATACCCTCATTGGTCCCCTGCAGACCCCTGGTGGGTGGGTGGCGAGGGTGCACCTCCCCATTTCGCTGTCTAGTACGGATGTCCCCTGCCCAGACTCCCCAGATGACGTGCAGGGTCCTAGAGCAATGACCTGAGACCAGTCCAGACTGGTCGGATGGAGGACCTTGAGAGGCCTGTGCCCTGTTGATACCACGAGCCCCAGCCACTGTGATGTGGCTGTACTGTGGATCCGTGCTGAGACCCCCTACAAGGACAGTTAGGGGGAGCTGACCTTGGGCCGATACCTTACACCCCTCCTTCCCTCTCCTTGCTCACCTGTCTTCCTCTCTGCAGGTCTTCGGACTCTTGGCAGGGATACTCTTTGGGTACGATGCCTTCACCATCTTCCAAACCCTGAGGAGGGCGCACCAGCCGGCGGCCACGTCAGCCTCAGGTAGGTGAACGATGAACAGACTCTTCTGGGCAATGCACCTTCTGCGCAAGGGGTACCCATCAGCGCTTCGCGGGAGCTGTTCAGGGCACAGTGCTCACAGCTGACATCAACCAGCACCCCCGCTGAGTGTCCACAGGTGACCACCACACGCCCTGTCTACATGTAAACACAGGATCACCGCTGCCGAATACAAGTGCTTCATTTCACCACCCGCATATGCCTCTCCACAGTCTGTACACTGATGGCAACAGCACCACCTCTATCCGCACGTGTAGCCCTCGGATAGGTCCATAGGGGACCACTGCACTCAGTCTGTCAGCATCCTCACACGTTCTAAGTACACCACCAGGGACCGTGGTTCACCTGTCCAGCATGGTCCACCACCATGGGTTCACCAGTGAGCACAACACCACCTCTGTCAACATCCTACACTCTGGATACACAACCTCTCTCAGCACGTGCAGCCCTCGGATAGGTCCTTTGGTGGCCACTGAACCACTTCTTTCAGCATCCTCCTACACTCTGGGTCCACCTTTGACCACTGCACCGTCTCTGTCAGCATCCTCCTACACTCTGGGTACACCGGTGACCAGGGCACCGCCTCTGTCAGCATGTGCAGTCCACAGATGGGTCTCCTGGGGACCACTGCACACCCTCTGTCAGCCTCTTCCTACACTCTGGGTACACCGGTGACTATGGCACCACCACTGTCAGCATCCTCCTATGCTCTGGGTACACCGGTGACCACTGCACCGCCTCTGTCAGCATCCTCCTACACTCTGGGTACACCGGTGACCACTACACCGCCTCTGTCAGCATGTGCAGTCCACAGATAGGTCTCCTGGGGACCACTGCACACCCTCTGTCAGCCTCTTCCTACACTCTGGGTACACCGGTGACTATGGCACCACCACTGTCAGCATCCTCCTACGCTCTGGGTACACCGGTGACCACTGCACCGCCTCTGTCAGCATCCTCCTACACTCTGGGTACACCGGTGACCACTGCACCGCCTCTGTCAGCATGTGCAGTCCACAGATAGGTCTCCTGGGGACCACTGCACCGCCTCTGTCAGCATCCTCCTACACTCTAGGTCCACCAGTGACCACTGCACTGCCTCTGGCAGCAATCTCCTACACTCTGGGTACACCAGTGACCACTGCACCACCTCTGTCAGCATCCTCCTACACTATGGGAACACCAGTGACCACTGCACCGCCTCTGTCAGCAACCTCCTACACTATGGGTACACCGGTGACCACTGCACCGCCTCTGTCAGCATCCTCACACATTCTGGGTACACTAGTGACCATGGTTCATCTGCTCAGCATGGTCCACCACCATGGGTACACCAGTGACCACTGCACCGCCTCTGTCAGCATCCTCCTACACTCTGGGTACACCGGTGACCACTGCACCGCCTCTGTCAGCATGTGCAGTCCACAGATAGGTCTCCTGGGGACCACTGCACCGCCTCTGTCAGCATCCTCCTACGCTCTGGGTACACCGGTGACCAGGGCACCGCATCTGTCAGCATGTGCAGTCCACAGATAGGTCTCCTGGGGACCACTGCACCGCCTCTGTCAGCATCCTCCTACACTCTGGGTACACCGGTGACCACTACACCGCCTCTGTCAGCATGTGCAGTCCACAGATAGGTCTCCTGGGGACCACTGCACTGCCTCTGTCAGCATCCTCCTACACTCTAGGTCCACCAGTGACCACTGCACTGCCTCTGGCAGCAATCTCCTACACTCTGGGTACACCGGTGACCAGGGCACCACCACTGTCAGCATCCTCCCCCAGGATAGGTTCACTGGTGACCACTGCACAGCCTCTGTCAGCATGTGCAGTCCACAGATAGGTCTCCTGGTGTCCACAGCACCACTCTGTCAGCATCCTCACACATTCTGGGTACACTAGTGACCATGGTTCACCTGCCCAGCATGATCCACCACCATGGGTACACCAGTGACCACTGCACTGCCTTTGTCAGCATCCTCCTACACTCTGGGTACACCAGTGACCACTGCACCACCTCTGTCAGCATCCTCCTACACTCTGGGAACACCAGTGACCACTGCACTGCCTCTGTCAGCAACCTCCTACACTATGGGTACACCGGTGACCACTGCACCGCCTCTGTCAGCATCCTCACACATTCTGGGTACACTAGTGACCATGGTTCATCTGCCCAGCATGGTCCACCACCATGGGTACACCAGTGACCACTGCACCGCCTCTGTCAGCATCCTCCTACACTCTGGGTACACCAGTGACCACTGCACACCCTCTGTCAGCATCCTCCTACACTCTGGGTACACTAGTGACCACTGCACCGCCTCTGTCAGCATCCTCCTACACTCTGGGTACACCGGTGACCACTGCACCACCTCTGTCAGTATCCTCCTACACTCTGGGTACACCAGTGACCACTGCACCGCCTCTGTCAGCATGTGCAGTCCACTGATAGGTCTCCTGGGGACCACTGCACACCCTAAGTCAGCCTCTTCCTACACTCTGGGTACACTGGTGACCAGGGCACCCCCTCTGTCAGCATCCTCCTACACTCTGGGTACACCTCTTGCGCTGCGCATGGTGCCATTTGCGCTGATTTTCCAGTGCTGGACAAACACTGGGCAATAAAAATCAGCACGAACGGGGCCACCTAATGCACTCGGCCGCTTGCAGAACTCTGCGTGGCGGTGTTTTTGGTCACTTCGCGGAGTTCCGCTTAGCGGAAGTCTGCGAGCTCCACCCAGGCCTAGTCATGTGTCCAGAACCTCATATCGCTGCTCGACTAGTTCGTTACTGTAGAGGTGGATCTCATAGAGACTGGTTGTAAGAAGTAAGAGACAGTGTGGCAGAATGCCCAGGTTAGTTCCTGTTTGGAAGGGCAACTCGTCTTACTGGTTGTCCAATGTGATAAAGCATAATGGACACCTCCTTAACTTGACCCCACAAACTAGTGATGAAAGATGGTTACATCAGCTCCATGTGAGCTCCCCGAGGGAAGCTTGGAGCCCTTTGCACTTATCAGGAGACCATGAAGAAGCCCTGTATGGAAACGCCTCTTTTTGTATGGCCACCCCCTAGTATTGACTGCTGCTGCTGCTGCTGCTGCTGGTTTTTTGACTCAGATTGCACTGAGGCATGCTAGCCAGATGTCAGTGCCAGTGCCCAGACCCTAAAGTGTATGTCGAATTGGCTGTACGCAATTGGAAATGGCTAACTTACCTGTAAGTCCCTAGTAAATGGTACCATGGCACCCGGGGTATGTAGGTTAGATATAGGGGTACCCCAGGGCTTGCAGCACTGATTGTGCCACCCTGGAGGTCCCCCAAGTATAGCACGTTCCCCAGTCCGCCACTGCAGACTGGCAGAGCAGTCCTCCACTGCAGACTGGCAGAGCAGTCCGCCACTGCAGACTGGCAGAGCAGTCCGCCACTGCAGACTGGCAGAGCAGTCCTCCACTGCAGACTGGCAGAGCAGTCCTCCACTGCAGACTGGCAGAGCAGTCCTCCACTGCAGACTGGCAGAGCAGTCCTGCACTGCGAGCCTGACTTTGCCATTGAAAGCGATGGCAAAGCCACCGCTCCTCCTGTGCATATGAGTAAGTCACCCCTCTGGCATGCATCCCGAGTCAGGCAGTGGGCAACATATGACACAGAAAGGACATGTACTTTACATGAACTGGCAGTAAAACATACATAACTACCATTTTACTGTGGAAAGACTTGGTCACCCAATTGGCGAGTGCAGGGTTACACGCTGACCCCTCAGCTGTGCTGACTTCTGAACGGCACGATTCAAGTGGGTCATCCAAGGTATCAAACAACTTGTTACATTAAGCCCGACTTGTATCTCAAGTCGAAATTAATGTAGCTTGTTGCTGTGTGCAGCTTTAGCAAACCTGCCACTTTGTTGCCTTTAAACCTGCTGTGCCTTCCCGGGCACATGTGGAGCCTGTTCTACGAGACCGCTTTCTGGCCTCCTGGAGAGATGTGCTAACGACGTGCTAACAAACACCAGGCATAGTGGTGTCGTGCACACCAGGCCGTAAAAAAACAAGCTAAAAGTTTGCGGCTCTTCTAAACGATCAGTCTCCTCTTCAAAGACCTTTTGCCTGAAGACAGGGCCTGTGTGAGCACATGAATGTGCACACACAGGACCAAGAATGTGCACACACGGGACCAAGAAGTCCTCTTTCTTTCTACCTTGTTTGAATTGTATTTAAATCTGTAGGTTTCATATAATACGGTGGGCAGGTGCAGGGCAGATGGGAGATTAGTGAAGTGAAGGCCTGAGTGGAGAGAAATGACAAAACAGAGGTGGGCTGGCAGTGGGAAGAAATGTACAGGAAGCAGGGGGGTCATTGGGCAGGTACATGGGCACAAGGGAAGGTGGTGGAATGTGGACTTTGCTCGTCACATTCTAGGGGTGAGTAGTGCCATGATGTGAAAACAAGACGAAAGCAAGGGGTCGTGTAGGCAAGGACAGAGACCTCGAACCCATGCCTGCACCTGCCACCACACTGCTGCACCCATCACTGTGCAGGCGCCCCCCCCACACAACACAAGCACCCCATTCTCACACGCTCACCCCAAGCACCCTTCCTTGACACCTGAGCTCACCAGCTTCTTCTCTTTCTTTCAGACTCTCCGGACGCCTAAAAAGGAGTGAACAGGGACCAGAGGGCGAGATAAGAGGCCCGAGCACGTGACTGCACCACCAGTGCTGCCATTTTGTAACCTCTGTAAATTGTAAATAGCTCTGCGAATCCACTGGATATGAGGACTCCTCCGCTCTGACCCACAACCCTTCCCCTCTCAACATAAGTCCTCCCCACCATCACTCCGTCCCCTCACATTCCTCTAATCCGTCCCCGCCTCTGCTCACCGTGGTCTTAGCCAGCTCAATGTTCAGAGCTCAGGTACAATCTCCAGACAACCACCTACCAAAAGTGAAGTGTGACCGCTAATTCAACCAGAACACAACCAGCGAGCAGTCATGGACCGAGAACCCAGCCAAAAACCACAGCAGAGCAGAGCAAGACAATTAATCGTTGGGACAGTCAACAATCCGTTGAGTTCAGCCAAGGATCAGGGGCCTAGACAGCAACCACAGTAGAGCATACCACACATCACAGGCCAAACCAGCACCCGGCGGAGTGCAGCTGTAGACTCAGGCCACACTCCAAAACCATGGTTGAGCAAGACCACCACTCACTGGGCAGCTATTATTCTGGCAGAGTGCAACAATAGACTATGGCCCCAGACAACAACCAGGGTAAAGCATACCACATCATTGGTGAAGCCAGCACCCGATGGAGTGTAGCCGTAGACTCAGGGCACAGCCAAAAATCATGGTTGAGCAAGACCACCACTCACTGGGGCAGCCAACAGTCTGGCAGAGTGCAGCCATGGACATTGGGCTCATGACTATAGCACAACATACTACTGACCGCTGGTCAACCAACAACCCGATGGAGTACAGCCAAGGACTGTGGGCAAGCCAACACACAAGGCAGAGCATGTCACAGACCACAGGTCAAGCCAACACTTGATGGACTGGAGCCATGGACTGCGGACCAGCCAAAAACCACAGTGAAGCACAGTCACTGATCAGTGAGACAACCAACACCAGGAGAGCAGCCAAGGACTGTGGTTCTGCCAACATCCAGGCACAGCATACCTCAGACCACTGGTCAAGCCATCACCCAACAGTGTGCAGCCGTGGCGTGAGGGCCAGACAAAACCCAAGCAGAGTGCAGCCACCTGTCACTGAGACAGCCTACACCCAGCAGAGAACAGCCAAGGACTATGGTCAAGTCTACATCCAGGCAAAGCATAACAAGGTGCCGAAACTATGCAAACAGTCCAGCGGTGTGCGGCTATAGTCAATTGACCCTGACAACAACCATTGCTGAGCAAACCACACACCATGGCCAAACCATCACCCAACGGTGTGCACCAAGGACCCAGCCAGAATCCACATGAGTGTGACCACCAATCAATGGCCAAGCCAAGTCTGGTGAAGAGCAGCCATGAACTGTGTGCCCAGGCAGCTCTCGGGCCACATGCAGGAACGCGTCATATGCCAAGCCAATACCCGAAGTGGAGCACAACCATGGACTCTGGGTGCGATTAACCACAAATGGGCAGCGGGTGGCCTGGCATAAGTTTACATTGGACTTGCACAAGTGGGTCAGGTGGCATAGAGTTCCCGCCAGTATGTTTTTGCCTGCCCCTGGTACCTGGAGCTCCATGGTGTGCTAAAGCGGTCTCAAGGTCTCCTACGTGCCATGAGTCCAGGGCCTACTTGGTGCCTTATTTACTTGTGTGTCGTAAAAGGTAGCTCAATGTATCCGCAAGTGCCAGAGTGTGACAGGCAGTGGCAGAGTGCCTGGGAGTGAATGCATGTTTCAGAGAGTGCCCGATCATGGGGGAGTTGCCGGGTGTGTCATGGAGCACCCAGGAACGTCAAGAATTCCTCAGTGTGACAGAGTGAACACGAGGGTCTATCAGAAAGTGCACACGTGTCAGGAGAGTGGGGCATGACTATCTTAGTTGATGGGCAGTGCCCAAGTCTGACAGGTAAAGCTGGAGTGTGTGCCAGTTAGTGCCTGCTTGTGTGATGAAGAGGAGTGCCCGAGTGTGACCTGTAGTTCCAGGGTGTGTTGGGAGTGATCAAGCGATCCCTGCATGTGTCCTTATTACAGAGAGTACCAGATCGCGTCACAGATCACTTGAGTGTGCCAGGGAGTGCCCAGATGGTTGAGAGAGCAGCTGAGTGTGACAGGGAGGGCCCAAGTGCTTGAGACAGCAGGTGAGTGTGCCAGGGAGGCCCCAAGTGCTTGAGAGAGCAGCTGAGTGTGCCAGGGAGGCCCCAAGTGCTTGGGAGAGCAGCTGAGTGTGCCAGGGAGGCCCTAAGTGCTTGAGAGAGCAGCTGAGTGTGCCAGGGAGGCCCCAAGTGTTTGAGAGAGCAGCTGAGTGTGCCAGAGAGGACTCAAGTGATTGAGAGAGCTTGTGAGTGTGCTAGAGAAGCCCCAAGTGATTGAGAGAGCAGCTGAGTGTGACAGGGAGGCCCCAAGTGCTTGAGAGCAGCTGAGTGTGCCAGGGAGGCCCCAAGTGCTTGAGAGAGCAGCTGAGTGTGCCAGGGAGGCCCCAAGTGCTTGAGAGAGCAGCTGAGTGTGCCAGGGAGGCCCCAAGTGCTTGAGAGAGCAGCTGAGTGTGCCAGGGAGGGCTCAAGTGATTGAGAGAGCTTGTGAGTGTGCTAGAGAGGCCCCAAGTGCTTGAGAGAGCAGCTGAGTGTGCCAGGGAGGCCCCAAGTGCTTGAGAGAGCAGCTGAGTGTGACAGGGAGGCCCCAAGTGCTTGAGAGCAGCTGAGTGTGCCAGGGAGGCCCCAAGTGCTTGAGAGAGCAGCTGAGTGTGCCAGAGAGGCCCCAAGTGCTTGAGAGAGCAGCTGAGTGTGCCAGGGAGGCCCCAAGTGCTTGAGAGAGCAGCTGAGTGTGCCAAGGAGGGCTCAAGTCATTGAGAGAGCATGTGAGTGTGTCAGGGAGGCCCCAAGTGATTGAGAGAGCAGCTGAGTGTGCTAGCGAGGCCCCAAGTGATTGAGAGAGCAGCTGAGTGTGCCAGGGAGGCCCCAAGTGCTTGAGAGAGCAGCTGAGTGTGCCAGGGAGGCCCCAAGTGCTTGAGAGAGCAGCGGAGTGTGCCAGGGAGGGCTCAAGTGATTGAGAGAGCAGCTGAGTGTGCCAGGGAGGCCCCAAGTGCTTGAGAGAGCAGCGGAGTGTGCCAGGGAGGGCTCAAGTGATTGAGAGAGCAGCTGAGTGTGCCAGGGAGGCCCCAAGTGCTTGAGAGAGCAGCTGAGTGTGCCAGAGAGGCCCCAAGTGATTTAGAGAGCATGTGAGGGTGCCAGGGAGGGCCAAAGTATTATCAGAGGGGGCTATGCATGGCCAGGAGTGCCAGTGAGTTTTAGTGACTCATCATGCTTAAGTGTGATAGGACGTGTGCGTGAGTGCCTGCAAGGGCTGCCGCAGAGTGCCATATTGGACTGGGCAGTGCCTGTGTGTGACAGTGATTCAGTGTATCAGAGAGTGCCCGAGTGTGACAGAGAGCATACAAGTCTGCCACAAAGTGCTGAAGTGTGACAGGAAAGCGTGGGATGGGAGTGCCTGAGAGTGACGGCAGTGCCAGGGGTGACAGGAAAGCGTGGGATGAGTGCCTTAGACTGACGGCAGTGCCAGGCGTGACTGGACAGCGTGGGATGGGATTGCCTGAGAGTGACGGCAGTGCCAGGTGTGACAGGAAAGCGTGGGGTGGGAGTGCCTTAGAGTGACGGCAGTGCCAGGGGTGACAGGAAAGCGTTGGATGGGAGTGCCTGATCGTGACGGCAGTGCCAGACGTGACTGGAAAGCGTGGGATGGGAGTGACTGAGAGGGATGGCAGTGCCAGGCATGACAGGAAGGCATGGGATGGGAGTGCCTGAGAGTGACAGCAGTGCCAGATGTGTCAGGAAAGCGTGGGGTGGGAGTGCCTGAGAGTGACAGCAGTGACAGGCGTGACTGGAAAGGCCTGTGTGCCATGAGTGTGTGGATGTGTGACAGAGAACCTAGATGTCTCCATAAAATCATGGGTGCTAGTAGGGTTGGGTACATGTATGTCTCCCACAAGACGTGGGCGTGGCCTTAACCCCTCCTTTTATTGCCTATCTAGTGAGTGCCTGGGTGCTCACTGGGAGTGACTAGCATGCGTGGAATTGTTTTTACAAGTCACATTTTATAGCCTGTTGGAAACTCCTTGTGGTTGTTAATAAAATACTGTATTAAACAAAACTTGTCTACCCTTAATATTGGTAAGTGGGCGGAGCCTGGACATGGAGGGAACCAGTCCTCGGGCTGAAGGAATGCTGCCTCTGGGGCAGGGATCATCAAGACATGGAAACCGAGGGCAGCTTTGGCAGTGTGAATCTATTCTAGATTTACACGCAGTTCATAATTCAGCTACTGTGTTTCTTAATATCATCTGTGTAGTGCTTACTACCCCTGACAAGGCGACCAGGAGCTTTATGGTGAGCCAGCATGCTGCCCCTGAACCCAAGGTTAGTGGTTCATCCAGTGGTCAATGTTGGTTTTTGGGTCAGTCTTGTGTGCTCAAGGAAGCCGTCCTCGCATTCACTCTTGTTTCTTTGTGGTAGATTCCATTCATAGGGGCTGCCTATGGTGGCCCACCAGTGGGTGTGGAGGATGGCTCACCAGTGGGTGTGGAGGGTGGCCCACCAGTGGGAGGAGTAGACCGGCTCCAGGAGGTCAGGTGCGAGGGTGCATGCAAGAAGGAAGGTGAGGCTGTGACCTGTGAAGTGGGGAGTCTGCAGAAATGCAATATAAGTGAGGGAGACAGGACAGGCATGCTGCTGAAACTAGGCTACACTCCGAGGAGGAATGCAGGCGAGGGAACAACCAAACCTTTGAAGTGCTGTTCAATGTTTCATGCAGTGGTTTGTAGGTATACTGGGAGGGGCTTTATGAGGTAGCATGCAATCTGAGGATGTAAAACTGTAAAAGGAGCAGCGTTCTTGTCTGGAGAGATAGTGACCGAAATAGCTTCGATATGATACGGAGAATGTATGAGACACTGATGCTGGTCGGATAGGGGTTCTGGGTACTGAGGTGAGTTTTTTGGTACACCACAAGTCACTGAGGTCCTGGTTTCCTGTGCATTGTTCTGTGCATGAGCAGAATCCCCGCAACATGGTGCACCTAACGTTTTGGTCTTATGATTGAGACATCTTAATAGTGCTTGTATTTGTCCACAATACCCTCACTCTTGTTTCCGGTTGACGGGAGTGACGGTTTAAACCTACCTATATAGTTGACTTATAGGTTCATTCAAGCTTGACAATTAAAAAGGTTTCTTTTTGAATTACTGACCCTTTTTGTGCTACGGTTTAATATAGATTGTTTTTCTTCTCTGCGTCCTTGTGGCTGAAGTTGCTATTGCAGCACATAGTCGCGCACCTCTCCGGCGTCATTTAACGCAGTTCGGGGTGCCAGACGATGGAATGTCTATTATCTTTGTAGTGAGTGCCGATGCATCATTCCCCTATGAGCTGTTTTACTCTTCGGTTACTTTTCCGGAGGTGAATGCGGACGATAAGACGTTTCACGCATACACTCCTACGGCAGTTCCAGCTAATTACACGTCATATAGGATGCAGGAAATCCTGATTTCCGTTTGGCAGCATCGTATTTGGTTCAATGGCACCCTCCCCCCACACCGTAACTCCGGTTCGGTTAGGTCCCCTGTCCATTCCTGGGGCCACTTGGCCAGTCTTGACCGGGTTCACACCACATCCACGATATTTGCTAGCCCCCCTGGATGACTTACGTCAACTCCACACCACCTTGATTGCGGTGCATAGGGCTTTAGTGCAATACGTCTCCCGCAATGTCCAGGTGGGGCACCTGGGGTTGCAACGCAACCAGTTGGACCGGCCGGGATCACTATTAGTCCTGTCATGGTTAGTTCGGTAATGGGCAAGCACCCCAAGAAGAAGGACGATATGCCTTATTGGCTTGCTGAGACATTTGACCAGCTGGAAGCAGTATTTCCTAATTCTTCTCCCGTGGAGAAACACAGGATCCTTACCATTAGTTTGCAGAAAGACTTAGTCCCTGAGGTAACAGATTGTGAGAACTGGGGTAAAGTGTTTGCAGCAGTCTACGCAAAGTGCTTCGGTACACCGTCTATGACTGTACTGCCCACGGTGATCAAGCGTGTTCAGGATGAGCAAGGTCCGGAGGCGGCGGTCAAGTTGGGAATGAGGCTTGTCAGCGTGTTCGACATAGTGGCTGATGTCATCCTTGCTAACGTCAAGGGAGATGCCGTTAACTTTCAGGTGTCGAATGCACTGCGCCTCGTCGATGACGTCGATAAATCCCTGCAGTTATCAAAAATTGTGGCGGAGGCTTATAAGACCATTGACCGCAATAGTTTGGGAGTGAAGCCTTTTGCTAACACAACAGCGCAACCGCAAACTCAGATGGTTAAGTCTACTAAAGACGACAGTCCAGCATTTCCTAAACAAAATTGGAAAACTAAGAAACAGGGAAAGCAGCAACAGAAACAGGGGTCTCGTCCCGCGTTACCAATACCAGTGACTACTGAACGCACATATGAATTACGCGATCGCACGAGAATTAGGTCTCCTGATAGATTTCAGGTTCCTGAACAACATTCTCCTCATTCTTCACAGGAAACATCGGTCTCGCAAGCCGGAGGAGGTGAACGTGGCAGAGGTCGGGGTGCCCCACAAGGACGTGAGCAGCCCCGCCCGGCTGATGTTAAAGGCAAGCAGGACGAATTTGCACGTCAGCGACCTCCGTTTCAGAAAAAGAAAGTTGCTGCACTAACAGCGAGGTATTCCACAGATAGTGAGAACATAGCTTCGGAACCTGACATGGGCACTAACGCTGCTAGACAGAGCAGCGGAGGTTACAATAGTGCGGCAAGCACTGCGTCCATATCTGAAGGCGACAGCAACTGACACATTTATTACTGTAGAAACTGCTGACACTAGAGCGGCTCCCCCTGACAGACTATATGACATAGTCCTTTTAATTGAAGGTGACATACAACGTACCATAAAAGGGATTTTTTGGGAAAATCTGACCTCTACATGTGACATTTTGCTAGCAGAGGCGGACTGGCCTCCAGCTTTCGTTTTGGACGCTCCCAGAGGGGAGGAGGTTCTCCTCCCATCTTTCGCGCACACTGTTCCGAAGGCGCAAGCTCAGAACTTTGCAGAAGAGTGGGCACAGGTGCTGGCTCCGGCGTTGTACCGTACTCAGGTTGGGTGGGATAAATTATCACCAAGCTATGAGATTCAATTACGGTCTATGCCCCAGCCACAGCCCCAATATCCCATGCGCCGCAAAGCTAGATCTCACGTCTCAGAAATCCTTAAACAATTGAAACATGAATAATCCTCTTTTTACTGTAACCAAACCAGATGGGTCGTACCGCCTAGTTTTGGATTATCGGCATTTGAACTCTCATTGTCGGACGTGCGCTACAGAATACCCACAGGTCTGCCCTAGTTGATAGTCTCGTGAGAAAAAGGTTTAAGACCACACTTGACATCTCCAATGGCTTTTACAGCCATAACCTGTCCTCTATTAGTAGTCAATGGACAGCCTTTACTTCTGGCGGCAAACAGAAACAGTTTAAAAGATTAGCCATGGGCTATAAAAACAGCCCTGGCGTCTTTGCCGCATGTGTTGTCTCTCTGTTAGAGAGCATTGACCCTGATGCGTACTCGTATGTGGATGATATTTATCTCACAGACGACGAATTATGGCCGCATCTGTGTCGCGTTGACCGCATCATTGTTATGTTTTCGGACTTCGGTTACAAATTTAACTTAGCAAAAATCACACATTGCAGAGTATTCAGTGTTGTTTTTGGGCTATGAACTCAACAACGAAGGTTGTTTGGCACCTCACTTCCTGGAGAAATGGGCATGTCTGCGCGCTCCCACAACTCTGAAAAAACTACAATCTTTGCTGTTGTTTTAAAAATTTCGGGCGTACTTACATTCCCGATTATGCCCAGCGTATCAAGCCGCTATATGCCTTGGTACAACCTACTTTTTCCAAATCGAGCTGGCTGCCAGAACATTCAGCTATCCTGCAATCTTTGCAGGCTGATCTTCTTGCTTCTAAATACTTATTGACACGTGATAACCACACAAACCTCGAATCAGAATAGTGCCTGGCGCAGTGGGTTTCACGTACTTGACGTTTAATGAAGGGGACACAGTCCCCATTGCTTACAAGTCACTTCGGCTGAAATGCGCTTTTCCACAGTAGAAAAGGTGTTAACTGCAGTACATATGGCGATTTTGAAAGAAAGAGCACTATCACATGGAAAAAGCATGTTGGTTGTTACTCCGTATCCTGCCCTAGAGGCGGTGACGAAAGCCAGTGTACCGAATTCTAAAGCTTTGCATCCACGTTGGATACAATGGGCAACTTCTTTGACATCTCCGGTGTTGGACCCGGCCTCGTAGAATGGCCCTCCGTGCCCCCGCACCACCGAAACCTGGTACCTACAGCCCAAGCCCCCGGCCCAGCCGAACCTCCCCACCAGGACACACGCACCGACCCGGACATCCCCGTCCCTGGCCTCTCCCCTTTCGGCCACCCCGGGCCCGCGTGCCCACTTCATGCACCAAGATGGCCGCCCGGCCCCAGCGCGACCCGGGCATAGAGGCGCCACTCCGGCTGGAGGACATCACGCTTCCAGGGGATGAGAGAGGGAGGAGCAGTTTCTATCGCACCTCTGAACTCCCCCGGGACGATGGGTTTCGATCGGCCCTCCGGCCTCCCTGAGGGCTGGCTCCACGCCTGCTGGGTGTCTGGGACTCCTCCCGACCCGGCCCTGAAAGGATCAAAAGACTATAGCAGGAAAACCCGACAAGCGACCCCCAGGTGACAAGACCCCTGCCTGCACAGACTCCGGACATCAAAGAGGGGTCGAACTATAACAAGGGGTGCTCTGGGGCTGTCCGGCAGATTCGACGCTGGAACAACGAGAGCCTGCTGACGTGGTCGCGGCTCCTGGAACTGGAACTCACCTGAGCCCTGCTGAGTGACTCGCGGCTCCCTGAAGATCGTAAGACCTCCGAACTTGTACCTGAGCCCTGCTGAGTGACTCGCGGCTCCCTGAAGATCGTAAGACCTCCGAACTTGTACCTGAGCCCTGCTGAGTGACTCGCGGCTCCCTGAAGATCGTAAGACCTCCGAACTTGTACCTGAGCCCTGCTGAGTGACTCGCGGCTCCCTGAAGATCGTAAGACCTCCGAACTTGTACCTGAGCCCTGCTGAGTGACTCGCGGCTCCCCCAGACTCTCACGGTCCCGCCGGACCCCAACTCCGACCACGTATCCCCCAGCTCGAGGATTGTGAGCTGTGCGCCGGGTACGTCCCGGCTTTGAACCGTTACCAGAGACAGTCCCGCTACCCCCTACCTTTCCGAGACTCTTGAGCCCGTGCTCACCTTGTACATATTTGCAGTGATACCTGTTCGATAAAGCTTGTTCTGAGAATACCCAGTGTGGACCCTCTGTGTCGTGTGGTGCCAGAAGTACGATCCGAGTTGCGAGAGTCCTCCCCCTGGGGAATCTCCCGCCAGTGCCCGGCTACGATACTTTGAGGGTGGGTCTCAGGGTAGTCAGGATCCCTTTCCGGCTCCTCTGAGGTCGCCGTCTAACATTGGTGGCAAGCGACGGGATTCGGGCCCATCACCTAGAGATCGTACAGTAAACGACGGACGCACGACCAACAAAGATGGCAGAAGGAAGCGCCACGAGCTCCGCAGAAACCAACGCCAACAGAGTGTTCCAGGTGGAGCATCTGGAAGAATACACACACAAAGAGCTAAAACAATTTTGCAAAGAACTTAAAATCGCTACCACTGGCCTCAACACTAAGGAAGACTTGCAGAAAGCACTGAAAACTTGGGTGGAGACCGGGGCCTCCCGCCCGGAAGGCACGGGGGAGCGCCCCGACGAAACCGAACCCCCCCAAAATGAAAGCAGTAGCAATCAGGTGCGAGGCATCGTACCAGACGGGGGCCTATCCCCGGAAGAGCTCGCGGACAGAGAGAGAAGCCACAGTCATGAACTCGAGTTAGCCAAACTCAAAATCGAGGGCGGAGCACGAACGGAGCTTAAAGGAACTCGAGCTCAAGGCCCGAAATGAGGACGGGAGGCCCTCGGGGAACCGAGAGACGGCCCCCCCCAGCGGAACAGAAGGTCCACATCCCCAAGGATGTGGTCAAAGAATATTATAAAAACGATGACATTCAGCAATGGTTTCGGGCCTACGAGGTCGCCATGACCTCCCATCGGATTCCACAGAAGGACTGGGGGGTGGGGTTGTGGGGACGGTTTCTGAGCGAAGGAAGGGACACCCTGCTCGACCTACCCCTCTCCCTGCAGACCTCCTACAGCCACATGAAAGAGGCTCTCCTCACAAGATACGGCCTCACCCCAGAAATGTACCGCCAACGGTTCCGGGACTGCAGGAAGATCCCGGGCACCACCTGGGTGGAGTATGTAAACTTTTTTAGTCGGGCCTTCGATGGGTGGGTCAAGGGCAGCAAAGTCACCACCCTTGCCGAACTCACTGACCTCATGTTATGGGAACATCTGGCTGCGAACTGCTTCGTAGAGCTACGTCAACATCTGCTGGATAGCAAGCTCACAGATCTCCGGAAGCTGGCCGTGGAGGCCGACCGCTGGACCAACACCCGGGTCTCCCGGGGCATGGTAGGAGAGTACCCCCGAACCAGTCAGGGACCACCCCGCCAGAGAGGGGGAGGGAACCCGGGAGGGCCGAGGGAGTCCCAGCCTAGCCCCCCGAAGACACCACCTCCACCTTTCCCGGCGCCCCCCCCACCAGTAACAGGGCCCCCTGGGAGACGGGGACACCGGGTGACCGTCACCTGTTTCCGCTGCCAGAAACCCGGGCACTACGCCAATGACCCAGAGTGCCCCATGGCCACCCAAGTCACCCCTGCGAGACAGATAGCCAACGTAGCCCTAGGGGAGGAGGTTGAGGAAGCCGAGGAGTGGGAACCAGCCGCGATGGCCCTAGTACCCCTGGGAGATAGGGAAATGATCCCTGGTAGCCTCCTACCGTCCAACACACAGAAATATGGGCAGCTCGTCAAGATCAATGGCCACCAGGTAGAGGCCCTGCGGGACACCGGGGCCAGTATCACCGGTGTCCTCAGGCACCTAGTTCCCGAGGAGCAGATCCTCCCCAATGTCTTTTGCCCCGTAATATCTGCAGACAATAGGGAAAGTATGTGTCAGGTGGCCCTGGTGCCATTTGAGTGGGGAGGGGTGATAGGCAAACTCAAGGTGGCCGTAAGAACCTCCCAGCCGGTCGACTGCCTCTTAGGGAACGACCTAGAGAGTTCTCCCTGGAAGCACGTAGAGCGCAAGGCCCACCTAGGAATGATGGGACTCCCCGAGTGGGTGTGTGCCACCACCCGATCTATGACAGCCCGACTCACTCCCCGGAGAGAAATCGAGAGCACCCCGGTCGAAGTAGCCAGCACCGTCCCCGCCGAGGGTCCTCCCGTTCCCCCATCGGAAGGGTCCGTCGCCAGCGACGAACCCGCACCATCCGACCCCGCCCCGGTCCCCGAGTTGGGGGATCTACCCGAGTTGGCCCATTGGCGCCACGAGGGCGGGCCCACCCGAGAAGAATTTTGCCGGGAGCAAGCCACCTGTCCTTCCCTGGTCGGGCTGCGGCGCCAGGCCGAGGGCCAAGCCGCAGGTGACCAGACCGGAACGCACCGAATCTATTGGGAGAATAACGTCCTGTATAGTGAGCAGAAATCAGTGGAGCTGGGATCCGGACGGGTACTGGTGGTACCTCTCCGCTTCCGGGATTTCCTCCTGGGCTTAGCCCACGATGTCCCCCTCGCCGGTCACCTGGGTCAGGACAAGACCTACAGCCGTCTCGTGACCCATTTTTATTGGCCTAAGATGAAAGCAGCGGTAGAGGCCCACTGCAAGTCCTGCCCCACGTGCCAAGCCAGTGGGAAGAGTGGGGGGAAGCGCAAGGCTCCCCTCCAACCCTTCCCGGTCGTCAGTACCCCCTTCGAACGAGTCGGGATCGACATCGTGGGGCCACTGGACCCCCCCACCTCCCAAGGTCACCGTTTCATCTTGGTCCTAGTGGACCACGCCACCCGCTACCCAGAGGCTATTCCCCTACGCACCATTACGGCCCCCGTGGTGGGCCGGGCCCTGATGGGGATCTTCTCCAGGGTGGGTTTCCCCCGCGAGGTCGTGAGCGATCGCGGAACTAATTTTATATCCAGGTATATGACGTCCCTGTGGCAACAATGTGGGGTGTCCTATAAGTTCACCACCCCGTACCATCCCCAAGGGAATGGCCTAGTAGAGAGGTTTAATAGGACTTTGAAAGGGATGATCGCTGGCCTAGAAGAGCCCCTCCGGCGTAAGTGGGACGTCCTGCTCCCCTGCCTCTTGTTCGCTTACCGGGAGGTCCCCCAGAAGTCCTTAGGGTTCAGCCCGTTTGAATTACTCTATGGGCACCCCGTCCGAGGTCCCCTCAGTTTAGTTAAGGAAGGGTGGGAGGCAGCACCCCAGACCTCCCCCCGAGATGTGTTCCAATATGTCCTGGCCCTCCGGAACCAGACCAGGAGGTTCCGAGAACTGGCCGAGGCCAACCTGGAGGCGAGTCAAGAAGAAATGAAGCGCTGGTACGACCAGAATGCTACTCTGGTCGAGTTCCAGCCGGGCCAGCAGGTGTGGGTCATGGCCCCCGTGAAGCCTGGCGCTCTCCAGGACCGATGGACTGGGCCCTACAAAGTGGTCGAGAAGAAGAGCCAAGTCACCTACTTGGTGGACGTCCAGTCGCCTCGGGATCCCCTCCGGGTCCTACACGTGAACCGCCTCTAGCCTCACTTCCAGCGGACAGAACTGAGCCTCCTGCTGGCCACCGATGACGGGGCCGAAGATGAGTCGGATCCCCTCCCGGACCTCCTGTGTATCAAGGAGCAGGATGGCTCCGTGGAAGGAGTGAACCTCTCCCCAGCCCTCACTGCCCAGCAGCAAGCGGACTGCCGCCAGCTCCTAAGACAATTTTCTGACTTCTTCTCCCTGACCCCCCGGGTCACCAACTGGTGTGTTCATGATGTGGACACCGGGGACAGCCCGCCGGTGAGACACCGAGCCTACCGGGTTCCTGACCGGGTCCGGTCCTGCATTCAAGCGGAAGTCTCGAAGATGTTGACCCTGGGGGTGATCGAGCCCTCTGACAGTCCCTGGGCCAGCCCCGTGGTCCTGGTCCCGAAGGCAGCGGCCCCCGGTGTCGCCCCCGAGCTCCGATTCTGCGTGGACTACCGGGGGCTCAATGACGTTACCCGAGCCAATGCCCACCCCATTCCACGAGCCGACGAACTCATTGACCGACTAGGGGCAGCCCGGTTCCTCAGCACCTTCGACCTCACCTGCGGATACTGGCAGATTGCGCTCACCGAAGGGGCCAAAGAGCGGTCCGCTTTCTCCACCCCCGATGGGCACTACCGCTTCCGCGTAATGCCCTTCGGGATGAAAAATGCCCCGGCCACTTTCCAGCGACTGGTGAATAGAGTCCTGGCCGGGCTAGAACAGTTCAGCGCGGCATACCTGGACGACATCGCTGTCTTCAGTTCAGAGTGGAGTGAGCACCTCCAGCACCTCCGAAGGGTGCTAATCGCCCTGCGCCAGGCAGGCCTCACAGTAAAAGCCAGCAAGTGCCAGATCGGGCAAGGATCCGTGGTCTACTTGGGGCACCAGGTCGGGAGTGGCCAGGTCGCCCCGCTACAGCCAAAGATCGACGCCATCCTGGCCTGGGAACCACCCATCACCCAGACGGAGGTCCGAGCCTTTCTGGGACTCACAGGCTACTACCGAAGATTCATTCGGGGGTATGGCAGCCTTGTCGGCCCTCTCACAGAACTCACGTCTAAAAAACAGCCAAAGAAAGTGCAGTGGACGGCTGCCTGCCAGGAAGCGTTCGATGCCCTAAAAAGGGCCATGTGTACTGCCCCCGTCCTCCAGGCTCCCGACTACGCCAAGGAGTTCATAGTCCAAACCGATGCCTCCGAGCATGGCATTGGGGCCGTCCTGTCCCAAGTAAATGACCAAGGCCTAGACCAGCCCGTCGCCTTCCTCAGTCGGCGGCTGTTGCCCCGAGAACAAAGATGGAGCACCATAGAGCGCGAAGCCTTTGCCGTGGTCTGGGCACTCAAAAAGCTACGACCCTACCTGTTTGGCACCCATTTCAGAGTCCAAACTGACCATCGGCCCTTACGTTGGCTCATGCAGATGCGAGGAGAAAACCCCAAGCTACTGCGGTGGTCAATCTCCCTCCAGGGGATGGATTTCACCGTGGAACACCGCCCTGGTACGGACCACGCCAATGCTGACGGCCTCTCCCGGTTCTTCCGCCTCAGCGAAGAGAACCCCCCAAGCTGATGGGCAGTTCTCTCCGGCTTTCAGCTGGGGGGGACGCGTGTTGGACCCGGCCTCGTAGAATGGCCCTCCGTGCCCCCGCACCACCGAAACCTGGTACCTACAGCCCAAGCCCCCGGCCCAGCCGAACCTCCCCACCAGGACACACGCACCGACCCGGACATCCCCGTCCCTGGCCTCTCCCCTTTCGGCCACCCCGGGCCCGCGTGCCCACTTCATGCACCAAGATGGCCGCCCGGCCCCAGCGCGACCCGGGCATAGAGGCGCCACTCCGGCTGGAGGACATCACGCTTCCAGGGGATGAGAGAGGGAGGAGCAGTTTCTATCGCACCTCTGAACTCCCCCGGGACGATGGGTTTCGATCGGCCCTCCGGCCTCCCTGAGGGCTGGCTCCACGCCTGCTGGGTGTCTGGGACTCCTCCTGACCCGGCCCTGAAAGGATCAAAAGACTATAGCAGGAAAACCCGACAAGCGACCCCCAGGTGACAAGACCCCTGCCTGCACAGACTCCGGACATCAAAGAGGGGTCGAACTATAACAAGGGGTGCTCTGGGGCTGTCCGGCAGATTCGACGCTGGAACAACGAGAGCCTGCTGACGTGGTCGCGGCTCCTGGAACTGGAACTCACCTGAGCCCTGCTGAGTGACTCGCGGCTCCCTGAAGATCGTAAGACCTCCGAACTTGTACCTGAGCCCTGCTGAGTGACTCGCGGCTCCCTGAAGATCGTAAGACCTCCGAACTTGTACCTGAGCCCTGCTGAGTGACTCGCGGCTCCCTGAAGATCGTAAGACCTCCGAACTTGTACCTGAGCCCTGCTGAGTGACTCGCGGCTCCCTGAAGATCGTAAGACCTCCGAACTTGTACCTGAGCCCTGCTGAGTGACTCGCGGCTCCCCCAGACTCTCACGGTCCCGCCGGACCCCAACTCCGACCACGTATCCCCCAGCTCGAGGATTGTGAGCTGTGCGCCGGGTACGTCCCGGCTTTGAACCGTTACCAGAGACAGTCCCGCTACCCCCTACCTTTCCGAGACTCTTGAGCCCGTGCTCACCTTGTACATATTTGCAGTGATACCTGTTTGATAAAGCTTGTTCTGAGAATACCCAGTGTGGACCCTCTGTGTCGTGTGGTGCCAGAAGTACGATCCGAGTTGCGAGAGTCCTCCCCCTGGGGAATCTCCCGCCAGTGCCCGGCTACGATACTTTGAGGGTGGGTCTCAGGGTAGTCAGGATCCCTTTCCGGCTCCTCTGAGGTCGCCGTCTAACATCCGGATGTCGCATTCATCTTTGATGCCTCATTGCAGACACAGGAGTTTGCAGTATGAATTTGTTCATCCGGCTCCTCTGTCCTTGCACCTTCTTGAGGATTACCATTGTATCATTTACACTGACGGTTCGGAGCAACCAGCGACGGCTTCTAAGTATGTTTATTCAGCGGCCTGCGCAATAGTGGCTGGTACTTTTGTGAATGGAGAGTTCAAGTCTGATGTTGTACATACGCAGATATTGGGTGATTGTACCGCCCAATTGGCAGAGCTTCGTGCTCTGGTGCTTGCACTGGAGTTTGCTGATCCTTGAGTGACTACGCTTATTGGGAGTGACTCTTTTTACTGTGTTCAGTCTTTCAAGGACAATTTATTCTTTTGGTCTCAAAATGAGTATCGTGATTCCAAAGGTAGCACAACCAAACATAAAATGCTTTGGGTTTGAGTCGCAGAACTTAAGCAACGTCTGCCGCTCGTGAATGTAATTCATACTCTTGGTCACCAGCGCGTAGGTGTCCACGCTGTTGGCAACAGTTTAGCTGATGAAGCAGCGAAAACAGCAAAAACAGCAGTGGCAACATATCTGGTAGTAGCAGTTACAAGATCCAAAAGTAAGATTGATGATGACATCTTGGCAGCTATTGCTGCTACAGAGAAGGGTGATAATTACCCTCAGGGTTTCCCTTCTAAATACTCTTATCATTTAAGACCTGATAAAGTTCCCTACGTGAGAATTAACGACGTTGGTGACAGATTGAATCCCAATGCGGACTGCAGGCTTTCCTTGATAACAGCCGCTCACGAAGGTATGGCTTCTGCCCATGCAGGCGTTTCAGCGACTGTTACTATCTTGCAACAACGTTACTGGTGGCACGGATTGTATAAACAGACTCGTGCTTATGTCCTTACTTGTGACATTTGCCAGCAGATTAAACCTTTGACTGCTGCGCGTCCACCTCAAACACAGTTGTACATATCTAATAAACCACTTGGGTGTGTTTATTTAGATCACTGTGGTCCTTTCTCTTCTGATACTGCGTATAAGTACATCTTAGTTGCAGTGGATTTGTGCACACGTTTTCTATGAGTCTGGCCACAAAGGAGTGCTGATGCTCGAACTGTCATCAGGGATTTGCGTGTCTTTGAGAATTTTTGCATGTGGTACCCTCCATTCGGACCAAGGTCCGGCGTTCACCTCTAAGGCGTACAAGGATGCCATGAGATCTTTGGGGGTCCAAGTCAAATTTTCGGCTCCATACCAGCCTGAGGGCAATTCTGTTGTAGAGCGAATGAACCGTGACTTAAAGCAATCCTTGACGGCTAGGGTTTTAGGCACTGGCAGGAACTATTTGGCCCACTTGTATAGCGTTCAACGTGCACTTAATAATCTCCCTAGAAGGTCTGTGGGTGGGCGGACCCCATACGAAATGCTCTTTGACATAAAAATGTTTGTCCCGGACCTTGATGGTTTAGACATGGCGGTGTCGGTCGCACCCTTTGACGTAGATGATCATTTTGCTGTGTTATAGAATCTACAAGAGACCCGAGACAGTCTTGCAAAGGAACACTTGCCCTCCACAACTGATGCTGAGCTTCAGATTCCGGTAGTTGGCTGGCTACCTCGAGTTGGTGACCTGGTCCGTGAGAAGGTGGAGAACAAGGAGGAGTTCGGCCCCTCCTATCGTGCACCTGTTCCAGTGCTTGGCGTGCAGGGTACAAGAACACTAATTTTACCTCCACTTCCTGGTCGCAAGGATAACAGTTACTGATGCTAATCGGATAGGGGTTCTGGGTACTGAGGTGAGTTTTTGGTACACCACAATTCACTGAGGACCTGGTTTCCTGTGCATAGTTCTGTGCGTGAGCAGAATCCCCGCAACAGCTGTAGGGATGACTTACAAATATTATGTGCAGTGTTAGGGGACATGGCACACAAGTGAGTGCTATGCTGTGTTTTCACTTTTAAGAGCACCTTGTTATGCAGCCTGCAGTGGCAGACTGTACGAGTTTGGTGAGGGGCCCCTTAGAGTGGCACATGATATGCTACAGCTCTTAGGGACGCTCTTTACTACTTATGCCCTAGGTCCAGGGGTACCACTTACTAGGGACTTAGAGGTACTGAAAGCCTGGCCACTTGGGGGTCAAGTGACCAGTTGTCTTGTGTAGGGGGAAAGAACACTGGCACTGTGGACCTATGTTACGAAAGAAAATCCAATTATCACGCAGGTAATTATGTTCATGTACAGGTTTATTAATATTTGGAGAAAAACAAGTACTCCCATAGAGAGAGCAATGCCAGCCCGTATCCAACGGCTCACTCAAGCAACTGTCACCCCCCAACATTCTGCCTCCCACATCACGTAACCCTCACCAATCTTCTACCCACAACGTTCTACCCCAATGTTCCACACAGCTTTCCCCCAACACATTATAACAACAAAAAGGAAAATGGCAAGATTATTGATTATATACACAAGTATTTACAAGAGTTGATGCACAAGGCATGTACATCACTAACACAGTTCTATAAAATCACTAGACATCTTAAACGTCTCTATTCCATCATGAACTCTTTAAAATGTCCTGCCAATTTGTTTTCCCTCACCCTACGACGTACTCACACTTCGGGAACACTTTGAACTCCATCACCTTCCACCACAACTCTCCCACTTTCACACCTCTTATTCACCCTCAAATTGGGTTCATTCCCTGTCCCATCACCCATCAAATATCCACTCGCATCCTCCTGAAAATTCCCTTCCTGACCACCATGCACGCGAACCCCTTACATAAACTCACATGACAAAAATTCCGCACCCTTCCATCCTCAAGTCTTACAGCACCTTCCAACACACTTACAATCTTTAATGGATCTGACCAATGAGATGTTCCCTTCTCCTCCAGGCCTGGTTTCCTTACTCGCATGTACTGACCAACAGAAATACTCTGTATTTTCTTGCCTACGTTGACCTTCTCCTTAACATGCGTTTGATACCTTTCCATCTTACATTTCATCCAAAGATTAACCTCTGATTTATTTTCCTCTCCCTTCATAAGTCTCAACCACCATGGTACAAGTTGTGAAGAAGGCTTCCTTCCTCTCAATACTGCAAATGGCGTTCTACCCATTACAGAGTGTGGCGTAATCCTGTATGATAACATACTTTGGAGTGCTTTCCTCTATGACAACCCAGACTTAAGTGCTTAATGTACGGCTTCCTTGACCACTTTATTGAACCACTCAACTTGACCATTTTGGGATGCTACAATGAAGCCCTCACATGCTTAATTCCACATTTTTCCAGAAACAATTGCATCTTGTCAGACGTTGAATTGTTCACCGTTATCAGACACCAAAGTTTCTGGTACACTTTCTCTAGAAAAAACATCCTCCATAAAATCGATACCTACCTCCCAGGTCTCACTACCAACCATCCGTACTTCCAACCAGCGAAGACTTCCAGCAGTGCAGTTACCCTGACATCGCTCTCGCACATCGAGACGCCATATTTGCACAAGAAGATGCAATCATCACGCAGGTAATTATGTTCATGCATGGGTTTATTAATATTCAGAGCTAAATGAGTATTCCCATGCAGAGAGCGATGCCAGCCCGTATCCAATGGCTCCCTCAAGCAACTGTCACCCCCCAACGTTCTGCCTCCCACATCACACAACCCTCACCAACCCTCTACCCACAACGTTCTACCCCAATGTTCCACAACCTGGTTAGCAGGAACTCAGTGTACTTCAGTCGAAGTTGCATCAAATACCAGGCAAAAAGTATGGGGACTACTGCAACAAAAACCCAGTTTCCTACAGTCAGGCAATGTAAGATGGCAGCCACTTTGATCAGCAAATGTCTGACCTTTTTGGGACACATCAGGAAATGTAGGATGGCTGGTGTACTTCGATCAGTAAATGCCTGAACTTGTTTGAGACACGCCAGGCAATGAAAGATGGCCGCCGTACTCCGATCAGCAACATACCCAGAATAGCGGCTGGACCTGAGCACTAGACGCAGTTGCTCAAATATTTATCAGTCAGGAGGTGGCACACGGTGCCACGACACATCCATCGCCAGCAGACACAGCAACAACAGCCGCCTGTAAACCCACAAAAACTGCGACCTGAATAGGAGTCGCCAGTCTGCACTGCATGGCAGCTTGACTGGTACGCCCAGGAAAACTCCACGATGGTTTGAACGGCTCCTCCTCGTCGCAAGTGTTTCAAGGAGACGGCAGAGGCAAGTAGTTAATAAAGTTTTTTTTTCTTTCAGTATGGGTCATAGGTTTTACAGGCAGCTGATAACACACTCCAGCGCCTCCGTCAACTCCAACCATCGTCTACTCGTCCAACCTTGATAACACGGAACGCCGGTATGAACGTTCCCTGAAAGCAAAGATGCTACAAGCCAAACCGGTACAGAACTGTCACAAGCCTGCACGGCAAAACACATTCGGATATACCAGTTACCCACCCGCCTCAAGGTAGAGTCTCCAGTTACATGGTGCAACCATTCATCGCTGATCACTTCCTTTATATGCCAATTTAATTGGTTATATGATGTTACAATGCATGCTTTTACTCCGCATGCTGTTGCAACGCAATTTTTTACCCTGATTTGCTGTCGGGGTGCGCTGGATGTTGGAATAGTATAATTTACTATTCCAACTCCAGTCTGTGCAATAGTAGGGAAGGTGTTGGAGTTAAATTTACGATTTTATTTTATTTACGCTTTAAATCCAACACCTTTTACCCCCTACAGCAAGCCATTTGCTTTGTAATGGCATGCAGGGTAAAAGCATGCATTGTAACTCGTGCGGTGTAACGGCTGTTTCCCATTTAATTAAACCCACAAAGGATGTGTTTGTCACTGCCCCGTGTTGGGACAGGAATGTCCCCTGCTTGGTATACAGATGCGTAGCTCTGCCGCGATGCCTGTGAAATTATGATCCTGTCTTTTTACTTTAACAACTGACAAGCAAATCCATTGTGTGCTGAGGCAGGGCCAAACCTGCTCTGTGTCCTGCATGGGAGCACCACGCGTGCACTCTCTGGTCCATATGGGACACAGTGTGGGTATATTCTCAAGAACGTGTGATAACCATCGCAAAAGTTACTTAACGCAACCATCAACATCGTAGTCCATCGTGGGAAATTGAGGAAATATGAATTTTGTGATCAGTTATGTCCCCTATCGTAGACCCCAACGGCTCCATGTGCATGCTATAAGTACATGTATGTTCCCTCCTGCTCCAGTTCTGAAGACGCAAACATATGTGCGTCCACCGTCAACATGTCCTCTTTCAGATCCGCCATGAATGGGTCAGATATTCCATTCCTAAGTATGAAAGGCCACCGACTTTATGTGGTTCACTTTCCACATTTCACAGATTCAGGCGAGTAGGCCCGAATTCTGTCATCGAGCCTTTTCCTGCCTTCTGCCTCTGAAAGCTCCAGTCTGAGCCCGCATCCGTGACCATGAACTTTGTCTTACTCCCTGCGCGGCTAACGGTGCCTGATCCACCATATTGCCTGCCAAAAACTGTATTTCACCTTCGAGATTATCTCCTTCGCTCCTCATCCGATGCATTCCTGTCTAGCAGTTTAGGTAAACATTCCTCCAGCTACCATGCAAAGGGGCCAGGCTTCGCTGTCCTCCTGCAAGTAATTCATAGCCCCGTTACCATGGAATATTCCTATCCCCTCGCATCTAGTGTAGACACTTAGACGCTTGTACACGCACTAACAGTCAGTATAGTCAGTATAGAATAAGATTCTATCCTAAGAGACCTTTCCTTTTGGATAACACAGTTCTTTAAACATAGGATATTAGATATGATTTGGAATTAGGTTGACATAACCCCAGACTTCTGTCTCCACATGTAGAGCTAAAATGTCAAGTCTCCTTCACCCTCTAGTTGCACGTCGATCACACGTCATGCAGCTGCGCGCGCATCTCTGCCACATATCTCTGCTGACATTGCAGGATTCTTTTATGGATCCACCCACTTGTAACATCATGTTTAAATGACGTATTTTAGTTACACCCATGTTTAGTTACGTATGTACAGTTTATCTGAGTTATCAGCTATCACGCCTCTTGCATCTGTTTCACTGTAATGCATTTTCTATAAAACCGCTTAACTGTCAATAATATATGTTCCCTTCCTTCCTGAACTTTCGTGGTGATGGAACAGAAGGCCCACAATTCGAATTGTCTTCCTTTGTATAGGAATAAAGCATTTTTAAACCTCTAATACCACGGATTCTGCCTCTTATATTTACTGAGTTATTCTTGATAGATTTTACCGCATAAAAAATAGTACCGGTAACGAAATATTTACCACATAAATTGGCGCCCGAATAGGGACACTTTCTCATCTCACGCGCCGGCGGTGCGTTGCAGGCCCGGTCTCCTGCCACAGCTGAACGGACAACAAAAACGCGTATCTGCAGGATTTCCTGTGTCTCCTTCCGGCCAAGCGGGGACGACTGAGGCTGCGATCAACACCCAGACGAGGCGGTGAGAAGTGCGAAGTATCCCGACCAGAGCCTAGCTGAGAGAGCAAGATCCGAGGTATACAGAGACCCGCCAGGTTCCGAAGTTCCGAGTACAGTCGAGTCGAATCCAGTCCGGTCCAGTTTCAAGTTCCGTTCCGAGGCCTTCCGTTCCGAGCTACCCGGTGAGTACCATTACCGGGGAGGCATTTAACGTGCACATAGTCTGTGCCGGTCAAGACGGGTTTGGGTACACAAATCCGGTCTGCACTGTTCTAGCAGTGTATCTGTACTGTTTAGCAGTATATATAGTAATAGAGTATGTCTTGCATATAAATAAGTATTATCCAGTGTCAGTATAATGTCAGTAACCAGTTTTCTATTAGTTATCATTGTTCATAAAAACTGTTAAACGTTAAATGTTTTAAATACGTTTTATATATTGTGGTGTGAATGACTGTTCATTATTGTGTTTTTTTTGTATAAAGTGGGTTCTAGAAACAAGATCTAAAAATGCCGCTCTTTTCGAAACTAAGACAGATCAAAACTAGAAAAGGTGTACTCGAAGAAGCTGTTCCCATTCCACCTAGGGATACTCCAGGATACTTCATGTATCATAAGCATGGCCTAGATGCCGTATTATTTCTTGATTTATGGGTAGATTACACCAAAGAATTACCAGAGAGTCAGAGATGGCCCGCAGCGGGGACCTGGGATGCAGATTGCATCATGAGAGTAGAAGAAGAATTATGGAAAAAGAAAGCCAGACAGTCACAGAAAGATGCCATTGAATTATGGCGTAAAGAATCATATAGACGTACAGAAAAAGCACACCGACAGGAAGAGAAAGGTAAGGAGAATACAAATAAAGTCCGAGAAAATCTATTACTTGAGGAAGGTACCCGAGTAAAATCAGAACAAGTAGATAGACAAAGAAACGCTCTTATGAATGGTATGTATCCACTTCTGGCCGAAGGGTTACCTAAGGCTACTCCGGAAATACCAAAAGACTTGCCAACCCCATTGTTTCCGATAAAAGCACATCCCAAGGGACATCCCAGAACCGCAGAAGATGTTTTCCTCTCCCGCTATTTAGATGACGCAGCTCCCGAGTATGCTAATACCGCACCACATAGACCGCTTGCCGGTGATGCTCATCACCAAGATCTTTCGTCTGTACCTCCGCAACAACACGCTTCGACACACATTCCGACAAGCACATCTGTTTCTACAGCTTTTCCCACAACGACGGTTGCTGTCTCACCCTCAACAAATCCTTTCACGTCCAGCACCCCAGACGGTGCTACAGGAGGTACGACAGACATTTTTTCTACACCACCCAGAGGAAATAAATTTTCCCTTAGAGATTTAGCCCTCCAACGTACGCCCAAACTAGCCACTCCCGACATGCTTAAGGAACTTCTAGTAGATTGTAGATATGACCCTGTGCCCGGTAAACGGGACGAAATGCTGCTGTCATCATTACGTATCCGACGAGCTGCAATATATTTAACGAAGTTACCAGGAATGAATACACATTTAGAAAATATATATCACTTTGTCCAGTCAGGGCGAGGCCCTGAAAGTATTAGCAGAGCCATGGAGTACCAGAAAGCGGAGGTACAGGGACAACTGTTACGTTTTCTCATAAACTGTGTAATTAGAAATCAAGACCGGCCTGGGGTAAATCCGGAAGAAATGCAAACACTTGTCACTTGGGGTCGGAATATATCAGAAGGAAGACATGATAAACAGTTATGTATAATAGCTATGTACCGAAAGATCCGCAAAGAGGTAGAACGAATACACGAAGAAAGATTAGAGGTAGATGCCGCTGATCTAAACAGAGAGGAGGAGGAGCAAGAATCAGAGCAAGTAGACACGATAGCTTATGTAGGTAAAGGAAGACCCCATAATAATACCAGAGGTTTTAACGACCCAATACGTCCAATACGTCCAGAATATAATAGACATTTTCCAAACCCTATGCTAAATACGAAATCCCCTGAACACCTATTCCAAGCTGCTGATAAATTACTCCGAGATCGAAGGGGGTACCACATGCTCGATTCCATGGACGAACAAGAATTAGCCAGGTCAGCAGTACAATGGGCTGACAGTCCCGGCGAATACAATGATGATGTACTTGCACACACGTTTCTGAATCTAGACCCATATGAACAGCGTTTAGCTAGTATATACATGATTCAACACCTCCTTATATTATATAAAAGCCAACACTCCGATCCAGGACCCTTACCTGACATATTGACAGAACTACTCACGAACATATGGAGAGGGTCAGGTACTGATTTGATTAAGGAAATACTAGAATCCCGAAACCAATATTTAAATTTCGTATGCCCAGAACACGTTCCAGTTCCCATAATGGGAAGAAAAATGTATCACATAGATAGACAGAACCCGTTACGCGAAGTGCACCCGATCAGAGGTGCCGACGATAATTTCACACGTGTGTTTGTGTACACGCCTATAACTAAACTGGAATTATTAGAAATGAAGAAAGTAGTACCCAGTCATGATAAAGATCCAGCAGGTTTCCACCGTGAGATAAAAGACATGTTACTCATGGGAGAGTATACCTACCCCGACATTATGAAAATATTAAAAGTCCTATTACCCGCAGGAGTTTATGAAAAACTCAAAGAAAAAGAATGGGAGGTAGGAGACCAAAAGATAGATTGGACAGCATTAGAAAACGAAGAAAAGGCCCGAGCTGCAGGAGCAGGGCTTGGGGATAAGACTACAGCACTAGCAGGACTACTAGTACAGGTATTGCCACGTTTATTAACTACGAAAAAGGAAGACTGGGGTGCAATCTGAGCCTGTAAACAAAAACCAGATGAAGACACTAGTGATTTCTATTCCTGATTTGAAAAATGTTTCAGTATAAATAGTGGTATAAAAGCCAGTAGTGAGTCATATCCACATCTGTTTGTGACAAAATTAGTTGAAAATTCTCTGCTACAAGTCAAGAATAGAGTATTGAAATTCGAAAGTACCTGGCAAGGTAATACCCCATCACAGATGCTACAGATGTTACAATATCACCACAATAGAATTAGAGAAGAACAAGAACACGAACAAAGACGTATGAAAGATACAAAAATGAAAATGCTTGTTGCACAGTCAGTTCCAGCCGATAGTCATCAAAAGGGTGATTCCGCAGGCCCTGCGAAAGGGACATGCAACTATTGTAAACAACCAGGTCATTATATACACGACTGTCCAGTCCTGAAACATAATATTGCTACAGGTAGAACACATGAGAGACCACGTCCACCTAGACAGGATCAGAATCAACAACAGACGCCTCAGCAGGCACAACCTAGGTTAGCTCCGCAACAATTAGCTCCGCAACAGGCAGCTCCACAACAAATTGTAGTACCACCACAAGCGCAGCCTACTGCTGCAACTCAAGCAACAACACAACAAATGTATCAGTATGCACAAACAGATTATCCCGATTATCAGCGATACTCATGAGATAGCCTAGAGAGGGAAGTTGGCTTACCCCTTATTGAGGTTCCTGTAGACCAAGAGGGACCTTATGTACATAGTGAACTATTAGGGGAAGACAGAAAGTTTTTACTTGATACAGGGGCAAGCAGAACAACTATAAGACGTAGTGAAGTTCCAGGGGCACCCCTCTCAGGCTCACAGAATATTTCCCTTGGATTTTCAGGAAAACCTATAATTAATGATGTAACGCAACCTCTTGCACTCACAGTAGGTCCATTAACACGTACAACAGATTTATTGCTTACTAAATCATGTCCAGAAAATGTGTTAGGCATAAAAACATTGAAAGCTCTAGGAGCCATAATATGTTGTTCTCCGGAAGGAGTACGACGATTTTTACGTGACTTTAAAGGTCACTACGTATCCAGAGACATGGATCACCGACTGCAGAATTTACCTACACATTTATGGGCACAAGGCCCCACTGATGTTGGTTGCATGAACATTACACCATATCGAGTTACACTGAAAACAGGAATAGTACTACCCCGAATGCGACAATACAAGTTACCACCAGATGCTGTAGTGGCTTTACTGCAAATCATTGACGAGCTCATTGCACAAGGAGTAGTTGTCGAAACAGACTCCAATGTATGTAATTCTCCGATAATTCCGATTCTTAAAAGAACGGATCCAAAAGCTCCGCCAGTATATCGATTAGTTATTGATCTGCGCGAATTAAATAAATGTATTGTGCCACAATACCCCGTAGTTCCAGATATCTCTTCATTACTCACAGCTATTGACTCAGAAGCAACGTTTTTCACTGTAATTGATCTCAAGAATGCTTTCTTTAGTGTCCCAATCGATCCGGAAAGTCAATATTTGTTCGGTTTTAGTTTAAATGGACGAAGTTTTAAATTCACACGCGCACCTCAAGGATTTACAGAAAGCCCCAGCATCTATAGCCAAGCACTGAAACGAGAACTTGACAGTATCCATATGCCAGTTAACACTGCCTTGCTTCAATATGTCGATGATCTGCTGATCACCGCTCGAAGCGAACCTGAATGTGAAAAAGCGTCACTGACGGTTTTAAAATTTTTGGCTGACAAGGGGCACAAGGTGTCCCCTTCTAAGCTGCAATTCTGTGTCCAGCGAGTTGTTTACCTTGGGCACTCGCTGTCCAAGGAGGGAAGGCAGCTTACACCCGACCGCATACAGTTAATCGCTAACATGCCACCACCCAAGACACAAAAGGAGGTACGGGCTTTTATAGGCCTCACTTCATACTGTAGGCCGTGGATCCCTCAATATGCATTTCTAGCAAAACCACTCATCCAGTTGACAACACAGGAGGCAGCCATATCGACTGTCCTCCCTTGGACTCCAGAACATACACACGCCTTTGAAAGCTTAAAGAAAGCTTTATGCCAAGCACCTGTCCTAGCAACACCATGTTACAGTAAACAGTTTACACTCTTCGTTACAGAACGCGAAGGTACTGCTTTGTCAGTACTCACTCAGGAACAAGCAGGATCACATAAACCATGTGCTTATTTCTCTAGTACATTAGATCCAGTAGCTCAGGCACTTCCAGTGTGCCTGAAATCAGTGGCAGCAACAGCTTTAGCAATCAGACAAAGCGATGCCATAGTGTTAGGACATCCATTGACAGTACAAGTACCACACGCAGTAGAGGTTCTCTTGAACCGCACACAAACACAACACTTGACGATAGCAAGACTCACTGGTTACGAATTAACACTGTTTCAGCCACATATAGAAATCAGACGTTGTAATACGTTAAATCCTGCCACACTGTTACCAGTGGGCGGAACAGATCCATTGGCACATGATTGTGTCGAAGTCATTACTATCACGACGAAACCCAGACAAGACTTGACAGATATCCCTTTGACAGATCCAGACTTGACATTGTATGTAGATGGGTCATGTATGAGAACAAGTACAGGAGAGTTAGTGGCCGCTTACGCAGTCACAACAGACACTGAAGTCATTGAAACAAATTGTATTAACACTTTGTCAGCTCAAGCAGCAGAGCTCACCGCTCTGACACAAGCCTGTATTCAAGCCAAAAATAAAAAAGTCAACATATACACAGATTCACGTTATGCCTTTGGAGTTGTCCATGACTTCGGCGTACTGTGGCGAGAGAGAGGTTATTTAACTTCTCACGGTGCCCACATTCAACACGGACCCCTCATTCAAGCCCTATTAGACGCGATTCATCTACCTACTGCAATATCGATTATGAAATGCAAAGCCCACACAAAAGTTACCGATATCATTTCTCAGGGTAATGACCTAGCTGACAGAACAGCTAAACAGACTGCTCAGAATCAGACTCACACAACTGACATGACAAAGACAATAGTTCCGACACCAACCCATTGCATGACAGTTAAGGATCCCGCCCTTGATGTAATCGACATACAGACACATGCTACACCAGACGAAATAAAGAAATGGACTGAATTAGGAGGGATCCAAACAGATCAAGGATGGATGACGAAGGAAAAATCTATATGGTTTCTTCCCGACTCAATGGTCCAAGTCATCATTAACACTATACATAGTCCAGCGCACCTAGGAGAAAAAGCTATGCTAGACAGCATTCAACACATTTGGTTCAACAAACATTTATGAGCCGCAGCTAAACAAAAAGTTCGTACCTGTATGATATGTTGTCAGTTTAATCCAGGTAAAAGCATCCCCGTAGAACAGGGTGGATTCCAAACTCCCGATCATGCTTTTGAAGTCCTCCAGATGGATTATATCCAGATGGAACGATGTCGAGGATTCAAATATGTTCTCGTAGTTGTCTGTGCTCTTTCCCGTTGGACAGAAGCATACCCGGTTTCAGATTACACTGCCCCGACTACTGCCAAACAGTTAGTTCGAGAATTCTTCCCACGGTACGGTTTACC